>NC_081155.1:26138704-27421204 GCF_012432095.1 Onychostoma macrolepis | reverse complement strand
TCTACGAGCCACTAAAGAGGCACATCAACTGCGCGTGTGATGCCTGGAGGAGGAACAACCCCGGGAAGACAATGTCAATTTATGACATTCCTGGGATTGTAGCAATTGCCTATCCTCTGGCTGCAACCCCCTTGAACATTCAGGCTGGCTTTAGGGTGGCTGGGGTTCAACCTTACAACAGAGATGTATTTCTGAAAACCGAGTTTGCACCATCCTATGTCACAGATGGCCCCATTCAGAACCCTGCCCTGCCAGGCCCCAGCACCAACTCTGCTCTGCCTAGCATGCCCAGTTATGCTTCTGCTATCACCAGCTCACCCTTACCCAGCAATGCCATTGCTGACAGCGGGCTACCAACTCCAGAGGACATCCGAACATATCTAAAAGCTGTCCCCCGAAATGCAAGTGAAGCAGAAACTAGAAATAGAAAAGAATAAGGCTGAATCTAGCAAAAAGCCGTTTCAAAAGAAAGGGAAGCAGGGGGGAAGATGAGTCTGATTAGTCAGATACAGGGCATCTGTTTTGTTCAGAGGTTAAACATGTTAAGTTAAGCGAGTTATCTGCAGCATTCCATTCAATTATCATGGATCTATGTGCAAGCCAGAGAACGTTTGAGTTTAAAGTTCAAAGTAAAGTGGTCTTGCCACTTAATGTGTTTTGATTGAAATGTGTATTGTTTGGATTGAAATAATTGTTTTTCCAAACTTTCTCCCCAAAAGTGCAAGTCACCATTTGCTCTTTGATCCCAGAGAGGTGTGACCTCCACAGAACTTAAAAGGCCTCACTTCAGTGACCCGCCCAGCTTTTTTAGTCTCTTCACTCGCCTCTCATCATCTTCTCGTCTTATGGTGACTAATTCCCAGAGCCAGTGCAACCGCGCCTGGCAGGCCTCGTCATAGGCAGTCTAACTTCTTTTAGATTGAGAGATGATGAGGATGTGAGCTAGAACTCTTCTGGAACACTTAAGTTTGTGCCAGGCCTTCGGCCTTGCCTTTCCATTCAACCACAGACCCTCAGATCTCAGCTGATGTCTCTCTGAGCTCTTCTTCAGTTTCCACCTGGGAAGAAACTCCCAATCACCATCGAGTCAGAACATCTTTGGAGTTCATCACCCTTCAAACCCGGAAGAACATGATTTCAACTCCAACACCACCAAACCTTAAAACCATCAAGACTTTCATCCGAGACTGCATCCGGACACTCGTCAATGACCAAGGCAATACATTTAACTAAACGAAACAGAGTTTTATTATAAGCTGTAGACCCCGTTGTAAAACGGCACTGATGGTTTCACTCAAAGGTTAACCAATTCATTTTCCATAACTGCATTCTCTGGTTTCTCTAATGGCTTCATTCATCCACTTTAGCTCCCCTTTGTGTGTACGCGTGACTGTATGTTTATTCATTTGTTTGTTTAGATTAGTTATGTGTTATTGTTTAGTTAATAAAACTTTTGTGCACGAATTACAAGAGTTTCTGATTCTGTCACCGCTTGTAAATTCAATGTCCTTTTCACGATTCCAATCAAGCTACATGCTCTAATGCATTAATACTGTAAGAAGGTTATTTTCTGTGGCCACTAAAGTATCATTTCTAGAGTTGATATGAAATTACACTGAATGTTCGCTGGACGAACAGATTAGTTGATGACAATATTAATTCTGCTACAGTTACTACTGGCAGCTGATATAAATAATTGTAATGAAATCAATTAATTGTAATTATTTATATACATTTCCCTTTCAAGCTAATTTGCTACAAGGGTCTACTTTTATTTGTATACACATAACAACAAAACTCTGTGCTTTTGTAAAATAAAAGATACAAGGTGCGCTTTCTGCCGTCTCTGTAAACTTTTTTTGAAAAGTCACAAAAATGAACTAAACCTCACTGAATATTTGACACACAGACAAGAGAGATATATCTAGAGAAAGCTTGAAGTTTCTACTTACAAATGAGGTAAGTCATGTCAAAAACAAATATTCTCTGATAAAGTAATCCATTTGAAACCAACGTGAGGTACAGTCTGTCCCATCTAAGCTCATTATCTGTAATGTAAACACGCCCAAGAGCTGAGCGCGGATTTCATATAATAATCATGAGACGTGCATGTAAACATTATCTGTAATGTAAACATGTAAACACCCCCACATTACCTCTGTAAAGAGACTCAATTTAATCTCGGCTGCTTTTCGTTTCTGGAAGACGCGCTGAGAGGAATAAGCCAGAATTTACCTCAGAAGAATGTGATGCGACACGCAGCTTAAGCCAACGGAGATCATTTACATGAGTCTTTTTTTTTTTATTACTTGCATTAGTTGTTATTGTGTTATTGTGACTTAACTTGTACACATTCTGCTGGTTAGACTTTTTCCAAATTACATTCCTGACTAAATGTGTAATTAAGTGAAACATTTTGAATTATGTTTCATTTCATTGCATCTATATGTCTCACAAAGCCAGGATGTTTTTTATGTTCTATAAAATATAAAACCATAAGTTATAAATTAACATGAGTTAAGGGATCCCCACAACTAAAGAGTTATCTGGTCGACTAGTAGTCATTCATTTAAAGCATTAGTTCACTAATCGCACGTTTATTGTTATCATAATAAATCATAATAATGCGCCTTTAATCTTCTGACTCTGCTTTAGCCTAGATTTAAACTGCTGATTTTGTCTGGCGAGAGTAGAATGACACTATTTCCCCGTCTAAATACTGTAAAGCTGATATAAATCCACCCAGCTTTATATCAAGCTGATGTAAAGCTGCTTTGACACAATTTGCATTGTTAAAAGCGCTATACAAATAATAGTGACTTGACTTGAGGGTGTTTTGGGGCCCTGGAGAAGGTTTGACATGCCCTGACATTTGTGTTGTTTTCAGTATCTTAAAAACACATTAATGGTTAAAGTCTAATAACACTAATCAGCACAAACTGGGCTACAACAACATGTACATGCTTGTGTTTCTGAGAAAACAACGTTTTATGCGTGGTTAGTGGAAAAACTAAAAATTTTAAATCACTTGAATAGGGCCATAAAACACATGCAGAACATTTGTTCACAAGACTTTTGAGAACTGGATCTTGTAGTCTAGAGTTTTTGCTACAAAATGATGTGAAAATCATCTTGTTCACTCATTCGCAGAAAACAATTAATTGATTTAAATTTTCTAAGACACTTTTTGTGTAGAAAGGATCTATGCGAGAAGGCGTGAACTATCATGAACAATAGTGTGATTCCCACCTGAGAAGACAAAGGCCCGTATAATGAGCTGTCAGGTATGTGACTGAGAGAGAAGAGTTACAAGATAGAATGTGAGGACAGAAACTACAAACAAAAAATATATACATTTATTTTATCACACAAAATAACCTGAGATACACTTGTGAGTGCAGATAAACAGTTTATTAGGAACAAACAAACAAACAAACAAATAAACAACCAACACAAGAGTCAAGACATCACAGGTGCAATATCCAAAACAGTGGCAGGAAACTTGAACGCAGGAAAACGGTAGACAGCAGAAACTGCACGAGAAAACAAATGGATGTGATTACCACAATGATCTGACAAAGAAAGAGCAAACATGGTGATTATAATAAATAAATATATATAATTTTGAAATATATAAATGAACATCACATACCTGGCATTTCCAAAGTGTTTATGTGCTCCCAAGAAGAAGAAAAAAAAATATTACCTGCTTCCAGTCAGTCAGTAGACTGTATATAACTCTGTAATCTATATAAACCTACACATAGCAAATCTACTGAAAGAGTTATCTTACTTATAAATACACTTTACATATAACTTAAGACATATACTTGAATTTACACATGAAACATATAGTGGTACAGAAGAAACATTCAGGGCAAAACCATGCAAAAAGAGACATTCAGGGTAAAACAGTGAAAAAAGGTACAGTGCAAGATTAAAAAAAAAAGGTGTAAGGTTTACACCCTATGTATAACCTACTCGCTCAAATAGTGCTGAGAAAATGTCCAGGATTGAGGAAAGAGGGACACAGATGAGCTTATATACTACAGTTGAATTTACACATGAAACATGGTGGTACAGAAGACAATCAGGGCAAAACTGTGCAAAAAAAGTGTAAACAGGAAGAGTGCAAGATAAAAAAAAAAGAGTGTAAGGTTTGTAGAAGCCCACTCTTACACCCGATTTATAACCTACTCTCTCACATAGTACACAGAATTGAACAGCTATACATCTTTGTGCCACTCTAGGAAACAGTTCCTTTTCAGCTGAACACACAAGTGAACATCACATGCCTGGTATTTCCAAGGAGTGTCCAGCCTCTTACCATACTTTGCTTTGCAAAGCACACAGCTTCGCGGACCAGCAGTGGCATCTGAGGCCTGCTCAGCTTCTTGAACTGGCATTTTGGTGGTATTTTCTGTGACACACCACAGTGCTCTGCAATCAGTTCTTCCATAAACTCTTTGTGGCTCATGGTGCCATAAAGCTCTTTGTGTACAATAAAAGCATTGGTGGCAGCAATGTCCAAGAACTGTAGAAATAGCTTTCTGTACCACTTTTGTGCAGTGTAGTACTGTAACAGCTGATCAGACAGGTCAACGCCATGTTGTAGGCAGCCACAGGTGCAGGACATGGAAAAATTTTTGTGCTCCATCCATTTTGTGATTTCACCCTCCTCTGCACAGTGTCTCCTGTCCATCTTGAATCCACCTGATGGAGCCCCTCACAGATTTTTTGGTGAGTGAGTTATCTGCATTCCGAGGGCAATCCTTCCTGTTGTCTCTGTAAGTTCCACATGCAACAAACTTCAAAGCAAACAAGTGTGTTAGGAGCTTGGGACTAGTGTAAAAATTACCCATGTATACATGGTACCCAGAGCCCAAAACCGTACGGTCTAACAGAGATGTCACAGCATCATATGACAGTCCATGGCCTGTGGGAAAGTTGTTCTTTCCCGTGTACACAGCAAAATCTACAGTATATCCATTTGATGAGTCCGCAAGAACAAACAACTTGAAGCCCCACCTGGTTGGCTTGGCTTTCATGTACTGAGTCATTCCTGTGTTTGCTTTGCATGCCACCGTTTCTTTCATCCACTGCCAAATTTTTTCACGCATGATAGATGGCCTTACATGCATGCCGGATAGTGTACATGAGGGGTCTGACCCTGAAAAGACGGTTGTGTTTAGCTGTGCCCCCCTTTCTGTCATTGTCCTTGTCTGCATCTGGGTGACTCATGTGCATATTCCATGAAATGGTGCGGTATCTGTCCCTTGACATAATTGTGGCAGGAAAAGGAACAGAGGAAAGACTGTCCTGCTGCCAGTAGTCTCTGATAGACCTCAACTTCACCATGGCCATGTAGAAGAGAATCCCAATGTAGCAGTATAGCTCACTGATGCTGATGTCTGCCCATTTATATTTATGGCCCTTTGCACGTGCCCTGGCAGCCTTAGCATTGGTGTTTTGACAAGGAGTTGACACAGTAGTTTCAGAAAAAAACATTCTGAATAGACTTATGGGAGTGTGTGCATGGTCTTAGCTGTGGTCCAGGATCATGTGCGGGCAGGAATCTCAAGAGCCTGTGGAGCCATGTCAATGTATGAAACGGGACAAAATTAATCTTGACAAAATATATATCACTCTGAATGTCTAAGCATCAAGCATCGACGATAGATCACATTTTTTCAATGGAAAGCTTATAAGGAATGTATTTGCTAAATTTGTGTAGGCAGTACAACTCAAAACATGCATAATAAAAACGCAGTACACATCAGATTCGTCGTAATAACGAGTCGCAAACGCATCCACTGCTTAAATCCGGATTTAGTTAGAAAGGCAAGGGTCCACGGAACAACATCCCATAGAGTACTTTTAGTCCAACGCAACAACGTTGTAATATGGATGGTAATTCCTTTGTTTACGTCTCATTTCTTCGGGGGCAGTTATTGTTTGTATCAGTTATGGAATAACTTGCACTCAAAAAACAGCGTCTTGGTAGTAAAAAACAACATGGTTTTGTAGCACACAGTGTCACAAACAGAATGAGACCATCCACTAAATAAAAAGTGAAAGATATGCGGAATATTGTTCCTAAACATCCAAACACTGTAGTCGGTTGTTGTGACGTATTGCTATGCACAACTTATGATTTACTCTTTACACTTCCAGTCAGTAGTATTATGGAAACAACATGACTGATGGAAAATGTAGCCAATGAGTGCACAATTCTAACGATATATGGTAAGTTTATATCCCTCACGTGGAAAAGTTTTCGTTTATTTGTATTCAGGCGCTCTCAGTGGTCAAAGTTGTGACTTGCTCATGATGCACGCTGTGAGGCACCTGTCTTGTGTCGGGGGTGTGGTACATATGTCAACGTTTAGCACAAACAGTTGTTTCCAGCTAGTACGTATTGGCTGCGTTTGCTGAAATAAAAAGAAAAAGAAAACTACAAAAAAATTTACCTACAAAAGAAGTTTTACTCCGCGGAAGATGTTTTATTGGAGCTTGATTTTTTCGGTGGAAAATCAGAACCCATTTTATATCGGTAAGTTGCAATATATTTATAATATATATATCTCTTTACAGTTATATCCGATCTGTCTGTGTGTTTTTATAATAGAAGAATGCTTGGAAAACGGTTGAATAGAAGAAAAATAATTATGTTGTTATCCTTGTTGATAGAAAAGATCATTAATTGTGAATTGCTACATATTTTTCATGTTGTAGTGTGTGCCCGATCAGATTTGTTTTTATTAGGGAAATGTTAAGAACAAAATGTAGAAATGTCTATAGCAACTCAGATTTCATTCAACAAGAATAACACTATGTATGTGTGTGTGTATCATAGACTGTAAAAAAGATGGACGACGCATCTCCGCTTCCTTCCACTATAGAAAAGTGAAGCGAATACATCTCAGTATGGCTGCTGCCATCTTGAGTAAATGACGTCATTTGGAGCCCGAGTCTGCGCAGTAGAGATTCGTTTGGAGCAGAGTCTGCGCAGTAGTGTCGTGAGGTGGAGCCGCGGAAATCAAACTCCCGCCCAAACTCCCGCAGATCCAATCAACCATAACGACACGCCCCGTTTTTATAGCTTCAAATTACTAGCTAAAATCAAACGTATCACAAAAATGAACAATTGAACATATAACAGCGTGATAACAATTACCTTAAATGACCAAAACCATATTTCGGAAAATTGTATTGGAAGTGTAATAAAAAAATATTTATTTTGACTGAAGTCCCATTCGTTTACATGGAGAGGGCGGGGTTTATGACCAGTACTGCAGCCAGCCACCAGGGGGCGATCAAACAACCCGCAGCTTCACTTTTAAGGACGAGTGAGACACACCTGGTGTGTGTACAGTGGGGCAAAAAAGTATTTAGTCAGCCACCAATTGTGCAAGTTCTCCCACTTAAAAAGATGAGAGAGGCCTGCAATTTTCATCATAGGTATACCTCAACTATGAGAGACAAAATGAGAAAAACAAATCCAGAAAATCACATTGTAGGATTTTTAAAGAATTAATTGGTAAATTCCTCGGTAAAATAAGTATTTGGTCACCTACAAACAAGCAAGATTTCTGGCTCTCACAGACCTGTAACTTCTTTAAGAGGCTCCTCTGTCCTCCACTCGTTACCTGTATTAATGGCATCTGTTTGAACTCGTTATCAGTATAAAAGACACCTGTCCACAACCTCAAACAGTCCAACTCCAAACTCCACCATGGCCAAGACCAAAGAGCTGTCAAAGGACACCAGAAACAAAATTGTAGACCTGCACCAGGCTGGGAAGTGCAATAGGTAAGCAGCTTGGTGTGTAGAAATCAACTGTGGGAGCAATTATTAGAAAATGGAAGACATACAAGACCACTGATAATCTCCCTCGATCTGGGGCTCCACGCAAGATCTCACCCCGTGGGGTCAAAAAATCCCAGAACCACACGGGGGGACCTAGTGAATGACCTGCAGAGAGCTGGGACCAAAGTAACAAAGGCTACCATCAGTAACACACTGCGCCGCCAGGGACTCAAATCCTGCAGTGCCAGACGTGTCCCCCTGCTTAAGCCAGTACATGTCCGGGCCCGTCCGAAGTTTGCTAGAGAGCATTTGAATGATCCAGAAGAGGATTGGGAGAATGTCATATGGTCAGATGAAACCAAAATAGAACTTTTTGGTAAAAACTCAACTTGTCGTGTTTGGAGGAGAAAGAATGCTGAGTTGCATCCAAAGAACACCATACCTACTGTGAAGCATGGGGGTGGAAACATCATGCTTTGGGGCTGTTTTTCTGCAAAGGGACCAGGACGACTGATCCGTGTAAACGAAAGAATGAATGGGGCCATGTATCGTGAGATTTTGAGTGAAAACCTCCTTCCATCAGCAAGGGCATTGAAGATGAAACGTGGCTGGGTCTTTCAGCATGACAATGATCCCAAACACACGAAGGAGTGGCTTCGTAAGAAGCATTTCAAGGTCCTGGAGTGGCCTAGCCAGTCTCCAGATCTCAACCCCATCGAAAATCTTTGGAGGGAGTTGAAAGTCCGTGTTGCCCAGCGACAGCCCCAAAACATTACTGCTCTAGAGGAGATCTGCATGGAGGAATGGGCCAAAATACCAGCAACAGTGTGTGAAGACTTACAGAAAACGTTTGACCTCTGTCACTGCCAACAAAGGGTATATAACAAAGTACTGAGATGAAATTTTGTTACTGACCAAATACTTATTTTCCACCATAATTTGCAAATACCGTATTGACCCGAATATAAGACGATGTTTTTTTCTTGGAAATACATATGAAAAAACGCGGTCGTCTTATATTCGGGGTCTAGACTTTGACATGTCAGTAATACACCCACAACAATAGGTGGCGCCAACAACGCATAAAACGAGTGTGCCATGAAATATGTAATGTAATGTGTGTTGTAAAGATCGCGAGTGAAAACAAAAGAAAAAGAAAAGCTTACAGCAGCACGAGTCGTGACTGTCATGTTGGTCTGATGGGACCAAACTTCTCGGTAAGTGATTTTAAAACATAAGACACTACCCAGATTTGAAGACTACAATAAGATTTCACTTCTACTGTTAATAAAATTTTGGTAGGCTACTATGAGATGGATAGCCTAAATGTTATATAATTCAGATGGGCTACCTGTTATTTCAATGGTATATCAAAAAGTGTATATTTTTCAATGTCATTGTTGGTACATTTTACCAGTATTTACCATACTTTCAAAACAAAAATTAAAATAGGAAAAATATGCAATTTGAAAATAATTTAAGAAAAAATGTTTTACAGAGAGAGAGAAAAAAAAAAAAAAGATTTGGTTTTCAAAAAGCCTTTTTCCAAAAGGTACATCTGGGAAAAGGGGGGTCGTCTTATAATCAGGGTCGTCTTATATTCGGGACAATACGGTAAATTCTTTAAAAATCCTACAATGTGATTTTCTGGATTTTTTTTTCCTCATTTTGTCTCTCATAGTTGAGGTATACCTATGATGAAAATTACAGGCCTCTCTCATCTTTTTAAATGGGAGAACTTGCACAATTGGTGGCTGACTAAATACTTTTTTGCCCCACTGTGTGTGTGTGTGTGTGTATATATATATATATATATACACACATATATATATTTCGATGCTTCGATAGGAGGAGCCTGATTCGACTACCAATCTCAAAGTCGAATATTTGCAGGGGTGCTCAAATGTCTGATTTCACATAGAACTACCGGTTTTCTCCCAATAAGTTAATATACAGCCTATTAAGATAATGCTGTAAATAAGAATCTGAAAAGAAAGAACCTTTCAATATTTTAACATGCATGAATAAATCCAACCACCCCTATAGATTCACTTTTCATAATCTGTGACTGACAGAAAAGCGGCAGGGATTTAAATCTTTAACAATACTCAAACTGACACAGGCAGTGTGAAAGACTGGATTTTTCCAATCAGGTAGAGTACAAGTGATTTTAAAACATTTATATATTATTATTATTATAATTATTATTATATTATAGGCCTATCGACCCTATATAGACCCAGATGACCCCCAGAGATATATCCCCAGATATATCAACCAAAAATAACAAAATAACTAAAATATAATAAAATACCTAACTACATAATACTACTATTGTTAGAAATTGCAACAAAATTAAAATAGAAATATAAACTTTTGAACTGCGGGTTTCGTCTGGTCAGAGGAGAACTGGCCCCCCGACTGAGCCTGGTTTCTCCCAAGGTTTTTTTTTTTCTCCATTCTGTCACAGAGGGAGTTTTGGTTCCTTGCCGCTGTCGCCTCTGGCTTGCTCAGTTGGGGACACTTAATTTCTAGCGATTATCGCCGATTTGATTGCACAGATACTATTTAAACTAAACTGAGCTAGACAATGACATCTCTGAATTCAATAATGAAATGCCTTTAACTGAAAATTGAGTGTTTAATCTTATCATTATACATTACTGACACTCTATCCTCCAATTTGATACTGTTAAGTGCTTTGACAGAATACTGTATTGTAAAAGCGCTATATAAATAAAGGTGACTTGACTTGACTTATCGTGTATATATTATTTATATCGTATAAGATGCGTTTGGTTGAGTTATGCTGCAGTAAAGCGCTTCATTGTAGTACTATGGTGATTCAAACATATGATTCGACTATCGGCAAGATTCGAAAATTCCGATTCGACTATGTAAATCATTATTCTGTATGATTACGCTTTGTATGACTCCTTTTTTTTTTTTTGTATTGCAACAGCCATTTAGCTGAATCCTCTGACGAGGAGTGGGTACCAAGCACCAGCCAACAACCAGAAAAGAGGTTCAAGCACTCAGATTCTCCAAACTCAGCATCTGTTTCAGCTCTGAATCGGTTCTGTAAACCAGTAAGAGGGAGAGGCAAAAAGAAAGGCAGAAAAACCCAGTCTTCACCGATTGTATCCCCTAACGCACCTGGACAGAAGTGGAATAATTCAACTGACGAGGATATTACACCCCAGCCAACAGTCTTCAGACCTTTTAGAACACCAGGCCCACAGCTGATCTCCACAGCATCATACACTGTGTTGCAGTTGTTCCAGCTCTTCCTCTCTTCTTCGATGCTGCAGACAATTGTAAGTAACACAAATGCCTATGGAGCTAAACTGCAAAAAGGCAAAAAAAACGTGGAAGAATATTTCCTTGAATAACTTATATTCTTATCTGATACTTGTGATATTCATGGGTCTGGTGAAAGTGCGTTCACTGACAGATTACTGTCTGTCATGGCACTTGTTGATGTGCAGATGTTGGGAACAGGCTACAAACTGTTCGTTGACAACTTGACAAGTTCAGCACTGTTTAGAGATCTCCTAAAAAAAAAAAACATCCGGGGTTGTGGGACTACTCGGCCCAACAGGGTAGGCTACCCTAAAACCACCACCAACAAGCCTTTGAAAAAAGCTCCTCGAGGCACGCATCGTTGGCTGAGAGAAGGGAACTTGCTGTTTGTGGAATGGAAGGATACAAGGGAGGTCCAGATGTGCTTCACCACAGAGGCACTGGTGGTAGCACTATGCAAAGGAAGGTGAAAGGTGGACAGTGGACAATCTTGGATGTACCTGTTCCAGGCTGTGTTGTAGAATACAACAGGTTAGTAGAAAGTATTCAGTGATGTAAATTTAGCTCATTTATATTTCTCATGTAGAGAACCTCAAGTATAATTTTGCCTTTTTCATTCTAAAATCTGATAATTTGTTTTCTTTTCAGGTGCATGGGTGGAGTAGATGTATCAGATGCACTCATCGGCTATTACACAGTCTCACACAAGACAAGAAAGTGGTACCGTAGCTTTTTTCTACCACTTTGTGGACATAGCCATTGTAAATGCCTTTATCTTACATTGTGAAATGGCCTGTGCAAAGAATCAGAAGCCAATGACACAGAAGCACTTCAGAGAAAAACTCATTGAGGAACTTGCTGGATTAGTGCTTCCTGACTTTCCTCTATCTCCTCCATCCCATCCTCAGGACACGCGCCACTTACGAGGGCACTTTGCTTCAGACAGCACCAAAGGAAGGCGACAATGCAGGGTTTGTGGACAAAAAACCCCTGTATATTGCAAGACTTGTTTAGTGACAATGTGCTTTCAGCCAAAGCGTGACTGTTTCTCTGATTGGCATAACTAGCACTGACCAGTAGTTTTATTTCTGCAAATAAGATCATTTATAACAGTATTCATATCACTTACTACTACGCTACTTTTATTTTTGAAAAGCAGATAATAAAACAACACAATATTTATATCACTAACTATTACTAATAGTACTTTTCTGAGTGTGCTACACACAGGTGAGTGGGCTGAACAATCCACCTGTAGTAACACACTCTTTTCTCTATATGCACCAGACACTTTTTTTTTTATAAAGACTTCCTGTTACAAGAAATTGTTTCCTACGTCTAGTGTTGTGTGTCTATATTTATGTTGAATTATGTAGCACCGTGGTCCTGCGAAGACACGACATTTCGTTCCACTGCATGTCCACACTTGTAGTGGAATGACGACTTGAATAAAGCTCGACTTGACTTGTTTGATTGTAATATTCAAAAATCATTCTTGGTGCTCAAATAAATCACTTATGTTGTCAAAGATTCTGTCTATTATTTTATAATTGAAAAACTATGCAGTGGTATGTATAAATGACTAAAATAGTTTGTAGACCCCTTCAGTACATTTTGTCATCAGGCTGTTTTTCTTCAAACCGGGGGAAAGAGAAAAGGACTAGACAGTCTTAGAAAAATGGTTGCAGGAATCTCATTTTTCATGATAGCCTCTTCAAATTTGAAATATAAACTCATGTGACTTTCAATCCATTAGTTTTCTGGATTGCTCCAGGCCTGAGTTCATGTATTTGTACATGAATTTAAAAAAACGTTCAGTGTGGTACAATTTTTTTTCAAGGCATATCAGCGTCTATAACTTTTGATCTTTTTGAGCATTATCAGCTCTGGATGCTGGATAGTAAAGCCCAAAGTGTCCTCTTTCCAAAGATACTTAAACTGTGAATGTAGACCAAATTATTTTGCAACTGTTACTATTTTAGTTCAGGAAGAGTCATTTCTGAGAATGTGCCTCAGACAGGGAAGGGAGAAAAGGACTAGACAGTCTCAGAAAAATAGTTGGCAGGAATCTCATTTTTCATGGTAGCTTCTTCAAATTTGAAATATAAATTCATGAGACATGTGACTTTCAATCCATTACTTTTCTGGATTACTCCAGGCCTGATTTCATGTATTTGTATATGAAATAATAAGATGTTCAGTGTGGTAGAATTCTTTTTCAAGGCACTTCGGTGTCTATAACTTTTTATCTTTTTGAGCATCAATCTACTCTAGGTGGATAGTAAAGCCCAAAGTGTCTTCTTTCCAGAGATACCTAAATTGTGTGTGTAGCACATTGGTCAGGAACTGTAACCATTTTAAGTTAAGTAGGTCATTTTTGGTTGTCAGTCCCAAAATGGGGGGTGCAGGTTAACATTATTGTGGTGTTCACTGATACTAGTACTAATTTATTGAAAGAAATAACACAATTACCACTTAGCACACATTTTACCATACAGTAAATAAATCAAATTAACATCTGTAACATCTGTAAAATAGTGAATGCACACTTACTCTATAAGATTCTGAATGGAGTTGAAAACTGAACAATACCTGTGTCCCCTTCCTGTGCGAGATGCAGGTGAAGGTGAGAGTGGTGTATTCACAGTCCTAAAAAAATGTTGTGAACAACTGTTAGCATTTATTTTTTACAGTACCTTAGTATATGCGTACTTGATGAGAAAACAGAATGCCAATAAAAAAAACTATATTTTAACACTATCAACCAAAAATAATATTACCATACCCACATGAAAAAAATACTATAGTAATTTATAGTAAATACTATAGCGGTTTTGAACCATACTATAGTAAAGTACTTGATTTAATTTGCTGTGGTAATTCTATGGTTGCTGTGGTAATAACAACTATAGTAATAAAAAACAAATGACTACACAATACTGTAATACATTTTCTACAACTATAGGGTATATTATACTACAATACACTACAGTTTACTGTAGTAAAAACTAAAGTATACTACAGTATTTATTACAGTTTATCAGTTCACTATAGTTAGGGGTGGGCGATATGGAAAAAATATCATATCACGATTTGTTTTTTAGAAATATCACAATTCACGATTTTATCACGATTCTTGTTGGTTTTACTATTTTGCAAGTTGTCTGAGCATTACAGCCAAACTAATTTCACTATTATAAAGACAAAGCCTTTCAAGGTAACAACAACAAAAAAAAAGAATGGCAGATATTTAGGCCAAAGTGGGTGAAGATAAAAATCTTTTGTCATTATTTTATCTTTCTTATTAGAAAATAAGAACATTACAAATACACATAAAATACAAATAAAACAAACAGTGCTTTATTTTCAGGTACAATAGGTTATTTAGCGTGAATGAACAAATATAAAAATGAAACGCTATATAGACTAATTCCTAAAGCAACTGTATTAAAGTTTTTCAGTCAAGAGTAGTGAGTGATTTTTCTCTTTGAGTTTTGTTGTTTTATTAACGTTAAAAGAATAGTTCACCCAAAAATAAAAATTCTGTCATCTGTCTGTCAATTCTGTCATAGTGTTTTATTTTTATACCATTTACTCAAAAGTTGTTTTAAATCTGAGTGAGTTTCTTTCTTCTGCTGAACATAAATGCTATTTTGAAGAATGTGGAAAACCAAACAGTTGCTGGTCCACAGTGACTTAGTTTTCCTACTATCAAATTCAATGTGGACCAGCAACTGTTTGGTTATCCACATTCTTAAAAATATCATCTTTTTTGTTCAGCGCAAGAAAGAAATTAATACAGGTTTTGGACAACATGTGAGTGAGTAAATAATGACAGAAATAAAATTTTAGGGTGAACTATCCCTTTAATGACAGTCGGCTGCATGTTTAGTAGTCCCTTTAAGCCGTAGTTCACTGACATGCTAGGCAATATAGCGTTCATAATCAAAGACGAATTGCCTTCGATTATGAACGTGGTTTAGCGTAGCTTGTCAGTGAACTACGGCTCTGTGTATTAACTGCCGCTCCATCTGAAAGCAGGTGATGGCGATTTACTGCTAATCAAGAAACCGACTTTACTGACGAGATGCGCATGATAATCGAATACGATTAACTGCAAAGCCCTACAATTTATGACAAATTTCAAAATGGCGGACATCTGGTTCAGCCAATCCTGGCATAATTGACATCCTCTGATTCGGCATGACCCAAGGAATCCATAGACACATAGATTATAATTATCTGACTGACTGCTCAAAAGTTATAATCGAAAATGTTAATTTTTAGTATCTCACGACCAACTTTGGCATGGACCCTCAGATCATGGTGTTAATGAAGCGTACGAAGTTTCGTTTCAATTTATCAAAGTTTGGCCGAGATACAGCCTCTGAACCCATTTTAGGTTGACTTTGTCAAGTTCACAACATCATAACTTTTGAAGAAAGATACATTTAAAAAAATCTGTTCAGTCATTTCTGTGCGGCTCAGTCCAAAGATTATCTGAGCAAATTTTCAGAAGAATTGGATCAATTTTGAAGGAGTAGTAGCGAAAAGACAGAATACTGTACTTTTCAAAATGGCCGCTACTGTAATGGGTGGAGTCTTAATGTAAGTTATTGAATGTGATCAGCATGATAAGAGTAATCAGGTGTACTGAGTTTCATTTTTCTAGAATAAGGGGGTTAAGGAGTTATTAACATTTCAATGTTGAATTTCTGAACTGGTGGTGGCGCTATAGAGTTGGTTCTAGAGACCCCAAAGTTGGTCAAATCACTATTCATGGCCATCACTACAAGTGTGCCAAATTTCATCATTTTCCTATGTTCTGTTCATAGGGCTGCCATAGACTCCCATTGGGGAAAAATAATAAGAAAACATACAATTACAATAGGGGCTACAGCCCTTTGGGCTTGGCCCCTAATAATACATTTTACTATAGTATGGTTCAAAAACACTCAAAAATTACTACAGCATTTTTTCATGTGGGATATAAGCATAACAAAAGTAGAATCTCTGTAAACCCATACAGGAAGACTGGTGTTATCCCAAAGTTTCTTAACAAAATTTAACTAACATCTATTAAATTGAATATGCACTTACTCATTGTGATTTTCCAGCGAACTCAAAACTGAATGACACTCGCGTGCCTTTCTTGTTGTGCAAGATGCCGGTGATGCAGCCACAGTCCTAAAGAAAAATTGAAACTGTTGTTAGCAATTACCAGAACATGCATAGCTGATAATAAATTGCATCACTGATAAGAATGGAGGCGCGTATATGTCTGTCGAAGGGTCACTTATCGGTGACATTTACAGCTTTCTGATACATTACACCTCGGAAGATCGCGAACACCAATGGCCGGGTATAACGCATTCAAAACATTTACCACAGCAGATATTCGCGAACAAAAGCTAGTTGGTGAACAATATCTAGGGGTGTAACGGTGCACAAATATGACGGTTCGGTACGTACCTTGGTTTTAATGTCACAGTTCAGTATGATTTCGGTACAGCAGGGGGAAAAACTAAACTTTTTTTTTTTTTTTTTTTTAAATAAAGAGTGGTTTACTGAACAAGTTGCTCTTTCTTTAAGAAAATTTTACCTATAACTGAATGCATTTAGTGATAAAAGTCTACCTCAGTTTATGCTTAAAACTATAGGGATCCCTTTTACATTATAAGGTTATAATTAGGCCTAACAACGTAACCCAAACTTAAATTTAATTAATATTTATTTTTAAATGGATGATCAACACTCAACTTACTTAAAAAAAAATTTAAAAAAAAATTGTATGCAAACATGTAAATTGCACATAATGCAGTTTTTAAATTAACTTATAAATAATCTTTCTAGGCTATTTCTTAAAATATATTCAATTACACACTGGCTGTCATAGCATTTCATAACAGATTAATTTAAATATACATTAAATAATTAAGACTAATAGGTTTAGTAAAACATGAGTATATCATGTAACATTTCGCGAAATGCTCCTCTCGAGACTTAATTTCTCTAGTGAACTAACGAGCTGTGGACACTGATGAAATGAAATGCTACGTGACATTTTATTTCCACGTTGTTTTATTGATGTCTTTCCGCGGTTGAAACACTGATTGAGCAATTACGTGAGGCATGAGATGTTCAGTCATGTTTATTCGTGTTAAAACTAGTACAAAGGAAAGAACGATCACGGTCACTCGCGCTCCACTCTGCACAAGTCTGCGGCGTGTCACGGCTCAGACACGGGAGCCAGAGCTGATCACAGCCGCTTGAGTCAATGCTTGTGTTATGTTTATACCAGCACGTTTCTGAGGAGTCCCAGAAGCGGCTTTCCGAGGCGTTTATACAGCGATCACCGACATCAAAGACTGTCAAAACGCCATTTATTTTTTTAATTTCCTGAAAAAAATTAATTAAATTCTGTATTCGTTCGGTACAAATACATGTACCGTTACACCCCTAACAATTTCACCATTTGGAAAAATATAGTATAAACAATCCAAAATGTAAAAAATTGTTTTAAAAAAACATGGTTAATTCTTGTAAGAGATATTGTAGTATAATATTGTATTTATGTTTATATCGGCCTATAGCATTTTTATAATATATATATATACACACACACATTCTTTTCATTTTGATGATTATAACTGACAACTAAGGAAAATCCCAAATTCAGTATCTCAGAAAATTTGAATATTGTGAAAAGGTTCAATATTGAAGACACCTGGTGCCACACTCTAATCAGCTAATTAACTCAAAACACCTGCAAAGGCCTTTAAATGGTCTCTCAGTCTAGTTCTGTAGGCTACACAATCATGGGGAAGACTGCTGACTTGACAGTTGTCCAAAAGATGACCATTGACACGTTGCACAAGGAGGGCAAGACACAAAAGGTCATTGCAAAAGAGGCTGGCTGTTCACAGAGCTCTGTGTCCAAGCACATTAATACAGAGGCGAAGGGAAGGAAAAGATGTGGTAGAAAAAAAAAGTGTACAAGCAATAGGGATAACTGCACCCTGGAGAGGATTGTGAAACAAAACCCATTCAAAAATGTGGGGGAGATTCACAAAGAGTGGACTGCAGCTGGAGTCAGAGCTTCAAGAACCACTACGCACAGACGTATGCAAGACATGGGTTTCAGCTGTCGCATTCCTTGTGTCAAGCCACTCTTGAACAACAGACAGTGTCAGAAGCGTCTCGCCTGGGCTAAAGACAAAAAGGACTGGACTGCTGCTGAGTGGTCCAAAGTTATGTTCTCTGATGAAAGTAAATTTTGCATTTCCTTTGGAAATCAGGGTCCCAGAGTCTGGAGGAAGAGAGAGGCACACAATCCACGTTGCTTGAGGTCCAGTGTAAAGTTTCCACAGTCAGTGATGGTTTGGGGTGCCATGTCATCTGCTGGTGTTGGTCCACTGTGTTTTCTGAGGTCCAAGGTCAACGCAGCCGTATACCAGGAAGTTTTAGAGCACTTCATGCTTCCTGCTGCTGACCAACTTTATGGAGATGCAGATTTCATTTTCCAACAGGACTTGGCACCTGCACACAGTGCCAAAGCAACCAGTATCTAGTTTAAGGACCATGGTATCCCTGTTCTTAATTGGCCAGCAACCGCTTGACCTTAACCCCATAGAAAATCTATGGGGTATTGTGAAGAGGAAGATGCGATATGCCAGACCCAACAATGCAGAAGAGCTGAAGGCCACTATCAGAGCAACCTGGGCTCATAACACCTGAGCAGTGCCACAGACTGATCGACTCCATGCCACGCCGCATTGCTGCAGTAATTCAGGCAAAAGGAGCCCCAACTAAGTATCGAGTGCTGTACATGCTCATACTTTTCATGTTCATACTTCTCAGTTGGCCAAGATTTCTAAAAATCCTTTCTTTGTATTGGTCTTAAGTAATATTTTAATTTTCTGAGATACTGAAATTGGGATTTTCCTTAGTTGTCAGTTATAATCATCAAAATTAACAGAAATAAACATTTGAAACATATCAGTCTGTGTGTAATGAATTAATATAATATACAAGTTTCACTTTTTGAATGGAATTAGTGAAATTAATCAACTTTTTGATGATATTCTAATTATATGACCAGCACCTGTATGTATGTGAGATATATATATATATATATATATATATATATATATATAGCCGAGCAACATTTTAAATCATGAAGGTCAGAATAAAAGGCTTACTCGTCAGGAATTATATCCTCTGCTGGGTACAGACGTTCTTCAAAATGCAAACGTTCGTCATCTGAGTTGCGTTCTTCCTCTGAGGAGAAAGTAAACTCTTCGTCGCTGTCCAGAACCATCCAAAGTGCTTCTTCACCCATGTAGCATGCCATCATCCAAACGCACAGAAAAAGTAAGTAATTCTGATGAAGCTTGACGTTTTATTCCATTTCTCGGGGGCGTGTACATGATTACCTGGCTCACCTCAGTTAATTTCCATATGAACAGCGCGCTCAATGCGAGGTGGGATCACATTAGCTGTAATGAGGTGATACAGAAGAAACCGTACCACTCCTTACTTTCATATGGATTACATAAAAACATATTTGTTTTCGACTTGAATTTGTTCATTTAAAAGTAGACATTTCAAGCTTTCTATACATATATGTATCATGTATTTGAGGCAAATATTCACTGAGATTCAGGTTGTTTTATTTATGTGTCTGTGAAGAGAGGAGACAGAGACGGCAGAGAATGCACCCTGATTATTTTCTTTATTCTACAAAAGCACAGCGTTTTGTTGTTATTATGAGTGTATACAAATAAAAGTAGACCCTTTACAGATTCGACTGATGTATTGCTCTTATCTGTACGATCAAAACTGAAAGTGTAATTTAAGTTCTTTTCGGCGTTATCAGGAGAAGATGCCACAAAACGCGCCGTCGCATTTGTCGACCCCAGAGGGTTAATTGGGTTAATTGCCTACATTGCCTACATTGCCTAATAAGTGCTGACACATAAAGCTTACCACAGTCATAGATCCTCTTTTGGCTATTATTAATTCGTCATTGTCATTAGGATATGTCCCCAAAACCTTCAAATTGGCTGTTATTAAGCCTCTCATTAAAAAAACACAACTTGACCCTAAAGATCTAGTTAATTACAGACCAATCTCGAATCTCCCTTTTCTGTCAAAGATAATAGAAAAGGTAGTATCCTCACAATTATATTCCTTCTTAGAGAAAAATTATAGCTGTGATGATTTCCGGTCAGGATTTAGACCTTTTCATAGTACTGAGGCTCTCATTAGAGTTACAAATGACCTGCTCTTATGATCGGATCATGGTTGTATCTCTCTATTAGTGCTACTGGATCTGAGTGCTGTGTTCGATCACAACGTTCTTTTGAATAGACTAGAAAACTTTGTTGGCATTAGTGGAAGTGCATTAGCATGGTTCATATCGTACTTATCTGAACGCCATCAATTTGTAGCAGTGAATGAAGAGGTATCATATCGATCACAAGTGCAGTATGGAGTACCTCAAGGCTCAGTACTAGAGCCATTACTTTTCACGCTTTACATGTTACCCTTGGGAAATATCATCAGGAAACACGGTGTTAAGCTTTCATTGTTATGCTGATGATACTGAGCTCTATATTTATTCGCGGCCCGGTGAGACACCAAATTGAGAAACTAACGGAATGCATAGTCGATATAAAAAACTGGATGAGTAATTTCTTACTGCCAAATTCTGAAAAAACAGAGGTGTTAATTATCGGACATAAAACCCCCACATGTAATAACCTAGAACACTTGATGGCTGCTCTGTAAATTCTTCATCAGTCAGGAACCTAGGTGTGCTATTTGATAGCAATCTTTCCTTTGACAGCCATGTTTCTAGCATTTGTAAAACTGCATTTTTTCATCTTAAAAATATCTAAATTGAGACCCATGCTCTCAATTTCAAATGAAGAAATGTTAATTCATTGCACTATAGTCCTCCACGTCTGCTGCGTTCTCAAAACTCTGGCCATTTGATAATACCTAGAATATCAAAATAAACTGCGGCCGGCAGATCCTTTTCCTATATAGAGCCCAAACTCTGGAACAATCTGCCTAACACTGTTCGGGAGGCAGACACACTCTGTCAGTTTAAATCTAGATTAAAGACCCATCTCTTTAATCTGGCTTACACATAACACACTAATACGCTTCTAATATTCAAATCCGTTAAAGGATTGTTAGGTTGCATTAATTAGGTCAACTGGAACCGGAAACACTTCCCATGACACCCGATGTACTTGTTACATCGTAAGACGAATGGCATCTACGCTAATATTAGTCAGTTTTTTTTCTTATTCCAAGGTCACCATAGCGACCCGATCCAGTCCGTATCCAGATCAGATGGTCACTGCAGTCACCCGGATCCAGTCCGTATCCAGATCAGATGGTGAATCAGCATCTAGAGATGACCTCTACAGCCCTGAACGTCAGCGTAGACCAGGACACCTAGATGAGCCCCAGAGACAGATCCCCAGTGAAGACCTCGTCACCTAGACGGCCAACAGGATAAGACCACGGGAACCAGATGAGTCCTTTACACAATCTGACATTGCTGCAGTTGGAATTGAACTGCTGGTATCGTCTGGGCAGAGGAGAACTGGCCCCCCGACTGAGCCTGGTTTCTCCCAAGGTTTTTTTTCTACATTCGGTCACCGATGGAGTTTTGGTTCCTTGCCGCTGTCACCTCTGGCTTGCTTAGTTGTGGACTAGGGCTGTGCAATTAATCGAAAAACAGTTTCGATTTTGGCCTCCCAACGATTACGAAAATACAATAATCGAGATAAAACGATTATTGCGCCCCATTCCACCCCCCTTTCCAGCGGTGCGCATTCGTTCCTCCATAAAAGCCCAATTGCACGTGCAAGTCAGTAAAATCATGTAACGTTAACTTGACTTTTGCAAAATGGGATGTGCTTAGATTTATTTACGTTATGTTTTTAAAAGTGCTAAAGAGAACATGCGCGTCCTCAGAAGGATTTCTGTGCCTGCGCTCAGAGACTGAACAGAAGACGGACATCATGTAAAGTCAACTTTAGGTCAAGCTGCGCACCTAAATGGTCAAATACACGCAAAAATGTGTCAAAATGCGGCGCTTACTGATTATTCACGTAAACCTTCGTCAGCAACATAATAAATGTAACAACATAATAAATAACAGTTGAGAATGAAAATACATGTGTAACAGTAAATCGGATCCGTGCGGCTCTTAAAGTGACAGCGGGCTATATTCCCGCTGTGACTGTGTGCTTAATATTAAATCAAAAGACAAAAGACAAATTCAAAAATCACATACTGCTCTTGAGTGAAAGATTTTTGTAGCTTTAATAAGAAACAAAGAAAGTTTAATTCTTACTCTGACTATGCCGTTTTATTTTACATTTGATTATTCATTTCTATTAACTGAATACTTGAGACTTGTATAAAAAAATGTAAGCATAGTTTGTTGCATTTGAATCTTTTTATTCTATTGCTTTTGTCCTTTGCTTTTTTATTACTGACAGTTTAATTATTTTCAATCATTTTGAGGACTTTTTTGTTTGTTTGTTACTAATATCAGTTACCCTAATACTCTGCTGTGGCATTGAGAATTGTGACATTTCTCTGGTCTCTAAAATGTAGATGTCATAGCAAACTTATTTACAGAAAATATATATTTAATACAGCCTATATCACTTTATCTTTTAATCTTTAAATAAATAACTCTTATAAAGTTTTGGTCATATGGCCCATTCATAACCATGTTAAATAATTGTGATTACAATATTGACCAAAAAAATAATCGTGATTATGATTTTTGCCTTAATCGAGCAGCCCTATTGGGGACACTTCATTTCCAGCGATATCGTTGACTTGATTGTACAGATACTATTTAAATTGAACTGAGCTGGACAATGACATCACTGAATTAAATAATGAAATGCCTTTAACTGAAAATTGAGTGCTTAATCTTGTCATTTTACATTATTGACACTATTTTTCTATTTTGATATTGGAAAATTGCTTTGACACAATCTGTATTGTTAAAAGCGCTATGTCGGCGCCAATAGCCTTGTGGGCAGCGCACCGACATACAGCGCAGTTGCGCTTCGTGCGTCCCGTGTTCGAATCACGACCCATAAAGGTGACTTTACTTAGCACACCGTGGAAGTAACGATTATGAATGTGTCAGGGAAAAACAATAAGGAGGCTGCATTAACGTTTTAATAATTAATTGATAAACTAGCGCTTTTTTTGTTTTTGGTTTAAGAGATGAAGTCGGCGACACTGACTCATCTCCGCAGTAGTGGATGTGCCTGTATGCATGTTACAGATTACATAATATGAGAATATTTGTTTTCCATTTAAATTGGTTTATCTGGTTACAACGATGTGGATGTTTGCACAAGTTCTGCAGTTCGGTACTCTAGTAAAGTCCAGTCACGTCATGTTTATTTATATAGCACTTTATGCAATAGATAGCCTTAAATCAAGCAGATTTACAGTATTAAACATGAAAATCTGCTTTTAGGAAAGGAAAGGAAAGGAAAGGAAAGGAAGTGTGACCAAGTATGGTGTCCCATACTTGGAATTTGTGCTCTGCATTTCACCCATCCAAGTGCACACAGACAGCAGTGAGTAGTGAACAAAACACACACACACACACACACACACTGTGAACACACACCCGGAACAGTGGGCAGCCATTTTTGCTACGGCGCCTGGGGAGCAGTTGTGGGTTCCTTGCTCAAGAGTCTCACCTCAGTCATGGTATTGAAGGTGAAAGAGAGTGCTGTACATTCACTCCCCCCACCAACAATCCCTGTCGGTACCGAGATTTGAACCTGGTTTCAAGTCTGACTCTCTAACCATTAGGCCACAGACAGCCATTTTAGTTAGAATTACAACTTTACATTTATTTATTTGTTAGAATATGTACAACTCAATATTTTAACATTGCAAAAGCTGAATCAAAGTCTACTGATTAATCAGTGAAATTGACGATTAGTCTATTAATCATTAGATTAATCGATTATCAAAATAATCGTTTGTTGCGGCCCTAACCAGTAGCCATGCCCATTCATGTTACAAATCCTATGTGTAGGGTTGTGGGGAAGCCAAATAAAAAAAGCTTTATAAGAAAATAATTTTGGTTACAACTTACTTCCTCTCAGGTGGCATATAGTGTGGACTCATATTAGTCTGCGTGGAGCTCTGAGGGTGCCGACAGCGCTCATTAGCTGAGAAAGCTGCATTTAGGGTGAAGTGCTTCACATAGGACTCCAGAATGTTTACTATATTCATCAGGCATGGAAGCTTCACCAGCTGTTGTCAATGAAACAAAATGAAATCATCATTTTTGTAAGCATTACACAATGCCACTAAAGGAGACTAAAGGAGAAATTATGCAATGAACAAACCAAAGTAAATATGTGCTTAGAGCAGGAGAGAAGCGATGATGTATATATTACCAAAAAAGTATGTAATTGCATGCGTACCTTCTTTCTTTTGTTGATATAGTAACAGTCATCCTCCAGCTTCTTCTTGAGAACATCAGGGATGTCAATGTTTACAGTGATGCTCTTGTCTTCACTCTCCCTTTTGGTCTGCGGCTCCTGCTCTTCCCTCTGTGTAAAAGTATAGTATTAAGTTTATAAACCATACGTGGAATTTCCTGTTTTTTGTTTTGTTTTGTTTTTTTAAGTCAAGCACATTCAGATAAAAAATGTGAATGTTGATACAAATAAGGCAATGGACCTTAGTCAGGGTTGAATACTGAAATCTATGCAGATTAAATGGAAATCAAAGGAGTTGTCGTCTACTAAAAGGCTTGAGGAAAGACATTTTGTCAGCTGAACAACTGAGTTTTTGAAAAGTACAAACCATTGAATGCACCGTACTTCTATCCTCCAAACCTCATTTTCATTCCTGTCAAAAATTTTTAAAAAAATGGCGCAATGATTCTTCCTTCAGCAAATGCCATTACACTAGGTGTCTTCAATTGTGCTGTCCAAATAATTATTTTGTCAGTCTAGTCTAAATCACCTATGGTTTTTGTAGAACTGATCATTTTATCCTAATAATTACTAGACTAGAGCTGCGCAATTAGTTGTCAAAAATAAATAAATTGTGACTTCAATGGACTACTTACACAAGTACAGGGGTTAAGGCAAAAAAAAATCCTGAGCCTAAACTTTTTTCCGGGGGTGGGGCGGGGGACTGGGGGGCAGCACATGCAAAGCATGCAATGACTGTGGCAACTTAAACATTTGAAAGGATACTATAGCAAAGTTATTGCTTTCCTTATTCAAATTGATTTTATTTCATGAATACATGATTGACCTGAAGAATGAAAGCTATAATCATACACTCACAATTATGAGCTATATCACGCTCGTTGACACTAGGGGTGTGACAATAAACTTAACTCTTTAAATGAGACAAAATACAGATAATTCGTTCACTAGAATGAGACAATATTTTAATACTATTTTTAAAGGTGCCATAGAATGCATTGATACAGTATTTTAAATTGTTCTCCGATGTCTACATAGAAGGTATGTGGCTTAGGTAAGGGCAAAAAATCTCCAGAAACAGTTTTGCATGTGCATTTACAAGCCTAGGATTTCTCCCTAGAATGAAATGGTTTGTTATTGGTGAATAATAATGAGCTCTGCTCTGATTGGCTGTGTCACAGTGCAGCTCATTTCAGTAGCTCACAGCAGGAAGGAAACACAGGGAGGAAAATATATATTTCAATACTTTCTCTCGCAGTTACCATATTGACCCGAATATAAGACAATGTTTTTTTCTTGGAAATACATCTGAAAAAACGCAGTCGTCTTATATTCGGGGTCTAGATTTTGACATGTCAGTAATACACCCACAACAATAGGTGGCGCCAAAAACGCATAAAACGAGTGTGCTATGAAATATGTAATGTAATGTGTGCTGTAAAGATCGCCAGTGAAAACAAAAGAAAAAGAAAAGCTTACAGGGGCATGAGTTGTGACTGTCATGTTAGCCTGATGGGAACAAACTTCCTCTGTAAGTGATTTTAAAACATAAGACAGTACCCAGATTTGAAGACTACAATACGATTTCACTTCTACTGATAATAAAATTTTGGTAGGCTACTATGAGATGGATAGCCTAAAATGTTATTTCAATGGTATATCAAAAAGTGTATATTTTTTAATGTCATTGTTGGTACATTTTACCAGTATTTACCATACTTTCAAAACAAAAATTTAAAAAGATTTGGTTTTCAAAAAGCCTTTTTCCAAAAGGTACATCTGGAAAAAGGGGGGTCGTCTTATAATCAGGGTCGTCTTATATTCGGGACAATATGGTATATCGTCGGGTAATTATACTGTATATAAAATGCGGGCATCAGGGAGCCGCTATTAATACGTGGGGTATTGAAACTGCTTTTGAACAATCAGTCGATCGCGTTATAGTTTCACTTTCGCTTTCGAGATTCACGATTGCACGTACTCTGTTTATACTATGGAGCGGCAGTACTTACAATGCATTTTACAAGATCAGATGCTTGTCAGTGGTGCTCAAGATCTGTAAATCTTTTGCCATCATCCTCAGTCATCTCTCCTTGCTCTGTTTATGAGGTAAGTGCAATCTTATGTACTGTAATGCAACAGACTACTGCTAACAAGCTAACCATGTCCCTTTAGTGGCTCACGTTATTTTATTAGAATGCGTTATTTGCTTTCCGTGCCTTTCTGAATACAGACACCAACCCATCCCTGCACTTCACATCCCCTGCACAGCCTGGAACATAACATTTATTTCCATGATCTACCATTTTCGCTGTTGTCCTTGCTTGCTTCTTTACAATACCTGCAGAACTTCTGATGATTCGGCTGTGTAGGTTAGGCTGGCGGCTGGCCTAGAACATGGGCGGGTAGATGTTTTGCAAATGTTGGGGGTGTAGTGATCCCGACTGTTACATCACAGTCGGTGTTATGTTCTGATTCGCCTATTTTTCAGTGGTCTTTTTTATTCACAAGATTTACATAAGGAGGAGTAAACTATGGTGTTTGAGGCTCACGTTATATCATTTCCATGTACATAACTGTTATTATTTAAAGGTCCCATGACATGCTGCTTTTTGGATGCTTTTATATAGGCCTACGTGATCCCTAATACTGTATCTGAAGTCTGTTTCCCGAAATTCAGCCTTGGTGCAGAATTTCAGCCACTATGAGCCAGTCCCACAATGAGCTTTCCTTAGGACGTGCCATTCCTGTGTCTGTAGCTTTAAGGACGAGAGAGGCGGGGCAAGGTGGAGGGTGGGTGTGTGGCCTTAACCAGCTGGCGCTACCATGCGCTAATGTTGACAGTGGACGTATCGCAATGGCTCATAGACACGCAGTCATTCAAGCTTTTCAGTTTGACCCAGAATCTGATCCGGATGGAGAAGCACCGGATGAAGAAGTTGCAACTCAGCGGCTAAAGCAGGACGTCTCCGAATGGTTAGTTTAAAATATTGTGTCTGGATACGGTACTTTAGTTGGTTTGTTTATGTATGCTGTTACAGTTATTATCGTGTAGCTAATGCTAGCCATAGGCTCAGATGAAGGAACTAAAAAAATACTTTGGTGTTCATTTGTAAATCCAAACAATGAGCAACTATCATGCTTTGCTTGTTTGCAAGCCATGATGTCTCTCGAGGAAAAAAAAATATTGCGCTCGCCTTGCACGGTAGTAGCTCATTTTCTCATGGGTGGGCAAAGCAGAGAAAGGGGAGGTAACCTTTCCCCGTATGACGACATAAAGGGAAGATTCCAGATTGGGCCATATGAGCTTTCATTTTCTCAAAGGCGAAGCAGGAGACCCAGGGCTCGGTTTACACCTATCGCCATTTCTAGCCACTGGGGGACCATAGGCAGGCTAGGGGAACTCATATTAATGTTAAAAAACCTCATAAAGTGAAATTTTCATGCCACGGGACCTTTAACTATGCCAAGGTAAATACAGTTTTTTATTACATGGCACCTTTAAGAAATTTTCAATTACAAAACATTTGTCTTTTAATCACAAAATGCAAAACAATGCAGTTGTATTTTGAAATGTTTTAACTGCCTGGGGCCGGCAAAGATGCCAGTGGGAGCACTTGCATATTTTCCAGATGACAGAGAAAAGAACTTAAACTGCTCTGTCACTTTTGATTGGACACATAAAAGTAATACATCACTTGAATCTGTAAAGGGTCTATTTTTATTTGTGCATGCTCACCATATCAACAAAACTTTGTGCTTTTGTAAAATAAAGAAAATACACAGGGTGCACTTTCAGTCATCTCAGTCTCCGTAAATATCTCTCTGAAACGTGTCACTAAAACGAACTAAAAACTCCGCAAATACTTGACACACAGACATGAGAAAAATGTCTATAGAAAGCTTGACAAGTCTACTTTTAAATAAAGTAAGTCTTACCGAAAACAAATATTCTGTGATAAAGTAATCCGTATGAAACCAACGACAGGTCCTGTTTTGGTAACACTTTATTTTGATAGTCTACTTTAGACATTCTACTAACTAGAAGTAACTTTGCAACTACATGTCAACTAGCAGTCATTAGAGTATTAGTAGACTGTCTGCTTAATATCTTCTAACACTTTATTTACCTCACAAACAGAACGCGAGCGTGACTTGAGCCAGCAGAGGAGATCATTTATGCTCAGTAAGCAATGTTTCTTATTGATATTAAATAATGTGTTGTGACAAACTTGAACGCATTTACTAGTTGGAGTTTGTGTTGAGTGCAACACTTTGAAATATGATAGGCAACCTTTCATTGCATCTACAGTGGGAAAAAAATGTATTTGATCCCCTGCTGATTTTGTACGTTTGCCCACTGACAAAGAAATGATCAGAATCAGCTTTTATTGCCAGGTATGTTTACACATACGAGGAATTTGTTTTCGTGACAGAAGATTCCATAGTGCAACAGAGTGACAGCGACAGAACAAAAAACACATAATAAAAGGAAGAATTAAAAAAATAGAACAAGTAAATAAGGAATAAAAATATACAAATTGACAATTGTATGTACAGGTATATAACAATAGACAGTTGTATGTACAGGTATATTACGTGCAAATTGAAATGTAGACTAAGTATGCGTGTTAGATAAATAAGTGTATAAGTGTATAAATAGTGTGTGTTCCACAATTATTGTCAGGTGTTCATGAGATGGATTGCCTGAGGGAAGAAACTGTTCCTGTGCCTGGCCATTCTGGTGCTCAGAGCTCTGTAGCGTCAACCAGACGGCAACAGTTCAAAGAGGGAGTGTGCTGGATGTGAGGGGTCCAGAGTGATTTTGCCAGCCCTTTTCCTCACTCTGGATAAGTACAGTTCTTGAAGAGTAGGGAGGGTTGTACCAATGAGTCGCTCAGCAGTCCGGACTATCCTCTGTAGTCTTCTGAGGTCAGATTTGGTAGCTGAGCTGAACCAGACAGTTATTGAAGTGCAGAGGACGGATTCAATAATGGCGGAGTAGAACTGTTTCAGCAGCTCCTGTGGCAGGTTGAACTTCCTCAGCTGGGGAAGGAAGTACAACCTCTGCTGGGCCTTTTTAACAATGGAGTCTATGTGAATGTCCCACTTCAGTCCTGAGAAATTGTGGTGCCCAGGAACCTGAATGACTCCACTGTCGTTGCAGTGCTGTTCATGATGGTGAGTGGGGGGAGTTCAGGGGGGTTTCTCCTGAAGTCCACGATCATCTCCACTGTTCTGAGTGTGTTGAGCTCCAGGTTGTTAAGACTGCACCAGACAGCCAGCTCCTTAACCTCCTGTCTGTAAGCAGACTCATCACCATCCTGAATGAGGCCGATAAGTGTGGTGTCATCTGCAAACTTCAGGAGCTCGACAGAGGGGTCTTTAGATGTGCAGTCGTTGGTGTACAGAAAGAATAGCAGTGGGGAGAGAACGCAGCCCTGAGGAGCTCCAGTGCTGATTATGCGGGTGCTGGATGTGTATTTTCCCAGTCTCGCTAGCTGCTGCCTGTCTGTCAGAAAGCTGCTGATCCACTGACAGACGGAGGTGGGCACGGAGAGCTGAGTTAATTTGGGCAGGAGAAGGTTTGGAATGACCGTTGTAACACAGTTTGTAGATCGGGAAGAAGGAGGCGGGAACCGGCGAACATTTAAACAAAGTTTTAATAAAATAAACAAACATAAAAGTAAAGCAGCAGCCCCTCACGGACGACTGCCGCACATAAAATACAAAATAAAAGTCCAGGCCTGGTCCTCTCTCGTCTTCCACTGTCGTCACTCCTCCTTTTATCCTTCCGGAGCTCCTCCGTGGGACTCGAGAACGGCGAGTGGCGCAGGTGTCGCCATTATCATCAACTCCACCGCCTCGCCTCCGTTCCCACGGCTCTCGGCCCCGCCCACTCGCCACATACCCCCATCGCCTCGCAGGCCGGGGTACTCCCGAGACTGCGCCTACTCCCTCCCTCCCTGGGAGCCGATCACGGCGGCCGCGCGCACCTGGGGGTAAGGACAGACGAGGCAAGAGAAAAGGAGACGGAAGGATGAGGAGAGACAGAGACGAGAGAGGGAAGAGAGGAAAAAAAATAAAAAATTCTCGGTCCGGTTCCCAGACACACTGCCGCTCGGTCCTCAACCAGGCTTTCACTCGCGGTGCCATGCGATGGTACTGGACCTCTTTGGTGAACGGCTCTGCTCCTCCTCGAGGGCAGCCAGTAGCGAGTCCCCCGTTCCCTGCTCCTCCCCAAACATGGCGGATGGCAGCAGGCTCCGGCCTCCTGGCGAACGGCGCCGACTCCTCCGCTCCCTCTTGGACGGCAGCCACCCCTCCTCGACCCCGGAGCACGGCAGCGAGCCTTCCATCCCACCTGTTCTTCCATTGCTCCAGCACCACCGCCTCGGGCAGCCACTGGCAGTCTTTGCTCCTTCGTGCTGCCCGACCTCGTCAGCACCGCAATCTCCCTCAGCGGCGAGGGCTCTTCTGACAGCATGTCCCTCCTTCCTCCCGGGTTTCGGCACCAATGTAACACAGTTCGTAGATCGGGAAGGAGGAGGCGGGAACCGGCGAACATTTAAACAAAGTTTTAGTCCTGTAATTTTGGATTTCTTTGGGATGGGGATGATGGTGGAGCATTTGAAGCATGGAGGGACTTCGGACAGCTCCAGTGATCTGTTGAAGATCTGTGTGAAGATGGGGGCCAGCTGGTCAGCACATGATTTCAGACAGACTGGTGTAACACAATCTGGGCCTGGTGCTTTTTTTCCTTTTCTGCTTCCAGAAGACCTGGCGCACCACATCTTCGCTGATCTGAATTGCAGGTGTGGGGGAGAGGGGGGTTGCTGGAGGTGTTAATGGTTGCGTGGAGGTGTGTTCAGGGCAGGTGTGGGGTGTTTTTTCAAACCTGCAGTAGAACTCATTCAGATCATCTGCCAGTTGTTGATTCTCCACAGTGCTGGGGAATGGTGTCTTGTAGTTGGTGATCTCTTTCAGACATTTCCACACTGATGCCGAGTCACTGGAAGAGAACTGAATCCTTATTTTTTCAGAATAATTCCTCTTTGCCACTCTGATCTCCTTTTCCAGTGTGTATCTGGCCTGTTTATACAAGACTAGTCCCCCTTCCTGTAAGCATCTTCTTTGGCCTGACGGAGCTGTCTGAGTCTTGCAGTGAACCACAGTTTGTCGTTGTTGTAGGTTAAATGAGTCCTGGTAGGAATGCACATATCTTCACAGAAACTGATATAAGATGTTACAGTCTCTGTGAGCTCGTCCAGATCGGTGGCAGCACCATCAAAAACACTCCAATCAGTGAGAAAGAAACAGGTTTGTAAATCCCGCTCTGCTTCATTAGTCCATCTTTTAACAGTCCTTAAAACAGGTTTAGCTGATTTCAGTTTCTGCCTGTAGGTTGGTATAAGATGAACCAAACAGTGATCAGAGAGTCCTAACGCTGCCTGTGGGACAGACTAATATGCATCTTTTATTGCTTTGTAACAGTGATCCAATATATTACTATCTCCGGTGGGACATGTGATGTGCTGTCTGTATTTTGGCAGTTCATGGGAGACATTGGCTTTATTAAAGTCCCCGAGAATGATTAAAGCAGAGTCCGGGTGTTGTTGTTCTGTGTCTGTGATCAGATCAGCTAGTTTCTGTAAATCTGAGCTCACGTGCGCTTGCGGTGGAATGTAAACACTCACAAGAATGAACGAGCAAAACTCCCGCAGCAAGTAGAAAGGCTTGTAGTTAATAAAGAGCACTTCTAGATCTGAACAGCACATCTTCTTTAACACTGTTACAACTGTATACCACCTCTCGATGTAAAAGCATATCCCGCCGCTATGTGATTTCCCCATTGATTCTGTGTCACAGTCCGCTCTAAACAGCTGAAAGCTTGGCAGACTTAATGCGCTGTCTGGAATGGCGTTGTTCAGCCAGGTTTCTGTGAAACACAGAGCAGCTGAGTGTGAGAAATCCTTATTTGTCCGGCAGAGCAGAAGGATTTCGTCGGTTTTGTTAGGTAGAGAGCCAAGACTCGCCAGATAGATGCTAGGCAGTGCTGTACGAAATCCGCGCTGTCTGAGCTTCATGAGCGCGCTGGCTTGCTTCCCCAGTCTGCGCGTCCTGAAGCATCTGAACAGCGCCGCTACATGTGTACTGCCGAATGTCCAGCAATTTGTCTCTGGTGAAACGGATTGCAGGGATATAACTAAAAGACAGGACAAACAAAAACATAAATACAACTGCGGACGATGCCTCAGAGGCTGCCATGAGCGGCGCCATCTTGGACAAGAAATCCAAAAATGATCAGTCTATAATTTTAATGGTAGGTTTATTTGAACGGTGATAGACAGAATAACAACAAAAAAAATCCAGAAAAATACATTTCCAAAAAAGTTATAAATTGATATGCATTTTAATGAGTGAAGTAAGTATTTGACCCATTCGCAAAACATGACTTAGTGGCAAAACCTTTGTTGGCAATCACAGAGGTCAGACGTTTCTTGTAGTTGGCCACCAGGTTTGCACACATCTCAGGAGGGATTTTGTGCCACTCCTCTTTGCAGATCCTCTCCAAGTCATTAAGGTTTCGAGGCTGACGTTTAGCAACTCGAACCTTCAGCTCCCTCCACAGATTTTCTATGGGATTAAGGTCTGGAGACTGGCTAGGCCACTAAAGGACCTTAATGTGCTTCTTCTTGAGCCACTCCTTTGTTGCCATGGTCGTGTGTTTTGGGTCATTATCCTGCTGGAATAGCCATCCACGACCCATTTTCAATGCCCTGGCTGGCTTCAATGCCCTGGCCCTGAGGGTACATGGGCCCGTCCATTGTCCCTTTGATGCGGTGCTGTTGTCCTGTCCCCTTGCAGAAATACACCCCTAAAGCATAATGTTTCCACCTCCGTGTTTGATGGTGAGGATGGTGTTATTGGGGTCATAGGCAGCATTCCTCCCCCTCCAAACACGGCGAGTTGAGTTGATGCCAAAGAGCTTGATTTTGGTCTCATCTGACCACAACACTTTCACCCAGTTCTCCTCGGAATCATTCAGATGTTCATTGGCAAATTTCAGACGGGCCTGTACATGTGCTTTCTTGAGCAGGGGGACCTTGCGGGCGCTGCAGGGTTTCAGTCCTTCATGGCGTAGTGTGTTACCAATTGTTTTCTAGGTGACTATGGTTCCAGTTGCCTTGAGATCCTCCCGTGTAGTTCTGGGCTGATTCCTCACCGTTCTCGTGATCACTGAACCTCCACGAGGTGAGATCTTGCATGGAGCCCCAAACCGAGGGAGATTATTTTAGAGTTATTTTGCGTTTCTTCCATTTGCGAAGAAACTGTTGTCACCTTCTCGCCAAGCTGTTGGCGATGGTCTTGTAGCCCATTCCAGCTTTGTGTAGGTCTACAATCTTGTCCCTGACATCCTTGGACAGCTCTTTGGTCTAAATGCAAAATGCAAATCAATTTATAACTTTTTTTAAATGTTTTTTTTTTTTTTTTATTATTATTATTATTATTATTATTGTTTTGTTGATATTCGGTCTCTCACTGTTCAAATAAAGCTACCTTTAAAATTATAGACTGATCATTTCTTGGCAATGGGCAAATGTACAAAATCAGCAGGGGATCAAGTAACGTTTTCTCCCACTATAAATGTTACATGGCATGAGGATGGTTTTATGTTTTATAAACAGTACGATATAAAAGTAATGTTTAGACAATATAAAATTAGTGTCTAAGAATGTTTAGACCAATCTTTACTGGCTTGCTTAGTTGGGGACACTTAACCCTCTGGGGTCTGAGGGTGTTTTGGGGCCCCAGAGAAGTTTTGACATGCCCTGACATTTGTGCTTTTTTCAGTTGCTTATAAACATTTTAATGGCTAAAGCACAAACTGAGCTACAATAATATGTGAGCAGCATGTACGTACGTGATTGTGTTTTTGGGAAAACAACGTTAATGCGTGGTTAGAAAGAAACTACAATTTTAAAGTAACTGAAATAAGGCCATAAAACACATTCAAAAGATTTGTTCACAAGACTTTTGAGAACTGGATCTTGTAGCCTAGAATATTTGCTTCAAAATGATCTGAAAATAATCTAACTCACTCATTCAGAGAAAACAATATATTGATTTAAATTTTTTAAGTCACTTTTTCAGTGGAAAGCCTCTATGCGAGAGGGCGTGAACTATCCTGTGACTCACACCTGAGAAGACAAAGGCCCGCATAATGAGCTCCATAATGAGCCATTGAGTCAGGTATGTGACAGAGGGAATTGCTACAAGAAAGAATGTGAGGAAAAAATAAATGTGTATACATATAACGATCACATAAAATAACAGTTTATTAGGAACAAACAAACAAATAAACAACAGAAGAGTCAAGACATCATGGGTGCAATATCCAAAACAGTGGCAGGAAACTGGAACCCAGGAAAACAGGAGACAGCAGAAACTGCATGAGAAAACACAAACCAGACGTGAGCAACACAACGAACGGACAAAGACAAAGCAAACATGGTGACAATACATACACTACCAGTCAAATTATTTAAACAGTAAGATTTATAATGTTTTTTTTGTTGTTTTTTTTAAGAAGTGTCTTCAGCTCATTTATTTGATCCAAAGTACAGCAAAAACAGTACATTATATTTATAATAATATATAGGCCTACATATTGTTACTATTCAAAATAAATAAAGCACCATATAAGTATCATACAATACAAAAACATCATTTTATAACTGAGAAACTAAATTAGTATTGTTAAGCTTATTATAAACATGTTTGAGCAGGTATTTGCAAACAGAGTAGGCTACTTCACAGTAAAGATTGGTCTAAACTTTCTTAGACATTACTTTTATATCATTGTTTATAGAACATATAACTATCCTCATGTCGTGCAACATTTAAATGCAATGAAAGGTTGCCTATCATATTTCAAAATGTTGCACTCGATTTCACACATTTTATTCTGGAGTTATAGTTTGGGAAAAGTTCAACTTTGTCACAACAACACATTATCAAATGCCAATAAGAAACATTACTTACTCTGTATAAAATATCTCCTCCTCCACCGGCTCCAGCTGCGCTCGCGTTCTGTTTGGGAGGTAAACAAAGCTTTTTCCTCTCAGCGCGTCTTCTGGCACAGTTCATTTTAGTGACGTGTTTCAAAAAGCAGTTCGCGGAGACGAAGACAGAGAGCGCACCCTGTTTGTTTTCTTTATTCTTCAAAAGCACAAAGTTTAGTTGTTCTTACGAGTGTATACAAATAAAAGTAGACCCCTTACAGATTCGAATGGTGTATTGCTCTTATCTGTACGATCAAAAATGGCAGAGTAATTCAAGCTCATTTCGGCCTCATCAGGAAAATCTGCCTCAAAACGCGTATCCGCGTTTGTCGACCCCAGAGGGTTAATTTCCAGCGATATAGTCGACTTGATTGCACAGATACTATTTAAACTGAACTGAGCTGGATAACTATTGTCCTTTTGCATTGACACACTATTTTCCTTTTTAATACTGTAAAGCTGATTTGACACAATCAGTGTTGTAAAAAGAGCTATATAAATAAAGGTGACTTGACTTGAAATACTGAGTTTGGTGACTATAGCTAAAACTAACCCCCCCAACTTGTGTCAAAAGGTGGCACTATAGAGCGCCTCCTCCACGCCCTTTTATGAGTTTTTCCAGCGTCAAACTATGATTAATACTGATGTGTGTTGAGTTTCATGAATTTCTAAGCATCTACAGGTGCTGGTCATATAATTAGAATATCATCAAAAAGTTGATTTATTTCACTAATTCCATTCAAAAAGTGAAACTTGTATATTATATTCATTCATTACACACAGACTGATATATTTCAAATGTTTATTTCTTTTAATTTTGATGATTAGAGCTTACAGCTCATGAAAGTCAAAAATCAGTATCTCAAAATATTAGAATACTTACATTTGAGTTTGAATAAATGACCATCCCTACAGTATAAATTCTGGGTATCTCTTGTTCTTTGAAACCACAATAATGGGGAAGACTGCTGACTTGGCAATGATCCAGAAGAAGAACATTGACAGCCTCCACAAAGAGGGTAAGTCACAGAGGGTCATTACTGAAAGGTGTGGCTGTTTACAGAGTGCTGTATCAAAGCATATTAAATGCAAAGTTGACTGGAAGGAAGAATTTGGGTAGGAAAAGGTGCACAAGCAACAGGGATGACCGCAAGCTTGAGAATACAAGTCAAGCAAAGCCGATTCAAACACTTGGGAGAGCTTCACAAGGAGAGAACTGAAGCTGGAGTCAGTGCATCAAGAGTCACCACGCTCAGACGTCTTCAGGAAAAGGGCTACCAAGCCACTTCTGAACCAGAGACAACGTCAGAAGCATCTTACCTGGGCTGTGGAGAAAAGAACTGGACTGTTGCTCAGTGGTCCAAAGTCCTCTTTTCAGATGAAAGTAAATTTTACATTTCATTTGGAAATCAAGGTCCCAGAGTCTGAAGGAAGAGTAGAGGCACAGAATCCATGTTGCTTGAAGTCCAGTGTGAAGTTTCCACAGTCTGTGATGATTTGGGCTGCCATGTCATCTGCTGGTGTTGGTCCACTGTGTTTTCTGATGTCCACAGTCAACGCAGCCATCTACCAGGAAATTTTAGAGCACTTCATGCTTCCTTCTGTTGACAAGCTTTATGGAGATGCTGATTTCATTTTCCAGCAGGACTTGGCACCTGCCCACACTGCCAAAGGTACCAAAAGCTGGTTCAATGACCATAGTGTTACTGTGCTTGATTGGCCAGCAAACTCGCCTGACCTGAACCCCATAGAGAATCTATGGGGTATTGTCAAGAGGAAGATGAGAGACACCAGACCCAACAATGCAGATGAGCTGAAGGCCACTATCAGAGCAACCTGGGCTCTCATAACACCTGAGCAGTGCCACAGACTGATCGACTCCATGCCACGCCGCATTGCTGCAGTAATTCAGGCAAAAGGAGCCCCAACTAAGTATTGAGTGCTGTACATGCTCATACTTTTCATTTTCATACTTTTCAGTTGGCCAAAATTTCTAAAAATCCTTTCTTTGTATTGGTCTTAAGTAATATTCTAATATTTTGAGATACTGATTTTTGACTTTCATGAGCTGTAAGCTCTAATCATCAAAATTAAAAGAAATAAACATTTGAAATATATCAGTCTGTGTGTAATGAATGAATATAATATACAAGTTTCACTTTTTGAATGGAATTAGTGAAATAAATAAACTTTGATGATATTCTAATTATATGACCAGCACCTGTAAAGTCAAAATCGCCTGAAAAGAATTTTCAAATTTGACACGTTGCCATGGCAACAGTATTTTAAATATCACAAATCCTTTTAGAGTTTTATATCGGCTGTGTTTTGAATAGGGGTGGGCGATATGAGCTAAAATTCATATCACGATATTTTCCACTGTCCAGATATCGATATTATATCGCGATATGAGAAAAAAAAAAAAAATGGAATCACATTTTAGAAGACCTTAGTTAAATTAGAGGCAAAATATGTATTTTAACCTTATATAAACAGAAAAAAAAAAACATGATTTCAAGATCTAAGGCAAAAATAGAATGGTCTGACTTTAGATGTGTGATATTATGCTACATAGTGTTGTCACAGTACCAAAATTTCTGTATTCGGAACCACAGAAAAACATGTTAATTAAAAAAAAAAAAAAAAACTATTTTTATTAATTAAGTCAAACAAAAATTAAAATGTACAAAAATCAATGCCATTCTTTATGCTTATTTAAAATTGTGTTTCAAGTTTTCCACAAGTAATAAAAGTATGGAAAACAGTAAACAAGTTTCACCCAAATTTAATTTGTCTTTTAATTAATGAAATTTAAACACATTTTATTTTTTGGTAAATAAATGGGATTTAGGCCTAAATAAAGGGGATTTACTTTTAAAATTAAAACATGGAAGAAATATTGTGTGATTATTTATTAAAAAATGAAGTTTTATATATATTTTTAAACAGTAGTAGTAGTAGTAGTAGTATCACATACATTCTACTAAATAATAGTAGCCTAAAATATTTCTGGCACAATGTCTAAACTGAACCTTTATTTTGACGGGTTGCCGTGAATACCTTTAAATTTCTGTGTGTATATGATATGACGCTGGTTTAGTTTACTCAAATGAAACGGTAAAATGTTCGTGAAGTGACTCTCAGAGCAGTTCTGGAGATGTTGTTTATGTATTTATGTCCTCATTTAGAGGGCAGAAGCTGAAATCACCGCAAGCGTCACACACGCTTCAGTGTATGTAGTAGCCTAAACAAAACCGCGCATTTCTGCCATTCATTCATTCACACAGAGACTCGCAGAACATGCGGGACTGCGGGATTCATATTTGAATCAACTTTTGTGGCTTAATATTAACAGATACTAGTCCATGTCGCTATTTGATTTAAGTGTAATGACCTACTTTTGATTAATTCATCCAAACTTTGACAAATTTCATGACATTCCGTGTTAAACTGTAAATTCCATTTTTAAACTAGGTTCCAGGGTTCCGTCCGCGTTTTCTGCATCGCCATCGCTGCTTGCAGCTATATTTAGGGCCCAAGCCAGTAAGGCGCAGGGCCCTATTGTTTTCCTAAGGATTATTAGGGCCCAAGCCAGTAAGGCGCAGGGCCCTATTGATTCCTTCAGGATTATTTTTATTAAGGCCCAAGACAGTAAGGCGCAGGGCCCTATTGTCTCCCTCAGGATTATTATTAGGGCCCAAGCCAGTCTCATGCTCAAAAACTCTTGAAAATTGGCACACACGTTGGAATTTGCGGCCATCAGGACGCCGCAGAGGCTGGGAGCCGGGCGTGGCACAGGGGCTCTACAGTGCCCCCTGAAACACAGTCTGAAAACTTGATGTATAGCTCACACATACCTGCATGTATTCATATGAAACTGAGTACACACATAGATCTCATTGAGCTGAACAACTTTCGCGCTACATGTCATAGGCTCCGCCCAACAGGAAGTCAGCTATTTAGGGCTGTTTGAAAAGCGCATGCTCTGGAATTTGATATACCCCTCTGAGGACTTCAATCCGATTGCTACCAAACTCGGTGAACATGATCTCAAGACATTGGGGATGCTAAATTGCGGAGGGATTTTTGATATCTCTAATAACATCCACATACATTGTCTGATTTTGATCAAACTTCAGGGGTTTGTTCGTTGCATGATGCCGATCGAATAGATGTGACTATTATGAGTAAAAGTTATACCGCCACCAACTGGCACCAGGAAATGTGTCAATTTCAAAATGCTTTGAATTCAGCATCCTATTTTTACCCGATTTGCTTCAAGCTACATCAGAATAATGACAAAACACAGCCAATGTAAAACTGTGAAGGGAATATTGATATCTAAAATATTGTTGCCATGGTAATATGTCAAAGTTGAATATTCTTTTCCGGTGATTTTGAGGCAGATAACATGCTTAGAATTCCATGAAACTCAATACACATATCCGTATTAATGATAGTTACACACCGGCAAAAGCTCATAAATGGCCTTTTGTTAAAAGTGGGGGGGTTAGTTTTAGCTACAGACACCAAACTCGGTACATAAATTGTTCTTATTACACCGGACAACTTTCTAATTTACAGTCATTAGCTACGACCAACAGGAAGTCGGCTATTTTTATTTGAATGTTTGTTTTTTGAGAAGACAGGCTGTAAATAAACTCATACTCCTCCAAGCAGAAACAAGCAGTTCACACCAAACTTTGTCAACATGATGCCAATATACTGAAGATTTTAAATTGCGGACGGATTTAAGATATCTCGAACGGTGTGGCAATGGTGATTTATTAAAGTAATATTTAAAAAAATAGCAGTAATTTTCTTATATCTTTAAAATGCAGTTTCCAAACACTTCAAAACTTTTTACATAAATATAACAAGTCATTCTGAGGCAACATGCTTAGTTTTAATTGTTTTGTGGCCCCTGAGAATGATACATTTTTGAAACTATCACTGAAATTGGTTTAAAGGTGAAGAGTGTAATACCAAGGATGACCACAAGATGGAGGCATGACATTATTTTTCATGAGCTGCCTGTCTGTGTATCAGAATGAAAAATAATGCATAGAATCAGCTGAAGTGTTCTGTACTGTCAGTATTCTTTTACACACACATATATATACATATATATATACACACACACACAAATATAATTATATAAATATATATATATACACAAATAAAACAAATTATAAAAAAAATATATATATATATATATATATATATATATATATATATATATATATATATATATACTTTTTAAAATAGTTATATAATATAAAAATATTGGTAACAATTTACTTTAAGGTCTCTTTGGTTAACAAGTTAGTACATTAATTAACATGAACTAAAAAGGAACAATATATTTTAAAATAATTTATTAATCTTATTTAATTTTAGTTAATACTAACATTAAAAATATTAATTTTATGTTAATTCACAGAACATAAACTAATGTTAAGATACAACTTTAAATTTTAATAATGTATTAATACATTTTTAACTTAACATTAATTAACATTAATAAATGTTATATAATTATTGTTCATGTTAACTAGTATAGTTCAATAAAATAGTTTTTAACATTAGTTAATTCAAAACTAACAAACTAAGTATGAACAACATATGTTTAACTATATTTTTGTGTTAGTAAAAAATTCTTTATGTTAGTTCATGGTACAGTAACTGATGTACATTAACCAGAAATTTTAATGAATAATGTAGTAGTCAATTTTGAACATATCATTAACCAAGATTCATAAATGGGACCCTGGACCACAAAACCAGTCTTAAGTCGCTGGGGTATATTTGTAGCAATGGCCAAAACTACATTGTATGGGTCAAAATTATAGATTTTTTCTTTTATGCCAAAAATCATTAGGATATTAAGTAAAGATCATTTTCCATGAAGATATTTTGTAAATTTCTTACAGTAAATGTATCAAAACTTAATGTTTGATTAGTAATATGCATTGCTAAGAACTTCATTTGGACAACTTTAAAGGCGATTTTTTTTTTTTCAATATTTAGATTTTTTTGCACCCTCAGATTCCAGATTTTCAAATAGTTGTATCTCAGCCAAATATTGTCCTATTCTAACAAACCATACATCAATGGAAAGCTTATTCAGCTCTCAGATGATGTAGAAAAATTTACACTTAAGACTGGTTTTGTCGTCCAGCGTTACAAATGCTATAAAACTATTGTTCATGTTAACTTCGTGTTAACTTATATAATGTTAAAAACTAGTTGAAAAGTGTTACAAAAGATTTACATATTGTTCTTTATGTGTGTGTGTGTGTGTGTTAGAGTGAGAGGATAGAGAGAGACTAACATTAATAAAAGCTATATAATTATTGTTCATACTAATTAATATAGTTAATGTTAATAACTGAAACCTTATTGAAAGTGTTACCAAACTCGGTAAATAAATTGTTCTTATTAAGCTGGACAACTTTCTAATTAAATACTCCTCCAAGCAGAAATAAGTAGTTCACACCAAACTGTGTCAACATGATGCCAATATACTGAAGATTTTAAATTGCGGACGGATTGAGGATATCTCGAACAGTGTGGAAATGGTGATTCATTAAAGTAACAGTAAAAAAAGATAGCAGTAATTTTCTTGTATCTTTAAAGTGCAGCTTCCAAACACTTCAAAACTTTTTATATACATACAAAAAGTCATTCTGAGGAAGTATGGTTAGTGTCATGAGTTTACAAAACTCTATGGATAAGAGAAAATCAAAAAAAACTTTCAGACATTTGATCACTCTACTCTTTATGACTGTGTGGGGGGTGAGTGGGTGTTGGTGTGTGTTGAGTGTCAGGGGGTAGGTGAGAGACAGAGAGAGAGAGAGACACTTTTAAACATCTGTTTAATCACCAGAAAAAAAATAATCAGTAATTTTTTGGGTAACACTTATAATAACTGCACCATATAAATCATTAGGTTAGCATTAAGCATTGTCCCAACATTAATAGTCATTAGTAAGCAGTTTATAAATACAGCTATACATTTTTTGTTCTTTATTTATTAGGCATATCTATTACAAAGGAGATTCAAAGGCCCAGTTATCTCCCTAACAGAAAAAATAAACAAACACAACACAGAGGGATACAGAACAGAAATATTTTTTCAAGATGCAAATAATGAAACCGTACACTTTTTTTTTTTCAATGAAATTGCAGAGGTTTATTTTTCATTTTTTATCAAGTGTACAGTTGTACAGTTTCATTTTTTGCATCTTGAAAAAATATGTCTGTGTTCTGTATCCCTCTGTGTTGCGTTTGTTTAACTTTTCTGTTTGGGAGATAAATCAATCTTTAAATCTGCTTTGTAAATGCTTTATAAAGGTATAAATAGTCCTCACTTTAGATGAGCTCACAAAAATAGATGGCTGGAAACTGCTAAATGTTTTATAACTACCTGACTTAATCATGAATTACAGCTGGAATATGTGTTTATAAAGCATTTATTAACACATTGAGCAATATTATGATGTGTCTAAATAATAAGATTTCTAAATGTACATTTAAATTGTTTATTAATCATTAAACTTACACTTTCTAAATGATCTTATAAACCACTGACAACTCCTAAATAACTGGTTTGTAAATAACGTAATAATTTAGAAATTATAAATCGATCATTAATAAAGAACGAAAATACAATTATTAATCATATATATATAGCTGAAATATAAGCTGTATTTATAAAATGCTTACTAATGCCTATTAATGCTGGAACAATGCTTTGTAAAGGATGGATTGGCTATATACTAATGCTTAACTAATGATTCATAGTGTGCAGTTATTATAAAGCGTTACCAGTTTATGTACTGTGAATTAACATAAAATTAATATTTTTAATGTTAGTATTAACTAACATTAAATAAGATTAATAAATGATTTTAAAATATATTGTTCCTTTTTAGTTCATGTTAATTAATGCAATAACTTATGTTAACCAAAGAGACCTTAATGTAAATTGTTACCAATACTTTTTATATTCTATAACTATTAAAAAAGTACACACATATATACATATATAAATAAGAATACTGACAGTACAGAAATTTCAGCTGATTCTATGCATTATTTTTCATTCTGATAGACAGACAGGCAGATCAGGCAGCTCATGAGGTTTAAGGTTATGCCTCCAGCACGTTAAGGCCCCCAAAAACCCCCGGGAAGGTTGAAAAAAATTATAATAAAAAAAATAAAATAATAATCCTTAGGAAAACAAGAGGGCCCTGCGCCTTACTGGCTTGGGCCCTAATAATAATCCTTAGGAAAACAAGAGGGCCCTGCGCATTACTGGCTTGGGTCCTAATAATCCTGAGGGAATCAATAGGGCCCTGCGCCTTACTGGCTTGAGCCCTAATAATCCTGAGGGAATCAATAGGGCCCTGCGCCTTACTGGCTTAGGCCCTAATAAGTTCAACATTTTTTAAATATCCATGAAATGAAGACACCTTAAAATGACAAGAAATTGTATTGTGCCATCTCAGATTATGTAATTTATTATTTTATGACTATTTTCTACCTAGTGTTACTATATCGTATAGTTCATTTAGAACTATGTGATGGTTCTCACATCTATGAACAGCATTTTAGTCCCTCTTTTCACTGGGATTGTTTCAAATTTTGGATTTTTAAAAATATTTTTTTATATATTTGTCATTCAGATGACCAAGAACATCCTAATTTTGGAGGGTGACCACATCAATTAAGAAAAATCAATATTTTTACAAGAGAGATATTTATTTAAAAAAAATAATTTTTTTTAAAGTTTACTTTTTAAAAATGTTAACATTATTGACACTGCATGATGTTCCTTCCTCAGTCAAGCCTCATAAATCATCAAAAATAGAACATTATAGAGGAGTGAGAGAAACATGCTTGTGTTTATCCAGATCAGATGGTCACTGCAGTCACCACGATCCAGTCCCTAGGATCAGCACCTAGAGATGACCTCTACAGCCCTGAACGTCAGCGGAGATCAGGACACCTAGATGAGCCCCAGAGACAGCTCCACAGTGAAGACCTCATCACCTAGACGGTAGGGCTGCACAATTAATCGAATATCTAATCGAGATTATGATTACAGATACCACGATTAAGTAATCGTTCAAAGCCGCGATTACAAAAAAAAAGTAAAAAAAAAAAAAGTAGTATATTATTCTGCGTGCTTAAGAAGCGTGTTTAGAGCATGTCACGTTGTGAGAGGTGAATCACAACTTTTAGGCATGTCTTTATCAGCTACCTGATTCACTGTCGAAGCATATCGATCTCATGTCATGTTAATTTCGTAAACGTGTGCTGATAAAGAAACAACTTCTGACAATTTGCCAAGTGTTGCTCAGAATCAAGCATTAGAACCGAAAAGAAAAGCTTCAGTGGTGTGGAATTATTTTGGATTCACGAGCGATGATGTCGAGCAGCGTGTTATACTGTGTAAGTTATGTCGAACAACTGTTTCTGCACCATCAAGCAACACAACGAATTTATACAACCATTTAAAATTCAACCACAGAGTGTAATATGAGGAGTGTCTCAGCGTGAAGAAAAAAGCACCAAGTGATGCAAGAGCTGCTACACAGACACCCATCACAACATCGTTGTTTTCTGCTTCTCCATACCCGGCAGGTTCCCGAAGGCAGAATGAGATAACTGAAGCGATCACGCATTTCATTGCAAAAGACATGGCGCAGATCAATACAGTTTGCAAAGCGGGGTTAACACACTTGACTCATAAACACACTGGACAAGAGATGTGTCATCCCATTATTGTCATCCATATATGACATGAGATATGTCATCCAAGTTGCGCTAACTTCACTTTATGCAAAATGCCGGGAAAGTATTGAATCAGATCTGCAGAAAATAGAGTTCTATTCCACCACGACTGATTTATGGTCGAGTAGAACTATGGAACCATATATGAGCAGTTCATTAAATTGATGAGTTTCAACTCAAAAGCAGATGCTTGCAAACATCCTATTTTCCACAAGATCACACTGGAGATGCGATTGCTCAAGGATTGAAAGAGATGCTGGCTGCCTGGGATTTAAAGGAGGAGCAACAAGTCTGTGTCACAACAGACAACGCAGCAAATATAGTGAACGCTGTTGTTATTAATAAGTGGAGCAGACTCCAGTGTTTTGGACACAGGCTGCACCTAGCAATTGGTGAGTAGCCTGCTATTACTTAATATTCATTTATCTAAAAAAATGTACACATAATACCATTATTAGGCCATTGCAATATCATATGTACTTGTCTAATAATATGCAGATCAGGGGTTTTCAAATCCATTCCTGGATTATAATGCATTCAGTGATAGAACAGTGTAGCATACAACAACTTCAGTGTTTTATATATTGTAATAATGCTGTTATTTGATAAGTGAACTATAAACTATAAACATGTTTTTACAACTATAATATAAATTGTGTTCTGTTACTGTAATTTGAAATTATGTCTGTTTAATTGTAAACAAAATATATAGCTTTAGTAAGCTCTGTGTGTGTGTGTGTGTGTGTGTGTGTGTGTGTGTGTGTGTGTGTGTGTGTGTGTGTGTGTGTGTGTTTAGAACATGCTTTGAAAGATGGACGGATTGACCGTGCACTGAATGTCTGAAAAAAAGGTGGTGGGGTGCTTCTCCTATAGCTGGAGACGAAGGAGGGAGTTGTCCGAGGCCCAGAAAGAGTTAAAGTTACCTCAACACAAGCTCAAGACTGAGTGTCCAACGAGGTGGGGCTCAAAACAAGCAATGATTGCCAGGGTGTTGGAACAACAGTGTGGCATTTCTTGTGTTCTCTCCGTGGACAGAAAAGCCAGACACCTTGTCCCCACATGGCAGGATATAGAAGTCCTTGGGGCAGTCAACAACTCCCTTTCTCCACTTGCTGAATTCCCTGATGCTCTTTCCAGAGAGCAATATGTAAGTGTATCATATGTGAAGCCCGTTCTTCATTTGTTCAACAATAAAATCTCGGCAGAGAAAGAGGGAGTAACAAAACTGTCAAAATGCATCAAGAAGAAGATCCTGGACTACCTGAATGAGAAGTATGATGATCCACAGACTCAAGAGTTGCTTGACATGGCTTATGCAATTGATCCCAGGTTCAAGCTTAAGTATGTCAATGAAGACAGAGTACAAGCTGTCAAGATTCATTTGAGAACTGAATAGTCCTTACTATACTAGTAATAGTATATGACATTATATTTTATGAGTTAAACTAAATTTTTGCCTTTGTTTTATTAAAAGCCTCAACCATCTGTGAGTGTGACTGTTAGAGAGGAAGCAGAAGACCAAAATGCACCAGCACTAAAGACGACCAAAAAAACACTGGGCAGCTTCTTTAAAGTGGATGAGGACCACAGACCAGCATCATCATCTCTCTCCAGTCTCCAAGCCGTGGCCATAACTTCTGAGCTACAGCTCTCTGCTGCTGTTGATAGTGAGGAGAATCCTTTGTTCTGGTGGAAGGAACATGCAAAACAATTCCCAGCTCTCTCCAAGTTAGCACAAAAGTATTTGTGCATTCCTGCCACAAGCTCTCCCTCGGAAAGAGTATTCAGCACTGGAGGAAACATTGTGACTTGTTTGCGTGCATCCCTAAAGCCTGAAAGTGTGGACAGTCTTGTGTTCCTGGCCAAAAATCTTTAAAAGTCAAACTTGGGAGTTGTTCATTCCTGAAAACTTTTCATGTTGTGTTTTTATGGCTTGTGTTCTAGGCCAAAATACTTGATAAGGCAAACTCAGATTATTTTCTTTCTACGGGTTATCTTGAGTTTTTCCATTGTTTTAATTTGAGTATTTTAGCATACCATTATTACACCATGCATATTGCATATTTTTACTTTTTTTATTTAAATAAACCAAACCAATGTATCGTTGACATTTGTGGCAATGAGAAAAGCAATAAAAGTTTTTCAGGAAGACAGTTTTCAGCTTGTTTTTTTTATTTTTATTTAAAATTATGGCATGCAGTTGCTTCAAACAATGGTATAAAGCTATTTAAAACATCAATGTAAATTGTGATAATCGTCATTAATAAATCGCAATTACAATTTCAAGGGAATAATCGACAATTATGATTTTTGTCATAATCGTGCAGCCCTACTAGACGGCCATCGGGACAAGACCTCGGGAACCAGATGAGTCCTCTACACAATCTGACTTTACTGCAGTTGGAATTGAACTGCTGGTTCATCTGGCCAGAGGAGAACTGGCCCCCCGACTGAGCCTGATTTCTCCCAAGGTTTTTTTCTCCATTCTGTCACCGATAGAGTTTTGGTTGCTTGCCGCTGTCGCCTCTGGCTTGCTTAGTTGGGGACACTTCATTTCCAGCGATATCATCGACTTGATTGCACAGATACTATTTAAACTGAACTGAGCTGGACAATGACATCTCTGAATTCAATAATGAAGTGCTTTTAACTGAAAATTGAGTGTTTAATCTGGTCATTTTACATTATTGACACACTATTTTCCTATTTTGATATTGGAAAGTTGCTTTGACACAATCTGTATTGTTAAAAGCGCTATATAAATAAAAGTGACTTGACTTTTAAGTGTTGGAATCCTGGTTGAGAGATGATGTAACCTCCTAGAATTGATGTCACTTGAATGTACCATTATTTTACTAGGGTTTTTTGATGCGGTAACAGGGATGACATGAAATCAGGGGACACCGATAAAATAATTAATATTTTATAGAAAAATGTATACTTATGCCAAAAACAATGCTTAACAATGAGACTGTATTTAGAACAATATGCAAATGTGATTTTTATATAATTTTGTCTTCATTTTGCAAATTAAAAGTCCTGCTGAAAAGGAAAAATCATAGTGAGGGACAGGCCAAAAACCTTACCCTTATCAGCATAAATGATATTTAATTTATTTAAAATAATATTTAATTGACTTAAATTTGATGTAATATTGATGAAAGAATACACAGTATTTTTAAATCGCAAAGTTATTTGTTGTTATATTAATTCTATGTTTGATTATTTCTTAGAGATGCAAAAGGCACCGATTTCAAGGAATGACCCAAATGCAGTATATAACTGAGGCACAAGATGATAGCAGTTGCGTTTGAATAAAACAAGAGAGATGCTGTGTGATATAAGAGATGTGAAAGAAGCGCCAGATGAGTGGAATGGTATTCGGTGTTGCTAATGACGACACCACAGAACTGATCGATCAGAATCAAGTATTCCGGAAAGCAGTGTACTAAAGCAGCCTATAACATGCTTAAAAGTTATGCAAATGTCTTACCATACTGTTCATTTCTTCCGATGAGGCACTTTCACTTTTTAAGGACTCCTGGTCTGAAATGTCTTCGTCACTATCATCAGATGGCGAGATCAAAGCTGAGAAAAATATCAAAGGGTGAGCAGGGTGAAACACAGAGATTTATTTATAGAGTTTGATTAGCATTCACATTTATCAATTTATCTTTTTTCTTTTTTGCATGCATATTAGGTTCTTACATCATTTCTAGTAAACCTCAAATACTCACATGCATCATCACTCTTCTCCTTTTCCTCTTCAGTGAGGGACTTCAAGATTGGGTTAACACCTGGCAGACGACAGCGTCGTTTCTTCCATCCCTTTTTCCTCCTTCACAAAAAAATTCAATATATACTGATTTTGTTGCATCTAATTGGCCTCCAGTAGTCACAATATAATGAACTTGTAGGTAAATGTCAGTTTACATAAACATGTAACAAATACTTTCCTTTTTTCATATTGATACAGCCACTAATTTTGTGGGGAAGGAGACATTTTTGTTCCAGGAAGTATTTGATTTTGAGTATTTGACTTTGCCTGAATCTATTTAACCAGAAGAGAGAACATAGATTTTGAACCTAGATAACTTCTGAACACAAAGTTGTCTTTTAAAAGACGTGAATTAAAACCCTTGATTCATAAGGATTACTTTTACAAAGTCTTTTGAAATTTTTGGATGAACTGACTTTGCAAATACTGAAAATGTTTCTGTCTGTGTTCTGAAGATGAACAAAAGTCTCATTAATTTGGATCGACAAAAGTGTAGTCAATGATGAGAGAATTTATTTTTTGTAAATTTACTAACCCATTAAATCTAGTAAATATGTGCTAAAGCCAACTTAAAAAAAAAAACATTTCATGCATTTATTTTTCATATGGGGTCTTTAAAGATCTCCTATGCACTATCCATGATACAAGATTTTTTTTATTATTATTGTTATTATTCATGAACAAGGCAATCAAGTATATTTGAATTACCATTATCTGACAAAAACATCTTACATGACTGAACAATGCGAACAAGCAACGAGTTGAGACTCACATGCGAGCTAAAGCTTTGCGTGCCAGTTTACGTTGTAATTTGCGATTATTATCAGAATCTCTGAGCACATGATCCTCTGCAGCCCAGCGATCCCAACTGAAAAACAGCAAAACAACGTTTCAGTACGAATTCTCAGCAGTGACAACACTCAAGTAAACGCATTGGGCATGGCTTTGTTTAGCAGTTTTATTTTATTTTCCCTGCGCTATATAAAAAGAATAAAATCACTGTACAGTTAAAATGTCAAAAAATTACATAATAATATTATAACCCTACAATGCGGCCTCCTCTTACCTTCTGTTCCAACCATTGAAATGAATCAGATACTTTGGGACCCTTTTCCCCGTCTCATCTTTTACTGTTGCGATGTCAACAACCTGCAATGCAAAACGCAAATGAACACAAATTTAAGACTCCCCACGAAAGAATGTGTGGATTTCAAAAAACATATTACATTTACCGGCTAGCAAGGATTCATCCTCTACCCTTCCCCCAGCTTGGAATCGCAGAAGACTGACTGTGCGGCGCATAATGAGGACGTCACAACTGTAGCTAAGTTAGCTAGGTTTATTTTTGTGCACGTAATTTTATTTTAGGGTTACTAATGTAACTCTGATACAGTAAATTTATTGATGTTATTCTCTTCTAAACGTTTTAAGTACGCACAATTTGAAGCGAAACTTAAGCTGAGTGAGATAAGTGCTGAGGGTTTTTTTCGTTATGCGTTTACTGTAAATTTAAATCACATACATTTAGACAGCACACAATATATTTACGCACTAAGTATTCACGGTGTTGCATGTCCCCTGTGATCCATTTCATTTAAATCTTTTGCTTGATTTGGGCATGTTGAACAGGATGGAGAGGCCTCGGATAGAGCGGATGCAGCGCTAAGTTAGCTACTTCAGCGCGCTAACACGCTGTAACTTTTCCTGTTTCTTAACTGAACAACGCAACGGGCTTTAAATGAAAATACACACAACGCACAATATGATCAATTTAATATGTGTACATGTTTTTAAAGTTGATTATATGGATGATCCTTAAGAACTGTAAAAGCAACCCCCCCTCCCCTCCCCTCCCAGTTTCACGACCGCGCCGAAAAATAGTAACGTTATTTGAGGAAATGTGAAAAGAAATGAATATACATATATGCGTGAAAGCAACCTGTACTGTCTGTAACACACCAAACAACGCGTTAAAGGACAAATGTGTAGCAACCCGATCTTACTGTATATTTACCTTTGCATCGTAGAGCACTTTGGCCTTGGATGGGTCAGGTTCAAAACAGAGAACTTTTTCTCCTTTATGGAATTTAAATTTCATTCCCCAAGAGTTCATTTGTTCATCGTGGCGAACAAGAGAGGAGGACTCTGAAGCCCCGCTCCTTAACCCGTTGCATACCTTGTCGTTGAGGAAGATAGTAAGAGCTGCGCGCTGAAAGCTGATTTATGTGTTCACGCTCTCCTGGGAAGTCCCTGCTTAAGAGTTCGGAAATTCGTAATTATGAAAAGAAGTGCGTTAAAAAGTTAACGAAAATGAAATAGATTCGCTGTAAGATTTCCTCTCTGTATGATCCCCCCCTCCTCTCTCTCTCTCTCTCTCTCTCTCTCACACACACACAATTCCACAACAGTAACAGTAAATGACATATTGCCCTTTCCCAGGTGAAAAAAAGTGCACTTCCATAATATACTTAAAGTGCTCTATTTTCGCGCACCATTTTGTACTTAATATACTAAAAATGATTCTTTTGTACTACTTAAGATAAACTTAATATCATCTAAGTATACTCAACTGTTCTATTTTAGGACACCATGAATATGAACTAAATGCACTTTTAACATATCTTTGTATTTAAAGGGGGGTCAAATGCTGTTTCATGCATGTTATTTACACTGTTAAAGAGTTGGATTCTCATGCTAAACATGGCCAAAGTTTCAAAAAAACGATTTGGACGTATAACAGAGTAGGCCTATTTCTGTGCCAAATACACACTTCCAGGTTTCTTACAAGTTTCGGGAATTTTTTTATCGATCATGGCTCTTCGTGACGTCATGAATTATATGGGCATCGACCAGAGCGAAAGCAAGAGCACGCCCATCAACGCGCTTCATCCAGCAGCGCTGATGGGACTCGCTCAAGAAAAATGTCTCTAAAGAAGTGTGTTTTTGGTTGTAAGGGAAAGATAACCTTGTTCAGCTTCCCGAAGAACCCAGCGTTAGGTGAACAGTGGATGCAGTTTGTTTTTCGGGCCAGCAACGAGTTTTGCAAGTGTGTTTGTTGACGAACGTTTTATAAACAAGCCCAATTCAACGCTGGATTTGGACATTGTTTGATATTGAAAGATGGAGCGGTCCAGCTATAAAAGATCCCGGTCATGATTCGGAACTGCAGACTGTAAAGCCTCGTTTATACTCGCGCCTGGCTCCGCTTCGCGAGCCTCCGCTGACTGCGCGCGCACCTCCCCAAACGGACGAGGCGTTTATACTTGACGCGTTCGCCGTTGAGATATTCTTTGAAACGACAGGGGGCGCACAAACGAAATCGTCCTTTAAATCCGCAGGAAGTAGAAGAGATGTAGGAATTTTACCGGAATTACGTCAGATCATTCAAGATGGATTATTGTTTGTTGATTTAATAAAATTTTACATCAAACTTTTTGTTCACTCTTTCATTTCTGTGCATAATGCAGACACATTTCTACATATTGTAGTATAGCTAACGGTATGTGGGTTATTCGACAGTGTTGGAATTTACAGGATGTCTTATTTATTATTCTAACATTTCAAATTAGACCACATTATTAGAGTACAAGTTAGACAACAATGTTGCCACGTTGAGGCTCAAGTAGGTGTAACTGTTCAAATACCAGATTAATGTTATAATGTATATAAGTTGAAACCCTACAGTGTTTTGCAAATGTAACACTTCTAAAGGTTAGGGACTGCAAAATGTACTTTGCCATAGATTAACCCATGTGATGTCTTATGTTATATAAAATGAGAAGATATAAGAACAGTTCAAAAGAGCAATCCCTTGTCAAAAAATCCTATAGGATTCCAATAGGACAATTGTATAGGATTCCAATAGGAATTTCTATCGTATTTTGGAACCATTCCTATAGGATTCCGATAGGAATAGTCCTATAGGACAAGACATAAATATCCTGTAGGAACCGTTCCTATAGGATTTTAATGGGATTTTAATCCTATAGGATTTTTTAAAAATATTCTAAAGGTGCACTTTTCCACTGTATTTGTAGTACTTACACTGTACTTGCAGTTTGCTTAAATTCACCCTGATGTAGAATGTAATGTAAAAATTCTAAGGCACTGATAATTGATTGATGACACACACACACACACACACACACACACACACATACATACACATACAGTATTGCCACTAGACCAGTTCTAGACTCTAAAAGAATTGGGGAGGAAGATATAAAGCTTATACCAGGAGACCAGAAGTTGAATATAAAAAATAACACTTTACTGTAACAACAACAACAATAACAATAATAATAGCAAATACAATCACATCACAACACAGAGCAATAAAACATCAAACAGCAAGTAGAATTTGATATCGTAAATCAGTTTAATTTCCCTTTGAGGTGTATAATACTGTTCATTTCATGCAATAAATGTAATAAAGTTCAGTTTGTGTTTAATGTAAAGAGAGAGAGAGAGAAAAAAACACCAATTTAGTTAAGGGAAAACCGGGGAAAGTATGAAAAATACCGTATCCAATATATTTCAAAGCAATCACTAATGCTCTGTCAATTGACCATATGCACAATTACTTCCTGGTTTTAGATAAGCCAGCTCAGTCATTTCCAGTCAATTGTACTGTGCTGTAAGAGGCGCACCCTTTGCTTAGTTTCTGTACAAAATCCATTCACAATTTGAAGAAAATTTTTGTTTATCCAAGAGGACCAAACGCCCACATATACCATTTCAGGAATGACAAACGCGGGTGTTAAATATTACGCGGGTAAATCTGCTAAATTGTTCAGGGACTCATTGCTATGATTGACATTGATAATGGAAGACAAGCCAATGTCAAAATATCGCTGTGCATTAAGTGATTCAGACTAAATTTAAAGTAGCAAAACCACAACAGTAACAAGTCTGTGCTGACTGAATATATTTAGCAGCTTTTACAGTTAAAGATAAAACTTAATAAATGTAGTTACTAAATTAAATCTAAAAATATTTCAAAATATTTAATGCATTATTTAATTGTTATACCATTAATAATGAACTTATTTAATTTGTAGTTAACTAGTTTAAATAATTCTCCCTTATATGCTGTTGGTGTCGGGGCATATTTATTTATTTATCAAATGACATGAGACTTTGTGATTCCTGCACTTGCTATACTTTATACTTCAGTACAATAAAAGCACACAGATTTGGAGTTGAAATGGCAGCTGAGCTAATGAGTGATCCTCTGCTGCCATCTACTAGTTATAATGATAATTTAATAAAATTTTCATCTTAAAAGTGTTTGTTTTTCACTAGGAGACACGTTTCTTTCATGTCATCTTCATGAATGAAAAGTATATCTATAAAGTGAATTTTACTTCACAGCCAGAGTTGAGAAGGCAAATATTATAAGTTTTTAAAATGTGTTCATGACTGTGAAGGTAAGTTATTGATTATCAATAATACCATTATGATGTCATTTGGGAGATAGCATCTCTGGCTACCTAAAGTTAAAGGCATCATCTATCATTGTTGTTATGCTATCATTATTTACCATGTTGTAATTATTATAATTTTTTCTCGATTTCTGACAAGCACGAGACAGGAGAGGTTTATAAGGGTCTCAAGAGTCTCTACCTATATAAACCACAACATTAAATCCGCTTTACGGAAGTTTACGAGCTGGCTTGTTATAAAAGATGTATAAAGAATCATTTTAAATGCAATAATCTATCTTGTCTTTTTAATTTATTTTATGTACCATATGGGTTGTTTTTTGAGTATATTATTTATGGGTTTTATTATTTATTTTTTCGACATATGTTGTAATTAATTACAACATAAATTAATTACTGTAATCAAAGTTTTTCTTTTAGTTTTATAAGTCTGTTTTTGTTTCGTTTCTTCATTGTTTAGGTGGAGGCTCTAAATAAGCCCTTTGGGTTTTCTGCCTCTCCTGCACAGTATATGGATTGTGTATATGTGTGTGTGTGTGTGTGTGTGTGTGTGTGTGTGTGTGTGTGTGTGTGTGTGTGTGTGTGTGTGTGTGTGTGTGTGTGTGTGTGTGTGTATATATATATATATATATACACACACACACACACACACACACACACACACACACACACACACACACACACACACACACACACACACACACACACACACACACACACACACACACACACACACACACACACACACACACACACACACATATACACGCTTTCCTGTAGCTCAAATAGTAGAGCATGGCGCTAGCAACGCCAAGATCATGGGTTCGATTCCCAGGAAAGCAAGAGCTGATAAAATGTAAAACTGTAACTTGAATGCAATGTAAGTCGCTTTGGATAAAAGCGTCTGCTAAATGCATAAATGTAAATATATACATATACATACATACATATATGTAAGGGCGGACTCCTTGCTAATCACATTCAATAAAACCAGCTCAACAACTCACCAACAGATATTGTTAACCCAAAACTGTTCGTTTAGGATGCAGATCAGATAAGTATTACTATTTCTTCCTTTTTATCATCTTTAAATACATTTTAACAAGTTAAACAACGTTAATCACTCGATTTCTCAGCTTCTTCTCCTCTTTGACCGTTACTGTTCAAAGTATGCGCGCTACAGTTGCACGCGCACTACACTCAGATTTCTTAAAGGGGAAGCGTCAGGACAATACCATATATAGATGTTTGTGTTTCTATGAATTCCTACTAACATGTAATGCATTTTATCTTATTCAGACCATTATGAAATGTCATACTTATTATCTTTGCCTTACTGTAATATTATGAATTTCAGTTATATTTGTGTGTATTCAGATAGGCTGCATTTTTATTGAGGGTTACAAGTACACACATGCAGTGTTACTTTTAAAAAGTAATTAATTAACAGAATCAAACACAGTGCCTTGAGAATGTATTAATCCCCCCCCCCCCCCACATCAATATATACTCCATACACCATATTGACAAAGCAAAAACCGAATTGTCACAACTTCGTAAATTGATTAAAAATAAAAAAACTCAAATAAGTACATCGCATAAGTATTCATACCCTTGACTAAATGTTTAGCTGAAGTACCTTTACAGCCTCAAGTCTTTTTTGTTTGATGCGACAAGCTTTGCTCATCAACATTTGGAAAAGATCTGCCATTTGTCTCCTCACCTCTTCATGTCTCAAGCTCTGTCAGGTTGGATGGGAGCAGACGCACATTTTCAGGTTTCTCCAGAAATATTTGACTGGGTTCAATCCCAGGCTGTGGTTGGGCCACTCAAGGACATTCACAGAGCTGTCTATAAGCGACTCTTGCTGTGTGCTTAGGGTCACTGTCCTGTTGGAAGGTGAACCTTCTGCCCGTCTGAGGTTCTGAATGCTCTGGACTGGGGTTTCTCTATATTTTGGTGCATTGAGCTTTTCTTCTATTCTGACAAGTCCCTCAGTCCCTGCTGCTGAAAAACAGACCCACAGCATGAGACTGCTACCACCACACTTTACTTTTGGGACGGTACTCTGCAGGTGATGAACAGAGCATGGTTTCCTTCAAACATGATGCTTAGAATTGAGGTTCATCAGACCAGATAATATTATTTTTCACAGTCTGAGGGTCCTTTAGGTGCTTTTTTTTTCTTTTGTCTTCACTGAGGAGAGGACTGAGTTTGGCCACACCGCCATAAAGCCCAGATCGGTGGAGTGTTGCAGTGATGTTTGTCCCTCTGTAGATTTCTCCTGTCTCCACATATGATCATGGAGCTCAAATAGAGTGACCATCAGGTTTTTCGTCACCACTCTAACCAAAGCCCTTCTCCATCAGTTGCTCAGTTTGGCCAGGAGGCCAGCTCTAGGAAGAGTCCTGGTTGTTTCAAACTTATTCCATTAAGGGTAACAGAGACTACATGCTTTTGTGAACCTTCAATGAAGCAGAATTTTTTTCTGAACTCTTCCCCAGATGTGTGGCTTGGCACAAACCTGTTTCTGAGCTCTACAGACTGCTCTTTTAACCCCAAGGCTTGGTTTTTGCTCTAATATGCATTATCAGCTGTTGGACCTTTTATTAATACGTGTGTGCCTTTCCAAATCATACCCATTCAATTGAATTTGACACAGGTTACCTTCACTCAAAGTCTAGTAACACCTACAAGCAATATGAATGCTCCTGAGCTATATTTCAACTGTCCCAGATAAGGGTATGAGTACTTATGCAATGGAATCATTTAAGTTTTTTATTTTTAATAAATTTGCAAAGATGTTACAAACCTTTTTTTTTTTTTGCTTTACTATTATAGTGTATGGAGTGTAGATTGATGTGGAAAAAAGTAATTTAAAGCAGTTTAACATAAGGCAGCAACATAAAACGTGAAAAAAATTAAAGGGTATGAATACTTTTAAATACTTTGAATTTCCTTTTAAAAATCACAATGTCCAATATGATACAAATCAATAAAAGATCCTACAGGAAAAATTAAAATGCCATTAAAATAAATCAGAATGTCCAATAGGATAAGGATCAAATAAAATCCTATAGGACAAAGTGAAATTCCATTAAAATCAATAGGAATGTCCAATAGGATTCTAAGAATCCAATAAGATCCTATAGGACAAAGTGAAATTCCATTAAATGTCCAATAGGATTCTAAGAATCCAATAAGATCCTATAGGACAAAGTGAAATTCCATTAAATGTCCAATAGGATTCTAAGAATCCAATAAGATCCTAAAGGATAAACTGAAATTCCAATAGGATTTTTTGACAAGGGATGTTGATCAATATTGTTTTATTCTGAATATATTACAGACACATTGTTATGTGGTGCATAGAATACTTTGCTATAGTTACAGTGCTACAGGCATATGTGAATAATTATTTTAAAACTATTATAAAAATTACAAAGAAAATATAAGCTGTTCATGTTGACTGCGGCGCCGCGCGAACTGTTCGCTCGAGTCACAAAAAATGTCGTGCACACCGCCACGCGAAATGAGGTCGCGCTCACCCAAAGCGAACTTCCGCTAACACCGCGATGACGTCATATTTGGCGCGCGCACCCAAGCGAACTTGCGGACGCGTCGAGTATAAACCAGGCTTAAGTGAAACGGCATCAAATGTCTGTGTTTTGTTAGCAAAGGTTGCTCAAGTGCTTGTCACTCTTTAGCTCCGCCCACGGTGTACCTCCAGGAGCTCGGCTGTTTTCGGAGAGAATTGTAAAGCTGTAACTTTCATTTATAATTATGATAAAACTAAAGACTTTTTGGAGATATGAAGAATGCAGTACTACTCTATAGGTACTCAAGATTAACATAAAATTGAGTGAAACTGTGTGTTATGCCCCCTTTAAAAAATGTATTTCGTTACCACTTGTAATACACTTGAGTGTACTATGAAAGATGGGTTCAAGTGTACTACAAGTGGTAACTAAATACTTTTTTTTTTTTTTTAAATACAGAGATTATGGGCCCTATTTTAACGATCTAAGCACATGGTCTAAAGTGCACGGCGCAGGTCCGAATCCACTTTTGCTAGTTTAACGACAGATGGTCTAAAAGGGTTGTCCCTACCCAGCTAACAAATTTATGTTCTGAGAACGTTTTGTAACGTTCTGTTTTGGTTGTGGGAACGTTATTTGGAATGTTCCAAAAATGTGGAAATGTCCAGTTTGCGTTACGTTGCTAGAACGTTATTTGATGGTTAGCATAACGTTCCTACAACGTTCTTGCAACCTACATTTCACTAAAAATATAACGTTCTATGAACGTTTATTTGGAACATTCCAAGAACGTTAAAATGTCCAGTTTGCTTAACGTTCCTAGAACGTTATTTTTTGGTTAGCATAACGTTCCTACAACGTTCTTGCAACCTAAATTTCACTAAAAATATAACGTTATATGAACGTTTGTTTGGAACATTCCAAGAACGTTAAAATGTCCAGTTTGCTTAACGTTCCTAGAACGTTATTTTATGGTTAGCATAATGTTCCTACAACCCAAATTTCATTAAAAAAAATATAACGTTCTATGAACGTTTATTTGGAGCATTCCAAGAACGTTAAAATGTCCAGTTTGCTTAACGTAGCTAGAACGTTATTTTATGGTTAGCATAATGTTCCTACAACTTTATTTCCACCTACATTTTCTTAAAAATACAACATTCTAAAAACATTTATTTGGAACATTACAAAGTTTAGTTTAATAAAATGTTATTTTAAGATTAGCAGTATTGCAACATTTGCTTTCAACATCATTTTTATTAACACAACCTTCCAGATACGAGCAAGTATATAATTACATGTGCATTTCAACAGGTATCTGAATTATTAAAGATAATCACTTTCAAAAAGTTCATTAACACATTGAACAAATTGGTGAAATTTGCATATCATGTAAAATAATAATAATAATATGTAGTTTAATATTTATGACAATGAACTATAACTTCACAGCTAAATATAAACTATCATATTAACATTTAATAATTGAGGACTTCTATATGAATTTGAGTGTGGTGTGTGGGTGCTGAAAAACTGTGGTCCATGTCCTGTCTCTCCACGCTCCATCTATAAAGTAAACAGATTAGCTGAGGTTACAAAGTGATATTACAAAATGCCTATAAAATAATTTGTGTGGCTATGCCAAAAAAATTATTAGGATCTGTGCTGTGAGTTCTACAAATATTACATTACTCAAGAGTCAAAGGTAGTTTCATTTGACTTGGCATATGTTACTTTCATTGACAAGCTACTTTCATAGCAGCATTAAGAAAAACGTCTTCTGAAGCATCATTAGATTAAGAAAAATATAAACATTCAAATAATACATTTTCATCGTGTCATTTCCAAAAAACAATTTTTAGGTCAACATAAATTGACCTAATTTATTCATCTTGATAGGTATACACATGCACACTACTGGAAATACGTCATAATAGGGTAGTTAAGTCAACTGCAATTTCCATTTTATACCAATTTGAAACAGGAAAAATCCCTTCAAATATAGTTAACATTTAGAAATTATCAATAAAGTTATTAAATGGCAAAAGTTGCCTTGTTACATGTTATTAGCTAATAAACTGTTACATGAACTCAGTTAGGGAAGGAAACTCAGAGATAAAACAGGTAAGATTAATAGGTTCTAGTAGGTGTTTCTGGGTAGGTATGCTAGCATTGAACCATTAACTGACAGTGAGAATTTTTGCTATTAATACATCAGTTAAATTGTTAAAGAATAATTTGTAATGTTTTCCTTTAAAAAAAAAATGTTGCATGGATTAAAAAAACGGCATTGTCAAAATGGCATTGAGAGCAAAAAAACAAGTTACACGTAAGTTGTTAGTTAATCCTTTAAATTTTACAGGTATTCAGAAACAAGATAAATAACAGAAGGTATAAGTAGCTATTATTATGTCTCAAAGCCTAAACTATAAACTTTTTGAAGCTTGAAAATAAAGACTGTCCAGATTTCCAATGGAAAGACAAAAATGATGAATGAATATCAAAAATAAAAACATTCGTTTGAAGATGAATGAAATTCATTCAAAATGAATTTGGAAAAACATGAGGGTGAGTAAACCATGACAGAATTTACATTTTTTTTAACTATGCTGATCTCAGCTAAAAATTTTAAATATTGCCAAGTAAATATAAAGTTGTCCTGACATGTGTCCTATCTTGTGCATCTTGACAATATCTGCAGAGACTACTTTTCAGATAGTAGTAGATCTGCCAGGATCATAACTTGAATGGCTGATGCCATTATTGTCCCTGAAGACAAAACACAAAATTAGAGAAATTTAACTCACAATTAAGCAACATTTATGGACAACTTATTTTTATGAATCATAAGACAATTTTTAACCACTACAAACTTAGCATTAGCAATTACCTGTCATCTTTATAAAAAAAACAAAGCAACTTTAGGATAAGGGAAATTAGAAGTTTTATTAACTATATTAGTTAAGTATATAAATGTATAACTATAATCAGAACTTAAGACTTCACTGGTATTTTTCTGAAGCAACACAAAATACCAAAAGACTTTGACGGAATGACAGACAAACTGAAATTTAAGATGTTATTTACTCTGCCAATTCAGTCTGAATCAAATTGGTGGCACACTACATTACATCAAACATGACTGGTCTTTAGATGTCATTCTTGTGGGATGTTAGTTTGTTGTTTTTCATCTGTATTGTGTAACGTTATTCACGATTTGATCAATCTTTAGGTTTAAATTTCAATCTAATATTCACAAAACAAAAGTATACTATTGCTTCAGAAGACTTAACATTTGTGCTGCTGGTCATTTCTGGTTGTCATTACATCTGCATTAATAGCAATTCATCAAAATATAAAAATTGAAGAACGATAAATTTAAATAACTGTTTATAAGGTGACAAATTACATCTTGTACAACACTAAAGCCCATCAATTTGTTTAATGTGAATACTACTTAATTTATTTTAGGCCCATATTAGTATCAGCCGTCTTGTTGCAAATGACCCCTCGCTGCCTTTCCACTGAAAAGATTGATTTCAAAAGCATGACAACAATTTGTTAGTATGAATTTTAAGAAAGACAACGTGAGGAGCAAATAACTGTGTAAAATGTTAACTAAGGTTAACAAAACAGCCATTATAAATGCTCCTCAGCCCCTTTGTTCACTGCGTTCGGCGGATTTAGAAAACTTGATCAGCATCACATGGATATTCTAGATGAAACTGACAAAGCGGATAATAAATAATGATTAACTAAAAGTTTAAACGTATTGTAATACAGAGAATATGTCTTTGCTTTACCTTGCTTAAGAACTGTGGCGAGTGACGGTTACAGATGACGACATCCTGTCAGCTGTCTCTCCAGTTTGTCTGTGTCCAGCTGTGAGAAACGTTCGTTCTTTTGTCACGTGACGTGACAGTTTTGGGCAGAGAAATTAGTTAATTTACAACCTTCCTTACAAACGGGTGCATAGTCATTATTATTATTATTATTATTATTATTATTAGCCTATTATTATTATTATTTACTTGTACAGTTATGTGATGCATTTCTGGTCTCAAATTACTGCTTTTAATTTCTGTCACGATGGTTCTTATCCATAATACTGAATGTAGTAATAAAGATAATAAAGAGTTGGTTATGCTTTAATTTAATTACATTTTTTTTTTTTTTTTTGGAGTCTATCTTCGTAAAATACAATACCTTGTTGTATTTATGTCTTTTGAGTTAACCCTTTAGATTAGACTATAGTGTTACTTACTATACTTTTGTAACATATCACACTTTAGACATTAACACTGTGTACACTCCCTTGAATTGTTTTTTTTATTGTTTATTTTTGTGCCAGAAAAAGCTTTAGCAAAGAGGATAACTATTCCAAAAAGAATTAAAACAATTTAAATAAAAAATACAAGAAAATTAAAATATACTAAAGCCACAGAGCCAGATCATAACCTTAATATTTTAAACTAACATTAATCATTCATATTCAAAATGTTATTTGCTTTCACTTTATGTCATTGTGTCCTTTTTGACCAATCTTCTTATACAAATATTAGACCAATATGTCAAGTCTGCCTAGGAAAAACAATTATACCAGCAAAGTCAAAATTGGAGTAAAAATGAACAAACTATAAGTGCTTTGTAATTTTAGGCTTGGATTTTTTTTATTATATAGTTATATTATATGTTTATTGATAGACAAAGACAGTGAAAGGACAAATAAATCAATATTTTATTTATAACAGGGTTTTATTTATTTATAAAATAACACAGATCCTCAAGAAACAGTAACAAAAACATAGTGACAGAAATGAACAGACCATTTTTATTTCCAGGAAAATGCTTATTACACATATTTTGATAATTTTATGATAATTCTTAAATATGATCCAACATACAAAACATACAGTTTTACTTTATAGTATTTTACTGATCCGGCAAGTGGTCACGTGACAAAAGAACGAACGCCTCAAACCCGATGACTCGAAACAGGTGAACTAATCAATTCTCTTTCGGCTCTGACTGCATTGGTTTAGCTTATGGGGCTGTCACGTGATGAACGAACGACTCAAACCCGAAGGCTTGTCAGATAGAGGTGAGGTGAGCTAATCAAGACCCAGGTAAACAATGAATTAATCTTTTCTGTTTCTTTGGTAATTTTCTGCCAGTACATTATCCGCTTTTTTACAGAATTTTTTTTTACAGTGCAGTCATAAGTGTCAATTTTTCAATATTAAGCTTTCAGATGATGTATAAATCTCAATTAATAAGCTTTCAATTTGTTAGGATCGGACAATATTTGGCTGAGATAAAACTATTTGAAAATCTGGAATCTGAGGGTGCAAAAAAATCAAAATATTGATAAAATCGCCTTTAAAGTTGTCCAAATTAAGTTCTTACCAATGCATATTACTACTCAAAAATTAAGTTTTGACATATTTACAGTAGGACATTTACAAAATATAGTAATGGAACATGATCTTTACTTAATGTCATAATGATTTTTGGCATAAAAAAATTTAATAATAAAATCTATAATTTTGACCCATACAATGTATTTTTGGCTATTGCTACAAATATACCCCAGCGACTTAAGACTGGTTTTGTGGTCCAGGGTCACATTTTCTAATTTGCTGTTCAAGAAACTTTTTTTATTCTGTTGAGTAAATTTTTTCAGGATTCTTTGATGGATTAGAAAGATCCAAAGATCAGCATTTATCTGAAATAAAAAGCTTTTGTAACATTATAAAATATACCATTTAAAAGCTTGGAGTTGGTAGTAAATAGTAAAAATATTTAAAAATGTTACTGTTTTTGCTGTACTTTGAATCAAATAAATGTAGGCTTGGTGAGCAGAAGAGACTTCTTTAAAAAAACATTAAAAATCTTACTGTTCAAAAACTTTTGACCGGTAGTGTACATGCACACAAAAGGCACCACTGCACAGAAACACACACCTATACAACATGATCAGTTCATTTTTAATTGCATTGTTTAATGAAATATTCATTCAACTTTCTATTTAATGAAATGCATATGATGCTGTTGCTATGGCACACTAAAGACCATAGTGTCAATTTACTGTTAAAAATAAAATGATTTCAGCCGAAATTACCTGTGTTGTTCTCTTTTTATATTGGCCCATTTTACCTTAATGTTGTGCCATGGCTCAAAAAGGTACCTGCTGATACTCTAACTCTCTTAATTTTAAAACAATTATACTTTGACATTTAAAAAATATATACATATTTAAGAGACCCATGCTAATTTATAAAAATAGCATTAGTTCTCATGCATAGCTTATTTGATGGTATTATAAGTCATTTACCAAAGCGTGGCCCATTTTAGCTGACTTCACCCTATTCCTTAAAACAAAACCTCTTTTTTAACTGTGATAATAGAATGCAAAATGCAAAAAAAAAAAAAAAACATTCTGTTTTGCAGATTGATATTATTATTATTTTTTACTATAGTATTATTTGAATTCATTGTAAAATGAAGTCAATGTTAAATTAATCATTTTCATTTCTTGAAAAAGAAAATAGGAGTAACTTCTGTAATTAAAAATGTAATCAAATCAGGAGTCTGTTTCCAGCATTTAAACATCAAAATCATGATACCCTTCAATAATATAATTGAACATACACTGAAAAAACTAACATGTAAAATGTACTTTATAAAATCCTCATAACAATTTGCACTAACACTTTTTAAGTAAAATTTACTGCTTTCATTTTAAGTAAAACACACTTTCCAGAATCAAGTAAAATCTATGTATTAATTGACTTAATATTTGTTAAAATATTAAGTAAACATTACTAATTTCTATTTAAGGTAAGATTTATATTTATTCTAAGCATTTAGATAAAGTCTATTTTTTTTAAATACTAACACACAGCTGTCCTTATTAATTAATAATAATATTATTAATATTAAGTACATTTTATTTACTGTTATAAGGTAGGTTTTATTTAATATTTCAATTAATTTATTAAATATATGTAATTAAATATTACTAAAAATATAATTTTGTCTGCATTTTAATAAACCACACAGTGTAGATACAATCAACATTTATTTAGTTCCAACATTGAACAATGACTCAGTCACACAAATGTATTGTTTTTAAAGTTACATAAAGCAAAACCTACGTTTTTTAAATGACAACTGTTTCCCTAGGGATTGGAGTCCTGAAAACAACTAAATTGATCAAGACCTGAAAGTGTTTTAACCCCAAGAGGAATACAAAAACATGGGATGAGGTTTAAACATCATGGATACAATGCATGGATACAATTTTTTTTCTATTTCAATAAAAGTAGCAATCCTCTCAAACAGTGCAGTTTCAACATTCAACATAGCACTCTGGACTTGTGCTCTAAACATTACAACATTAAACGCATAAAATATAAAACATTAATGCATAAAAAATATTTTGATTAACAGTTAAAGATGTCAATATTTCTATATAAAGCAATGTTGCTAAATTAATATCAAAACTAATTCCTTAAAAGAGACAGCTTCTGCATCCAACAGATACTGAGTAGTGCTTTTACGAATTCAGTTAAATTTAAAATAGTCTAAAACAATGCAGTTTCAACAATTAACATGGCACTAGTGCTCTAAACATGACAATAAAGAAAAAAGACCAGGGCCCGTATTCTTAAAGATTCTAAGGATCCGCTCAGAGAGCTCTAATTTAGCTTAAAATTTCTAACTAGGAGTCTTAGCTTAAAAGTGATTCAGGACCAATCTGGGAGCAACTCTGAGCGAGGAAAAAGCAAAAACTTTTATCTAATTGAGGAGGCAGGGCTGACCCTGTTGCTAGCGATGACATGGTCTTCTGAAGAATGTGATTGGTTAGTTGTCCAAGAAGGAAATAAAAGAGCGCTTTTAAGAGTAGGGTTTATTTTAAGCCTTCACTTTGAAATTACAGGCGTAATTTTTCCTGTTTTATCGTACTCTCTCTCTCTCTCTCACACACACACACACATTATATATGTATATATATTCTTTATTTTTTATTTACCATGCTGTCATACTTAACGTATTTTATAGGAAATGAACAGCGACACAATAAGGTTCTGAAAGTGCTGTAACAGACCCAAATCATCACTGCTGCATAGTTGCATTTTTCCATTTGCCAAATATGTTAATGTAGTGATTACTTCCATTTCTGGCGCTAGGGCATTTCTGCGCCGTGTCGGAGATGTTAGCGTGTCTCTAATAAGATCGGTCACAAACATGATCCCTTCACGATCTAAAGTGTAGCGTCTTATTAACTCACTGCCATGAATTGTGTGCAACACATTTCTTCTCCCTCTTCATGTTTCGTCCATTTTCTCCGCTGCTAAAGAAACTATTAAGACTCTTAAAAGTCCTTGTCCGTACTCCTAACAATTTTGGACACCCATATTTCTAAGAATTTTCTTAGAATTGTTACTAGGAGCAACTCTTAGCACTAAGATTTTTCATGAATATGGGCCCAGGGCCCGCATTCATGAAAAATCTTAGTGCTAAGAGTTGCTCCTAGTAATAAAATTCTTAGAAATGTGGGCGTTTCCTCTTAAAATTAAAGAAAAGATGGCAGTGAGTTAATAAGACGCTACACTTTAGATCGTGCAGGGATCATGTTTGTGACCGATCTTATTAGAGACATGCTAACATCTCCGACACCGCGCAGAAATGCCATAGCGCCAGAAATGGAAGTAATCACTACATTGACATATTTAGCAACTGGAAAAATGCAACTATGCAGCAGTGATGATTTGGGTCTGTTACAGCACTTATGTCGCTGTTCATTTCCTATAAAATACGTTAAGTATGACAGCATGGTAAATAAAAAAATAAAGAATATATATACATATGTGTGTGTGAGTGAGAGAGAATGGTAAAACAGGAAAAATTACGCCTGTAATTTCAAAGTGAAGGCTTATAATAAACCCTACTCTTAAAAGCGCTCTTTTATTTCCTTCTTGGACAACTAACCAATCACATTCTTCAGAAGACTGTGTCATCGCTAGCAACAGGGTCAGCCCTGCCTCCTCACTAAGATAAAAGTTTTTGCCTTTTTCTCGCTCAGAGTTGCTCTCAGATTGGTCCTGAATCACTTCTAAGCTAAGACTCCTAGTTAGAAATTTTTAAGCTAAATTAGGAGCTCTCTGAGAGGATTCTTAGAATCTTTAGGAATACGGGCCCAGATGCCTTAGTTGGCACAAAGCTGAAAACAGTTCTAACAGGCAAGTGTCTTCCCACCACTGTTCACAATGGTGAAACTAAATTCAACAGCAAAACTGCTAATTATGTACACAAATGATCTGAAAAACATTATGTCTGTGCAAATAGTCCAATAAAACACCAGGGTTGAAAACCGTGCGTCTGGGAGATTTCCTAAATGCAGTCAACCTGTAAGTTAACAAACACAATTAGTTATATTAAAACAACAGAATTAATAAAAATACATTACATTTAAGGTAGAAAATTATATGTGAACTAATTAATAAACAGAAGCTGAAATACAAGCAGGAGTATCAATGAAATAAGTTTTCATTTAAACACACAAGTCAATATCAGAGCTTTTTAGACACTTTATGGACTGAACAAATGTATCAACCTATTTCAATAGTTTATGATCAAGTACAAAAAAAGTTAAATCTCCAGTTATGTAGATTCTAAATCTTAGATGGTTTATTATGATTAAAATGATGCTGCTAAATTTCGAAGTATTTGTTCTACAATATTGCTATTTGTAAATATCACCAATATTTTTTAACATTGTTTAACCAAATCTTTTGTCTTTTTTTATTCTTAGTTTTGTAATATATCTGAGAAAAAACACTTGTGTAATCCACAAAGATTAACGTAAACTGTAGAAGGTATAAACGTTATTGTGCTTTTCATCCAGAAATCAAACGCAGCTCCTTGTAACATTATGCGTTTAGGGCAATTTTGGTTGGTCCAATAATCTCAAGGCAAATCGTGCTATAAACACGAAATGTATAGTTTATTGATTCGTTTTCACACAATTTTTTTTTCCCGTGTCACTCAGCACGATTTATTTCATGTAATGTTTTGAAAGTCGTGGTAAGTGTAACCTGATCGCACTTAAATGAGGGGGGTGGCAAATAATGTCTGAACTTTTCCTAATGCAAATTTCAAATCAGCGTGTTTTAACCAAGCGGCAACCTCCCGCTCCCTCTAGTGAAACCAACACGGAAGTGACTAAAACTGCAGTTCATCGACTGGCCGCTGGAGGCTGGCTCCAAAAGGGAGTCAATCACATAGACTCCCCATGTTAAAATGCCCAACTTTACAGCAGAAAAAAACATGTTTACAGCCTGGTACAAAAAATTATTTTGATCTATATAGCTAATTTTGCCCTTCGTGACAACTGTGAGGGGGGGGAATTTTTTTATAATTCATCCGTTTAAATTATATTAAGCCTTAAATTTCTGCATAATTAAGGGCGTGGCCAGTTGAGTGACAGGTGGACTGCCGAGAGCTCTGCTCCAGAGTGTGAAACTCGCTACAGTGCGAAACTTAGAAAACTGGCTTTGTACAGAGAAAATAATTATAGGTAGGACACTGGGAATCTGGCAATTAGATGTTTTAATCGTTATTGCTTACAGTGCTTTGTTATACGGAGCAGTTTGTTAGATCGCGGTCTCTCTCATTTGTTTGTCTAATGAAGTGCCAACAGATATAGAAGTACACAATAAACGCGGTAGACTTTAATGGACAGTAAAACAAAGGCAGAATACCGTGTAACTCAGGCCGGCACAGTATTGACGAACGAATGCAAACATATGCAGAGCACTGTAACTTATCTGAGCTTTCCAAAACAAAGTCAAAGCGCGGTAACTGATGTTATACTGTGTTCTGCCTTGGTTTCTCCGGGGCTTTTCTCCATGATACTTAAACACATGATAAAGGAGGTCATTAATGTCCCAAAATGATCAATAACTCATTTTCGACCAAAAACGAAGTTATGGTGTTTTGTCTCTGCATGGCAGCACTGCTGTCACTATAGAGGGGCGTGGTTTCAGCTTAGCTTCACCCACGTCCCGCCTTTTTGCCCATTTTCGATTATCCGGGAGTGACGCGCGGTGACGCGCTTCCAAGATGGCGGCGGTCGGCTCCGCCCACTTTAGGCTTCAAAAACGCTTTACAGAAACCTACGGGTGACGTCACGGACACTACGTCCATTTTTTTTACAGTCTATGGTTTTAACATAATTCCATGACTAACACAAATTTCTTTGGTTTTAAACTGACTTCTGTATGAGACTGGTGATTCATGGACTGCAGTGGAAAATGCAGGCCTAGGTTAACCTCAAGTAACATTACTAGAGTTACACAACAATCGGTCAATCGGACTTTTAAAATCATCATGGACCTATACATTGTCATACATTACTACAAAAAAGGCAACAACTTACCGTACACATAACTTTGCATCCACATGTGACAAACCCAAACGCATGTGTGGCAATTGCAACCGTCTGTCTCGGATCCAAAACGCGGGCATGTGATTCAGTCACGTGGATGTGAACGTGCTAAGATTTTAGATTGAAATTTACTCAGTATTTTTAGGTTTATGTGCAATGACTTTAAAACAGTTAAATAATATCAGAAAATGTATAATACAATTTACTATTCCCATACAGTTCATTTTATACATGAATTAATTGTGTATTTATTTAAAATTTTACTTAGAAATTCTAGTTCTCAATGAATTGTAATATTGCAATGTAAAACTTATGACAGTAAATCTAGTATATTTTACTATACCTCAAAGTTTGTTTTTTCAGTGTAGGCTACAATTAGGTTTATGCATTCCCCATGCATGAAGAAAATAAGGTTGCATTCCAGGAGCTCTAAAATATGGAGGACCAAACCTGCAAAAACAATAAATAAATAAATACGCAAATAAATCCACAAAATAATACATAAATAAATATATAAATAAATAAATGTGCAAATAAATACATAAATAAATATATAAATCCACATATTCCTGTATAAATAAATATATAAATAATTAAATGTGCGAGAAAATAAATAATTAAATAAATTAAACGAATGTTGGGGGAAATAATAAAAAAAATGCTAAAGGAAATGCTAAACTGAAAGTTTTTTTTTTTCTCCCCTTTCAAACGATTATTCATTTTTGAATGTTGTTCAGTATTTCTTTTTCCTCAACTCAACATGCTAATGAAGGGGTGTCTATCAAGCATCAGAGAAGGCGGTCTTCATGCCACCATTGGTTGATCGTTATAAAAGTTCTGCGTTCGATTGTTTGCCTGCACAACATATAAACTTGTATGAAAATATTGCAGTCGAACAGTTTGGCGGGAGTTTGTAGATCCAGCATGGCGGAAGAAGGTCGATTGCCCAGTTGCTCATTGACTACGTTTACATGGACATCAGTAATCTAATTATTTACCTTATTCTGAATAAGACAATATTATGATTAAGGTGTTTACATGAGTTGCTTTTAGAATAATCGTTTCATGTTCCCGTTTTACATGTTATAGTACATAGATCTATTAATGGCATGCGTCATTATGTCACCACGCGACGCCATCCGACGTCCAAACCAGAATTTCACATACAAACAGATAGCAAAATTTGTCTGGCCCATCTCTGGGCCACAACCTTGCTTAGCTTCTGGCCCAGTTCTGGCTGGGTCCCCGGCCCGAAACTGGCACACACACTGAAAACCGACTCAAACAATTTCCTCTGGCCCAGATGCGGCCCACGCCCTGTAAAATGACTCTTATTTATTGATGTGGCCCAGATCTGGCCCGCATACTGTAGAGTGACTTCTATTATTTTATGTGGCCCAGATCTGGCCCAGACACTTTAAGCCAGATCTGGCTGAGATTCGGCTTGGTCCCCGGGCCGAATGTGGCCCAGAAACTGCTAAATGTAATTCAGCAGTGAAACACAAATACAACCATTTAAAAACATTAAAAAGGCTTTAATTATAAAATTACCAAATACTTTAATATAAATATATATGAACAAATGCACTACAGTATAAACATTCACACTTTTTAAACCACAAAGTAACAACTAAATTATATTTACTGTATATTTTATATATGAAGAGTTCATTTGCAGAAACGGATAACTTCGTTTTTAACAATTTTTAAAAATCATGTTTTTTCATTGTGCATTCCAATTAATCTCAATCAAACTGCATTCAGGTTATTTTGATTAGGCAAAGAATAACTAATAAATACTAGCTAACTAACACAAAACAAAAATATTTAAAAACTGAGTTATCGGTTTTTGCAAATAAACTCTTCATATATAAAACATTATGTGTCATAATTCAGTTCAGTTCTTATCAAATCAAATCAAATCAAATCAAATCAAATCTCTTTATTGTCACACATCATGTACACAAGTGTACCAATGGTGAAATTCTTAGGTGCAGACTCTGTGCCATGGCAGTACAAGCAACAAGATATAAAAAAAGTTTTTTTACAATATACATAGACAAGAATATACAACAATATACACACTTTACACAATATACACATTTGCACAGTATACAATAAACAATATACAGTTGTACACAATATACATTATACATACATATTTCTATAATATACACATAGTATATTATATATATACACATAGTAAGTACACGTGTTCTTAAGAGACTTAAAGATGTATGTATAGCTTTTATATTTGACTTATTGCTTTATATTGACTTACAGTGATGTGTACTGTTAGTGTTTTGACTATGAAGTGCAGTGCAGTAGTTAGTGCGGAAGAGAGGATGGAGCTGCATCTGTTCCAAGCTGTACAGTGCAAGACATGCTACAGTCCTGTCAGAGTCAGTGTGACTGGTGTGTAGATGGAATCCAGTGTGAGGGGTAGGGGTAGGTGGGTGAGTGTCGTTTGCTATCTGGAGTTCAGCAGTCTGATGGCCTGCGGGAAGAAGCTGTCTCGCGTTCTGCTGGTTCGGGTCCTGATGCTGCGGTACCGTCTGCCTGATGGTAGCAGCGAGAAGAGTTCATGGCTCGGGTGGCAGGAGTCTCTGATGATCTTCCGTGCTTTCCTCACACATCGTTGGGTGTAGATGTCCTGGAGGGAGGGAAGCTCACCTCTGATGATGTGCTGGGCCGTCTGAACTATTCTCTGCAGGGCTTTCCGGTTGAGAGCGGTGCAGTTCCCGTACCAGGTGGTGATGCAGCCAGTCAGGATGCTCTCCACGGTGCAACTGTAGAACTGTCTGAGGATTTTTGAGCTCAGACCAAATTTCTTCAGTCGCCTGAGGAAGAAGAGACGCTGGTGGGCCTTCTTCACTACTGATTGTGTATGAGTAGTCCAGGTGAGGTCCTCGGTGATGTTTACGCCCAGGAACTTGAAGCTGCTGACCCGTTCCACTGGAGTCCCGTCGATGGTGATGGGGGGGTGCTCACTGGTCTGCCTCCTGAAATCCACCACCAGCTCCTTGGTCTTACTGATGTTCAGAGAGAGGTTGTTGTTGTGGCACCAGTTAGCCAGGGTGTGCACCTCTTCTCTGTAGGCTGATTCATCGTCGTCGGTGATCAGACCTATCACCGTTGTGTCGTCCGCAAATTTGACAATGACGTTGGAGCTGTGCATGGCAACACAGTCATGCGTGTACAGGGAGTACAGGAGAGGGCTGAGAACGCAGCCCTGAGGGGCTCCAGTGTTGAGGGTCAGCGTGGAGGAGGTGTTGCTGCCTACTCTGACCACCTGCTGTCTGTCTGTCAGGAAGTCCAGGATCCAGCTGCACAGAGAATTGTTCAGACCTAAATCCCGGAGTTTCACTACAAGCTTAGAGGGCACTATGGTATTAAACGCTGAGCTGTAGTCAACAAACAACATTCTCACATATGTGCTCCTCTTGTCAAGATGGGAAAGGGCAGTGTGCAGGGTGAAGGCAATTGCATCATCAGTGGAGCGGTTATTGCGGTAGGCGAACTGCAGTGGGTCGAGTGATGCTCGCAATACAGAGCTGATGTGATCTCTGATAAGATTCTCAAAGCACTTACTGATGATGGGAGTCAGAGCAATAGGGCGCCAGTCATTCAAGCAAGAAGCTTTGGGTGTCTTTTGTATTGGCACAATGGTGGATGTTTTGAAACATTGTGGAACAACAGATAAAGAGAGGGAGAGGTTAAAATGTCTGTAAAGACTCCAGCTAGTTGGTGAGCGCATGTTTTAAGGACACGGCCGGAATGCCGTCTGGACCTGTGGCTGCGGATATTCACGTGCCGGGCGATCGGGTAACATCCGTTACAGACACGGAGAGTGGATGAGCCTCAGCAGTCTCGGCCGCGGGAGCACTCTGTGTGTGGGAGGAGCCGCTGACTTGAGCGGCGTGAAGGCGTTGAGCTCATCAGGAAGTGAGGTAGAGGTGTTTGTAGCAGGGTGTTTGCGATCCTTGTAGTCCGTGATGTTGTGGAGTCCTTGCCACATGTCTCTGTAGTTGGAAGTGGTGAACTGTGCTTCAATTTTTCTTTGTATTGGCGTTTTGCGGTCTTGATGGTTTTGCGGAGGGCGTAGCTGGCTTGTTTATAATCATCCGCATTACGAATTTAAGGCAGAGCTTGACGTTGAGAGCCGCGCAAACCTCGCCGTTAATCCACAGTTTCTGATTCGGGTAGGTTCTGATTGTTTTGGTCGGTACAACATCTTCTATGCACTTCCTTATGAAGCACGTGACAGTGTCTGTGTAAACCTCGATGTCGTCATCGGATGCAGCCCGGAACATATCCCAGTCGACGTAATCAAAACAGTCCTGTAACATAGAGTCCGATTGGTCCGACCAAAGCTGAATCGTCCTGAGGGTGGGTGTTTCCCGTTTCAACTTCTGCCTGTACGCAGGCAGGAGCAGAACCGAAGAGTGATCTCATTTGCCCAGAGGTGGGCGGGGGAGGGACTTGTAGGCATTCCGGAAGGGGGAGTAACAGTGGTCTAGAGTCCGTTCTCCACGTGTGTTGCATGATATGTGCTGGAAGAATTTTGGTGCGATCCTCCTAAGATCGGCTTTGTTGAAATCCCCGGTTATAATAAATGCAGCGTCAGGGTGCACAGTCTCCTGTCTGCATAAATGCCCGTACAGTTCCTTGAGTGCTACATCTGTGTCGGCTTGAGGGGGGATGTAAACAGCTGTAATGATGACCGCTGTAAATTCCCTCGGTAACCAAAATGGCCGGCACAGAAGCGTGAGGTATTCCAGGTCAGGAGAACAAAGAGATTGTATAGGATGTGCGTTCTTCCGATCACACCAAGAATTGTTGATCATGAAGCATACACCTCCTCCTTTGCTTTTCCCTGAGAGATCCGGTATTCTATCCGCGCGATGCACGGAGAAACCCGTGGGTTCGATGGCAAAGTCTGGTACCTCTCGAGACATCCAGGTTTCTGTTAGGCAAATAATGGAGCAATCCCTGATCTCACGCTGGAAAGAAATCCGTGCTCTCAGTTCACAGAGTTTATTGTCCAGGGACTGGACATTAGCTAGTAGGATACTTGGTAGCGGTGGTCGGTCTGCTCGGTGTCTTAATCTGACGAGAACGCCGGCTCTCTTTCCTCTCCTCCGGCTCCGTTTTCGACGTCGCGGTCGGGCGGCCCAAACAAAGGGCTCCGCAGTGTTGTTTGTAAACAATGGGTCGGTGTTGAAGAATTTAAAGTCCGGTTTGCGGTGAGTAACTGTAGAACCGATTTCCAGAAGTGTTTGTCTGTTGTAAACAATTAGGCAGACAACATCCAGAACAAGAAACATCCAAATTACGTACAAAACAAACAAAAAGCTGCCAGTTTGGCTCGGAGCTTGCAACACAGCTGCCATACTCGGCGCCATCTTGCATAGCAAAAATGGCAAAAATGGTGTCAGTGCAGTCAAGTCAGTAATATTGCTGAATATTAGGCGTCTTCAACCAAGCAAGACAAAAGGCAACAGTGACAAGGAACCCAAACAAGACCCGGCTCAGTCAGGAAACAGTCTCGTCTGGCCAAATGAGTGAATGTGGTGCGATTATTCCAGGCTGCATCAGAAGTCAGATTGTGGATTGATATCATTCAGAATATTTCATCCAACTTCTTCTGCATGAAGTAATATCACGCTAGCAGGTGAAGCTGGTAAAAAGGGTCTGCGCAGAGGGCTTGTCTGGTTCTCGTAGTCTTTGCTGAGGATCTGTGCTGGGGCCATCAGTGAGGTCTTCACCGGGATCTGTCATCTAGCTGACATGGTCTCCGCTGACAGTCAGGGATGTGTTGTGGTCGTTCCTGGGTGCAGGTCCACCATCTGGTCTGGATACGGCTGGATCAGCTGATTACTGTAACCTAGGGATAAGGGTGAGACAGTATATAAGCAACTAATATAAGCATTGATGTCATTCTTCTTACAAATTAACAAGTACATTAGATATTATAGGAAGTGTTGCTGCTTACCCTACTTGGTGCAGCATAAAGATCCTTTAAGAGATTTGAATTATAGAAATGTGATAGTGTGTCATGTGTATGGAAGGTTAAAGAGATGGGTCTTTTAAACTCACAGAGTGTGTCTGCCTCCTGAAGTCCTCACTTCTGATCTGCTGGAGCCACCTCTTCAGTCCCCTTGACCTCCATTTCAGCAGCATTGGCTTGAAAGTTTTTTCCAAATTGCAGCCTTGAAATATCCCTGATAGCATGTACATCTAGGAGATGTCTATTTGACCTCTGCATTTACATCTGCAAGACGTATTTTTTAGGGTGTTTGCTCATCTGCAATATGTCTATTGGACGTCTCCTTTTAGATGTCAAATAGACGTCTATTAGATGTCTCTAAGATGTTTATGATTTAGAATGTATGTAAAACAGACATCTGAAAGACGTCTGTCAGACGTTTGTAGACTGCAGATGCTTTCCAGATCAAGAGATCTTTAATAGACATCTTGCAGACGTACGTGTGCTATCTGGGTATGTATAAATATATATTGTAAGGTAATTATTTAATCTTAAGCATTACAGTTTTTTACAATCATTAGAACCAGACCCAGAGTTCGCACCTTATAAGTTTGATGAATGTTCATGCAGCAGCTCAGAATTTCTGTAAAAAAAAATAATAATAATAATGTCAGATTACATAATTTAATCTGAACACTATATATAAATTTGTTTGCTCCTAACCCAGATAGCACACGTACGTCTGCAAGATGTCTGTTAAAGATCTCTTGATCTGGAAAGCATCTGCTGTCTATAAACGTCTGACAGACGTCTGTAAGATGTCAGTTTTACATACATTCTAAATCATAAACATCTTAAAGACATCTAATAGACGTCTATTTGACATCTAAAAGGAGACGTCCTATAGACGTATTGCAGATGAGCAAACACCCTAAAAAATACGTCTTGCAGATGTAAATGCAGACATCAAATAGACGTCTCCGAGATGTACGTGTGCTATCAGGGAATAATCCCCACCACAGTAAACTAAGTATGATTTTAATCACATCACACGGCATATCTATGCTTCAAAAGTTTTCATTCACTCTACAAACTGAACCTGCTCAAGTGCAGCAGACAGATTAGGCCTCTATTGAAGAACAAAAGATGATGCACTTACATTTTACAGCGCTCTCTTACGTGTCTATAGTGTTTTTCTCTGTCAGAGCTTCCCACACGGCAGTGTTACCACAAAATAAATATTATTATTAAATTCAGATTGCACATATTGGATTGTCTTAGCAGGTGTAATGCTACAACAGCGTGCTCAGTTTGATTCACAAACAAATGACTCATTTGAATGGTTAAGTGAATCGAATCAGAGAGTCACTCGTATGATGTTTGTGGCGCCACCAGCGCAGTCCGACTCCTATGATTCAATAGCAATCGCTCGTTGAAAAAGACGAATCGAATGAATTCTAGCAAACAAAATAGAATTTAACTCATTAAAATTTAATTACCTAACCCAGCGGGCACCTTGACGTCAATTTGACATCAACAAATAGTCAAGATTTTGACCACCATGTATGACATGCATGAATATGCATATTTTCATTATATTTTGTAATAATTTTCTTGTGGTTGTAAAGAGGCCCAACAAAGGTATCAATCTGACATGTTTTTTCTGGTCCCTATATCTCAGGTCAATATCATTGACATTAAATCGATGTTGATTTGATGTCAGGAAATAAGACGTCAAATTTATGTCAAAACAATGTCTGAAAAAGTATATTTATTACTCATTGTAAATCAATGCGACTCATTTTCAACATCTTGAAAGTTGTAGGCCTAGATCTATGTATTTTGCATGTGTGTTTTTATTTATTTAAATCCTAGCATGTTTACATTTAGTTCACGTTTAAAATGACAGCAGACACTATAATTGCATATACTATAAAAGGTAAATTTAATCTGATATTGAAGCTGATTTTTTAAATAATCATCATGGACTACAAATTGACTACAAAAAGACGTCACATCCTGGCCATGTCACGCGGGAAAGTTGCAGATCTGCATAACCGCTCGCTCTCACTCACTGTCGTCTCACTGCCTAACTGCCACACAGCCCAACTGCCAGAGATTTGCAATTACAAAATTATTCATTTCCAAATCCTGGTAAGTAACCAGCTAGCATGCTATTGTTGTTTTTATGTCAATACACCATCTTATACACAGGCTACTTAATTTTAATGGGTGTAATTTTCCGAATTATGTCGAATAATTTCACAGCCATCCTTTTACCTGAGCGTGCTAACGCTAGCTAACTTAACCTGATGTTAGTGTAACGTTTACACTCCGGTATGATGGAATCGGTATGATCCTTTATATCTGCCATCGTATGATTTTAACAATGTGTGTGTGTGTGTGTGTGTGTGTGTGTGTGTGCGCGCGCGTCACGTAGCGGTCTGCTTCTGCATTCTGATTCTGATTCTGTGCAGCCAACGCGCATTTCAAAAGCAGGGAGATTACGTTCAAAAAAGTAGCTACACATAGGTCTCCTTTGTCAGTTTGCCATGTCTCTATTGGGCACAAATGCTCCCGTTGAACGGATATTTTTGCTCATGAACAGCACATGGACTGACGACCGCATGACCAAACCGAGACACGGCAGGCAAAAACATCGGGTTTTTTTTAATGGTCAATTTTTTTATTTTTGGATATTTGTCTTCAATAACATGTCTTCTTTCAGACTTGTGGTGAAAAAAAGTCCGAAATACACGTTCTAACTGCTCCGCGATCGCTGCCTGCACCGTCATCACATGCACCGCACCGCAATGCTGTCGGTTCCAAATATGGTCATTTCCTTTTTTATCAACAACCAATCGTGAAAGTAAAAGGGCTGAATGCGCAATCTAATTGGCTGATGATAAATATTAAAGCCCATTTTCTCTAAATGACTTTTCTCTCATACTCAAAGTCCGAAATCTCCACTTCAGTAGTACCTATATACACCAAACTTTCCAGTCTACAGAGGGATATTTACAAATCCTCTGTAAATGTCTTCATAATATTATATTATGAAGACATTTACAGAGGATTTGTAAATATATTATTCTAGCCTGATTTATATAACATTTTATTCCAAAAAACATGGCGGAAATCATTTTTAAGGCTATTGACAATATTCTGATTTACAGGATAACAAAAGTAGATATCCATAAATCCCTCTCATTTTTTTCCATTATAATATGTGAACACAATAGAATTTTTTTTTAACCTGGCTTTATCCAATACTCGTTTTTTTAAATGTATGCAAATTAGTGCATATTTAATTAGATATTGCCTAATTTGCTTATTTAAACATTAAATTACAGAAAATTTGTAATACATTTTTTTCTCATCTTAATGTAGGTAATCAACTGGGAAAATTTCATGGTGATATCTGCTAGTTAAAAATTTTTATTCACCTGTAGTGTCTCACCTTAACCTTAAACACTGTTTGTTGCTACCCCCCTTAATTTACTGTTCGCGGTCAAATTTGACGTGTGTGTGACTGTGTGTGTGTGTGCGTGTGCGACCATTGGTGGTTCACTTTAGTGACACGGGAACACGCTCCCCTTCAATCCTGAGCCCACGAAAATACACCCGATCAAATGTATGTTCTTGTAGTGGTAATAAAATATCCATATTATGACTAATAATACTTGAACTGTACAATTTTGTAAGAAGTATTTATTTTAATAAGGAGTTAACAAATTAACAATGATTGAATGTAAAATGATTTCCTAAGCATGTGAAATATTTTCAATTTTTTTCAGCATACAAGCACCGGAAGCTGTCACAGATTTTGCTCTTCCCAAATACAAGTAGCCAGGTGAGATGTTTGCAACTACATGACTTTTTATCAATCCAGTTGCAGTAGGTCTAATTCCAAACCACAATTGATGAACTGCCCTATTTGTGATTGTTTTTAGAGGTTTTATACCGATGCTACATAACTTTACCCATACAATGTGAATTTGCTCAGCGAGTCACTCTGGCAATCAGTAATGATGCTCATTACCCATGCCCGTGGATCCGAGCTGCTCCAATCACATCGGTGTATTTGATATAGGCGGGCCAGAAGCGTGCTTAACAGATGACGACAACACTGCAACGTCGAAGTCCGGAATCAGCCAGTAAACATTGGTCGTAGTGTTATCCAATGATATTTTCAAATGCATGCTTGGTGTGTGTACATGTGAAATACTTTTTATATATAGGCTATATTTTTGCGTTATAGCAAAATTAGGGCTGGGACAACGCTGACGTCGACGCAAAATATGCGCGTCGATTCGTCACATAGATATATACATCAATTATTAATTAATTACTATATGTAATATAGTCGCGTATTCAAGGTGTGAAATAACAGCTTAAGCAACCTAAGTCAACAAACGGTTGTAACGTTATGTCTTCATTGATTGTTGTTGTCCATTGGTCAGTGAGCATAGAGTGCGGATCGGGACGAATTTTTCTGTCCGAGCCCGGCCTGCGTCCGACAGGCATGACGATATTTATGTCCGAGACCCATTTCTCTGTTTTTACCCTTCCCCTTCGTTTTACGCCTACACCATGTCATTCTAAACAGAGTGGCAAGACATGGGGTTAAAAATATTCACCATGGAAATGAGACACCACTAGCCTTACATAGGGAAGAGCCAAGAGAATATGATGTTTTGAAAACGCTGCTCTCTGGCTTTGAATGAATGTTCACATTCTACAATTCAGTACAAAATGTGGACTGATTACTAGCAGTGAAATGAGATCCTGACATGTGACACTATTAACAGATATTAACAAAAGGTTTGATCCATTATCATATATTAGTACACATCTGCACCTCTGACTACTGCATGTGATTAGACTATAATGTGGGTTATCTTTTAGTTGTCTATATACTATTAATAATAATATAATATAATAATAAAGAGTAGCCTACTACTGATGGGTACTAAGCATTAGATATGTTAATGGACGGGGCCCATTTTAATGTTTGCTTTCTTGTTCTCTTTTACAGGCACTTGAGAGCTCTGGAAGTGTGAATCCATAGCGGCCCCACTATATTACAAAAAAATAAAATAAAAACATATCAGATCTCAAAGTATGTGTATGTTGTCAGTCATTGTACATTTAGGTTGAAATTGAGTAATGCTTGACATTGAAATATCAAAATATGTAAATAAATTTGTGATGTCAAAAATATGTCAAAAAATGTTTGATGTCACATTTATGTTGAATTGATATCGAAGCTTGATATTGAATGATATCAAAATAGCATTAAAATGACATCAACATCATGACATCCTGACATCAAATAGATGTAGAATTGACATCAAATGCCAACAAAGCATGACATCAAAATAACATCAAAATGACATCAGCAGAGGTCAAAATCTTAACATCAAATTGACATCGACACTTTGACGTCAAAATGACTTTCATTTTTGACCTATTTCGTGACGTAATTTTGACATCAATGTTTGATGTCATATTGATGTTAAATTGACATCAAATGCCCACTGGGAACATAATCGTGCACTGGATACAGCTCATCAGTTTGCAGCTGAAGATAATTCCTCTTGAGAACTGTGCCCGCCGAAATCTCCTCAGGATTAACCGCCAAATCTTTCTCTCAGCGGCTGATCTTCATTCTAGCAGCGGCCGCCGGAGACAAAACCAACTCCGGCCGAAGGAGACACACAACTACACCGAGTGCGGACTTGCCGCACGTACAACAGCTTTCAGCCGAGATCGGCCCAGAGAGAAAAAGCAGTCTGTCAGCCAGAAGTGTTTTGTAGAGTTGGCGCGGCTCTGGCCCATTATCTTCTCACCGACGTCGTGACTGAGCCGACAGTGCTGCATTTCAGCCAGAATCGGCCCGAGTGTGCTTGCTATGTGGGTATAGTTCGTCTTCGTGATGATGCCATATACAGTTTTGGGTGTTTCATTTTTAATTTTATGAAAGCTTCAAGTGCAGTTAATCATATGTACGTGCACAGACGACGGCAGTGTTGAAGCTCTTTTATTTGCCATCAAACGGTTTACGACTGCCGTGTGTGTGTCCTGTAGCAAAATGCGGCGAAAAGTCCAACACTACGGTAATAGTTTGATTAAGGTGTTTACATGTCTGTACTGCACTTCAATAATGCGACTAAAAGGGCAATACTCCACATGTCTTAATTCGATTTGTGTTTACTTCGATTATTACTTTAGCTGGATTAAGGTAATCAAATATATCTGTTTATACATGATAGACTCTTAATTGGAGTATTGTTTTAATCGCATTAAAATCGGAGTATTGATGGACGTTAGGTATACACCGGGAAATGATTTTGTTTAGGTTTATTTGACAGCTGTAACTGGGATTTGTTTAAAATGATCGAATGCTGTTGATATGTATGGTGCGTCCCAATTCTCCTATTTATACTATGCCCTAAACCAGGGCTATTCAATTAACTTCATTTGAGGGCCGGATTATCGAATTTAACATTTGAAGGGGGTGGGGGGCCGTCGCGATCTTTTTCTGGGGGGCCTATAAAATTGGAAATTAAATTTAAATGCATATTCAGCAGTAAAATTAACTAATATTACCAACAGTAGCATCTATAAAAGGTTAACATTAGTGCTGTCTGCCATTCAATAAAAAAAAATAATCACGCATTTCTGTAATTAATTTTAAAAATGTGACTAAATGTGACTAGTCATATAATTGTGTTGAACTTCCAAATTAATATAGAAACAACAAAGATGGTATATTTTAAATTGTGTTTAATGGCATCTTTTTACTAGCCTATTGTTAATGGAGAAGTATCATTGATACAAATAATGTTACTGTTATCTCTATTAAATCCATTTTTTCCCTTTTAATTTTAGCCATTATTTATAGCCATTTAATATTACAGTATAATTGAAATGTTATGATTATTTTTTAACATTTAATAGGCTTTGAAAAATATAACAACTTTTTATAAGTGAACTTAAAACAATCTTCACATAAACTATAAATTGTATGCATAAGCTATATTGATTATTCAAGCTACAAAAGTTAATCCGCAAGCAGAGCAGTCAAGTGATTTTCTTTAGTTCTTTGATTCACATCAATCACAGACTGCAGCAGGTTTCACTTTAAAAGCAGCGCTGTTTCTTTAATAAAACCTGATGCACATGACGCGGATGTGACACACATCCAATTTTCTCCCAACTCTTTACGGTCATTTAAGATTTTATAACTGATTTAAGACTCACCAAAACCATGTATTTTTACATCAGTAGGTGCGTTTACATGTACACTTTTTTGTCATTCCGATTAAAATCATTCCGATTGAAAGATTCGATGAACTGTTTACATGAGACGTTATCTAATCCGATATGGTGTTTACATGTGCCTGTGCTTTCGATTTTAGGATATGCTAATAGCCTACAGTGACAACAAAAACAAGTCACCAGAGGAAAAAACGCCCATATTTACGTTAATATTTTTAATATCTGTTTGCACTTGCTTAGAATAAACGGTTAATATTTGAATCCTTGCGTTTATTCGAGCGCTCATGGCCAGAACGCGATCATAGAAATCATATGTCCCTCTGTAATGCAGCTGAGATTAATTGTACTCTGATACTACAAAGTTGTACTGTACTTAAATGGAACAAATACACGATTTCTTACCAAGAGTTGCTGAACAATGAATCAAAGGAGCATTGCTTTATCACAATCGTGTTTCGTACAACATTCATGGCGTGAGCAAGTATAAATTCAAGCAGATCGGAAATTATGAATCTGTCATCTATACAAATACAAATGACAAAGGCAACTTTTGGTCAAGTTGTTTATTTTCATTGAGCTACTTTCACTATCATCACTGTGTTGTTTCTAAGCTGAAAAGCAGAATATTGCGCTTCATTTCAGATCTGTTTTTCACTCCGGATATGAGAGCAGATAGTCCGTCACACAGCAAGCGTTCTCCTTTCTAATGTGTTTTTAACTGTATAATGGAAATTTTAACTTTATACCTCCACTATTACCCAGTCTCTACTGTAGTGTCGGTGTCCCCAAATCACAGAATGTACCGTTGCCGACTTCACGTTCACGTTCTGACGACCCGACCTCTGGACGTGATGTAGACGCAAAGTAATCGGTTTAAAGTGTTTACATGGCAGGATTTTAATTTTGTTCGGTTTATAGAAAGGTTTATCCCACCCCCTCAAACCGATTACAATTTCATTCGGTTTGGGCATTTTTATTCCGATTGAGGTGTTTATATGGAGCATTTTCATTCGGATTGGACTTTTAAACCGATTACAGTGCTCCATGTAAACGCACCTAGTGTGTGTGGTTTTGTCCATTGAAGCTTATGAGTACAGCCAAACGTGCAGATTTTCAAACTATACTTCCTGCTTTGATAATCTTCGTCCAGTGTCGGCGCTATTTCTTGCCAGAAGTTATGACCGATAACACTGTCTTTAAACTTGTTTAAACTAACGTTAGAATTGTGGATCTCATAACCCTCACATAAACACTTGTCAAAACTGCCATGTTGCGGTCTCTGGCAGATTGTTTATTTTTGGCTGGCCCGAGCCAGAGTTGCCACCTTGTGGACAAACTAATTAGTGCAAGAACAATTCAAGGCGAATGTGCAACCTGCTTACTCTTCCTCGGGCCGGATGAAGATGATTGGCGGGCCGCATTTGGCCCGCGGGCCGCCAATTGAATAGCCCTGCCCTAAACAGTATGTATCCTTTTTGTGTAGACAATGTACATTTTTTGGTTTGTAGCAGATGATTAGGATCAGGAACACATTACATCTACACCAACCCTACACCTAAACCTACCCCTTACAGGAAACTTTCTGACCTCAATTTAGGTCCCCACCATGACAGGATTCCCCATGAGTCTGTGTGTATCAGGTCTGAACCCATGTGCTACAGATCGCCTGTATGCACTTCAGACAGGAGTATAGACCTCTCCAGGCCAGCAGACATGAGTGTGTTCAGGGCAGAGATCATTTATTACTCTGAGCTAAATACTTGTATGTATAAATACATAGTATATTAAAGATTTGAAAGCCATCTGAATAATTGTGTTTTCTTCAATTACAAGTTGCCTATATTTAGGTAGGTCACAACTACCTGTAAGTCACTTTTTGATGCCATTGGTACAAGACAATCAATACTGACAGCATACAGACAAGTTGTCCGCTGGGCCCGTGGTTTTCTGAACAGCCCTCACCTGCACGTGTTGTGTCAGCCACTAGAAGATAGTTTACAGAGGAAGGAGGTTTTGAATGGCCCCATTTTGTTGACCATCAATAAAAAAATCATCACAATCACAAATTGTCTTACTGTATAAAAACTTGTTTATGAAGTTTACATAAGATGTATATCAAGCATATCTGCATTTATGGTAAGTTCAATTCAGTTTTACTTATACAGCACTAAATCATAACAAATGTTATTTCATAGCACTATTAATATCCAACCAAAAACACAACATTGCAGCTGTTAATTAACAAATATATATATATATATATATATATATATTTATATAGATATAGATGCACAAAACATATTCTACCGAAAGAAAAATACTGAATACCAGCAGCGCGCGGCACACGACTCCCTCTCGTGACGTATTCATCTAAACTACTAAAAGAGCTGCTTCCAGAAGTCATAGATCCTCTTTTGGCTATTATTAATTCATCATTGTAATTAGGATATGTCCCCAAAACCTTCAAATTGGCTGTTATTAAGCCTCTCATTAAAAACCACAACTTGACCCCAAAGATCTAGTTAATTACAGACCGATCTCAAATCTCCCTTTTCTGTCAAAGATACTAGAAAGGTAGTATCCTCACAATTATATTCCTTCCTAGAGAAAATGATATCTGTGAGGAATTCCAGTCAGGATTTAGATCGTATCATAGTACTGAGACTGCTCTCATTAGAGTTACAAATGACCTGCTTCTATCATCTGATCGTGGTTGTATCTCTTTATTAGTTCTACTGGATCTTAGCGCTGCGTTTGACACTATCGACCACAACATTCTTTTGAATAGACTAGAAAACTTTGTTGGCATTAGTGGAAGCGCCTTAGCATGGTTCAAATCCTACTTATCTGACCGCCATCAGTTCGTAGCAGTGAATGAAGAGGTATCATATCGATCACAAGTGCAGTATGGAGTACCTCAAGGCTCAGTACTAGGGCCGTTACTTTTCACGCTTTACATGTTACCCTTAGGAGATATTATCAGGAGACATGGTGTTAGCTTTCACTGTTATGCTGGTGAAACACACCAAATTGAGAACCTAACGGAATGCATAGTCGATATAAAAAACTGGATGACGAGTAATTTTTTACTGCTAAATTCTGAAAAAGCAGAGGTGTTAATTATCGGACCTAAAAACACCACATGTAATAACTTAGAACATTATCTAACACTTGACGGCTGCTCTGTCAAGTTTTCTTCATCAGTCAGGAAACTAGGTGTGCTGTTTGATAGCAATCTTTCATTTGAAAGCCATGTTTCTAGCATCTGTAAAACTGCATTTTTTCATCTCAAAAGCATATCTAAATTGCGACCAATGCTCTCAAGGTCAAATGCAGAAATGTTAATTCATGCGTTTATGACCTCAAGGTTAGACTATTGTAATGCTTTATTGGGTGGTTGTTCTGCACGCTTGATCAACAAACTACAGTTAGTCCAAAATGCAGCAGCTAGAGTCCTTACTAGAACCAGGAAATATGACCATATTAGCCCGGTTCTGTCAACACTGCACTGGCTCCCTATCAAACATCGGATAGATTTTAAAATCTTGTTAATTACTTATAAAGCCCTGAATGGTTTAGCTCCGCAGTACTTGAGCGAGCTCTTATCACATTATAGTCCTCCACGGCCAATGCGTTCTCAAAACTCTGGCCGTTTGATAATACCTAGAATATCAAAATCGACTGCAGGCGGCAGATCCTATTCCTATTTAGCACCCAAACTCTGGAACAATCTACCTAACACTGTTCGGGAGGCAGACACACTCTGTCAGTTTAAATCAAGATTAAAGACCCATCTCTTTACACTGTAAAAAATAATACCCTATATCTACTCAATAAAATTGTGGCAACAGATTACAAGCAATGTTATTAATTAAATTCAACAACACTTAAGAATTGAGTTGGAATTAATCAAATGAGCTCCTTCCAAATCAACCATTCAAAATGAGTAACTGCAAGTAAATCACACAAAATAATTAAGTAAAATTTAAACAAAAATATTGGTTTCCTTGGACAAAAAACCCCACTATGCTAATGAATACTACTTAATGGAATTGATTTGATTTAACACAAAATTAAGTTGGTATTATCATTTTTAATGAGTGGATTAATTAAAATAATTTAATTAAATCTGATTGTAGGTATAACAGACATAGACATCAAAGATGAATTACAAACTCCTTTTATTGCCAACAAGGTCACAAAAATAGCATTTATTAGAATTATCAATGTGAACATTCACTATTCTTTACCAACAGAACTGCATCTTTTTTTCCAATTACATTAAGGCATATCAATTCAAAAAGTGCAAATTTGTCTCTTTTTAGGCACAAACTGTTCAAAATACACAATGCAGTTGCATTGTTTAAAATAAAATAAATATAAAAAACAAGGTTTCCATGTTTTCAAAACAAAAGAAAGTGTGACTTTTTCGGCAACATTGAACCACAGAAAAGATTACACTAATAATCTCATTTTAAAACAGCCTATAGATTTTATCAACTGGACTTAGTTAAACGAATAACAATCTCACCTCAAAACATTGTAGATTTGAACAACTGGAATTTAGTTAAACGAATAACATTCTCAGTTTAAAACAGCAGTGCAAACTTTTGCAATTGGACTTAAAATAAGCTTGATGCTTCAAATCTGTTTTAAGACAGCAGTTTAGATCTGAGGGACTGGACTCTGTTTGACAGCTTTGAAGCATCCAGCTCCAGGAGAAGTTTCTGAAATACCTCAAAGGTATACTTTAGATGCTTGGGATAATGGAGATTCAATGCATAGGTCAAACCAAGAAGGACACAGCAAGCCCTGGGAACACCTTCAAGGCCTTTGAGGACTTTCACGCCCTCGATAACAATTCCAGTGTCCTTTGGACTGTCACTTGAAGCTCCTGTCCTGGTCACAATTACTGCCATCACAAGCGGTTCAATTCCTGTCAGTTCTTCATTGTCCTGCAACCATAAACAGCAGTGAGACCCAAAACCTAAGAAATACTGATCAAAAGAGAAAATCTGAAACTCTATTTGTATCTTACAATACTGATCAAACAAGTTAAGTCCAATCAACAATATTATGGTTAAGTAACCAACAATAATTGATTTAAATTCACACATCTGGTATATTAAAATTAAGATGGCATACGTTGAATTCTTTGATGAGATCTCCTGCATGTTCCCCAAGGAATTCAGTCATGCAGCGGATGACCACCTCTCTTTTCATATCAACAGAACAATGCTCATCCTAAAAGAAATAAATAAATTAATGATATCTCCTCCTTGGTTTCTTTAATTTAGTGGTGTAAAATAGTGGTGCAATAATGTCAATAGGTGATTGTGAAATCTGCTTGCAAAGTGTGCATGGAATCTGTTCTGCACAATCCTCTTGTTTGTTAACATTCTTTAGTTTGAATCAGGCTTGAATTTGTTTGAAATTGATGCCATCCTTAATATTTAAATGTGACTAGAGCTTGCTGTTATGGTAAGGGACGTGACATTTACCGAACATGCTCTAATCCAGTGGTTCCCAACCACATTCCTGGAGGCCCCCCAGCAGTGCACATTTTGAATGTCTCCTCAATCAAACACACCTGATTCAGTTCATCAGCTCATTAGTAGCAACTCCAAGACCTGATGTGGGTGTGTCAGACAAAGGAGACATGCAAATTGTACACTGTTGTGGGGCCTCCAGGAACGTGCTTGGGAACCACTGCTCTAAACAGTCGCAACACACTGGGCCAGCTAACCAATCAAAATCAACCAAAACTAAACAGCGCCTTTTAGATATGTAAAATATGTGTAAAATAATGCTTTTTGGATCCCTTTAAATTTACTGAAGAAAACAAGATTGAAGGGTTAATTCACGCAAAAATGACATTTCTATCATTAAGTACTCACCCACGTCGTCCCAATTTTCGTTGCAGAGCTTCAGTGTTTACGTCCGAATGGTAGCTCAGTATTGGAGCCGGCCAATATTGAGCCCATGTTCAGACATAAACACTGAAGCTCTGCAACGAAAATAGCATAGCATATGACAGGAGACAGGAATTTGTTGAATAAAGTCATTATTTTTGTTTTGTTTTTGCGCATAAAAAGTATTCTTGTCGCTTCATAATATTAAGGTTGAACGACTATAGTCACGTCAATGGTTTTAACAATGTCTTTAGTACCTTTCTGGACCTTAAAAGGTGCAATGTCGTTGCTGCCTATGTGTGGATCAGATACCCTTGGATTTCATTAAAAATATCTTAATTTGTGTTCTGAAGACAAATGAAGGTCTCACGGGTTTGGGACGACAAGAGGGTGAGTACTTAACAGAAATTGAATTTTTGGGTGAACTAACCCTTTAACAGATTCCACGCAGCCTTACATAGAATAACTTGGAAAACAAATGGCTTACATGCTTCATTATAAACTTTACCTTCAGTAGTTCCATCTCCGTTTTCAGTCTTTGTCCAAGTACTCCTCCTTTGGCACGAAACAGTGTCAGCAGCTTGGGAGTGTGAAGATCCAATGAGGACATAAATTTAGGTTCCAGCTGCACGGTGGTTATTCTTTGAAATTCTGCAGTCACCTGAAATATGGAATGACAAATTAATTTAAGAAACAGTTTACAGAACAGACTTTAGATACATTATGTCTCTAAACATATAGCAACTCACTTGAGAAGGTTGAAACAGGGCTGGCCATCGTTCCTTTATATCTTGCACACTTGGACATTGATTAATGATTTCATGTCGTCTGTGTGCAAATGTTTTGTTCATCTTTTCCTTTATAATCTCTTCATTGTTCTTTTTTTTTAATTCTGAGACCAGCTCTTCTCTCTCTTTTTCCAAAGTCTTCTCATCTTCACCCACTGGGTAAGAAGGGAGGTAGTTGACTTCAGCTCTTCTTGGCTTTTTAACATTTTTTGCAGACTTTCTGTCATCTGGGTGTTTGTGTTTTAGAGCATTGCATGTGACCTCAGGAATGCCAAAACCTCTGAGTTTTGTACGGTAGTTAGCCATTTTGTATTTAATGCTCATCTGCCATGCATAAAGGCCTGAAAAGCTCCCTTGATCTGTCAGACATGGGTGTGCCTTTATAAGGGCTTCAGCTGCGGAAATAATCTGAAGGGAGGACGGATATGCAGTGTACGTGAAAATGGCCTGAGCTAGCTTTTCAAGTATGTCTGACTTGACATTTGGGGTAGTTAGCACTGTCCCATCTTTTCTGTAAATTTCATTGGCTCTTTCAAGAACCATTTCAGTCTCAACAGAGAACTGTGGAATGATGAATTCTTTTGGCCAGGGCTTCCTTTCTGGGCTGCTGCTTGGTGACAGGATGACCGTGCTTGCAGAGGAGTCTGTTGTGTCAGAGAAGTCCTGTATGGTAGTACACGTGGAGGTGGTCGTATCAAGGCACTGCTCTGTGATATCACCGCTTCGTTGGGTGAAAACAAAGTAAGAACTACTGGTGCGACAGTCACAACCTTTTGGTGGATTTGTGCTGAATTTGAGTTGTGGAGTGAAGAGTAAAAAAATCCTCAAAATCTGAATCCATATACTGAAGACTGATATCATCTGTAATATTTAAAGCCTGCTTGACAGCTGAGTGCAACTCCTCCAAGGACTCTGGTATTCCAGATGGCAATGTTATCTTCTCTATCCTGTGGTCAAAGATTACCCTGAGGGCTGCTGAATCCATGATTGGTTACCTGAAGAAACAAGAAAAACAAGTCACTGACACTCATATAATGCTGTGTTGGTGATTGAAATTTAAATAAGAGTTGTCTTGGACAACTGCAGTTATAAAGCAACTCACTATTATGCTAAACTGCAACAAATGTGTCTTTTCAGTGTAACCATGCGCTTTCCCTCCACAGTATAAGATGCCAGTGGATAGTGATCTTGAAGGCTATGGTGATGAACAAAAATCAATTCCCCACTGCTTTCTAACAGAAAAGACCTAAAATGCTCCAGGTACCAGGCACTGAGTTTCTTCACAATGAAGTAGAGATTGGTTTCCAAAATCACTGTCTGTAAAATCTCTACAAAATCAGGGAGTCCTCCAGTGGAACCATATGGCATGATCATTCCAGCAGAATACCGTGTCCCATAGTAAGTTACAGCATTTGACAACTGTATGCTGGTTAGTTGAGGAACAGTTCCTTAACTGACTCTTGGATTCTACCATCTAGAACTTCCAGAGGCACGGATGACACTTTGCTGACACTTAGGGCAGACATACTGGTATTTCTCTGCCAATGGTAGGCCATCATCATCTGATGCTTTGTTGAAAGTGACAACAAAACATTCTTGAAGTTACCTGTGAACCTGACTACTCGTTTAAAGAACCTATGTTTGGCCTCGAAGCGCATAGTCCATACATTAACTAGAGGACCAAAGGCTTCTATCAGAGCAGGGTAGTGCTCCAGATAGTGGTGTTTTGGTGTCAGTTTCAGGTTAGGGAAAACTTCTTGCAATCTCTGACGGTGCTCTGAAATTTTGAAATCAAGATAAGCTAGACTTTCACACGTGTGGATAGGAGTCAATGTGAGCTCTACAATGTCTTTCAATGTCATAAGTATTTGCCATGCTGGGTCATCACAGGAATCCTTGATCCAATAAGCAGTGGGAATGACCTTATGAGTGCCCAATTCTCATGAGCGTTTCCTCCTATGCTACAACGACTTGCAAAATTTTCTGGGATGGGTTGGGGACGGTCGACAACATCTGAAAACTTGAAGGGAAATTTCTTTATCAGGTCATTTAGCTCTGACAGTGTCAGATACCTATTGTTAATGAAAACAGAAAGGCAACGTGCTAATTCTGAAGGAACTATGCCTTCAAAAAGTCATGGAGTAAGTCAGGAGGATATCCTGTAACAAAATGAAAGTGATTCAGCTTTTCTGTCAATGGACAAGCTGTCTTGACACCATAACAATGTAGTAATGTGGGATTTTCTTTTATAGTCTTGACATGCAATTCATGGTCTTCTTTTGTTCTCTTTTGAAATTCTCGTCCCTGCTTTTGACAGTATTCAGAATGTGGTCCCAGGCAGAACCTGCAAATGTAAGGACCAGTAAAACTTTCGACAAGTCCACCAAGAAAATGCGCAGCGAGATTGTCAGCTGCAACACAATATACGGTTCCTTTAATGTTTTTTCCAGCACTGGGCACAAAAACTCCTTCCTGTTCTAAGACAGAAAGTTCTTTCAGAAGTGGCTCTAAAATAGCTTCATAACCAAATCTTTTAACATCCACGGCTTTGCAGAGAATGCTTAAATGTATCGCAGTTAGTGTGGAGCGCACTTCAGGTGGTGCATTTGCAAGTGCCCAGTACACTCCCGTAATCTTATGTTTCTTTCGTGACGTCCCTAACGGGTTGCAAACTTCAAAATCGTCAATATAAAGAATTAAAGAAATTCGTGGTTCTTCAGAGAAAAATTCATTGTTCTTGAAATGTGTGCCATTCTGATATGATTCATACTGAGTGGATGTGCAGGGCAGTATTTTCAAAACAGCATCTGCTAAATATTTTTTGGCCAATATATGCTGTAATGTCTGAAGAAGGGGCACATATTGAAAGCTTAGCTTTTCGTGTGAGTTGAGAATGTATTCCACAGGCTCTACAATATCAAAGTGTTCCTTTAAATATTTTTTTCTCTTAAATGAAGAACCAAAGGGCCCATTTACTCCTAGTGCACTGCTTAAAGGGTGCGACTTGCACAGTTCTTCCACCAATTCAGTAACTACATCCTCCTCAACAGCACAGCTGTACTTCTCTAAACTTCTATGAACAACTTGTTGGATAACGGGAGCAGAAGCGGTGCAAATGAAATTAAGCTCTTCTACCAGCTCGTCAATGCATTTACTAGAAACATTGTAAACACTTTCCAACTTTAAAAGAAGTGAACCAATTGTTCTAATAATTTCTTTTGAGCTCTCTGTTGATTGGTTTGGTCCGGTGTCTTCACAAGTCTGGTCACTCACGATCAAATCAGTTTCATTTGGTAAAGTTTGATGTTTCCCAATTACATCTGGCTTGAAGTCCTCAAGTGAATGAGGGTTGTGCTTACGGCTTTTGTGAGTAAAAAATGTCCCATATATATTTGTCTTAAATGCACATCCAATAAACACACACTCTGTGGTTTCGTGACTCTTCAAATGATTTCCAAGATGTTGAAAATATTCCTTTTCATTGGTATATATACTTGAGCAAAGCACACACTTAAGAGAGAGGATTACTTCTGGCTTCCTATCTTCATCTTGTGTATGATACCTTGACAGATGTGTGCGGAGAGCAGTCCACGTTTTAAAGGAGCATGGACAATCCAAATGAAGACACGCCACTGAGGTTCCAGATGGCCAATGTTGTAGTCTGTAATGCTGTAAGAGGTCACCTCTCGTTGTTGCGTTATACCTGCACACTTTACAGCTCCATTTCATTGCACCTATTAAAAAAGACACGAGTACATTTCACATTTTAATGGATACTGGAAAACATATACAGCCTAGGTAAGTATTAACTTAAAAAATGATTTAAAACTTTAAACTAGTGAAAATATGCACGGTAAAATTATATATATATATACACACACACAATGCTTATTTTCACTTCTAGTTTAAAGTATTGATTCATTTTTGAAGTTAATAATTAACTAGACTGCGCAACAAAATACATTTATGTTCAGGGATTATTAATTGTATTACATCAATGTAAGGGATTAAGTGCATGCGAGTGCTGGGAAAGGCATGCACACTATTCAACAGCAGCGCTAAATAGTTATCCACTTCAGCCATAAATCGGTGTAAAACACGATTTCCCATACTTTATGAGCAACACGTTCAAATGTACGAAGCCAGCACTACATGTGGATAATAGTAACGTTATGCAAATTAGCATTCCCCCCTCCCCTGCATGTGCTGTGCTCCGTACAAATGTGACTCAACGGCCATTTTTAAACATAATGTTGCTCGTTCCCCATTACAATTTACAGTAAAAATAGTAATCTTTAAACATATTGACGAGTTACTTTAATGTATTTAGTTGCCTTATTATTCACGAGCCCTATTAACGTTGCACTACCGTCAATATTTTTAAATGACGTTCACATTACATCATGTAGACAACTTCAACAATTTACAAGTTATTTTTATCATATAAATTAAATCTTCCTTACCTTTGTCAGGAATTTAACGTTGAAAAAGAGCACTGACGAGATTTTCCACAAGGTTGTCATCGGATAACTCCAGTGCAGGCCTCGTGAGCTGAAACTATTCGACTGGTGAATAGTTTTACAGCTGCCCTTTGACATTAAACAGTGTCTTGTATTAAGAACTAAGCAAATAAAAAAATATTGCGCAATCGGAAATCATTTGTCTGCAGCAGCATCTCCATTACATGTGTACCTCCTGTTTGAGAGCTGCTTGCTTAAGCGCACGTTTTAACAGGAAATGCTTGTAAATTGAAAACAACTCATTTGCATTAATTTGGATTCATTCAATAATCTCTCTATTTGGAATTATTCAAAAATAATAACTAAATCTTTAACAACAAAATTTAGTAGATTTTATCCCAGTCATTTTTAAATCATTTTAATGCAAAAAACTGTCGAAAAAACAAGAAATTAATTTTGTTAAATAAAGTTTACATATTAATTTTCATGAAATCTACAAACCCACAGAATTACTTTTTACAGTGTAGCCTGGCTTACACATAACACACTAATACGCTTCTATTATTCAAATCCTTTAAAGGATTGTTAGGCTGCATTAATTAGATCAACCGGAACCGGGAACACTCCCCATAACACACGATGTACTCGTTACATCGTAAGTAGAATGGCATCTACGCTAATATTTGTCTGTTTCTTTCCTAGTCTGTTTCTCAGTCTCTATGTGTTCTCTCAGTCAGATGGTGGATCAGCACCAAGAGATGATGTCTACAGCCCTGATCGTCAGCGGAGACCAGGACACCCAGATGACCCCCAGAGATATATCCCCAGTGAAAACCTCGATTGAATTCAATAAAACTAAAAAAATATAACAAAATAACTAAAATATAGTAAATTACCTAACTACATAATACTACTATTGTTAGAAATTGCAACAAAATTAAAATAGAAATATAAACTTTTGAACTGCGGGTTTCGTTTGGTCAGAGGAGAACTGGCCCCCCGACTGAGCCTGGTTTCTCCCAAGATTTTTTTTTTTCTCCATTCTGTCACAGAGGGAGTTTTGGTTCCTTGCCACTGTCGCCTCTGGCTTGCTCAGTTGGGGACACCTTAATTTCTAGCGATTATCGCCGATTTGATTGCACAGATACTATTTAAACTAAACTGAGCTAGACAATGACATCTCTGAATTCAATAATGAAATGCCTTTAACTGAAAATTGAAAATTGAGTGTTTAATCTTATCATTATACATTACTGACACTCTGTCCTCTAATTTGATACTGTTAAGTGCTTTGACACAATCTGTATTGTAAAAGCGCTATATAAATAAAGGTGACTTGACTTGACGTAATGTGACGCGATGTTGAGAAAAAAGGGCTTTTTGAGAGCTGTCAAGGAAACCGTCACTTTTTCTTTTAAATTTGTGCCCTCACGCCTTGTAAAACATTTTCAAACCCCGCAATAACGGTTCATATGACATTTTCATACAAGGTTATATGTTGCGCAGGCAAACAATCAAACGCAGAACTTTTATAACGATCAACCAATGGTGGCATAAGACCGCCTTCTTGTTAGCATGTTGAGTTGAGGAAAAATAAATACTGAACTACATTCAAAAATGAATAATCGTTTGAAAGGGGAGAAAAAAAAAACCTTTCAGTTTAGAATTTCCTTTAGCATTTTTTTTATTATTTCCCCCAACATTCATTTAATTTATTTAATTATTTATTTTCTCGCACATTTAATTATTTATATATTTATTTATACAGGAATTTGTGGATTTATGTATTTATTTGCACATTTATTTATTTATATATTTATTTATGTATTATTTTGTGGACTTATTTACGTATTTATTTATTTATTGTTTTTGCAGGTTTGGTCCTCCATATATAAGAACTTAAATCAACACAAAATGTATTGACTACTACAATCACAAAATAAAAGGGCAGCTGTTTCTTCAACAAGACCACAAAATGAGCAAATTTCATCAGTATCAAGATACTTGATAGATGAATTAAACCTGTCACTCATATCTTTTGTTGTGCTTTATAACGTCTTAGGTCACATGATAACGTCAACATAGCAGATGATATCCGAATCGCATTCATACTTAAGGCATTCAGGCTGTAGAGTATGTACTCTTTTAGCGCTCGTTAAGTAAGTACTTATTGAAGAAAGTATGTGGTTTCGGACAACATCTCGTTTTGACATCTCGCGTGGTTCTGTGTGATTTGGACAACTTCAAGTTACGCCCCTTTCTTCAAGTTACGCCTCCTTCCAGTTATGCCCCTGTTACAATATATTCAGTTCCTGAAATATTTGGTTCCACTGGGTGGCGCTTACGTGAATATTCATCAGGATAACGCCGTGGGCGGGGCCATCCAAATCCGGACGAGTGGAACTGAAATTATTAGCGTGAGCGATCGCTAATCGATTATTTCAAGCAGGTAGTAAAATTTATTTCAAAAAGGTAGTAAAAACTACTCATATGATTGTTCACATTTTGTAAATAATTAATTGTTTCTGTAACGTGTTTATTAGTACTCGGTTTACCTTCATCCTATATGATCACTATTTAGGTAGTGTTGAAATACAACTACAAAAAAAAGCATATTTCTCAGAATTTCTCCAAGATTACTTGTTGACTGTTGACGTTTTTCACGAATGTCTGAGATTAAGCGTTTTCAGTGTTTAAATAAATATTTACAAATATATTCTTGTGTTTTTATTGTCTCCCAATGTCGTCTGTGTCTAAAAATAGCCTTTAAATTATACACTGATAGCTTAAGACCACACAAGAACTTGGAATGGATGTTTGCGTGCTTGAATGTTGCTCTACACTCAACTCAACATAATTTTGATACACAACCCTCATGCTTTCTTTATCAACAGTTATCATAAATGTTAAGGTTCAGTGGCATTAACTGTTGTATTCTGTAACAATGCTTTAGAATGTTGGGCAAGTTAAGACATTTATTTCAATTGTTTTTATGTCTAACCTCTAAAGAAATTACAGCTCATCCATTTACATCATCCTTCTCATAAAATGCACTGGTGTTAATGTAATGTTATACTTATATTAGTCCAATAAGTAGGCCTAATTTTTCTAGTTGTTATTATTTGCCTTTTCTGCTGTAGTAATATTTTACTTTCCTAACCTCATTAGTAACAGCCATTTTTTGTGCCAACATGTTTACTAAATTACATAATGGGTTAGGTTTGCTTCATGAGTAATTTCAAACGGAACTGTAGCCTACATTTGATCCCATATATAGGAATTTGTGGTTGAAAAATTATTGAAAAGAGTTGAAAAAAAGAGTCTGTAAGAGATGTTCCTTGATGGCAAGCTCTGTGCATTGGACAAAAATCAAGAAGAAAAATAAAAAGCGAGCTCAAATTTGTTTAATTCAAATATGGGTGCCATTCCAAAGGTAAGTGCAAGTTGTAATAGCACAGAGACAATAGAAAATTTGTTTATTTTGTGTTTATTTTTGCACATAAAAACCACTTTCACGTTTGGCTTGTTTACACATTCCATGTGGTACCTGCCATAGCAACTGTCACATTGAATCTGAAAAAGACAGTAAAATCAATATGAAAATGTAAACTAGCAAAGTTAGAAAAAAAAAAAAAACTATATAAAGAACACCTTAAAATACCCAAGAGTCAGTGTCATCCTGAGTGTTAGGATATTTGACCCACATGACAAGCATAGACAGGTTTTCTGTGGAAACAAAGGCATTAAGGTATTGGTGTAATGATGCACATCACCACATCTTATTGGATGTTGAATATTTCACAAACTGAATGTATCATACACATATGTAACCAATTATTTCTTGGCCAGAACTGTGTACAACAGCAAATGCAAATCGCCAGGTGTGGTGTGTCAACAACATAAATAAAAATAGTGTCATTTAAAAGAAGAGGATAAAGCCATGTTTATAATATAATGTGATATACCTAATGCTATCTAAATGTCATATATACTATTTAGGCTGTTTAAATTTGATAACCATTCACAAATTTCTGTTTAAAATGTATTGAGGTTTATCAATGCATTCATTAAGTGGAAATTTCTTTAATACCAAGACAAAAGTGGCATTTTATTTATATTTATCTGTAAAAATGTTTGTCGAGAAAAATCATGGGATTAAGGACCAAATTACTACATCAAGACTAATAAAATACTTATTCAAATAAGTGTACATTTCCTTAATTTTTGTGATATACCTTTTTCTGTACCTTGTAGACCAGTATTGTTTTCGTGTTCAATTATTTACAAAAACATTACATAAGAATGATTACATAATTTAAAGGCTATTTTTAGACACAGACGACATTGAGAGACAGAAGAAAAACACAAGAATATATTTGTAAATATTTATTTAAACACTGAAAACGCTTAATCTCAGACATTCGTGAAAAACGTCAACAGTCAACAAGTAATCTTGGAGAAATATGCTTTTTTTTGTAGCTGTATTTCATACCTAAATAGTGATCAGTTCTGATATAGGATGAAGGTAAACAGAGTACTAAGAAACACGTTACAGAAACAATTAATTATTTACAAAATATGAACAATCATATGAGTAGTTGAAGCTTAACTTCGTTCAATTTTACTACCTGCTTGAAATAATCCGTAAAACAAAACGCGATCTGAGGCGCTCACGCTAATAATTTCAGTTCCACTCGTCCGGTTTTGGATGGCCCCGCCCACAGCGTTATCCTGATGAATATTCACGTAAGCGCCACCCAGTGGAACCAAATATTTCAGGAACTGAATACACTGTAACACCCCTCTCTTGCAGTCTGCAGACAGACCCTGCTCCCGACAGCACCAAGTAGTTATCGCTGCAGCCCGGAGACCTGCAAGTGGGAGGAGCCTACGCAAAGACCTGCAAGTGGGAGGAGCTTATGCCGCAAGTAGGCGGGATTTCATCTTAGATTAAAAAATGATAGAAATATAACGCATTTCCATAGTATTAAATTGAAATTTATAGTTTTGTCATCATTGTGTATCCAATATCATTCACTGTCAATACTGAAATCACATCTTTACACCTTGCCATTGTCTTGATGGTGTCATTTTAAATCCTTTAACTGTAATGTAATTCAAGCATATTTCTGGATATTACATTTTACTTCTACAATTCTTCTACAGTAGCCTACCAAGGAACATATTAAAGTGAGATGCAGTTGCACTCGAGAGGTAAATATGTGTTACATATAGAAAATGTTGCTGTTACCATCCACCTGTACTGCACATTTTTTTTTATTTTGCATATTTTTAAAAATCGAATTACAGCAAATGACAGACTAATGTTCTTCAGAACATGTTAAACAAATCCATGAATTAATTTGAAATATCAGGGTGGGTAAATGATTTTATTTCTGATTAATCCAATTATGTACAATCATTCATTCAGCACAATAGGCTTGCATAGAGTGGACACTGCAGAATCCCAGTTGAATTGCTTGAAGTGAGCCGCCACCTGGATTCTGCTGCACGTCTATTTGTGGTATTACGGTACGGAGACACGGAGCGGCCAAACAGCTGATGAAGACCTATATTTCAGCGGTTATGAATTAAATGTGCCCCAAAACACAAAAAAATAAAAGATACAATTATATTATTTTCAAATATATTATACTGTGGAGTTTTCCATAAAAATAAAGTCTGTTAAAATACATTATAGCACTGATTATTTCCTACTATTTTCTACATGCATTATTCTAATTAGTTAATACAAAAATGTCAATAAATTTTTTTTCTGAACGACCAAGTCTCTGTCTGTGTCAACTTTCCCTGGGTTTTACTGTAGAATTTGGGAGATAATGAATGGCAAAGTCTGCCACAATGCATTATAGCACTGACCATTCCTTGACATTTAGACAGGCATTATTCTAATTCCTTCAGAGTTAACATGAAATTTTCAATGCATTCTTATTCAGGACACCCAAAACTCTGTCTGTGTCAACTTTCATGAGATTTTACTGTAGAATTTGGGAGAAAATGAATGCCAGTCTGCCACAATGCATTATAGCACACCTTCACATTTAGACAGGCATTATTCAAATTCCTTCAGAGTTAACAAGAAAATTGGAATAAATTCTTCTTCAGGACACTCAAGACTCTGTCTGTGTCAAGTTTCATGAGATTTTACTGTAGAATTTGGGAGAAAATGAATGCCAGTCTGCCACAATGCATTATAGCACACCTTCACATTTAGACAGGCATTATTCAAATTCCTTCAGAGTTAACAAGAAAATTGGAATTAATTCTTCTTCAGGACACCCAAGACTCTGTCTATGTCAGCTTTCACTGGGTTTTAGTGTACAAATGTGTAATATTCAAAAAAGACAAAAAATGTGGTCCAAAACACTAAAAAACTATTAACATGCATATTAATAATGGACATTATAAAAGATACAGTTATATTATCTTCAAATATATTATACTATGGATATGGAAGATTATATGTTGTGTACTTAAATGAGATTAATGCAATCAATGCAAAAGCAACAAAATTAAAAAACAAAATTATATAACAGTCCTCTCTTCTGATCATTACTGATCACTTATAATGATTAAATGTAAAAAAAATTTTTTAAACACATTACCCTTAAAGTTTACATCAAGCGTGAAAATTCACTAGGATTCAAAACACACCATCACACTCATAAGGGTGAAAAGAAGCATTTTGCATTGTTTTTATTAGCATGTCAAATTCCTAGGTGTCTCTTTTACAGAAGCAGTCTCCACCACATATTGTTTGCTTACAAATGTTGAGGGTCTGAGTGGTCAAGCCAGTGCTCATCTACTGTCTTTACTTCTCTGACTTGTGTTGTAGATATTTTTCTCTTTAATAAAGAACACGGTCAGAGACAGAGTCTTTTGAGATTTTACTCTTGCAAGAAGGTCAGACAATACAGCAGTGAGCTCTGCAATATGTGTGACAAAAATAAGTGAACATGGTTCTCTGCTTTTATACCCCCATGTTTTCAATAGCTATCTCCCAATATGACTATATGGCTAAGCAAGCCTCATGAACACATTCGATATGATTCATTCCTCACGTCACATCTTCCCAAAAGCATCATGATATCCTGTTTTTCCTAAGCAAGCAAGAACAAGCAGGTTATTGTGACATATTCTCATGCAAGGCAGAGAAAGGCAGAAGCAGGCCTCATAGGCCCTGTGCTCAAACAGTTATATGATGTTATATGATTACTTATGATATAAAAGAATATTGGAACATGTGAATATGAAATATATATGAGTAAATATGAATAATATGCATATAGTAAATATATGTAGGCTAAATATGATAAAATTATACATTTCTCACACAATTTCCCCCTTTTAGTCATTCTTTGACAAGTTTAAGGATACATATTCATCAGAACATCGAGTGCATGTGCTCCTTTAAGGCTTTAACATACCCCTTCATTAGCTGATAAGTGAAAAAGACATCACAAGCTTAAGGCATTTTTTTTGTGAAGAAAATTATATAAATCTCCTGACACATAGCCTATCTCATCTCTTCATCTCTTCATTAACCTTCTGTTTACAGTACCTCATACCATGGATACAGACCTGCTTGTACCCCTTTCATTAAAGAAATTTCTGTTTACTCAGTCTCAGAATCAGTCAAATAAATAGTGTCATGCATAGGTGGTTTTGGTACAAAGGATGGCGCCGGATGCACAACTGCTTTCTGTGTCAGGGATGAAAAACACCGAAAACAACAAGGTAGCACACAAATCAGCAGTATTATCCCCAATGCTACAGGTAAACATGTATGAAACAGCCAATTTCCCCAACCTCCCCACAATGATGTCAACCACGCAAACCATAAATCATCTGCTTTCACTCAAAAAAATGATTTGGTCTAAATTGACATTTTATGTGATTCAATTGTTTAACAATTTTTCCATCCATTTAGATTACATAGTTTTAACATAAACAAATCAATAAACTTAATATGATTCATATCCATCAGTCATACGTGAATGAAACAGGTAAGATTTATGTAATAATTCACAGCAAAGTCCCCACACTGCTCAGTGTTCATGTGTTTCCACACTACAGAGTGTTCAAGTAGAATTGAAGCAGTGCTGGAGTTAAGAAGATAATTATGTGATGATTGATCATTAATGATGAACAGCTGCTGTTATCAAGAGGAATCACCGAAGAAAGAGAAACACAAGAACTACAACTGACTTCAGCCACAGCTGAAGATGAAATCAACTGAAATAAAAGAAGACATTAAATCTCTCAAGATCTGATTAAACAGCATCAGACTGACCAGATTGACTTTATTTCTGTCAGACTTCTAGAGAAGCTCTTACTGAGAATTAACAGAGGTTTAGATGATTTATTGTTTTGTTTGAAATCACCATCAAAGAGACCAGTGTTTTCTTTTGTTGGGCTCTGGGCTCTTGACCCTTGACATGTTGGTGTTAATATTATACTGGTTGCTTTAACTGTGTGTTTATATAGAACACACTTAGCTTAGCCAGCAAAGCTAAGAAAAAAAAAAAAAAAAAAGAGTTGTGGGCAAATGATCCACCAATCTCATTTCAAGTCCAACATTTGATTGTATGGATGTAGTACTGCTTTAGATTTTTTTATATAGCTTCAGATCTAGTAGTCTTGTAAAATCAGATAATTTAAATAATTTACAAATCACTTTGTGCACAAAAAGTTTTCATCTGTAACAATCCAAAGACCACAGACATCAAGAATCAGCGTATGAATCTCAACAATGGTGACAGTCAACAAAATGCTTCATGTTGCAATGCATGCTGGGTACCAGCATAGTATGAGACTCTCCCATGTATCCCAGCATGCATTGCAGCATGAATAAACAACGCAGCTGAATTGTCTGATTATTTTCTTTTATTCTTACTATTTTATTTTACGTATGCTGGTATAGTTGTGCCTTTTTGTAGCTTGTTTTGTGATGTTCAGAGTTTAATCTGAATATTTTCTTGACTGTCACCATTGTTGAGATCCATATACTGATTCTTGATGTCTGTGGTCTTTGTGTTGCTACAGATGAAAACTTTATGTGCACAAAGTGATTTGTAAATTATTCAAATTACCTGATATTTACAATACCGCAAGATATGAAGCTACGAAAAAATCTAAAACAGTATAATGTCTACATAATCAGAAATTGGACTTGAAATGAGGTCAGTAACAAGTGACAAGATCTACCCACAACTCTTTTTCACTTGGTTTCGCTGGTTAAGCTAAGTGTGTTTTAAATGATCACACAATTAAAGCAACCAGCGTAATATTAACACCAAAATGTCAAGGGTCAAGAGCTCAACAAAAGGAAACACTGATCTCTTTGATGGTGATTTCAAACAAAACAATAAAGCATCTAAACCTCTGTTAATTCTCAATAAGAGCTTCTCTAGAAGTCTGACAGAAATAAAGTCAGTCTGATGCTGTTTGTGAAGCTGTTTAATCAGATCTTGAGAGATTTAATTTCTTCTTTTATTTCAGTTGATTTCATCTTCAGCTGTGGCTGAAGTCAGTTGTAGTTCTTGTGTTTCTCTTTTCTTCTGTGATTCTTCTTGATAACAGCAGCTGTTCATCATTAATGATCAATCATCACATAATTATCTTCTTAACTCCAGCACTGCTTCAATTCTACTTGAACACTCTGTAGTGTGGAAACACATGAACACTGAGCAGTGTGAGGACTTCTGTGAATTATTACATAAATCTTACCCGTTTCATTCACGTATGACTGATGCATTTGACTCGCATTAAGTTTATTGATTTGTTTATGTTAAAACTATGTAATCTAAATGGATGGAAAATTGTAATGCAATTGAATTACATAAAATGTAAATTTAGACCCAATCATTTTTTGAGTGTATACATTTCAAAGGTCATAAGGTCAGGCAGTTATAGCTGAGGCAGCTTGCTGTTAAATAGAATAAATGATTAATAATGCATTATGCATATACATTTGAAATAAGTCAGAAATAATGAAATGTGCTTTTCAGTATGATGTCGGGACCACACAGATCATGGATCATTTCAGAACAACAATGAAGAGTGCACCACTTGACCTTAATGGTGATTCCAACACTTACTGCACACCAACATTTATTTCCCGTTTGACCAAATACTTCCTCCCGCATGCCGTTCTGTGGTCTGGAATAATGTAAGGTAGGTTTACGTCAAGTTAAATTGATTTAAGAGAACTATTTATTAAACAATACATCAATACACTATTTGTGTCCAGTACTTTTACAATGTTCTAATTGTCTTCAGGGGATCTAGAACGTCATGGGACAAGGCAAGCATACCAGAATTTGAGTAAGCTCTATAACAAAGTCAAACAATCAAAGAGACAGGTAAAGTGTTGCAAGAAGCATCTCATTTTTTCTAATTAAAGCATACTTTTTGATGGCCCTTATAATTTCAACAGATTACAGATGTACTTTAAATTTTCAGAACTTCACTGAAGATAACCGAACACAAGGCATCATGGAGAAGAGTCAGTGGGACCTAAAGCGAATTCGGCTCCAAAGAAGGCAGTTTACAAGACTGGATGACTTTCTTAGAGTATACCAAAAGATGCATGATGCACTGCTCCTTGAATATGGAGACATGGAAAGAAGCAGGAAGAAAGTATGGGATACTTGTTTTTAATAAAGTCACTTCAGTGGCAGTATCTAAGTACCAAATAAGATTACTGCTTTTTGCCTGATCACGTTTTAAAAACAATAAAGTACAGAGTACAGATTTTTGTTTTATTCTTTTTAATTGTGTGTAAAAGTATTTAACTTTGTATGTGTTTTCAAGTCCTTTCAAGTGGAAGAGGAAGTATGGCGAAAAACTCCCCTTTAGTGCTGGACCTGTCATTGAAAGTAATTATGAATGATTATTATTAAGAGGTTAATTATTATTAAGGGATTTATTATTATTAAGAGGTTTGAAGTGACACTGAAGTACACTTGCATTTTGTAATTTTTACTATTGCTACATCCTATTGTAGTGCTTAGAATTTTTTTAAAGCAAATGTAACTAATTGAAACTGTCACTTTTTCTTTAAACAGAAACAAAGAGAGAACTTTTCACAGCAACAGCCACAAATAGCTGAGGAACAAAATACAGTTATCATCCAAACACAGGTATGTCTATAAAAAAAAAGTATATGTCAAAACAGGAAGAAGCATATAGATTTCTCAAGTAACATGATTTCATTCTGTATTTTAACATTGTTTGCATTCAATATGTACATTATATTCATTCAATAATCAATTTATTATTTTTTGGTAAGACCACATCTGACTTCACTGAGCATCAGCAGGAGGACACAAAGAGAAGTATCACTCAAAGAACCAATGATGCTCAATCACAGGAGATTTTATTCAAAATGAAGTATTGTCATTGCACTAACAGCAGTAATTGTTTCATATCTATTTTACAGTATTATTTTTTTCCCTCACCCTCAGCTAACTGCATTGTGGGACAAAAATAACACAGAAGTGGTATTACTACAGTATTTTAACATATGCAAACTGATCCATGATCCCTGGTATGCGATAAATAGGCCCAACACCATAGTAGGAGAAACATGCCCATATCATGATGCTTGCACCACCATGCTTCACTGTCTTCACTGTGTACTGTGGCTTGAATTCAGAGTTTGGGGTTCGTCTCAAAAACTGCCTGTGGCCCTTGGACCCAAAAAGAACAATTTTACTCTCATCAGTCCACAAAATGTTCCTCCATTTCTCTTTAGGCCAGTTGATGTGTTCTTTGGCAAATTGTAACCTCTTCTGCACATGCCTTTTTTAACAGAGGGACTTTATGGGGATTCTTGAAAATAGATTAGCTTCACACAGACGTCTTCTAACTGTCACAGTACTTACAGGTAACTCCAGACTGTCTTTGATCATCCTGGAGGTGATCATTGGCTGAGCCTTTGCCATTCTGGTTATTTTTCGATCCATTTTGATGGTTGTCTTCCGTTTTCTTCCACGTTTCTCTGGTTTTGCTCTCCATTTTAAGGCATTGGAGATCATTTTAGCTGAACAGCCTATAAGTTTTTGCACCTCTTTATAGGTTTTCCCCTCTCCAATCAACTTTTTAATCGAAGTACGCTGTTCTTCTGAACAATGTCTTGAACGACCCATTTTCCTCAGGCTTTCAAATGCATGTTTAGCAAGTGCTGGCTTCATCCTTAAATAGGGGCCACCTGATTCTCACCTGTTTCTTCACAAAATTGATGACCTCAGTGATTGAATGCCACACTGCTATTTTTTTGAACACACCCCTTTCAACTAATTCAACTAATTGCCCAATTGCACAGCCTTAAGAGGGTCCATATCATGAATGCTGGGTCTTGTTTGTTTTCTGAGAATCTACTGTAACTTGTTTGCCACGTAGCAATAAAAAATATACTAAAAACCTTGATTATTCTGGTTAGTCACATTGTACTGCTATTATTTTGAACAATACTGTACATGACCAATTTACAGTTTACTTTATTCTTGAAATTTCCAAATAACAACAACAAAAAAAAACTTTTGTCGAAAATAATAAAAGTACTTCATATCTGAATGTTTTGGGAAAGTTACTGAATAGAGCTTGGATTTCAACAACCCAGCCTTGAAGAAGTTGCATTTTTTCTCTATGTATATGTGTTATTGTCTCCTGCCATTACGAATGTGCTATATAAATAAACATGTCTTGCCTGTAAAGTATTAAATAACAGAACTTTTGAACCACATTTTATGTCTTTTTTGAATATTACTCATTTGTACAGTAAAACACAGTGAAAGCTGATATAGACAGAGTCTTGGGTGTCCTGAATAAGAATGCATTGGAAATTTCATGTTAACTCTGAAGGAATTTGAATAATGCCTGTCTAAATGTGAAGGTGTGCTATAATGCATTGTGTCAGACTGGCATTAATTTTCTCCCAAATTCTACAGTAAAATCTCATGAAACTTGACACAGACAAAGTCTTGGGTGTCCTGAAGAAGAATTAATTCCAATTTTCTTGTTAACTCTGAAGGAATTTGAATAATGCCTGTCTAAATGTGAAGGTGTGTTATAATTCATTGTGGCAGACTGGCATTCATTTTCTCCCAAATTCTACAGTAAAATCTCATGAAAGTTGACACAGACAGAGTTTTGGGTGTCCTGAATAAGAATGCATTGAAAATTTCATGTTAACTCTGAAGGAATTAGAATAATGCCTGTCTAAATGTCAAGGAATGGTCAGTGCTATAATGCATTGTGGCAGACTTTGCCATTCATTATCTCCCAAATTCTACAGTAAAACCCAGGGAAAGTTGACACAGACAGAGACTTGGTCGTTCAGAAAAAAAATTTATTGACATTTTTGTATTAACTAATTAGAATAATGCATGTAGAAAATAGTAGGAAATAATCAGTGCTATAATGTATTTTAACAGACTTTATTCTTATGGAAAACTCCACAGTATAATATATTTGAACATAATATAATTGTATCTTTTATTTTTTTGTGTTTTGGGGCACATTTAATTCATAACCGCTGAAATATAGGTCTTCGTCGGCTGTTTGGCAGCTTCGTGTCTCCGTACCATAATACCACAAATAGACGTGCAGCAGAATCCAGGTGGCGGCTCACTTCACTTGACCGGGTGTTCACAGATGGCGGCTCACTTGACCGCGGTGCGCTCCGGGAGAGATCGACACAGACTGACTTCAGTTTCACACTAAAACAGCTTACAAACACCTGTATTTAGCTCTTGTTGTGTTCTTATGGGTTAATTACATGCATTCGCCGGAATATTGTAATCTAAAAGGCTCTAAAAATAAGTAAAAATGCTGTTGTTGTGAGCACGTTCGGACTGCACTCGTTGTGATCGGTGCGGTGAGAGTTCGCTCGCCTTCCACACTGTTCTCTCAAATCAAGTCAAGTCAAAGTTTATTTCTATAGCACGTTTAAAAGCAACAGAGTTGCACCAAAGTGCTGTACAACAGAAACAAATACAATACAGCAAACACAGTATATAAAAAAAAAAAACATCATATGAAAATTAAAAACATAAAACAGAATCTAAGCTAAATTGGCAACAGAGCCTTAAGTAGGCATTATTCAAATGCCAGGGAGAACAAATAAGATTTGAGAGCAGACTTAAAACTAGCTAGTGAAGAAGTGAGTCTCACATTTACAGGCAGACTATTCCAGAGTTTCGGGGCAGTAGCTGAAAAAGCCCGGCCACCCTTGGTTTTACAGCGACAACGAGGGACCGTTAAGAGAAACTGATTACTGGACCTAAGAGCTCTTTGAGGAGAGTAAGCCATCAGAAGGTCACTGATATATTTTGGTGCAAGGCCAGCTAACGCCTTGTACACAAAAACAGCTATTTTAAAATCGATTCTGAACTTTACAGGAAGCCAGTGTAAAGATGCTAAGATAGGAGAAATGTGATCCTTCTTTCTTGTTCCAGTAAGAAGCCTTGCTGCAGCATTCTGGACGATTTGTAAACGAGAAATCGCCGTTTGAGGCAGTCCACAATAAAGGGAATTACAGTAGTCCAGGCGAGATGTTATGAAAGCATGTATTACAGTCTCCAAGTCTTTATGAGGCAACAACTGTTTCAACTTAGCAATGGATCTCAGATGGAAAAAGCTGCCCTTTACCACTGTACTAATTTGTTTATCGAAGTTGAGAAACGAATCAAATGTAACCCCAAGATTTCTTACATAAGGCTGAACACTAGCGGAAAGGGACCCTAAATTAAAATCGGATGAAGTTCTAGAGTGACCTAAAATCAAAATTTCACTTTTGCTTTCGTTTAACTGTAGAAAAGTATCAGCCATCCAACCTTTTATCTCCTCAAGACAATCGTACAGCACATCCAAAGAGCCACCGCCGTCAGTTTTTGCTGGAAGATAAAACTGTGTATCGTCAGCATAACAGTGGTAGGAGATTTTATATTTCTTAAAAATGGCACCCAAAGGAAGCATGTATAATGAAAAAAGAAGAGGGCCTAAGATGGAACCTTGGGGCACGCCACTTGACAAAGGAGCCAATGAAGAAGAAAACTTCCTAATACTCACTGAGAAGGTTCTATCTTTAAGATAAGAGGCCAACCACTGCAGAGCAACACCCTGAATACCCACCAACTTTTCCAGCCGCTGTAACAGAATACTATGATCGATTGTGTCGAATGCCGCACGAAGATCCAACAAAACAAGTACTGCATAAGAACCAGTGTCAAGAACTTGCAGAAGGTCATTGCTGACTTTCAACAATGCAGTTTCAGTGCTGTGTAGTGATCTAAAACCCGACTGGAAAGTGTCTAGAACATTGGACATACTAATGTAGGAATCCAACTGACTGTAGACAACTCTCTCTAACAGTTTTGAGATAAAAGGTAATTTGGAAATAGGCCTGAAATTACTGAAAATAGAATGGTCAAGATGAGGTTTCTTTAGCAGAGGATGAACTATAGCATGTTTAAAACTAGCCGGTACAACTCCACTTTCCAAAGAGTTATTAATGATAGCTGTTACAGCCGGACTCAAGGTTGCAAACACTTCCTTAAGTAGACGAGCTGGAATGACATCAGACTCACAGGTGGACAATTTAACCTTAGAAAAAATACCAGCTAGCTGTACAGAGGAAATGGGGTGAAAACAGGTTAACAACTCTGTAGGTGAACAGCTCAATGGAGGATCAAATATTGATGGCTTAATAGAAGCTCTGATATCCTGTACTTTATTGTCAAAAAATTTAAAAAAGCTCTCACAGGTCTCCCAAGACGGGGCAGGTACGGGATTTAGTACCAAATCAAAAGTCTTAAACAGCATCCTCGGCCGGTTCACATTTTCAGTAATAAGTTTAGAAAGAAATTCAGACTTGGCCTCTTTGACTGATTTTTGGTAACTAGCTAAGCATGCTCTTAGACACTGATATGAAACTTGGAGTTTGTCCCTTTTCCATTTTCGCTCTACCTTACGACACTCCTGTCTGAGAGCACGGGTGTTAGCATTTAACCAAGGCTGAGTAATGTTGTTTCTCTTCACTTTCCTTGGCTTAAGGGGAGCAACAGAGTCAATAGAAATGGAGCAGGAATTAGTAAAAACCTCCAACATCTCTTCTGTATTTAATTTGTCGAAAAAGGCGGCATCTGCAAAGTTTGCTAGATAGTGCTCTGAAAATAAACTGGCAGTGAATGGTTGAATAAAACGAGAGTAGCTTACAGACTGAGGGCAAGTAGGGGTGGTGGAAACACAGACAGATTCAAACACAATTGGCAAATGGTCTGAAAAGGCAGCATCAATTACTCTCAGATTTGTTATTGGGAAGCCATAAGACAACACCAGATCCAATGTGTGTCCCAAATTGTGAGTAGGGCTAGACACAAATTGTGACAGATTCAAGGAATCAATAAGGTGTAAAAACTCTTTCACCAGGGGTTTGGATGGACAGCAGAGGTGAATATTAAAATCTCCTAGAATCAACAGTCTATCACAGCAAGACACGATATCAGCAAGAAACTCTGAGAATTGTTGAATGAAGTCTTTGTTGTATCTTGGAGGCCTGTAAACCAGTGCACATAACACAGGGCCCCCTATATCAATTCTCATTAACTGTACCTCAAAGCTGGAGTACACATCAGTATGCAATTTCTTGTTTTTAAAATTGCTTTTAAAAACAGTAGCGACACCACCACCATGACCAGTATGCCTTGGAGTGCTAAAAAATTCACAGTCAGGAGGAGCAAGTTCACCAAGAGATAAAAAATCATTCTGTTGCAGCCATGTCTCAGTCACAAATAAAAAAATCAAGCGACTTTGTGATGAAAAAGTCATTTAAAATAAATTATTTGTTTGATAAGGACCTCACATTTAACAAGGCCATCTTCACCGTCTGTGGCACGGCATTTACAGCATTTGACGATGATGACTTAATTGAACAGAAATTTAGTGGATTTACAAACCGGGATACCGCCTTTGATGATGAACGACGTGATGAAATTAGTACTGGGATATTGTTACTGGAGGTGAGTTGAGCACCTATGCAAATACTGCGACGAGATCCTCTGTGGACATATCGAGGACGGCGCAGAATTTCCAAGGAAGCACAAGATTTAAAAATGTCAGCGGGAAGAGGATATGAACGATTCAAATTATGCAAATCCAAGGATGAATAGAAAAGAGTCATAACTACCCAAGTATAATAACCAAAATCCGAAGAAACAAGGTAGAGAGAACTGAAAGCAGTAGCACAGATGCACCATGTTCTCTGGCCAGACCCGGCAATAATCAGATTTGTTGGTTTAGCTTGTCAGTGTGAATGAAATTTATGTATTTATTTGTATTTTTAACCGATGTAAAAGTGAAACTTATCGAGTAATTTGGCTCCGCCCGAGAGGTCTTCCGCTGCCATCTAGTGGTTATAAATAGCAATTTCTCATACAATACTGTTTTTAACCTTTATAACTATTATCGCAAAAGTAGGTCTCAGATATAGCTCAATTTTACGAAAAAAAAACGTGCATTTTAGAGAAAATCTGACCCAAGTATCGCAATGATGTTAAAATTTTGAGAGAGTGCATGGCGAACGTGGATGCACAGAGGAGAAAGCAAAACAAAACACCTGTCACAAACTTATTTAAACATCCCGAGTATTGACACGAATGCACCATTTTAATCAAAACATACAATTTACTCGATCACATGGTTTCTCTGTGCTATAAACAAAACTTGGTTCTCGTGAGATTACACGCTTCTCCCCATAGCTTACTCTTGCAAGATACAGTCTTCTTTCCAGATCTTATGTTGTGCCTTTCGTTACACCCACGTCATACGCTCGACCGCCTTGTCGTGAACGCGCCTGCTTGAGTGACCGGAAGCTGGACATTACAGTTTATAAAGTTTTAAGAATCGACATTTTTCTTAAACTAACGCATCGTTTCACTTGAGAAGGCCTTTATTAACACCCCGGAGCCATGTGGATTAGTTTTATGATGGATGTATACTTTTTTTTCGGATTCAGAAGAGTCAATTTTGGGCTAATTTTCATTTTTGGGTGAACTATCCATTTAAGTTCGTCCAATGAAAAAGCATTCACTGCATTTGTATTATTTTTACACTGCAAAAAATGTCTTGTCTTACTTAGTATTTTTGTCTTGTTTCTAGTCAAAATATCTAAAAATTCTTAAAATCAAGATACTTTTACTAGATAAGCAAAATGACTTAAGATATTTAGTCTTGTTTCGAGGGGGAAAAAACTAAATTAAGTGCATTTTGCTTAAAACAAGTAAAATGATCTGCCAGTGGGATAAGTAAAATATTCTTAAAACAAGAGTATTTTACTTATCCCACTGACAGATAATTTACTTGTTTTAAGCAAAATTGACTTAATTTTGTATGTATGAGGACCATAATTTCCTAACATTTGTTTCTGGTCCTAAAAAAACGACAAAATTTGTGCCAACTCTCTTTTTGCGTCTTTTATGACTCTTATAGCTTTTGCCCTGAGTTTCTTATATATAATTGCATGGTCTTCTATTGGATTTTTCCTCAGTTGCTGATATGCTTTATTTATAGCTCTAACAGCAAGAGCACATGCCTCATTCCACCATTTCAATCTACTGTTCTTTTGAGAGTCCAGTTTTTGGGATAAATTCATCAGCAGCCTTTATAAACATGTCAGAATTATTCGAATTATTCCACATAATATTAATTCCACATATCGAATTATTCCAACTGTCTACATCTCCTCAAAACATTAGGCACTATTTCCTAAATTCTTACTTTAAACCCATCCCACCTGGTTTTTGAGGAATTATATTTCTTAGGCCTGTGGTCTTGTTCTTTAATTAGCTTTCTTCCAAACCTACTTAAAATTGGAACATGACCACTTCCAATAGTATATTGTGGCTATATTGTGGCAGTGAATGGAGAGGTATCATACCAATCACAAGTGCAGTATGGAGTACCTCAAGGCTCAGTACTGTTACTTTTCATGCTCTACATGTTACCCTTGGGAGATATTATTAGAAAACAGTGTTAGCTTTCACTGTTATGCTGATGATACTCAGCTCTATATTTCTTCCTGGCCCGACGAAACATGCGAATTTGCAAAACTCACGGAATGCATAGTCGATATAAAAAACTGGATGACTAGTAATTTCTTACTGTTAAATTATGAAAAAAAAAAAAAAAAAACAGCTGTTAATTATAGGACCAACAACCTCCGCAAGTAATGACCTAGAACACTGTCTAATACTTGATGGCTGCTCTGTCAATTCCTCGCCATCAGTTAGGAAGCTAGGTGTGCTATTTGATAGCAGTCTTTCCTTCAAAAGCCACATTTCTAACTGTTACGGAGTGAACAGAATGAGAGATGTACGGATCCATTTACAAGCATTTAGTTCAACAAAGGCACGGTCATTAACAGGCATGGGTCAGAATCACAGCCAGAGGTGGGTAGAGTACCCAAAAACTGTACTCAAGTAAAAGTAAAAGTACTCGAAGAAATATTTACTCAAGTAAAAGTAAAAGTAATAGTCTGAATAGTTACTTGAGTAAGAGTAAAAAAGTATTGGATAAAAAAACTACTCAAGTAGTTAGTTACTAGTTACTTTGGATCATATGCTGAATGTAGTCTATTTTTATTTAGATATATAGATATTTAGATACATTTGTATACACACACACACACACACACACACACTGCCGTTCAAAATACTTTTTTTTAAAAAATTTTTTTATGTAATTTATTTCAGTGATGCAAATCAGAATTTTTATCAGCCTGATTTATTATCAATGCTGTTCTTTTTTAGCTTTCTATTCATAAAAAAATCCTGAACAAACTGTCACAGGTTCCAAAAAATAATAAGCAGCAAAACTGTTCCCTGTTGAAAAAAACAGCATATGCTGGTATGGTATGTTTTGAAGCATGGGATGCTGGTTTGAGCTACATTACTCTGAAAACTGGAGTAACAGCTGATACAAATTCTGATTTTCATCACTGAGTTAAATTAAATTATATTTTAAAGTTTAATTATGTATTATAAATGTATATAACCTCTGACACGGAGAAGAGTGAAAACTCCTCACATGACCGTTACAGAACATTTGAACATAACGAAACAAATGCACTTCTTCCGTCTGTTCTGCAAAATGTAAACAAATGTAGCCTTTATTTCTGCAAGCGTAAATATTGTGAAAATATCCATATTAATTGTGTCTAGGCAAGGCATTCCTCCTGGAACTAACGCAGGTTTGGCGGGTGTTTATTTCATACTCTGTCACAGCTTATTTAATGAATAGTTTATACATTGTATTTAATGTATAAGGTACATGTACAACAAACTGGTAATGTCATAGTGGTATCGTGTACTGTAAGCGAATCTATACCTGTGGAACCGACAGCACACGCAGTGTTCGTCTAATAAAGATCTTCATAGCTAGCAAACCATAGCCTTTGCAGATTTGCTTTCAACTGACTGTAGATCCAAATTCAGATTCTTCAACGCTCTTGATGTTACAACTCTGAGTGAGAACCGTTTCAGGCGACTCAGCGCGTGCGGCAGGGAAGTGAACGAATCATTCAAACTGATTCGCGAACTGATTCATTGGTCTGCCAACTGGTTTGATCAAGCCTTGAACAGAATTGACTCAAAAGAATGAATCATTCGCGAACGGGCATCGCTCATTCCCCAGAAAAAAAAAGTAGATGGAGCGCTTAATAAATTGAAGGATTTTTAACTTGTATGCATTAAGATAAAGTAAGGAGAGGAGCGTCGCCCACAGTAACGAAGTAAAAGTACCGTTTTTTCACTAAAAATGTACTTGAGTAAGAGTAAAAGTACCCATTTTTAAATATACTCTAAAAGTATTAGTTACCCAAAAAATTTACTCAAGTAAATGTAACGAAGTAAATGTAACTCGTTACTACCCACCTCTGATCACAGCAGACAGATATGAACATGGCAAGATGAAAGAAGACGGGCCAAAGACAAGCGTGCGTCAGCACAGCAGTGAAAGAGTATCCAGAGGGCTAGGTGAGAGAATAATCCAAACACTGGCTGGAGTCCTGGCGAAGGGCAAACAATATCCAAAACAGCAAGACAAGAGGGTAATCCAAAATTCGGGTGCTGATCGAGACATAGGAAGGCTAAGCGATAACGGGACTAGGCTAGACTTAGACACAGGCAACCAGGAAACAGGCTCCGTAATGTAGCTATCAACAAACAAGTGATATGTGCTAACGATACTTTGCAACCAGAAAGGGGAAGTGCATGGCTTATTAGCAGTGTCTGATATATTACACATGTGTGTGATCAATGCAGTGGATGATGGGAAATGTAGTCCGGGGTGTAGTGTGATGGTATGTAAAGCGTGAGAGTCCTTGTGGTGATGAATGACCTCATTTGTAACATTTGAACTAACATTTGTAAAACTGCATTTTTCCATCTCAAAAATATATCTAAATTACGACCTATTCTCTCAATGGAAAATGCGTTTCATGACCTCAAGGTTAGATTATTGTAATGCTTTATTGGGTGGTTGCTCTGCACGCTTAATAAACAAACTCCAGTTTAAACTCCAGCTGGTTCAAAATGCAGCAGCTAGAGTTCTTACTAGAACCAAGAAGTATGACCATATTAGCCCGGTTCTGTCAACACTGCACTGGCTCCCTATTAAACATTGTATACATTTTAAAATCTTGCTAATTAACTAAAACTAAAATGGCGGCGCGCACAGCGGATGCAGCGGCTTCTCTCTCTCCCGACAGAACGGTGTTTTCGTGTTTTTTGTCTTGTAAGTCGCAATGTTTTTGTACATCTTCGTCTCGTCTACCTGTCTTTAAGCGCGCATACAGTCGTGAGTTTCTGCTCGATGTCGGCAGAACCACATTTTTAGAACTACACTTTGCGCACGCCGAAGAGCTGCGGGACCTCTGTCTGCTCCGGAGGCCTACACCATCACCGACCCCCACTACTGCATCTCGCCCACAGCGGAGGCGCCACAAGCGGTGTGAGAGGAAGCAGAAGAGGGGTAAGCGCGGAGGTATCCGGGCTAGGCTAGCGGCTAACCCACACAAGCCAGCTATCCCCACCATCGTACTGGCGAACGTACGCTCTTTGGACAATAAACTGGACTACATCCGACTGCTTCGCTCTGCTCAGAGGACTGTAAGAGACTGTTGTGTTTTTGTGTTTACGGAAACATGGCTTAACAACAGCGTACCGGACTGCGCCATTCAGCTCGACCAGCTAACATGCTATCGAGCAGACAGAGCTCTCGTCGAGGGAGGTAAGAGACGCGGCGGCGGGCTCTGTGTTTACATCAATGATGTATGGTGCCGCGACGCTGTTGTGGTCTGCAAACACTGCTCACCCCTGGTGGAGTTTATGATTATCAAGTGCCGGCCGTTCTACCTACCGAGGGAATTTACAGCCATACTGCTCGTTGCTGTATACATCCCTCCCAGCTCCACCAACAACAACAGGAGTGAGGCACTAAACGATCTGTACCAGCTCATCAGTGAGCAGCAGACAGCCCACCCAGATGCTTTTCTAATCTTGGCTGGGGATTTCAACCACGCAGACTTAAGGAGCGTGTTTCCAAAAATTCACCAACACATAGACTTTCCTACAAGGGGAAAAAATACCCTGGACTTTGTTTACACCACCCAGAGAGGAGCTTACAAGGCCCTTGCCCTCCCCCACCTCGGAGCCTCAGACCACATCACTGTCATGCTAATGCCTGCATACAGACCACTCGTAAAAGCCATCAAACCAGTACACAAACAGATAAAAGTGTGGCCTGAAGGGTCGTCAGAGGCACTTCAAGACTGTTTTGACACCACTGACTGGGATATGTTTAAGCAGGCTGCCACAAACAACAATACTACAGACCTTCAAGAGTACTCGGAGACTGTCACTGCCTACATCACCAAGTGCATTGATGATGTAACGGTCACAAAGACTATCACTGTCCGGGCCAACCAGAAGCCGTGGCTGACAGGGGAGGTCTACAGACTTCTGAAGGCTCGGAACGTTGCCTTTAGAGCTGGAGACGAGGAGGGCTTGAAGACAGCTAGGGCCAACCTATCCCGCGGCATCAGAGAGGCCAAGAGACAGTACTCCAGGAGGATAGCTCATCGCTTCAGCGACAGCAGGGACACTCGGAGCCTGTGGCAGGGGATTCAGACCATTACGGACTACAAGCCCCCACCACGGACCTGTGACAACACCATCCCACTGCTGAACGAGCTGAATGCCTTCTTTGCTCGCTTTGAGGCACAAAACAGCACCACTGCACAGAGGACTCCACCTCCTCCCGGCGACCAGGTGATGACGCTGTCCCCGGACAGCGTGAGGAGATCCCTCAGCAGGATCAATGCACGCAAAGCTCCGGGTCCTGACAACATTCCTGGGCGTGTACTGAGAGACTGTGCAGTGGAACTCACTGATGTCTTCACAGACATTTTCAACATCTCGCTGAGTCAGGCTGTTGTCCCCACATGCTTCAAAGCTACCACCATCATTCCAGTCCCGAAGAAGTCATCTCCATCCTGTTTCAATGACTACCGTCCAGTAGCACTCACTCCCATTCTCATGAAGTGCTTTGAACGACTAGTCATGCAACACATCAAGTCTGTCCTCCCCCCCTCCCTGGACCCATTCCAGTTTGCATATCGGCCCAACCGCTCGACCGATGACGCCATCGCCACTGCCCTCCACCCAGCACTCACACATCTGGATACGTATGTCAGATTGCTGTTCATAGACTTCAGTTCAGCATTCAACACTATCATCCCAAATCAGCTCATTCATAAATTGGCCCAGCTGGGGCTCAGCACGTCGCTGTGCAACTGGCTGTTGGACTTTCTGACCGGGAGACCTCAGGCAGTACAGGTCGGCAGTAACACATCCAACACCATCACACTGAACACAGGGGCCCCCCCAAGGATGTGTGCTGAGCCCCCTCCTCTTCACTCTGCTGACCCACGACTGCACACCATCACACAACTCCAACCTCTTCATTAAGTTTGCGGATGACACGACTGTGGTGGGTCTCATTAGCAACAGAGATGAGGCAAATTACAGGAGTGAGGTGAGCCGCCTGGCCGGGTGGTGCAGTGACAACAATCTCTCTCTGAATGTGGAGAAGACGAAGGAGATTGTTGTTGACTTCAGGAGAATGCACTCTCTGCATGCTCCTCTGACCATCAATGGTGCGACCATGGAGAGAGTGAGCAGCACCAAGTTCCTGGGTGTACACATCACAGAGGACCTCTCCTGGACCAACAACACTGCAGCACTGGCCAAGAAAGCACAACAACGTCTCTACTTCCTCCGTAAACTCAGAAGAGCCAGAGCCCCGGCCCCCATCATGTGCACCTTCTACAGAGGCACCATCGAGAGCATCCTGACTAGCTGCATCACTGTGTGGTATGGCGCCTGCAACGCGTCCTGCCGCAAGTCCCTTCAACGGATAGTGAGAGCAGCTGAGAAGATCGTTGGTGTCTCTCTCCCCTCCCTCCAGGACATCTACAGCACCCGTCTCACCCGCAAAGCTCTCTGCATTGCAGGCGATCCCACCCACCCGACACACAGCTTCTTCAGTCTGCTGCCATCAGGGAGGAGACTGCGGAGTCTCCAGGCCAGGACCAACAGACTGAAAGACAGCTTCATCCATCAGGCTGTCAGGAAGCTGAACTCCCTCCCGTCCTTGCCCCCCCCCCCTCTTACCCCACGCACTACTGAACTCTGACCCCCCCCACCACCCACATCCACACACACACACACACACTGTGATCAGCACCAGTCACTTTGTACAAGCATTGGACTGACCTCATTCAGCTACCTCTTCTGTCAGTCTGAAAAAGAATGCTCTTCGTCACTTTAAAAAATAGTCTCAATAAGCTCTTTGCACTACCATTTATAGTCTGCACTGTTTGTTTGTTTGTCTGTCTCACTGGTTTGCACTCTATTTACCATGTGCCTTATGCCACTTTATCCATTTCATATTATTTTATTTTCATTTTTATTTTTATTCTACATGTCCTTATTTGTATATTTGTAATAATTGCATTTTGTGTTTGTGTATGTGTATATGTGTATATATATATTTGATTTGTACTTATCTGTATTTATGCGTTCTACTGTTAGTACTTAGTGTTATCTGTATGCACCAGGGAGTAAGAGAGTAACGAAATTTCAGTTCTCTGTATGTATGTACGGTACATGTGGCAGAATTGACAATAAAACATACTTTGACTTTGACTTGACTTTGACTATAAAGCCCTGAATGGTTTAGCACCTCAGTATTTGAGTGAGCTTTTATTACATTATATTCCTTCATGTCCGCTATGATCTCAAAACTCTGGCCATTTAATAATGCCTAGAATATCAAAATCAACTGCGGGTGGCAGATCCTTTTCCTATTTAGCTCCCAAACTCTGGAACAATCTACCTAACGCTGTTCGGGAGGCAGACACACTCTGTCAGTTTAAATCTACATTAAAAACCCATCTCTTTAACCTGGCTTACACATAACACACTAACACATTTCTATTATTCAAATCCGTTAAAGGATTGTTAGGCTGCATTAATTAGGTCAACTGGAACCAGGAACACTTCCCATAACACAATGTACTTGTTACATCGTTGGATGAATGGCATCTACGTTAATATTAGTCTGTTTCTTTCTTATTCCGAGGTCACCGTAGGCAACAGATCCAGTCCGTATCCAGACCAGATGGTGGATCAGCACCTAGAGATGACCTCGACACCCCTGAATGCCAGCGGAGACCAGGACAACTAGATGAGCCCCAGAGACAGATCCCCTCCGAAGACCTCATCATCTATACGGTCATCGGGACAAGACCATGGGAACCAGATGAGTCCTCTGCACAATCTGACTTTGTTGCAACCTAGAATTAAACTGCTGGTCTCGTCTGGCCAGAAGAGAACGGCACATTATTTCAACACACCACTTCCCATTTTTAATACTGTAAAGCTGCTTTGACACAATCTGCATTGTAAAAAGTGCTATATAAATAAGGGTGACTTGACTTGACTATATCAATCTGTTACATCCCATTCTCCCACTATGGCAAGTTCAGGGGAAGTAAAGGTTAAATCAATACATGAGGTTACACCCAGACTAATTTAAAACCAATTTGGCCTACCATCATTCAATACTACCAAACCATGATTGTCATCTCGAGTACTACTCCCCCAAATTTACTCGATCTGCTTTTACACTTTCATACCCTGGGATAACAAAATCTAAACAAGGTTTGAGCCAAGTCTCTTGAACACATTAAGTCAGGTTTTTCAGCAAAAGCATCAATAAATCTCTTAAACAATCCTTCATGCATATACTTGTACAACATCTCTGGTTGAATATCCTTAATCTTGAGAAATTTGTCTGCTACTGCAATCACCATGATCTTGTCATGATCTTCACTACAATTTCCACATCTGCGTTTTACTCTGCATACTGCTGCTATGCGCCCAAATCTCTGACACTTATAGCATCTCAAAGGAGGCCTTTCATACTTCCTATAACTCTGAAACACATGTAACTTTCTCTGGTATAACTTCTTCCATGAATGTCAACAGTACTGCAGAGCTTTCACTGCCTTCTACTCTTTGGTTCTTTCCCATGCAAGTAGCTTTAACCACCTTTCCTCCTTTTAAATTGATTATTAATTCTTCCTCTGAAATTTCAATGGACACATTATAGATAACTCCCTTTGCCCCATTTGATCCAGGAATGAAACCCTCTACACTCTTACCGCTCCAGATTTTCACTTTAAAAACGTGGTGCAGGCACGAAAGTTGCTCCCTATTGAAATACATTAGATTGAAAGTTGTGCTGAGTGACATGAAAAAAGGGAAATTCATGTCCGTGAACACGAATCAATTGATTCAAATTTCGTGACTATGTCACAAACTGCCGTGAGACTGGGTTGACAATTCACGTGAATGAATGCAAGAGCATGTCAGGGGAGGTAGAATAATAATGAATTATTGATTACTAATTTGAATCAGTACGTCATAAAAACAATACCTTAAAAATGAAAATAAGTCTTTTTGCGATCACAATTTTAAACCTGTAAACTCCTAGAAAGTCCAAGGATCCAGTAAGTGAATTCAAACAGTAAGTTCAAAAGAGCGCTAATGCAGAGAATTGAGATTATGTCCAGATGTCAGTAAATAGTTTTTTCAGTGTGTATTTGGCTTAAAAGCAAGAGTGTTTTATAATGCACGCTGGATGAAGGTGTTTTAGATTATGCAAGGGTATTTGATATTAAAAAAAAAAATTAGATAGCCTAAACAAGATGGGGAGTACCAGCACTTCTTTTTTTCCACTTCAAGCACTGGTTATAGATTATATTATTGTCTGTATTAGAGATTCATTTTTCACCATTTCCCAGCAGTGACTGTATGATTTTGAGATCTACTTTTTTCACAATGATGACAACTGAGGGAGAATCATATGCAACTATTACAAAAGGTTCAGATATTCACTGATGCCCAAGGAGGAGCCAGGGGTGAAAACTTTTTGAATTAAAGATCAGGGTAAACTGCACTTATTTTGTCTACTGGACTTGACTGTATATTCTTGTTAATGTATTTATTTATTTTTTTAAGTTAACATTAAACTTCTTTAATGTAGTTTTTAAAGATTTAATATAAATAATATACAAAACAAACAAACAAACAAAAACATTTAGTTTTAACACATTTAAATGTTTTGTTGACATTACCGTATTATGCATTAATACTGACAAGACACAAATTATTTGAAAACAAACTATCCTAATAATGTTGAAACATTAATCTCATCCAAAGCTGAAATGCCTCAGGGAGTGACTTTTTTGACTTTTTGAGGTCAAGGGGCATCCTAATCCAATAAGAAATGGAAATAGATTCATTGTGAAGATGAGGTGGGAAGCCCCTCATATAATTATGTGATAACAGGTGCTGTTGTTGTAGATTTCAGTGACTGTAGGAGGAGGGATCCTGCTGGAAATGAAACAGAGAGACTCTTTCATGGCATAATTTGTCATGCATTATGATCATTTAAAGAAGGGAGAGCTGGGCAGGAGAGAAATTATTTTCAAAACATCTCACATGATGTCCTTTAGTCATGCTCATGAGCCATGTGATCTTGTTTAAGAGGAGGCTATTCACAAACCTACTACTGTCTTTTAGGTTCATTCCTACATGTTGTCATCTTTGGTTTACATTGGTAAAAGAAGAAAAATTGGGAAAATGAAAATTTCCTATCAAGAAAATGTTCGTTTAACTATGAAACATTAGACTATTTACTTAATACCACATAATATGACCAGTAGACATAGAAGATGCAACAACTAAATATAAAACACAGCATAAAATAAGGACAAGACTTAAAATGAGTTGTCCAATCTAATAAGTGCATTTTCCACTACAAATATACGATCTTGTCTTCCTTAAGTAAAATGTAATTAAGAGGTTAACCAAACAACCTGACAAGTACATGTCTGCAGAGTGACAAAATAATTTTTCACATTTTTCCCTGACAGTGAAGAATAATTACACACAAAATCTACCCCTCTATTTGGCTACATGGCAGACAGATTTTGTTCACTACATAGTTGTCTCCATGTTGTTAATTATTTTAATGTCCTAATGCTGTATTTTTAAATTTACATGTGACATCGGCTTTTAGAAAAAAAAACGAAAAAAAAAAAACTTATATTAAAAGTTGCATCTGTTAACACTGTTGCACTGTGACCTAATATGAATAAATAAAAAAACAATTGTTTTTTATTTAACTAACATTATCAATGATTAGCAAATGCTGTATACAACATATTGCTCATTGTTAGTTCATGTTATAGTATTAACTAATGTTAACAGAGACTTTATTGTACATTGTTACCACAATTAACTGGAAATGGTGTAAACATGTTTTTGTTTTTATTGTCTTAAAATAAGCTTTTTGCAACACATTTAAGATTAAATAAAGTCTTACATAATAGATGGACAAAGAAATATACAAATTAGTAAAAAGAATTACAAAGAAAAAAAAAAACTAAACAGTCAGCAGGAATTATAACACAATTAAATGATTATTAAAATGTCTGAGGCCTTGAGCCATGTGGAAGATTAATCATACAACTTCTCAAGTAAATCTTGATCTTCCACTAGGCAGATGAGATAATCACAGTATAAGTTTGCAAGCATGTGCAACATTGACAAACATTGACAAATATATTATCATCAAACACATGGCCGAACCCCCTCAAAACAAACAATCAAAAAAGTATAACATCTCAAAGCTAATAGTAGTAGTAGCAGTAGTAGTAGTACTAGTAATAATAATAATAATAATAATGATAATAAAAAAATTAAAATCACAATCACATAAGAAATATACTCTATTTTAGGGTTAATGTATTTTCTGCCATAAAAGAGCTATTGAAATGAGGTTCTTGACTTGAACTATGCTGCAGGGCAACTCCATATATGTACACCAAAAACAAACCTAGCATTGTTCTTACAATCAGTTGCTTTATTGCATTTGGAAATTCCTTATATCAGGGGTTTTCAAACCAGTCCTGGAGCACCACCAGAACTGCACATTTTTTATGTCTCCCTGATCTAACACACCTAATTAAACTCTTCAGCTCATTAGTAGAGACTGAAATGCATGTGTCCAATAAGGGAGACATAAAAATGTTCAGTACTGGGGATGGTCCAGGACTGGTTTGAAAACCCCTTCTTTCAATGTACAGGGAACCACAGAGAACATGTGAAGTCACTTTCAAATTTGGTTGAATATTTCTGCTGTTGAATATTTCCGATGTTGAATCATTGTTAAATCATTCAGTTGAATTTGACTTTTTTAACCTTCCCAGAGCATCTAAAATATTATCATAATGTTAAAAACTGTGGATAGCAGTTAGGAGTTCCTAACACTACATGTATGCCAGTCAGGAGTGAATAAAAAACTGGGACTTAAAGCAGGGGCGTAGAATTAGGGGGGGGATGCAAGGGATGTGTCCCTATCAATATCCAGCGACTACCAAACTGCCCCTAGCAATAATTTTGATCAGACAAATGAATATATGTATTATGTTTTTGTAATTTCAGACGCATCTGAAAGGTCATGCCTGTGACATATACCTAAGAAGTTAAAGTAAATACGCTAGAAAACCGTGCACTTTCAAGGATGCGCATTTAAAACATGGGAGGAATGTAGTGGCACACCGGACGAGAAGCGCAGCGCCACATTTAGAACAACTCACAGTTATTGCACCCAATTCAAAACAGCAGTCTAAAACAGTAAATATAAAAGTTCAATTCAGGAATTAACAAAAGTTAATGATTTTAACGATGAGTTTGAAGTACGGTGTTTGACAAAACAGAGCAAATGGAAAGAGAAAGCGCGACCTATGGCTATTATTAGATACAGACAGAAAGACAAACGTTGTGCGGAAGGATACACAATCTTCCAGCCTAGGATAAAGTCATTATGAACATAAACAATTTAGGACAAATATAATGTGGATTTTATGGTAAACTATGTAAGTGGCACTCTGTGGTGCAGCAGGATTTGGAACATGCAAACATATTAATTTAAAAAAAAACAAAAAAAAACTCTGTATATGAATTATGAATATGTTGGCTATCATAAGCTATAAATATAGGGAGGGTGTTGGGTTTATGTCCCCACAAATGTCAAAAGCAAACCTACGCCCTTGACTTAAAGATATATCGACTTCTTTATACCTTTCATAGCACCACATTTACTTGTAATGAGTATACCTCCAGCTGACACAGAGTTAGGTTTTATGGCATTAGCTAAATGTTAAATGCAATTTGTAGGCCACCAGTACCTGTACGCAGATCAGTGCCTAAGTTGAAGTGTATTTGTTGGAGGCACGGCTATTGCTTTGTTCAGATCCTCGCTCTGTCACCTTCAGCTTCATGCAGGACTGCTTGTCATCCATTGCTAACATTTCAGGAGGGAGGCACCAGCAACACAGACATGACTGGAAGGGAAGAAATATTTGTCATGTAAACTACAGTAGGAATCAAAACATCAAGTAGATAAGCCTAATAGCTCACACTTGCAAGAAAAATAAGTTTTATGATGCCTTTAAAAGAAGGCAGTAGAATGAAAAAAAGTGTGTTCTATGTGAAGTGGCACTAAGTATTAAACATTTTTATTAATATATGAGGGAACTTTGATTTCAGTACTAAGACATAATATTAACTATTCTTGTTTTCACTGACAACATAATATAAATGGAAGCATCTATCTAGACATTATTTAGTACATAAAAAATGTGTTATTTTACTATATTTATTTTTTACATTTTTAAATCATAGCAGTCCATCATTATCTGTCAGTCTGTTCTTACTCTGAAGCAACTCTTGAAGCGCTTGCTAACCATATACAAAGCGATTGGGTTTATGCATGAGTTCACTGATGCCATGTTGATCCCGATATAATCAAGAACCAGGAAGAAACTACAGGTAAACAAACACACAAACAAACAGTTTCATTATTAGTAAGTCTGTGATTTAACAGAAAGATTTTAAGTCTGTGATTTTAACAGAAAGAGTGTTTATTTCTAGATTACACACTGGAACTCTTGTCCTTCAAGTGTCAAATTTAACAGTTTAGAGGAACACTGTGTAGTGTTTAACAAGAGAAGTCTGTGAAAATAGAGGATGTGTTCTTACCTCAGAAGCTCACAACGGTTGGGGTCCCTTTCATCATAAATGGTAAGCTTAAGAATACGACTGAGATGCAGAGGAAGCCAGCACAGTGCAAAGACTAGCACCAGACAGAACACAGTTTTAGCCACCTCACGCCTCTGTAGGGCACAATCACGTCTGTTGCTGAAATTATTTTTTTTGGACAATTTCAGTGCATTAAGACATAATGACAAGTAAACCATCTGCAGAGTATTAAAGGGGTCATGAACTGCCTTAGTTTTTAAATTTTGTACTGTTCTCTGAAGTCCACTTATATTGTTATCAAGATTTTTACGTCAAAAAAACATCATAATTTAGAAGTGCCAAACTATTTTCTGTCCTGTTTTTAACCCCCCTCATCAGAACGCTCCGTTTGAATAAGCATGGCGGATTGTAGACTCAGAAGTAAACGCCCATTGCTATGATTGATTAATAGTCGTCTATGTTTGACAGCGTACATTCCTCATAGATGGAGGCTGTTGTGATATAGGTCAAAAACGCATGAATAACTCAATACATATCAAATGATCTGTAAGAAGAGACAAAGCAATAGTGACCATGTAATGAAAACAGTTACTCACACTTGTGTTGCAACATTCCAATATAGTCGGCACAGCATCTTTTAGCTTCAATCTTTTTGAAAATCCTGTGTCGAAATTGTGCCTTGTTTGGAAACTTGTTTTTTCCATGGTAAAATGAAGTGAACAAAGGTCCAAGTTCTTACTGATGTGGTTTGGATCTTCATTAAAAATAAAGTTCATTCACTCTTAGCTAATGTTGGAATCAGAAGGAAGGCAACGCAAACACTGTTTTTCCACTTGGCACTGCACAGCATCTTGTTGTCTTCAGAGCCATCTTTATCGTTTGGTTTCTGCGTAGACCTGCACATTTGCCTCTCTTGTAAACACTTCATGCGCGAATCGATGGGCGGGACTAAACGGGCAGTGATTTCGAAGCAGGTGTTGATCTTCTTCTGCAGAGGTGGTGCTTATCCACACTATTACATCATAGAGTAGAACATTCCAAAAGCAGTCAGTTTGGCAGATTGCCTTATACAAGCTGTTTTTAGACTAACGACAAAGTTTTGAGTTCTGAAACTTGCAGGATGTTTTTATACAATGACCTCTTATATGTCAAAAGATCAAGAGAACGGGTTTCTCAGTTCATGACCCCTTTAATAAACTTTGGGTACTACACTATGTGTAGGGACTGTATGGTCTCTCTCGAAAGAAAATACAGTAAACTTTCAAAAGGACAGAGGAAGTACAGAGTGCACTGACCTGTTTTAGTTGATCGCTGAGTGCAATTTGGACCCCATTCTTCTTTCGAAGCATTTCACAGGTCATGAGAGTGTAGAAGATAGCAGTACACGTCAGCGGCATGCAGAAGTAGAAACTGAAAAGCCACCAATCTTTGGCTGACTTATAAAACTGGAATATAACAAAGATCATTATTAACATTCAGTAAGGCAACTGAAATAATCCAGTTACTATGTTTCCTGCCTAAACTTTTGTTAATCCAAACATTGTATGACATGCACAAACACAACAACATGGAGCCTCTTTACTGTACATATGCAAACTGACCTGCATGAACTTGTTTTTCTGCATAGGGTGGAGCAAGCAAATTCTAAGTTGCTCTCCTTTGTAGTCCATTGTGATCATGTCAAAGGCAATGGCCTCTGGCACTGCAAGTATAATGGACAGCACCCATATCAGAATGATTTCAATGGCTGTCCATTTAGGAATGCCGATGCCTTTGATGCGGTTCCACGATGCCACTGCTCGAAACCTTTGGGGAAAAGTCAGTGCCAGATGGCAGATTAAATGGTGTTACTAGGTACTGAGGTACTAAGAGCAAACAAATACAACAAAATACAGATACCTATCTATGCTCAGTGCACACAAACTCAGCACTGTGATGCCAACTGATGCCTTTTGTACAAAGGGAACCATTTTGCAAAGTCCAACACCAAATGGCCAATCTTCAGCCAGAAGCTGAAAGACAGGTACTTTTGGGTCAACAGGTGCCAAAATTACACAGAAACAGAACAGAAAATTACAGCAAAAAAAAAAAAAAAAAAAAAGATTCAGTCAAATTTAATCTAACCTGTTTTAGTGACACACTTATTAATAGCACCGTGTTCTAGAGGCTGAGGGATTAGAGTTTGTTTTGAAAATTGTTTTTCAGTTTCATAAGAGTCAGATCATGGATGTTCTGATGACCTGAACCGAATAATTTTCCTATCCTATGTTCTCATGTACACCCATTAACTTTATATACTTCATGAAGAGTTCAGATATTAATTAGGCCATAACCCATGAGAGAAAATATCAGTGAACCTTAAAATTATTTTTCAGTTTGATACAAAACCGATGTAATCTTTATATTAATTTATATTCGTAATTGGATCTAATTGCCACTTTTAGATTTAAAATATTTGCCTTTCAAGGCAAATAATGCTAAGTTCATGTTATGTAGCAGGCTTTGAATATCATACATAAAGATAAAAGAACAACAGAATACAGTTCACAGTGCATTGATAAATGCTAAACGATATTTAGTTGCCTTGAAAAGATTTTTTAATTAAATAGACTGTTGTCAGAAACTGCAATTAGAGTTGGACATAATTATTTGGGTTCACAAATAAAAATGTAGTGTGAATTTTTTTACATTGCGTAAGATACCCTTTTGCAGTGGCATTGTCTCAGGATTCCTGAAGTTAAATTAGAAGCATGTGTGTATTTAACTACAGCTGAAAATTGGAATGCTTATTAAATGCCAGTGAAGACCTGTTTGTCAGATTCCAAAACTGCTACTGTTAACGTTGCAGACAAGGAAAATGAAATAATGGCATACAACGTCATGTTTACTTATCGTTTATCTGTTTGTTTGTTTGTTTGTTTATTTAAGGTCATAAAAGAAAAATATACATATATGTGCTTATAAAAGTGTTATTATTATTATTAAAGATTAAATAAAAACTGTCCTGAAAATTGTGCTTACCTTATAGACGTTAATGGGAATGTCTATGACAATATGCAAAAGGTCCCCAAGCGCCAGACTTGCAATGAGGACATTAGGACCGTTCCGCATGCATTTATTTTTATAAATGATTCTGAGCAGTGTAGAGTTTCCGATTATCCCAACTACAAACACAATGCATGAAACCACGGTGTTAATATACTTGAAAGTATCTCTTATTTCTGTGGGACCCGTGCACATAGGCAGCAAAACTCTTGGTCGTAGAGGCATGGACTCATTGACCACACTGCCTTTTCCAAGTGCAGATGTCAGGGTTGGAGACACGAGTCCCGTGGCAAGTTTCCCCTTCCCTTGAGCACTTATCAAGACGAAGTGTCCAGTCAGGAGAATGAGGAAACAAACAACGCATATTGTTTCCATTATTTGTATGAAACGTTTGACGCTGTGCTAAAACGGTTTATGAGTTTAATTTAACTTTATATTGATTACCAAATATCTTCAGGCTGGAATTTCAAAATAAATCTTTGTCAATTGTCTGTTCACGGTTATATTGCTTGTAGATACAAATACCTCAAAGCGGATATTTTAACCCTTCGTTTAAGTTATTCGTATCGAGAGAAAGTCATTGATGTCTTCTGACAAGTTAGTCCATTAAAACTCCAGATGACTCAATTCGCCCACTTTTCCTTCCAAACGCAAGGATTTCTTTCACATGACCACAACGTTACGTTTAAGTGTGTTATCTGTATTTGCGGCGTTTCCTCAGGAGATGACTCCTCTTTCCCACTGGCCCTCCCCCCGACTATGGAAGCCCGTTTCCGCCACGCTTGAGAGAAGAATGGAAGAAATAATAATAATAATAATAATAATAAACTAAAAGGTCCCTGCTGAAAACAAACAAACAATAGAAGCCCAATAGAAACCATCACAGAAATTCCAATAGTTTCCATTAAAATACCATTATGAACCATTAGCTTTTTCCAGTAAAACCATTACAAAATTCCTTTTTGTAGTGTGTTATGGGCATTTTTCCAATAGGATTTAACATCCCACCAGTAGAATCCATCACATACCAGTAGACACCATTATAGTTTCCATTAAAATCAATACAATTCCCATTATACCATTAAAACCATTACATTTTCTATTGTGTTTTGGGCATGGTTCTATTGTTTTTTTTTTCAGCAGGGGTATGACTTAATACCTCACTATACTGAATAATAATAATAATAATAAACTTTCTAAAAGGTATGACTTAATACCTCACTATACTGAACAATAATAATAATAATAACAATCATCATCATCATATTCTGAAAAAATCTCTAAACAATGAGAAACCGTCTTATAATAATGAAGATTTTTTTTCTTATAATAATACTTAGTTTCTCGTAATGGTTTAAATGGGTTAACTTACTGACATACAATTATTCATTGTTGTTCATAACTTCAGATTCAACTCCTTCAGAGGATCAACTCCTCTCACTCAAGGTGTCCCTGTCCTATTCTTTACAATATGTTACCCATTGGTCACATTATTCACTGTTGCAGTCTCAGCATTATGCTGATGACCTCCACTTCCTCTTGACTCATTAAATGTTTGTATTGCTGACATCAAAATCTGGTTACATAAAAACTTTCTTGAATTTAATAATGATAAAACAGGGGTTATGTTTGGCCCATTCTAATCTCATACAGGCTAAACTTTATTTTCAAAACCACATTTTGCATCTTCACAATATTGCCCAACTATGGCCTGCCCTCTGTCTCAAAGACATTGAAACACTTGTTTATGCTTTTTATAACCTCACTCCTTGAATACTGTAAATCCCTCTATTGGGTTACCTCCTAAAACCATAACTAGATTACAATATATTCAAAATCCTACTGCCACACTGTAAAACCCAACAAATTAGGGTAACTCAAAAGTTTGAGGAAACTGATTGCCTTAAAACATTTAAGTTTTTAAAACTAACAATTATGAGTGCTCTGAACTTATTTCAGTTGAGTTCACTAAATAAGATATACATTGCAGTTAAGTAATTAAGTGATTAATTAAGTGCTGATTGAGCATTAGTGATGAACACCTGCTGTTAACAAACAGAATCACTCACAGAAAGAGAAACACAAGAACAACAACTGACTTTAGACACATGCTTAGATGAAATCAACTGAAATAAAATACATTAAATCTCAAGATCTGATTAAACAACCCCACAAACAGCATCACCAGCTCCACTTATTAATAACCAGACTGACTTTATTTCTGTCAGACATCTACAGAAGATCTTATTGAGAATTAACTAAGGTTTAGATATTGATTTATTGTTTCATTTGAAGTAACCATGTTAGAGATCAGTGTCTGCTTTAGTTGGGCTCTTGAGCCTTGACTTCTGTGTTGGTAGCTTTTTTTTGTTTTCTCTGGTTGTTGTAACCATGTGTTTTTCAAACATATTTGTTGCAACTCAAAAGCCCAGAGGAAGTGATCAGTAGTTGGTTGTTATATATTTATAATGACAATCATCTATTAGTGAGCTGATCTCATTGAGAATAAACACAACTCATTGTGTGTCTAACCTCTGGTTAAATGAATGTATTGATTATAGTAAAAGCGATTCTAGAAGCCACTGGTTCTGTGACAGTAAGCTAATATAAAGGACTTTCTAAACAGTTTGTCCACAAAAAGTTTTAAGTTACAGAAGCAATTAGACTCACACAGACATCAAGAATCAGCTTATGAACCTCAACAATGGTGACCATTAAAAAAATATAATAATAATTTTGCAATGCATGCTGGGTACTAGCATAGTACAAAACTCATCCATGGCTCCCAGCATGCATTGCTGCATGATTTTTTTTAAATTTATTTTTTAATGGTCACCATTGTTGAGGTTCACAAGCTGGTTCTTGATGTCTGTGTGAGTCCAATTGCTACCATAGATTAAAACCTTTTGTGGACAAACTGTTTGGAAAGTCCTTTATGTTAACTGACTATCACAGAAACAGTGGCTCTTAAAATCGCTTTTACGGTAATCAATATGTTCATTCAATCAGAAATTAGACACGATGAGTCTATGTTAAATCTCTATGAGATCAGCTCACTAATAGATGAATGTCATAAATATATAACAACCAACTACTGATCATTTCCTCTAGGCTTTTGAGTTATAGCAAACATGTTCGAAGAACACATGGTTACAACAACCAGAAAAAGAGAAGAAACAGAACTACTAACACAGAAGTCAAGGGTCAAGAGCCCAACTAAATCAGACACTGATCTCTAACATGGTTACTTCAATTGAAACAATAAATCAACATCTAAACCTTAGTTAATTCTCAATAAGATCTTCTGTAGATGTCAGTCTTGTTATTAATAAGTGGAGCTGGTGATGCTGTTTGTGGGGTTGTTTAATCAGATCTTGAGATTTAATGTATTTTATTTCAGTTGATTTCATCTAAGCATGTGTCTAAAGTCAGTTGTTGTTCTTGTGTTTCTCTTTCTGTGAGTGATTCTGTTTGTTAACAGCAGGTGTTCATCACTAATGCTCAATCAGCACTTAATTAATCACTTAATTACTTAACTGCAATATATCTTATTTTAGTGAACTCAACTGAAATAAGTTCAGTGCACTCATAATTGTTAGATTTAAAAACTTTAAAGTTTTAAGACAATAAGTTTCATCAAATGGTTTGAGTTATCCTTGTGCCGTCCTCGATATGTTTACTTAATATCCTGACGGCCAGCTAAACTTTTTCCCCACACCAAGACTCTGAAGATTAATTCTTAGTTCCACAGGTTTATTGGCGTTACAGAGAAAAGGTGTAACTGCAACATACAAAAAAAAACACGGACAAATTAGCGTCACGTCAACTTAATCAACCTAAATTCCACATGAATAAAGGCTAATTTGCACAATTACAGTTGCATTTCGTTTTTACTAATTTTAATACTAATATAAGAAAAGAAATACAGGTGAACAACATTCTGGTCATTAATAAACGATACACGTGAGCTAGCATACGCCTAGTCAAAGTACATTAGACCATCCCCAGATTATACTTTACAAACTTAAATTACTGTCAAAAATAATGAAGAATACCTCCAGATAATCTCACAAAATAAAGAAAGATATACATACCGACGATGCTAGGCCAGACAAGGAGACGACAGACAAGAAGAAATGAAAAGGATCTGACAGCCTTGAACAAACCACTGAAAATGCGCATGAAGTGCGCGAGTGTTTACTTCCCAACTACGGGTCGCGTAATAGGACATTTGTAATCATGCGATCTTAAAGTTAACATGACCTAAATAGAAACACATTAGGATTCTGTAATGCTGACTAAATGTAAAGCATGTTTATATTCTATAACTTTAAACTTAATGCTTAATTAAATTCTTACTCATAACAAAACACTCCCCGCCTGACGTGGACACACGTCACCCCAAAGTCCATGCACAGTCCATGTGTAACACAGTCCAAAGTTTTTTTTTTTTTTAAAACAGTCCATCACTGTGCCTCTGGAGGTAGGAGGAGAACTAGTTCATTGACTGGCCTGAGAAAAAGGCTAGTCCCGCCTGGTTTGATGATCTTCACCTCAACCTGGCGCACTTTCCCATCTTTGCCAGGGAATGCCTGTGTAATCAGTCCAAGAGGCCATTCATTCCTAGGTGCTTGGCTGTTCTTAAGGAGAACAATGCTTCCAGACTGAATGTTTGGCTGAGTGGACTGCCATTTCTTGCGGGCCTGCAGTGTTGGGAGGAATTGTTTCCTCCAGCAGTCCCAGACGGTGTTGGACAGGTGCTGAACCTGCCGCCACTGGGACTTGTAGAGGTCTGCAACTCCAAACTCACCAGCAGGAGCAGGCACAATGTTCGTCTTTTGTGTGAGAAGAGCAGCTGGCGTGAGTATGAACGAGTCATCAGGGTCCATAGTCACTGGAACAAGTGGCCTGGCGTTGATGATCGCTGCGACTTCTGCCATGAAAGTCACCAGCACTTCGTGGGTGAGCTTGTCTTTCAGCTGAAGGAACATTGCGTCCAGAATCCTCCTCGCCAGCCCTATCATTCTCTCCCATGAACCACCCCAATGAGATGCATGTGGGGGATTGAAGGACCAGATGCAGCCCTTATCTGAGAGGTAAGTCTTTACAGTAGTGTTATCAATGTTTGAGGCTATCTTCAGTTCCTTACAGGCGCCAATGAAGTTTGTGCCGCTGTCGGAACGAATGTATTTGACCGGCCCACGCACTGAAAGGAAGCGCCGTAGCGTGTTGATGAAGCTAGAGGTGTTAAGGGATTCTATGACTTCAATGTGCACAGCTCTTATGCTCATGCACGTAAAGATCACTGCCCACCTTTTACTTTGAGCGAAGCCACCTCTGGTCTTGCGTGAGGAGACGTTCCATGGGCCGAACACATCAAGACCCACGCTGGAGAATGGAGGATCTGTTGAAAGACGATCGGCTGGCAGGTTAGCCATTTTCTGGAGGCTGAGTGGAGCTCTGAGCCTTCTGCATGTTATGCATTGGTGGATGATGCTGCTTACTCTTTTCTTCCCTCCGACTATCCAAATGCCAGCTGAACGGACCGCCCCCTCCGTAAAATGACGGCCTTGATGATGGATTTGCTCGTGGTGGTGTCTGATGAGCAAAGTGGCAATGTGATGCTGGCCAGGAATAATCAGGGGACTCTTTTCACTCTGATCGAGACTTGAATGATGAAGACGGCCTCCAACTCTGAGAAAGCCATGTGTGTCAATGAACGGGTCCAGATTTCTGAGAGGGCTTGTTTTTGGCATCTTTTCCTGTTTTTGAATGCACTTTAACTCTTGGCTGTAGACTTCCTGTTGAACTGCTTGAATGATTACAGCTGATGCTTTCTCCGATTCCTCAATTGTGAATGCAGCTTTGCAGTAATGCCAGCCCTTGCATGCTCTGTTCCCTCTGTGAGCTGCCTTGAAATGACAGGCTATGTGAACGAGGCGGTGACTGCACGAGTTAATGACTTCCAGGAAGAGAACTTAGCAAAGCGTTGTGAATCCAGTTGCTTGTTTGAGGCTGTAGTGCTCAAGGCAGACACCAAAGGCGGATGTCTGAGTCTGTGCTCGGGTCAACAAGGTCATAAGTGCTCTCAGAAATGCTGGGCTCCGGCTTGGAGAGAAATTTGGGCCCACTCAGCCAGTTGGTGTGTTTTAGTTGGCCAGCAGGGACAGAACGTGTTGCGTGATCTGCAGGGTTCAGGTCTGTTGGCACGTAACGCCACTGGTCTGGTCGGCAGGATCTTAGGATGCGTAACACCCGGTTGCTGACATAGACAGTAAAGTAGTCCTGGGCTATATTTGCAATGAGACCAGGCGCTTTTATGTCTGAGTAGTAGGTTACGGCATCGAGCTGTAAGTCTAGTTCTGCTGAGACCAGGTCTGCTAACTCAACAGCAAGCACTGCTGCACAGAGTTCAAGTCTTGGCACTGTATGTTCAGGACGGGGGGCCAGCTTGGCTTTGCCCATTACAAATCCAATCTGGTTGTTGCCACTACTGTCTGTCACTTTCAGGTAGCACACAGCACCGATAGCTTTGACTGACGCATCACAGAACACGCACAGTTCTCTTCTTACCGCTGCTGACGGTGAGGCTTCTGTGTAGCGCCTTGGGATGGATAGCTCAGCAAGCTCGGACAGAGAGGCTCTCCATGATGTCCAGGCATCTTCCATGGCTGGAGGTAAGGGCGCGTCCCAGTCACCATTCTCCACCGTAAGCTCTCGCAGGATAGCCTTGCCTTGGACTGTGACGGGCGCAACGAATCCAAGTGGATCGTAGAGGCTATTGATTGTGGAGAAGACACTCCGCCGGGTGTAGGGCTTGGTCTCACTGGAGACGTTAAAAAGGAAACAGTCTGTCTTGAGATTCCAGTCAAGCCCGAGGCTGCGCTGCAATGGCAGCGCGTCTGCTTCGAGGTCAAGGTCTTTGAGGTCACTCGCGTGATCACTGGATGGAAATGCGTCCATGACCTCTTTGTTGTTCGCTGCAATCTTGTGGAGTCTCAGGTTTGACTTGGAGAGCACATCCTGTGTCCTTTTTAACAGGCTGATAGCAGCTTGAACTGTGGGCAGGGACTTCAGCCCATCATCGACATAGAAGTCATGCAACACGAAATGCTGAACATCCGGGTCGACATGGAACTCGTTGCCTTGAACAGACTTGTGTAGAGCGTGAATAGCCACTGCAGGTGAAGGGCTGTTGCCGAAGACGTGGACGTTCATGCGGTAATCCACGATGGCTTTGGAGAGGTCATTGTCCTGGAACCAGAGAAAACGCAAGTAGTCACGGTCTTCTTCTCTTACCAGGAAGCAATAGAACATCTGTTCTATGTCGGCTGTGACGGCGATGGCCTCCCTTCTGAATCGAATCAGCACTCCCAGCAGTGTGTTATTCAGGTCAGGTCCCGTTAACAGCACGTTGTTGAGTGATACGCCGTTGTATTGGGCACTGGAATCAAATACCACACAGATTTTCTTTGGTTTCTTAGGATGATACACACCGAACGTTGGTAAGTACCACTTTTCTTCACCCGGGCTGAGAGGGGGAGCTAACTCTGCATGACCGTTCCGAAACATGTTGTCCATGAAGGCGAGAAAGTGGTCTCTCATCTCAGGCCTTTTCTCAAAGTTACGCTTGAGAGACATGAGACGCCTCAGCGCCTGTGGCCTGTTGTCTGGGAGCCGTGGGCGTGGGCTCTTGAAGGGTAATGGTGCCACCCAACTGTTGTTTGAGTCCTTATGCAGTCCTTCATCCATTATCTCCATGAACATCGTATCTTGAATGGAGGGAGCCACCTGGTTGTCATCCCTGGTCCGCCTGAACACAGAGCATCCAAGGTGGTCAGTTTCACAGATAGGCTGGTCCTCAGGATACACTGGAGGCTCACTGGTGGCCTGAGTGTCGCTGAACCTTTCCTTCACATGGAACACGTTGGGGCAGGCGTCAAAGAGAGTGGGACGTTGCAGCTCGGTGGTATTTGTGTGGAATGTGCTAATTGTCAGTGGCCTATGAACATTACCTAGGCACACATTTCCAACAATAACCCAACCCAGGTCTAACTTCTGTGCATACGGCAGGTTGTGAGGGCCATTCACCTGTTAGCGGACTTTATGCACTCTGATAATATCCCGTCCTAAGAGAAGCATAATGGGGGCTTGCGGGTCAATGTCTGGAATGAGATGTGCCACTGACCTTAGATGAGCATGATGAAGAGCTACTTCGGGGGTTGGAATCTCCTCTCTGTTATTCGGTATGTCATTACATTCTATGAGGCTTGGCAACGGGATGCGAACAGTTCCATCCAGAGACTCCACTTCATAGCCACTGGCCCTTCTGCCTGCTGTTTGCTTCACTCCAGCAAATGTTCTCAGTGTGTTAGGAGCGTTTAGACTTTGGTCATTGAACATGTCAAAGAACTGCGAGCGAACCAGTGACCTATTGCTCTGCTCGTCCATGATTGCATACAGTTTCACAGCTTTTCCTCTGTGGCCGGCTGGGAACACTTTGACGAGGCATATTTTCGAGCAGGAGCGGCCTGTGAGTTCCCCTCCGCAGACTTTTGTGCATTTGTTAGTGACCTGAGACTGCAGTGAAGCTTCATCCTCCTCCCCGCCGTGCTCAGAAGCAGGGTCAGCCTCCTGCTGCCAGGGTGCGGGTCCAGGGTGAAGCGCTGTGTTGTGTCTGTCGCTCTTACATTCAAAACACTTGACTTTGAGTTTGCAATTCTTTGCTATGTGAGACGATGAAGAAAGACATTTAAAGCACACATTGTTTTCTTTAAGGAGTGTTTTGCGCTCGTCAATGGGCTTCTCTCTGAAAGCCCTGCACTTACGGATAGGGTGTGGCTTTTTATGCAACAGACACAGTTTGTCGCCGTCGTCGGATTTTGTTGGAGGCTCACCCGTGTCAGATGTGGCTCTGGGTGACACCTGTGTCTTGTGGACGGAGACTTCCCGCTGTCTGTTCGGCTTCCACGCTGTCTTCTCTGTCCTGGGGGTCATGTCTGTGTTACCGAAGAGGCTGAAGCTTGGGTCATTTGCAATGCGTGCCTGCTGGCTGACAAAATCAACAAAGAAGCCAAAGGGAGGATAGTTCACCTGGTTTTGACATTTGTAGGCTGCACCAGCTATCACCCACTTTTCCTGGAGACGAGACGGGAGTTTCTGTACGATTGGGTTGACGCCTCTCGCCGTGTCAAGGAAAGCCAGGCCTGGTAAGTCTCCTTCAGCTTTAGCGGCCTGCAGTTCCATTAGTAGATCACCCAGCTTTGTCAGCTTAGGTCCATCTCGGTTTATTATTTTTGGAAAGCTGTCAATGCGTTTGAACAGAGCATTTTCTATTGCTTCAGCTGAGCCATATGTTAGCTCGAGCCTTTCCCATGCCATGGCCAGTCCTGCTTCTGGCCGATTAATGTGTATTGCTCTTATCTGCTCAATATGTTCTGCTGACTCCTTCCCGAGCCACTTTAGCAGAAGATCCATCTCCTCACTCGGTTCCAGGTTTAGGCCTCTGATGGCAGTCAAAAAGGAACGCTTCCATGATCTGTAGTTTTGGGGTTTGTCATTGAATTGAAGCAAGCCTGTAGCCACAAGCTCACGGCGAGCTAGATACCTGACAAAGTCGTTTAAGTGTGAGCCGCCATCATTTATGTATGAGCTGCCGTCATTGGAGTCTGGCGGTACGGCATGGTGTGCGGGAGGAGGCTGGGTATTGTGATTTTGTGTTCTTAAGTGCTGTGCAGGAGAAGCATGCTCACCACTGGACTTGATGTGAGGTAGACGAACGTTTCCAGGCGTCATATTGAATGGCTTGTGGCTCTCCTCGTATGTGCTGATGTAAGGCTGCTGTGAGATGAGACGATGTGGAGCAGTATTGCTCTGCTGCAGATAGAAGGGACTGGCTTCAGGCTTTAGTGATGGAGGTGACACGTTGTGATTAGGGACCAGCGCTGTCTTTGCTTGTGTGTCACCGTTTTCACGTGACTTAAATTCTGAATCCCTTTCTTTTAGTTGATCAAGTACATACTGCTTTGTGCGTTGTGTGGCTTCAAAAGGAACAGCGTCTATGTTCAGGTCACAACTATGTTTCTCACTCTTTACATCAGCAGCAGCTTCAAATGCCTCTGCTTCGGCAATGGCTGCTGCAGCCTCTTTTTTATGTTTTAACATTTCTATTGACACTTCCAACTTAGCTTGTTGTAGCCTCAGATTAGCTTCCTCTTCAGCATAGCATAAGCATGCCTTTGCTGCTTCGGCTCTTGCTCTTGCTCTGACTGCTGCAGACCCCGCTGACGATGAACTAGACCTCACTGAACACCATACTTGCGAGCGTGTCCTTAACGATGCATGCTGTGGGTTTTCCTGTCCTGCTGTACTTCCATGTGAACTCTGCTCTGTAGCCTGTAGCTCGGTGGTGTGCACTGCTCCAGTAGCACTTGGCTGTAGAGCATGGTCTGCTGATCGTCCACTGGATGCGTGTGACGACATTTCATCTAGCTTTCAACTCGCTCTGTGTTATCTCGTTTGCTTGATAGATGTCGTTTCACTGTGCCGTCCTCGATATGTTTACTTAATATCCTGACGGCCAGCATCTGACAGCCTTGAACAAACCGCTGAAAATGCGCATGAAGTGCGCGAGTGTTTACTTCCCAACTACGGGTCGCGTAATAGGACATTTGTAATCATGCGATCTTAAAGTGAACATGACCTAAATAGAAACACATTAGGATTCTGTAATGCTGACTAAATGTAAAGCATGTTTATATTCTATAACTTTAAACTTAATGCTTAATTAAATTTTCTTGGGTTTTTAAGGCAATTGGTTTACTCAAACGGTTTGAGTTACCGTGACTTGTTGGGCATATATCTTATTTAGTGAACTCAACTGAAATAAGTTCAGAGTACTCATAACTATTAGTTTTAAAACACTTAAATATTTTAAGACAATAAGTTTCCTCAAACGGTTTGAGTTAACCTAACTTGTCAGGTTTTTAAGGCAATCGGTTTACTCAATCGGTTTGAGTTACCCTAACTGTTAGGTTTTACAGTGTGGTAGATAATTCAGAACCCAAACTCTAGAACTCACATCCACAGACTCTTTGCAACATCTCCACCACTACTTGTTTATATCTAGTGGTTATTATAGGGCCCAAGCCACTAAGGCCCCATTGATCCCCTAAGGATTATTATTATTTATTTTACATTTTTTTATTTCGACTATCAGGTTTTTGGGGGCCTTAACGTGCTCAAAAACACTTGAAAATTGGCACACACATTTGAATCTGTGGTCAGGACACTGCAGAGGCTGTCAAGTCAAGTCAAGTCACCTTTATTTATATAGCGCTTTTACAATACAGATTGTGTCAAAGCACTTAACAGTATCAAATTGGAGGATAGAGTGTCAGTAATGTATAATGATAAGATTAAACACTCAATTTTCAATTTTCAGTTAAAGGCATTTCATTATTGAATTCAGAGATGTCATTGTCTAGCTCAGTTTAGTTTAAATAGTATCTGTGCAATCAAATCGGCGATAATCGCTAGAAATTAAGTATCCCCAACTGAGCAAGCCAGAGGCGACAGTGGCAAGGAACCAAAACTCCCTCTGTGACAGAATGGAGAAAAAAAAACCTTGGGAGAAACCAGGCTCAGTCGGGGGGCCAGTTCTCCTCTGACCAGACGAAACCCGCAGTTCAAAAGTTTATATTTCTATTTTAATTTTGTTGCAATTTCTAACAATAGTAGTATTATGTAGTTAGGTATTTTATTATATTTGAGTTATTTTGTTATTTTTGGTTGATATATCTGGGGATATATCTCTGGGGGTCATCTGGGTGTCCTTGTCTCCGCTGACGATCAGGGCTGTAGACATCATCTCTTGGTGCTGATCCACCATCTGATCGGATACGGACTGAGAAACAGACTAGGAAAGAAACAGACAAATATTAGCGTAGATGCCATTCAACTTACGATGTAACGAGTACATTGTGTGTTATGGGGAGTGTTCCCGGTTCGGTTGATCTAATTAATGCAGCCTAACAATCCTTTAACGGATTTGAATAATAGAAGCGTATTAATGTGTTATGTGTAAGCCAGGCTAAAGAGATGGGTCTTTAATCTAGATTTAAACTGACAGAGTGTGTCTGCCTCCCGAACAGTGTTAGGTAGACTGTTCCAGAGTTTGGGTGCTAAATAGGAATAGGATCTGCCGCCCGCAGTCGATTTTGATATTCTAGGTATTATCAAACGGCCGGAGTTTTGAGAACGCAGCGGACGTGGAGGACTATAATGCGATAAGAGCTCGCTCAAGTACTGAGGAGCTAAACCATTCAGGGCTTTATAAGTAATTAACAAGATTTTAAAATCTATCCGATGCTTGATAGGGAGCCAGTGCAGTGTTGACAGAACCGGGCTAATGTGGTCATATTTCCTGGTTCTAGTAAGGACTCTAGCTGCTGCATTTTGGACTAACTGTAGTTTGTTGATCAAGCGTGCAGAACAACCACCCAATAAAGCATTACAATAGTCTAACCTTGAGGTCATAAACGCATGAATTAACATTTCTGCATTTGACGTTGAGAGCATTGGTCGCAATTTAGATATGCTTTTGAGATGAAAAAATGCAGTTTTACAGATGCTAGAAACATGGCTTTCAAACAGCACACCTAGTTTCCTGACTGATGAAGAAGAATTGACAGAGCAGCCGTCAAGTGTTAGATAATGTTCTAGGTTATTACATGTGGGGTTTTTAGGTCCGATAATTAACACCTCTGTTTTTTCAGAATTTAGCAGTAAAAAGTTTTTTATATCGACTATGCATTCCGTTAGTTTCTCAATTTGGTGTGTTTCACCGGGCCGCGAAGAAATATAGAGCTGAGTATCATCAGCATAACAGTGAAAGCTAACACCATGTCTCCTGATAATATCTCCCAAGGGTAAGAAATATAATGAGCCATAAATGGAAATAATCGGCTGTCTTTTTAATCTTTTTAGAATGATAAATTAGTACATAGAATAAATTAATATGTACTGTGCTGATAATATAGTTTTATATAATTATTTCACAAATGCTTATATCATTAAGATCATTTAAAAAATGTATAGATCATTAAAAGATTTGGTAACACTTTACAATAAGCTCTCTTTTTTTTATAATTTAAAAAAAAATTTTTTTTACAGTAGTTAATGCATTACCTAACATGAACTAACAATTAACAATATATTTTTTTACAGTATTTATTAGTGTTAGTTAATAAAAATGTTCATGTTAGTTCATTGTACATTAACTAATGTACATTAACTATAAATTTTAATTAATAATGTAGTAGTAAATTTTGAACGTAATATTAACTAAGATTTAGAAATGCTATATAAATATTGGGTAACACTTTAGATTACAGCCCGCAGTTTACAGCGCAAGTAAACAGAATTTAGCAATTATAGTGTACCTATTTAGTACCTCCATGTGGGTATAAGGGAATAATATGCGAAGTTTGACGAATAAGGGGTAACACCTAAAAAATTACAAATAATTTATACTGTAAGTATTTTCAAACTAAGGGGTACCTATTCTAATATTAAGTGGTATGTATGACCTACTATGCTAAACAACAATCTTATGTTTGGGTGTAACGGGGAGACAGAGGCGTGAGGCTTGCGGATCCATATGCAAGCTTTTATTAATAAACATGGTCAAAACGCAGGCAGGCTCAAACACCAGAAAACAGATATGGCATGGGCAAGACACAAGAGTAGTCCAGTGAACAGACGGGATCGATCGGCAGCGAACGTGATCCAGGGAGCAAAACAAAGAGAGACAATCCAGGTACACGATAATAGTCCAGGCAGGGGCAAACAGAGTCCAAATGACAAGACGAGAGAGAGATCTAAGGCAGGCTATAAACTTCAGGGCAGGCAGAGATCAGACAGGAAACGAGATACACAGGCTAGGATCAAGACACAAATGACTCAGGCAATAAACAGGATTAAACTAGACTTAGACTCAGAAAACTCGGAATGGATCCGTAATGTAGCTATCACTAGGAGAGCGATAAACGCTAAACAATACTCGGCAGTTTGAGAAGGGTCTGAGTGGGTGTAATATAGTGTGTGTGTGTGATTGACTGCAGGTGGAACCAATCAGTGCCATGGAACATGGGAAATGTAGTCCCCCTCAAAACAAGCTTACCTCTTTCCAGCTGTTCACATGAAAAAATACAACATGATACAACACTTGTATTTCAGTGGATGTATACTGTGATGTTTTTAGAGCAAAAAAATAAAAAATAAAAAATTATTTGGTCATCAAACAATTAAATGAAATCTAGTGCAACATTTTTCTCTGTAATTACTGTGCAAATATACGCTTGTTTAAGTCCAACTTGTTCCCCTCTTGTTCTATGTAGTTACAGGGTAAATTCAACATTTGCGGTCTGTAAATTAAAGTGGTGCTTGTTCACCTATTGTTCCATTTAGTTACAGAGTAAATACAACATTTGCGGGTTGTAAATTGAAGTGGTGCTTTTTTAACTCTTTGCTTGAGATAACCCGGTTCTATGTAGTTACAGGGTAAGTGGCTACAACAAATTGCTCCAAAATAATTGTTGCTTAGTATGTAGCCCCTGCTACAGAATTTGTTATGGTTTTATATTTCATATGCAAGTAAAGTTTGTTAATATTGCATAAAGTTATAAGTTAAAGTGTACTGAAAAAATACACTTTGAGAGAACCTAAACTGTTGGGCCTGTCAATTTTATTTATTTCTAATGTAATTGGGTGCCAATAATGACCAATCAGGTATCAGGAGATGGGAGGGGGCGGAATGAAGAACGAGGAAAGAGAAAGATACCAGCGAGAGAATAGTGATGGGAAGTTCGGATCATTTTACTGACTCGGACCTTTGAGTCTCGTTCAGCAAAATGAATGAATCTTTTTTCGAGTCATTTCGCTCAGTTCATTCATTTTAGCAAAATATAATTAAAATGTTACGTGCTACTTCCCTAACACATCTACTACTTATGCAAACGTTGATCACACTACGAACAATATAAAACTATAATGGTATAAGAAACAGAAAAAAAAAAAATTCATTGTTTACCTGGGTCTTTAGTCTATGAATAGCTCACCTCACCTCTTATCTGACAAGTCTTCAGGTTTGAGTCGTTCGTTCATCACGTGAGAGCCTCATAAGCTAAACCTATGCAGTCAGAGCCGGAAAGAGAATTGATTAGTTCATCTCCGGAGTCTTTGGGTTTGAGTTGTTCATTCATCACGTGACAGCCTCATAAACTAAACCTATGCAGTCCGAGCCGGAAAGATAACTGATTAGTTCATCTCCCGAATCTTCGGTTTGAGTCGTTCGTTCATCACGTGACGGCCCCATAAAGCTAAACCTATGCAGTCCGAGGGAAAAAGATTGTACAAAAACTTTTACTGACATAAGATTATTGTAGAGTAAAATATCATATAATACATGTTGATTACTTTTTTCTAATGCTTCGTTGATAAAATGGATGCAAAATCTTGTTCCATTGTATTTAAAATTTGGTTGTAGGACCATAAAAACATTTTCAAAATTAGTGTGTCATTTACCTCAAACCTTACCGTTTTTTTTTTGCTTGTTTTTTTTTCCAGATGCTTTGAAGAGGTGGAGCCCCAATACTACAGACTCAGACTACAGACATTGATGCAGCTATGGGGGAACACCTGAAGCATGCTCCAAGAAGAGCTGGGGGTGGTGGATATAAAAATTGAGCCATAAACAACTTTCACAGACTCTAAAAACATGTACATATGTGTTAATCATATTCCAGTATTTTTGTTGTTTACTTGTTTGATTTATGGCTGCTTAACAGTAATGCAAGACTGTTAGAAAAAAAAAAAAAAAAAAGAGTACTTCCATAGCTCTGACTTCCATGCATCAATGGTGGAACACATGAATCACACTCCTGGAAGAGCTGGTGGTTTGTGGACCAAGAAAATGAGAGTAAACATTTTGAAATTGTTTTTTGAAAGACTCTAAAAATAGTTACATATGTGTTAACTATGATCCTGTACTTTTATTTTCTTGTGTAAATAATGGCTGCTTAACATTAATGTAAAACTGTTAAAGAAAATGCCATTGCCACAGATTTAGAATTAACCACATTCTACTATTTTTATTTTCTTGTTTGGATAGTAGCCGTTTAACAAATGGAAGACATTTTTCAAAAATGTAATATTCACAATAAAATATGTTGTGCTAAATTACAACACTATTCTTCTTGCTTAAGTCCACAAATAATGTTATTGTTTGTGATGTACACGTGATTAAAACGTTTTATAGATGTTCAGGTCAGACTGGACCGATTTTGGACCTTTTTTCAACCTTTGTCAAGTTTAGATGTGTAAACCTCAAGACATAATTTAAAGGTCCCATGGCATGAACATTTCACTTTATGAGGTTTTTTAACATTAATATAAGTTCCCCTAGCCTGCCTATGGTCCCCCAGTGGCTAGAAATGGCGATATAGGTGTAAACCAAGCCCTGGGTATCCTGATTCGCCTTTGAGAAAATGAAAGCTCAGATGGCCCAATCTGGAATCTTCCCTTTATGTCGTCATACGGGGAAAGGTTACCTCCCCTTTCTCTGCTTTGCCCGCCCATGAGAAAATGAGCTACTACCGTGCGTGGTTTTTTTTCCTCGAGAGACATCATGGCTTGCAAACGAGCGAAGCATGATAGTTGCTCAGTGTTTGGATGTACAAATGAACACCAAAGTATTTTTTTAGTTCCTTCATCCGAGCCTATGGCTAGCATTAGCTACATGATAATAACTGTAACAGCATACATAAACAAACCAACTAAAGTACCATATCCAGACACAATATTTTAAACTAACCATTCGGAGACGTCCTGCTGTAGCCGCTGAGTTGCAACTTCTTCATCCGGTGCTTCTCCATCCGGATCAGATTCTGGGTCAAACTGAAAAGCTTGAATGACTGCGTGTCTTTGAGCCATTGCGATACGTCCACTGTCAACATTAGCGCATGGTAGCGCAAGCTGGTTAAGGCCACACACCCACCCTCCACCTTGCCCCACCTCTCTCGTCCTTAAAGCTACAGACACAGAAATGGCACGTCTGAAGGAAAGCTCATTGTGGGACTGGCTCATAGTGGCTGAAATTCTGCACCAAGGCTGAATTTCGGGAAACAGACTTCAGATACACAAAATAGACATCCAGAAGATGACACATTTAGACGTCCAGGGACGTGCAGAAAAGACGTGTAATTCACGGCCAGAAGACGTCAAAAACGTCGGTTCAATTTTCATTTTGGATATATTTTTCAACCACAACGGGACGTGTCGGAGGGACGTCTTTTCAACGGTCATTAAACGTCCAAATGTTTGTTGGGATAGTTCAAGAACGACCCATCACTATGAGAGAAGGGAGTTGTTGGCTAGATATCGCCCTGTATATGTGGTTTTTCGGTAGAAATTTGAGTATTGTAGTCCATCTCGAACACTGTAAAACCCAACAAGTTAGGTTAACTCAAACCGTTTGAGGCAAATGATTGCCTTATAACTGTTAGTTTTAAGAAACTTAAATGTTTTGAGTACTCTGAACTTATTTCAGTTGAGTTCACTAAATAAGATATATGCCCGACAAGTCACGGTAACTCTAACCATTTGAGTAAACCGATTGCCATAAAAACCCAAGTTAGGTTAACTCAAACCGTTTGAGGCAACTGATTGCCTTAAAACATTTAAGTTTTTAAAACTAACAATTATGAGTGCTCTGAACTTATTTCAGTTGAGTTCACTAAATAAGATATACATTGCAGTTAAGTAATTAAGTGATTAATTAAGTGCTGATTGAGCATTAGTGATGAACACCTGCTGTTAACAAACAGAATCACTGACAGAAAGAGAAACACAAGAACAACAACTGACTTTAGACACATGCTTAGATGAAATCAACTGAAATAAAATACATTAAATCTCAAGATCTGATTAAACAACCCCACAAACAGCAATTGAAAATCACAGCATCACTGGCTCTTAGAATCACTTTTACTATAATCAATACATCCATTTAATCAGAGATTAGACACACAATGAGTCTATCTATATTCACTCTCAATGAGATAAATTTACCAACAGATGATTGTCATTATAAACATATAACAACCAACTACTGATCATTTCCTCTGGGCTTTTGAGTTGTAACGAATATGCTCGAGAAACGTATGGTTACAACAGCCAGAAAAAAGAGAAAACAGCTAACACAGAAATCAAGGGTCAAGAGCCCAACTAAAGCAGACACTGATCTCTAACATGGTTACTTCAAATGAAACAAATCAACATCTAAACCTTAGTTAATTCTCAATAAGATCTTCTGTAGATGTCTGACAGAAATAAAGTCAGTCTGGTTATTAATAAGTGGAGCTGGTGATGCTGTTTGTGGGGTTGTTTAATCAGATTTTGAGAGATTTAATGTATTTTATTTCAGTTGATTTCATCTTAGGCTATGGCTGAAGTCAGTTGTAGTAGTTCTTGTGTTTCTCATCTTCAGTGATTCTGTTTGTTAACAGCAGGTGTTCATCACTAATGCTCAATCAGCACTTAATTAATCACTTAATTACTTAATTGCAAGTTTTAAAACTTACATGGTTTCAGCCAAGGGGAATTGGTTTACTCAAACGGTTTGAGTTACCCTAACTTGTTGGGTTTTACAGTGAAGACATTAGAGTGGACTTTGAGTAAATTAACTAAGCCTGCCTGCGAAGTTCCCGACTAATTAAAAGTGCGTCACGGACATTAAGAGGAGAGCTACTGGCGGCGAGACAATGCATCTCGCATAAACTGTCTAAGATCGCGCTCGTAGATAAAGAGAGTGATAAGAGGAACGATACCCAGCTAACATAAGACCAGCGGGCCACTGGCGGCAGAGTCGGTGGCCCACCGGCGGACGCCGAACCGCGGTTCACCGGTGTTTTGCTCATCGTTATTCCAGCGAACCACCAGCCACAGCTTTTCCGACAGCGGTCTGCTGACGAGCCGCTGGTTTATAATTACTGTTTGCTGGCGGTCCACGGTCGGTCCGTGGTTCATAATCAGTTCGATTACGCTAACCAAAATATCCTTGCACACAATAATGGATCAAAAACAATGTACAATGGCAATTGAAAATTTATTTTCAGTGAAAAGATTAAACATACAAATGCATACAGTATATTTATCAGATGGTTTTATCCAATGTGACTTTCAAATAGAAGCATTCAATTCACATATGTCCATACAAAAGTCAAGCACAAAATTAACCATGGTTTAACTATGATTGTTGTAGTAAATTCACAGTAACTACCATAACCATGGTCTCACTACAGCATAGTAGTAAACCTATAGTAAATACAAACTTCACCATGGTTTCAAAAACTATGGTTACCACAGTTTTACTCAAGCATTACTAAAATATTACTTTAGTAAAACCATGATATCAAAACCTTAGTTTGAGAAAAACTAAAAAACCCTGATTACTACAGTTATGGTTACTAGTTTTACCATAGTAAAAACATGGTTAACTGTTGTAAGGGTACAATGCTTTTCACAATCAAAGCAGCTTTAGAAAATTTCAAGGTTTCAAAAAAAATAAATAAAATCCTATTAACAGCCTGAGATGACTGTGACTCAATGGGGAGCATCTTCTGGCAACAAATTAATGTCTATATGTCAATAACTCTAAGATAATAAAAGTTATGTGTTCAAAGTCATGTTCAGTTAAAGGGACAACCATTAAAGGGTAGGTTCGGGGAATTTAAATCTACTTTATACTGTCACAAAGTCTGTAATATGTAAATAAACAATATTCGGATAATGCAAAATATTATTTGGCTGACAAATAAATGGGTATATCTCATGGAACTATAAAGATTAAACATTGTTCGTTCACATATATTACCATCATAGTAACAATACAAAGTGGGTTGAAAATCACTCAACGTATACTTTAAGGCAATGATTACAATACATAACATTTGTCAGGTTGGTATGTTCATCTATAGTTGCCATCATCTGGGGTCTTCATGAGTGTTGGCATCATCTGAAGTAACCACAAGTGAGGCTGGATCCAAGCTGTAGTATCACTGGGATGGGAAACCTGAAAGATAGAAACAGGAAAACAAAAGGAGAAGAATTAGCATAGATGCTGTTCATATTATTTCAGGCAAAAGATGATTGTGCATTTATTACTAGAGTACAAGGTTATGAGTTGTTATGTGAATGCTTGGCTAAAAGATGTATTTTTAATCTAGATTTAAACAGAGAGAGAGTGTGTGTCTGAGCCCCAAACATTATCAGAAGGCTATTTGAGAGTTTAAGAGTAAAATGCGAAAAAGCTCTGCCTCCTTTACTGGACTTTGATATTCTGGGTACTATACTAGTACTGGGTACTAAAGAGTTTTGTGACATTATTTAGCTTACTTTGCTATAATTTGGTCAAATCGCAATCTGATTTTATTGTATATCCCTTAGTAAGCATATAATTTGTCCTCAATATTCAGGGAACAGACACAGTCTACACTCTAAAAACTAGTTTTATAGTCCATTAAAATAAAATGTTTTAATTGGTCAAACATTTAAGACCACAGCAAGTTATGTCAATTAAAATTTAACCATTTACTCCATGTGTTTTATGTTACCTCAACTAAAATTTATTATTTGGGCATCATAAGAAATTGCGGGGGAACTAAAACATATATTTTTATAGTTTAACAAAATTATTAAAAATGATTAACTGGTGTTTATCAATCACTAAAAACACAATTTACAACACATAATAGCCATAATTTAATAACGATCTCCATTTATAACATTTGTCATACAGACTAAACATACAGGCTTAAAGAAAAAAAGTCACTTACATCTCGGATGACCTAAGCGTCAGTAAATTAACAGCAAATTTTCATTTTTGGGTGAACTATCCCTTTAAAGCTCCAGCTGACAAACATTACATCTGTAATACAACTGCAAAATTCAGTTTAACCTTTAATGAACTAAGAAAAACCTAAACAAGCTAAACAAAATGTTAGCAAACAAACATTTACAAACATTACAAACTAGAACAACTGTTCATAATTACATCTTTAAAATGATGCAGAAGTCAAAAAAAAAAAAAATGAACCAGGTGTTACAGTATATAAAATCAAGTGAAGTCACCTTTATTTATAATGCACTTTATACAATACTGATTGTGCGAAAGCAGCTTTACAGTCAAACAGGAAAATAGTTTGTTAATAATGCAAGAGGACATTAACAAGTCATTTTTCCAGTTAAAGTCAGTTCATTGATGATTCAATGAAATCATCATTCAGTTCTGCTCTTTTCCAATAGTGTCTATGCAATCAGCCAAGCGTCCCATATAAGCAAGCCAAAGGCGACAGCGGCAAGGACTCAAAACTCCATCGGTGACAGAAACTGAGTAGAAAACCTTGGGAGAAACCAGGCTCAGTCGAGGGGCAGTTCTCCTCTGGCCAGACGAAACCATCATGGCATGGTTTAATTCCTGCACAGGTCAGATTGAGCAGAGGACTTGTCTGTTTCTCGTGGTCTTGTCCCGATGGCCAACGAGGTCTTCACTGGGGATCCGTCTCTGGAGCTCATCTAGCTGACATGGTCTCCGCTGACATTCAGTGCTGTAGAGGTCATCTCTAGGTGCTGATCCACCATCTGATCTGGATACGGACTGGATCTGGGTGGCTATGGTGACCTCGGAATAAGAATGAAACAGACTAATATTAGCGGAGATGCCACTGAGAACAATAAAGCACATTTTAATTGTAGTAAACACTCTAAACATTTACACATGGAATGAAAACAATAAACTCCTATTCTTGAAGGTACACACAGCGTGTAGTTGCAGTGGAGTGGTCTGGTCTTTGGTGCCTTGGAAGAACTGACTGGGTTGCATCTGAAATCTTGCAGTGATGACAAAGCACCAATGAAACCTTTGGCCACACCCTGATGGAGAAAGAAAAGTACATTTTAAGTTAAAAAAAATTAAATGATGCCTTTTAAATCACTTACAATGTATCAATATCAGTTGATTAAGTCAATTTGTGATGAAACAGAAGTTGAAACCTCTGTTTTTTTTGTTTTGTTTTTTTTGGCATAAATCCATCCATTGCACAACAGGGAGCATTGATGCTGACTGGATTTGTAATAGAACATGTACATTTCATATTATAGGGCTAAGTTACTTTAAATAGCATGAAATAATAGCATAATATAACAGTCCTGCCTGTTGTTGATAAATACCAATGGTGACGTTTACAAATTGATTGATCAGTTGTCCCAGTGATTACTGAGCCACGGTCTTTCCCTGTGCAGGAACTATATGTAACTATATAATATATCTAGTGATTCACTAACCTAGAACTGACTGAGACGCTTTGAACGGCCTCGTGAAACGATTCAGTTGTTCATTTTCGTTCGGAACGACAAACTTCTCTTACGAAGCGCCATTCACGAGACAAGAATTCATTATAGTAACACAGCTTTTGACATTGTGTTTTATGGATTAAACAATGTGAGAGCACGTTCCCTTAACCTAAACTTCCCTCAGACATAACATATCATACAACTCTTATTCAATGTTTTTATGTTGTACGCTTGTGTATAAATATATACATTTTAAATAAAACATTTACACCTTTATAATATACGTTTTTATAAATGCAGTATAACGTTAAGTACAAATATTTATTCAGTGCCACTTGACTTACTTGATGCCTGAACTTAACATACACTGTCTTATATCCACTTTTCTTCAGATATACAACTCGTAAAACACTTTCTAAATGTCCACTCAAAAAAATTGGATATGTTGCATGATTTTCTCGTTAAATTTAGTCTAAAAAATAACATTTATTTAGTGCAACTCACCTGACTCGTGAACTTGACAAGATGGCGCCGCTGTTTCTCCTGCGAAGTCACTCAGGCTTGTGCACATGCAAGTGTTGGCTGGATTTGTTTTTATTAGTTTAGTCAACATTTAGCATTCTGAATGTTGACTGGATTTGAAAATAACCATTCATTTAATATTTTTTAAATATATTTGTGCAGACTTAATATGTCTTCTCAACTAAGCACAAGCAATAAAAAGAGTTCAACTTAAATATTTGGTAACACTTTATTTTGATAGTCCACTTTAGACATTCTACTAACAGTAAGTAACTTTGCAACTACACGTCAACTAGCAGTCATTAAGAGTATTAGTAGACTCTCTGCTTAATAACTTCTAACACTTTATTTTGATGGGTCCACAACATACAGCATACTGACTATCAGAAACTTTATAAGTATATGTCAGCTTATTCTACTAACCCTAAACCTACCCTACTGAGAGTTAGTAGACATGTAGTTGCAAATTAATGAGAATTAGTTGACACGTAGTTACAAAGTTACTTATAGTTAGTAGAATGTCTAAAGTGGACTATCAAAATAAAGTGTAACCAAATATTGTACATATGCCACAGTATTATTGAAGTGGGAGGAACATCATAACTAATTTACACAACTGTTAAAAAGTCTGGGGTCAGTAGGATTTTTACATCTTTGAAAGAAGTCTCTTATACTCACAACTCAAAAAACAGTTAAAACAATAACATTGTGAAATGATATTACAATTACAACTGTTTTTTTTTTTTTTTGAATGTGTTAAAATTGTAACGTATTGCTGTGATCAAAGCTGAATTTAACATCATTACTCCAGTCTTCAGTGTCACATGATCCTTCAAAAATAAACCTGATTTGCTGCTCAAGAAACATTTCTGATTATTAACAATATAAAAAAAGATGTGCTGATAAAAAAAGTGTAAACTTTTTCTTTTTTTTTCAGGATTCATTGTTAAATAGACTCCAGACCTTTAAATGGCATTGTACAATACTGTTCTAAAGTTTACAGTCAGTGAGGTTTTTTTAATAAATTCATTTTTATTCATTAAATTGATGAGAAGTGAGAGTAAATATTTTTGTTTCAAATAAACACTGTTCATTTTAAACTTTGTTCATTAAGGAATCCTGAATAATAAACACAAAACACAAAATAAAATACAAATCAGGAATATTTCCTGAGTGTCACAAATCGGCTGACTCCAGTGAGATGCGGAGACGAGGAACTTCCGGATGAGGAGTTTATTAACAATAATCAAAATACTACAACGAACACGTTCAACGATAAACATATACCATTAACATATAGATTGACATGTAAGACAACACCAAGACTTGACGGAACACAGGACTTAAGTACACTGGGGAAAACTAGATAATTAAAGACACAGGACTGGAGACGAATTAACTAATGATGACATAAACTAGGACACGGACAGGAACTCCAAATAAGGACACGAGAGGAGGGGAAAACACAAGACGTGGAGACACAGTCTGACACTGAGCAGCAAATCGGCATATTAGAATGATTTCTGAATAATCATCATGTAAAATTGAAGAGTAATGATGCTGAAAATTCATCTTTGATCACAGAAATAAAATACATTTTAACATCACTCACTCATGTTTGGATGTCAAACCTTCTTAAAATAACTTTAATAAAGAATTGTAAAAGATGCATGGTGATATGCATTTTGTCACTACATATTTGCATATATGAAGTGATTTAATGAGCTTTCTCATGCAGCTTACCTATGTTTCCCACATCTCTGTCAGCAGCTTCCATCAGAAATTTAGATATCTTGGAGCTTCTCTTCTGTTGTAGAACTGTTACTCCTGAAACCACAGAACAATTTTTATCAATAATTGTTTGCCATTAAATATCAAATCACGTTTTAACTAGATTCAGTTAATACATGCTCTCTTAAGTGACGTCACCAATTAACAGTAAAGTTGCAGCACATATTTTAGGCTAAATAAATTAGTCTAATTCCGATAACCCATTGACAAAACCTTTACAAATCTATTAAAATCTCCCAACTACACATAAATACGTGATGAAAAGTCAAAACTTTGATAAATCAGAGCTCAATATACAGAGTTAGCATACATCGTCTGAAAACAGTTGAGATGCTAACGGACTTTTTCGAAGACACTAAACCGTCTTATTGAAGTAAATATTCAACAGAAGCGTATCAATTACAAGAAAGAAAAGTGTCAGGAACAGTTGTATGTAATATTTGTGTGATTTTAGGGACTAAACTCACCTGAAAACGGTGAAAACAGCAGCGAGAGACACAGTGTTGCAGCTGTCAGTTGGAGAGTTGCCGCAACGTTTCCATGGTAACTCCCTCGCTGCAGCGTTTGAATGAGACTCAGGGCGCGCATCCATCAAAACACGTCACAGTCACACACCATTTAAATAAACATTATATAGAACATAAACAACAACAAAAAAAACATTATTTAATTTTGAATTTTAATCGTTTTGTAGTTATATGACCCATTCATACATAGATGTAAACTGCAACCCACACGTGATAGTGGGACAAAGTAGCACTTTTATTTTTATTTAATTTGTATAGATTTTTTTTTTCATTATATTTTGTATTGTTGTTTTTACGATCACTGTCGGCACACCATCGGCGAGCCGACCAATCTAAAAACGCTGTCGGTCAGCCGGCGTTTTTTGGGTGGCACACCACCAGCGGTTTGCCGCGGCTGGGCCTCCGTTGGTGCACCAGTGGGCAAACGGTTCTGTCCCGTGTTTCTACTGATCTCTTACATGACATCTTTGTTTTATAAATTATATATATATATATATATATATATATATATATTACATTTATGTTTTACATTACATTTTTACAGTTAAAAGGAATCTGAAGCACTGAATAAAAATAGTGAGAGTTATAATTATTAACAAAAGTTTAGTATAAAAACTGCAAGCACATTTTTAAATGAAATGAATAGTTTGAATGATCGTAAAAACAACAATACAAAATCTAATAAAGCAAAAAAAAAAAAAAAAATCTATAAAACTAAAAGTGCTACTTTGTCCCACTATCACGTGCGGGGTTGCAGTTTACACCTATGTATGAATGGGTCATATAACTACAAAACGATTAAAATTCAAAATTAAATCATTTTTTTGTTGTTGTTTATGTTCTACATAATGTTTATTTAAATGGTGCGTGACTGTGACGTGTTTTGATGGACGCGCGCCCTGAGTCTCATTCAAACGCTGCAGCTAGGGAGTTACCATGGAAACGGGGCGGCAACTCTCCAACTGACAGCTGCAACACTGCGTCTCTCGCTGCTGTTTTCACCGTTTTCAGGTGAGTTTAGTCCCTAAAATCACACAAATATTACATACAACTGTTCCTGACACTTTTCTTTCTTGTAATTGATACGCTTCTGTTGAATATTTACTTCATAAAGACGGTTTAGTGTCTTCGAAAAAGTCCGTTAGCATCTCAACTGTTTTCAGACTATGTATGCTAACTCTGTATATTGAGCTCTGATTTATCAAAGTTTTGACTTCATCACATATTTATATGTAGTTGGGAGATTTTAATAGCTTTGTAAAGGTTTTGTCAATGGGTTACTGGAATTAGACGAATTTATTTAGCCTAAAATATGTGCTGCAACTTTACTGTTAATCGGTGACGTCACTTAAAGGAGCATGTATTAGCTGAATCTAGTTAAAACGTGATTTGATATTTAATGGCAAATGGCAAAAATGCATATCGCCATACATCTTTTACAATTCTTTATTAAAGTTATTTTAAGAAGGTTTTGACATACAAACATGAGTGAGTGATGTTAAAATGTATTTTATTTCTGTGATCAAATATGAATTTTCAGCATCATTACTCTTGTTGTACATGATGATTATTCAGAAATCATTCTAATATGCTGATTTGCTGCTCAGGAAATATTCCTGATTCGTATTTTGTTTTGTGTGTATTATTCAGGATTCCTTAATGAACAAAGTTTAAAATGAAAAGTGTTTATTTGAAACAAAAATATTTACTCTAACTTCTCATCAATTTAATACATCCTTGCTGAATAAAAATTTATTTATTAAAAAACCTCACTGACTGCAAACTTTTGAACAGTATTGTACAATACCATTTAAAGGTCTGGAGTCTATTTAACAATGAATCCTGAAAAAAAAAAAAAAAAAGTTTCCACTAAAATGTTTATCAGCACATCTTTTTTAAAATATTGTTAATAATCAGAAATGTTTCTTGAGCAGCAAATCAGATTTAATTTTGAAATATCATGTGACACTGAAGACTGGAGTAATGATGTTAAATTCAGCTTTGATCACAGCAATACATTACAATTTTAACATATTCAAATAATAATAAAAAAAAAACAGTTCTCTTGAATTGTAATATCATTCCACAATGTTATTGTTTTAACTGTTTTTTGAGTTGTGAGTATAAGAGACTTCTTTCAAAGATGTAAAAAGCCACTTTAAACTGAAACTATATACTATAGGCTACTATATCTTACGATTTTTTTAAAAGCCTTTCATATAAAGCCTGATATATGTAGAACAAATTGTATTATGCACTTTCTCCGCAGCAGTTCAGTCTGTGTCGTCCCTAGATATTTTTTTCAGATGCGCTCGTATCAAACTACTTATATCTATATTAACGGTATTGCTTCATACTGTATCGCTTATAAAGATTATATCGATATATCGTACAAACTCAATATACCGCCCAGCCCTACTGAAACACCTGGTTCATTTTTTTTTGTGACTTCTGCCTCATTTTAAAGATGTAATTGTGAACAGTAGTAATATTTGTAAATGTTTGTTTGCTAACATTTTGTTTAGCTTGTTTAGGTTTTTCTTAGTTCATTAAAGTTTAAACTGAATTTTGCAGTTATATTACAGATGTAATGTTTGTCAGCTGGAGCTTTAAAGGGATAGTTCACTCAAAAATGAAAATTTGTTGTTAATTTACTGACCCTAAGGCCATCCGAGATGTAGGTGACTTTTTTTCTTTAAGCCTGTATGTTTAGTCTGTATGACAAATGTTATAAATGGAGATTGTTATTAAATAATGGTTATTATGTGTTGTAAATTGTGTGTTTTTAGTGATTGATAAACACCAGTTAATCATTTTTAATAATTTTGTTAAACTATAAAAATATATGTTTTAGTTCTCCCGCAATTTCTTATGATGCCCAAATAATAAATCTTAGTTGAGGTAACATATAAAACACGTGGAGTAAATGGTTCAATTTTAAATGACATAACTTGCTGTAGTCTTCTAAATGTTTGACCAATTAAAACATTTTATTTGAATGGACTATAAAACTACTTTTTAGAGTGTAGACTGTGTCTGTTCCCTGAATATTGAGGACAAATTATATGCTTACTAAGGGAAATACAATAAAATCAGATTGCGATTTGACCAAATTATAGCAAAGTAAGCTAAATAATGTCACAAAGTACCCAGTATAGTACCCAGAATATCAAAGTCCAGTAAAGGAGGCAGAGCTTTTCCGCATTTTACTCTTAAATTCTCAAATAGCCTTCTGATAATGTTTGGGGCTCAGACACACACTCTCTCTCTGTTTAAATCTAGATTAAAAATACATCTTTTAGCCAAGCGTTCACATAACAACTCATAACCTTGTACTCTAGTAATAAATGCACGTGATCATCTTTTGCCTGAAATAATATGAACAGCATCTATGCTAATTCTTCTCCTTTTGTTTTCCTGTTTCTATCTCTCAGGTTTCCCATCCCAGTGTTACTACAGCTTGGATCCAGCCTCACTTGTGGTTACTTCAGATGAAGACCCCAGATGATGGCAACTATAGATGAACCCAGGGGCGCAGATAGGATTTTTTAACTGGGGGGGACCAAGCTGTCAGCAAATTATTTAAACTCAATTCGTTATTTTGCGTAATTTGGGCTTTAACTAGTGCTCAAGTAGTTACTTTGCGTAATTTGGGCTAATGATTTGCACTAAAAAGCCATTGGGGGATTCTTATTTGAAATCATGGATAAACAACAATGAACAAAGGTAAACAAAGGCCTACCTGATCACCACTAGCAATTCATGATCAGACTGTTATTTGACTAGTATGCCAATCACCCACCAAAACTTCATGTCTTCAGCAAAGTATGTTTTATTTAAACATTTGCTTATCTCAGCATACAAAGTCTATCATTATGAACAAAAAAATGAGAATGTTTTTCATAGTCCATAATTTAAGAATCTATATCCTCCGATTTCCTGCTATAAGAGGATGTCAAAAGTTTATGTAGGCCTTTATTTGTTGTTTGCATAAACCTTCCACCACACAAATTTACTTATAATTATTTTTATAGTGGCTTACACGACAGTGAACATACCTCAGTCAATTTATACAGTACAATGGGTTAAATGATAAGATAAAACATTATTTCCTGACGATAAATAGTTTTTGCTGTGTTTGCTAAGTGCAAAAACATTCTTGCCATTATTGTCAGACTAGTTATTCCCCTTAACAAATCTAATCTGCCACATCTGGGAAAGTCAACAGGCATAGGATACTTACATTGTTTGTTTTTTGAAAAAACGAGGTGATTGTTTTTTGTCTCTTCATTGCCTTTATGTGGCATTTGCAGTCGATTTTTTTCAGTTCAGAAAATCACCGACTCAGCTCAGTCATAAATTGTATATGATCACTATGGTTACCGCTCATACAGGCACGAGGTCCCGCCTTTATCGCCTCTGATTGGCTAGAAGGGCTCTCTCCGATTGGCTACACTAACGCGACCCCTAAACCTACATAATAGGAGGAGACCCTTCTAGCCAATCAGAGGCGAAAAAGGCGGGACCTTCCCATACCATCCTGGGAAAAAAAGATTCGCGCCCCGGCGGCGTCACTCAGAGAGAGTGCAAACACTGGTTAATCCTCTGTTTTACCGATTTTTGTCGCCTTTCGTAGGGATAGTGAGGGCGGGGGACGGATCGGGTCACTATGAATTTGGGGGGGTCATGTCCCCCCCGTCCCTAGTGCCATCTGCGCGCCTGGATGAACCTACCAACCTGACAAATGTTATGTATTGTAATCATTGCCTTAAAGCATACGTTGAGTGATTTTCAACCCACTTTGTATTGGTACTATGATGGTAATATATGTGAACGAACAAGATTTAATCTTTCTCTGAGTTCCATGAGATATTCCCATTTATTTGTCAGCCAAATAATATTTTGCATTATCCGAATATTGTTTATTTACATATTACAGACTGTGTGGTAGTATAAAGTGGATCTAAATTCCCCGAAACTACCCTTTAATGTTTGTCTGTTTAACTGAACATGACTTTGAACACATAACTTGTATTATCTTAGAGTTATTGACATATAGACATTAATTTGTTGCCAGAAGATGCTCCCCATTGAGTCACAGTCATCTCAGGCTGTTAATAGGAATTTTTTTTTTTTTTAAACTTTGAAATTTTCTAAAGCTGCTTTGATTGTGAAAAGCAGTGTACCCTTACAACAGTTAACCATGTTTTTACTATGGTTAAACTAGTAATCATAACTGTAGTAATCAGGGGTTTTTAGTTTTTCTGAAACTAAGGTTTTGATATCATGGTTCTACTAAAGTAATATTTTAGTAATGCTTGAGTAAAACTGTGGTAACCATAGTTTTTGAAAGTATGGTGAAGTTTGTAGTTACTATAGGTTTACTACTATGCTGTAGTAAGACCATGGTTATGGTAGTTACTGTGAATTTACTACAACAATCATAGTTAAACCATGGTTAATTCTGTGCTTGACTTTTGTACGGGTACAAATATGTGAATTGAATGCTTCTATTTGAAAGTCACATTGGATAAAACTATCTGATAAATATACTGTATGCATTTGTATGTTTAATCTGTTCACTGAAAATAAATTTGTAATTGCTATACTCACAACCTGCGCAACGTCATAGAATGTCTCTGAACAGGTTCACGCCCACTTTTGGGGGAAAACAAACCGCCATACAGCATCGGATCGAGGAAGTGGACTAACCTTACAACATGCCAAAGAGTTGTTGTGTGGTTGGGTGCACCAATAATGTTTGTAAAAACCCAAATTTAGCCCAGGCTACCTGCCACCATCATCCATATCTTGCTGTTATGGAAATATTATGAATTACGGATGATGCTATCGAAAGCGAAGCCAGGCTAGTTGTATGGCTGGACAGAAAAGTGCACTCAGTACTCTAAATATAAGGACATAATATATACATTTAAAGATGTTTACTTTCAAATGAAGTAAAATCATTCACTGGTTTACCTGGTGATTAGATTAGGTATGAGTAAATGTCCGGCAAGACACCTCTGGCCACTGGGTGGGGTTGTTACACCAATTTGACGCTGGGATAATGAGTTTTTAAATTGACCAAATTAAGTTTATGGATGTATCTTTCACGCTCTATGGCAGGCAGGGTGGACATATAATTACTTGACATGATTAATCCTAGTGATTACTTAAGTTATTCACGTCTGTCGGCTGTGTATGGACGTTGCTTTTTGCCGCTATTTTGTATTGAAGCCTATGGGAAGTCTAGTTTGTTTTCCCCCAAAAAGGGGCGGTAACGAAATTGACAGTTAAGTTCCCGGATGTGCCGGTAGTGCGTATTGTACATTGTTTTTGATCCATTATTGTGTGCAAGGACATTTCGGTTAGCGTAATCGAACTGATTATGAACCACGGACCGACCGTGGGCCGCCAGTAAACAGTAATTATAAACCAGCTGCCGCTGGTGGTCCGCTTGAATAACGATGAGCAAAACGCCGGTGAACCGCGGGTGGCGTCCGCCGGTGGGCCGCCGACTCTGTCACCAGTGGCCCGCTGGTCTTATGTTAGCTGGGATTATAACTCACTATTTTTATTCAGTGCTTCAGATTCCTTTTAACTGTAAAATGTAATGTAATACATAAATGTAATATATATATATATATATATATAATTAATAAAACAAAGATGTAAGAGCTCTCATGTAAGAGCTCAGTAGAAACACAGGACAGACCCTCCACTTGCCACTGGTGTACCGACGGAGGCCCAGCCGCGGCAAACCGCTGGTGGCGTGCCACCCAAAAAACGCAGGCTGACCGACAGCATTTTTAGATTGGTCGGCTCGCCGATGGTGTGCCGACGGTGGTCCGACCGTATTAAGCTGCTGAATTTGTGCCGCCCAAAAACTGCTGGTGGACAGCCAGGTCATTGTTTGCTGGGAAACCAAACGAGGCATGAAGAAAAATATTTAGACAAAAATAGATTATATAGATATAGATTATAGGGTAGCCTATAGCCTATATAGGCCTATGCCAGCGGTGTAAAAAAAAAATGTCTGCAAAAAAAAAATACAAAGCTCGAGTTAAAATGTTTTGTCATTCATTGTTTTTAAAACTTTCATCTTCCGCTAATATTTAGAGACAGACGGATAAATATAAAATAATGAATAAAAATAAATTTTAGTTACCCGGGTACAGTTACAGACCTGTTCATAGGCGTAAATCCCGGGGGGGACGGGGGGGACAGGACCCCCCCTATCTGAGGCTTGTCCCCCCTAAAAATATCATTACAAGTGACTCTGTGTATTGAAAATAATATAATGGACATATACTTAAAATAACTGTGTGACTAGTAAAACAAAATAAACGCAAAAAAAACGTTTTAAGTTCAGAAATGTTTTGATTCCCCCCTCCCTTTCCTCACAGTGGTTTGGTCCACTGCCTGCTTTCCTTCTTTACCGATACACACACACACACACACGAGCAGTGTTGCCAACTTAGCGACTTTGTCGCTAGATTTAGCGACTTTTCAGACCCCCTAGCGACTTTTTTTCCAAAAAAGCGACTAGCGACAAATCTAGCGACTTCTTGGACAAACCTTAGCGAGTCTCTGTGATCGCTCGGACTGCCGCAACGGCGCGAGGTCAGCGCGTACACACCTCTTTCTCTGCATCTGCTCTGTTCAGCGGCGGCTGAGAGGAGCAGCGTTCAGTTAAAATAGATATTATGTTGTTTCTCTAATTTTACATGCAAATATAGCCGATATCACAGCACAGAAATTGTCTCGTCTTTTGTGTATTTGATTTAATCAGAAGACAGCTCAATTATAAATCAGGATTTTTGTGCAGATTTTGTCTTGAAAGGGAGATGTAACGTTAGTCTTAAAGGGCAGCGTTTCAGTCACTATTTCATATTTTATTCTTTTGTCTGACATCAGAAACAGTAAAATATATAAATGAAAACAGTTATTATTAATTTGGCTGCATTAAAATACAGTATGTGAGCACAGAGAGACAAACAATGTAAAAGGCAATACAACGTGATGACGTCATGAATATGCTAATTAGCGTATGACGTCATTTAGCGACTTTTCAAACTGGCTTTAGCTACTTTCCATTGAAAGAAGTTGGCAACACTGCACACGAGTCCGGCGGGAGAGAGCAAGTTAGTTATGTGTAAGTAGGCTGTCAAGGCTATTTTATTCTCTTTTAAACATCGGGTGAAATGATTCTTTTCTTTAATACAGATGATGCTGGATCATTAATAAATTAGTCATTACAAAAAAATTATGACATCCGATGTATTTTCTATGAGCGATTATAAGTTTGACAAGCTTAATACCGTAGCTTGTCACCCACTACAACTAACACTGCGATAAGCCTGTGTGTGAACTGATATTAGGCTAATATTGTAGACCTATGTGTTGGGTTTCGTTCAATATTATGTTAAGTGGCAGATCAGTGGGTTTAATGCGGTTGAATTAATGCGAAAGAGACATACTAGGTTTCAGACGAAACCTAAAATACTATGGATGAAGCAAAATAATAATTATAATATGACCGCGTGGTGAACCATGAACTCATATTTAAACACGGTCTCCATGCTATGTACACATGCTGTGTACACATATCTATCCTTATAAGTACAATTTTGGCTGTATTATTTGTGTCCCCTTCAAATATTGCTCTTGAGAAATTTTACGTTTATTGTCCCCCCCTACTGTCAGATGAAATTTACGCCCCTGGACCTGTTCCACTCTGAGAGAGTGCAGGCGCAGATCTCCGATTCCTCTGACCAAGCTTCAACCTGTATCAGACGTTATGATTTCGATCAGATGCGTCGGCTGTGTCGGTTGATAAGCCAACGTGGTTTCGACGTTGAATCGATGTTTTATTTTCGACGTATAACGTTCTGATGTACCGACCAAATAATGAACGTTGATTCAACATCGAAATTGACGATCGATACTGACCGTTACAACCAAAAATCGACGTTGATTCTATGTCAATTTGCTATCTGGGGTGCCCACGACGTTTCTGGGATGTCAGTCAAGATTCTAAAAAATGGAACTTTACCACGACGTCCTCACAATGTCGCCATAAAGCAATGTCGCGCTGACCAAAGGACGTCGAACTGGCGACGTCCTCACAACGTTCTGTGTTTGCTGGGTGTTTGGATTGAAACAATAACCTAGTGTGTTTAAAAAGTCGCCTACACAGTGTACATTTTTGCTAAATAGCTTGCAAATAAAAGATTGTTGGGGAGGGGGGTAGTTGCAGAGACAGAATAGCTGCCTTAAAGGCTTTATTTGCAACATGACATTAGAAAAACAGCATCCATTGCATCCTGGAGGGACATTTGGTCCTGTGGTCAAAGACCTTCCATCTCCAGGCTCAGAGAAACTCCTCATTGGGGTTGAGGAAAGGGGAGTAAGGGGCAAGGAAAAGAGACATCATTCTGGAATGGGTGTCAAACCAGGCTCTGACTGCACTGGGAATGGTGGAATGCCACATTGTTCCATGTGATCACATATATTGGCAAGTGGTCTCCCACTTGTCCAATGGCACCAGTCTCTGGCACCAGTCTTTGGTGCAGATCTTCTAAAATCTCACATTTATGCAAGAGTGCACTTTTCCACACAAGATCAGAACATAGAGGTCCTCTTTTACTATATATCATATGGTCATGCGATTGAAAGAACCTCAACACCTGAGTGTGTTTCCTAGATGGGAATCAGCTGTAATTTATATATTTGCATAACTTCAATCCGCTGTTTCTCATTAGCAATGGAATGAAATTAATTAATTGCATAGCCCACACAGACAGATGTTGTACTAACTGTGTTAAGAGTTTAGGAACATTGTTAAAAGCATTGAAAAAATTGTCATAGCGATCGTATAAAACTGTAATACAGCGCCATCTGTTCATGAATAAAGATCAGCATAAACATATACTATTTAAATACCAATAAATATGCTTTTATCAGTGTTTTTTGATAAACATGACTCAATATAACAGTGTGACTACAGTAAAAAAGCTCGGACAAGCCTAAATATACAAATACATTTACATTTAGTCATTTAGCAGATGCTTTTATCCAAAGCGACTTACAAATGAGGACAATGGAAGCAATCAAAATCAACAAAAGAACAATGATATGCAAGTGCTATAACAAGTCTCAGTTAGCTTAACAGTACACGTAGCAAGGTTTTTAAATTATATAATAAATAAAAAAGAAAACAGATAGAATAGAAAAAGAATAGAGCAAGCTGTTAGGGGCCTTTTTTGCTTTTGTTAATTGTATAATAAATAAAAAGAAAACAAATAGATAGAATACAAAAAGATTAGAAAAGCTAGTGTTAGTATTTTTAATATTTTTTTTAAAGAATAGAATTAGAATAGAGAGTGCTAGAGTTAGAGGGTCAAATAAAGATGGAAGAGATGTTTTAGCCGATTCTTGAAGATAGCTAAGGACTCAGCTGTTCGGATTGAGTTGGGCAGGTCATTACACCAGGAGGGAACATTTAATTTAAAAGTCTGTGAAAGTGATTTTGTGCCTCTTTGGGATGGCACAATAAAGCGACGTTCACTTGCAGAACGTAAGCTTCTAGAGGGCACATAAGTCTGAAGTAATGAATTTAGGTAAAGGGGTGCAGAGCCAGTGGTGGTTTTGTAGGCAAACATTAATTCCTTGAATTACGCGAGCAGCTATTGGTAGCCAGTGCAAATTTGTAGCGTAGCCACATAGTAGTAGGCATGCCCTTGAGAAAAATAAGTGTGCTTAATTGCAGTAAAAGTGTACTTTCTGTGTACTTCAATTATTAAAAGTATACTTTTTAAAAAGTGCACTTGCAGATGATATAATATAATTTAAATTAAAGGCCACTTAAGTGTACTTAAAGAAAGTACACTTTAATGACAATAGGTCTTAACATACTTAAGTGCACTTTTTTAAAATGCACTATATAATAATGTCTAATTAAGTATTACTTATACATTTTACATAATTATGATTTTATTGTGTTTTAAATAAGTATACTTATTTTGATATATGTACATGTAAAATAATTGATTTTAATTTCAACTTAAGTGTGTTCTCCAAAATTACATTTGTTAATATATTTTAAATGTATTTAGTCTATAATATATACTATGTGCATTAATGCACTTGAAATGTATATTTCTTCTAAACTTAAATACACTTTCTTATACAGAATACTCCATAAAACTTGTTGAAATTTTCATCACCAGCTCTTGCACTATGAACTCTATGACGTTTAATTTTCGACATAATATTTGACATACAGTGTCATTTATGAGAGCACTGTATTTGTATGTAATAGTACTGTACTTTACATCTGTGTACAGAATACTTTCAATATCATTATGTTGTTCTAAGTCACTTTAATTGCAAGCAAAAGTTTAACAGATCTAAACAAAATTCATTTGGATTCAAATACATTTTAATTAGACTAGGCTACACTGCACTGTAAAAAATGAAATTTAGTTAGGTGAATGAGTCATGGAGGAGTCTAACAATAGTCTTTGGTCTAACTACACAATGAATTAGGACAACTTGAACAGAAATGAAAAGCCTGAAATAACATGTAACCACATGTAACAGTATCTCTTTTGTTTTATGCTCATGCGCCAAAAATACCATGTCATGATGGCGCGCTACTTCAGCAGAGTTGCTGCGCGCCATGTTTCTGTAATCACGACGCGTGAGGGAGCTTTGCTGATCAAACGAGAACAAAGGAGAGGTGCGTTTGGATGATTACAGATGAGACTTATGTACTGCAGATAATGAGTCAAGTAAGTGTATCTTGATATAAGCTTTCTTTATTCTTAATTTAGTTTTACCAGTCCTGCGGCTTTCACCGGCAGTTCTTGCTATATGGACTCGGGAGGTGAATTAATCGCGTCCTATAATTTATCTATGAATGCATTCTGATATCGGAATGTTATCGCGTGCATGGACCAAGAAATTTGGCTACTGAAAATACAATATTGTATTTTAACTAAACGATTTAAAATTCAATTTAACGCTACTGAACAAAATTCAAAAGATCCAATCTTATTATAACCACCAGTATTATATACTGTATCTGTAATGAGTCATCAGAGGGAAGATCCATTTGCAGCTTTAATAAAAGTTAACAGTTGTACAGGCAGTGGTCAGTAACAGTAACAAGGATATCAGAGGAGAGACAAGAGCAGAGTAACAAGGCAGGCAAGAGGGTCAAAAGGCAGGCAGAGAACAATCCAAAACGAGAGAAACAGTCCAGAGTCCAAACACAATCCAACAGAGAAGGGTAAGAATGCTCAGAAATGTCAGCCGGGGCAATACAAGACTTCACGATGAATGTGTGTGTGTGTGTGTGTGTGTGTGTGTGAGAGACTCAAGTAGTCTCATAGATGAGCATCAGGTGGACTAGTAATCAGAGTCCTGGTACGGGGATGATTGGAAATGGAGTTCGGAGAGAGAAGTCAATACTCAGGTGATGGCGACCTTTTGGCCGGATTTGTTACAGAGCCCCCACCCTGTGAGCGGCTCCTGACGTGAGAAGGCAAACGACGCCAGGGTCTTCCACAAGGATGGGGGGCCGGTTTGTTCGGATGGGTCCTGTGAAAGTCAGTGGTAAGTGATGGGTCAAGAATGTCCTTGGCCCCAACCCAGGACCTTTCCTCCGGTCCGTACCCCTCCCAGTCAACGAGATATTGCAGAACACCTCCCGGCGCTGAGTCAAGAATCTCCTGAACCTGATATGCCTCTTCACCATCGATGATGAGGGGGCCCCTGGTTCCAGGCCTCGTCTAGGTCGTCGGCCCCTCTCGGAGCACCAGCGGCTTTGAGCAACGAGACATGAAAAGTGGGTGAGATACGATACTGAGGTGGTAAAGCTAAACGATAAGAAACAGGAGTTATTTGTTTAATGATTTTGAATGGACCCACGTACCTGGGACTCGGTTTACGACAGGGTAGTCGGAGCCGAAGGTCCCGAGTGGAGAGCCAAACCCTTGATCCCGGGACATACTCAGGGTTGGGACGTCGGCGACGGTCAGCTCGTTCTTTGTGTCTTCTGACAGCACGTTGGAGATGAGTATGAGCCTCGTTCCAGGTAATTTCACTCCTCCTTAGCCAGTCATTGACTGCAGGTAATTCTGAGGGTTCCCCCGACCATGGAAAGAGAGGCGGTTGGAATCCAAGTACGCATTGGAAGGGTGTGAGTCCAGTAGATGGCTTGCGAAGGGAATTTTGTGCATATTCTGCCCAGAAGAGATATCTGCTGCAATCAGCCTGATTACGGTGACAGTAAGATCTTAGAAAACGAGTGATCTCTTGATTGAGGCGTTCAGTTTGCCCATTAGATTCGGGATGATAGCCAGAGATCAGGCTGATGTTTACATTGAGGAACCTGAAGAAGGCTGTCCATACACGAGAGGTGAATTGGGGACCTCTGTCAGAGACAATATCGTCTGGAAGTCCATAGAAACGAAATACATAACTGCCTAAGACCTCTGCTGTTTCTAGGGCTGTGGGTAGTTTGGGTAAGGGTGTGAGACGACAGGCCTTGGAGAAGCGATCAATGACAGTGAGAATGGTGGTATTGCCTTTGGAGTTGGGAAGGTCAGTGATAAAGTCTATAGCAATGTGGGACCAGGGTCTCTGAGGAACAGGTAGTGGCTGTAGCAATCCTGCAGGCATCTGTTTAGAGGATTTGGAAGTGTTGCAAGTTACACAATTCTTGATAAATGAAATGATGTCAGTGCGAAGTGTGGACCACCAGAATTTATTTGAGAGAAGCTGGATGGATGCAGTTATTCCCGGATGTCCAGAACTGGGAAGATCATGAACCTGTTGAATGACTCGAGTCCTCAAGGAAGGAGGTACAAATGTCCTGTTGGGTGGACATTCAGTAGGTATCGGATTTGTGCCCCGTGTCTCCGCGATCTCAGTCATGACATCCCACTGCACCGGAGCTACAATGAGAGTAGTAGGTAAGATGGGATCAGGTGAAAGAGGCTGAAGTGTTGACTCAAATTGGCGAGAGAGTGCATCCGCTTTGGTGTTCTTGGAACCAGGACGATAGGTTACTGTGAACTGAAACCGTGTGAAGAAAAGAGCCCATCTTGCCTGTCTGTGATTGAGTCTCCTTGCGCTGCGAAGGTATTCCAGATTACGATGGTCAGTGAGAACGGAGAAGGGAAATCTGGATCCCTCAAGCCAGTGTCGCCACTCCTCCAAGGGTGCCTTCATTGCTAGTAACTCACGTTATCCCACATCATAGTTCTGTTCGGCTTGGTTTAGCTTGCGTGAGAAGTAGGCACAGGGGAAAAGCTTGAGTGGATTGCCATGACGCTGTGAAAGAACTGCCCCTACACCTGTGCAGGAGGCATCTATCTCTACCACAAACTCACGTTCAGGATCCGGGTGATGCAGTATGGGTGCCGTGGAGAAACGTTCCTTGAGGTGACCAAACGCTTGGTCAGCTGCTGGTGATCAGAATAGGCGACTTCCCCTCCTTTTAGTCATAGATGTTAGGGGTGCTGCGATGGAGCTGAAGTCTCTGATGAAACGTCGGTAAAAGTTAGCAAAGCCGAGGAATCTCTGCATCTCCTTGACAGTCATAGGTTTGGGCCAGTTCAAAACAGCTTGCACCTTATGGTCATACATTGCCACTCCTTCAGAGCTGACTACATATCCCAGGAACGTGGTAGAAGTCATTTCTCTGTTTTAGCATATAACTGATGGGAGATTAATCGTTGTAAAACAGCTCGGACATGGCTAACTTGTGTCTCTAGGGAGTCAGAGTAGACGAGAATGTCATCCATGTAGACGATGACCCATCTATTGAGTATGTCACGGAACACATCATTTATGAATGCTTGAAAGATTGAGGGACTGTTGACAAGCCCGAACGGCATAACCCGGTACTCGTAGTGCCCAGACGTGGTGGAGAAAGCAGTCTTCCACTCATCCCCTTCTCTGATGCGAATTAAACTGTAAGCGTTACGTAGGTCGAGTTTAGTGAAATATTTGGCTGAACGAAGCTGTTCGAGAGCTGGAGGGGCCAGAGGCAGGGGGTACCGGAATTTAACTGTTATATCATTTAACCCTCTATAATCAATACAAGGCCGAAGAGTCCCCTCTTCTTCTTGACAAAGAATCCAGCAGACGCAAGAGACATTGGAACAATGAAGCCTTTAGCGAGTTCCTCCTCAATATAGGTTTTCATGGACTCAGTTTCAGGTTGTGAGAGAGGAAAGATTCGACCTTTGGGAGGTGTGGTGCCTGGGAGTAGCTCGATGGCACAGTCACTGGACCGATGTGGGGGAAGTTGGATAGGTTTGGCCTTGCTGAATGCTTCAGCTAGATCAGCATAGTCTGAGGGAATGTCGGTTGAGTGCAAGGAATCTATCTTGACGGTAGCTGCTTCAATCAACGATGGTTCTGAAGGAGTGGATGCCGAGCTGCCATATCCTTCATATTGATATTATATATTATTTCTTGTTTGACTATTAATCAAAGTTATGGCAAGAGTGAAATGTGTAACCTTATGTGCGCTTATGAGATATTAAAGAATCCTGCTTTATGCTGTACTTCTACTCTCTAAGATGATGACTTCATAGTGTGTGTGTAACGAAGGCAAGGCAGCCTTGAAGTTCTGATAAGTGCTCTGTGTGTATGTATGTGTGCTGGTAGCTCTCTCTCTGTGTGTTAGAAGACTGTCTCTGTCAGCTGCCACCATCCTGACCAAAAATGGGTGTCCGGAAGACACCTATCTTGTATGATCCCTGATCGCTGACGTCTGCCCGATCTGAGGGAGATATGTTTGAAGAGTTTACGTCCATATGTGGAGATTGTCTAAGTTTATCTAAGTTTTAGAACCTATCAGAATTTTGATGACTTATGCATTGACGCAATTAGCAACCTCTGTTAGGGTATAATTGCTGGTGTTTTTGAATTGTACGCAGAGCGGCCTACGAACTCGATTGTGAGTCTTGAAGCTGACTTCTGCTGATGAAACTGCAAACTATCTTCAGTAAATTTTCTTCATTTTTGATCGAATCTCTTGACTTCTGGTCTTTATTCAACACACCTGGTCCGAGGGTCTTTACTGTAAATTCCCCTACAGTAATGGTGAAGGATGCGGGCAATCGTTTTTCGGTGACATCCCTGATCAATCAATGAAAGAAAGAAAGGTAGGAAAGAAAGATTTTATCTTTAAAAATTATTCTTGGTTAGGGACTGTCTGTGGCGGAGGGAGTATGGGAGAAGGGAGAGCGATACTCACTCAGACGTGAGTGAGGGACACCAGACTTTTGTATGAATTTGTTTTGGGTAAACTGGTGTCATAGAATGAGGTACACCTGTAATGCTAAGTTACCTTGTGTATGTAGAAAAGGTGTACGGGTGCACACTGATAGGTCTTAGAAGTAGACTTGGAGTTGAGAGGTGTGTACCACAATTTGAAGTACTTTCCGTGAGGGGAAAAGGTACAGTCCGGGGGGTGGACAAAACGCATTCTCTATTTGTGTGGCACTGAGAGCCGTAAAGGCCAAATAGTGCATTTTGTGGCACTGAGAGCCATAAAAGCCAGAAAGGGCATTTGTGTGAAGGTATATGAAATACAGAGAGAATGTAAGACGCTAGAAGGGGGGTTCTAGTCGTAAATCGCTCAACCAACTCTCTATTCCTTCCGTCTCAGACAGGGGCGCCCCGAGTTTAGCGATCAGGTCAGGTCAGTTGGTTAGGGAAAAGAGTAACCAAAATTAGTGTTAAAAATAATAATAGTTGAAGAATAAATACTCATATCCATATATATATATATATATATATATATATATAAGTCACGGCAAGGATTGATTGATCTGGGATGCATCAGGAACAACCCCGAAAGAGCTAAAATTTTGTTTTCATGACCCTAATTGGATTGGACGGATATATGGAAATTCTGGAGTATACTTTGCAGTTTCATCACGCAGAAGTCAAGTGCTGTTGGTAAGATCGCCGCCTCAATCTCTTGCTGCTATAATCTGTTTTGGTTTTCAACTGTGCTAGAATTATGGCTGAAAAATTAGGTAACTTGCTCAGCCCTGATAGAAATAATGAAACGGAAGAGAGCAAATGCTGTAAACAGCTCGGCTCTGAAGCTCTGGCCTTAAAAATGTTCTCTGAATTCATTGAAAGAATGATGAGTCTGGGCTTTGATTCTGATTGGAAAGTTAAAACAAAAACTTGACTGGCTTTAAACAAAGAAAGAACCAGAAAGATACAAATTTCTAAATGCATGTGCCTATCTTCAGATGTGTAAAATGGCTATTTGTTAAAAATAATCCCAGAAGTAAATGATTGATAATTTAATCTGATTCTCTAATAATATACTGAACAGAATTCTGGGTTGATTAAAAGACTGTGTAGGCACAAAAATTGGCAGTAGCATTTAGGAAAAACTTAGAAGCTTATGTTTTGCTTTAGATAATATAAGATTGCTTTTGACTGCAATGAAACAGTTGTTTTTATCTCATGCTGGCCCCCACCATGACTCTGGTTTAAGCTGTAAAAGTAACAGAGACATGTTCTGAGTGAAAAAAAATTGTAATTTCTATATTTACTGATGGTTGGGAAAAAAATAGTAATTTTACTGTCGGATTGTAAAAATTTAGCCACTCAGCATCATAGCCAAATGCCCATTTCCAGTGAAAAAAAATGATGAGCTGATAATGTTGTAAACAAGTAACATAAACGGGGGTTTCAAAGTTAACTTTGAAGAAAGCATGCTAGCATGACCCGAAGTAACATATCTGGGTCAGATAACTCCTGAAAGATTTAAAAGCATTGTTGAAATTCCAAAGCCATGGCCAGAATTAAGGGAATGAATAAAATACATGTTGATGTACAATGTACTGATAAGGACTGCAAAATAACTAACTTTGAAGAAACCTTTTAGTTGCAAAAATAAAGTTAAAATAAATGTTTATTTGGAAATGCATGTCATTTCTGACAAGCTGGTCTAGAGTAAAATGATAGTACAGTGAAATTATGTTGAAAGTTAATGAAAATGCATTGCTACCAGTCCTGAATCCCTCAGTTTTCTCTTTCTCATTCAAAGTCAGCTAAATGCTGTTATCTGAGCCTGTGTCATAAGTGATAACAAGCTATTTATAGTAAAGCACAGTGTTTGAGTTGAAAATCACTGTGATGTTAAAGGACATGAGATGTTAAAGGACATGTTACAAGAAATTCAGATTTTATACATTAAGAGGGCAATTGTTAGTTAATTGGCAATGAGTAGTTAAATGTTTCAACTGCCCACTACATTTAAGAAATAAAAGATTGTAAAAAGACTTAACAATCTAGGAGCTATTGTTGAAGAGACATGAAGCCTCTAAAATCATATTAGACCCTGAGCTATAGAAGTAACGATTTTGAATAATTAAACAGTTGTATTGCTGCTTGTTCTATGACCAGTAACTTATCTGTCTTATTTTTAGTCTCCCGAGTCCACCATCATACAGGGCCCGATGGCTGCAGCTATAGAAGTAACAGAAAATTACACTGAATGGACGGGTGTGAAAAATAAATTCACTGAGTAATCTTAGCATGATGGCTTGAAAATATCCAATTGATTTTAGTGATTAAATATTAGTATGATTAACCTGTCTCAATGTTTTAACACTAGTAGGTGCTGTCAATGGCTCTCATGGTTCTTGAGTGCACCTTTTCTAAGCTGCAGAAAATACCGGATTCTGGAAGAAAACTGTCGAGGATGTTGCAGCAGGAAAGAGCGGTTACCAGTGTGCATGAGGTGATTTCTCAATGACGGGTAAGATCCTCTTCTGGCCAATAGGGGACAACCTAAGGCAGGGGGTCACCGCCACTGGGCACCTGCCCCGAAGGGAGGTGTTATATGTGAGATGGTAGTGGAGTTGAGCGGATGCTTGATAGGCCTAGAGCATCGTTAAGAGGGGAACTGTAAGAAGTTACAGCAATCTGCCTCAAAAATGTGAGCTCCTCCAGACCTGATCACCAACAACCGCATTCCTTCATGGCTTGTTTTTCATTGTGACAAGCGTCCACAACTTGATGCAACTATGCCAGGGGATCCCACCCTGAGGAAAAGGAGCTTATTTATAAAGAGTTAATGGCAATGGGCTTTCAAGAACCATCTGAGACCATGTGATGACAGCCATTATTTTGAGACAAAATTTCTTATGAGGCTGAGATGATATTGAACTAATGTCTATATCATAGTTTTTACTCATGCATGGCATAAGATGATTACAAGACATGGTGGTGGCTAAAAATGTAGACTGCTGGTGCTGATTCAAGAGATGGTTTGGATAAAAAAAAAAAAAGGTTAAGGGAATTAAGCATTTAAGATAAAAAAATAATTTTAAGAAATGCTCCTAGCATTATGTATTTTAAACAGTCTAAATTGAGATTTGAGATATAGAAACCTTGACATTTTTAACCTATTTGAATGATTAAGGGTTATATGTTGTAATGAATTTGATATTATAGTCTAAGTTAAAGATTGGTGAAACTGTCAAATGATAATTTGCACAGTAAGAGAGAGAGACTGCTGGAGTGGAGGCAGGGACGGCGCTCTGCTTCTCTTGTCGGCCTGCTAAGCAAGAGTAACCAAAACAAAGCAATGATTTTAAGACCAAAACAACCCAGCTGATTTTTCTGAAAATAAAAATCATTAATGAACAGGCAAACTTTGAGACTAGATAAGAGACTAGCTACAAACTAGGTAAAACTGACAGAAAAATGTTAAGTTTAAATCCTTACGATTTAACACCAAAAGCAAACCTTGAATATATAAGCTGCTTCGATATTCATGTGTCTAGTATGTGCGTGCGTGAGGATGATTACTCTATATGTTGGTGGATAATTCTGTTTCTATTTTGTGTATATTGTGTCACTAACCTCTGGAATGAGTGTTTTATCATTACAGATGGGTTAAGTGAAATGGCAAACTTTACAGAAGTCGATAATTCTGATAGAATCTGATGAAAAGAGGACACAGAACGGGACGAGCTTTAACTGGATTGGTCATCCAGCTCTGTCTGCTACTGGTAATAACGACTTATTTTAGCCTTCATAATGCTGATTTGAATCACTCTCTGGATTAATAATATGTTTAAAAGTGTTTATATGATTTGGATTTGTGAAATTTAAGATTGCCGTCCATAATGGGTTAAAAATCCATGCCTAAATTCAACTGAGGGTATAAATTTAAACAAGTTAACACTTTGATATTCGAATGGTAAAGGTAAATATTTTAGACTTGACGGCAGAGAAACAGCGACACATTGGCTAAGTCACTAACTAAATTATCCAGAGAGCACCCTCACGTAAAGAAAGGCTGGTGGGAAGACAAAGGAGTGAACACAGTTGATATGATATGGGTTAAAAGCAAAGCAGCTATAAGGCTGTCTGTGTGTGTCCTCAAGGTTTGAGTGACGCAATAGTTTAGGTTATGTAGAATAGAGATAATTTAACAAAAACTTTTGGATCTGCTGGCTAACCCATTAATGGAGGAAGACAATAACAAAAGGTTTTAATCAAAGGAAATATAGCAGCTGAAGTTAATGTTTAAAATAACAAAATTGGAATAGGATCTACGGAGCTGTTTATGAACACCTGTCAAGTCAAATTAAATTAATATTATTGTGAACACTGACAGGGCTTTTTGATAATTTATACTGTTTCAAAACAGATTTATAGAAACTGAGGATGTCTCTTTAATGAATTTGACAATTTAGATCTGAGCAATAATATTGTTTAAATAGTGATAGGATTGTGAAATCAGTCGGCTATTGTTCAGTTTATAACATTTTTTGATTTGAGAAGTATCACTGCCAAAAGACATATGATTGAAGAGTTTTTAAGACTTTGATCCGCTGACCTGTAAGCATTTCTAACTGACAAGACAGTGAGAACTAAATTGACTTTACACGAGGTCTTGAGAATATGACAATAAGTGAACAAGTTAGTTGTATTTTTGAAGTTATACACTTAAAATGTCATTTCAACCAAATGTTCTTAACATTGACAAGTTTAGGTTTATATTCATTTATGTTTAATGTGGACTATAATAACTGTAAATGGATCTTATGGTGAAAGTAAAACTTAATGAAAGGGATATTAAGTAATAAAAATTAGGAACTATTCTAGGGTTTTGTGGAAATATTGATCGTTTTCTTTTTTCAAGGATGGCTTAATCTGGGTCTTACTTATTTATAGGTTATTTTAAGTTAGACTACCACTTTGTTTTGACCCCCAACATGGTTTCTAATGGGGGAATGAATGAGTGGATTTACAATCCCTCTTCTTGCACTTTATAATGGATTGGAAATAATAGTTTTTGTAAAACCAGTGTATCTATCCTGGTATTTAAGTTCTAAGCAATGTCTGTATTTGGTATCTGTGAGGTGACTGAGGGTCTGACATATGTCAGTAATGCAATAACAGTGTTTATTCATTTAGCCCCGGCTTCCAGAGAAATATATATGTTTATTGTAATACAATATGACCAAATTAACCAAAAGTCATCATAGTTGTATAAGACATGTAAAAAAAACAAAACAAGGCAAATTTATTTCTAAAGGGTCATGAAAATGAATTAGTTATTGTGCATGCAGTTTTCTTTCATAATACTTTAAGGAATTGTTAAATCTGGTTAATGAATATGCAATTTTAGTTTTAAGGCTGTTGGCTAAATGTTTTGTTTTAGAAGGTCAGTGTGAAGTAGCTGTAGTAGGAAGAGAGGTATTTACAAAGGTGTGTTGATGAAAGCATGTATGGATGGAGGACACTTTTCCAGTTAGAGGGACAAATAGAATGATTCACTGGAAAAGGCATACATTTTTATGTGAAGAAAGACTAGTGCAAGTGCAGAAATAGTGGGATTAAGTAAGTTGATGAATGTATATGGGAAGTATTTTGTACGAAATAATGTGTTTATTACTAGAAATGTTAGACAGTACCAGAAATGTTAAGTATATGCACCTGCTTAAGATGACCAACAGCCTGCGTTATTAGCATGACCTCATTTAGTAGACCAGACGTGGGATGGGACCCCACATTGGTCTAAAATGGGGGACTGAAGGAGTGGATGCCGAGCTGCCATATCCTTCATATTGATATTATATATTATTTCTTGTTTGACTATTAATCAAGTTATGGCAAGAGTGAAATGTGTAACCTTATGTGCGCTTATGAGATATTAAAGAATCCTGCTTAACGAAGGCAAGGCAGCCTTGAAGTTCTGATAAGTGCTCTGTGTGTATGTATGTGTGCTGGTAGCTCTCTCTCTGTGTGTTAGAAGACTGTCTCTGTCAGCTGCCACCATCCTGACCAAAAATGGGTGTCCGGAAGACACCTATCTTGTATGCAGTGCAAAGAAGAACAGGTCACAAGCTTCAGGACATGCAATGCCATCAATCCAAGAAAAAATTGACTCGGAGGTAAAACTATACTTGTCCCTTCCTGCAATCAGTGCTGATTCTGACCCACTGGCTTGGTGGAAGTCACATGTGGAAGAAATGCCAATGCTTTCAAAAGTGTCCAGAAAGTACCTCTGTATCCCTGCAACAAGTGTGCCCTCGGAAAGGGTGTTTAGTGCAAGTGGCCATATCCTGTCTCCTCATCGGTCAAGACTGAGCACTGAGAATGTGAACATGCTTACATTTCTGCACTATAATATGAACTGAAAGGACTGGAAATAAGTGTGCAATTTGTAAAAAGGCCCTGATGTACGTGGGTCCTGCAGCCTTTGACTCCTTGTTTTGTTCCAAAAGGATATGTATAGCTAGCTAATATTCAATTCCAGAGATGTGGACCTTGTTTCTTTTTATTTATTTTCACTGTACTGTATTATTCATTTTTCAAAAGGCAGCTATACTGTTGAAGTCAAAAGCCAGCTAGAGTTTTTTTTATTTTTCACTTTGTTTCTACTCTGGTCCAAAAAGAAAAAAATACACAAAATGAAAATACAAAACAATTTTGTAATATAGTTGATCAAAAGAGCCTTTCAGACAGAGGTCCAGCAGCCTTTGTCTACATTTGTTTTCTTTAAATGGAAATTCTTAGCTAATATGTAGCTTATATTTAATTCCAAATAGACAAAGGCTATTTTTATTTTGATTGTTATTTATTTTCAGTGTTAAAGTATTACTTATGTTTAAGTCAAAAATATTTTTTTCACTTTTCTTTAATTCCAAAGAGAGAAATGGACTTTTGTTTGTTTTATTATTATTTTGTGCTGTATTATTTATTTGCTGAGCAGCAATAAATAACACTTTAAAATATAAGTTTTCATGTGATTTTATATACAGATAGTGTTGTGAAATTAATGAATGCAAAATAATCGTAATAACCGTGAAACCGTGATTATTCCTCAGACTATATTCGTACCAACAAAATCTATAATCGTTGCATCCCTAATTACAGAAGACTTCGCCAGAGCTCGATCCAGCAGCAGTCTACAGACTGCTGAAGTCTCTGCTCAGGCCAACGTGCTGGCTGCTCATCAAAAACAGCTAGTACGCCTATTGTATCTATTGTAATTTACCAATTCAAGTCGGATTCTGATGATTGAAGTGGCTGATCGACAAGAGCAGGAGCAGGCCGTTTCTCAGTGGTAAGTGTCAAGTTTGTGGTATTATAAGATGAGATAAAACAAATTTACTCTCAAAGCATACAGCATCTCCTCGACATGATGTTAACCGCACGGAAATTTTACTGTGTTTGAGGGCGGGCAAGTTGTTAGCAAGAAAGTGGGCGGACATTATGCAAATATGTTACTTCGTGACGTATAGCCGTAACAGAATAAGATTGGAATTCCTGTTGACTTGTTTAGGGATTGCGAGCCGACTTTTTTTTTTTTTTTTGATAGACAATTACTTTATTTATCATGCACTGTCGGCTTCACAACTTTGCAGATAGTTTATGTTCACATACAGCGACATGACACACTGCATGGAAGGTAATATTCGAAAAGGCTTAATAGGGGCACTTGAATGAGTTGTTGCCTAGTCAGCTCACCCTGATCACACATGACAAGCTAAAAGTGCTATATTAAGTCACTATTGTCCTGTCTTGTAAATAAAGACTCTGGATTCGAATTGTATTTACGTGCCTTTAATGGAAACCCTGCAACCACATAACTGGATACAACTCACTGACACGTCCATGTCGCTCTCACTCCCTCTAGTGGCAGTCTATAGTTACACATCAATAACCCAACATCTCCCCTTTCTAGAGAACAAAGGGTAGACTACCTTTGTCTCAACAGATCTTAGAGGATTATTCTGCCTCTTTTGCTGGAAGATCTGCTCCTATCCAACTCCTTGAACAAACAGGTAGTTTCAACATTGGTGTTTGCATCTTGAACATTCGTCCTCAAATATTTACATTAAGTGGTAGGGAACCTGTACCCACACCACACAGTTCACAGATTCAGTCTTACTGTTTTCACTATTCGCCTCCCATACTTGGTTCTAGGGGTGGATATCAAGTCTGGAATGTCTTGCTTCTCTGACACCTGAGTGATAGGGAGTGACTCAGAGGTTGCAACAGAAAGCTGATCAGGTGTTCCGCTGTTGTCCTCCATAGCTTCTGCTTGCATTTGTACCAGATGGTGACAGTTAAGTCTCACAGTGCCCTGCTGCGTGTCCACAAGGTACGACCTCGGAGCAGAGTGACTGGCAACAACTGTCCCAGACTCTTTAGCATCAGATATCCAGACTTGATCTCCTGGCTGCAGAATGCTGAGTTTTCTGGCTCTGTGACTCCTATTGAAATGCTCTGCATCTGCATCCCTCCTTTCCTTCTATTTTGAAGAAACAGCCATGGTATCAGGGAGTACCAGATTGAGCAATGATGGCAGTGTAGGCACAGTCGTTAGGAGCCTCCTACCCATTAGAAGTTGAGCCGGACTGTACCCATTCTGTAAGGGGGTAGCTCTATAAGCCAAAAGAGCAAGGTATGGATCATTAGCTTTCTTGAGAAGAGCCTTCACCGTCTTAACCGCCCATTCGGCCTCACCGTTGCTTTGGGGAAATCTTGGGCTACTAGTTACACGAACAAATCCATATGAAGCTGCAAAGGATGCAAATGAGTACCCAGAGAATTGTGGCCCATTGTCATTAACCAGTGTCTCTGGGACTCCATGACGCGCGAATGTGGACTTCATGTGAACAATGACGTCGGTAGACCTGGTAGGTGTTAACTGAGCTATCTCCACATATCTGGAGTAGTAGTCCACCACAAGCAGGTACGTCTTACACTTACATTTACATTTAATCATTTAGCAGACGCTTTTATCCAAAGCGACGTACAAATGAGAACAATAGAAGCAATCAGACCATCAAGAGTGCAGTAGTATACAAGTGCCATGACAAGTCTCAGTTAGTCCAGCACAGTAGACATAGCTAGTTTTTTTAATTTTTTTTTTTATTAAGACAGACAGACATAATAGGTAAGTGTTAGTGTTAGTATTAGTTAGTCAGGTGCTGGCGAAAAAGATGTGTCTTTAGATGATTTTTGAAAATGGCTAAAGACTCAGCTTCACGAATTGAGATCGGGAGGTCATTCCACCAGATGGGCACAGTCCAGGAAAAGGTCCGTGAGAGGGATTTGGTACCTCTTTGTGATGGCACCACAAGGCATCGTTCACTTGCAGAACGCAAGCTTCTGGTGGGTGCATAAGTTTGAACTAGTGAGTTTAGATATATTGGTGCAGTGCTAGTTGTCGTCTTGTAGGCAAACATCAGTACCTTGAATTTGATGCAAGCGGCTATTGGTAGCCAATGCAACCTGATGAAGAGAGGGGTAATGTGAGGGGTAACGTGAGCCCACGTATCTTCCTTTGTGTTCAGCAGAACAAAGACATTCATACAGGTTTGGAACTACTTGAGGGTGAGTAAACGATGACAGAATTTTCATTTTTGGGTGAACTATCCCTTTAAATATATAAAAATTACGGTTGGTTTTTCACCAAACCATATCGTATTCCCCCAGAACACTTGGAATATATGACATGTGTCACATGTCTTGATGCTGGTCACTATCACTGCCATTATATGGACAAGCGTGAGCATTTTATTTTTTATTTTTTTATTCTCCTTTAGTGGTTCCGAAAACAAAGAAGGTTATACGGCATTAGAACAACGCCAGGTTGCGTAATATGGAAGCATGCAAAATTCAGTTTGAAATGTAACATGCAAAATGGCAATGTTTTTCTGTATTTAAATTTACATTTTCCCATACATATGTGCAATATTTAGTGCAAAATGAAAATTAAAATTCCATTATGTAATTTACATTTGCCACTTCCTACACTAGTTTTAATATACAAATTAAAAACATATTTTAACGCTTTATAAGTTGCAAAATGAAAATGTATTACCCAAATTGATTAGATAGGTCTAACATGTCCAAGCAAAAACTATAGCAAAATTATCATTTAAATGCTGTTTTTTCTAAATGCATTTAGACTTCCGGGTAGGACACTTGGGATTGCATTTTCATCATAATACCGCATGATAATTGCACACAATGCAGTGAGAGTTTCCGTATGCATTCGGAGCATGCTGAGGTGCAGCAGAAGGATAGCAAAATGGTGATTTAAATGTCTTTTATTTTTCTTAAATGCATTGACACTTGCATATAAAACGTTTCAATTGCATTTTCATTAAATACTCCATGATGAATATAGTTTAAGTCAGTGTGGAAAGCGTTTGGTTAACGATGAATATTGACCTATTTTGCATCCTGTTGCCGAGCCCTGCCTCGATATAACCTAAAGACAGGTCGGGGGTTTGTTGCATTTTCAAATGCATTTCGAATGCATTTTCAAATCCACATTGACTTTATATTCATCATGGGGTATTAAATGAAAATGCAATTGATGTGTCTTATGTGTGTCAATGCATTTAAGAAAAATAAAAGACATTTAAATCACCATTTTGCTACACCTTTGGCTCAGAATGCATTCTGAAATTCTCACTGCATTTTGCTACAATTATCATGCGGTATTATGATGAAAATGCAATCCCAAGTGTCCTACCACTAAGTCTAAATGCATTTAGGAAAAACGACATTTAAATGATAATCTAATCAATTTGGGTAATACATTTTCATTTTCATTTTGCAACTTATAAAGCATTAAAATGTTTTTAATTTGCATATTAAAACTATTGTAGAAAATGGCAAATGTAAATTATATAATTGAATTTTCATTTTCATTTTGCACTGAACTTTGCACACATGTATGGGAAAATGTACATTAAAACACAGAAATACATTGCCATTTTACATGCATTGCCATTTTGCATTTCACAAATTGAATTTGAAATTATTTCAAATTGAATTTTGCTACCCATATGCTTCCATAGCGTAAATGATGGCTTAATGTTAATTTTAGGGTGTACTAAACCTTTACTGTTTACATACCAAGAATTATAAGTTGTGTTCTCTGGCAAATGTAGAGACTGCTGGACATCAGATGGAGTGGAGAATACCTGAAACAATTTTTAAAAAGACAGACAACCATCACTAACAGAACCAACACATAAAACATGTTGCAAATAAATGTGATTTGTTGAGTAATCTCTACTTACACCTGCTTGAAGGGTAAAACCATCTAATTTCTGCAAGTGTGGGAGCAGCTGTAGGACCATGGAAGACATGGAAGCAATCAGGAATACTACATTTGAAATAAGCATTAGGAACATGACTATGGATTTTCATGTGCTGGCAAAATTATAACAAATTTAAAAAGCACGATCATAGAACTGACATTTTTTAACATGGACTACAAATGTAATACTTGTGAAGCACTTACATTAGCACCGGATCTTCATCACATTGTTCAGCCTGAAACAAACAAACGAAAAAAATAAAAATAAATCAGTTGCAGGTCATGTGAATGTGTTATGTGCGTCTTAACGAGCTAACTTAGATATAATTTAGCAAGCTAGATATAACTAGGTTATGGGCTGTAACAGAATGACATGGTCAATGTTGCCATATTATATGAAATATCAAAGTTACTTGGTAAAGAGGTGAGAATCGTTTACTCGGGGTTTAAATTAGCAAAAGTTTAACGTTCCCAAAATCAAACCATTCGTGGAAACAACAAGAAATGTGAACAAAAAAATCTTACCGTATCGATTTTCAGACGAACAATAATCCATCTTCTCATGCTCCAAAGTCCATTTATCATCGTCTCAGTCACAGGTTTGATGATTCAGATGACAGATTATCTTCGCGTCTGCTCACGCAGCGTCATCCATTGTTTGCTGCGTCACAGGCAGCTAACGCTTGAAACACGAAATGAAGCTCACAAAGTTTAAAAACTACTCACAGATTCACAAACCACTGGCTTATCTTAATAAGGCCAATAATTATTCTATTCAATTAAATCCCGCTGACGAATCTAGTTTGCCTGTAGTACACTGTTCACATCACATCACATTTGAATTGAGCCCGTAAAATAAATCTGTCCCACAATGCAATGCATTTACAGTATGATACTGTATTACAAATTTAGCAGGCTGAAAACAGAAAACTGCTGTATATTTACAGACATTCTGTAAAATATACAGCATTTTACTGTTTTATAAAAATACAGTATAATACTGTTAGTAAATGCCTGTAAATTTACAGTAAAGTTTTACAGTGAACTACATCCAAAGGAACTTGCCCTGGCCCAAGCAACGGCCTCGTCGAATACCCTAGGGTAGGTAATTTTTCCTTAAAAATCTCTCTGAACATTTCTGCCGGAATGATGGTGACATCAGCCCCTGTATCAATCTTAAATTACACTCGTTTGTGACCAATGTCTATGTCTACCATCCATGGTTCGCCAGGACCTGCGATGCTGCCCAGAAATATGGGGTCACCCTCACACACTTCACGGCACGCACAGCTTTTGATGATGCACACACTCGCTTATAATGGCCTTTCCTCCCGCAGGAGTGACATTTAACATCATTTGCTGGACAATCTCGCTTTGCATGAGCTACCACACTTATGACACTGGATGCTATTCATTTTGCCGGAAAGTAATGCATGAGGCTTCAGATTAGGGTTGTTCCCTTTCTGGGGTCTAGCTACATCACGCTTTCCTTTGAACACTCTATCAACAGAGCTAGCGTCAGCAGCCACAGTCCGATGCGCTTCTAAGTGCTGCTTGCTGTCGTTTCACCTCCTCGCTTTGTCTTGCCATTGCAATTGCTTTATCCAGCGTCAGCTCATAATCCAGCTGCATCCGTTCAGAAAGTCGTCTGTCCGCCAACCCCACAATGAGTCTGTCCCTAATCAGCTCGTCATGTAATGCTGAATAATTGCAATGTTCCGCCAGAGCATACAAAGCTGTCACAAATGAATCCACAGTCTCGTTTTCCTCCTGTTTGCGCATATTGAACCGAGCACGTCCATAAATCACATTTCTCTTTCCCACGAAGTGTGCTTCAAAGCCTGCTTTTACTGCACTATACTTTGTTTTGTCCGTGTCTGCCAGCGGTAATTCCCGGAGAATATCATCAACCTCATCTCCCATGCAGTAAATGAAAGTATTCACCTGGTTTTCATCCGAGTTTTCATGTAAGTTGCTCGCCAATCGAAATCGTTCGAACCTTCGGATCCATTTCGCCCATTCCTGTGGTTTAGAAAAGTCGAAAGGCTCAGGCGGCCGTATGCTGAATGTAGCACTCGGTCCTGCTGCTCTCGGCGCAGCGACCACATTATCTCCGCCGTCCATTTCAGCTCAAGCTTTTCTTCCCCACGTATCCGGGCTTTTATGAACTAACTAAAGCTGCTAACACGTTAAACTACAGCACTTCTGACACCATGTCGTGTCTTGTAATAAAGACTCTGGATTCAAACAGTATTTACGTGCCTTTAATGGAAACCCTGCAACCACTAACTGGATACAACTCACTGACACGTCCGTGACGCTCTCACTCCCTCTAGTGGCAGTCTATCGCAGAGTCCTGCACGGGTCCTGTTTGATAAACCCGCACCCGCCCAACAAGTTAACAGAGAGAGAGAAAGCACCATTCAACGTGTAAACAATATAAAACTATTGCGGACTAAAGCTTTTATTCAAACTGTGAATAGATTAACTACAGAAAAGCGAGCAAAGAGCGCTCCCTTTAATATAATCACTAGACCTACATTTGTCAATCAATGTCAATACAGCTGTCGATTGGCTACAGTGCTCAGTGTTTGCAAATCCCGCTGTAGAAGCTGGGTCTTCAGACAGAGCGCGCGATCACAAGCAGGGGACAATTTGAAAGGATCTGCCTATCAGTGTGTACTGGATCAGAGGTGGGTAGAGTACCCAAAAACTGTACTCAAGTAAAAGTAAAAGTACTCGAAGAAATATTTACTCAAGTAAAAGTAAAAGTAATAGTCTGAATAGTTACTTGAGTAAGAGTAAAAAAGTATTGGATAAAAAAACTACTCAAGTAGTTAGTTACTAGTTACTTTGGATCATATGCTGAATGTAGTCTATTTTTATTTAGATATATAGATATTTAGATACATTTGTATACACACACACACACACACACACACACACACTGCCGTTCAAAATACTTTTTTTAAAAAAATTTTTTATGTAATTTATTTCAGTGATGCAAATCAGAATTTTTATCAGCCTGATTTATTATCAATGCTGTTCTTTTTTAGCTTTCTATTCATAAAAAAATCCTGAACAAACTGTCACAGGTTCCAAAAAATAATAAGCAGCAAAACTGTTCCCTGTTGAAAAAAACAGCATATGCTGGTATGGTATGTTTTGAAGCATGGGATGCTGGTTTGAGCTACATTACTCTGAAAACTGGAGTAACAGCTGATACAAATTCTGATTTTCATCACTGAGTTAAATTAAATTATATTTTAAAGTTTAATTATGTATTATAAATGTATATAACCTCTGACACGGAGAAGAGTGAAAACTCCTCACATGACCGTTACAGAACATTTGAACATAACGAAACAAATGCACTTCTTCCGTCTGTTCTGCAAAATGTAAACAAATGTAGCCTTTATTTCTGCAAGCGTAAATATTGTGAAAATATCCATATTAATTGTGTCTAGGCAAGGCATTCCTCCTGGAACTAACGCAGGTTTGGCGGGTGTTTATTTCATACTCTGTCACAGCTTATTTAATGAATAGTTTATACATTGTATTTAATGTATAAGGTACATGTACAACAAACTGGTAATGTCATAGTGGTATCGTGTACTGTAAGCGAATCTATACCTGTGGAACCGACAGCACACGCGGTGTTCGTCTAATAAAGATCTTCATAGCTAGCAAACCATAGCCTTTGCAGATTTGCTTTCAACTGACTGTAGATCCAAATTCAGATTCTTCAACGCTCTTGATGTTACAACTCTGAGTGAGAACCGTTTCAGACGACTCAGCGCGTGCGGCAGGGAAGTGAACGAATCATTCAAACTGATTCGCGAACTGATTCATTGGTCTGCCAACTGGTTTGATCAAGCCTTCGAACAGAATTGACTCAAAAGAATGAATCATTCGCGAACGGGCATCGCTCATTCCCCAGAAAAAAAAAGTAGATGGAGCGCTTAATAAATTGAAGGATTTTTAACTTGTATGCATTAAGATAAAGTAAGGAGAGGAGCGTCGCCCACAGTAACGAAGTAAAAGTACCGTTTTTTCACTAAAAATGTACTTGAGTAAGAGTAAAAGTACCCATTTTTAAATATACTCTAAAAGTATTAGTTACCCAAAAAAATTTACTCAAGTAAATGTAACGAAGTAAATGTAACTCGTTACTACCCACCTCTGTACTGGATTAAGTCGAAATAGTCTTGGTTATAATTGTACAGGCAACCGGCCCGTGCCTGTCACCAGTCCGACCCGCACCCGCACCGCACCCGACACGTCAATATTATTCCACCCGTTACGTCAATTTTTGCGGTTCGGTGAAGAGGGTGTGATCAGGAAATCTGGTGTTTGTAGGAGATCTGAAGGAACATCAGCATTCTACTACGATGTTGCCCTGATGATTGAGGTAATTTACCTCTTAGGTGATTTACATGTGGTCAAAGTTTACATACACCTTGCAGAATAAACTGCTTCGTCAGATCAGAAATTGCAATTTTTAAAAAATAATTCTACCCCTCTACCCTCTTACTGCTTAAATTATTAACATTTTGCAGTATATAAACTATGGACTGAAAGTCTATTGCTTTCACTCAACTGAACCATTTATAATGACTGGATATGTTTTATAACAGTTGTTCTTCTTTCTTTCCTCAAGGAATTTTTTTCTGACTTTCCTGCCTCTTTGGAACATTTCAGTTCACAGAGACTGGAGAGATGGTGTGCAGCATCATGACATTTTAAGTTTACTGCCGATGGAGAGCTTCTGGGACACTGACAAACAGCACTTCCCAGCAAGTTCATTTGGAGTTATTTTTATTATTATTATTATTATTATTAACTAATTAATTTATTTTGTCAAACTTGCATTCACTAATGCTGGAGTAAGATTTTAGAAGAAACCTTTTGGTCCTGTTTAATGTTGGTGCTAGTAAAGGTTTGAGAATTTATGGCCTGGTTTCACAGACAGGGCTTAGATTAAGACAAGATTAGGCCATAGTTCAATTAGGACATTTAAGTCATTTTCATTAACATGCCTTAGAAAAAACATTACTGGTGTGCATCTTGAGACAAAAAGTCACTGATATTTTTAAAGATCAGTCAGTGCAAGTTTCTTTCAGTTGAAACAGCTCAGAATTACATTCAGTTCAGTTCAAATGAGCTTTATTGGCATGACTTGCACAGTATGGCCAAAGCATAATTATAGAATTACATTTTAGTCTGGGGCTGGTCTTAAGCCTTGTCTGTGAAACCGGGGGTACCATTAACACAGTTTGGTAATGTTTTACAATAAGGTCTCATTTGTTGTACATGGAATGATAATTTTCTTGATTTTTTTATTAAGTGTGTGTGTTTGTGTGTTGACCAAATGACTCCACAAGGATAGTAATACCAATAAATTTTGACCTTGTGGACATTTTTAGGTCTCCAATGAGGAAACTTATACAACATACAGAATTATGTTTTCTATGATGGCGAGATTAGCTACTTTTGTATGTAAGTATATACAGTATCTCACAGAAGTGAGTACACCCCTCACATTTTTGTAAATATTTTATTACATCTTTTCATGTGACAACACTGAAGAAATGACACTTTGCTACAATGTAAAGTAGCTAGTGTACAGTTTGTATAACAGTGTAAATTTGCTGTCCCCTCAAAACAACTCAACACACAGCCATTAATGTCTAAACCGCTGGCCACAAAAGTGAGTACACCCCTAAGTGAAAATGTCCAAATTGGGCCCAAAGTGTGGCCACCATTATTTTCCAGCACTGCCTTAACCCTCTTGGGCATGGAGTTCACCAGAGCTTCACAGGTTGCCACTGGAGTCCTCTTCCACTCCTCCATGACGACATCATAGAGCTGGTGGATGTTAGAGAGCTTGCACTCCTCCACCTTCCATTTGAGGATGCCCCACAGATGCTCAATAGGGTTTAGGTCTGGAGACATGCTTGGCCAGTCCATCACCTTTACCCTCAGCTTCTTTAGCAAGGCAGTGGTCATCTTGGAGGTGTGTTTGGGGTCGTTATCATGTTGGAATACTGCCCTGCGGCCCAGTCTCCGAAGGGAGGGGATCATGCTCTGCTTCAGTATGTCACATTACATGTTGGCATTCATGGTTCCCTCAATGAGCTGTAGCTCCCCAGTGCCGGCAGCACTCATGCAGCCCCAGACCATGACACTCCCACCACTATGCTTGACTGCAGGCAAGACACACTTGTCTTTGTACTCCTCACCTGGTTGCCGTGACACACGCTTGACACCATCTGAACCAAATAAGTTTATCTTGGTCTCATCAGACCACAGGACATAGTTCCAGTAATCCATGTCCTTAGTCTGCTTGTCTTCTGCAAACTGTTTGCGGGCTTTCTTGTGCATCATCTTTAGAAGAGGCTTCTTTCTGGGATGACAGCCATGCAGACCAATTTGATGCAGTGTGCGGCGTATGGTCTGAACACTGACAGGCTGACCCCCCACCCCTTCAACCTCTGCAGCAATGCTGCCAGCACTCATACGTCTATTTCCCAAACACAACCTCTGGATATGACACTGAGCACGTGCACTAAACTTCTTTGGTCGACCATGGCGAGTTCTGTTCTGAGTGAAACCTGTCCTGTTAAACCGCTGTATGGATTTGGCCACCGTGCTGCAGCTCAGTTTCAGGGTCTTGGCAATCTTCTTATAGCCTACACCATCTTTATGTAGAGCAACAATTCTTTTTTTCAGATCCTCAGAGAGTTCTTTGCCATGAGGTGCCATGTTGAACTTCCAGTGACCAGTATGAGAGAGTGAGTGTGATAACACCAAATTTAACACACCTGCTCCCCATTCACACCTGAGACCTTGTAACACTAACGAGTCACATGACACCGGGGAGAGAAAATGGCTAATTGGGCCCAATTTGGACATTTTCACTTAGGGGTGTACTCACTTTTGTGGCCAGCGGTTTAGACATTAATGGCTGTGTGTTTATTTTGAGGGGACAGCAAATTTACACTCTTATAGAAGCTGTACACTCACTACTTTACATTGTAGCACAGTCTCATTTCTGTGAGATACTGTAAGTGATTTTGCATTGTTCTCCAGACTCTTTCTAATAAGTGAGTTAAAGTGTTGCAACTGTGTATTGTGTTGGGTCTTGTGCATCAGCAAAAAGCGTTTTTGTGTATTTGTTTTAGAGATTGTTTTGTCGATAAATGTAGAGGGTTTTCCATTTTGTGTTTGTGTTGATTGTAACTAAGTAATTAATACATCGAAATGACATTGAAGTATATTTTAGTTCACATCAATTGCTTATTCAGAAGTAAATATTAAACCATATTTCAAAGTACATATAAAATATACTAAAGTTCCACATAAGTGGTTCAAAAATATCACTCAAAAGTTCAACTAATTGCATTTAATGTAATTTTAAACTGTAATATATTTGAAATCAATTACAAATAACATGCATTTAGGTGTGGAGAAGTGGAAGACAAGCTGAGGTCCCTCGTGCAGCAGCCGCGACAACGCCTGAGAGATTTCGCTTATGACTACCGAGCTCTCTGTCTCACGTGGAAGCCTGAGATCTCAGAGGAGGAGCTGGTGAGCCGTATACTTAACAACATCAATCCCAGGGTCACTGGCTGCCTGAGAGGGATGGTGAACACTGTGGAGCAGTTAGTAAAAGTTGGATCTATGGTGGAGAAGGACTGCCTAGGAGCTAAAGACTACTAGCAGAAGGTAGGAGGCCAGAGCAACAAAGAGAAAATTTCCTAACACTGAGCCGGGTGTTTTCTGCTAACAGGCCTGACTATGACACTGACCATCTGGAGGAACTGCAAATGCTCATCGCCACCTGGCCTCGTACCACTGCCTGCGTCCTAGGGAAAACGGATATGGTTCAGCATAAAATCATTTTGTCTGATGATATCCCTATAAAGTCAAGAGCGTACAGAGTATCTCCCTGCAAAAAACAGATCATTGAAGCTCAAGTTGACCAAATGCTCATGGACCATATCATAGAGCCATCCTTCTCTCCATGGTAATCTCCTGTTGTACTCGTCCCCAAACCTGACTGCTCCTACAGATTTTGTGTGGATTACCGGAAACTCAACAGCAAGACCATGCCTGATGCTTACCCAATGCCATTAATACACGACATCCTTGAATCCATGGAAGGCACCTCCTGGTTCAGTACATTGGATCTGCAGTCATTATACTGGCAGGTGGAAATAGAACAACAGAGTGAAGAAAAAACAGCCTTTATTACGACCAAAGGTTTATTCCAGTTCCGCTCTATGCCGTTTGGTCTTCAGAATGCCGCTGCCACGTTACAGTGGCTCATGGAAAGAGTGCTTGCTGAGCTGAGAGGGAAATTCTGTTTTGTTTACATTGACGACATCATTGTGTATTCATCATCACTTGAGCAGCATGTCCTACATCTTAATGCAATCTTTCAAAGACTCATCCAGACTAATCTCACACTTAACATAAAGAAATGTCACTTCTTCAAAAGGCAGCTGAAGTTCCTGGGACATATTGTCACTGAAAGAGGAGTGGAGGTCGATCCAGAGAAAACAAGAGCGGTTGCAGACTTTCCACCCCCTACTGACATCAAAACACTACAGCGGTTTCTGGGACTGGCTGGCTGGTACCACAAGTTCATCCCACACTTTGTGGACATCACAGCTCCTTTGAATCACCTGAAAAGGAAGGGAGTAAGATGGGAATGGACCCCTGAATGTCAATCTAGCGTGGACACCATTAAGCAGGTACTACAACACCCACCTGTCCTGGTGCAGCCCGACCTCAACCTGCCATTCCAAGTGTACACTGATGCCAGTGACATGGGCTTGGAAGCCATACTCAGCCAGCAAGCGTCCGAAGGAGAAAGAGTGGTGGCTTACACGTCCAGGGGCCGGGAAAAAAAATTCTTAATAAGTTCTCAAATATATTCTTAAGAACATCTTATTTTTTTCTTAAGAAGAAAATGACAGTCTTTATCTGAGTGAATACATGACGCACGGATAAACTCACACTTTATTGTCTTTTTGCGCTTCCTGCAGATTACCATATAATAATCATAATAAGCATGCACACTCTTTTTGTCGCGACTTTGACTGGCGCTCAGCTTCACGTTTTTAATGCGGTGTGTTTTTGAACAGCCTGTCTGTCTCAAGCTGCAGCGATCTGTTTCATTCGTTTTTGTGCTGTGTGTTTGCGCTCTCATCCGACTGAACGCTTCCGGTTTGTGTCCACGCTGCTGCAGCAAACGCGTCCTGTGTATCGGCACATTCATATGCGCTGCATACTGCCAAAGATTATGTCGTATTTATAAGCTAAAATAAAAGCGTCCAATTAAAGCTTCCTATTTGACTCGTTTTTGTAGAGTTGCTACTGAGTTTTGAAGTCAGCAAAAAGTAGCGTCACACATAGGCTAATCATGACCGATCATTGTTTACATTATCATTCATCGCTGTCACTTCAGAAAACTTGCACACACATCCCTATTAATAGTCCTACTATCTATGTATATGTAGCTAATGTTGTTGTAATGCTTAAATATAACAATTAATTTGAAATAACACAATAAATTTATTAAATAATTCTTACTGTTTGGGATTTAAGACAAGTCTGGGGCTGTTTAAGTTATTTACGACAATTTTTAAGAAAATTATTTTCAAGAATTTGAATCATAGGAAGGGGTGTCTCAATCTTAGGCCTGATGCGTTATCTAGAGCACACCAACCAGCGAAAGTGGAAGAAGCAGCCTGTTGTATTGTAACTACATCTAAACACTCATCGGACATTCCTCATACTATGGATGAAATAGCACAAGCCCAAAGCACTGTCAGCATCATCAATTATTTGCAGGCCACGAAGAAAGACCGAAAAGTTCAGGACCAGCAGATTTACTTTGAGGAGCACCAGGGGGTGGTGTACCGCAAAGTCCCTTTAAAGGGGTGTTTTACTGGTTTTTTTCTAGGCTTGATTGTGTTTATGGGGTGCAGTCTAACGTGTTCATGCTTCGTTTTTTTAAGAACGCATTATTTTTCATATAATTTACCTTTATTCCGCACGCACAGCATGGCCTCGCCCCCTTCCTTACATGTTCCAGTGGGCGGGGTTTATCTGGGTCCGTGACGTATCAGACCCGGGAAGTAGTTCATTGCAGTCCCTTACCAGCCATTTTTGTAGGCATTAACAGGGTGGCCGCGGGTCCTTAAAAAGTCTTAAAATGTATTAAATAAAATTTTGCTTAAAAAAGGCCTTAAAAAGTCTTAAAATGTCTTAAATTCAGATTCGGTGGGTCTTAAATATCTTCGGGTCTCATTACCACAAAAGTTTCATCAGCCTGACGGACCCAGGGACTGTTTACAATCATTGGACAGACAGAAGATTATTTTTTCCCCCCGTTGTAGTTACTGCGTCATCAGAGAGAATTGCGGTAGCGGAATGCAGGTCGAATACCACCAGCTCGCTGACAAGCCTCCTAGCTGCTTTAAATGGATGCAAGTTTACTGAATAATTGCTCGAGGATTTTACTTGCCCGACGGAATAGCCTGATTAAAACTTAAGTGACATTTTATTACATTCAGCGTAAACAGCGATCGATAATGGATAGTGTATTTCTGATATCAATGTTGCGCTGTTGAGGCTCATGCTGCCTGTCTCTGTGAGAGACTTATATGGAGAAATCAAATCAAATGAAAATAACGGCAAACATAAAGAAACTCACAGAACGAAAATAGTTCCAAACAAAGATCAGAAGTATTGCACATTCTCCAAGCAGCACTCGCATTTTTGTTACTGAGTGATTCAGTGCTTTGAATGAATCGGTTGAATGAATAAGTGACTTACCGCCACCTACTGGTGGTTTAGTTAGTTTAAAAATAGGCTATGCATTTTTCCACCATCATTTCTTATTTGTATATTAAATTTTTTTTTATTTAAAACATTAATCTCATAACATTATTGAGGTTGTAAATTTGTAGTGCAAATTATTTAATTTGATTGCTAACAGCCCTGTTGTGTATATTAAATTTGTTCATACATACATTTGATAAGGTTAAAAAATATTGGAGTTTATGGAGGTAAATAACAACCTGGGGTAAATATTAAAAACATGCAGATTTAAATATGTAAAAGCTGAATAGAAAACTGATGAAAATATTGCTTCATTTACACCACCAAAAATATTGCTGATGCAGAACTTTTGAGGGATATTTTGTATGGGATATTGTCTGCAGATATAAAAAGTTCTCTATATATCGTAATAATAAATAGCATTTTTGACAGCGATGATATTTTGTTTTCTTTTTAAATTTAAAAACGCATTAAATATTACATTTACATATGTAATATAATGTGTATTTCCTTCGCAGGTTTGGTCTTAAATTTTACATAAGGTGGTATTAAAAAGGTCTTAAAAAGTCTTAAATTTAACTTGTTCATATCTGAAGACACCCTGATTAAACTTCCAGAATTTTAAAAAACGTTATCTCTGTTTGCATTGAACTTTCAGCGCTGCAACTTTGCAGATATTGTTTATGCTCAAACAGCAACATTACACACTAACTAATGTTAAAAAAGTGAAATTGCAATCAACCACCTCTTTAAAAACAAAGGAGAAAAATTCCAGTTAGTGGTGCCTCAAACTCTCTGGGGGGGCATTTGGGAAAACTAAAAACACTGCTGAGACTGCTTGAAGTTGCATGGTGGCCCACGGTCCACAAAGATATATGGCAATATGTAAAGGAATGTGAATGTGGATTTTATGGGGCCTTTTCCACAAAGCAGGAAACAAAATACCTTCCTGATGGTTATTGTGGATTACTTTACCAAATGGGTAGAGTTATTTCTCTTCAGAGATGGCTGTCAGTCCTCTTTCGTGTGTGTTGTGTGTTCCCGCCTCTTGTTTCCTTATTTGGTTTGCTTCCTGTCCTTGTTTAGTGTGATTGTCTGTTATTCTGTTCAGGTGTGTGTCATTATCAGTAATTATCATGTGTATCATGTGCCTGTTTAGTTAGATTTGGTCTGTTCTACTCGTTACTCCCCGGTGTTCCTGTCTGTGTCAACCTTGCCTTGTCATGCCCTGATGTCTACATTAAAGACTATTATTTTGAGTTATATCCTCGTGTGCACCATGACAATGGCAAGACTCAAAAGGTAGTGAAAATTCTCAGGGAAGAGATATTCACTCGTTGGGGGGTTCCCAAATTCCTCATCTCCAATCGAGGTCCGCAGTTCACCTCCAGCATCCTATCAGAGCTCTGTAAAACATGGGGAGTCATTCATAAACTCACAACAAGCTACCATCCACAAACAAATTTAACTGAAAGAGTAAATTGGACATTGAAAACTATGATTGCATCCTATGTAGGACAATATCATCAGGCCTGTGACCAGTGGTTGCCTGAATTTCACTTCGCCATAAATACTGCCCCTCAGGAGACCACCGGCAAAGCACCAGCTGAGCTTATGCTGGGTAGGCAGTTATCAGGTCCACTGGAACGTCTAATCCACCATCTACCTGCACCTGACCAGGTCGCATACAACCTATTGGAAAAGCAGAACAGTATGGCAGAAGAGGTAAAATGGAAAATGGCTGATAAACAAACCAGACAAGCCAAATATTATAATGCCTGGTGAAAAGATACACAGTTTCAGCTAGGAGATCTAGTCTGGGTGAGATCCCATGCCCTCTCCTCTGCCATCAACAAAGTTTCTGCTAAGCTAGTGCCCAAGTGGGAGGGACCGGCTAAAATAATAAAGAAATTAGGGCCAATAAATTACACTGTGTGTTGGGGTAGTCTAAATATGGTTAACTTGAAGTGCTGGTACGGGCATTCTTCTCAGACGCCGTTGGCTGGGGGAGGGGTCTATGTAGCGTAGCCACATAGTAGTAGGCATGTGTATATGTTCATGTAAGTATCATTGCTGATTTGCCTACATGTTAAATGCTATTGCCTACATGTTAAATGTATTGTCTACTTCCTGTCTGGTATTACCCCATTATGATATGTGTGTGGTCTGTGTGCTCGTGCTCGCGCGATGTATCCCCGCACTCCCAGGGGTGTGCCCGGAAGCTCCTCTAAATGTTTTGATTTTTGAACTGGAAAAAGGGCGGTCGTTCGCCGTTTTAGGGAGAGCGGTGTGTGAAACGGACTCTTGAATGAGTTAGGCGATCGCCCAACGCACGTATTATTCTCTCTCCTGGCTTTTTTGGATTATTGACAAGCGATCTCACTGTGGAGTATTATTTTTTGGAGGTTTTTCCTTGTGGAATGCTTTCTGGTGAGGACAGATACCACTGATGTATGGACCGTTCATAGTCTCTCCATCGCTAGTGAGCCTGATCAGAACTTTGTATATATGAACTTTGGGACTCGTAAACACACCCAAACTCTCACATCCACACACCTACATTGATCTTTGAATTGTGAACTATTGTATTGTAACGGGAGGAAGAATCACACGACACGGAGGTACAATAAATGCCCCGAAGGGTGCGTTTATTGGGTGCGTGAATGCGTGCCGTAGTGCTCGTGAGTGAGGAAGTCGTGCTCCAGGATCCGCTCGTGTCTCTGTGCTCTGCGTGGGTGAGGGTTCAGTGACTGTGTCGTTCGTGCGTTGAGGGCTGGCCGGTTAGTCGTCGCTTTCTGTGGCAGAGAGAAAGAGAAGTTAGGAGTCATGCGCTGGAGTCATGTCTCACCCTCCTCTCCTTCTGGCTTGTTTTTATCCCCTTCTTAATTGGCTCCAGGTGCGGCCGGCCAGCCCGTGCTAATGATGTGCAGGTTGTGCAAATTGTGTCAAAGCAGGTTTACATCAGCTTGATATAAAGCTGGGTGGCTTTCTGTCCCCTCACTGAAGCTGAAGTATCCAAGCTTCTGCTCTCCAACCATCCTACAACATGTCCTCTTGACCCAATCTCCTCACACCTTCTCCAAGCAATCTCACCCACACTCTTACCTGCACTCACTCACATCATCAACACATCCCTCCTCACAGGCAACTTCCCCATTGCGTTCAAACAGGCTCGGGTAACCCCACTGCTCAAAAAACCTACATTAAACACTTCTCTTATAGAAAACTACAGACCTGTCTCTCTCCTTCCGTTCATAGCGAAAACACTTGAACGAGTTGTCTTCAACCAAGTCTCACTGTTTCTTTCACAGAACGACAAACTGGATGCTAAACAGTCAGGTTTTAGGAGGGGCCATTCAACTGAGACTGCGCTTCTCTCGGTCACTGAAGCCCTGCGAATTGCAAAAGCCCATTCCAAATCATCAGTCCTCATTCTGCTGGATCTATCTGCCGCTTTTGACACTGTCAATAATCAGATACTCCTGTCCACCCTCTCATCACTGGGCATCACTGGCATTCCACTTCGCTGGTTTGAATCCGATCTCACTGGTAGATCTTTCAGGGTGGCCTGGGGAGGGGAGGTATCCAAAGCACATACACTGGTCACTGGGGTTCCTCAGGGATCAGTTCTTGGACCCCTCCTCTTCTCCACATACACTACATCACTGGGTCCCATCATACAGGCACATGGATTCTCATACCATTGCTACGCTGATGACACACAGCTCTACCTCTCTTTTCAACCAGATGATCCAACGGTAGCTGCAAGGATCTCAGGTTGCCTGGCGGACATCTCGGCATGGATGAAAGAACATCACCTGCAGCTCAACCTGGCAAAGACTGAGCTTCTTGTCCTCCCTGCCACTCCGACTCTACAGCATGACTTCACGATCCAGTTAGGTTCATCAACAATAACCCCATCAACTTCGGTCAGAAATCTTGGTGTAATCTTTGATGATCAGCTGACCTTCAAAGACCACATTGCAAAGACTGCTCGATCTTGCAGGTTTGCACTATATAACATCAGAAAGATCAGGCCCTTTCTGACAGAGCATGCTGCACAACTTCTTGTCCAGGCCCTTGTCATTTCTAGGCTGGACTATTGCAATGCTCTTCTGGCTGGACTTCCGTCTAACACAGTCAAACCTCTACAAATGATTCAGAATGCAGCGGCACGACTGGTCTTCAACGAGCCCAAAAGAGCCCATGTTACACCTCTCTTTATCTCCCTGCACTGGCTACCAGTTGTGGTTCGCATCAAGTTCAAGACACTGATGCTTGCATATAGAACAACCACTGGCTCAGCACCCGTTTACTTGCACTCTCTATTAACAAACTACATCCCCTCCAGAAATCTGAGATCTTCTAGTGAGCGACACCTCGTGGTACCATCACAGAGAGGCTCAAAATCACTCTCCAGAACATTCTCGTTCACCATTCCTGGCTGGTGGAACGATCTTCCCACCCCTATCCGGAATGCTGGATCCCTGTCAATCTTCAAGCAACAACTGAAAACTCATCTCTTTCGACAGCACTTGACTTCATCCTAAACTTAAAAAATAAAAAATAAATTAAAAAAATTCTCTTTACTTATTCCTTCCTTTGGTAGTTTGTATTTATTTGAACAATGCCTGAGACTTGGTGTTGCAAGCACTTCGTCTGTCTGATTGCCTCTTCAAGATGAATCGCTTTATGTATTCCCCAATTGTAAGTCGCTTTGGATAAAAGCGTCTGCAAAATGACTAAATCTAAATCTAAATCTTTATATCAGCTTTACAGTATTTAGACGGGGAAATAGTGTGTCAAAATAGTGTCATTTTCCTCTGGCCAGACAAAATCAGCCATTTAAATTGCTGCCGCATTCTGGATTAATTGTAAAGGTTTGATAGAACTGGCTGGAAGACCTGCCAAGAGAGCATTGCAATAGTCCAGCCTGGACAGAACAAGAGCTTGAACAAGGAGTTGTGAAGCATGTTCTGAAAGCAAAGGCCTGATCTTCTTGATGTTGAATAAAGCAAATCTGCAGGACCGGGCAGTTTTAGCAATGTGGTGTGAGAAAGTCAGCTGATCATCAATCATAACTCCAAGGTTTCTGGCTGTTTTTGAAGGAGTTATGGTTGATGTGCCTAACAGGATGGTGAAGTTGTGATGAAACGATGGGTTTGATGGAACCACAAGCAGTTCTGTCTTGGCAAGGTTGAATTGAAGGTGATGGTCTTTCATCCAGCAAGAAATGTCTGTTAGACAAGCTGAGATGCGAGCAGCTATCGTCGGATCATCAGGATGGAAAGAGAGGTAGAGTTGAGTGTCATCAGCATAGTAGTGATATGAAAAGCCATGTTTCTGAATGAGAGAACCTACTGATGCCATGAAGACAGAGAAGAGAAGTGGTTCAAGAACCGATCCCTGAGGCACCCCAGTAGTTAGATGTTGCGACTTGGATACCTCACCTCTCCAAGGTACCTTGAAGGACCTATATGAGAGATAAGACTCAAACCACTGGAGTGCGGTTCCTGAGATGCCCTTTGCCAATAGGGTTGACAGGAGGATCTGGTGGTTAACTGTGTCAAAAGCAGCGGACAGATGCAGCAAGATAAGTATTGAAGATTTGTAATCCGCTCTTGCAAGTCTTAGGGCTTCAACAACTGAGAGCAAGACAGTCTCGGTTGAATGTCCACTTCTGAAACCAGACTGGTTGCTGTCGAGGAGGTTGTTCTGTGTGAGAAAGGCAGAGACTTGGTTGAACACAGCTCGCTCAAGTGTTTTTGCAATGAAAGGAAGAAGGGAAACCGGTCTGTAGTTCTCTAAGAGAGATAGGTTAAGGGTGGGTTTCTTAAGTAGTGGGGTTATACGAGCCTGTCTAAATGCTGAGGGAAAAACACCAGTGTGAAGAGATGTGTTAATGATGTGAGTGAGTCCAGGTACAACTGCAGGAGAAATGGCTTGAAGGAGATGAGATGGAATAGGATCAAGCAGACAAGTAGTAGGATGATTAGAAAGGATGAGTTTGGAGACTTCTGCCTCAGAGAGTGAAGAGAAGGATGTGAACGAGTGTATGTTTGCTGGTAAGATGTGCTTGACAGATTGTGGTGTGAAAAATTGTGCACTGATGGTTTTAATTTTATTAATGGCAAAGTCATCAGCTGTTAGAGTTGATGAAGGAGGGGGAGGAGGAGGACAAAGGAGCGAGGAAAATGTTTTAGAGAACATACGAGAGTTAGACGAATTGTTAATTTTGTTATGATAGTATGTCCTTTTAGCAGTAGAGACATTAGCAGAGAAGGAAGAGAGGAGTGACTGATACACATTAAGGTCAGTAGGATTTTTTTTATTTGCGCCACACCCTTTCAGCAGCCCTGAGCTTAGAACGATGTTTGCTGAGAACATCAGACAAGGGGTAGAAGGGGTGATACGGTGATACGATTTCTTTCTCAACTGTTTACGTTCACTTAAGACATAACCAATGGTTTTTTCTAGGATACTTGCCAAGACATTTTTATATAAATTTATTAATTTTTATATTAAATAGATGATTAAATAAGTACTTTTTAATTTTCATAATTCACAGTGTATGTATAGTGCCACAATCAATCAATCAATCAATCAATCAAACAATAATTAAATAAATGTTTAAGTCAAGCTGTGATACTAAACAGGACCACATGGAGATGCCAAAGACCACTAAACTAAACCTCCTGCCTTGAGCTGACTGTACTACTATATAGATCCATTCAGAATCACAAAACCTCTGGCCACCCCATAATCTAAAACACCTTCAGCCAGCGTCCATTATAAAGAGTTTTGGAAGCAAATGGCACCCTTTCAGTGGAATGGCCCGGGTAACGCTTTAGATTACAACCCGCAAAGAACTACATAAGTATACTGAATTTACGGTGTATGTTTCTGTAATTATAGTGTACCCAGGGGCTGTTACGGATCTACCAGGCTCTGTCACCAGCTAGTCACAGCGCACCCCCTCACCCGAGTTCTAATCAGCCACACCTGCACCTCATGTAATCACCAATCAACACCAGCATATAAGCACACACCTCACTACACCTCATTGTCTGGTCTCATTCATACGAAGTAGACTCCTTATGCTATCACAGCGACTTACCTGCTACTTGCCTCCTTTTGTACTTACCTCCAGTGTTCTCTCCAGCTGTGTGTCCACCGTGTACCCCAGTCTGTCTGCTTCAGTGATTGGCTTCCGAAGTCTGTTACTCCACCGGTGTGAGGTGTGTGCTCTGGCCCGCATTCGAAGAGTTCCTGTCAAGACAAAGATCCCCCATCAACCTATCTTCAGCAGTTACCTGGTCTACCTGATATCATACTCACCACCTGCAAACCATATTGCTCTGCTCAATCCTGAAATGAACGTTTGATCCATCTTACTCCTGGTCTCAGTCTGCTTCCGCAACAGAGGCGTCATGCCCATTCAGATTTTTGAGCCAAGTGGATTTTGAATGCAGCTTTCAAAAGACAAAAAATAGCCTAATAGTATTTTCTATATTTGATACAATCACACCAGCATGATTAAATCATTCAGCGCGTCATATCATCAGCTGCTAAATTCAAATCTGCGTTCACTGGCTGGCGCTGAGCCAGAGACAGATGCCTTTTTACAGCACTGCGCATTATAACCAATCACACATGATTCTGTTGAGCTTATGAATGCAATGACCAATCAGAGGTGTTCAGATGAGTCATTGCTAAAATGTCTGTGTTTTCTTCACTCGCTCGCTGACTGAATACCTCTTTCTGGCGAATTCTCTCGTCAGAAACAACAAAGTGCAGATATGTGTATGAATCTGTAAATAAGATATATTCATTTCATAGTGCAAATAGCTTCAGTGATTTTAATGGGAGTTTTTGAAAGTGCTTGAACTCTAGACTGTCAGTGAAAATGTTCTTTGATAATGTAAATGTTCTTTGCTCTCTTTCTGTACAATGAAAGTGTTATTTACATTAAAGGTGGGGTATGCATTTTTTAAAAAACGCTTTAGAAAACTGATTTGGGCCGAGTATCAAAACAAACTTGTAGCCAATCAGCAGTAAGGAGCGTGTCTACTTGTGATTTGGAGGAGAGAGAGAGCTCTCAGTGCACATGACGGACATTAGCCGAGGCGAGCGATGACAGAAAGATAGAGATGGTGGATAAAAAACAAAAAAGGAAAACATCTGTGGAACAAAAGAAGGCTTACACCATGTCTACACTGGATGTGACAAAGCGACCATTGAAAATAATTTTAAATTTGTGTCAATATATCATAAATAGAACGCGGCAGCAGTTTATTGTCGGGGATTTGTTGTGTCGCGGAGCGGCATCCAGTGTAGGCAGCATCTCTGATTATAATGAGTTCTATAGTATTTTTTCTCGCGTCACGTGTAGACACGGTGTTACGATAAGGCAAGAAGTAGGACCCGTGTAAATATCGGATCAGCTTTCCAGTGCTGGAGAGAACTGAAGGAGCGAGAAGGCCTGCGATTGGACACCGAGGTTGCTTTCTTTCTTCTCGATAGGTGAGTAACACTGGTTTTGCTTTGTTTCACAGAACTATCAGAGCTATCAAAATAGGGGTGAGACCCTTTTGGGGTAGGGGCGTGTTTGTTTTGGTGATTTCAAATGTCAACTTTGGCTACCAGAAATCACTTACCCCACCTTTAAATGACTTGAGGTAACCTCTGAAAACAGATTAAACAGATGTAGATGTTTCTCATGTTTGAAATTTCACTTTTACTTTAAGATGAGATCAATATGATGGATTCTGATAAGTGATCAGTGATCTTGATGAAAGCAATTCTGAGGATAATGTACCTGCTGGAGGTGTCTGCAGTGATTTTGGGATTCATTTTAACTATGATCTTAGGTGTTGTGTGATTACTACAGGGATTAAGTGCACTTGGGGATCCCAGAAGTTCATCATTGCCACAAACTTTAAAGATTTAACTTTTCTTTAAAATAAAGTCAGTTAAGTGTGGCAATTTCCATATTTTTGTAAGTATTTTAGTGTGTAAGTTAGCTTACACCAAAACTGATGTTAATTGTAGTACATGTGATAAATAAAATGAATAAATACTGCATGTTGCATAATTTTTTTTTTTTTACACAAGGTTTAGTCCTTCTTGTTACACACTGAATGGCACCTTACATAAAGTAAACAATTACATACAACTTTGCATAAATGTTAGGTGACCATGTTCTAGCAAGTAGAAAGTGGCATTTATTGACATTCGTCTTGTCAGTTTTTGAATGTCTTTCAGGTGCCATAGAATCAAAACCAACATATAAATATATCCTTTTTTTTATGTGAAATTATTTCCTATTTTCTACATACCTGCCCCTTTTAGGTTACACAACTGTTTTGTCATTATATAAGTGAGCTATATAACACACCAATGAGGCCTCAATCCTGACGTCACGTGCTTCTTACGTGAACGAGAGCGAGGCAGACGGTATCACACTTTCCCGTGTCAGTGCGGACCGAATGGTAACGTCGCAGATGTCTCCATTTTATTAAAACAACTGATTAATATTTACAGTTTATACTGGCTCGTATAAGAGATGGACATCCTGTAGAATGATCAGAATTAAAGGGACTCGGAGAAGGACCGTTTTAAAGGGTATTCCAAGCCAAAGAGTTCGGGAGGATTACGCAAAGTGCCGCTGCCGGAGACATTGAGTCTTACATAAAACTAATGGGTCATCTAAACGTTGGTCATGAATATGCTTCATTCGGCAGAAATCAAGAAACCCATCATCAGCACTGACGTTTGTGTGAAAATCAGCTTTCAACTTTTTCTTTCGTCGGTTGCTCACTTGTTTGGAGACTCGTGATTTCAAAACAACCCCCAACGAACTCATTCTGGTTTATTTTGAAGACATATTTAAGCGTTTGTCTGTTTTATTTTATTTTATTTTTTACATTACAACCTTACATGAAAACATTGCTAGATGTGTTATGTATTGTTTTGTAAGAGGTTAGACAGTTTATTTTATTTATTTTTTATTTTATTATTATTATTTATTTTTTTTGCTTTACCGGGAAATGAACCGTCAGTCATTTAGGTGTTTTGGTGGGCCTAGCAGTGGTGAATGGGAAACGAATAGTGTTTATAAACATTTAGCCTTTGGTCTCATGGTTATTGATTTTCGTCAGTATTCCGATCATGTTGCGTTAAAGATGGTGTTTTTGTGAAGTAACTAAAATAGGACTATATTTGGTTATTTGTAGCCTGGATTCCACCAAAGCTTTAAACCCGAGCCCTATACGTTGTACTTTTGTCCGCTTTCCTAAAAATCTTTTGCGTTTTATGCGGTGAAGCAGACAATGGATGCTGGGATTCAAAACCACGCCGAACATTATGTGCACGACCTCTCCAACCCGACCGCACCGGGATTGTGTGCGGAAATGCTCGGGGTTGCGGACGAGGCTTGCCGGGCCGGAGACTTCGAACTGGCCGCGGAGATCTATACCTCTCAGCTCGCCGAGCTCGAGCACACAGACCGTGGCCTCTGCCTGCGGAAAGCTGACGCTCTAGCCCGTGGTGGACGCATAGCCGATGCGCTGGACTCGTATTGCATCGCTGCAAACCTCCAGGCACTGAGACCTGATGAACTGCAGATTTTAGTTGAAGTTATAGCACATACGATCCGCACTAAAGAGCAGAGTGACCGTAAGACAATAAACCTGGGCTCTACCTCAGAAAGCAGATGTTTTGAGAGTGACGAGTTGGATGATGAACAGAACTTAGACTTGTTTTCATGCCGGCTTTGCAAGTGCTTATTGACGGAACCGACGTCCTTGGTGTGTGGACACACTTTCTGTAAGCGCTGTCTGGAAGATGACCTTACAAAAGAGTGCAGAAGCTGCCGTTTAAAACCCAACAAATCACCCAGACAATTTACTGTGGACGGACTCAGAGTTAATGTTATTGTCAGTGGCTTGATTGAAAAATGGTTCAATTCGGAAAGCAAAGCGAGACGATACTGGTTGGAAGGGGAAGGTCTTTGGAAAAAACAGGACGTACCCAACGCAATACTGAAGTTCAACACGGCGATTGAACTAGGTAAGAGACTGTTACATTTACGGCCTTTCACCCAATTTATCGCAGCGGGTATTTTATAAAGAACTGACCTACTTTCTAAGACTGACGAAACAGCCACAGGGGGCGACATTGTACGTCTCGTTCTCAACGATGACACCGTTTTGTAACAACGTGACCAATATCATTTACATAATCCAGTTGAATTTGGTTTGAATTGGGGTTCATTGGGCTGTCAGGTAGATGGAAGATGTGTACAATGTTTTGTTGATCACAGCAATTAGCAAACAACATAAGTTGACTTCTTGTTGATATGTTTCAAGATATTAACCCAACCCACAGCCTTCTGAACATGTAGTGCTTTCTGTCTGCACAGTTAGGCACAATATTGATTAATACTGAAGTAATGCAGAACTTTTGTGTAGACTTTGTAAATGAAGTTTGTTTAATTTTGTTTAGGTGACTGTTAGACTCTTGTTTTAGGTCATGTCTGGGCTTTTCAAAAGTAGGTCAATGCATTGGACCTGCTCATTTTTTGAAATGGAAGAAATGTATGCTGTCTCTAATTTCAAAGGCTATTACATTCCAAAGAATAATAGTCTTTGGAATAATAATAATAGTCTTTATTATAATTTTATAATGGTTATTTTTCTGAAACACAACATCGTCTGATGAGAGACACAAATGAGACGCAGCCTTATTGAAACCATTGAGCAACAAAGACTTTTAATGGATGCATGCTTTATCCATCAGCTTTGATAAGATTTTCCATATGTATGTATGTGTGTAAGTACATACAGAATGTCAAATGTAAAAGATGATAGTCCTAGTTGAGGGGTGCCCATTCCTGTTCTTGGAAAGCTACCTTCCTGCAAAATTAATCTCCAACCCTGATCAAACACAACCGAAATGGCTAATACAAATTCTGAAGTAACACTTGATGATAACCAACAGGTGAGTTTGATCAGGGCTTGGAACCAGAGATTGTGTTATTATTTGGAGATGAGAGGGTCTGTATTACTTCTCATTGGGAAAAAAACCTTCTCATTTACGTTGCACAGAAGAAGGAAAAAAAGGACACGAATTCAGTTAATTTAAAAAAGCATGATTGGGCATATATAACATACTAGTCTCTAGAAATTTAAAATATTTGTTGAAATCTGGAAGCCATAGAAAAAAATACCTTTTTAAAAAAAAAATTATATATAATATTCATTGAAAAGCTTTATATGATTATCATACGCAGCAGTCACAAGTCATTACATTTCAAGTCTATTTATTGAAACTTGGAATATTTTATTTTCATTGAACAACATGCAATACAATTATTTAAGTAGTGGTCACGTAATAGTCATTACAATTCAAGTCTAAGTTTAGGTAAAACCTAAAAAAAAAAGAAAACATCAATATTTTTAGACAATACACAATATTACATATCTTTTATTAAATATTATACTACGGGGCCGTTGAATGCTTGAATCTGATTGGCTGACGAACGTTCTAAGGCGTGCAATTATCTTCATGGAAACGCACGGCAAACATAGTTCCAGGGAACTCTTGACCGCATTACATGACCGTATCACTTCGCCAAATGATTTCTGCTATTTCAAAGGTCTTACAACAGCAAAATAACCAAAACCCACAACGACACTGGCCAAACAAATATAGTAAACGAAAGTATAAAAACGACAGATCATGTCCATGTTTTTGCCACAATTATGCTTTATTATGTACAGAAAGCACATACTCTCTCTCCCACTCTCTCTGTAACATCACAGTGTTGCCAAAGCAATACATATATTATACAGATAAATAATCTAGGGGAAATGTGTGTGTGTGTGTGTGTATATATATATATATATATATATATATATACACACACACACACACACACACACACACACACACGTCCATATTATACATGTAGGTAAAAAAAAAAAAAGATTAAATGAATACAGAGAGCAGTTATAAATGGAAAGGAGGGTTCAGCCTTTGTCCCTCATTTGATGGCAGGAGGACACATACTGCGCTTCCAGGTGGATGCACTTTTCCTTCTCTCCCAATATATACGAGAGTTTATCTGTGTTGCTGGAATTCAGGTGACATTAGCGCTATTTGTTTGAAATAGGCATCTCTAATGTTTTTATATTTGCTGCACTCCGTGAGAAAGTGAAGCTCATCCTCTGAGTCCCTCTGTGCAGTGAGAACACAGGCGGAGCTCTCTGGCTCTCTAGCTCTGCTTGTGTCGGCCCGTCTCCACACACAGATCGTGCTCACTCAGATGATACTACTTCAGCAGCTTTCTCTGACCATAGTCTTTAATACTGCTCAGGTATGGCGCTAATTTATAATCAGATTTTATAGTGTGGAAGTAAGTTAATTTCTTTACTTGATTTATTTTTTGCTGCCAATCATGAACGTATTCTTCCTGGGTTATTTTTTCAGTTTCTTTTAACTTTTGAGTGTTTACACTGAATTGTGGAATTGAGTTGATGTTTTTCCACTAAATAGTGTAAGGGGTCACTCTCTGGGTGTTTTTGCTGATAAGTGAAAGCACTGTGTTTTTTTTCTCTCTCTCTCTCTCTCAAATGGCATTATTACCAGCAAACGTGTGTCGCATTATGCAAGGAATAATTGATGTCGGACCGTTGAATTATTAGAAAAATAATGCACACCCAAGGTGTAACGGCCACTACTAAATGTTAGAAATAACATTTTTCTTAAGGTAAAATCTACATATAGTTCCAAACGAGATTCCTGAGTACAGTACCAAAATATTTGCACTTGATGAGGATGCACTAATTCCACAGATCATGCTTGACCTAATTTTGCCTGTCTAGACCTTGGATTCCAAGCTGTATATGTAAGGGGTGGTTGAATGCAGGCATAGATCCAGTAGCAGCCAGGTCACTCACAGAGACGGCATAAAAAAGCAGAAATCTGAGCTTGTCTCATATAGGGTTGTAACAGTATGAGATTTTCACGGTATGATAATCGTCTCAGAAAATATCACTGTGTATGTTAAACAATAATTCTTATCAGCAACAATGACTCTTATAAGAACAAGTTATTTGAGTGAACAAATCTTTTATTACAACAAACTTGAAACCATTTTAATGAAAGTATTGAAGTCTCCCTTCTGAAAAAAATAAATAAATTTCATTTTAAAAAAACAATTAAAAAAATAAAGCTATAGACCTTATGTATATCTATAGCACACTTTAATGTTCTTTTTAGCAACGTCATATGACTCCTTTAAAATGTTATTTTGTGTATTTGATGTAATGCAATGTGTTTGCGGTTTAAGGTTCAAAAAATAAATTTTCCACATACTTGTACGTTGTTGCTCCTCTATGCTCTGCCTTTCTGAAATGCGCCGATTTTTTTACAAAGCTCATCGTTCTGAGAAGCGAGGCATGCTCTGATTGGCTAGCTATCCAGTGTGTTGTGATTGGCCGAATAACTCAAGCGTGAGAGGGAAATGTTACGCCCCTTATCGTATTGTGATGCCGTGTTTCCCGGTGCGACGACACACAACCAATAAATCCCATTATAAACGAGGCATTTGTTGCATCCAGTGGAGACATAATTACTGATTATAATGACTTTTTAGAGTTGGGCCGATAGATGATGCCATCGTCCATCACCGATGGCTGACAGAATCGCAGTCCGTCGCATCCCAATATCATGTTTGGAAAGAAAATGACGTGTACTACGGAACCCCTAAAGGGAATAAATACGAGATGGGAGGAAAATATTGTATTGTATATAATTGCGGGCATCAGGGAGCCGATATTTTGCCTGGCATTGAAACTGCTTTTGAATGCATGATCGCTTTTTAGATTGTGTGAGTTACTCTGTTTATACTATGGAGCGGCAGTACTTACCACACATTTTACAAGATTAGATGTTTGTCAGTGGTGCTGAGGATTTGCAAACCATTCGCCATTGTCCTCAGTTATCTCTCCTTACTCGGTTTATGTGGTAAGTGAAATTTCATGTACTGTAATGTAACAGGCAATCGTTATGTGTTTCCCGTGTCTTTCTGAATATGGATTCATGCTTCGGGCACACCCCCTAACTCCCCCCTCCCTCCCGGCCCCCAATGTCATCATCCATCGCGATGTTTCGCTGTAGACCGTTTTGTCCGTTTTGCAAATCTCCCCACACCGTGACGTAGACATGTGCGGGCGTGTTTGAATGAGCCATTTTAGGTGGGCGTGGTCGAGTCTTAACTTTTATGAAGAATATCTCTTTGGTTTTGAGACTTTAGTCTTTGCAACTTCAGGGATCTTATCTATGCACAAACAGCTTGTAACACTCCAAAGAGAAAGGAAAACTTGAAATCGCATCATATGACCCCTTTATCATTTGATAACATTTTAAAACCGTAATTAATTTAACAACTTTTATTTTTGGCAAAGTTCTGCACAACAGAGTTGTTAAAAATAATGTTTAAATAAATTAATTATTATAAGAATATTATTGTTGTTGTTATAACTGTGAATTACACTGTTAATATATTTGTCATAATTTCAAGTTAAATCTAACTTTTTATTTTGACGGGTTGTAGCGGACCTTTGAGTTTCAGAGTGTATTTGACAATGGTTTTTCTCAAATAAAACTAGGAAATGTTTGTTTTCTCTGAGAGGCTCTGGTGATGTTCATGTTTATGTACGTTAGATGCTGAAAACACCATTAGCATATGTAGTAGATAAAATGGCGCCACTCAGAGACATGCAGAAACAAGCAGATTATTTATATAGCAGTCTCTTTGCGCTTCACAGATACGCATCATATCTACTTTTGATTTATCCATCCATCAGATTGTGTATTTAAGTGACATTCTCATTATACTGTAAATTCCATGTTCATGACTGCACCGGGATTCCCTCTGCATCACGGAAATCATATGGCCTTAATTTATAACTTTTTATAAATGCGACACACTTCATCTGCATGGAGGGATGGTGGAATGAGAATATGAGTGAAGATGTTTGATGTATTGCCTGCTTTTGTAGCCACTTTGCATCCACATTTTTTGCAAATTGGACAACCCCGCATTGTTTTTTTTTTTTTTTTTAAGATCTGAAGTATTCCCATGTTGCAGATTTTAACTTTTTTTTTTTTCGGCGGGGATGGAGATTGGATATAATCTCTGTCTCTGTCATTTTCTCCGCTGCACATGTGTGTAAGCAGCCAAGTGAATGCAGAGTGAAGCAGCCGAGCGGAAATAAGTTGCATATGCGAGGGTGTACCGAAGTTCTAAGCGGCCATACATTATTATAATTTTTTTCTTTCTTGTTTTCTCGTGATCACGACTTAATTTTCTCGACTTAACAAAAGTTATCTTGACATTACTGTTGCTATAGTAACGAACGCAACCTTGCTTGTCTGTACATAGGCTATTAGTAAACAAATTTTTTTATAAATTATGAGTTTAGTCTTTTAAAAACACTCTCTTAACGCATTGAGCAATGTTAAGCGTTTTGGAATACCCCCTTTGAGGCACAAATGATCGACAGATAACCATGTGCTCTTATACTGTATCTTGTGGATATAGAAATTACATCTACAGTAAAATAAATAAGCTAATCAAACACTGCTGATTTTGTCCAGAGTTAGGCTACGCTAAACATTTTATTTGTGTAATTAACATGTTTAAATCGTCCAACAACAAAGCATTTAACGCCACAAGCGCAGGTGGAGTGCCTTAGACAAATGCAGAGAAGAACTATTCTAAAAATCTTAAACCGCTTGGCTTTAAACTCACTTCATTTTCCTTGTTTGTTTAAAATTATATATAATAAACTATCATATTTATTCTAGCATTTAACATTTATAAGTTAATTAAATGTCAGTAATGAACGGCACAAATTATAGATAACCTAAGAAGGTCCTCTGTCCCAAACGCGTATAGTATGCTGATGCAGTAGGCTATACAACTCCCCAATCGTAGTTCTATACTGCCACCTGTTGGCGCAGTTGTGTAACGAGTTGTGTGTCGAGATCACGAGAAAACGAAGGAAAAAAATAATAATGCATGGTAGAACTTCCGTAAGGGTGAGGTTTTTTTTTTTTTTTTAAACCGTAGATATGCAAATGTTTATGGTATGATAACCTTGCACGTTCAAACCGTGATAAACCGTCATACCGGTATATCGTTACAACCCTAGTCTCATAGGGAGCATCACTGCTATATTTATGAATTAGAGTGTTGGCAGAAATATCTTCTGGTCTCTCACATGGTTGTATGTAGGCGTTTTGTGGGCTGCATGTTTTCTTATCTCACAATATGCTGCTTAGGCAGTTAGACAGTAAACACATATGTTGCCTGCTTGTCCAGTGCTGGCACACAGTCTGTCACAGTCTATGACTTCAGAAACACTGTTGACTCATATCAAATCCTGTTAATGCTGAGAAACATTTCTCTCAATTATTTTCTCACTGCTAAACTTCCTCCTTAATACCCGGCTGACATGAGAAATTTGAACTGATGGAACTCAAGTCTGTATGTTCTTCAGTTTACTGATGGGACTTGGTCTCTGTTTCTTGCTGTTAAAAATCCAAATGGGATTAGTATAGCACAAATACACTTTATATGAAATCAATCAAGTTAAAGGGTTCAAGTTTTCTGTAAATGGGTAAAGATCCTCCTTTATGCACTTTATATCAGAGTCCAGTATCTTTGAAAGTAATCTTTAAAAACTTATGTTTTTTGCGGGTGTGTCTCACTCATCCTTAAAAGTGAAGCTGCGGGATTTTTTGATGTTGTTTATAAGGAGTTTGTGTTTACAATTTTTACTTGTTTCTTGCCATGAATATGACTGTGGTAGCGGGTGTGGTGCTAAATTATTAACAAACAAACAAACATCTTTCTGTTAAAACATGAAATATCATTATAATTATGTGTCTGGCTTAGTTTGCTCCTAAATGTGTGAAGTGTCACCTTGGTATATTATCACGTAAGCACGAACATAAGCATGCAGGGCTCGAAATTAACTTTTTTTACTTGGTAGCACTGGTGCTCCCAAATGGACTACTTGTACAACTACTTCCGCGTTCTACTTATTACGGCTCGGGAGTTTCCGGTTAGCGTTCAGCGCACATACAAACAGACAGTTTCTCATGAGAACGCAGATTATTACTACATTTTAGGGCTGGCATTTCTTTAAAAAAACCAATCATATTCTCTGCATTAACATGAATTCTTCAACCTGCTGAAATGTTCCAATTAGGGCTGTGAAATTAATCGAAAAACATTCAACATAATTAACCGATTTCAGCCTGAAAATACAATTATGAAAATACAATAATCAAGATAAACGATTATTGCGCCCCATTCCACCTCCCTTTCCAGTGGTGCGCTTTCATTCCTCCATAAAAGACCAATTTCACGTGCAAATCAGTAAAATCATGTAACGTGGCTTTTGCAAAATGGGACGTGCTTGATTTATTGAAGTATATTAGATTTATTCATGCTTTTAAAAGCGTGAAAAATAACTTGCGCTGCTCCTCAGGAGGATTTCTGTTATGCGCTCAGAGATGGAACAGAACATAGACATGTAAAGTCAACTTTAGGTCGATTGGTGCGCCTAAACGGTCAAATACAATGTGTTAAAATGCGGCGCTTAGTGATTATTCATGATAACCTTTGTCGGTCATGTAATAAATGAACATAAATAGTTGAGAATGAAAATACATGTGTAACGGTAAATTGGATCCGTGCGCTCTTAAAGTGACAGCGGGCTATATGCTGCGACTGTGTGCTTGATATTAATCAAACAACAAAAGACAAATTCAAAATCAAGCACTGCTCTTGAGTGAAGGACTTTTGTAGCTTTAATAAGAAACAAAGAAAGTTTCATTCTTACAGTGAAGACTATGCGTTTTTATTTTACATTTTGATTATTCAATGGCTGTTAACTGCTTGAGACTTGCATAAAAAAAACCTTAAAGCACAGTTTTTCATTTGTATCTTTTTATTCTATTGTATTTGTCCTTTGCTTTTTTATTACTGACAGTTTAATTATCAATAATTGAGAACTTTTTGTTTGTTTGTTACTAATAGGTACTAGGGGTGTGACGAGTAGGGATGCAACGATTATAGATTTTGTTGGTACGATTATAGTCTGAGGAATAATCACGGTTACACGATTATTACGATTATTATGCATGTATTCATTTCACAACATAAAATCACATAAACACTCTTTAGATATTAAAGTGTTGTTGATTGCTGCCTTTTGAAACAGAAATAACACAGTAACCAATAATACAGCACAAAAAAAAAGTACATCTCTCCTACTGGAATTAAAAAACGTGACCTCTGCTCTGTAAACATCCATGTCAGTATTTCCCTTTTGAAAATAACAAATGGAAATAGATCACAAATGTATTTGGTGTTTTCATTTGTATATTCTTTCTACATTTCTTTTGGACCTGAGGTACAGAACTTGGAAAGATGGTGAAAAATAAATTGACTTATGAATAATACTATAACAGGGATGATAAATCACAATATTAATTAAGTATTATTAATATAAGACTAATATTAACTTTATCCCACAGAGGACACTGTTACTAATGAGGGAATAAACTAAACTATTATTGTAATCAACTGTCATCCATACTTATTCATTTTAATAATCTTTATTCATCTGATTTACATATGGCCTGAGAAAATATCTATTATTTTGGTTTGTGAGATCGAGATCGAGCTGCCCACAAACATTTAGGAGGACAGAAACGTGTTGTCAACGCTGCCCAGCGACTTTCATTAATAAAATAGCTTATAGAGACTGGATCGCTACATTATATTAATCAGCAAAGAGGGGGTAAAATGACTGTTTAAATAACTAAACTCAAATCTTCATTGCTTAAAGTGACGCGCAGATGCAGGTAGGCTAATTCACACGCTCTCTCTCTCTCTCTCTCACCGCACTATTTCTTCACGTCTTGCATTAAAATCGTTTATTGCATAGCGAGAACAGGTTGGCGAGCTGTGCATTATCCCTTATGTATTCGCTCTTTAGCAATTTTTACGGCACTATTTAAATGACGCCCTGGTCATTCTTGGTGTACCCGAAATGGTCCCACACTATCGACTTCAGTCATTTCTCTGGTGGAAATAAAGGATCGCTGTTTGGTTCCTCTGTCATAGTTAATCTAGTAGCCTCCATGTCTCTGATAAGCACGGCATTTTAAGATGGTGCACCGCTAGTGTAACGTTGTTTTTGTTTTGCGCAAGTTTCAACAGTTCCATTCCGTGCAACAGAAACACTCGGTGTAGCAGAGCCTTTACGATTAATTAACCGTGACGTTTTAAAGCGCGGTTAATCGTAAAACCGGTTAATCGCTGCATCCCTAGTGACGAGACACTTATCCCACGAGACGAGACTTTTAGACTTTTTAATAGAAATCCTCAATGATGAAATATATAGGGAAAAAATAGTCTTTTGAAAAGACTGAAAAACACAAAATGCAAAAAAAAATAAGGTGCATTTTGAAATCAACTTGTACTTTATGAAATTAAACTTCTATTTTAATGAATTATATGCGCCAATAAACATGTAAACTAGAGCTGCACGATTCTGGATAAATTGAGAATCATGTTTGTTTGTTTGTTTCTTTGTTTTATGAATTGGAGAACGATTCATAATACATAATAGCAATGATGCAATAATTAGTTCAAATAAAGTATCAAAAGCAAAAAAATCATATGGTTTTATTGAACAAAACTTAAAACACAAAGTATTATAAACAATAGAGCTCATGTCCATTACGCATAACAGCAAAAGCCTGCAGGAGGAATCAGGATTCTCTCATGATTCTGAAGGAAAAAAGATGAGAACTAAACAATGTAATTTACTAGTGGTTCTGACAAAATGTTCATTGCTTAAGTCTTCTTAAAAAAATGCATTAATTTGAACAAAATTAAAATAAATAAATTAAATGGAGTCAGTGTCACAACACAATTTTTTTTTTTTTTAAACGGGCAGTTGTCGCCGCCACCTGGCGGAAGAGGATAAGCGTTACAATACATACAAGTGTTAATACTTTCATTTGATACTTTCATTTGATCGCTACTGTAGAAAAATAAGTGTTTATACCCAAACTATAAACATTTATCCCAGTAGTTATGTTATTTAAATGTCTATAACACAGAAATAATGATGTGTGGTTGAAAAGACTGTTGGTCTTTCTGAATCATCAGCAGCAGTATGAATGATTTATTAATATGAGTAGCGACAAATGTGCTTCTCACGCTCCACTGACACTCGCGATGTGAAAGAGTCATAGACCTGGCTGAATCGTTGTCATTCAGGAATAAGATCGCGTGGGTGTTTGAATCGAGATTGCGATCTTTAAACGATTAATGGTGCAGCTCTAATGTAAACACTGCAAAAAAAAAAAAGTTTTGTGAGGATATCACGTTCTCGCGAGACATATTGGATCTCGTGCCACGTCACATCCCTAATAGTTACCTATACTCTGCTGTGGTGTTGAGAATTGTGAAATTTCGCTGGTCTCTACTAGGGCTGCCACTAACGACTATTTTTATTTCGATTAATCTATCGACTAATTTATCGATTAATCTAAACGATTAATTTCCCACAAAAAAAAATCAACAATTTTACTTAAGAATATTTTATTAAACCAAATGAAATCCAAATTTCTATTAAATCCTTTTTTTAAAGCAAAAGTAAAGTGCAACAGAGTGCAAGAAGCAAGTGTCCAAATCACTGAAATCAAAGTTCAGTATTATAGTGTAAGAATGACAACACATCCACATGTTCTAGTCTACTAATAACAAAATTATAAACACTTTTTAAAGGAGTATTTACCAGAAATATTATTTACCAGAATTTTAGGTGAAAAATGTAAATGTGCAATGTTTCTGAATAAAAAAAGAAAGGAAAAAAAAAAACTTTGTATATATGTTTGTTATTAAAAGATAGTATAGAGAAATGGGGAAAAAAACTGAATTTGGAAATAATTTTTTTTTTTTTTTTTTTTAACAAAACAAAAAAATAACAAAAGCCTGCACGGGGCGCCGACGGCCTGATGATTATTTTTACACATTACTGCGCGATCTAATCCTCGTTTAATATTGACCAAGAACCATTTAATTTAAATGTCCACTTAATCTTTAATATTTGGTAATTTCTTTAGGACAGAAATGCTGTAGCCACTGTAATTAACTGAATATGTGGACATCAAAACCTGTAAACTCAGAGTAAGGGTTTGAGCTTTTATCTTGAAATCGCGATGTATTCTCCTGTGTTTGTGTAGATTTATAAATGATTTACCTTACAAATCTGATGAAATGGCGCACGTTGCGTTCCCAGATGAACGTTACAATAAACCCAAACTCTCAACAACATGCAGAGATGGAGTTTGAGACGCTCCACACATGTAAATGATAACAGTTTCTATGGAGCTACTGTGAACGGAGCCGCTGTGTGACGCACGAACGGAACCGACACGCATGTAAATAATTAAAGCGCATATACTGTAGTAGAGCTGCATCGCATATAATTATTTTATTCAATCATAGCGTTTGTGAATTCACAATTATGCTTAATTATGATTTTTAAATGGGATTAGTATCTCATGCAGCCTTGGAAAATAGTCTAAATGTTTTTTTTTAAATATTTTTTATATTAAGAACATGAAAACATTACAGAAAAACAGGCTTCAAAAACGGAAGCTCCAAAGATGGTTGAAGAACAAAAAAGGAAAAAAATAAAATAAAATAAAGACATTCACAAGACGCCAAATACAGATTTGTAATATCTTACAATAGATGTAGCTTTTACATTTTTCACCTTAAGAGACTCACCTAAGTGAGTTTGTTAGAGAAAACCTTGTATAAAGGAGGAGATTTTGACAATCTACATTTATGAATGAAAAATTTGCCATTCAGGATAAAATTGACAAAATTGTGAATTTTTATCATTCTCAAAGTAACAAATAATTTCTTTCACATTCAGAGTTATCATTAGATTAATTTTAACTGAAAAAGCAGAAAAACAATCTTTCCAAAATGATTGTACACTGGCAATCAACAAACATGACACAGAGGCTTAGTTCACACTGCAGGTCTTAATGCTCAGATTGGATTTTTTGCTGAAATACAATTATTTTTTTTTTTTTTGCGTTTTTGTTCACATTGTCATTTAAATGCGACTGCCATCAGTCTCATGTGTGAACTGTATACGGCCCTGAAGTGACCCCCGCACGCAGAAGAAGTGACGTCAGACGCAGGGCACTGTGTTTGCGGAAATAAAAATGGATGCTGCGCGTGTTAATGTGCAATCGGAGCCTAAATAACGAAGTGATGAGAAGAATATTAAGGAGGAGAGCACGATTTCCTCCAGCGCAGAATTGTGACGTCTGTCGCATTTCAATGACGTAAAAATCGCATGAAACGCGACATGGACGTTCAGACTGAAGACGCATTGCAAAACATCGGATATGTATCCGATTTAGGACCGCACATGAAAGTGGCCTGGGCCTGATTTGAAAAAATCGGATTTGTGCTGTTCAGACTGTCATAAGAAAATCAGATATGGGTCACATTTGGGCAAAAAGTCGGATTTGGGTCACTTTAGCCTGCAGTGTGAACCTAGTCAAAGACTCCTCAGCTGTTACAAAAAGAGCATTCTTTCCCAATATCCATGAAATTGGAGAGCAACATGTTAGTTGGATATATTTTGTGTAAAATCTTCAGGTGAATTTCTCTTACCTTATGTTTGAAATACAAAATTTGTAAGGAAGCAGCCATGCTTTTCTCCAATTAACATCCCTTAGAGTTATTCCAAGAGGAAAATTTTATTGGAATTCTATCCTCTTTTGTTCATTAAAGACTTGTCTTATATCTTTGTTAGTACACTTTTTATCAAATACACTTTTACCATTTATAAGGAAGTCACAATCTTTATTGTCAACTTTATGAAGTCAGGTGGCTGCACATTAAATTAATAAGCCCAGAGGGAATAACTTTGATTACTGCAGAAAATTCTTTCAATTCAACTTTCCTATAAAATTTAGACAAAAAATAATCATAAAAGTAATTCTTAAAGATGAATCAAATAAATCACTCATGTATATTAACCCATGATCCAACCATTTTCTCAAAAAATAAACACTTGCCTTTAACTGTGATCAACTGTGACCAACTGTCCTGAGCTCGTTCACACAACAGCCGGCACGTGACGCGTCTTCTTGCTTTATGGCGGATCGTAGACTTAAGTGCATTACCGCCACCTATCTCTCAAATGGACCATTGACACACTATCTACAATCTCAATTAGGAGTGTCATTGGTCCATTTGAGAGAGAGGTGGCGGTAATGACATAATATTTCTACACAAATGACATTTTGGAAAATGTTAATGCAGTTTGTGCAAGTCCGGAACAGACAGTGGCTGAAATAAAACAGAAAACGGTCGGTTTCTAGTTAGCTCCCTGTCACGTCACAATGGAGTGCAGCAAAAGGGAGTGATTGATGGCTAATATAACCAATCTAAAATGCGCATTAAAGTTAAGAATGTAAAGATGAAGCTTAATTGGTTATGGAACGTTGGATAGAATGGTGGACCGGTCACTGTATCAGCTCACAGCAGGCACATACTTTGCAGTAATTCGCAAACGATTTGCAGAGAAATTGAGACAGGTCGCACCACAACAATTATTTGCACTCGCACAAATGCTCCCAAATATATTTTTGGGTCGCACAGATTACATTTCGGGAGCATATGCGACCAAAACGGTGGCATGGACATGTTAATATGGCATATGAAGGGGAAGTAGGTTAATTTTGTGAATTAGGCAAGTGATGTAGCCCTTTGGTGTTGCTCTGATGTTTATGATCTGATTCATATGTTGCTTTGACAGTTATTGAAATCCAGTAAAATAGCAGATGTATATTATCCATCTTACAGAACTTGTGAGTCACAGATGCTAGTTTAAATGACATCGTATCTACATAAAACACATCAGACTAACTACGTTCTGGTTACAGTGCAATTGTCGTTAATTAATTACTCTGTAATTAAATATACATTTACTTACTATAGGGTTTGGTTTAGGGGTATTGTATTAGGCAATATCTTATCGTTTGCGATATACCGGTAAAAATTCTCCTCATAAGAATTAGTCTTCCTGCGATAACAACAATAAAGCCTAGTTGTTGACATTTCTGTGTGCGACCGTGCAGAGCAACATGGTGGGCATGAAATTGAAAGTCAAGTCACCTTTATTTATATAGCGCTTTTAATTACAGATTGTGTCAAAGCACTTAACAGTTTCAAATTGGAGGATAGAGTCTCAGTAATGTATAATAAGATTAAACACTCAATTTTCAGTTAAAGGCATTTCATTATTGAATTCAGAGATGTCATTGTCTAGCTCAGTTTAGTTTAAATAGTATCTGTGCAATCAAATCGACGATAATCGCTAGAAATTAAGTGTCCCCAACTGAGCAAGCCAGAGGCGACAGCGGCAAGGAACCAAAACTCCCTCTGTGACAGAATGGAGAAAAAAACCTTGGGAGAAACCAGGCTCAGTCGGGGGGCCAGTTCTCCTCTGGCCAGACGAAACCCGCAGTTCAAAAGTTTATATTTCTATTTTTAATTTTGTTGCAATTTCTAACAATAGTAGTATTATGTAGTTAGGTATTTTATTATATTGAAAGAGTTTATTGTAAACGAGGAGTTCCTTCTGGAACTGGTTTGCTGTCAATCGATTTAAAAAAAAAAAACTAATCGCGCATTTTTCTGAAATTGATCACGATTAATCCCACCTAACATTAAAGTTTTTAAATATACTTTTATATCACAATTCACATTAATTCTTTGAATTAATATATAAGGACAGTATATCTTTAATATTTGTGTAATGGTATCTTTTTTTTTTTTTTTTTTTGACTGAAGGCCAGTATCACTTATACCAATACAACTGATGTCTCTATAAAATAGTTTTTCCCCCTAATATTTAATCATTGGCTATAGCCATTCAACATTACAGTATAATTGAGAGCTATCACTTTTAACATTTATTAGACTTTAAAAAATAACTTCTAATTTAAGTGAACTTAAAACAATCTTCACATAAACCCATTATAATAAATGTCATATTTACCTGTGCCCTTCAGCAGAAATATACAGAAATTGAAATTTATCAAACACTAAATTAAATATAGATGAATCCTTAAAGCTATAAAAGTTACTGATTTATTTTATTTTTTTCTTTGATTTAAAAGATTTCTTTTAAGAGCTGCCGCTGCTGAATGTGACGCGGATCTGACATGCATCGTATTTTCTCTCGTCTCTTTACCTTTTCTAACCCACTCAGAAAAGTCTTTAAAGTCTCTACTAATGAACTGACGAGTTGAATTGGGTGTGTTAGATGAGGGAGACAGTGTGCTGGGATGCTCCAGGACAGTTTTGAATACCATTTCAGAGACATGTTCTTTAAATGTGACCCATATAAAATATATTACATGCATGCACAGTTTAAAGGCAGCTTTAATCACCTTTTTGGTAACCTTTATGACTTAAACTACATGCATGCAATGTCGTGGTCAGTTATTCCGTGCGTTGATATTGTAAGGGAAACAGGTCAATTTAGTTCAATTATTTTAGATTTTTTATTATTATTTTAATTTGGACCGCATCACTGCTTTACGGCTGATCAACTGAATTGGCCAGCGATTCACTGAACGGGGCCGTACAACAACTCTGCATGGATATTAATAACCAAAGTATAGTGAAGACATTATTTATTAGCACAGTAACAAGATCGGCAGTTTAAGACATTAACTTGTAAGCACAAAACACAAGATACTTCTCTTTTCAATATAAATAAGACGTTATTGGATAAATCTAAGACGATATAAACTAATCTAACAGAAACACATTCACACAAGTTGCAGGAAGAGAAAGTGAGGAAAGAATGAGTTTAAGAGAATGAAAATGTGAAATCCCAAGTTTATGGGGGTTCCCTTTGTTGTCCTTGTTGCAGAAAGGGGGTTTCCCAAGTTTGTTGATTGGCTGGAAGTCAAGTGGTCGTTCGAAGTGGCATCTTGGGAAGCCAATAGTTGGGCATTGGCTGAAGATACGGAGTTGTGGGCTGGTTGAAGTTTTGATGCGAGCACAGTCGGAGTTGGACTTGGAGACATGGCTTTGTGGCAAAACTTAACTCGAAAACGCAAACTCTCAACGGAAAAGAAGTAGAAGCCAGAAAGAAAAGTGATGAGACTAGATGGTGCATCTCCTCAAGGTTTCAGATGAGCAGCTGGCATGTAAGCCAGAGCACGCGCAAAAAGCGGTGGCTAAAAAGCATGGTTAAAAGCAAAAAGCAAAAGCATGGCTAAAAGCAAAATTTGTTGGTGTCCTGAGTTTTTGAAGCTGTTGACACATCCCAAATGGTGTCTTGACCAACCTTAGCTCGGGGTGTTGCTATGTTTCTCCTCCCAATACATAAATCAACATGTTATCTTATCAGTCACATGGTCCGAATTTTCCCGCTCTTGCAGAGTATAATTTGGACATGATTTCTATAACAAGAATATAGTATTTTACGAAGTATTGATTCATAGAAATGTTTAAAGCAGGGGTCCCCAAACTTTTTTCTGCGAGGGCCACATAATTTTTCCTTGCTTTAATGGGGGGGCCGGGTTGGTTTATAGCAGAAAAGGACATGGGCCGGAGTGACTACTAGTATTATTGTGGAGATTTTATGATTTTAATTGTATTTATTATGCCTCCTAATGCTAGAATAGTTTTGTACAGACAAATGATCATTACCTTTCAGTGCTATTCAAAATCAAAAAATGTACTTACTTATGCATATTAATTAGTGTGAACTGTGGGCTTGCTTCTGGGTGGTGAGATGTCCAATGTCAGGTTCCATTTCTGTCACAGCCAGTCTCAAAGACTGATGCAAATGTTCATCGGTGAGTCTTGATCTCATCGGAGTTTTCATCAGTTTCATGCATGAAAAGGTTTGCTCTCAGATATATGTGCTGCCAAAAAGTGTGGACATCTTCATTGCATGCCTTTTGATGTTTAGGTATGTCTCGTTTGGGAGGGCAGCATAAAATTCAATGAGACTGTTGGGCTTAAATGCATCTTTCAGAACATCACAGTTCTGTAACTCAGCCAACTCAAACTGATAAGAAGACAAGGCTTCGTTAATGTCAGCGGTGAAGGGGTTCTGGAAAAGGCGGATTTCTTTAGCGTGGACATGTAGCTCACGCAATTGCATGTCAAACTCCGACTTCAGCATTTCCAGCGCTTCCACAGACTTTTCAGCTGGGAATGGGGCCACTGGTTTCTCAGCTGAGAGACTTTGGGTAACGGGGAGATGAGTGAAGTCTTTTGCACTTGTCCCACAAGCAGTGCTAGTTTCACCTCAAATGCTTTTATGTGGGAATACATGTCACATTAGTTTCCCCTTGCCTTGGAGCTGCAAGTTGAGGCCATTCAACATTTCTGTCACATCTGTTAAAAAGGCGAGGTCCCATTTCCATTCTGCGTCAATCAGTTCTGGGACAGTTTTGCCCTTTGTCAGAAGAAAGGCGCTGATTTCGGGTAGCAGCTCGTAAAAAACACCTCAACTCTGCCTCGGCTTAACCATCGGACTTCAGTATGGTAAAGCACATCTCCGTGAGCAGACTAGCTCGGCGAGAAAGGCTTGGAACTGCCGGTGTTTAAGTCCGTTTGCTCTGAAGTTTATACATGACACCACCACCTTCATGACCGATTCCCACTTCAAAATTTTGCAGCAGAGTGCTTGCTGGTGAATCAGGCAGTGGACTTGTAACGGGGGGCTGAGACCTCTTTCCTCCATTTCTCTATTCATGTGTCCTATAAGCCCCCTCGATGCGCCAACCATACTAGGAGCCCCGTCGGTAGTGATGCTGGCCAGCTTAGACCAGTCTAGACCCAGCTCTCCCATCGTTTGGCACACTTTACCAAAAATATCCTCCCCTGTCGTAGTGCCTTTTAGACTTTGTAGGGAGGCCAGCTCCTCGGAAACTTCAAAGTTTGAGCTAACTCCGCGAAGAAAAATTAGCAGCTGTGCCGTGTCCTGCATGTCATTGCTCTCATCCAGTGCTAATGCAAAAAATTCAAATTCTTTCACTTTCTCCTGCAGCTAGGCATATACATTATCCCCCATTTCTTCAATTCGTCTGGTGATTGTACTTGCGGACAGACTCACTGCATTTAAGACGTCTTTTTTATCGGTGCACACCTCCGCAGCAACAGCATTCATGCATTTCTTGACGAACTCACCATCACTGAATGGTCTACCACTGGTTGCAATCAGTTTAGCTACCTGAAAGCTAGCTCGAACGGATGACTGGTTCAACTGGGTTTGGCGTACAAACATATTCTGCTGAGCTGATAGTACACTTTTTAGCTTCGACACTTTGTCTGTTCTCATTTGGCCTTGCAAGCTTGCGCACTTTTCTCTGTGGCGGGTTTCATAGTGCCGGCGCAGATTGTATTCTTTGAACACAGACACTGTTTCTTGACAGATGAGACAGTCACTTCTTTGCACTGAACAAAAAAATAATCACTTGTCCACTTTTGGTTAAATACCCTGCATTCTGTATCAACCTTTCTCTTTCCCAACCGTTTCGCCATTTTGTCGTCTCTTTGAATTTTCTCACTGGCTCGCGCGCGTTACCTGTTCGATCGGGATAGCACGTTACGTTGAACGTACCATTAGGCTAGGTTAATAACTAAGGGAAATTTTAGTTTGAAAGCCAACCTTTATTATCAAATAGGCTACAGACATGATACAAGTAAAACATCTATTTAAAATTACATTTTAAAATGACAAAATATGTCTCTGGCATTGTTCTAAGGGCCGGTCCAAATGTGGGGACGGGCCGCATCCGGCCTGCGCGCCGTAGTTTGGGGACACCTGGTTTAAAGCATGAACTCATACATACCCAACATGAATATAAACCTTTTAACTACTCAATAGTTATTCAAAAGACATACACAATGAGTGATTAGGACATAGTCAAATGTGTGGGTTACATGATATGGAACATAACTTTTTTTTAAATGTTTTTTCTGGATTTTTTTGTTATTCTGTTAATCACTGTTCAAATAAACCTACCTAAATTTAGATATTATAAACTGTTTGAAGTGAAACGATAACATAAGATTTAAAAATACTTTAGAAACACCTTATTTATAGTTTAATTTGACCTATGTTGCATTTAATGCCAATCAGTTGGAGGCAGTTAATCTAGGCTATAAGTAGAGTGCGTTAAGTTGAGTTTTTACTAAATAAATAATTTACCAAATAAAAGAAAAATGAAACGAGGTGAAGTACTTTTCATTTCTAATGTATTTGAGTTATTATATAAAGTCCTTTTGGTCGATTTTCAGAATAACTACATAGCTATATTAAGGACTATGTCATATCATTTTGGTCATACCGCCCACCCCTACCACAGACGATATATACATTTAGACCACTTAACTTATTGATCGCTATCGTATCGGGATATGAAGAAACTTTCAACCAGCATAAAAAAAAAAGTTTTTGAACCAAATCACCTACCCTGCCTTTAAAATGTAGTATGTTTTGTATTATTATTCATTATTATTATTATTATCATTATTATTATTATCATTTATTTTTTTAATTTAGTGACTTCACTTGTAAGTGTTTTTAATGCTGTAAAGAGCAGTTTTAGATTGTAATGTTTTAAAGGGGTCATGGACTACCTCTGTTTATTTTTTATTTATTTTTATTTTTTTGTTCTGTTCTCCGAGGTCCACTTATGTTTTTACAGCAAAAAAACATCTTTAATTTAGAAGTAATAGGCTATTTTCTGTCCTGTTTTTGACCCCCTCGTCAAAACACTCCATTTGAATAGGGGTGGCGGATTGTAGACTCAAATTGCTCTGACTGTTATGATTGGCTTGTGTATGTTTAAGTCTACGTCCTTCACAGACTGTGATTTTTAGGTTAAAAACGCATCAATACTCATTACATATTACATATCAAACGATCTGTTTAACAGACAAAACAATAGTGATCACATAATAAATACTCACACCTGTGTGTTGTGACATAACTGTCAGATCCAATGTAGCATCGTCTGTTAGTTTCAATCTTTTTGAAAATCCCGCGTCGAATTGTTCCTTGTTTGTAAACGAATCTGTGGTAAAATAAAATGAACAAGACACTGTTCTTACTGACGCAGTCTGGAACTTCGTTAAAAAATAGTTCATTCACTGCCTTCCTTCTGATCCCAACGTTAGGAATGAATGCAAATCCGTTTTTTTTTTTTTTCTCTTTCTTTCCTCCACAACTTGGCACTGCACAGAGTCTTTTGTCTTCAGAGCCATCTTTATTGTTTGGTTTCTGTGTAGACCTGTGCGTTCACCTCGCGTGAATCGGTGGACGTGGCTAAACAGACAGTAATGTCGATCTTGTGCATAGGTGGTGCTATCCACACTATTTCATCATAGAGTAGAACATTGCCTTGTTTTTGAAACAAAAAATTGAGGGAGAGAAATTAGTGCAAGAGAGAGGACACGGAAATATATAGAGAAAATTAACAGGGATCCACCAGAAGGGAGGAGATCCTAAGAGAACAATGCAGAAAGTAAATACAATTAAAATGCCTTAAAAAGCTTAGCCATATAGTTTTAAAAAATTCATTCACATCTTAATGAATATAGTTTGAATGTCAATCATATTTAGCTGTGTCTCACATGCAGCGGAGGGCTAGAAGAGTTAGTCAATCAGTGTGGTACTGAAAGAGACTGAATTTTGTTGATAAATTTTATTTAAAATGCATGTTGATATTGTTTGTATCAAAATTAAACTTTATTTCTCCTTTGACATGTTCAAAATTAAATATAAATAATTTAATAACTACCATTTCTGTCCTTTAGTGTGACGTAATGTCCTATGGTGTGAAGCACATAAAATAACCACAGATTTGTTTTCATCTCAAAATCTTAAAAAAAAAAACAATTGAGTATTGCAATAGGGGAGATGGAAATATCACTCAACTTAAAATAGTATAATTTTTTAGCAGTTTTGAACGAATGACAGCAAAGTTTGTCTTGTCAAAGTTAGTCTTAATTGTCCAACAAGTCATGGGGGAAAAAAATGATGTTAATTATAATTTCATATTAAATAGCACTATATGAAAATAAGCGTCTAACAATGAAGATAAATCTCTCTCTTGCTATTTATGTATTAAGCGGGGTTTTTTAATTGCATCTCAATAAATTAGAATGTCATGGAAAAGTTCATTTATTTCAGTAATTCAACTCAAATTGTGAAACTCGTGTATTAAATAAATTCAGTGCACACAGACTGAAGTAGTTTTAAGTCTTTGGTTCTTTTAATTGTGGTGATTTTGGCTCACATTTAACAAAAACCTACCAATTCACCATCTCAACAAATTAGAATACTTCACAAGACCGATTTAAAAAAAAAAAAAAAAAATTTTTAATGAATTGTTGGCCTTCTGGGAAGTATGTTCATTTACTGTATATGTACTCAATACTTGGTAGGGGCTCCTTTTGCTTGAATTACTGCCTCAATTTGGCGTGGCATGGAAGTGATCAGTTTGTGGCACTGCTGAGGTGGTATGGAAGCCCAGGTTGCTTTGATGGCAGCCTTCAGGTCATCTGCATTGTTGGGTCTGGTGTCTCTCATCTTCCTCTTGACAATGCCCCATAGATTCTCTATGGGGTTCAGGTCAGGCGAGTTTGCTGGCCAATCAAGCACAGCAACACCATGGTCATTGAACCAGCTTATGGTACCTTTGGCAGTGTGGGCAGGTGCCAAGTCCTGCTGGAAAATGAAATCAGCATCTCCATAAAGCTTGTCAGCAGAAGGAAGCATGAAGTGCTCTAAAATTTTCTGGTAGATGGCTGCGTTGACTGTGGACTTCAGAAAACACAGTGGACCAACACCAGCAGATGACATGGCACCCCAAATCATCACAGACTGTGGAAACTTCACACTGGACTTCAAGCAACATGGATTCTGTGCCTCTCCACTCTTCCTCCAGACTCTGGGATCTTGATTTCCAAATGAAATGCAAAATTTACTTTCATCTGAAAAGAGGACTTTGGACCACTGAGCAACAGTCCAGTTCTTTTTCTCCACAGCCCAGGTAAGATGCTTCTGACATTGTCTCTGGTTCAGAAGTGGCTTGGTAGCCCTTTTCCTGAAGACGTCTGAGCGTGGTGACTCTCGATGCACTGACTCCAGCTTCAGTCCACTCCTTGTGAAGCTTTCACAAGTGTTTGAATCAGCTTTGCTTGACAGTATTCTCAAGCTTGCAGTCATCCCTGTTGCTTGTGCACCTTTTCCTACCCAAATTCTTCCTTCCAGTCAACTTTGCATTTAATATGCTTTGATACAGCACTCTGTAAACAGCCACACCTTTCAGTAATGACCCTCTGTGACTTACCCTCTTTGTAGAGGGCATCAATATGCGTCTTCTGGATCATTGCCAAGTCAGCAGTCTTCTCCATTATTGTGGTTTCAAAGAACAAGATACCCGGAATTTATACTGTAGGGATGGTCATTAATTGAAACTCAAATGTAAATATTCTAATATTTTGAGATGCTGATTTTTGACTTTGGGCCGTAAGCTCTAATCATCAAAATTAAAACTAAAAAACTTTTGAAATGTTTTACTTTACATGCAATGAACCTACAATATATGAGAGTTTCAATTTTTGAAATAACTTGCAAGAAAAATAACTTTCACGACATTCTAATTTATTGTGATGCACCTGTACTTGAGTCTCGGGGTCAGAAAACGTAAAAAATAAATAACACAACACACACAACATTATAACGAGAACATTATTAGAATAAAACGCTGTGAATTTTTTGAGTTTAGTTGCGGTGTTTCTGCACGTTGCGTGAAGAACGCGTCCACAAAAGGAGTTCATTCAGAGCCGCGCAGACACGTTCATGCATTCGAGGCATTTTGTGCAGATAGCATACAAGTCGTGATATTAACGTTATGTTGTATAAATAACGAAGCGTATTCTATATGAGATAAATGGGTTAAATCCCATTGATTTAAAAACCTGCCATCATATGCTTCACTCTACTGGTCATCTTCAGCGCGCGCAGCTCAAAACAGAAATGCAGAACATTAACTACTGTCATACATAATGTTATAATGAGAGCACTATTGTAAAAACTGTTGAGAGTTCTTAGGGTTTCGCTGACGTTTAATGTTAACTATCTTTTAATAAAAACATTATTTACCCCGTTTGTATCTGCAAGGCGTCCGTTAGGCTATTTTCCGTATATGTGTTAACGACAGTAATTATGACTGTCGTCGAATGTCTGACTTGACTCTTGGTATTTTGCCCCGCCCCCAAACATATGATTCGACTATCGGTCAACTATTGGCAAGATTCGAAAATCCCGATTCGACTATGAAAATCCTTAGGTAAGCAGACAATATATACACATTAGGGGTGTCCCTGACTATGTTTTTAGAATCTGTACAGCACATTGGTCAACTTGTTGTTTTTAATTGTGCTTTAGAAATAAATTGCCTTGCCTTGCCCTTAACACAATGCCAAGGAGGTAAGACATCAGCAATGATCTTAGAGAAGCAATTGTTGCTGCCATCAATCTGGGAAGAGTAATACGGCCATTTCCAAACAATTTGAAGTCCATCATTCTACAATGAGGACGATTATTCACAAGTGGAAGACATTCAAAACAGACACCAATCAAAATAATGACACGGTGTGATGTCATGTGATATCGTTCATCTGAGGCTTTATTTCCAAATTTGAAGACTTTACAAGGACCAGATAATTTTTTTTTTTTTATTATCTCCTGATACAGAAAACCATGGAATTCAATAGGGTGTCCTAACTTTTTCACATGATTGTACATGCACTCGAGTTGGCCTATGTTTATCGTGTTTGTATTATTTTGCATATTGATCATGAGAAAAAACATAATATCCACATACTCAGGTGAAAGTTGGCTCCTCGGCCTGGTAGCAATAAGAAAGTGATGAAAATATAACAATAAGAATGCGCGCCAACACTGACGTTCCAGAGACACTAAGATAACTGTGTGCAAAGCAAAGTTTCTTTCAGCGCTTTGTTTTCTGTTCTTAAACCACTCTCCCTCATGAAAACTTAAAGGAAGCATATGTCTCAAGATCATTTTGCTATCGGATAAGCTCTTTTCTCGACTCACTCAGAGAACAGCTGCGCTTGCCTGCAGTCGTGAATGCAGTGATGGACAGCTGTCTTTCCTCAGTCGACTTATGTTTGGATTTCTTGTGATTTCCTATTGTGGTGGTGATATTATAACTCAGTTTTACTGATTCATTTGATCAAAAGTAATTCCATTTTGTAACAATTTAGCAAGATCATTTTGATCAAAATAATTCTAGACTTCGCAAGGCAGACAACAACATTCTGTGAACAAATACAATCAACTTAACACGCCCCACAGTGACACCCAGTGCATTTAGTTATAACTGACTTTTGATGTGTGCTTAGGATTTATCACTACACAACATCAGAAAGATCAGGCCCTTTCTGACAGAGCATGCTGCACAACTTCTTGTCCAGGCCCTTGTCACTTCTAGGCTGGACTACTGCAATGCTCTTCTGACTGGACTTCCATCAAACACAATCAAACCTCTACAAATGATTCAGAATGCAGCGGCACGACTGGTCTTCAACGAGCCCAAAAGAGCCCATGTTACACCTGTCTTTATCTCCTTGCACTGGCTACCGGTTGCAGCTTGCATCAAGTTCAGAACATTGATGCTTGCATATAGAACAACCACAGGCTCAGCACCCGCCTACTTCCGCTCACTATTACGAATCTACATCCCCTCCAGAAGTCTGAGATCTGCTAGTGAGCGATGCCTCGTGGTACCATCACAGAGAGGCTCAAAATCACTCTCCAGAACATTCTCGTTCACCATTCCTGGCTGGTGAAATGATCTTCCCACCCCTATCCAGAATGCTGGATCCCTGTCAATCTTCAAGCAACATCTGAAAACTTTCGACACTACTTGACTTTATCCTAAACTTTAAAAAGAAAAAAAAGAAAACTTGATCTTTCTCATTTTTTCCTTCCCTTGCTAGCTTGTACTTATTTGAACAATGCCTGAGACTTGGTGTTGCAAGCACTTCCTCTGTCTGATTGCCTCTTCAAGATGAATCGCTTTATGTATTCCCCAGTTGTAAGTCGCTTTGGATAAAAGCTTCTGCAAAATGACTAAATGTAAATGTTTCCTTGCATTTACAGCCAGCAAAGCAAAACGTAGTAATGTTCAAATAGTGTTTATATTGTTCTGATAGAATATTTGACTATTTGTGCACACGCCCTTGTTTGAGTCAGTGGTAATATCATTGTGTTCCTATTGGTTAGTGTTAGAGGCAAGGTTATTATAGTTTAGCATTTTTAAATTCATTTTATTTTAATTTTTTTTTTCAAATTTGCAATAAAATTTAGTTTAACAAAATTAATGAAACCAATAAAAACTACCTTAGTGACGCAAACGTCTAGCGAGTAGCGACACAAAATTAAAGTATGCTGAGATTGATTAGATGGTAAAAGTATACAAATATATGCCAAAATGAAGCAGTCATGCCTTTTTACTCCATAAATCTGCACAAGTTGCGCTTGCGTTATCATATTTAAACGTAACTTTTCAAGAAACTTAGGAAAATATAAACTGAATGAAATGTCTTTGAAACTGAAAAAAATAAATCACAGGCAAAATCTCTAACTTCGTTTTTTAATACACTGCATGTTTTGCTAACTGTGTTCTCCTCTTTCTTTCGCTGATCTGTACTTACAAATGTGCTTCCAGAGTTTTCGTTTATGCTTCTGAAGTTTTCATTTACACTCCTGAGTTTTCGTTTGCCATTCTGGCACAAATCTCTCATGGGGCGGGGCTAGCAGCGGTGCATTCTCTTTGGCTACAGAGTTTTTGATCGACAGCTTCTTGACCTGGAAGTGAAGACGTCAGTTAACATTATCATCTAACATTTAAAATTGGAAATACATTTTTTTTTTTTTTTTAAACAATCAACAACTCTTAATTGTGACTTTTATAAACCAGTTGAATGAATGTAATTGAAAATATGAATTAATTCAAGTAAATTTACATTCTTTTATTGTTACTACAGCACATAAACGAGTATCAATGTGAAAGTCTTGGATGCAATTATGTTGTGACAGGAAAGATCAGAACCCAAAAAAAAAAAAAGCACACTGCATAGTATACAACTTATGCATAGTATTCTCATAATATACATTACTATACAAAATGCACAAGTGCATAATATACAGAATGTTTAACGTACATAATGTTCATGTATGTTTTAAATTATGCAATGATCCTTTGAACAGTTCCTGTTACAGTATAAGTAACAAAACGGTGAATGAGTATGTTATGTAATGAAGTACAATGTCAGTCTTTACAGGGATAGTCCACCCAAAAATGAAAATTATCTCATAATTTACTCACCTTCATGCCATTACAGATGTAGAAGACATCTTTCTTCACATAAACATAAACAAACAAAGATTTTAAAGAAAATAATCCATATTTGTGAATAACGATATCAATGACGATAATTCAGGGTATCTTATGCATCCACTAAGAGACAAACTTTACATTTAGCATTAGCCAACACTCTTAAATTTTCCGGTAAACATTGGACTATGGTGGCTGGTGTCTCCGTTTTCACATTCCATACAATAGAATCGCCAATAACAAGTTATGCACTTCATTAATTATAATCAAAGTGAAGTGGTCATTAAAGTGGTCTTTAATCCATTTTATATGTAATGCAATAATACATTAGTCTATTAATATGTTTTAGCCACAACTATCTAGCTTACAACCTCCTCAAAATTACCTAGTTAAATTCCTGTTCTATCTATTTCTTTTTAAAACCCCTTCTCCTCTCCACAGAGCCCTATATATGTCGGCTCCTGACTCGGCGGGCAGAGCTACTTATGGAAATGAAGAATTTTGGCCAAGCCATCAAGGATGGGGACACCATGTGCCGACTCCGTCCCCAGTGGCCAAAGGTAGGAATCTGTGAGGAGACACACATACACAAACCATGGCTTTAAAATCCCTTTAAGACCCTTTCCCACCATTTAGGGTGTAATGATATCATATCATATATCATGGGGTTGGTAAGCAGGCAGACTGCAAATCTAAATGAAAAACAAGATATGTGATCCTGGACCACAAAACCAGTCATAAGTGTCAATTTTTCGAAATTCAGATGTATACATCATCTGAATGCTGAATAAATAAGCTTTCCATTTGATGTATGGTTTGTTAGGATAGGACAATATTTGGCTGAGATACAACTATTTACTGTAGGACTCATCTGGTTCCTGTGGTCTTGTCCCGATGGCCGTCTAGAAGACGGGGTCTTCACTGGGGATCAGTCTCTGGGGCTCATCTAGTTGTCCTCGTCTCCGCTGACGTTCAGGGCTGTAGAGGTCATCTCTGGGTGCTGATCCACCATCTGATCTGGATATGGACTGGATCCGGGTGGCTGCAGTGACCATCTGATCTGGATACAGTCTGGATCTGGGTGGCTATGGTGACCTCAGAATAAGAAAGAAACAGACTAATATTAGCATATATGCCATTCTTCTAACCAGAATCGGGAACACTCCCCATAACACACGATGTACTCGTTACATCATAGACAAATGTTAGCGTAGATGCCATTCTTCTTGTTTCTTTCTTATTCTGTTTCTCAGTCCGTATCCGATCAGATGGTGGATCAGCACCAAGAGATGATGTCTGCAGCCCTGATCGTCAGCGGAGAGCCCCTGAGACATAAATTGTAAATTTATAATAAATGTATATTATACACCGAGAAACAATAAATGCATTAAACTATACATTACAATTATAGCAAATGAATAAATCATATAAATGAAACTTCAAATAATGAATAAAACACAAATATAACACCTACATTAAATTATAAATTAAAATGCTCCATCGGGACAAGACCACGGGAATCAGATAAGCCCTTTACACAATCTGACATAGCTGCAGTTGGAATTGAACTGCGGGTTCGTCTGGCCAGAGGAGAACTGGCCCCCCGACTGAGCCTGGTTTCTCCCAAGGTTTTTTTCTCCATTCTGTCACAGAGGGAGTTTTGGTTCCTTCCTTCCTTTGGAGTGTCACTTCTGGCTTGCTCAGTTGGGGACACTTAATTTCTAGCGATTATCGTCGATTTGGTTGCACAGATACTATTTAAACTAAACTGAGCTAGACAATGACATCTGAATTCAATAATGAATTGCCTTTAACTGAAAATTGAGAAAATTGAGTGTTTAATCTTATTATACATTACTGACACTCTATCCTCCAATTTGATACTGTTAAGTGCTTTGACACAATCTGTATTGTTAAAAGTGCTATATAAATAAAGATGACTTGACTTGACTTTCCGTGCACGCATTTCGGGTGCATGAGTACTGCACTGAGCTAGTACTTTTCAAGCTTAATTGTGCTGCTTAACTAATTTTAACATCAAGCAAGTCCCGCACTTTATTTTCTCATTTATGCATGTTTATTATTCAAGCCCCGTTAACACCGTTAGCGACAAAGTGACAAGATCCCATTCATTTTCAGTGGAGAGCTGGTGACTTCCGGCGACAGTGATCGCTGGCAACAGAATGTGGGCGTGTCAAGCGACAAAAGTTACGAATTGTTAAACTTTATGCAAATGAACAGCGAATTTCACTAGCAAAAACCAGTAGGAGTGAAGAATCTGTCAGTGGTGCTCACACGTCACCATCTCGAGTGCAGTTCCGGAGCGATTTCACTGTTTTATATGATTTGACTAACGACATACATGGATATAAAAAAATGTATGCATAGAAAAGAAACTGTTGGCTGTCTAATGCCAAGTTCACACTGCACGATTTTAGCCCGATTTTTCACTCGCCGACAGGTTTTGATAAATCGCCAACAAATGCCCGAAATCGGAGACAAATCGGTGCTCGTTCACGCGAGTGACAATCACGCAGTGTGAATTTATCAAAGACGTGATCTGAGAGAATCGCCGATGCATCGCCGATGCCCGTGAAATATTTGGCATGCTAAATATCTGGAGTTGTCGGCGATTCAAAAATCATGCTGTGTGAATGAGTTCTGACTGAAAAATGCGATGACCTGCAGCCAATGAGAGCGCAAGATACAGGGCAGCGGGAAGTTCGGGGAGAAACTTTTTCTTTTTTCTTTTCTTTTTTTTTAACCCAGAAATTAAATACGGAAAATGTGTTTTCTTCTTTTAATGGTTCAAACACTGATGAATAGAATAAGCAGGCACAAACTAATTTTCATTATTCAAAATTCCTATTTCATTAAATTATATAGAGCTTGTTTTTTAATGTATATCAATTCTAAATTTTATTTCTACCTTTTTTTTTAGCATTTCTATACAGACACTAGCGCCCTCTCGCGCTACTGACGTGGCTACAATAACTGCTTTATGAAAACCTTTAGCTTCGATATTTTTATGATTTTAATTTTTCACGCTTAAAACATGTATGAAATGCTCATTAGATGGCCCATTTCTTTTCAAATAACTGTATCCTGGGCAAGTTCTACGGGAGTGCTAGAGGGAACGAAACGAAAGCAAGAGAAACAAAGACTTTAGTTAAAGCTAGAAATAGGATAAACTATTTTCTGTTGACTTCTTGAGTGGCCATGCTTTTAAGTTAGAACCAACTCCAAACCACAGTTTTGTTCAGTGCTGCATGATTGGGAGACTCTCATTATAACAAACAAAGTGTAACATGATGTAAATAAGAGAATCATTGTGCAGTGTAGAGCTTCATTGATTATAATGTATTTTTGTGAGATTGCGATAAACTGAAATGAATGACAGCTTTATAATAATTATAGGGAGCGCTGAGCTGTTTTGACATGGGGGTGGAGTCAGGGGATGGGGGCGTGTCCAACAGGCCTGGGCATGCCTCCCTGGAAGTGACAGATCACAGCTGATCCAGGCACCGTCATTAAGCAGAGGCATGCGGGTGGATCGTTTCCTTTTATTCACTAGCTTTAAAACATGCATGTTTTCATTTTATTAACAAATGTATATGTGTATTAGCAGTGTTTGCTCAAGTTAAAGAAGTTGTTAATATGAACATCTGCTGTTTATTTCTCTCAATGTGTGCACACTTTAGCACTAAAATGTGTATGGTTTCATTTGGTTAACTAAATGTGCATTAATAGTGCTTGTTTAAAATCTCTTAACCTGTGCACAGCGTTCTTTGTTTACATTAGTTCAGAGTTACTGCTAGTTTTAATGTAAAAGAATGCAATTAACTGTTCATAAACTACACATCATTAAAAAGGTCTAAGACTCAAGCTTCATATCCATCTCGACTTCGTTTTTCATTTACATAACTCCTGGCATAAATTAAGAAATGACTGTCACTGGAAGTTTAAAAAAAGATTAAAGTCTTTTTGGTTTAGTTTTGTCGTGGCCACGAGATATTAAGTCGTGGGAACGTGATAATACTGTATGTTGTGGCCATGAGTTTAATCATGCATAAACAAACCCGCGTGACCATAGCAACCTGGGATTATCAGAGACTGATCAAATATATTTATCCATCCCACAGTCCGTTGATCGTGTCTTTTTATGTAATATATGTGTATATTAGGCTATTATTATTATTATTATTATTATTATTATTATTATTATTATTATTATTATACAGCCCTGAACATTAAGAGATCGAAATGAAGGGAAAATAAATCAAATAGCCTACATTAACAACGAATATAAAAATATTACCAATACTAATAAAATACATGGACTTACAAGACTTGTGGGATGGATAAAAATGTTTTCTTGTCGGCCTATTTTATTATACTTTGTAACATTTATTCATAATAAACTTAATTCGAATGCTGTCTACATGTGTGCAATACAGTCCGGTACGTAGCCTATGGTTAACACTTCAACCACCAGAGGTCACTGTATACCTAAAAGCGCCAGCGGGTCAAATTTACCCATGCCATGACTACTGTTTTGATATGGCTAAAAACGTAGTATGTCACTGTATTATGTCATTTCTTAATTTATGCCAGGAGTTATGTAAATGAAAAACGAAGTCGAGATGGATATGAAGCTTGAGTCTTAAACCTTTTTAATGATGTGTAGTTTGTGAAGTTAATTGCATTCTTTTACATTAAAACTAGCAGTAACTCTGAACTAATGTAAACAAAGAGCGCTGTGCACAGGTTAAGAGATTTTAAACAAGCACTATTAATGCACATTTAGTTAACCAAATGAAACAATACACATTTTAATGCTATAAAAGTGTGCACACATTGAGAGAAATAAACAGCAGATGTTCATATTAACAACTTCTTTAACTTGAGCAAACGCTGCTAATACACACATACATTTGTTAATAAAATGAAAACATGCATGTTTTAAAGCTAGTGAATAAAAGGAAACGATCCACCCGCATGCCTCTGCTTAATGACGGTGCCTGGATCAGCTGTGATCTGTCACTTCCAGGGAGGCATGCCCAGGCCTGTTGGACATGCCCCCGTCCCCTGACTCCACCCCCATGTCAAAACAGCGCCACAAAGTGAGACGCGCAGAAACGTGAAGCGCAAAGGGGAAAACGGTAGCGCAAGCTCAAACTTGACTGAAACGCAAAATAAAAGCTGCATTGCAAATAAATTAGTAGATATGGCCATGGAAAATATGTATTGCAAAATCATTGCTTTTGCTCTGTTTTATTTATATTTTGCAATTCTTTATTTTTGTTTGCAATACTTCATTTTCTTTTGCAAAACTTTATTTTCTTTTGCATATATATGCGGCATTAAATTGACTCCATACTATTGGACCAGTGATAGCTGCACGCTGCAAAGTTTTGGGAGTGACATCTGTATATAAATGCGGCATTTAGTGCTATGCGGATGCCACTATAAATGAACAGGGCAAAAATGTAAAAATGTATATTAAGGCTAGACCACCCTCACTGATTTCAGCACCCTCAGTGATTTGATTTAAGGAACCGGGCCTGCCTGTATCTGGAGATTATAACTTTAATATATGGGGTAAATATAGAAATATATAAACCGCGTGTAGCGCTCTAACACGATGTACTGTACGTGCTTTGAAAGACCATGCATGGTCCCGTGACCCAGATAGCACACAAAATTGACAATTATATCCCAGTATTTTAAAAATCATATGTATTAAGTCTCTGCATTGTTCCAAAGACTCTTGCATTACTAAATTTGGTCAAAGAAAACCTGTTAATCAACATTTTTCTACATTAATTTGTGTATTTTTCAAATGTTTATTGAAAGTGAAAAAAAATCATTAACACACATCTGAAGAGTCAATATTTTACTTTGTCAGGTAACATTGTGTGTATGGTTCTAATTTCAATTTTGGTTTTCAGCATAGCATTTAAAAATACAATAACAGTTCTTTTTTCATTTTTTTCCGTCATGGTTGAAAAACGAATGGATGCAAGAGTAAACGAACCTAGCTTCTCTCTTTTTTCTGGGTATGGTTCAATGTTCAGGTAATGGCATGATCAAACTAGTTAAACTAATAGGACTTTGGTGGGTAAATACACTCTGGCACCATTCAGTTGGGCTAGTGTGAATTCTCAAACGCAGCCATTGGGCTCACGCTGTCTATGAGTCCGTTTTACACTCTCTAAATGTTTTAGATTTTAACCCCTCAATTGGTATCTATTTTGTTCCTGCATTGTGGCTGAATTTTATTAAAAAAAAAAAAAAACTTTGCTCTGTTATGGTTATACCAGTTGATGTGTGTTTTGCACTTTTTTTTTTTTCTTTTCTTTTAGACTTTAACACATTCATTGCCATGTACTTTTATTCTGCATCATGGCCGATTAGTAGATGGCTACCTCCCCACTCTTCCTCAAAAATAGGTCCCTTTAGACCCTTAAGAATACATGCGACTCTTTTTAGGACCGATTTTGCCTTCACCATTCGTGTCCAATATTTCTTTGTATGTACACATAGCAAATTCTAAAGAAGTAAAACATAAACCTAGCCAAAGACTACCCACTGCACTTTGTTTATCCTGAAGCTGTGGGGTGGTGGTGGCACTGTACTTGGGTCATCATTGCTGCTTGCAGCTATATTTTAAATATTGCCATTGTGTGAAAACAAATTTGGACATTTTTACCCGTCTAGTCAGTTTTAATTTAACGATAGCTGGGCTTTAGTTATTTTTACCTAATTTTTTATTTTTTTTCCCTCTTTCCAGGCTCACTACATTAAGGCTACAGCGTTTAGGAGTGCTGGTCGCAATGAGGAGGCTCTACAAGAGTATTTCTACTGTTTGGCTCTGAAATCTGACTGGATCGCTGTAAAACTGGAGGCCCAAAAGGTACATTAAAATTTGTTTATTTGCAAATGTCAGCCTTTGTGTGGTAGATGGTTGGTCTTCTAATTTTGATGTTAATTTTAAAGTTTAAACCCTTAGGTTCTTTGATTTCATGAAGTTGTCATTATTACTGTGTATCTACAGATCCTGAGTCACATGTTCTCTTCGGTCTTTGCAAATGATGGTCTGGCCACGTCCATGCAGCCCCTTCCTGCTGGACCCTCCTCTCGTGTCAAACCTTCATCCCTCCTCAGCTCTCTTCACTCCTCTCTTCCTAGAGATGGAGCCAAAGCAGGCTGCTCCAAGGTTACTGTGCTCAGATACAACTGATTTAAACAACTGCACAGATTTGCTGCAATGGAGATATTGTCACACTGAATATTTCAAAATTTAATTTTGCTTTGCAGATTCATGGCATAGATCATAGCACCATCAAATCTAAAACTGTTTTGTTTGTGTGTGTGTGTTAGGAATCAACACTCAGTTGCAGCAAGTTCAAAGATGGGAACTCTTCTGTTTTACAAAGATCTGAAAATGCAAACTCTGTTGGCTTCTGTTCACTTTTTGTTCAACCAGTCCTAAAAAGGAAATGGACAGAAGATGCTAAGGCCTTTGAGCCACCCAGCAAACAGCTTAAAGAAGGTATGTGGTTTAAATCCATGATTATTTATTTTGAAAATAAATTACTTGCAACAAATATTGTGAAGGAATAATTAATATCTGACTAAGCTCTATGGCTGGTTGTACAAACACTATCTCTCTCTCTCGCTCTCTCTCTTTCTCTTTCTTTCTTTCTCTTTCTGTCTACTTGCTTCTTTCCCAGATAAGGCATCTTCATGTAAAACTCTCCCTACGTTTTCTTGGGGGAGGCAAGTTCAATCACAGCTTTTGGACAGTGCAGACTTTGAATGTTCTCTCTGCATGAGGTGATTAAAAAAATTCTCTCTTTGAAAATAACACCTAAAAGAATAGTTCACTCCAGAATTAAAATTTCCTGATAATTTACTCGCCCCCATGTCGTTCAGGATGTTCATGTCTGTCTTTCTTTCTTCAGTCAAAAATAAATGTAAGGTTTTTGAGGAAAACATTCCAGGATTTTTCTACATACATCAACTTCAACGGGTACCAATGGGTTGAAGGTCAAAATTGCATTTTCAATGCAGCTTCAAAGGGCTCTTATCTAGCGACACGATCTGTCATTTTCTAAAAATAAAATACAAATTTATATATTTTTTTAACCACTAATGCTCGTCTTACACTAGCTCGGAGATGTGCCAAACTGTAATTTGGACCTTCAACCCGTTGGTCGCCGTTGAAGAAAAACCTTAATTTCTTTTTGACTGAAAACAGAAATACATGAACATCTTGGATGACATGGGGGTGAGTAAATTGTCAGGAAATTTTGATTCTGGAGTGAACTAATCCTTTAAAGATATCTAAATCCTCCTCGCTAATGTATTATTCCAGACTGTTTTATGAGCCTGTCACCACACCCTGTGGACACACATTCTGCCTCAAGTGTTTGGAGCGCTGTTTGGACCACAACCCTAACTGTCCCCTGTGCAAGGAGAACCTCTCCGAGGTAAATATCAATATACTTGCAATGTAGTCTACACACAGATATAAGGGCCAATTAATTATCAATTTTTTTTCTTTTATTTATTTTTACTATTTATCAATTAATTTGTTGGACCATGGGGCATTTAAATATATCCTGAGTTTAATATAATTAGTTTTCAAAGAAATCTGTGAAAATGTTAAAAAGAACAGCCCAGGAATTTTTTTTTTTCTTTCTGGTTAGCCTTTCTGTGCAAGTTTGTAAAAAACCCTTAATCTGCAAGTTTCCACCCATGGTGCCGCCATTGTGTTTTTCGAATGCGGCAACGATATACCAGTTCTAATGCCATGGCGAACGTTCGAGCAAAGCATGCTACAGTAACCGTTCTGTCTTTGGCTGCACTGACGAGCACAGAACACTATTTAGAGTCCCAGCCTCAGGGGTAGACAAGAGCAGTGGATTTATTGATTTAATTACTGTTACACTGTTGCCAAACAGACATAAACATGCGATTTCTTTCCCGGCTGTTTACCTTCACAGACATAACTAACTGTTTTTGTAACTCGTGTGTTTTTAACAAACTTGTGTGTATTTGACAGTTTAAGTGCAATAAGACATGAAAGAGAACATAGTTTACTACTTGCATGCTATGTGACAGCCGCTTTCTGTGTGCATGCTTTGGATGTGTATGTGCTCAGAAAACGTATATCGGAAGTTTAAACTAATATGGTTTAAAACGCATGATTTCAGTATGATAGACATGAAAATCAAAACCAAACGGATGTTTTTTAGCACAGTATCTGAGGTACGAGCTATAAAGCCACAGCCCTATTCTGGAAAAGGGGGCAGGGAGAAGCAGTTGGTGCCACGTGTTTTTGCTTCCACTCAAAATAGGCATTTTCAAAATAATATAATAAATGATATGTGGGGTATTTTGAGCTGAAACTTCACAGACACATTTTGGGGACACCTGAGACTTATATTACATTTAAAAAGTAGCATAATATGTTGTCTTTAAAATGAAATTGAAAATACATTTGTAGTGTTGGGCAATATGGTTATCTCCAGCCTGTGAGATCGCCGATACACAATATTATCATGCGTGGGTGGGGGCAAGAGAGAGACTCTATTTCATAACTATTTGGTGGCATAGGCTATTTCATAACTATTTGGTGATTTTTAAACTGCACGTGTGTGAGAGAGAGAGCCTGGAAGCATCAATTAGCGACACTCAAATATACTGAAAAACTGAAAAATGTTAAATATAAAAATATTGAAAACAGCTAGTACATATATTCAGATACAGCAGTCATACATCGCTATTAGGACCGCGCGTCCTACTGTGACAAGTTGGCCGCATCGGCGTGGAAGTTATCAGTCTAAAAATCAATCAAGGAGAAAATCAAAAGTAGACTTATTTTAAAGACCAACAGTTTAACACTAAATATTGGACATAAACGAACACGTTAAAGATAAAAGTATTTTCAGTTAAGTTCATATTTTTGGAGTAAAGTTAAATTAAACTGATACATCAGTCATACAGCTCTCCGGACTGCGCGCCACATGACGAGCCCTGTTTTAGACTGATAACTTATTAAATGCATATTTTTTTTAATAACGACGATGAAGAATAAGCATCGTTTTTTGTTAATGTGCTGTAAAGAAAAAGAAATGCTGCCGGTGCAGTTTCGTCATGTTCATTAGTTCATAGCTGTTCAAGAAGATGCCTAAAAGATGTCTTTTTTTTTTGCACTCTTGACATAGCCTAATTTGTAAATAAAGGTTTATCACCCTGCAGTTAAATTTTGATGTGGGCTTAGTTTTAGAGTCCATTTTTAAATCATTTCCAATGAGGAGAAGCCTAATCCTCAGTTGCGCGTGTGTGAAGTGCGGCACAGAGGTGAAATAGCGGGGCAATTTGATAATAGCCCAATAATAATAGGCCGCATAATAATAATAATAATAATATTATTATTATTATTAATAATAGTAATAATAATAATAGTTTTATACAGTAATAGGAGAATGAGCCTAATATCGTCTTGACTATTGACAAAGACATCTGTTATCGTCGATACACGATACTATCGTCTATCGGCACAACCCTACACATTTGTCAAGTTTTCTAGACCTGCCTGAATATATTGTTGTCCAGTGACACTGAACAAAATTATAAACGCAACACTTGTTTTGCCTCCATTTTTCATGAGCTGTCAGCATGCCAATTGCACGCTCCCTCAAAACTTGCGACATCATCTGTGGCATTGTGCTGTGTGATAAAACTGCACATTTTAGAGTGGCCTTTTATTGTGGCCAGCCTAAGGCACACCTGTGTAATAATCATGCTTTCTAATCAGCATCTTGATATGCCACACCTGTGAGGTGGATGGATTATCTCGGCAAAAGAGAAGTGCTCACTAACACAAATTTAGACAGATTTGTGAACAATATTTGAGAGAAATAGGCCTTTTGTGTACATAGAAAAAGTCTTAGATCTTTGAGTTCAGCTCATGAAAAATGGGGGCAAAAACAAAAGTGTTGCATTTATAATTTTGTTCAGTGTAAAAAGATACAATATTATTTGTCTCTTAATACATCAAATAACACTTTTATAAAAAGACACCCAGAGTTTCATATTATATATTAGGAAAAAAATACAGCTGCCATATATCACTGTATTGTCTGCATAATCTGTTGGTGCTTTGACCGTGATAATTGTGGATGTGGTTGTTATAGATTTATATACTCGAGAGAGATTATTTTTAAAGGAAATCTTTTATCCATTATAGGTTTAAAACCATGTAATTTTGTGTCTGTTGTTGTTTGGGGCAAGCTTGTCCAGCCATGAAGTGACATTTGTCCTGGAACTTTGAGTGGATTTTTTAAAAAAGATGTTGATTCTCAATTAGAAATGTAGATATTCGTTTATTTATTACACACCTGCAATAATGTTGTTTTAACATGTAATAATGTTACTCTACGGCCCTGACCTCTATGCATAACACATTCTCCTCTCCTCAAAGAAATATATGCATAAATGTATCATTTGACTTTGCAGTTTATGAGAAAACTAACAGTTTAATTCGATGTTAGGCATTGAGGAGATGCTTCCTCATCTAAAGTGAACATATCTTTCTTTTCTGCAGTATCTGGCCACTAGAGCGTACAACAAAACTCTTCTAATAGAAAAATTATTGCAGCGCTTCTTTTGTGATGAGCTAGCGGAAAGGCGAAAAGTACATGAAGAAGAGATGAAAGAATTGTCAAAGTAAGTTGGCTATGAATATAATGGTTTTCCTAACTCTTTTCTGGTCTTTATGCTGTCAATGTGACATTATTATTGTATCTTGTTCATGTGTACATATCGACACTTTTTATTTTTATTTTCTTGTTTCAGCTTGAATCAGGAAGTGCCCATCTTTGTTTGCACTATGGCATTTCCTACTATTCCCTGCCCTCTGCATGTTTTTGAGCCTCGATACAGGCTTATGATTCGCAGATCTATGGAAACGGGAACCAAACAGTTTGGCATGTGCATTGCTGATGAACTAAAAGGGTAAGAGGCCTTGAATTAATTTAAAGTGTGGGTCTACATCGATTTTCTTAAGGGAAATCTGTTCTGTTTTGCATTTCAAAAGGTTAATACATAAGTAACTGTTATGTTTCTCTTTTTTTTTTCTTTTTTTTTTAATTCCAAGTTCTCTACTGCAGTTGGAGTTTTGTTGTTGCATTTTATTTTATTTTTTAAATATTAGAGAAAAATAGAAGCTTAATGCAGAGAAGGTCTTGATTAGGTTAAAACCAAAACCAAGCCATTCACACAGAATGCAAGTTCTGCATTTTTTCGAGATGGACAACTTGTTTCACTCGCATCTTGCACGATATGCATACAAAGCCATGTAAAATTAAAAGAGGTTCAACTTTTAGAAAACATTTCTTGAATTTGTAGGGTTTTATTCCACTCCACTGCGTCTCATATGTTTTTAAATGCAATCTGTGTGATCGTTGCTTCGGCTTTTTGCATTAAGCTATGCATAAATACCTGTTGTTTTGTTCATAATTGTTCATAATGTTTATGCAATTTACAAAATTATATATGATTTATATATGCTAGTTTAGACAGCCATTTTTTCATTGCATTGAATAAACAATTTAATGCGGTGCATTATTTAGCTTATTGTATGGAGTTTTGTGCTAATATTCATCAAACAAATCCAGCGTTTTGCAAATAAACACAATCTGCTTTGCAAAGAAGAACTCGACTTTCAAACAAACGCAAAGTGATTTTGCAAATACAAAACTCATAGTGAAAAGGCAGGGGTATGGACAAATATGTGTATTGTGTGTTACATCTGTGAGACTCATTTGCCTTTTTATGAGGAAACTTGGCTTGATTTTCTCACAAATGCATGTTGGCAGATCTTCTCGCAAATACAATTGAGCAACTTCCTTTTCCAAAAACAGCAGATGGCGCTGTTGGTCAATTTACGCTAGTCTCTCGAGACGCCCGTTTACCTTTTCAGGGAATACAGCAGACCAACATGAGTGGTATATAATTAACCATTTAGATGTTTCCACAAAGCGACCCTACTACAATGTCAGTAAAATTCACAATAAGTGCTGTAAAGTTCTTAACATGATTGATTAGTTCAAAAATCAGTAGTGACATGGCTAAACATTTAACTAGGCAGTCTTTCCCTATAAAAACGATCCATTCTCCGTACCTCTTATACTCTGGATCGCGGGATATAGAATATATAGGCTACATATGTTGATACAATTGTTCAACATTCAAAACAACGGGAGGGGTATAACAATATATTGTAATACTAAAATGCAAATGTTTTGTGGATAGCGACAACTGTGTACCAAAAATGAAAGTGTTTTTAATTTGAATTTTATTTTTATGTTAGGTCAAGTAAGATTTATTGTCATTCTGCTATATATGTTGAGACATAGCCTACAGTGGAGAGAAATGTTGTAGGCTACCTCTGCAGTAAAAGTTTATAAACGAATATAAAACTACACATAGACAACCTACTGAAAGGAGTAGGCTAATCTAATTATATAAATAGGCTACTATAATCAAACTAGTTGAAGTTCAGGTGAGCTTTATTGTGATTCAGCTATATAAATGTACCAAAATATAATCTAAACATTAAAATTCCCTTACGAAAATTAACCATGGTTTTACTAAATAAATTCCATGGTATTTGTAGTAAAGCTGCCGTTATAGAAATGGTAACCTGCAAAAAAACACTGTTACCATTTTAATATAGTAAAACCAACTTTAATTTTCATAAGGGATAGGATATCATAGTTTATCATTTGTTTATATATAGCATAGTTTATATTCAGCATAGTTTATATACATGCCTTGTACAACATTTAAAACTAAAAGTGGCCTGTAAGGAGATATTTCATATTTCAACCAATATTTTACTCTGAATACCGGCAGATTTTAGAATTTGGAAGTTTGGAAAAATCCATCTAAAAATATGTAGCCGAGCAACGTTTTAACTCATGAAGTTAAGAATAAAAGGCTGCTGTAAGGAATTATATTAGTGGCTTTTCAAAATGTAAACATTCGTCATCTGAGTCACAACGAGAAGAGTCCTCGCTGTCACCCGTGTAGCGCGCCATCATCCAATGCGCAGAAAAAGTAGGTTAAATTCTATGATTAAGCTTGACGTTTTGATGCCATTTTTTGGGGGCATCTACATGTTTACCTGGCTGACCTCAGATCATTAACATGTGAACTGTGAGGCGGGATCACATTAGCGATAATGAGGTGAGACAGGAGAAACTGTACCTCTCCTTACTTTCATATGGATCATCAGAGAATAATTGTTTTCAATTTTAATTTGTTTATTTAAAAGTAGGCATTTCAAGCATTCTATACATATGTATTACGTATGTGAGGCACACATTCACTGAGATTCAGGTTGTTTTATTCATGTGCCTGTGAAGAAAGTTCCCGGAGACCGAAATGGCAGAGAGCGCACCCTGTTTGTTTTCTTTATTTTACAAAAGCACATTGTTTTGTTATGAATATATACAAAGTAGACCCTTTGCAGTTTCAAACAATGCCATACTCGTATCTGTATTTTCTTTTCATGGTCATCAAGAAAACGTGACACAACACGCCAGGGCAGTCTTCGACCCCAAAGATTATTTTCTAATTACATTACATTGTTAAACTCATTCTGAAATACTGGTAAACCACTGTTTATTAAAATGCTGAATTTAGTATTATATCAGCGTTAACTTGATCCTTCTCCCCAATTCACAGGACAAGAGTTACACCAGAAGAGAAAGTCATCATATTGCTTAGCTAAAAAATACATAATTATTTTATACACAAATGATTGCACAGTGTTACAACATTTAAAAAATGTTGTAAATAATGTGATTAGTTTTACATTTTTTGTTAATAGTTAATGACCTCTTGGGTGATATTACTATATCTGATACTAAATTAAATTGTCTAAGCTTTCATTTTTGGTACGCAATATTGTCGCTATCCATAATACATTTGCATTTTAGTATTACAATATATTGTGGCAAGATATATTGTTATACCCCTGCGTTGTTTTGAATGTTGAACAATTGTATCAACATATGTAGCCTATATATTCTATATCCCGCGATCCAACAGAGTATAAGAGGTACGTACGGAGAATGGATCGGTTTTTATAGGGAAAGACTGCCTAGTTCAGGGGTCGGAAACCTACGGCACGCGTGCCAACAGTGGCACACAGAGAGATAATCGCGACCGCTGCACGTACTAGGCGCTTCAGAGCAAAGCCTCAGCGAGTGCTTGTCAATGTCAAAATGACTGAGATAGCCAATCAAATCAAAGTAGGCAGGGTTTACTGTTAAAGGAATAGTTCACCCAAAAATGAAAATTTGATGTTTATCTGCTTACCCCCAGGGCATCCAAGATGTAGGTGACTTTGTTTCATCAGTAGAACACAAATGAAGATTTTTTAACTCAAACCGTTGCAGTCTGTCAGTCATATAATGCCCGTCAATGGGGACAGAATCTTTGGGAGGAAAAAAAAACATGCACGGACAAATCCATATTAAACCTTACAGCTCGTGACGATACACTGATGTCCTAAGACACGAAATGATCGGTTTGTGCGAGAAACTGAAACCGATTTATCTCATTTTTTTACCTCCGATAAACCTCAATGTCCGACTGTCACAACATCCGGCACGTGACTCGTCAACCTGCTCTGGCATATATATATACAGTGAGGAAAATAAGTATTTGAACACTCTGCTATTTTGCAAGTTCTCCCACTTAGAAATCATGGAGGGGTCTGAAATTGTCATCGTAGGTGCATGTCCACTGTGAGAGACATAATCTAAAAAAAAAAAATCCAGAAATCACAATGTATGATTTTTTTAACTATTTATTTGTATGATACAGCTGCAAATAAGTATTTGAACACCTGAGAAAATCAATGTTAATATTTGGTACAGTAGCCTTTGTTTGCAATTACAGAGGTCACACGTTTCCTGTAGTTTTTCACCAGGTTTGCACACACTGAAGGAGGGATTTTGGCCCACCTCCACACAGATCTTCTCTAGATCAGTCAGGTTTCTGGCCTGTCGCTGAGAAACACGGAGTTTGAGCTCCTCCAAAGATTCTCTATTGGATTTAGGTCTGGAGACTGGCTAGGCCACGCCAGAACCTTGATATGCTTCTTACAGAGCCACTCCTTGGTTATCCTGGCTGTGTGCTTCGGTCATTGTCATGTTGGAAGACCCAGCCTCGACCCATCTTCAATGCTCTAACTGAGGGAAGGAGGTTGTTCCCCAAAATCTCGCAATACATGGCCCCGGTCATCCTCTCCTTAATACAGTGCAGTCGCCTGTCCCATGTGCAGAAAAACACCCCAAAGATGATGCTACCACCCCATGCTTCACATTAGGGATGGTGTTCTTGGGATGGTACTCATTATTCTTCTTCCTCCAAACACGTTTAGTGGAATTATGACCAAAAGTTCTATTTTGGTCTCATCTGACCACATGACTTTCTCCCATGACTCCTCTGGATCATCCAAATGGTCATTGGCAAACTTAAGTCGGGCCTGGACATGTGCTGGTTTAAGCAGGGGAACCTTCCGTGCCATGCATGATTTCAAACCATGACGTCTTAGTGTATTACCAACAGTAACCTTGGAAACGGTGGTCCCAGCTCTTTTCAGGTCATTGACCAGCTCCTCCCGTGTAGTTCTGGGCTGATTTCTCACCTTTCTTAGGATCATTGAGACCCCACGAGGTGAGATCTTGCATGGAGCCCCAGTCCGAGGGAGATTGACAGTCATGTTTAGCTTCTTCCATTTTCTAATGATTGCTCCAACAGTGGACCTTTTTTCACCAAGCTGCTTGGCAATTTCCCGTAGCCCTTTCCAGCCTTGTGGAGGTGTACAATTTTGTCTCTAGTGTCTTTGGACAGCTCTTTGGTCTTGGCCATGTTAGTAGTTGGATTCTTACTGATTGTATGGGGTGGACAGGTGTCTTTATGCAGCTAACGACCTCAAACAGGTGCATCTAATTTAGGATAATAAATGGAGTGGAGGTGGACATTTTAAAGGCAGACTAACAGGTCTTTGAGGGTCAGAATTCTAGCTGATAGACAGGTGTTCAAATACTTATTTGCAGCTGTATCATACAAATAAATAGTTAAAAAATCATACATTGTGATTTCTGGATTTTTTTTTTTTTAGATTATGTCTCTCACACTGGACATGCACCTACGATGACAATTTCAGACCCCTCCATGATTTCTAAGTGGGAGAACTTGCAAAATAGCAGGGTGTTCAAATACTTATTTTCCTCACTGTATATATAGATATAGATGCCTCATTAGCGACGGTTTCTATGGGCCGCGATCTACGTATATATATATATGTGTATATATATATATATATGTATGTGTTCCAGAGCCGTTGACGCGTCACACGCCGGATGTTGTGGATGAGCTCAGGATGGTTGGACATTGTGGTGTATCAGAGGTAAAAAATTATATAAATACTGTTCGGTTTCTCGCAACAAACCGATTGTTTCGTGTCTTAGGACATCAGTGTATAGTCACGAGCCGCAAAGTTTAATTTGAATTTGTGTGTGCATGTTTTTTTTTTTCTCTCAGAGATTGTGCCCATTGACTGGCATTATAGGACTAACAGACTGCAACGGTTTGAGTTAAAAATCTTCGAAATTTTAATTGACTGACAGCTATATCCAGTGATGCAAACTACTCTAACTTTTTTTTCTCACAAATATGGCCATTTTGAGAGAGAGAGATGTGTGAATTGTCTGTCTCTCTACAAACAATGAAGCTGAGTTTAGTTACTTAAACAGCGATTTTACCCCCCTTAATATAGAACGGTGATTTAAACTGAACAGTTTTAATGCATTGGCCTTGTCACACACATACAGTGGTGTTCAGTACGGTCATACTGTATATCTGTTATTCAAGAAACTTTTGAAAAGCTTAAACAATTTATGAAAACATCTTAAGAAACTATTTGCATGAATTTTTTTTTTTTAATAGTATTATTTAAAAATGTTTATGTACTGTATAAATACAGAATGCATTAAAAAGGGGGTGGGGGTATTGGCACAGTGGTTAACCAGAAAAATTAAAAATGGCATGTAATGCCGAAAAGGTTGCTGACCCTTGGCCTAGTTAAATGTTTAGCCATGTCACTACTGATTTTTGCACTTATTGTGACTTTTACTGACATTGTAGTAGGGTCGCTTTGTGAAAATATCTAAATGGTTAATTATAGATATAGTAAGACAGAAACTCACCTGTTCCCCACTCATGTTGGTCTGCTGTATTCCCTGAAAAGGTAAACGGGCGTTTCGGGTCTCGGGAGACTAGCATAAATTGACCGACAGCGCCATTTGCTGTTTTTGGAAAAGGAAGTTGCTCAATTGCATTTGTGAGAAAATCTGCCAGCACACATTTGTGAGAAAATCTGCCAGCACACATTTGTGAGAAAATATTCCAGTACGCATTTGTAAGAAAATCAAGCCAAGTTTCCTCATAAAAAGGCAAATGAGTCACACAGTTGTAGCACAATACATATATTTGTCCATACCTCTGCATTTTCTCTCAAATAGAGTTTTGTATTTGCAAATCACTGTTTGTTTGAAAGTAGAGTTTTTCTTTGCAAAGCAGATTGTTTATTTGCAAAACGCTGGATTTGTTTAATGACTATTGGCACAAAATTCGCTCCATATTATTGCGCCCTCCTGTGGACTCAGGAAACAAGCCAAAAGTTTTCTTAAAACTAATCTGCATATAAAATATAAGATTTTTTATTTATTTATTTGAGTGTTAAAACAGTTTGTTGTTAAAATTTTGTAGTTTGTCTTAAACTGGGTAAAATAAAAAAAGTGGTTAAATTTAAACCTTTTTTCCCCCCTATAGCTCTTTTGTTTAAAAAAGGTTTAAAGTCCGTGTAAAGAGAATTCTGAGAATTGTTTCCAAACACATTACAAATGTTAGAAATGTATTGCTGAAACACATTACAAAGACTCTGAACTATGTAGTACTGAATTGTGGAGTTAAACAGTTTTTCACCAATTCTGTGTTCAGGATTTTTTGGGCGGGACTAAAACGGTGGCTCGATGATGCAATGGAGCCACCGAGCTTGGCCCCGCCCCTAACACTATAATAATTATGTTGTGAGATCAAGTTCTTAGTTTGTCTTTTTGAATGTCTGTGATGTTAGATATACAGATTATAGGCAGGGACGGTTCTAGGGTGGATACCCGGGTCTTAGCCCAGAGACATCAATATGTGGCAGAATACATACAATTTAAAAACATGGAGCGTTCACAATTCGCATCTAAAAATACATGGAAACGCGAGCTTTACCGCTTTCTCTTCTTTCAAAGCGCACCGGAGCTTGCGCCCTCGTGGTGTTTGCCGTTGCTAAGCAACCATGAGCCTTGCACGCCTTGAAGACGAGAAGGTTTCTTTTTTTTAGTCTATGGTTTCAACTCACTGCAGCGCTGACGCGCGCTTGTCTACAATTAAATAACGAACTTGCACGCTCAAACATGTATGGCTGTATAGAGGTAGCATTAGTAGCATCCATTCAGGTTGTAGCGGTATTTGACAGTTGAGAGGGACGGCCGCTTTCCCGCGAGTAGGCGTGGTTTCAGCGCCGACAGCGGACACGCCCCCAGCGTTTGAGAGCAGTCAAACTTATAAATAAGAGTCCTGCTTATTTTTCAAAGATTCTGATAACTTATTTGTTATTTGGCGGGTTTTTTTATCATTCAAATTTAGCTGGGTGGTTAATAACACATTTTTCTGTTGTGTGACAAACTCAGAACACGTATTTTAATATCACTTTACACAGACTTTAAAAAAAAAATTCAATAATTACTGATACTGAATATGGAACATTATATTGTGATATATTTTTAGCTATATCACCCAGCCTTATTGACGCACACAATTGATGAATAAGATTTTTCAACTATTTGCATAAAATAGTCTACAATGTTAAAATTAATCATTTTAATAGTTTGTGTGCTTGGCCTGATAAATACTCCATGCAGCTGCTATTATTTATTATTATTATTATTATTATTATTATTATTATTATTATTATTATTATTAGATATAATATGTTAGCATTTCCCATGTGTTCAATTGCTTGGAGACGTGTCTGTAATGCCTCCTAATGTTACGGTGTCTGTGGTAGATCCTTGCAGACACCAGACTCATACAGTAACAAGGTCACGCTTATAGCACAAAAATACTTGCAAGAGCTTGATTACAAGTGATTTTAAAATTTTTGTTTTTGCATTTCATATTTGGACATTAAAGTGTACATCCACAGAAGTGAATCACTCGCTCTCTTGGTTATTAGCGGATTAAAGGGATAGTTTTTACTCACCCGCCCTGTATTTTGTATGACCACCTTACTGCCTAGGAACACAAAAGGAGAATTAAAAAATAATAATAATAATTACTTCAGTAAATGACCACCTTTTAAAAAAACATTCAAAATTCTCGTAAATTTATCCCATAGCACATTTTCGGTTTTAAGTTTTTGGAAGCATTAGGGGTATAGCGGCACACGCATTCATATGTGCTTTTTGGTTTGGTACGCATATGTACACAAGGAATACAGCGTTGTATGGTAAGAGTCATAGGCTGTGTCCGAAATCGCCCCCATACTACTAAATAGGGTACTATCTTTGGGGACAGCCATTTTATAGTGGTGTCTGAAACTATAGTGGAAGTTGAGTGTACTCATTCAATCACCACAGTAACAACCGATTTACACTCACAGGCTAGAGAATACCCATAATGCACTTAAAGGGTTGTGCCAAATTTATTCCTGCATTTCGCCAAGGTTTATACATGCTAGTTTAGAGCTGAGCCATTTTGCTAAGTTACAAATGATTATTAAACAGCAAGCACAAACTATGCAAAATTGGCAGCGCTTTTGGTGCACCCAGTGCCTGAATTCACTCACTCATTTTCATTCACTCCTTCAACTACACTATACTAGTGCACTAATGTAGGGAAGGGTGTAGGGTATAATGAGGGTATGGGGGTGATTGTGAACACAGCAATAGCCTCATCTTTCAAATTCTGTCCATTTTATCACAAAATTCAAACACATAATGTTTTTCCATACCGAAATGCAACTTCAAAGCTGAGGTATGTACCTTTTGCTTTTGTGTACCATTACAACCCTTGAAGGTAAATGATAGGATTTAGAAAAACCAAACCAAATATTACTGACAAGTATTTATTTATTTTTACTCAGACAAGTGAATGAATAATTTTAATCCCTGCTTAATGTTGATCCCTGGACATTCTCATAAAATTATTAATGGATTATACCCAAATTGCTCTAAATTCCTGTGTTCTAGAATACATATAATCACTGCTAAATGTGCTTCAACTAAGCGCATAAAGGCCTCAATATACTTGAAGTTAAATTTGAAGTCTTTCATTTGGAAATCTTTTCAGGTAAACCTAACTCCATTACTTTAGTCAAAAGGTGCTAAGAAGCTCAAAAATACCCAAAAAGGCTACCAAAAAAAATCAAAAATCCTTTGAATTCTTTAAAGCTTGTTGTAAGTGACACTTCATGTTGCTAGTTGGCAGCCTTATGATTGTTACTCGCAATAAGTCACATCCATGCCTCCATCAAACATACAGCTCAAATTTGAACTTCATCAGTCAACATGTGCGAAAACTATAACATGCTTTTTATTTCCTTTTTTTGGCGAAAGTTCACTACCTTGCCTCGGCCAAACCATTCAGTATCATAAATCCATTCACATTTTAGCATCCTCAGTGTCTTGGCATTGTGTTGACTGAATTTGGTGGCGATCGCATTAATTCTCTAGGAGGAGTATGTAAAGTTTCAGAGTGGCTGACTTCTGTTGAGCAGAGCATATGACATGCAGCACAAAAGTTGTTCATCTTGATGAGTCCTATACGTGTATTGGGTTTAGTGCATATACTTTCACAGCTTTGGGCCCTAATCAGAAAGAAGTGTTAATGAAGTGCATAACATCTTGACATGGAGTTAAATATCTGAGGTGTGTGGTTAACAGGTTTGCAGACCACGGCTGTATGCTGGAGGTGAGGGATGTCAAGTTTTTTCCTGATGGACGCTCTGTGGTGGACACCATAGGCATTGCTCGTTTCAGAGTGCTCAGTCACGGCCAGAGAGATGGATACCATACAGCCAAGATTGAATATTTGGAGGATAAAAAGGTATAGAGAGATTTTTGCAGTTTATGAGCACAAAAGTCTAAATCCAAAAATGGTATATTGTGTGGGTTTGTGGGTGAGAGAGAGAAAATGACAAAATCATCAGTCTTCCACACTGACCATATATGTGCATGTGTGTTCAGGTTGAAGGAGAGGAGTTGATGGAGCTCCTGAAGTTGCATGACTCTGTGTATGATCAGGCCTTGGGCTGGTTCACCTCCCTTAAAGATGATATGAAGAACCAAATCATCAGCCACTTTGGGCAGCTGCCTGTCAAAGACTCTGACCCACAGGTGAATGTTTGGATCAAATCATTCTCACATTTGTTCTAAATCATTGTTCATTGTAATTTTACCTCTAAACTGTCTGCTGCGTCACACCAGTATTTAATTTTTATTTTAAAATTCTTGTAGTTTGCCTTTATTGGCAGGTTAATGTTGCCATTTTTAAAATGGCAGGCTCATCTAATACATTCAGTGATCATGTTTGACTGTGGTCTTTTTTTCTTTTTCTTTTCTTTCTTCTCAGGATAATCCCAGTGGTCCTGCATGGTGTTGGTGGCTATTGGCTGTGCTGCCGCTGGAAAACAAAGCCCAGCTGACCATCCTCGCTATGAACGCTCTTAAGGATCGGCTGATCGCCATCCGCAGGGTCCTCATTTTTGTAACTCGCAAGCGCCCTCGATGATAAATGAGGTCTTGGTCTAAATGAGATTATCAACATCAACCCATAGTTTGGGAATACTGATTCAGGCTGGGGTTACTGAGGTTTCTTCCAGCGGCCATCTTGGTCCGTCATTGCAGCACGCAACCCTCACCAGTTAGTCACCTGTGACATTGTTCAATGAAAAAATAAATTGCATCTAAATATGTTAATTAGGCTCATCAGTTAGCAGTGGTGAGCTAAATTGTAGTCATGCTATGAGAGAGATAGTCACTAATGGCCTACATTAGGAAGTTCTCATTTAGTTCAGGTGCAGTCAAACTTTTTACCAGTTTAACAGTAGCATCAAACATGAAAACAGTGGGCAGTTTGTTTTTTAAGCACTTTCAGTCCTTTGAAAATAACACCTCTGTTTTGTGCCTAGATAGTGTGTACGACTGACCAAATGCTTCCCATGGGCTTGCAAATATCAAAACTGGCCTTATTGTGTGTTAGTTAAAAAAGAAAATACATGTGCTTCAGTTTGGAAATGAGCAGTCACCTTATTTCCATATTGTAAAAGATAATTAAAAGAAAAACCAATTTTACTTAATTTAATATTACATGTACTGTAACCCTGCTTTATCTGTATCTTTGTTTCTTCTACACATTCAGATGTCTAGTTCATTCACAAACCATAAACTCTGTCAGAAATTACAACATTCTACTGACATCCATTTAATTTTCCCCCATGGGTTTAAAAGGCCGCACACTCCTACCTTGAATACAGCCTTAATGATATTTAGTAACAACAACAGGTGTTGTTTTTTATATTTCAAGAGTCTGTTTGTGATTTTTGTCATGAAGTGAATATTAATTGGAAAAAAAAAATGTAAACATTCAGAATGAGTAAATTGTAACCTGGAGCCAAATTGTGTGAAGTCCTACTATAAATCATGTTTGAACAAGCACCATTTTTATGCGTGACGTGTAATATACATTTAGAGTGCAATGTGTGGATGGGTGGCTTATGTCTATATAATAATCTTTATAGACTATAAGAGGCCTTCGAGCATTCACACTCATTTTCTTCTCATTGTTCTTTTCTCTGTGATGTGCATGTCTTGTGTATGTCCATTATCTACCTTTTTCTGTGCAAATTACTACTTAAATGCTGCATTTTTGATGTAAATTTGTAAATCAATATGAAATAAATCCTATTTTATATTTTAAAGCAAAAAATGTTCTGTTTCTATGTGCCTTTTCAAAGCCATGAATTGAAGTCTGGGACAGTCATTATAATGTTTGCTAAAGGAAGTATAACTTTACGTGCTGTGATGTTACTCATACATGTCCCTGTCATTTATGTCTTAATAGATTGCATAAATATTACATGAAATGTTAATAATTGAAATCATATTAGTTTTCTTTTGTTTTCATCTTCATCTTTCATTTCAATTCAATTTTGTCATGAATACTACGGACAGATAGATAGATAGATGGATAGGTAGATAGATAAAATTAAGGCAGGCTAGTTGTCAATCCCTCATTGGACAATGTCTACCTCTAACTTATTTCCATAATGTTAATTTTATTCTCAATGTGTAAACAATTAAGTGCCTGAGCTTGACCAGATCATATTTTAGAAAGTATGCCCTGGTAGACCCTTTTATGTAAATACTACAGTACATTATAGCACAGGCGTATTTATTTTTTAAGCTACAGGTGATATATACCAGACTGTATACATACATTTAAGATATAGCACAACAGATATGAATAGCCACTTCACTGAGGCGCGTCAGTGGTTTAAAAAAAAAAAAACCTTTTATGAATGCTACAGATCTTTAACCATTAACATGACATAGAAACTCCATGTAGACATGGTTGGCAATAATGCCAACATGAGTTCTTGTGCTCTTGTACCAAGGCAGTATCGTAGAGTAAGTTTATATCAACATCTGCTAAATAAAGTCTACCGTAGCTTACACTTTTCTAATTGGATGATCTTTTTAACCCTCGTGTTGTGTTCCAGTCATTTTGACCTGGAGAGGGTTTTCCTAAAATTGCTAGTTAATGTTATTGCATTGGACTAAGAGGTCCATAAGCTCAAATCAATCAATTACAAAAATAAATACAATTTTTTTAAAAAAAGGCTAATCATTTTTGACCAGGAAAACCAATTTAGGTAAAGGATTTTCAGCACAGTACAATGGTTTAAGTTTTTAGCAGCATGATACATTATTTTGATTCTCACTTTCTTCTTATTCAAGACAACAGATATGTCTGCATTGACTGACCGCTGTTGACCACAGTGATGTGTTGCCATTTTCAAAGAAGTTCATAACATGCAGTCGGTGTCTTACAGTTTTAAAGAAAGGTGTGTTTGGAGAATGATTCAGAAATGATGCAAGAATTAATTTTCATGCTTGTGAATGTTCACATTCAAGTTTTACTCTTTCTTATAAAGGAAGCATTACCAAGAGCTTGTTTCATAAACATTTCCCAAAACAAAACCTTTACGAATTTAACAAATGAGAATGAATGCCTTTTAACAGCCATTTATTTCTCAGCAGTTAATAAACATCTGAGCCAGTATTTACAACTGGTGAGAAAACAATATGAAGAAATTTGAAAATTTCAAAGTATAATTTAAAATAAGAATAAGGACTAAGCCCAACCCACCTCTTGACCTACAAAGCATAAAAAGTAGATGGAAAAAGCAGCAATTTCTGCTTGTTGTCCATTGCTCTACAGATTTTAATTTGCCCGATGGCCATCTGGGAACTGGATCAGCATTAATGCTGACTATGCTTACTAACAAATTGCCTTGCTAAGGGCTCAGTGATCAGCTCAACTGCATAGGAACTGATCAGAAAGAATGAAATGGGTGTGACCTGGAAGGACTCTATACCCCCACTGACTGTGCTGCATTCCACTTCACTTGTAAACATACTCTCATGAACTTCCCTAAGCACTTCCCTCTGGGGATTGCCCACCATTATTTTGAAGTACGATTCACTTGTCAAATGGAGGAGGAAAAATTATATGGACAGTCCCTTAATCTCTCGATTTTGACTGAGGGAGCGAATTGACTCATATGTCACAGAAGATCACACTTAACTCCACCCCACACAACTCTAATTTATATGAATTCATTTGAAATTAACCACATAACATGTGCAGCTACTGAAGGGGTGGATTTACAATCCATTCCTGTTGTATTATGTCAGACGTGCAAATCCAGAGTGTGTAAACTAAGCCATCTGGCTAACTGGTATCTGTATGCTATGCTAGTACGTAAGCTAACTACAACAGACAATAATGGTCATTATAAAATAGTTTAAACAACATATATTATAACGTGATTGTGTAGGAATTGTGGGACTAGATTTCTCATGACAGCTGGTTGACTGATTCACAGCAAAGGGCAGGGCAAACTGAGAAAACAAACCTTAATAAGGATTTCTTAGAAGAGTCACAGTTTAGATAGCCATTTTAGAATGACTGTTGGTGCTTTATTCAAGTTTATCACCCAGTACAAAGACGATGTGAACACTGATAATTAAAATTAAGCTCTGCAACAGAGCTCCTTCAAAGTCAACACAGCCACATTTACTGAGTGTCATTTTGAAGGCTGCACCCTCCGTAGGTTGCATTTGTTGGCCACATATGAGGGTTTCTAAAAAATGTAATCATTATAAAACTGTATGTTATTCCTTGTGAGGCGTTTTAATCATGATTTCTTCCTTACTTTGGAAAGTAATGGTTACTTTTCTGAAATGAGACTGCCTCAGTGATGTATGTGCATTCCTCAGATACCAAATACAGTCATTGTCTGTAACATTATTTCAAGAACAGAAAACTGATTACCCTACATATATTCTCAACAATCTTGTAATTACGTATTTAGTTAAATTATTATTAATTTATTATAATTAAATTATTATTTGGTTCATTATTGTTATTAACATTTTATCAAGTGAAAAAAATAATAATATTGTTTTATATAGTTTTAAATAATATTGTTTGTTTGTGTGTACTTTGTGTAATTAGTTGATTTCGACTCGATTTCGAGGGAGGACCTGATTTCTCACGACACCGACTTCCTGTGTTTAGCTCTAGAAAGTAAGATTCACTTCAGTGAATCAACGAATCGGTTCGCTCATGTGACATTTTAAAAAACAGTTCACAATCTGACCCACCTATTCTTTTGAGCTATCAAAAGTGAGAGCGTATGGCATTTTACTTTCATTTTGATGTTACGGTTGAGTCCAAGGTTGTGTTGTTTATTTTTCTAGACACGATTGTTAACAACTGTTAGCAGTATTGATCCCATTATTATTAATAAAGTAGGCCTACACATCAGTAATGTTGAATATGAACACTATTAATTTAAATTATTATAAATATAAAGAAAATGGTTCCCACGTCACAGTTTAACTACAAAACAAATTAATGTAAGCTAGATTTCAGTGGGGTGATTTAGAAACGGCTTGCGATCGGTTCCACCGAGTCCTAAAAAAAGAACCGTTTAAAATGATTCACTGGCGAATCGGACATTTTTGCAGGGTACAGGGAGCTACTGCTCCAATCCCGTCCAACTCAACATGAATTAACAGCGTGTGTCCTGCACTAGAGAAATGTTGCTATAGTAAACAAAACGGACACAGGTGTGTAGTTACGGCCGACAGTGTGAAGAGTGGGAGTGAAGAGTATTGTTACAGCAAATATTATACAAATGAAAGATGGCGAACGACTCTCCAGCGAAAAGTCTAGTAGACATAGACCTTTCTTCACTACGGGTGAGTAGCCTGTACCGACTACATTAGCTTGTTTTCATTGTCTTTTGCAGTAGATACCGATTATTTCAGAATCCACGAACGTATCGTAGTCTTTGTTTAAACGAGAGAAAGTGTTAAAACCATAATATTCATTTACGTTATGTGGAATGGCCATCGTTTAAAGAGTTTCGATCTTTCCTTTGTTTGAACTCCACTAGCATGCGTGTTAAATACATAGCATGGAGAGCTTTATTTGTTAAATCCTTTGTTTGTTTTGTTTTAATTTACATTGACATAGTTTCTCAGTTTTTATTCTTACCTTTTGTTTTACTCTAGGACCCAGCCGGGATTTTTGAACTGGTCGAAGTGGTTGGAAATGGTACATATGGTCAAGTTTACAAGGTTGGTTTTTAAATCTAACTTTAAATGAATGTTTTTAAAAGGTGTTATTATATCGAAAAGGAACGATACAATGTGTTCTTCAAAGCTAAGGGCTGGTTTAAGAACATAGTATGGAGTGGTATCGAGCACACTTGTGGAAGCTGTAACTTCTTTGTCCATAATTTTGCTTTGCAGTTGTGTTTGTGATCAGAGGTTTTCAGGGTCCACGCGGGTCTTTAAAAATCTTCAATTCCATTTCAAATTAAAATAACTTAAAGTAATAAGAGTCTTCAGTATCTTAAATGGTATAAGTTCCAAAAATCATAAAGAGATCTTAATTTTGGGGCTGAAAAACAGGAATCGTGATACAGCCTAATATGACTTAAACTTCAAAAGGTTATGATTTAATTAAATTTAATATAAGTACTGCACGTTTAAATTCAAAACGCGGCGCTGTTGCAAGTTCTACGGCAGGGGTGTCCAAACTAGGTCCCGGAGGGCCGGTGTCCTGCAGAGTTTAGCTCCAACTTACCTCAACACACCTGCCTGGAAGTTTCTAGTATGCCTAGTAAGACTTTGATTAGCTAGTTCAGGTGTGTTTAATTAGAGTTGGAGCTAAACTCTGCAGGACAGTGGCCCTCCAGGACCGAGTTTGGACACCCCTGTTCTATGGTCTCGTGGTAGTCTCCCACAGCCAGACCTTCAGACCAAGGTCTGCTTTCATTGGCCAAGGCCCGCCCATGAGTCCGTTTGGCCGACATGTCAAACAACCAATCACAGTTCGTTTCGTTCAGCGGAACTTTTCGGGGCGTGGAAATGTCGCCACAATAACAGATCGGTGTGTAAAACTCTTGGACGTATTTTAAAGAAAACGTAGTACTTTAGTCTGATGTTCCCTGCTCTGTGAAGTAACGTGAGGGAGGAAAATAGTTGACGTTAGGTAGTTAATTAGCCATGTTATCTGCCTCGGTAGCAAGCCAAGTAGTATTTATTTCAACACTGAAACAACCGGCGGGTGGGTGGGCCTCTGTCTTGATCGAGGGTGAAATGAAGATGACACAGATATATCGTTTGTGTACAACCTGGAAGTATTTATTTAGCGATCGGCGCCAAAACGTCATCTGTATGGAACGTCATTGTGTACGGAACATTAGTCTAAGTTACCCGAAAAATTCCCATACGGCAGACCGTCTTTTTCGATGGGGGCCATCATCCTACACACAGGTTACGTTACTCTTGACTGCTCGCCAGGGGCGGTTCTAGACCACAGTAACTGGGGGGGCCAGACAGGGGCCACTTGTGCTTTTAGGGGGCACAATTTAAAAATTCATCCTAACCTACGTTAAGTATTATTCATTCAGTCATTTTTCACCATGTCATGTATCATTGCAATCTCCAGAAGTAATCTATATCAATTTTAACTAAAATGAATATTTCATCATGTTTCATTTGGGGGGGCTCATGCTTGTCATATGACACACAGCCACAATACCACTGTATAACTGATATAGGCTTATTTATTATTATTTTTTTATTCAAAATATTCCCAAAATATATCATGAAATATCTCGATTCTCAAATATGCGTAAGTAAATGCATTTTGTACCTTTATAGATTGTTAGTTGATCTATAATGGGCGATAGGCAAAGTAGCCTAATAGTGTAATATTAACTTTGCATAAAAATCCGTCTTTTTACTTAAGTACCAGATGTCATACCATAACACGAGTGTCATACCATAAACATATAATACGACTGACTTTGTATTTTATGTGGATTTAATAAAAACATTGTAAGTTACTAATTAGCCCATAACACTTTCATTATACAAATAGAGCAAAGAACGTTTACATTATCAAAGAACATTTTCACTTCAGTCCAGCGAGTTCAAGCACTCTCAAAAACTCCCATAATAATCTCTAAAGCTGTTTACACTGTGCAATTAATATCTTACTTGCATTCGTACATCTTCACTTTGTTGTTTCTCAGAAGTGAATTCAGTCAGAGAGCGAGTGTGGTGACAAAATAGTGGCTCTTCGGCAATGACTTATCATCTGAACGCTTCTGATTGGTCCTTGCATCATAAGCTCAACAGAATCGTATGTGATTGGTTATAATGCGCAGTGCTTTAAAAACGTGTGTCTCTGGCTCTGTGCCAGCCAGCGAATGCAGATTTGAATTTAACAGCGGTTTTTCTTTTTATATAGTTTACAGGACAAACTGCGCATTTCACCCAAAATTGTCTGGTGTGATATGATTCCAAATTTAGGGGGGCCAAAGGGGGGGCCAAGCTTGTTGACAGGGGGGCACTGGCCCCCTGGCCCCCAGAACCGCCCCTGCTGCTCGCATCAACCTTCACTGCTCACAACTGAGGGAGTCCTGCACTTTCCGTCTTTGACAACATGTTAAAAAACTGCGCATACCGCAGGAACGGTATAACGGAAAATTTTAGTGGTTTTGAAACTGTGAATTTTTCGGTATACCTTGAAACCGGTTATCATCCCATGCCTAACATCCAATATTTTTTTAACTGTTTATGTTTATTTAAGACGTAACCGACTGCGTTTACATGAATACTTCGGCGTGCATACAAGACGCAATGATTAGGTTTAGGGGTGTGGGAAACAGAAAATCGTGCCATTGAAACGCACTTTCATGAGACCAAGCTGGTATGCTGTCCGTGCAGTGCCTCTCAGTGCTTTTTTAGTGCGCTTCATTCAAATGTATCCATCACAGCGCACGAGTACCACATTGAGATCGATAAATGAGCGAGAATGATAAACTTTCTTGAGGAAGCAGCACTGGCCTGATCGTTCAGATAGCTGATTATAGTTTTAGGGGGGCTGAGACGATAAATAGGGGGGTTGAAGCCCACCTAAAAAGGGTCTAGAAACGCCCCTGCTAGGGATGTAATGATATCAAAATCTCATAATACAATATTTATTGCGATATTTAAAAAGACAAATGAAGAATTGGAAAAAAATTAAAATTTTGTACATTTTAAAGTTAAATTATTCTATCTAATGCACTTTGAGAGTTCAAAATTAAGAGCTCCAACACATGTTTCTTAACTAAGAAAACTTAAGTCAGGAAAAAGTCAGAGAATTGACTTGTACCGGAACTTTAAAGAGGACTCAAGCCTCTTTTTATTTGTGATGTACTGTCTCAGTCTAAATTACATTCACAGTGGCATAGGGGTGTCCCCTGCTAAGGATTTTCATAGTCGAATTGGGATTTTCGAATCTTGCCAATAGTCGAATCATATGTTTGGGGGCGGGGCAAAATACCAAGAGTCAAGTCAGACATTCGACAGTCAGAATTGCTGTCGTTAACACATACGGAAAATAGCCCAACAGACGCCTCGCAGATACAAAAGGGGTAAATAATGTTTTGTTTTGATTTAAAAGATAGTTAACATTAAATGTCAGCGAAACCCTAAAAATTCACAACGGTTTTTGCAATAGTGCTCTCATTATAACGTTATGTATATGACAGTAGTTATTAATGTTCTGCATTTCTTTTTTGAGCTGCGCGTGCTGAATTTGACCAGTAGAGTTAAGCATATGATGGCAGGTTTTTAATCAATGGGATTTAACCAATTTATCTCATATAGAATACGCTTCGATATTTATACAACATAACGTTAATATCACGACTTATATGCTATCTGCACAAAATGCCTCGAATGCACGAACGTGTCTGCACGGCTCTAAATGAACCCCTTTTGTGGACGCGTTCTTCACGCAACAACGTGCAGAAACACCGCAACTAAATTCTAAAAATTCACAGTTTTATTGTAATAGTGTTCTCATTATAATGTTGTGTGTATATGACAGTCCCAGTCATAGTCATTAATATTATGCATTGTTGTTTGTCCTGCTCGCGCTGCGCGCAGGAGAGATGACGTTAATCACGGTAGTACTTCAATGAAGCGCTTTACTGCAGTGTAACTCAACGAAATGCATCTTATGAAATGTTTTGAAATCACTTGAACCCTACCTGATCGAAAAAAATAAACAGTCTTTCACTCTAACTGTTTCAGTTTGAGTCTTGCTAAAGATTTAAATCCTTTCCTTGCCACCAATATGCTCCTCTGTCGGTCACGGATTATGGAAATTGAAACTTAAATCTATAGGGGTGGTTGGATTTATTCACGCACGTTAAAATATTTATTTAAAGCTTCTTTCTTTTCAGATTCTTATTTACAGCATTATCATAATAGGCTGCATATTAACTTATTTGGAGAAAAATGGTAGTTCTGTGTGAAATCAGACATTTGAGCACCCCCATATAGTCAAAATGGCATGATCATTACACCCCGTGAATATTCGACTGTGAGATTGGGAGTCGAATCAGGCTCCTCCTATCGAAGCATCAAATCGTCGACTATTCGGGGTCACCCCTACGAGTGGTGTTTTAGGAAGCCAAACATATTAGAATAGAATAATAAAAATAACAACAATGACAGCAGTAGCCATATATTTTAAAACAATTGCACTGTAAAATAAATGAAAATGAGTATTTCATAGTATTTATTTTGACGGAAAACTCCAGCTTCAGTGAAAACAGGCTTACAAAAACGTGTCTCGCTACAAATCTAGTAAGTAATAAAGCATAACCGGTGGCCGTTGCGTTCCCAAACGCGCACTAAACTCACAGTGTGTGCAATAAACGAGTTCACTGCATTCATTCACTGTAAACGGAGCCACTCTGAGATGCAGAAAACACCAGATCACAAGCTGATCACATGAACAATGTATGCATTTCGTTTTAAAACATGCAGCAAAAACAGACTTGATGAAGGGATTAAGCCATATTGTGCTTTCGGCTTTAGTTTGTTTGACAGATACTGTGCCAAAGCATAATGGCCCAAAACAAATATATTTTAAAAACCACACTCATCGTTTCATATCGTCATGTGACGATAATATCAAGAATGTTTTGCTATTGCGAAATTGATAATATTATTATATCCCTACAATTGACCCTTCGCAAAAACCCACCCTCCTTATTTTTGCTATGTCCAACAAGTTATGCCACTCTGACACTACACGCAGTGAAAAATACATTGCGGAGCAAAGAGGAAACTGACAACACGACGACAGAGCAGGTTATTTCTCAGCTCTCAAATTTTGTCATTTTGTAAGAAATTCAAACAATAGTTTACAAACAATTTTACTTTTCAATCCGATCGAGTGTTTACATGCACTCTCGATCATAGAAATTTTTAATCTGATAGAAATTTCATTCAGATCCAGCTCAATCGGATCGATTAAGGTGTTTACATGAAGGCTTTCACTAACGGATTATTTGTTTGCATGTAAAAGTAGCCACTACTGTGACTTCACAATATCCGGAAGAAGTGTGCTGTTGTCCGATCGAGTTGTTTGTTGTAGTTTATGAAAAAACTTTGACCTTTGTAAACAACATTACACAATAACTAAAGTTGAAAAAGTATAATAGGACCCCTTTAAAACCATTAAACACTCAAGCATATGGCTGGATAATATTGAATATTACTTTTAAAATTCAACTTGTAATTAACTTGTAATAGTTTTTTGAGCGCAAAACTTAAAAACTGTGTAAACTTAAAAACTTACATTTCATCGTTCAACATGACACTATTTACGCTGAAAATCAATATCCTTGTTTTTTGGTGTTACCGCTAACAAATTGTGAGCAAGAACGAGATACAACACTAGAGGTCTTCTCGCATCCTAAAATCCATACCTGATCTGGATCACTTCTTACCCGAACCCGACGTGCATAAATAATTTTTTTAAAAGAAAGACCCGACCCGAGACCGATCCAATGAAATTAGACCCCTGTCCGACCCGACCCGATAGCATTTATTTTCGAACCCGACTGGACCCGAACATAAACAGCATTGTTGCAGTATGGAAAATTCCCGCTGTTCTGCAGACTGATTTGGCCACCGCTCCATTACTTTCATTTATTTATTTACTTATTTATTATTACTTTATGGTTACTTTATATTTCTGTCTGTCTGATGGATACATGGTATTTCTGAATTTCTGGTTTGAAAAATAAACATAGTAGCTTGATAAGAAGCAAATCGATAGCCTAATAAATCATGGATTTAACAATGTTATGTACCAAGTCTCCGGTGAAGAACTTCTACACACAAAAAAGAAAAGCCCTGCATGAACACGCAGCATAATGAAGCAAGTGGATTTTCCTGATCTCATATGGATTTTGAGGTTACAAACGTAGGCTATGTACCTTTTTTATGTGCGTTCCTCAAATGAACTTAACACGAACGCTCAAGTTCGTATCTGGGATAATGTAAAAGAATTCGGGTCTTATCAGGTCCATTTAAAAAAAAAAAAAAAAGCAAATTTATTTTAACCCTCTGGTTGTGTTCGGATTCCTGTCACACTTGTGGTGTTCCCGGTCAAAAATGACCAGACTCCAAACAATTGCTTATAAATCTGTCATTATGCTATATTATCACCAAATATTGGATTCATTCTTTTTGTCAACTTGTTTTCTTTCATTTAGGACTGGTTTTGTGTTTCTATTTGCATCTGATTAATTGTAGGCCTCATTTATCCGAAAGTAGGCACCTCATTTTTTGAGTGAAAAAAGAATTTTTGTGTCATTATTTTCACAATATGAGATAAAAAATTATGAAAATTTGCAGTGTTTCTCACACTAGTGTGCTTTAAATGTTTAATCAGGAAGTTTGCTTTGAAATGCTTTTATTTTATACAAAATTGCACAGTCACACTTGTCAAAAATGGCCGGCCATTGAAAGTGAATAGGGAAGAATGAAAGTAAGAGAAACAACTAGTGTTCAGGAGCATGTTGTGCTTGCAGACATAAAGGCCTTGGACCTGTGCGTGTGTGGATGCCTGTATACTCACGCTATCACACGCGCGCACACACACACACACACACACACACACACACACATCTATGCATACAAACTATTGTGAGTATTACACCTATTTCATCCTACCCTGAACTGCATGCAATACGCTTTTATGAATCTGATGTTATAACTCTCTCTCTCTCTCACACACACACACACACACATGCTCAAACTGCCTTGTCTTTGGCCTGCATTGACTTCAAAATAATATTTTTTTTCCATCCTTCGACCAGAACGTTACATCAACTTCAGCTGGTCCCTCAAAATCAGAAGACTGCTCCTCTTCAGTTGTTGCAAGGTTTTCAGCTTGTTCAGTGATGTTTTCCTCTTCCAATATATCTTGCAATGCATCTTCACTGTAAGATTCATCTTCAGTTGTCCCTTCTTCCCAGTTGTGAATGACAAGCAAGGCACTGTGAGGCATTTGTATGCTCTAGCATTTATTTGTAAACTTTCGTCTACTCTGAGAACACGAAAGCCTCAAAACCTACTGTCATAATTTTTTGTCTAGAATGTGGTGAAAGAAAAGATTCTTTTGAAGTCAGTGCAGGCAAAAGACAAGGCAGCTTGAGCATGTGTGTGTGTGTGTGTGTGTGTGTGTGTGTGTGTGAGAGAGAGAGAGTTATAATATCAGATTCATAAAAGCATATTGCATACAGTTCAGGTAGGATGAAATAAGTGTTACTAGGTGAAATAAAACCCACTAAAAATTACGAAAATTCAAAAAAAATTTATGAGAAGTACTTATACCCTATGTGAACAAAGTCAGTAAGTTTGAGTCCAATGCGATAAAGTTAACTAGTATTTTCAGGAAAAAGAAAATCTTCTTCGGGTCAAATTGACCCGAACACAACCAGAGGGTTTTAAAGTACCCGAGATCCGAGGCTGCTAATACCGAACCCGACCCATGAGGAACTCTTAGACGTTTTGGACCCGAACCCTCTCGGGTCAGACCTCGGGTTTTCAGATTTAAGTGGACCCGTGAAGTAGGGCTGCACGATTAATCGAATGTGAATGCCATGTGCATTTTGTCAGTAAAGCCGGTTCTGTAATCAGCAGTAAATCTCCATCACCTGCTTTCAGATGGAGCAGCATTTACTACACAGAGCTGTAGTTCACTGACAAGTCATGCAAAAAAATCGCAGTCGATATTATTGCACGATTATGAAATCGAAGAAATCGTTTGCTATAATGACATGATAATGATGTTTGCGTAGCTTCTCGGTGAACTACGGCTCTGTGTAGTAAATGCTGCTCTATCTGAAAGCATGTGAAAATACCACATTTAATAACATGTTTTTACTCCAAACTCACTTCATAACATCAGTCGAGTGTTTGAAATAAATCCTTCTTTGAGATGATGTGGCTTCTTACTCAGAATAAGGCACACAACATATTTCATAGTATTTTAAGCAGTGATAAAGGCATTGCATTATAAATGTACTTTATTATAATGAAAATTATAATAATAAGAACTCAGATAAACCATATATTGTTGTAGTCGTGTGTTTATTAGTCACATCAATAAAAGCAGTTAAATCTTCTGTTTATCCAGCTACCGCTACCAGTTACCCATTTCCTGGGTTTCTTCTGCGAGGCGTATTTGGAGTTTCCGCGTGCGAGCGCCCTCTGGCCTTCGGATGGAGATATACTACTGATCACAGAACCGTGCTTCACTGAAAGATACGCATGACAATCGCAGCTTCTGTCTAATCGCGATTCCGATTTCATTTCGATTAATTGTGCAGCCCTACCGTGAAGACCTCTACAACACTCATTAATTTAACCAATCAAAGACCTCTGGAAGGTTGTACCAGCCCACTTGGAGCTGAAGTCCAACCCATTTGGAACTGGCTCTGACCCCCATTTATTTATTTATTTTTTCAGAACCGTTTGCAATCATTGAAAACCCAAGCGATTGCTTATGATAAATTACTTTGGTGTTGTTGTTTAGTTAACCTGACCCACATGGGTGGTGACTGTTAATTAGGGTCACGTACCCATTAAGCACACTACCGTTTTTTAACTCTGATTATAAAAAGAAAAAATAATGTATTATCCTACTTGATGTCTTAAACAATTGAGGTGTTTGTTACTACATACCTCCTGTAATTTCAAGTCAATCAGGCCACAGTGTTCACACTGTCTGGCGGCCATTTTGAAAGCTGTCTGAAAACTTTCACCAAAGAGAAGCCCCTTAAAGGGTTAGTTCACCCAGTAATGAAAATTAGCCTGTCTTTTACTCACCCTCGAGGAATCCTAGGTGTTATATTAAAAATTGTCCTGGCTATTAGGGATGTAACGATTAACCGCGAGCCGGTTGAAAATCGATTCAAATATGTGACGATTCAAATCGGTTGAGATGCGAAACAAATCGCGATTCAATTAGGGTAGTTTATATGAATGCATGTCTGAGGGGAACTTACTGTCTTTAGAAAAGTTTAGATGGTATTTTTCTTCTCATCTTGCCTCTGTATAATGCATATTAAAGTTCATAAGTGCAGCGCTGCTTTGTTTACAGCGGAAACCAAGGAAACGCTTAAAGCGCCACCTGCTGGCAGAGAGTGAATCTGCGTCTCATTCAGCTCGTCTGCTGTTTCTATGTATAATTTCTCAAAACTGAAGTCATACCATTCTGTTTTTGCTTCAAATTTCGAAATTATACAGTCTAATTTAGGTTAAAACTGCTCCTGCTGCATGTATGCAGCATCTTTGTTTGGATCATGATTAAAATGCAGTGGTTGCCTCTAATTTTAAATGGAAAGAGCACAGACAAAGCCTTATTTCGTTTTTATGAAGAGATTTCTTTTATTTACATTACTTATTTATTTGATTTGGGGCTTGTTTTAAAATTTCAGTTTAGTTGTTATTTACATTTACATTATATTTACATTTTGTTATTTAGCAGACGCTTTTATCCAAAGTGACTTACAAATGAGGACAATAGAAGCAATCAAAACCAACAAAAGAGCAATAATATGCAAGTGCTATATTAGTATATTATTATAGTGTTATATTTCAATTTCACAAAGAAACGTGCAGCATTTTGTCCAAGCAATAATAAAAGAACATATTTAATTTATAATTTGTCTTAAATCTCATTTTCTTAAAAAAAATCATGAATCGTGAATCGAATCGAATCATGAAATCAAAATCGCAAATCGAATCGAATCGTGAGTTGAGTGAATCGTTACATCCCTACTGGCTATTCTAAGCGTTATCATTGCAGTGGGCGGGTGTTTCTGTTGAACAGTCCAAAAGACGTCAAATAAAGTGTGCGCATCCATAATAAAACGTGCCTCACATGGCTCCCGGGCATGAATAAAGGCCTCCTGTAGTGAATCCATGCATTTTTGTAAGAAAAATATCCATATTTCAAACGTAATAAACACTTCTCTCTAGGGATGCACCGATACTGAGCTCCTGTACTCTTACTCATACTCGTTAAAATGCCCCGATACCAAGCACCGATACCTCACAGCATGTGATAAGTGCCATATTCAGACAAGGAAACAGTACAACATGCAGCAGAATGGAGTTATTAGAGATTAAGGATGTCTACGAAGCAGATGTATGCAATGAATAATGTTAAACATTCAGTATTAATGCCTTTATAGCTGATGTGCACAAACTGAAAAGCAAAGCGCTGAGTGGATTGAGCGGGCGCCGGCGCAGATGCGCGAGCTTGTCGAGTGAATATACTTTTCTCACAGACATCACTGGAACGTTTGTAGTTCGGTCGGATATGTCAAAAACAAGTAAGCAAAACAATGCACAAGTTGCTTAACGGGAGGGAGGGAGGGAGGGAGGGAGGAGAGAGAGAGATAGAGCGCGCGCGTACTTTTGTGATCTTTATTGATGTTCGCTCACATAGCATGCATCACTTGGATTAAAACTGGATTATCAGGCGAAAGTGAAACTAGCAGCCTGTGTGAAATGCGCTAGGCTGTACTGTCCCTCTCATTCTGCACCAGTACAAATACGTGCTCGCGTTGTGCATGTTTTGCTTGCTTCATGAGTGTTTCTGCATTAGAAAGAAAAGCAAAGAAAAACGCGACTTCTATTTCTGAAAATATCACAGTTAGGAGATTTATAACAAGTGGTTCCCTGCATTATTACAGCAAAACGCGTGATTTTAGCAGCTCTAATGCAATTGAATTAAAGATGATGTACCATAGAGCAAAAAAAAAAAAATGAACAGTGAAAGTAACAAAAACTTGTAAAATACATTTTAATGTGCATAATTAAGTGTGAAAATAACCGAAGGATATACAGTCAAGCCAAAAATTATTCACAGACCAAATATAATTCTTGATATTTTTTACTAGTGGGTGCAGGACACTATAGTTCATTTATGTAAGTGAGGATAGCAAAATAAAGTAAACTGTGACATATTATATCCAAAAATTCTTCATACAGTGGACTACCAATAAAATTTATACAAATTTGGAACCAAAAATTATTCAGACCGAGTCTGGGAAAAAAACAGAAGTTCAGGTTTGCATGCTCCTGGTTTACAGCATGCCCAGGAGACTACAGGCTGTCATTAAGGATAAGGGTGGCCTGACAAAGTATTGATAGTTGTGTGAATATTGTCATACTAACAGCTGTCTGAATAATTTTGGTTGATTGTAATCCATCACATACCTTTCTATCAAAGTTATCTGATATTATCGAGCTGAATTTGTTCTGACACAGTTTAACTCTGAGTTCTTGTCATATTTTACTACCATAAACTATAGCGAATAAACTGTGATAATGTGAGAAATGTTGAAGGTGTCTGAATAAATTTTGGTTTGACTGTATCTATTTGATAAATTAAGTTAACCAACTAACATTATACATACTCTTTTGGTTTCTGTACCCAATATTTAAAAAATGTACAAATGCAATGAAAATATCGGTATCTGTACTCGGTACCGACAAGTACCAAAAATAAAAGTATTGGGCGAGTACTGAAAAAAGTGGTATCGGTGCATCCCTACTTCTCTCTCACTTCATCTAACTGTCATAAGCTGAAGCTGTTCCGGCGGATGACATAGGACGTCGGTGTAGCATGATTAGTGACGAATGCGGAGAGAGAACAAAACAAAACACTGGTCACAAATTAGAAGTATAAACTGAGGATTTGTAAAGAAAAATGTCAGAGGATTTTGATATAAGCCAAGAGGAGATTGGTTTTCCTTTGCTAAAGTAAGGAAACTTTGCTTCCATTGCTCCTGTAAACAAACTCGCGAGACTAGCATATCTCAGAGGCGTGCGCTGCACATATGTCCTACGTTAGGGGTGGGCGATATGACCAAAATATCTGATTGTCATATCGTGATATGACCTTATATCATGATATGACTAATTTTATATTACAATAACGATATATATCACGATACAGTATTTTTTTTTTTCTTTTAAAAAGGTTTTTATGATATTAAAATCTTTGATGCCATAGAATTTTCATAATCCTTGTCACCAATGTCAATATCAAACTAATACAAGCCTAAAAATAGACATAAAAAAAAAAAACAGTGATGAAATAAGTATAAGAAACTAATTGCAAGCAATAGGACAAAAAACTACAATAAATAAGAAACGCTACATTGTGTAAATTAATTAGTCTTCACTGTGTTAATTATATATCTATCTATCTATGATAGATATAATTAACACGTGTATTATGTATAGTTTCTATACATATATATATCATTATTTTTTATTATTATTTCTTCTTATTAAAGTTACAAAAGTGATTTAGTCAAGAGCAGTGAGAGATTTTCTAGCAATGTGCTATGATTAATATGAATGGCAGACAGAACGAATATTGGACAGCTTCCCCTTTAAGACCGAAGTCCGGATCCAATATACTGTTAACTGTTACATATGCTTTTTCTCTTTTAGCGGTTTCCTCTCTAAGACCTAAATCGCTGTCTTCATGAGGATACTTGCCAAGACGGGGATTCTGATGCATATAAGTGTGTTTATGTAATCGTTCAAAGTCAATAAAGTGGCAAAAAACTGTTTTAAAACTGCAGTGCTTAAAAACGCGTGCTCATGCTACAGATGCAGTCCCTCGTTTAGGAACGAGCTCCTTGTTTTGTTCTGGTTCTGTCTCCCCTTCACGCCCCGTGGTGGCGTGTAAAGATCGCACTTATCCAAATGATTAAAAAGTATTACCGTAAACAATGTATTTTGCGACACCACGAAATAAACGATAGAACATATGAAAAGATAGACTTTTTATTTCACCCATCTGATATATATCGTCATATCGCACAGCCCTATCCTACGTCATCTGCTGGAACGGCTTCCGCTTATGACAGTTAGATGAAGTGAGAGAAAAGTGTTTTTTACGTTTGAAATATGGATATTTTTCTTACAAAAACTCATGGATTCACTACAGGAGGCCTTTATTCATGCCCCGGAGCCATGTGAGGCACGTTTTATTATGAATGCGCGCACCTTATTTGGTGTGTTTTGGGTTGTTGAACAGAAAGACCTGCCCACTGCAATGATAACGCTTGGAATAGCCAGGACAATTTTTAATACAACTCTGATTGGATTCGTCTGAAAGAAGAAAGTCATATACACCTAGGATTAGGGATGCAACGATTCCATTTTTTCAGATCCGATCCGATCCAATTTGATCCAGAAAATTCTGAATTTCGGTCAATTCCAATCCGATCCGATACAGCACAGTTTTTTTATTTATTTATTTTTTAATTTATTTTTTTAATCAATGTAGAATTTCTATACTTCTGTGTGTCACTCTTTTGTGTGTTAATCACAATCTACTAAATATAGACAACTTAATTTTTATGAAAAATAACATGAAAAAAATATATCATAATCTATGACAAAAATAATATTATAAACCAGGTTAGTGGATAATTTAGCAGCAAAAGTTATTCTAGAAAAATCATGAGTGCACAATTTTATGAAATCTAAATATTTAGTGAAATAACATTATTTAGTGGGGAACAAATAAAAGTGAATACGGGAAGGACTAAATCTGGTAAAATGTTACACATTGCTCTTTGTATTGTTGTAAAATACATTAATGAAAACAAGTAAATGTATTTATTTATAAATATAAACTATAAAATTAAAAGACATTTCTTTTAAATGTATAGCACAGTAATGAAGGCAACATATGATAGATAGGAGGCCTATCTGTCATATGTTGCTGCCTCCATTACTGTGCTATACATTAGATTATTAATAGCCTTCCTTTTTCCTATCATAGGACAGAACAAGAAACGCTATAAATAATCGTTCATTTGCGCAAAAGCATTATAATACAAAAAGCTCCAATACAGAGCGGCACAAAGCACTTATGTGCATCCCGTGCGCAGCATGATGCGCTTGAAGCAGCACTGACAGCGCACTGCACTCCGTATAGAGAAGTTCAAAGCACAAAGGAAAGAGATATTGATGCATAGTTTATTACATTTGTGTGATAGTTTGAGCCTTTTCTTTTAAAAATTAGAAATTTCAGTTATTGTGCACTCTTGAAGAGAGTTTCATCATCTTCACTGTCGTAACCCGAACGTGACACACAGTTTGAATGATGAATGGAGGATGACAGACAGCCGCAGCGAAGAGAAGAGTTCACATGAACTTGAATTTAACGACTTCAAGACATCTCTACCTCACATTAAACTATGGAATGGCTTCAAAACACTTGGACTTTGACTTTATGGTGCTTTATAATGTTTTTATGGTGTTTTATGTATGTTTTTGTGCTTTCATGGGGCTTAACAATAACACAGAATAGTATACACACAATATTGACCGATACCCGATCTGCGGAAAATGACCGTATCGGAACCGATACCGATCCTGAGTATCAGATCGATGCAATCTTACCTAGGATGCCTCGATGGTTAGTAAAACACAGGCTAATTTTCATTATTGGGTGAACTAACCCTTTAAATGTGAATGTTTTATTTTGGGTAAATTTCACTACTTACTGCAAAATTAAGAGATTAATGTTTAGACTTTTGCCTATTATAAACTGGAACTTGGATGTGGGAAATAATTACAGTTAGATCCAAAAGATAGTTTTAACAACATAACGCAGATGCTACAGAACACAGTTGACTAGCTGTTAGGGTTAGGTTAATTCCGGGAGGACCACAGCTCTGCACAGTTTAAATCTCCAACCCTAATCAAACACACCTGATCCAGCTAATCAAGGTCTTCAGGATGACTAGAAACTTCCAAGCAGGTGTGGGTTAGAGCAGGTTGTAGCTAAACTCTGCAGAGCTGCGGCCCTCCAGGAATTGAGTTTGAGACCTCTGGCTTAAAGTGGAAATGAAGCAGTCAGTCAAGTTTACATTATTTAGGAAAATAACTTCCATTTTAATTAAAAAATATATAACAAACATGTTTAATGTAACCATTTTAAAGAAAAAAGGTTGTTTTGTTATAGCTTTTGGAGCAAGGGCGCTGCCATCTTGCTGTACCACAGCGTGTGACGTCACGGGGTTGATTCGCTCTGATGGCCGGTATAGTAATATAAGCATTTCTGTACATTTTGAACACACGCTTGTTTTGAAATGGAGGAAGATGATCTTGAAAGCACTGTTGAGTCCATAATAAGTGCAATTAACTTATCGGTAAGCCCCACCCCCCTTAGTTACTGTTGCTCCCTCGGACAAACAAAGGGAGTTGCTCACTGTCTTTCAATGACAGCTACAGTGTGAAAACATTGTCCCACAATGTTTTTGCACAATTTTGGACACAGAAGGCCACCAAATGGGAATTAAATATTCCATGGAGGGGTTTATAAAATATTTAAAAGTAAATACGGTGGGTAACTCGTTACAGATCACGATGTAAGCGGGAGAAGTCTCATATTACAGTCGGTTATCACGATCTCGGATGACAACATGCAGGATCAACACTGTTCATGTATCGCAGGCTATGATTAAATTAATGTACATTTAACCAGTTTAATATGGAGAAGCACTGAAATGTAGACCTTCGTTTGTGTTTTTGACCTACACTGTACAAGACGCGAGAACAGTCCGCTATTTAGGTTTGTACATTAGCATGGACTCACTAACTTTAATGTTAGCTAGTTTTAGCCAGAGATACCTTGCTAAAGCACAAGATAACATTAATGTTCTGCTTGAGCAGATGAAAATTGTAATTTAATGTATGACAACCAGAAAATGAATGTTTTTGTCTTCATTTGTATTGGGGGTGAATACTTGGGGACATTTTGCTCTGTTTTGTTTGGATTAAGGAAATGTAATAAAATAAATTATATTGCCCATCCTCTCAGGATACCTGGAATCAGTGTTACAAGTACACCAGGCACATCGTTTTTCCATTTTTGAAGCATAAACCCCATAAAACTGATGCGAGCTTCGGATCTTCCAATGTTTCTCTATGGTGCTGAAACCTAAAGATGTCTGAGTTCCGCTCCCCGTGCAACTGATACTCGACTGCCGTTGGCTAGTCTGCGTTCGAGGGGAGGGGCTTACCGATAGGTCAATTGCCTATGCATTTGAGTCGATACGGCGATGGGACCGAGCATAAAACCAACTTTACCCCGGTGCAGTATTAGGGGTTGGAGAAGTCGTGAACCTGCCGGTTTGGGGTAAAGTGTGGATCGTAAACAATACTCGTTTACGTGGATACTCCTCAAGACTGTCATTCCGATGTGCTTTTGTGTGCATTTGCTGATGAAGGCGCGAAAGAAAGCTCAATTTGGTACTTGAGCCTAGCCGAGTGTGTGTGTGTGTGCGGCGCCACCGGCACAAACAGAAATGATCGATCACAACATCTCTTTCAGAAAAGGTCTATCACAGCGTGTAAGTACCGCATTGAAATCTGTTTCGTGCTGTCTCATGCTTGAATGGCTTAAAACACTTCAATATTTAAACTGACAAGGCATAAAAAACGTGAGAATGATAAACTTTGAGGAAGCAGCACTGGCCCAATCGTTCAGAATTGTATTCGAATTGTATTCATCTCTAATTGTATTTGCAGGTGAACATAAAATATGATACATACAACTGGTGAACCAGTCATTGTGTAATGCATGTCTGAATGGTCTGAATAAAAATAAAATGCGACATGAATGATACTGTATGAAGCGTTGTTTGTTTACATCAAGTTGCGCCTCGCATTATCAAAACAATGTTTGGGATACCACGATCAAAACATAGCATATAGACAGTTTGATGTTGAATATTCATCCAAATGATGGTGAAAACCGAATAATTTGTGTGTTCAAAATGTAAAGAAATGCTTATATTAATATACTGGCCATCGGCGTGAACCAACCCTGTGACGTCACACGCTGTGGTACTGCAAGGTGGTGGCGCCCTTGCTCCAAAAGCTATAACAAAACAAAATGGTTTAAAATGGTTACATTAATCATGTTTGTTATATATTTTTTAATCAAAGTGGAAATCACTTTACTAAATAATGTAAACTTAACTGACTGCTTCACTTCCACTTTAAAGGGTGCACAACTATGAAAATCGCACAGCTTCAGTGTGAAATCAGTAAGAAAAAGTATAATTTCATAGATATTGTTAAAGCTGCAGTCCGTAAGTTTTGCCTCTTTGTCGCCATCTCTGTTTGAAAACCTGGAATTGCCAGCTGGGTGCGTGGGGTTGTGCTCCGGCATGACTCCAGCGTGGATGAATCTAATGTTTTGAGGAGTATGTGTGGCAGTCTGTCAGTCACCGCACCGGTGTGCATACTGTACTTAGGAATCACAGATTTTAGCCTACGTCTTGGAATATATGACCCAAATAAGAATTTTCACCGTACATTGCCATCTGAACAAGTAATGCCCAGTTCACACTGCACGATTTTAGCCCGATTTTTCACTCGCCGACAGGTATTTTTTTAATACTTCCAGTCTCGCTGGAGAACAATGGGCTGATGCACGCAGGTTCTCACGTTATTTCCTTATCACTTCTCGCGTGTGTTTTGTTGTGAAACGTAGTTTGCGGATCAGACAGAGTTGTTGGTGATTCTTCCTGTTGTGAAATCGTGCAATGTGAAAGCCCCTGTCGCCGATCCATCGTGCAATGTGAACACAGCAGCGACTGACTGCTACCCCAGATAGTCACGCAGTGTGAAAACAACAGCGATCCGATGAGTTTCAAAATCGTGCAGTGTGAACTCTGCATAAGTCTGCCACCTTTGTTCTGACCAACTGAGGAAAAAAGCATTACAATAAATCTCGCTACCAATGTAATTAAATCTAACGATCGGTTAGCTCATATCACATCAAACCGTGCAAATTATTATTATTGTTATACTTTATTCTCAAATTATTAATGTTAACAACATCAGTATTGCGTGACAATGAGTATAGTGTGTATTAGCGTGTAGATTTAAATTTCTGTACAGTCTAATCTAATTATGCCATTTCGAATTTCATATTAAGAAATTCTTTTAACCCAAAAAGCAAACTATGCTCCCTTTGAACCGGTTGTCTTTAAAATCTGTAATCCCAGGCTGTCTGTAATCAGAAGCACATTTAAAACTGGTATATAATTTAATTTTAGTCACATGTGTTTCATAAACCCATAATGCTTTCTGGATTACAATCCGCCATCAAAATGATACATTTAATTATTCTAGCTGCTGTGAGAAAAGGCTAAACGATCCGTCACCTGCAGGATCCTCACATACGATAGCCTACTAGCCTTGTTTACAGACGTGACGTAATGACGCAGTGCCATGCTCAAATTTCCCGCAAAAACCTACCCGTACCACTCAAATTAGAAAACATTATTATAAGCGAACTATTGTGAATCGGGCTAAAGTAAGGTGATAGTTTTGAACACTGGCTGGTTATGTACTTGCTCAAATATTTATTTCGGATAATTTTTAACCCAAAAATGTTACGGACTGCAGCTTTAATAATATTTGTTCATATTAAAATATGTATAAACTTAATACATGACCTAGATTATTTATTTTGCAAAATCTTGTCATTTTAATGAATATTACATGAAAAAAGAGACTAAAAATGAATCTACGGAGATTTTGGTGAGCTTAATAGGTATGTTTTCCCTATGTGTTACTTAGCTGAACGTGGACTACAGATACAACACTAAAAAAATCAGGTGCATGTGAAAGACCCTTTCAAATTCTGAGGAGTTCATACATATTTATGGTTTGAGGTGTTTTAAAGGTACTCATCTGTCAGATGTTGCAATATGTTTGACTGACACTTTTGAATGACACTGTGAATATACTATAGGCTAACTGATCAAATTGAGTGCCTTGTTGCTTTATTTTAGTGTTTTCTTTTTTCTTTTTTTTGTGATTGACTTTGTACCTTAACTGTCACCGTCCCATATACGGGACGCCTAAGTTTACTTCACTATATTACAATTAAATCCTATTGTAATCATGACAAACTATATATCATATTTCACCTGCGTGTTCTAGACGGGCTGTCAGTCAGTGCAGTTTCATTGTTGCGCCACAAGGTGGCGTCAAGGGACTGTCTTTGAGTGAGTCTTTAAACCGTTCATTCAACTACACGTTCAAAAACGCTGATTAATTCAAAGAGAGATGCAATGAAACATGCTGTTGAAATCATTTTAACTTTGAGCGCCACTTTTAAAGACTCAGCTGACCAGCAGAGCGTCGATGCTCAGACAGAGATTTCACTTTCCTTGGACATGACAACCTATTTTCACAAATATACATGACTCAGCCTGAAGGACAGACGCAGGTAATTGCACGCGCTCAGTCGATCTCTCTCTCTCTCTCTCTCTCATTCGCAGTCTGTTTAGGCTTGTTAAGTGCAAATCTACTGAGCCTTTGTACAAATCAGCATGGTACACATTATGTTATCATTACTAACTTATTTAATATTAAGTACACATGCACAAAGTGTAAAACGAGAAGGGCATAACCTTACGATAAAAGAAAACATGCAAATATCGCGGTTGCTGCGGTTGTTGCATTCCTCTGCGGTTATGATCGTCAATAGCGCGGTATTGCGATATTGCGGTTATCGCGACAGCCCTAGTATCCCGTGGCAGAAACAGAGAAACAAATAGAGCGTAGCTGATTAGCGTAGCTGCTGTTCCATCCAAGCAAATATGATATTTTCAACCCAAGCTAAAGAATAATAATGTGCGTTTGATCAGATATAACTGCAGTACAAGATTATAAGATGCATTATGTGAATGCTTGACTAAAGAGATGAGTCTTTAATCTAGATTTAAACAGAGAGAGCGTATCTGAACCCCGAACGTTATCAGGAAGGCTATTCCAGAGTTTGGGAGTCAAATGTGAAATTGCTCTACCTCCTTTAGTGGACTTTGCTGTCCTAGGTACTACCAAAAGTCCAGAGTTTTGCGACCTTAGGGAGTGGGTTGGATTGTAGCGTGGTAGAAGACTAGTTAGGTACGCAGGAGCTAAACCATTTAGGGCCTTATAGGCAAGTAATAATATTTTGTAACTGATATGGAACTTAATAGGTAGCCAGTGCAGAGACTGTAAAATTGGGGTAATATGATCATATTTTCTTGACCTGGTAAGGACTCTAGCCGCTGCATTTTGGACTATCTGTAGCTTGTTTATTGAAGGACAACCAGCTAGCAGTGCATTACAATAGTCCAGTCTAGAGGTCATGAATGCATGAATTAGCTTTTCTGCATCGGAAATAGGTAACGTTTCGTAGCTTGGCAATGTTTCTAAGATGGAAGAAATGCTGTTTTTGTAACATTGGAAATATGATTTTCAAAAGACTTGCTGTCTAATATAACACCCAGATTTTTGCCTGTAGAGGAAGTAACAGTACATCCGTCTAGTTGCAAAAAAGAGACTAAAAATGAATCTACGGAGATTTTGGTGAGCTTAATAGGTATGTTTTCCCTATGTGTTACTTAGCTGAACGTGGACTACAGATACAACACTAAAAAAATCAGGTGCATGTGAAAGACCCTTTCAAATTCTGAGGAGTTCATACATATTTATGGTTTGAGGTGTTTTAAAGGTACTCATCTGTCAGATGTTGCAATATGTTTGACTGACACTTTTGAATGACACTGTGAATATACTATAGGCTAACTGATCAAATTGAGTGCCTTGTTGCTTTATTTTAGTGTTTTCTTTTTTCTTTTTTTTGTGATTGACTTTGTACCTTAACTGTCACCGTCCCATATACGGGACGCCTAAGTTTACTTCACTATATTACAATTAAATCCTATTGTAATCATGACAAACTATATATCATTGGAAAGGTCAAAGACTCCTAAATATATATTTTACCCTTTTTTGTTGTTACATATTATGTAGTAACAGTAATAGATTAATTTATGACAAGAGTGCACCAAGAGTCTATGATAAATCTACATCAGTTCTGACCTTTGTCACAAAAAGGCTTTATTTCCTTGCCTTTTTCCCTATCACATCTTAAAATTCATCCTGTGCAAACCATTTTGAAATGGAACATTGCGTTACCATAGAAATTGTACCTCAAAATGTTTTAGCGGTCTCCTCCCCCTTAGCGGGGGTGTCATATTACAAAATGTATTATGATCTTTTAGAATCAAAAGTTTTTATAATCTTGACAAAATACATATTGTTGGAAAGGTCTGAGTCTCAAGATGTATTTTGGTATAGATGTAATATTGAGAGAGAAATTGATAGATTTATGACAGAAATGCATCAAAACAAAATTCAATGGAGTTTGGATGGCACCCGGTGGCTGTTTTTGGTATAACGCCTAAACAAAATTGCATATGAACCTCAATTGTTTTAATATCAACTTCAAATTAGGAACACAATTTATGTAGACATATGGCTTTCATTTTATAGCAATTTTGGATTTTTAACTTTTTTTTTTAATATTTATTGTATATAAAATAAAAATAGTATAATACATTTTCTTTACAGTAGATTTAAACTTCTATAACTTTTTAATATTTTAATTTTATTAAATGATTTCACTTCTGTAATCTGCTAATTGTTGTCTTTACAAAGAGAGCAACCTTCGGTCTGTATTCAAAAGCGTTCTTGAATTATAATAATTTAAGTTTGGATAGTGCACTTTCTCGTGAATTTTCAAAAATGGGGATGACAGTTAAGGGGTTAAAATAAAACATTTTTCAATTATTCTTTAAAAAGTTGCATAAATAAACAAGATTTTTTAATAAAACATGATGTGAGCTTGTTGGGAACAGGGGTGTGCTTAAAGGGTACAAAAACATACCCATTAAGCACAGCCAGACTTTTTGCATTTAATGATGTACATCTTAATTGAAATCCTTTTGTCATTTAAAATAAAAATAAAATATTAAGTGAAAGATTAATATTTTATTTTAACATAACTTCTTGTACTGAAAGCGATATCTTGTGCACTAAAAAAGTCTCAGTGTAGATTTTGGTGAGATTAATAGGTACATTTACCCTACTACTTGCATTTTCAATTAATTGTTCAGCTGATTCAGTTAATCATCTGATGTCTCTGATTTGTGCCTTGATCTAAGTGTTTGTTAACCATTGTTGTAATCTTTAGCACTGAGGATAGTCTAGCAAGGACTGAAACGTTTGCTTTTTATGTGCGCGCGCACAGTCACTTTTTTTTGTAAGTGCACTTTAGTTTGATGTAAATCTCCAGGAAATTTGTACAGAGTTTTTGTTCTTAATCCTGTTCCTCACGTCCCCCTCCTCTGCACATGCAATCTCTAAATTTCCCTCTCTCACCTGATTCAGATCATCAGCTCGTCAACTCCATCAATAAAGTGTGTTCCAATTGTATGCTTTGTGTATTGACAGACAGATATTTTTCACATAGCTACAAGAAGCATTAAACATGGTTGCCGTGGTAGTGAGCACTAGGCAGTTTAGCGAATCACAGCACACTGGGCCAGTTAACCAATCTGAGCCAATTGCATATTTCTGAGGGAGGGGCTTCATAAAACCAGGAAATCATCAGATAGCTCATAAGACAAGGGACAAAACGGTGTAGAATTTAGGTAAATTATGTGAAAAATAATGGTTTTTTTTTGTATTTTTTAAACAAAGCATTAACATGTTAGACTGCACCCCATAAACACAATCAAGCCTAGAAAAAAAAAAAAACACTTTACCACCCCTTTAAAAGTAAATTTTTTTTTAGGGTGGTTGCCTCAGGGGTCTAACAGCACAGTCAATGTCAATATGATTGAGGTGGTCTGTCAAATCAAATTAGGTGGGGTTTACTGTTCACAGAGGTAAAGCACGAATTTCATTGCAAATGAAACTGAAAGAAGTAAGGTCAGATGGAAGCAGTTAATCGTTTAATATTTAACGACTCTTTCATGATAGAAATGACAGACAGTAACATATTCAGTGATGCAAACTACTCCCCTTTTTTGTTAAATATGTCTGATTTGAATTGAAAATATGGTATCATTATGTGATTTGTTTTTTTTTCTTAGAATGTCTTGTGTGATTTAAAAAAAAAAAATGACGAAAAATGACCTTCATTAAAGTCATAACTGCACATGTGCATTGGCTGGTCTAGCCTCAGGTTTTTATGGGAACTGGAGCTTCTAAATGGCCGCTGCACTGACGCAATGACTTTACCAATCAGCGATTGGCTCGTTCAATTAGATGGTGGGTCTATTCCACCATATTGCGCATTGCAGTTTCTCCCATTCATAAGTATAGGAGTGAACTGTCTTTTGTATTTCTATAGTCTTTGATGTCCTTCAGGAAGCACCCTTAAAAAGCTTGAAGGTTTGACAGTTTTAAGTTTAAGTAGTTTTAAAAGCTCAAAGTATTAAGTGTTGTCTGAGACATTTCTGTGTACTTGCTAAGGTTTTCTGTGTGTCTGCAACAATGTTGCTAGGTAATCAACTGTTGTCCATGCAGTAAAAGTCAGTGGGTTTCAAAATAACTTTGAATCCCCATTGTATTTCATTGAATGGATTTAAAAAATAAAATCTTTTCCACTTTCCTGTTACACAAAAAACAACCAGTGATTTAAGAAAGTCTCTATAAAATATGAGAAATATATCTCAATCTTGGGTGGAACTGTCAACTGTCACGCATTCCTACTGTACTACTTGACCAGGTAAGATTATTTTCCCTTATGTGAGGCTGTTGACTAATCCTTTGTTTTCATTTACAGGGTCGACATGTCAAAACAGGACAGCTGGCGGCAATCAAAGTCATGGATGTCACAGAGGTAAAAAAAAAAAAAACTATATTTTGAAATTTCATTATATTGCCCTATATTACTGATCTTTTGCAACTATAAAAGTGGTTTGTATGAGAGTTTGGGCATAGGAAACTGGGCCTAGATTAACACAAGGCCAGGCTCTACTGCAGTGGTTTTCAATCCTGGTCCTAGGGACCCACCGCTCTGTACATTTTGTGTGTCTCCCTTATTCAGGTCAACTGCTCATTAGGAGAGAGCTCTGTGCACTGAAATGAGTATGTCAGATAAGAGAGAGATGCACAATGTGCAGAGCAGTGGGTCCCCAGGACCAGGATTGAAAACCACCACTCTACTGAACTGAAGGATCAGAAATGGATCCAGTGGGAACCATGTAGTTTGTAGTCAAAATGGCGCAGGTTAACCCCTGTCTTGTCTTGGTCCTGGCACCCCCATTCACTGTACATAAATACAATATTAAATGACCATATTAAAACAAACTACTAAATTACCATAACAAATTAACATGCCCAAGTACTGTTCCAATATGTCTAAAAGCCAGTCCTCTAATCCTGCTCCTGAAGGGCCAACGTCCTGCAGAGTTTAGCACCAACCATCTCCAACACATTTGCCTGGAAGTTTCCAGTGAGTCTGGAGACTTTGGGTGAAACATTTAGAAATTTGTTACTCAATTTCCAGGCAGCATGATTACGTACAATGACAACATACAACATTGTAGAACATCACCACTGTTATTAATCAGCAACAGACGGGAACTATGTCTTTTTTTTAATAACATTTTTTATGCACTTTAAACACATTGTTCCGTTACATAGAACATTTAAGCCAAATATTAATTGATATTAATTCTAAAGAAATGTCTTTTTATAACCTTTTGTAAATTGTATACCTTGTATAATTAATTCAGAGATCGCCATGAAAATAGCCTTGATGCTGGCATGGCGATTTAAAAAGTGAATAAATAAATAAATATTAATTCTAAATGTTTACTAGATGTCTAGCAATGTGTTTATGCTGAAATAATAATAATAATAATAATAAAAAGGTGGTTTGTCTTTTCAAATTGCATGTCATCATATTTGTTGAATTGGCTCGTGCGTTTTATGTTTTGTGCTTCAGAAATGTGACGTACAGTAGCATAGTGAGCATTAATGCTTCCTTGTTTTGCGATGCATTGTTGGATTTTTTTTTTAGAGAGAAAACATTCTCTGGAAGGATTTTGCAATTGAGACAGCCCCTAAAATGACTCCCTGATTAGTCCCCTGACATTTGAACTAGTGAGATGAATGCGATTTACCCCTTGATTAGCTGATTCAGGTGTGTTTAATTAGGGCTGGAACTGAACTCTGCAGGACAGTGGCCCTCCAGGAACAGGGTTGGACACCCATGCCAAAAACGAAATGCCTCTTCAGCCCTGCTCCTGGAGTGCTACCTATCTGCAGACTTCCAACCCTGTTCCAAGTTAACACACCTGTCTGCCAGGGTTGCAATGCACTTTAAAGGGGTCATCGGATGCGACATGCACTTTTACAAGTTGTTTAAATTAAAATATATGTTGGCATATAGGTGCGTTTACATGGAGCATTGTAAAGGGTTTAAAAGTCCAATCCGAATGAAAATGCTTCATATAAACACCTCAATCGGAAATAAAAATGCCCAAACCGAATGAAATTGTAATCGGTTTGAGAGGGGTGGGATAAATCTTTCTATAAACCGAACAAAATTAAAACTCTGCCATGTAAACTCGTTAAACCGATTACTCTGCGTCTACGTCATCACGTCAAGAGGTCGGGTCGTCAGATGTGAACGTGATGTCGGCAACACAGTACTTTCTATTGACGAGCATAACCGCAGCGGAATGAAACAACCGCAGCAACCGCGATATTTCAGTGTTTTCTTTTTCGTAAGATTACGCCCTTCTTGTTTTACACTTCGCGCATGTGTACTGAATATTAGTAATGATAACAATGTGTATCATGCTGATTTGTACAGAGGCTCAATAAATTTGCACTTAACAAGCCTAAACAGACAGCGAATGAGAGAGAGATCGACTGATCGCGTGCGATTACCTGCGTCTGTCCTTCAGGCCAAGTCATATGTGAAAACAGGTTGTCATGTCCAAGGAAAGCGAAATCTGTCTTAGCATCGACGCTCTGCTGGTCAGCTGAGCCTTTAAAAGTGGCACTCAAAGTTAAAATGATTTAAACAGCGTGTTTCATTACAAATCATTGAATGAATCAGCGTTTTTGAACGTGTAGTTGAATGAACAGTTTAAAGGCTCACTCAAAGACAGTCTCTTGCCGCCACCTTGAGGCGAAACAATGAAACTGCACTGACTGACAGCCCATCTAGAACACGCAGGTGAAATATCAACCGAAAAAGTCTAACAATATACTAATGATCTTATTGTCAGGTTTAAGTTTTATGTGGACCGTTATTTTGTCATTCTCTTCTGTTTACTTCACTTCCTGTTTCAACGCGATTTAGTTTCGGTTTTATTGGTTTCTGAATGTGACCTCCTTACATTGTAACACATACACACACAGATTATATATATATATATATATATATGCGGTAATACCGCATACCGCGCTATTGAGCCACTCAAAATTACCGCAAGGGAAATTCCTTAACCGCGACAGCACTAGCTGTTATTGTATCCCTTGTTTTAACATTAAGAAATTAGGGCGATATGATATGTGTTGATCAACCGGCTGAGATCAAGCTATATTGTGTTTTTTATTGCGTTTATTATTTTATCTGGTAGATCTGTGCAACTTAGTTATTAGAAACAAGAAATCAATTTGGTTCTGTGCGATACGATAGAAGACGGCCGTATGGTTTCTATGAGCGTGTATGTGATTGTGTTCTGGCCACACGGCTGAGCGCTCGAATGAACGCAAGGGATTCAAATATTAGTCCGTTTATTCTAAGCAAGTGCAAGCAGCTATTAAAAATATTAACGCAAATACGGGCGTTTTTTCTCTGGTGATTTTTGTTTTTGTTGTCATTGTAGGCTACTTGGCGTGTCCCAAAATTGAAAGCACCGGCACATGTAAACACCATATCGGATTAGATAACGTCTCATGTAAACAGTCCACCGAATCTTTCAATCGGAATGATTTTAATCGGAATTACAAAAAAGTGTACATGTAAACGTGGCTAGTGTGTGTACACAACCACCATATAATGATAAAGATCCACCCAGTGTTTTTTTTTTTTTAGTCTTGTTAAATCATTTCCCCTTTGTCATATCAAGCCGTTCTCAGATGCCGTTCTCAGACGTCACACAGACCCAGGCCCCTCCCAGGATTGTTGATTGACACTAGAATTTTACCTTAGACCCGCCCTGAGTGAGCTGTCATCAGTCTGCCATTAGGCTTGTTTGAGATGCCTCGCCTTGCCTCGCCTGAAATCTAGGCGAGAGTAGGCGGCTGCAGTGAGGGGAGGAGTGAAATAAGCGCAGACAAAATGGACAGTTCTGACCTCTCGAAGTGGAAGATAACTACGAGATCAAAGGAGGATATTGCGTTATTCTCATTCATGTGCTGTGCTGCTAATAAACATGATATCATTTCAGTTCTGTTGCTTTTATATGAAAATAAATATGATGAACAAGACACTCAAAGTGCTTGTTATTTAATTCAATATGAAATGCGTATTTATCATCCATTTCTACGTTAATACAAACATGTATTTTACATTTTTATAGAAATATGACAATCACATCTCACACAGAGATCGCACTGACATAGTATTTGGAAATATTCATGCATAATTTAAATACATAATCGCATGAAATCAGATTAAAAAAAAACATATTTTAGAAGAGAACGCAGAAATCACAGCATTAAGCTGTCGTCAGTCAGTCGTTTCCCATCATGCTTTTGATCAGCACAGTCGGTGGAGAGCAACTGCGCACGACTGCACAATCTGACACAGCCGCCTCGCCGTCGCAAGAGTTTTTTGGCACACGTCAGCATGACATCAGAGCAAGGCGGACATAAGTCAGACTTTTTTGTAACCGGCATGCATCTCGCGGTGATCACCGGTGATCTGCGAATCCTGGCCTGACTTTTCTCTCCAGTGCATTTTTCTTCATACACCGTTTTCATACACGTTTTGCATGTGCAATAAATATAATTAAATTAAGAGTGTAGAATTGGTTTGCTGCATTTAGACATGGTTTGAAGAGATTTGAATCTCTTAAAGGGAGTGCTCCTAATCTCAGCTTGTTCCCTGTATAAAAGACAACCTGTCCACAGAAGCAATCAATCAATCAGATTCCAAACTCTCCACCATGGCCAAGACCAAAGAGCTGTCCAAGGATGTTGCCAAATGTCAGTCGCGAAACATTAATGACTTTGAGAGGATCTGCTATGAGGAGTGGGACAAAATCCCTCCTGAGATGTGTGCAAACCTGGTGGCCAACTACAAGAAATGTCTGACCTCTGTGATTGCCAACAAGGGTTTTGCCACCAAGTACTAAGTCATGTGTTGTGAAGGGGTCAAATACTTATTTCACTCATTAAAATGCACATCAATTTATAACTTTTTTAAAATGTTTTTTTTTTGTTTGTTTTTTTTGTTCTGTCTCTCACTGTTCAAATAAACCTACCATTAAAATGATAGACTGATCATTTCTTTGTCAGTGGGCAAACGTACAAAATCAGCAGGGGATCAAATACATTTTTTCCCCACTGTACATAGCCTGGAATGAGGGAATTAAAGAAAATCCCCTGCTCCTGTCAATTTATATTTATATACAGGTGCATCTCAATAAATTAGAATGTCGTGGAAAAGTTAATTTTATTTCAGTAATTCAACTCAAATTGTGAAACTCATGTATTAAATAAATTAAATGCGCACAGACTGAAGTAGTTTAAGTTTTTGGTTCTTTTAATTGTGATGATTTTGGCTCACATTTAACAAAAACCCACCAATTCACTATCTCAACAAATTAGAATATGGTGACATGCCAATCAGCTAATCAATTCAAAACACCTGCAAAGGTTTCCTGAGCCTTCAAAATGGTCTCTCAGTTTGGTTCACTAGGCTACACAATCATGGGGAAGACTGCTGATCTGACAGTTGTCCAGAAAACAATCACTGACACCCTTCACAAGGAGGGTAAGCCAAAACATTCATTGCCAAAGAAGCTGGCTGTTCACAGAGTGCTGTATCCAAGCATGTTAACAGAAAGTTGAGTGGAAGGAAAAAGTGTAGAAGAAAAAGATGCACAACCAACCGAGAGAACCGCAGCCTTATGAGGATCGTCAAGCAAAATCGATTCAATAATTTGGGTGAACTTCACAAGGAATGGACTGAGGCTGGGGTCAAGGCATCGAGCCACCACACACAGACGTGTCAAGGAATTTGGCTACAGTTGTCGTATTCCTCTTGTTAAGCCACTCCTGAACCACAGACAACGTCAGAGGCGTCTTACCTGGGCTAAGGAGAAGAAGAACTGGACTGTTGCCCAGTGGTCCAAAGTCCTCTTTTCAGATGAGAGCAAGTTTTGTATTTCATTTGGAAACCAAGGTCCTAGAGTCTGGAGGAAGGGTGGAGAAGCTCATAGCCCAAGCTGCTTGAAGTCCAGTGTTAAGTTTTCACAGTCTGTGATGATTTGCGGTGCAATGTCATCTGCTGGTGTTGGTCCATTGTGTGTTTTTGAAAACCGAAGTCACTGCACCCGTTTACCAAGACATTTTGGAGCACTTCATGCTTCCCTCTGCTGACCAGCTTTTTAAAGATGCCGATTTCATTTTCCAGCAGGATTTGGCACCTGCCCACACTGCCAAAAGCACCAAAATTTGGTTAAATGACCATGGTGTTGGACCGCAAACTCACCAGACCTGAACCCCATAGAGAATCTATGGGGTATTGTCAAGAGGAAAATGAGAAACAAGAGACCAAAAAATGCAGATGAAACGAAGGCCACTGTCAAAGAAACCTGGGCGTCCATACCACCTCAGCAGTGCTACAAACTGATCACCTCCATGCCACGCCGAATTGAGACAGTAATTAAAGCAAAAGGAGCCCCTACCAAGTATTGAGTACATATACAGTAAATGAACATACTTTCCAGAAGGCCAACAATTCACTAAAATTTTTTTTATTGTTCTTATGAAGTATTCTAATTGGTTGAGATCGTGAATTAGTGGGTTTTTGTTAAATGTGAGCCAAAATCATCACAATTAAAAGATCCAAAGACTTAAACTACTTCAGTCTGTGTGCATTTGATTTAGTTGATTTAATACACGAGTTTCACAATTTGAGCTGAATTACTGAAATAAATGAACTTTTCCATGACATTCTAATTTGAGATGCACCTGTGTGTATGTGTATATATATATATATTTAGTCATTTAGCAGATGCTTTTATCCAAAGCGACTTACAAATGAGGACAACAGAAGCAATCAGTTGTAGTATTAAAGCAACTAAAAACAGATCCAAAACTAAAAGCTAGAACTTTATAAATACTACATATACACATTTTAAAAATAAAGAAAAATTTAATAAAAATGACAAATGCATACAACAAAATTTCAAAACTTAACATTTAAATGAAAAAAAAAAATAAAGCTAAAAACAATTCAAAATATTAAAGAACAAAAGGTATGAGTATAATGATTATAACACAAAACTAAGCCAAACACCAAAAAAACAACTATATATACATATACTATTTATATATTGTACATGAAGCAAAAAAAAAAAAAAGTGTTTGCCTCCTTTGACCGCCTATCTGAACTAAACAGAACTGGAAGTAACAGATCTCTTTGGTGTTTTGTGGTTCATCAAATTTTGTATGTGTCTTTCTGTTGATGTGTTTGGTTTAGGATGAGGAGGATGAGATTAAACTTGAGATTAACATGCTGAAGAAATACTCCCACCACAGAAACATTGCCACATACTATGGTGCTTTTATCAAGAAGAGTCCTCCAGGACATGATGATCAGCTGTGGGTGGGTATCTGAACATCTATCATGTTTTTCACAGCTTTACTGTCTATTTAAATAAAGTGCATTTCACTGATGTACTGTAGAATTCTAAATTCAAAATTGTTTGTCAAGACAAAAAAGCCTGACCAGAAACTTTGAAGCAGTTTTAAAAGCTTGAAGGTTTAAGTCCTTGAGTTTATAGGATGATATTGAGACTGTTTGCCAGTTTGAATCAAAAGAGCCCATACCCATGATTCTCCAATGTTCTTATGTTCAGAGATGGCCGGCTCATTTTCCTATAAGGATGCTAAATTTGTACAGAAGCAGCAGCAACATATGAGATAAAACTTAATAATAAGAAATTTAAATACATATTTAAAATTTTTTTCCCCTTTGATTTTTCTGTCTGTGCAGTTGGTCATGGAGTTTTGTGGTGCTGGCTCTATAACGGACCTTGTTAAGAACACCAAAGGCAACAGTTTGAAAGAAGACTGGATTGCATACATCTCCAGAGAGATTCTGAGAGTGAGTGACAACAGCAGCTCTTTATTACACACTTTCTCAGGACTTTCCATTTTCATAGAAACATCTCCAGTCTTTTGAATCTATTTCACCTTTCTCTTCACTGAATTCTTTTACTCAGTGTTTGTCCTCAAGGGTGGAAATTTGTGTAATTTCCATAAATTTTACATCTGAAGTTTAATGTAGAGTTACTTTTTATTCTCAGGGTCTGGCCCATTTGCATGCCCACCATGTCATCCATCGTGACATCAAGGGTCAGAATGTGCTGTTAACAGAGAATGCCGAGGTGAAACTGGGTGAGTCACATTGTCTTTTATTTGCTTTTAATAAATTTAATACTTTTGAACTTTATTGCATCACTGTTACTTTACATCAAAAACTGCCATACTTTTAGAAATTGTTTGTCAAAAAAATATGAAAATTTGATTTCAGAAATGAATGACCCCTTTACCTTAGATGAGCAACATCAACCAATTTGGGTCTAATTAGAGCTTTCAAGGGTTTGCAAGCACAGCTACAGATGTTAGTTTTTGTGTATGTAATTGAAAAATTGCTATAATCTTGATGCTTGGCGTTTCATTCCTGTTTTAATCACGTCACTGTGTCCTTTTTTTGCAGTTGACTTTGGTGTGAGTGCTCAGTTGGACAGGACAGTTGGCAGGAGAAACACTTTCATTGGCACTCCTTATTGGATGGCGCCAGAGGTCATTGCCTGTGATGAGAACCCAGAAGCGACATATGACTATAGAGTAAGAGCCTGTCTTGAACATCTCAAGGTCGTTTCACACTGGGTGCGATGCGAAAAAACGAGGCGACTCGCCGACGAACGTTGCTTTCACACCGAGCGTGAAACTACTCATCTGCTAATTCATGCCTGGACGCTAGGTGGCGCCGGCCAACAATGGATTTAACATCGTCTACTGCTCAATATACAGCATTGAATTAATATAGCTAAATAAAGTTTGGTTCTACGCCAGAAACACAAACTATCTATAATGTGTTATAAAAAACTTCTTGAAATATAAATAGAATACGCATCAATTAGCATCAAGCCACATTTGAAAATGTATGTGATTGATTTAATGTTTTTGCTTAAAACCAACCTTAAACCATCATCGAGTGCTTGTAATAACTTCCGATTGTGATCTATAGTTGATTTTGATTCTGTAATAGGCAGACATACACTCTGTATGTTTAATAACTAGGCTTGCTGCGATAGATGGTGTTGGCGGTGATACCGGTGTTAAGCTGCAACACCAGTATGTCACTTGCCCACCGCGGCACCGTCCCCCTCCCCCTCCGTCGTTTAGATTTTTTTTTATAGTAATAAAAATCATTTAGTTCAGTTAGAGAACAGACACTACAATTAACTGAACGTGGCAGCTCAATACAGCATGCCGAACGACAGTCGCATCATAGATTAGATTTCATTCACGTGAGGAGAGTGAGTCGAGCTGACTGACAAGAAGAGTGGAGTGAGACAGACAAGATGATAGAGGAAGATTTAGTTTCAAAACAAAATGCAAAAGCGCATGTTTGGCGATATTTTGAAAAGCCTGTTGACTTTTGCCGTTTATCTAAGGTGATTTTGGAAATTTTTTGTAAACATTTGTTTCTTATTTAATTGGTTCCACAGTGTTTGCTGATTTTCAGTTTTGTATAGGCCTACCCAGGCTATTTAAACTTTGTAAATTATTTGTTATTTTATATTTGGCATAGCCTATAGATTGGTGTATTTTGATTAGTTTTGTTAATAAAAGTTCTATGATTTATATATAGGCTAAGTTGAGTTTGAAGTTGTATTTTGTTGATGCTTGAATTAATGCGAATTGCCACTAGTTCGAAAGTAAAATGCGCACATCGCTTTTAAGCTGTTTACAAGCGAAGGAAAGTGAGGAAAAGAGGGAAAACACAAACGAACTAACAACGAACACGTACTTTACGCCGAATTGCCACAAATTTTGAAAGTGAAAGTAAAATGCGCACCCCACTTTTACAAGCTATTTAAAAGCAAAGGAAAGCGTGAAAAAGAGGGGAACCCCTTCCCCCCCCCAACCACCCCCATGGTGATACCGGTACTACTGGTGTTGTTACACATCGATTAACCGGTGGGGAAATTTCCTCACCATCACAACCCTATTAATAACGCCACGCTGCATAGTCATAAACATCCTTTCTTGTTACAAAAATACCATGAGCTGCATGCAAAACACATACAGAAAATATATTGTCATAATCATGTCTATTTGCTTTCATATTTCATGTGTAGAAAAATGTTTCACTAGATTTTATTTAATATGGAAGATCTAATGTTAGAGAGTAAACGCGCTCTGACTCATAACATTTGCGCACGTGGGAGAAAACGGACACTCCAGATCACATACAGTGAGGAAAATAAGTATTTGAACACCCTGCTATTTTGCAAGTTCTCCCACTTAGAAATCATGGAGGGGTCTGAAATTGTCATCGTAGGTGCATGTCCACTGTGAGAGACATAATCTAAAAAAAAAAATCCAGAAATCACAATGTATGATTTTTTTTAACTATTTATTTGTATGATACAGCTGCAAATAAGTATTTGAACACCTGAGAAAATCAATGTTAATATTTGGTATAGTTGCCTTTGTTTGCAATTACAGAGGTCAAACGTTTCCTGTAGTTTTTCACCAGGTTTGCACACACTGCAGGGGGGATTTTGGCCCACTCCTCCACCCAGATCTTCTCTAGATCAGTCAGGTTTCTGGCCTGTCGCTGAGAAACACGGAGTTTGAGCTCCCTCCAAAGATTCTCTATTGGGTTTAGGTCTGGAGACTGGCTAGGCCACGCCAGAACCTTGATATGCTTCTTACAGAGCCACTCCTTGGTTATCCTGGCTGTGTGCTTCGGGTCATTGTCATGTTGGAAGACCCAGCCTCGACCCATCTTCGACCCATCTTCAATGCTCTAACTGAGGGAAGGAGGTTGTTCCCCAAAATCTCGCAATACATGGCCCCGGTCATCCTCTCCTTAATACAGTGCAGTCGCCCTGTCCCATGTGCAGAAAAACACCCCCAAAGCATGATGCTACCACCCCCATGCTTCACAGTAGGGATGGTGTTCTTGGGATGGTACTCATCATTCTTCCTCCTCCAAACACGTTTAGTGGAATTATGACCAAAAAGTTTTATTTTGGTCTCATCTGACCACATGACTTTCTCCCATGACTCCTCTGGATCATCCAAATGGTCATTGGCAAACTTAAGTCGGGCCTGGACATGTGCTGGTTTAAGCAGGGGAACCTTCCGTGCCATGCATGATTTCAAACCATGACGTCGTAGTGTATTACCAACAGTAACCTTGGAAACGGTGGTCCCAGCTCTTTTCAGGTCATTGACCAGCTCCTCCCGTGTAGTTCTGGGCTGATTTCTCACCTTTCTTAGGATCATTGAGACCTCACGAGGTGAAATCTTGCATGGAGCCCCAGTCCGAGGGAGATTAACAGTCATGTTTAGCTTCTTCCATTTTCTAATGATTGCTCCAACAGTGGACCTTTTTTCACCAAGCTGCTTGGCAATTTCCTCGTAGCCCTTTCCAGCCTTGTGGAGGTGTACAATTTTGTCTCTAGTGTCTTTGGACAGCTCTTTGGTCTTGGCCATGTTAGTAGTTGGATTCTTACTGATTGTGTGGGGTGGACAGGTGTCTTTATGCAGCTAACGACCTCAAACAGGTGCATCTAATTTAGGATAATAAATGGAGTGGAGGTGGACATTTTAAAGGCAGACTAACAGGTCTTTGACGGTCAGAATTCTAGCTGATAGACAGGTGTTCAAATACTTATTTGCAGCTGTATCATACAAATAAATAGTTAAAAAATCATACATTGTGATTTCTGGATTTTTTTTTTTAGATTGTCTCTCACAGTGGACATGCACCTACGATGACAATTTCAGACCCCTCCATGATTTCTAAGTGGGAGAACTTGCAAAATAGCAGGGTGTTCAAATACTTATTTTCCTCACTGTAATTCAGTGGAGAATTAATAGAAATTATATTAAGAACATGTGAGAATAAATTTGTTCTCAGATACCAAAGATAACAAGAACTCGGCATCCACTCTCTCATCTCTCGGAATACTCTTCTTCTGTGTTTGTTTACACTGGTTTTCGAAACAGCGCCACCACTCTTACCTTTTTGTGCAACAGCAGCTTCTCCAGGCACGTGATCTTCAGTCAAATCTGAACGGATGGCCCGTTTCTTTGCGGAGCGACTGGGGATAAAAATCGACACAGGACGAAAAAAAAAATCCTTGTTTTTTCGCGCCACAAATGATTGCGCCTGGTGTGAATAGCTCCATAGGGATCTATTGTTTCGATTCAAAAGCGTCATCACGCCGAATTTTTGCGTTCAGTGTGAAAAGCCCTTTATTCTGTTGTAATATAGTACTTTTCAGATCTTTCTGTAGAAATCTTTCTCTGCCCCATACATCTGTGTCCCCAACATTGTAGACACTATATCAGGGGTGGCGAACTCCGATCCTGGAGAGCCGCAGACCTTCAGAGTTCAGCTCCAACCCTAATTAAAGCTCACCTGCCTGTAGCTTTCTAGTAACCCTTCAGACCTTGCTTGTTCAGGTGTGTTTGATTAGGGTTGAAGAAAAACTATGCAGGGCTGCGGCTCATCAGGACCGCACTATATTAAACAAGAAGAGAGAGAGTTACAGGGAATAAGAGTGGTTTAACACACCTGGGGCCATATTCACAAAACAACTTAAGGCTAAAAGTAGCTCCTAACTTGCTGATTTAGGAGAAACTAATGAAAAAATAATGGGTGTGTCATTCCTAATTTTAGGACTCCTAGATTAAGTATTTAACAAAGCATTTTAGTGCTGAAATCAGCTCCTAAATCTGTTAGGGTTAGTCAAGAGGACTAAGTCAGAAAAACCAAATCACAAACAATCCTAAAGGTGTGGCTGTTGCTGGAAATTAGCCTTCATGTACAAGTTGGGTAAGAAGTTACAGCTGTTGAGGTGCTTCTAGTTTGGTTTTGGTTTTCCTTTGCATTTGCAAAATATCTTACTGTCAGCCATGATTGTTCTAGTCTCTTAATTAAAAGGCCGCTTATATGCATAGCTGCTAGTTGTTTTACAAGATGCAGAAATGTAAGAGGCTGACAATCAGCTGAGCATATACTTGTTTAATTAGTGACACTTAGGCCTAATCCCATTTCAACCCCTTATACTTACTTTCACTTTCACATGAAGGGATAGGGGTGTCTCGATTCTCTTTCCGTTGGAGGGGCAGGGGGAAGGGCCAGATATCCCTTTAAACGAAGATTTTTCGGGACCACACTTTAAACGAAGGGATATGAGAATTATCAGCAAAAACCATCTACAGTGGCAACATGGTTGCTCGAGCGAATAAAAAGACCCATACATTTAAAGGGGTCATATAATGCCATTTTTGTACAAGCTAATATGATTCTTTAGGGTCTAAATTGAAAGTTTGTAATATACTTTAATTAAAAATTCTCATTAGTATTGTAAGAAAACACTCATTTTACCTGCTCAAAAACAGCTCTGTTTTCAGCACACCGTTTTAGTGCGTGGGTTTTTAAATGCTAGTGAGCTTTGCTCGCCCGCCCCTCTGTTCTGTGGGCGTTTTGACACAACACACGTGGAGTGTTGCCTTGACAACAGTTGAGGGTATATTTTGAAGAATGGCAGCGGAGTCTCTGAGGATACTGTGCAACCGTAACGTTTTGTTCATTATAAACGTGGGATTATTCATTATATTGAGAACGTCAGAATAGAAAACATGCATGTACCCTGAATGTAAACATTAGCCACATACATCGTGAAGCGTGCTAGCGATTTGCAAAGATTAATATAAAGATTAATATAAAGGTTAATTAAACGTTACACTCACTTCTTCTGGAGGTTCAGCAGGAACACGAATAGTTGGTACCGATTCTTTTTTCAGGAGCAGCTTCTTAGCAAAACCAGCTTTATACTGATTTATATCATTTATAAAGCAGTCTGGTGAAAAATGATTCGCGCAAACATGAAAACATTGACGTTGCTCGTGGGGAATATTCCCTTCAAAAGCGAAACTCAGCCACTGTGTCTTCAGCGGTTCGGACTTAGGAACATCAAAATGACTGCTGTGTTCATTATTGCACCCGAGAACAGAACACCACAATCACTTAGACGCCATTCTGCTCATAGACAGCTCCAGCGTATATCAACAATGACGCGCGGACTATGATTGACAGCTCGCTCACGAGCAAGGGCGGGTCTGTGTTGAAACACTGCTGTCAATCAACCATCGTGGGAGGGGCGTCCGACCGTGTGGCGTCACACGGTCGAACGGCTTGATTTGAGACAGGGTAAAACAAATAAGGAGATTAAAAAAAAAACACTGGATGGATTTTTATCATTTTATGATGGTTGTGTACAGGCACTGCTAACACACATTTCAGTACAATCAACTTGTAAAAGTGCATGTACCATTATATGACCCCTTTAAGCATTTTTGGCATTTAATAATGATTTTAATTAAAAGTAATAATTTTTTTTAAATGTTACATTAAATTGTGTGTTCATATTTACAGTCATGTTATTTAAAGAAATATTTGCAAAAAAATCGTTAAAGTTTGCTAACATCATATCATTACTGACTACACAATAGTGCCACAACATATTTTCATATCTGATCATGGAGATGACCACCATAGACATTGAGGGGGGGGCCCCCGATAATTAGAAATCGCTAAAACCCTTTTCTCAAATATTGCCAATTCAAGAGAGAGAGAGAGAGCATCTGTGCGTCTCCCTTTACAATGAGTGAGTTTACTGCAAAAACAGCAATTTTATTCTCTCGTTGCTAGAAAATATAATGTAGCGATTCAGTATTTAAACTGTTATAATAAAAGTCGTGGGGCATTGTTGAGAAGTTACTTTGCTCCTGGATGTGTGAGATGCGCAATCTCTGATGTGTGTGTCAGTAAGCAGCGCATTAATATAGAACGGTAATTAAAGGCTCTAATGCACACCAGTATAGGTGTGTGTATTGTAGGAGCTAGATGATGTGTAATGGTAGTGGTGTCTCATTTCTTAGGGGAATATTTTCACCACTTCCCCTTGACACTGTTTCAAGGGACAAGGGGAAGGGGTAAGTGATGGGGTATAAAATAGAATTGGGATTGGGCCTTAGTCTACATTTTAATTTGAATATGGCAGTGGTTCTCAAACTTTTTAGGCAATCTGAGCTGTGCCTGAGCATGTTTGTATAATTAGGTGTAAAATGGGTCTGTTTGTCTCCTTACTGATGAAAAGCAATTGTAGTTCAGGTTCAGAATATAAAGCGTTACAAAACTACAAACATGGTGCATGTGTGCGACCATCGGTTAAGTAGAGAGGGGTTTGATTTACTAATGATCAACATTTAACCTGGTAAAAAATATTTAATGCTATCTGGTTTATATTTCATCTGCAACAACGTTAACTTCTATAAACATCTGTTTGGCTTTTAACTTTTAAATGCATCATTATGTAAAAAAATATGAGCAGAGATCTCCACATAAAGACCCACGGCTGGCAGATTAACAAGCAAGATTAACAATACTGTAGGAAGTTAAATTAAATGAAATATGGATGATGTTAACAAGATGATTGACAGGCCAGTTTACAGTGTCTGTATGTGTGTAACTATGCAAAAGAGCGTCTGTTAAAGTTGTATGGTGTGACGGTATGTCCACTCAAAAGTGTGTACTTTTTCTTCACCAAAAGAGTACGTACTTTAAGTGCATCATATAAGAAGGCAAATTGGATTTATTGTTGTTTGTTGTTGAATTTAAGTTTTTAAAAATTAAAAAAACAAAAAATTAGAAAAACACAGAAGCATTCTCAAAATGTGACTGTGGCTTGAAGCTGCAAATTCCTCCATCAACTTCATCTGCCTCCATAATAATGTACTGATACTTGCAGCACAATTACAGTGGTGTGAAAAAGTTTTTGCCCCTTCCTGTTTTTTTTTTTTTTTTTTTGCGTATTTGTCACACTTGAATGATTCAGATCATCAAACAAATTGTAATATTACACAAAGATAACCCGAGTAAATGCAAAAATGCAGTTTTGAAATAATGATTTCATTTATTAAGGGAAAAAAGCTGTCCAAACCTGCCTGGCCCTACGTGAAAAAGTAATTGCCCCCTAAATCTTGTAATTGGTTGTGCCTCCCTTTGCAGCAACAACTGCAATCAAGCCTTTGCGATAACTGGCAATCAGTCTTTCACATCGCTGTGGAGGAAATTTGGCCCACTCTTCTTTGCAGAATTGTTTTAATTCAGCCACATTGGAGGGTTTTCGAGCATGAATGGAATGTTTAAGGTCATGCCACAGCATCTCAAACGGATTTAAGTCCGGACTTTGACTTGGCCACTCCAAAACCTTAATTTTGTTTTTCTTGAGCCATTCAGAGGTGGACTTGCTGGTGTGTTTGTGATCATTGTCCTGCTGCATATGAAGCTCTTCCAAAATGTTCAACTTTTGTCTCATCAGTCCACCGAATATTTGCCCAAAAGTCTTGGGGATAATCAAGATATGTTTTGGCAAATGTGAGATGAGCCTCTGTGTTCCTCGCGTTTCACTTGTAGCTGAGAGATGACGTGACTAACTCCAAAACCTGCCCATAAACAAACAGTACTGAGATTAGAGAACATATTTTAACATCAAATTACGTTACACTCAGTATTATAATGAATAAAATCCATTTATGTTATGCAAGGCAAAGGTGTTTCCAGTGTGAAACTAACATCTCGTCCTTATGTTACGTTGCGTAAAATAATATAATTTACACCACATTAAAGACTTAATAAATGAAATAGAATGTATACAAACCTTTATTTCCTGGAAAGAGTGCACCAAATCGGCGGTGGCTGTGCTTAGAACCGCTCTCTCCTGTAGAGGACTCAAAAAGCCCATGCTCTTACTGTAACTCAGCAGCTGCGTTTTCATCAGAGACAGGCTCAACCCAGCGGTTAGGTAGAAAAAAATAACCCAGTGCTAAAAATGACCCAGCATCTGGGAAAAAATAACCCAACAGGCTGAACCCAGCATTTGGGTTTAAAAAAAATAACTCAACATTTTTTAGAGTGTATTAGTGAAAACGCCTTTCTTCCTGTTTTCTTCATGCGCTGGCCCGGATTGATTAAGTGCAATGTATTTGCAGGCCAGTGGGGAGGGGAGGACAATCACGTTCAAGCTCGGAACAAGGCAGTCACGCCTAGTGTGAGTTAGGGCTGGGCGATATGACGATATTATCGTATATCAACGATGTCTTGTAAGTATCGCAATGTCATATTTATTTGATCCAAAGTACAGCAAAAACAGTACATTATATTTATTATAATATATAGGCCTACATATTGTTACTATTCAAAATAAATAAAGCACCCCCACTAAAATTAATAAATAAATTAGTGAGCATAGTCTTATCAGGAGCAACTATATTATTACATTAGCAATCACCAATATTGCCCACGTGATTTTATAACATAGATGCACACATGCTTTGCATGTATTATCATACAATACAAAAACAACATTTTATAACTGAGAAACTAAATTATTATTGTTAAGCTTATTATAAACATGTTTGAGCAGGTATTTGCAAACAGAGTAGGCTACTTCACAGTAAAGATTGGTCTAAACTTTCTTAGACATTACTTTTATATCATTGTTTATAGAACATATAACTATCCTCACGTCGTGCAATATTTAAATGCAATGAAAGGTTGCCTATCATATTTCAAAATGTTGCACTTTTATTCTGGAGTTTATTCTGGACCTAGTAAATGCGTTCAACTTTGTCACAACAACACATTATCGAATGCCAATAAGAAACATTACTTACTCGGTATAAAATATCTCCTCCTCCGCCAGCTCCAGCTGCGCTCACGTTCTGTTTGTGAGGTAAACAAAGCTTTTTCCTCTCAGCGCGTTTCTGAGGTAAATACAAGGCTTATTCCTCACAGCGTGTTCTTCCAAAACTGAAAAGTATCTGAGATGAACGCGTTGCTGCTTTGTTTACGGTGGTGTGGGTGTTTACATGCCGCATGGCTCGCGTGGAGATTTGTAATAACAAAAGCGCGAGCAGCGCGTGGGCTTGACCTAATTAGAGATAATGAGACCAGACGGAAAAACTGGACATGTCCTTGGTTTCATATGGATTACTTTATCACCTAATATTTGTTTTCGGTAAGACTTACTTAACAGTTCTATTTAACTTCTATTTAACAGTAGACATGGCAAGCTTTCTATAGGTATATTTCTCATGTCTCTGTGTGAAGTATTTGCTGAGTTACAGTTCATTTTAGTGACATGTTTCAAAAAGCAGTTCGCGGCGACGGAGAAGACGGAGAGCGCACCCTGTTTGTTTTCTATATTCTTCAAAAGCACAAAGTTTAGTTGTTATTATGAGTGTATACAAATAAAAGTAGACCCCTTACAGATTCAAATGGTGTATTGCTCTTATCTGTACGATAAAAAATGGCAGAGTAATTCAAGCTCATTTCGGCCTTATCAGGAAAATCTGCCTCAAAACGCGTATATGCGTTTGTCGACCCCAGAGGGTTAAAGTTACAGAAAAAAGACAAATAGTAGCCCTGGATGTGTTTCTGAATATTTATTTAAACAGACTGTACAATGATGAAAAACCACAAACATGACAGTTATAATTAAAATATGCAAATTCCTTCACATCCTATTCATACAGCGCCCTATTTTTACAGATTTTTAAAATAGTGTGTACAGTTTAATTGTTTAATTATGCTAAGATATAACACTATAAATTCTTAATTCATTTGCAACAAAACTATAAAGTTTTGTTTCAAACGGGTGAAGACATTATAGTACTAGGCCTATATCTCTGCTCACCCCTCAACATGCACGCGCGTGTTCAGGGTTTCGGCAGCTCAACACTGAATATTATATTGTGGGCGTTGTATTTTGATTAATAAAATTAAAAATTTTAATTCAAAAATGAAATTTAAATGGTCCCTACTTCTAAATATATAAAGCAGTTATTTTTATTTTGTTAAAAATGGGCCAAAAGAGACTGCCGAACTAGGCTACCAGAAAGAAAACAAAAACATTAATGTTTTGCTTTTAATCCCTGCATGATTTAAGTCATACATGATAAATATCAAATAGCCTACGTTATAGCTTGACTACAAGCTTAAAAACAGCGCTACAATTGTTATAATCAAGGAAATTAAACTTACCATCATGAAATACAGGTGCTGGTCATATAATTAGAATATCATCAAAAAGTTGATTTATTTCACTAATTCCATTCAAAAAGTGAAACTTGTGTATTATATTCATTCATTACACACAGACTGATATATTTCAAATGTTTATTTCTTTTAATTTTGATGATTATAACTGACAACTAAGGAAAATCCCAAATTCAGTATCTCAGAAAATTAGAATATTGTGAAAAGGTTCAATATTGAAGACACCTGGTGCCACACTCTAATCAGCTAATTAACTCAAAACACCTGCAAAGGCCTTTAAATGGTCTCTCAGTCTAGTTCTGTAGGCTACACAATCATGGGGAAGACTGCTGACTTGACAGTTGTCCAAAAGACGACCATTGACACGTTGCACAAGGAGGACAAGACACAAAAGGTCATTGCAAAAGAGGCTGGCTGTTCACAGAGCACATGAACAGCACATTAATAGAGAGGCGAAGGGAAGGAAAAGATGTGGTAGAAAAAAAGTGTACAAGCAATAGGGATAACCGCACCCTGGAGAGGATTGTGAAACAAAACCCATTCAAAAATGTGGGGGAGATTCACAAAGAGTGGACTGCAGCTGGAGTCAGTGCTTCAAGAACCACTACGCACAGACGTATGCAAGACATGGGTTTCAGCTGTCGCATTCCTTGTGTCAAGCCACTCTTGAACAACAGACAGCGTCAGAAGCGTCTCGCCTGGGCTAAAGACAAAAAGGACTGGACTGCTGCTGAGTGGTCCAAAGCTATGTTCTCTGATGAAAGTAAATTTTGCATTTCCTTTGGAAATCAGGGTCCCAGAGTCTGGAGGAAGAGAGGAGAGGCACACAATCCACGTTGCTTGAGGTCCAGTGTAAAGTTTCCACAGTCAGTGATGGTTTGGGGTGCCATGTCATCTGCTGGTGTTGGTCCACTGTGTTTTCTGATGTCCAAGGTCAACGCAGCCGTATACCAGGAAGTTTTAGAGCACTTCATGCTTCCTGCTGCTGACCAACTTTATGGAGATGCAGATTTCATTTTCCAACAGGACTTGGCACCTGCACACAGTGCCAAAGCAACCAGTATCTAGTTTAAGGACCATGGTATCCCTGTTCTTAATTGGCCAGCAAACTCGCCTGACCTCAACCCCATAGAAAATCTATGGGGTATTGTGAAGAGGAAGATGCGATATGCCAGACCCAACAATGCAGAAGAGCTGAAGGCCACTATCAGAGCAACCTGGGCTCTCATAACACCTGAGCAGTGCCACAGACTGATCGACTCCATGCCACGCCACATTGCTGCAGTAATTCAGGCAAAAGGAGCCCCAACTAAGTATTGAGTGCTATACATGCTCATACTTTTCATGTTCATACTTTTCATGTTCATACTTTTCAGTTGGCCAAGATTTCTAAAAATCCTTTCTTTGTATTGGTCTTAAGTAATATTCTAATTTTCTGAGATACTGAATTTCGGATTTTCCTTAGTTGTCAGTTATAATCATCAAAATTAAAAGAAATAAACATTTGAAATATATCAGTCTGTGTGTAATGAATGAATATAATATACAAGTTTCCCTTTTTGAATGGAATTAGTGAAATAAATCAACTTTTTGATGAGATTCTAATTATATGACCAGCACCTGTATGTCTACACAGGCGATAATGCCAAAAAGAAAGGGAAACATCAGAAAATGGGCATATTTTATTCAAGACATATAATTATAGTAATAATAATAATAATTTGTTACATTTATATAGCTATAGCATTTATATAGTGTTGGTCTGAATGAAAATGCAGATTCATTCTTTGCCACTAGGTGCTGCTTTTGGAGCAGTAAAATAGCTTCTCCGGAAACGCTGTACAAAAAGCAAGGCTCGCAAAATTTCAAAATCCCTGGTAGCTTATTTAATTTTTATTTTTTTTTAATAGAAAATCAGATAGGTGTCTAAATGTCAATCAAAAACTTCTTCAATACACAAATATCAAGGAAGGAATTTTATTTAATTATTTACAGGGTATCTGCAGAATTTTTTTAAATCTATTTAAGGCAATTTATGACCCCTTTTTAAGAGGTGCACAAGTAAAAGCAACACCGTATGAGTGGGGTTGGACAATGTCTATCTATGGTATCATATTAAGCCATAAAATGACATAATTTACAGTTCAGATACAGGTTTTCACAAAAACAAAAATCTTAAAATGGTATTTTAGCCTTTAAATAATTTTTATGAAAAGGGTTAAGTTAAACACACAAATTATATCAATTTAAAACTTATAAATAATTACGATCTTAGTTGTTTAGATTTTTAGTAGGCACATAAACTTCTTTCACATTTTTGGACATGCAAATTCATTTTCTGCCACGAGGTGGCGCTTTAGGAGCGGCTGGAATATAGCGGATTCCCCAGCAAGGGCTGTACACAAAGAAGCACCGTGCTCATAAACGCTGCACCATGAGGCATTTTATAGGCAAGATTAAATGAAAATGCCAACGACGTATTTCTGAGGACAGTTGGTTCCCTTCATAGACACATTTACATAAAAACATCCGCGCTGCATTTTGGCTTTGGAACGTGCAGTGCTCATATTTATTCAATGACATCATTGCCTTTTGAAGTTTAATCCAGCCCTTTCACGATTCTTCTCTTCAGTCCCCAACTGTAAGATCTCTTGAAATTATAATTAAGACTTTTCTTATACCATTTAACGTATTTACAATTTTTAACAGCGAATCGTTTGGGAGTCGTTGAGCAAGTAAGGTACAGTATTTGCATGCATGTCAACCTGTTGTTGGGGACTCCCAAAACCAAAATATGAACCTTTCATTACCCGTAATAGTGGCACTTTAATCTTTTTTTTTTTTTTTCTTTACTGTCTATGGTTTTAATAAATTATTTATTGAATCATTCAAATCAAACGATTTGTTCAAAACGGCTGATTCAATTAGAAACGAGGGCCGTTGAATCACTGGCTCACTTGATTCGTTCAAAAACAGATTAATTCAAGGAACGAAACACTGTGTTGCTCTACACTGTTGTGTAAAATTAGGCAAGGTAAGGCAAATTTTATTTATAGAGCACACGCTTAACACAACCGTAGTTGATCCAAAGTGCTTTACAATAAAAAATAACTGAATTTAAAAGAGAAAGGAGGGGGAGACAACAGAAATTAAAACGAGTATCAAAAACAATTAAAATGTAATTTCATAAAACACAAATTTAACACCAATTAAACTATTCAAAGTATATACACAGCATCTCTCAAATGCTAAAAAGTAAAAATAAGTCTTTAAGATAGATTTAAAAGCATGCAATGATGGGGTAGCTCTGATGTTCAAAGGTAGACTGTTCCACAGCTTTGGGGTCACTACTGAGAAGGCTCAATCACCTTTTGTTTTACAATGTGAACAGGGGACAGATAAAAGTAACTGATCACTAGATCTTAATGACCTAGAGGCTGTATATGGCCTAATGAGATCACAAATATAATCCGGGGCAGAATTATGCAATGCCTTGTATGCAAAAAGAAGGATCTTAAAGTCGACTCTAAGTTTTATCGGGAGCCAGTGCAATGAGGCAAGGACAGGGGAGATATGATTCCTTTACTTAGTTCCTGTTAAGAATCTGGCTGATGCATTTTGAACCATCTGTAATCGAGACAGTGTAGATCGAGGTAGGCCAATGTACAAAGAGTTACAGTAATCCAAACAAGAAGAAATTAGTGCATGATTTTCATAGTAGTGCACCCTTTAAGCTCACCTTAAAATAATATGAAATCTTTAAAAATTACAGCACTGTAAAACGACAGACCAGCAATAAACTGTCAATTTATAATATTATGGATGTAAAAGTACAAGCCAATAATGCCTGTGCAGTAATATGTTAGCGTAGCACACAATCTTATACAGCTATTCAGTTAACTGTGTTCTGTAGCATCTGAGATCAAAACTATCTTTTGGATCTAATGTAATTATTTCCCACATCCAAGTTCCAGGTTATAATATGCAAAAGTCTGAACATTAATCTCTTAATTTTACAATAAGTAGTGAAACTTACCCAAAATAAAGGCTTAAACATCTAGAAAATGCACATTTAAGGGGCTCCTCTTTTGGTGAAAGTTTTTAGACAGCTTTCAAAATGGCCGCCAGACAGTGTGAACACACGGAGACCCATACCTCAGTGTGCAATGATCTGATTGACTTGAAATTATAGGAGGAATATAGTAACAAACACATCAATTGGTTATGACATCAGGTAGGATAATAAATTATTTTTTCTTTTTATAAGCTTATCTCAAAAATGGAAGTGTGCTTAATGGGTATGTGAGCTTATTAGGTATGTTTACCCTATACCCATGTGACTTACGACTGGTTTTATGGTCCAGGGTCACATTTGCTTTTACACGCCAATGGAGGAGAATGTAAGAGTTTTACCCAGGACACACATTTATCACCTATCCCAAATTGTTTTAATGTATAGAATAAATAGTCCCACTCAACACGATCAAATGCCTTCTCTGCATCAAGAGAGACTAAGGCCTCAGGCACAAATGTCAGACGAAGTGTAAATTGTTTATCAACCACCTTAAAAAAAAAAAAAAAAGAAGCCCTGTCTATTTAAAAAAAAAAAAAAAAAAAGCCGGTTTGGTCTGGATTAATGATGTCTTGAATAACAGTTTCTAACCTAAGAGAGAGAACTTTTGCCAGAATTTTTACATCTACGTTAAGAAGTGAAATTGAACAGTATGACCACACTTCAATGGAATTATTTCGGGTTTTAGAAGAATAGAGATTGATGCCTGGTGCAAAGAAAGAGGGAGAGCACCATTATTTAGAGCAGTATTTCCCAACCTTTTTTCTGACGCGGCACAGTTTTGATATGTAAAATATGTAAAAAAAAAAGAAAGAAAGGGGAAAAGGTTTTTTTTTTTTTTCAATAATTAAACAATGCGTCGTCAGAGTTGGTATTTCACTTTATATATGATCAGACACTTGCACTTAACATTTTCTGAAAATCATACTCAAATGGAGTTGACAAGGTTTTTGATGACCGAATGACGGAGATCTGTGTTTTGTCCATCATTAGAATGGCCGCAACTGTGGCAATAAATTAATCGCATTACGTATATCAATTTGCAGGTTATAACGTTTATTGTAGCTATATGGGTGCTCAGTTTGTCTTGTTGATTAATACATTTGTCAAAAATCCCATGATAAAAAAGACGAACCGCTATGCACAGGATATTTGAAATGTACAAAAGTGTATTGGCTACAAAGACGACAAAGACTCTTCTCTTCTCTTCAAACACATAAAAACATTAGCCTTTATAGACTGTGTTTCTTGGGTAAAGAAAACACTGTACTTATTCAAACATCAGTTCTTTATTTACCCTTGCATTGCGAAGAAGTAGACGTCTGTCTTCAAACTGCGTGTCGCGGCACTTCGTTCTGAATGGAGACAGGGTAGAGTTATGAGGTTTGACTGACAATTTGAGGATCCAATGGCGTTACGAGGTCACAAGTCACAAGCTCTTTTGAATGCTTTTCATTGGTTAAATATTTGTAAAAGCCACAAACCGACATAACGATGACCAATAGCACTGATTTAAAATAATTATAATAGTATAATAGTGTTAAGGAAGTTTTTTTTATCATTTTCAACGGCACACATGACAACCTGTCATGGCACACTAGTGTTCTGCGGCACAGTGGTTGGGAAACACTGATTTAGAGATTCTTCAAAGACCGAGAGAGGCAGTAGGGACAGCTGAGGGGAAAACTTAAAAAAAAAAAAAAATTAAAAACTCTGTGGGAAACCCGGAGATTTTCCGCTATGCATTTGTGCAATGGAAAAAAAATACTGATAACATTAGGATCTTTAAGGCATTCTGACTTATACAGTGCGGAGTAAAATGATTTAAATTCATTATTAATTTTTTGGGGTCTGATACAATATTGCCGCCTTGGTGTCACAATCGTCAGCTGGAGTGCCCATGAGCTCCCCTAGAGGGCACTCCATCCCATACCTTTGCCAGTCATTCCGGACTCCATCTCCCATAAGCCCTGCCTAGGAACTAATCATCAGACTCCACCTGTTTCCTATCAGGAGGACTATTTAAGTTGGACACTCTCACCAGTGTTGCCAAGTCTGCGGTTTTCCTGTGAAATTGGGCTACTTTGACACTGTTGCCGCCAATGTTCCCTCTAATTTTTTTCTTGCTGAGCAAAACTTTTCTCTATTAGGCGGACATTTCGGCCACCTGAGCAAAAACATTCTTTATACTAGACCTGTACAGCGCGCGCACAAAAAAAAAAAAAAAATGTGACTTCTAACTTTAATGTGCAATTTGTATTTGATTTGACCTTTGATGTAACTAAATGATGTACATTTTAGGTTACCTGAGAAAACTTTTTTTTTTTACAGTGTATATATACTGTAATACACTGCCGTTCAAAAGTTTGGTATTAGTAAAGGTTTTTTTTTAAAATAAGTTTCTTACGCTCATTGAGGCTGTACCTATTTGATAAAAAATACTGAGCATTATTTCACAAAATAATATTGTGAAATATTATTGCAATTTAATATAAAAGTTTTCAATTTTAATGTACTTTACAATATAATTTATTCCTGTGAAGCTGAATTCCCAGCATCATTACTCCAGTCTTCAGAGTCGCATGGTCCTTCAGAAATCATTCTAATATGCGGATTTATAATCAATGTTGGAAACAGTTGTGCTGCTTAATATTTTTTGGGACCTGTCATACTTTTTTCAGGATTCTTTGATAAATAAAAAGTTAAAAAGAACAGTGTTTATTCAAAATAGAAATTTTGTTACAATATCCTATACTATTCAAAAGTTTGGGGTCAGTAAATTTTATTTATTTAATTTTTTTAAAGTAATGAAAACTTTTATTCAGCAAGGATGTGTTAAATGGATAAACAGTGATAGTAAAGACTTATATTGTTAGAAAGGATTTCTATTTTTAATAAATGCTGTTCTTTTTATTCATCAAAGAATCAAAGAAAATATCAAAGGTTCCAAAAAAATAAAAAATAAATAAATATGCACAACAGTTTCAACTGTAAATCAGTAGAATGATTTCTGAAGGATCATGTGACACTGAAGACTGGAGTAATGATGCCTAGAATTCAGCTTTGCTTCACAGGAATAAATTATATTTTAAAGTATATTAAAATAGAAAACCAATATTAGAAATTGCAGTAATATTTCACAATATTACAATTTTGTCTGTATTTTTGATCGAATAAATACAGCCTTGATGAGCATAAGAGAAAATCTTACTGATCCCAAACTTTTGAATGGTAGTGTATAATATCATATAATATAATATTTAAAAAATGAAGCAGTTCTTGCTCATGAATTCACTTTTTGAGGTAAATTATTTATTGGGTTAATAATATAGGCCTAACATAACATAACATATATAACATATAACATAACATAATTAGGGTTGGGTACCGAACTCGGTACTTTTAAGGGTACAGACCGAATTGTGTCGGTACTACCGAGTATCGATTCACATTAAATCATTCGGTACCAAATTTCGGTACCTGAGAATGCATTTGGGCGCATACGACAGAGACCGAGAGAGAGAGACCCTGTGACTTGTCACCCCTGCAACTCTTTAAAACACAACACAGAGGGCAAACCGAAATGTTCTGAAGTGTGCTTACATTTCTAGGGTCATATGGTTTCCGCGAAAACGCGGACAGGATGGCAGAGTCCATTCATATAAACGGAATTTACTTTATAGCGCGGAATGCCATGGAATTCGGCAAGTTTTGGATGAATAAAAGAATGTCTGTCACTTAATTCGAATCGCGATATGAACTAGTGTATGTGAATATTAAAAAGACGGTTTAAATATGAATCCTGCATGTTCCGTTAGCCTCGGTATGTATGAATGGCGGAGACGCGGTTTTGTTTAGTAAACAAATACTGAAGCACACGTGAACTCGCGGTGATTTTCGGCCTCTGCATCTCACTACATAAACACATGAACCTACAGGCTGTGAGTCACTTCATGAGAATTTTACCATTTCATTTGAGAAAACCAGCATCATATCATACTGTATACACACAGAAACTTCACACAACCTGTCAAAATAAAAGTGCGGTTTAACATGTAACAGAAATATATTACTCTTGTATTACTTTTGTACAGTATAATGTACGTCTTTATATATTCCATTTACTGACAAATTTAAATAAAACAATTAAATTATAAAAATAATTATTACAACCACATTAACAACTTAATTGTAGAAAAAAATAAAATTATTATTATAACTTTTTTAAAGGTATATTCACAATTTTTCTACCATGTATTAATTTTAACAGTAAACCGCTGTTTGTTTGCCAAAAAAATAAAAGGGTTTCATTTTGATTTGATTAAAAATAAATAAATGTTTCATGCCTTCATTTGATTATCAGAAAAAAAATAAAACACAAGAATTTCTGGAAGGAAAAAAAAGAAAAACAATTGTAGGGTCCTATTGTTCAAAATGTTGAAAATGAGAGTTTTGGACTTATTTTTTCACTGAAATAAATGTTTTGAAAAGTACCGAAAAAAAGTACCGTTGGGTACCGGTACCGAATTTCAGATACCGGTTCAAATGTGAACGGTACCCAACCCTTAATATATAATATAATATAATATAATATAATAATATAATATAATATAATATAATATAATATAATATAATATAATATAATATAATATAATATAATATAATCAAAACAAACTGAAGCATTTAAACTGAAAGAATAGAAAACAAACTGAAGCATTTAAACAGATCTGTAAGCTAAATATTTTCAAAGAAAGTGAATTCTTGTATAGTTTTTGTTTTCGATTTGAATTATTTCGTTTTAAAGTAGTAAATTAAAGCTTTATATATATATATATATATATATATATATATATATATATATATATATATATATATATATATATATATTTATATTTTAGTTCAGTTTCGTTCATCATTGTGAAGTGCTCCTATTCAAGACGAGACGGCAAGCGCATCCTCTGTTTTCCTATTTATTTTAATAAAAGCACAAAGTTTTGTTGATATTGTGAATGCACACAAATAAAAGTAGACCCTTTACAGTTCCGAATGATGTATTACTCTTACCTTTTATAAGCAAAAATTAAGGCATATTTGAAGTTGTTTCCACTATCAAGAAAAAATGCAAGTGACCGCTCTGGCGCCTCCATGCAAAGTGCGCTTCAGCTTCCACTCTTCACACAAACGATTAGATATGCATCTAGCGCACATTTATATAGTTCAAACATTTAAACTACCATTGTGATGCTTGAACTGTTTCTATATATTTTATTTTAGGCAAGTCATGGTGCTTAGAGAAGGCTAAATTGGTCAAACATAGGCTATGATCAGCTCACTGTCTGCCGCTGGCCGCTTGGTGGTTACTTAAAAAACTAAAAAACCTTACATTTAACGAACAAAAAGTGCTCCAAACGTTTTTGTATTAGCTTTATAAAAAACGAAACGAAATATAATCACTTTACCATTACAGATATGACCTCATTTGTTTCTATTTCTCCTCGAGAGAGGCAGCGCAGCCTTGTTAGAGTCATTACATTATGCACTATCGATCGCCATTTAGACTAAATGATGAAGAATCATTATCGCGCTTTGGTGATTGTTATTGGCGTTTTAATCAGGCTAGGCTACTTGTCCGGTCGGGCAAGTAAAATTCTCTTTCAGTTGGCCTTTTAAAAAATCCACTTGTACCGGGGTAAGCGGACAAGCGTTGATGTCGAGCCCTGCGATGTGTGTTTAGACTACTTCAGTAGGCTAGGTCCAATCTTTACGACTCCTCTGTCTGTTGTATTGCGTCAGTGGAGTGGTACGTCAATTCTTCCTCGTTTTTTGTCCATTTAATTCATAATTAATGATATTATGCATTGCAATGAAGTTGATCTCATTTGTGCCCCCCTGAAAAAAAAAAAAAAAAAAATGAAATGCCCGTCCGTGAATTTGTGTCTGGCGCCGGGTCTGGGTGAGATACAAAGATGTGTGCACAATAAGGAGAGCGCGAGTGTGTCTCACTCTCACTCACACTCACACACACACACACACACACACACACACACACACACACACACACACACACACACACACACACACACACACACACACACACACACACACACACACACACACACACACACACACACACACACACACACACACACACACGGTCTCTCTCCGTATAATACTCAATAGTGATGGGAAGTTCGGATCATTTTACTGACTCGGACCTTTGAGTCTCGTTCAGCAAAATGAATGAATCTTTTTTTCGAGTCATTTCGTTCATTTTAGCAAAATATAATTAAAATGTTACGTGCTACTTCCCTAACACATCTACTACTTATGCAAACGTTGATCACACTACAAACAATACAAAACTATAATGCTATAAGAAACAGAAAAGATTAATTAATTGTTTACCTGGGTCTTTAGTCTATGATTAGCTCACCTCACCTCTTATCTGACAAGTATTTGGGTTTGAGTCGTTCGTTCATCACGTGACAGCCTCATAATCTAAACCTATGCAGTCAGAGCCGGAAAGAGAATTGATTAGTTCGTCTCGAGTCTTTTGAGTCGTTCGTTCTTTTGTCATGTGACGTGACAGCATTGGGCAGATAAATTAGTAAATTTACAATCTTCCTTACAAACAGGTGCATAGTTGTTGTTATTATTATTATTATTTACTCTTACAATTACGTGATGCGTTTCTGGTCTCAAATTGTAGCTTTTTAATTACAGTTTATAAATGTGAATTTCTGTCATGATGGTTCTTTTCCATAACACTGAATGTGGTAACAAAGGTAATAAACTAAAGAGTTGGTTATTATTATTATTATTAACAAGTCTTTTTCCCTCAGACTGAATAGGTTTAGCTTATGAGGCTGTCACGTGATGAACGAACAACTCAAACCTGAAGACTCGAAACAGGTGAACTAATTCAGTGCAGAACCTATAGGATGTTGCGCATTGGACGACTAAACGAATCACTCTCCGAGACGACTCGTTCTTCCCGACTCGCATTAAAGATTCGTTCAAAAAGAACGAATCGTTCAAGAACAACCCATCACTAATACTCAAACAGCGGCAAAGACACCTGAGCCAGCAGCTTGTTTCTTTTTTAAATGACGTGATTTTGAACAGATTAAATTATAGACATGATACCAGCTAAATTTATTGTACTAAATCGCAGAAACGTAGTACTTTAGTCTGATATTCCCCGCTCTGTGAAGTAATGTGAGGGAGGAAACTAGTTGAGGTTAGCTAGCTAATTAGCCATGTTATCTGCATCGGTAGCAAGCCAAATAGTATTTATTTCAACACTGAAACAACCTGCGAATGGGTCTCTGTCTTGATTGAGGGTGAAAGAGGGAGAAATGAAGACGACACAGATATATTGTTTGTGTACGACCTGGAAGTATTTATTTAGTGATCGGTGCCAAAACGTCATCTGTATGGAACATCGTTGTGTACGGAACATTAGTCTACGTTACTAGAAAAATTCCCATACGGCAGACTTCGTCTTTTTCAACTGGGGAAAAAGTTCCAGGGATTCACCTCATTCGGCCATCATCCTACACACAGGCTTCTCTCACTGACCGCTATCCGGAGGGGGAGGGGTCGTGTGACTCGTTATTCTCTTCACTGCTCACAACTTATCAGGGTTATCACCCTGATCAGACATGAAAATATGTTGTGGCACTATCGTGCAGTCAGTAATGATATGACGTTAGCAAACTTTATCAATATTTTTGCAAACATTTCTTTGAATAGCATGACCGTAAATATGAACAAACGATTGAATGTAACATTAAAAAAAAATATTACTTTTCATAAAAAATTTTATTAATGCCAAAAATGCTTACATTTTATACATCTTTTTGTTCTCTCGGTCAGCCATGTTGCCGCTGTAGCCGGTTTATTCTGATAATTTTCATACCCCTTCGTTTGAAGTATGGTACCGAAAAATTTAGTTTGAAGGGCCATCTGGCCCTTTCCCTTACCCCTACTCCTCCAACCAAAAGAGAATCGAGACAGGTAAGGTGTAGAAATGGTATTGGGCCTAAGTTTCAATATGAGTTCTTAGGTTTGGTAATGGTGGAGCCGGACAATTCAGTAAAAAACGAAATCAGGAAAGCATCCGGACTTTAGCCCTCCAATTCTTCTGGTATTTCAGTGATCTTAGGTTTTGCTTCTGCGAACGGTTCTCTACATCATCCAACTTAAATTTTAGGCTGCTGTTCTCTGCTTTCAGCGCATTGCACAACGTCTTAACTGCAGTCAAATAGTCATTAAGCACCGTTTCAGTGTCCACAATCTTCTGAGCTTGGGTTGTTTGTAACTCATCCTCCGCTTGGGCTGGAGCACTAGCTGCCTGCTCGTTCCCTTTTTCAGCCAGCATTTCTGCAATGTTTCATCCCAATTTTCCCGATTTTGTTATTTTTCCTTGTAGATATGTTATAGTCACTTGCTTTATGAATATGTAGCAGAAATAACTAAAACTGCTGAAAAAATAGATGAATGTTCATGGAGCGACTTCCACCTGTGTCTAGTCACCACGAGGCATACTGGAAGTCCTGGCGACATTTTTATTTTAAAATCTTTATTTGAATATGGCAACATGATACCTTGTTCTACAATATTTCTACAATATTTATATCTATAAATCACTGACAGAGACCCATGCCCTATCAGCCAATCACTGTGAGCATAGTTAAGCATAGTGCTTCAACAGTAATTTTGCGAAGCTACGAGAATACTTATTGTGCACAAAGAAGAAAAAAAAAAAAAAAAATTTTATTCAACAGTTCTTCTCATCCGCGTCACCGTCCTCCACCATTATAGAGAGTACCACGACGCGTGCAAGTGCTACTGCTGACATCGAACATGCATGCGCTGCGCCTTGTTTACGAGCAGAGGAAGGCACACGCATGCATCGTGGAACTCTTGATAAGGGATGGTGACACAGAAGAGAAGAATTGTTAAAGTTGTCTTTTTTTCTTTGTGCACAAAAAGCGTTCTCGTAGCTTTGTAAAATTATGGATGAACCACTGATGTCACATGGACTATTTTATTGATGTTCTTACTACGTTTCTGGGTCTGGAAACATTTCAGTTACAGTACATCGCTGTCTATGGAGAGTCAGAAAGCACTTGAATTCATCAAAAATATCTTAATTTGTGTTCCGAAGATGAACGAATGTCTTGCGGGTTTTGAATGACATGAGGGTAAGTAATTAAAGGGATAGTTCACCCAAAAATTAAAATTTGATGTTTATCTGCTTACCCCCAGGGCATCAAAGATGTAGGTGACTTTTTTTCTTCAGTAGAACACAAACAAAGATTTTTAACTCAAACCGTTGCAGTCTGTCAGTCATATAGTGGCAGTCAATGGGTTTTGAGAGAAAAAAAAAAAAACCATACACAGACAATACCAAATTAAACCCTGTGGCTCGTGGCGATACATTGAGGTCTTTAGACACGAAACGATCTGTCTGAGCAAGAAACGGAACAGTATTTATATCATTTTTTACCTCTGATACACGCAATGTCCAACTGTCCTGAGCTCATTCACAACATCTGGCGCATGACGCATCATGAATGAGCTCAGGACAGTTGCATGTATTAGAGACTCTCAAAGCTTTGGAACGTTTGGAACCCACTGACTGCCATTATATGACTGACAGACTTAAACGGTTTGAGTTAAAAATCTTAGTTTGTGTTCTACTGAAGAAACAAAGTCACCTATATCTTGGATGCCCTGGGGGTAAGCAGATAAACATCAAATTTTCATTTTTGGGTGAACTATCCCTTTAAGATTTCTCCCCATTCTCAGCAGCTTTGTGAAGCTCTGTGAAGAAGAAACTCTTACCAAAAACATTAAGTAGTAAGATTAAATGTTTTGTAAATACGGCCCCTGGATTTCTACTGAAGAACTTTCTAGCTCTGAATTGACCTTTTGATGGAAAAACACATGTGGGTGCACAGGCTGCTAGACTGCTTCTCACAATAACCAGTTTCTGGTGTGCATATAAATGTTGTGATTGTGTGCTGAAATATTGAGAGACCTTCTTTCTTTGTCTCTCTCTCTCTTTCTCCAGAGTGACCTGTGGTCGTGTGGTATCACTGCTATAGAAATGGGTGAAGGAGCTCCTCGTAAGTATCCACACATTTCCTGGTCTAGTCTGTCCTCTAGGTCATTGACTTGGTCATTGAATTCCAGTACAAATGACTAATTACTCACTAAGATATCAGTCGACTAATAGTATAAATGGTATTACATATAGTATAATGTTGTAATTTAACAGGCCGATTAGGGCTGGGCAGTATGATTCTATATATCGTGACAATGGTATAAAGGGCCTATTGTTAGAGATTTTGCTATATTGTTTATTTTTGCTTTGTAAATATATCCACATAGCACAGTACTACTTAAAGAATACATAATGAATACATAAACATGCGTGAAAGATAAAATAAAAGAGCGAGACGTGCTTGATTTTAAATAGATAGCACAATAAGCTATGAAAAAAAACTCAAGACGCAATTGATGTGGAGCCTGCACTGACCATCACACCTGTGAAGTACGTGCACAGAAAGCCACCTCTCTCGATCAGACAACTTGCAGTTGTGAATTAAGTTGTCTTTCATGTCTTATTGTGCTTGAATGGTCAAATACACAGAAAGGTATGTCAAGATGCCTTGTAGAGTATTCACAGTCTCTGAACATGTAGAGTATTCACAGTCTCTGATGGGGAGGGCCTCTCTCTCCCTCAGTTAACACATGCACTATCACAGCAGTCATTTACTTTACTCATAAATCACTGATCAAAAAAGGCTTTGGCGGGACAAAAATTTACTTTGGTGGCCACAAAAAAAATTTCAGTGCAGGAAAAACCCTGCCCTCCATGTTTACAGACACAACACCAGGAAGTGTTTGGTTCCCCCCTCCGTACAGATCACGTTCCGGTAGAACCCACCTCGGTAGAAATCGCGATCGCGTTCCCGGTAGAGCCCTGCACGGGCCTCAAGTTTAGGTCCTAGCCCGGCACGTGTCCGACAGTTTAACAGAATTACTGGCCCGAGTCGAGCCCGTCTTTTTTTCCCCTTCTCCCAAATCAGATTATAATACTGTTTCAGCTATTAAAATAGTTCAGTTTTGTATGTAATGGTAAAGTGATTATATTTTGTTTAGTTTTTTTTGTTCGTTAAATACGTTTTTCTTTCTTAAAGTAACTACCAAGCGGCCAGCTACATACCGGCAGGCTGATCATAGCCTATGCTTGATAAGTTTAGCCTTCTCAAATCATCACGACTTGCCTAAAATAAAATCTATAGATATACTAAAACAGTTCAAGCATATAACAATGTTTAAACATTAAACCTAGATAAATGTGCGCTGCATCCAATAGTTTGTGCGGAGAGTGAAAGCTAAAGCGCAGGACATGGAGACACCAGCGCAATCAATTGCATTTTTTCAATGGAAACACCTTACGCCGTAATTTTGCTCATAAAGGTAAGAGTAATACATCATTCGGAACTGTAAAGGGTCTACTTTTATTTGTGTGCACTCACAAATCAACAAGACGTCATGCTTTTAAGAAAACGATGCGCTTTCTGCCGTCAAGTCTTGAACAGAAGCACTTTACAAAAATGAACCGAAAGTCAGCGAATACATGCCTCACAGACATGATATCACAGACAATATATCTATAGAGAGCTTTAAATGACTACTTAACGAAATCAATCAAATCGATAACAAAAACTCTTTCATTATAATCCGTGAAGATGCACTTCTCTCTAAAGGCGCATCTAATGAGCAGACGGCGAGTCAGGATAATCATCTTCATCTTTGCGACACTGACACAGAAAACACTAGTTTATTAGTAAATAATTCACAGGGTGGCCGCGGGTCCTTAAAAAGTCTTAAAATGTATTAAATAAAATTTTGCTTAAAAAAGGCCTTAAAAAGTCTTAAAATGTCTTAAATTCAGATTCGGTGGGTCTTAAATATCTTCGGGTCTCATTACCACAAAAGTTTCATCAGCCTGACGGACCCAGGGACTGTTTACAATCATTGGACAGACGGAAGATTATTTTTTCCCCCCGTTGTAGTTACTGCGTCATCAGAGAGAATTGCGGTAGCAGAATGCAGCTCGAATACCACCAGCTCGCTGACAAGCCTCCTAGCTGCTTTAAATGGATGCAAGTTTACTGAATAATTGCTTGAGGATTTTACTTGCCCGACGGAATAGCCTGATTAAAACTTAAGTGACATTTTATTACATTCAGCTTAAACAGCGATCGATAATGGATAGTGTATTTCTGATATCAATGTTGCGCTGTTGAGGCTCATGCTGCCTGTCTCTGTGAGAGACTTATATGGAGAAATCAAATCAAATGAAAATAACGGCAAACATAAAGAAACTCACAGAACGAAAATAGTTCCAAACAAAGATCAGAAGTATTGCACATTCTCCAAGCAGCACTCGCATTTTTGTTACTGAATGATTCAGTGCTTTGAATGAATCGGTTGAATGAATAAGTGACTTACCGCCACCTACTGGTGGTTTAGTTAGTTTAAAAATAGGCTATGCATTTTTCCACCATCATTTCTTATTTGTATATTAAACATTTTTTTATTTAAAACATTAATCTCATAACATTATTGAGGTTGTAAATTTGTAGTGCAAATTATTTAATTGCTAACAGCCCTGTTGTGTATATTAAATTTCTTCATACATACATTTGATAAGGTTAAAAAATATTGGAGTTTATGGAGGTAAATAACAACCTGGGGTAAATATTAAAAACATGCAGATTTAAATATGTAAAAGCTGAATAGAAAACTGAAATATAGCTTCATTTACACCACCAAAAATATTGCTGATGCAGAACTTTTGAGGGATATTTTGTATGGGATATTGTCTGCAGATATGAAAAGCTCTAGCGTTCCCCTCGGTAGAAATCACGTTTCCCCCTCGGGGGCCCCCCTCCCATCGTAGGGCCCTTAGAATCGTCCTAACTTTCCCTTTGATCATAGTCCGTGTGTGCAAATCGAAAGATTCAGCTTTTCACATCAGAGCTGCGAGCGTAAATTTCAACTTACAAATACGAATATTAATATGACAAGTTCTCACATTCAACAAGCTCTCGAGTTTTGCTACTGTTTTACCTTCATACTTTGGCTGGATGTCTTTGCCTATATTAGGGATTTCCTGGAAGGTCATCATTTCTACTACTTTTGTGGCGTTTATGTGGAGTTTCTGCGTGAGGGCAGTATGAATGGAACAGATATTAAATGTGTTTGTAGCACATCATGGCCAATCCATCTTATTTTGAGTAAAAATAGGAAAAACAATACTTCTCAAAAGAAGTATTGTTCTTTTGAGAAAAAGAACAATACTTCTTTTCCTGCCGCCGCCTTTATTTTGTAGTAAGTAAGGAATATGCTTCAGGGAACTGTATCGGAGTAAAATTAGGAAATATAGTGCAGTAAAAGTGAAAGTTGACAAATATAAAAACTAAAGTACAGATTCTCTCAAAAAATACTTAAGTACTATAATAAACTTTTATTACTTTGTTACATTACACCACTGCTTTGAAGACTATGCCGTGTTTTAGTTTAACACTTGATTATTAAATTTCTGTAGTATGTTTTTTAACATGAGCCAAAAACTCTTTACCAAACACCAATAGCTTGTACATACACTATATGGACAAACGTATTGGGACACCCCCTTCTTTAGAACAGAAAAAGGCGCTTCCAAAACTGTGGCAACAAAGATGGAAACATAATTTGTGTATTTAAAAATTGTATTTCCATCTCTGTTGCAACAGTTTTGGAAGTGTCTAAAATGACTGTACCCATATGTACAAGTCATTGGTGTTTGGTAAAGAGTTTTTGGCTCAAGATCTGCATTTAAAGTCACACCAGAGTTGTTCAGCTTGGATTAGGACTTGGCTTTCTGTAGACCAGTCAAGTTCTTCCACACTGACTAAATCAATAATTTCTACCTTATGCACAGAGGCATTGTCGTGTTAGAATGGAAAAGGGTCCTGTCCAAACTGTTGCTTTAAAATTAGAAGCACACAATTCCCTAGAATATCATTATATGCTTAAACATTAAGATTTGTACTCATGGAAATTACTAAAGTAGTCAAACCTGTTCATTAGAAGGGGGTGACCCAATACTTTTGGCAATATAGTGTATGTCATTATTGTAAACTTTTTTTTTTTTAATACTCTGAAATTTGATATTGTTCATATAGCCCACCCCTAATACTGACTGTTCAGATGACGAAACGTCTCTCTGAGAAGTTACAGTAGACAGACACTCCATAAAACAGTTTTGAAAGTTGCTATGAAAATGACATGATCTAGGACATTTATGCAGTGTGTGGAATTGTAAATACTTTAAGTCTATCCTTCACAGTCACGTTTGCATCCTCATATTCAATATGGTGCCTAACCTGACTAAGGTTTATAAGAACATAAAGTTGGTTTTATCTATCTATCTATCTATATATATATATATTTTTTTTTTTTTTTTTTGTTTGTCACCGTCTTTCATACAACTGTCAGTTCACTCTATTTCAACATGTTTCAGTGAGAGTAGCAGCAGAATGGAGATCAGCCACGGATAAAGTGGTGTGTGCGAAAAAAAATGGATGTTATCTGTCTAGTGATCTTATTTTTACAAAAAAGTATATTGTTACGTCTTTATTAAATGTGTCTGTTACAGTTACCTTTTTTTGTATCCTGTATGCTCTGTTTCAAGTTTTCTGTTTCTCCCCAAGAGTGTTTATTTTTGTTGTGCTGATGGGCAATTTTTTTGTCTTTTCCCCTGTCTCTTTCTGCAGCTCTGTGTGACATGCATCCAATGCGAGCCCTTTTCCTTATTCCCAGAAATCCTCCTCCACGGCTCAAATCAAAGAAGTGGTGAGATGATCCCCTGTGATTTTATTTTATTTATTTATTTATTTTTTTCCTCCTCGTATTTGTATTTTTTAAACTATTTTTAAATGATAAATTACTCGTAACAGAACAGCCACATTGGTGATGTCAGATGTTACCAAGATTTTTTCTGTCACAGAAAACCCCTCTCACTTTTATAATCATGAAGCTCATTCTTTACTTTCAATGTGAAATTTCCTGTTAGTGACGCTAAAAGAGCAGATGAATGTGAATCTGTCAGTGTTTTATTGCACTGGTTGTTGTACATATCTGGCTGGTCAGAAATAAATATCTGGTGAGTGGCGCTAAAACAATAATGCTCTATTGAATTTGAAAATAGCCCACCACCTACACTAAACCCTACCCTAAACCTGACCAGGCAATAACAAAAGCATACATTAGATAAAAACACATTTAAGTCATTTCAATTCTTTGAGCTCTTTTATCAAGACTAATGTTTCTCAGGAAGTTTACAAATGAGCAAGTTTACTATGTCAGCCTTACACGAGGAGCTAATGATATGCCAACATCAAAATGTGTAGTATGTTAAAAGTATTTTGAGGCCATAGCTTTGTATTGTACAAGGTACCTCACAAAAATTAGCCTTTATTAATTGATAATCTCTGTATCCTTTTGGTTGTTTTGGTATCCGGCAAACTTTTGCATGTAACATTTAAAGGATTTTCAATCAGCTTTGGATTTTTCCAATGTCAGTAGTGTAAGTAAATGAGCAATGTGTATTATTTTTCTTTGTTGCCTCCACCTAGACATTCCTGTTTATTTGTCAAGAAAATTCTGCCTGGATGTAAAATGCTATGTCCAGTGGACTTTTGAAAGTTACTGGGCTTTTGTTGAAGCTACAGAGTTTACTTCTGCATTTTTGTGTCCCTGGACACAGACAGTCTGATTGAGTCCAGTGTATTATGAGTGCTGGAGTTTTCCTACCTATTTTCACCACAGCCCTCAGTTTTCTCTAGTTGTGTAGCAGTTGTGTAGCACCTTTTTACTGCATAGACAGCATATTTTAATTAAAAACCCAAGTTTGCCAATGGTGAATTACCCCTTTAACAGACCAGACTTTGCTTTTCTCTCTAAGCTTCTGTTCCCATTTTCCAAAGGTCCAAGAAGTTCTTCAGCTTTATTGAAACCTGCCTGGTGAAGAATTACAACCATCGCCCCTCTACAGAGCAACTGTTGAAACATCCTTTCATTAGAGACCAACCTAACGAGAGACATGTTCGCATCCAGCTCAAAGACCATATCGACCGCACTCGTAAGAAGAGAGGAGAGAGAGGTTAGACACTTTAATACAGGAATTCTTAACAGGACTTGTTTTTTAAATAATAAAACTGATTATAGTGCTGTGAAAGAGTTTGTCCTGTCTGATTTTGTCTGGATTTTCATTAGGCCATTGTATAATTTAAATGATCAGCAATCATTTCTCAGTCATGTAGCAGGTTTTATTTGGTCCTGAAGCCAAATTCCTTTTCCTGTGGCACGGAAGAACCATTCACACAATTCAGTGCATAGAACATATCAATTTGGGCAACCCCACACTTTCAGTGAACAGATGAGAAACACAGAAAAACATGCATCTGTGGATCAGACCAAGTAAACCTTGCTTATTAGCATTAGTTGTAAAACACAGACAATACCAATACCACTGCATATAATGTAGTACAAATACATATAAAAGTTGCCAACTCCCTGTGTAATTCTGTTATCTGATTTTTGTAGTGTTTTATTTCACATTGTAAAGCTGAGTTGAAGTATTTTGCATGAATTCTTTTTTTAAAGCAAATTAGATTTTTGATTAATTTCTTTCTCCTTTCAGATGAGACGGAATATGAGTACAGTGGAAGTGAAGAAGAGGAAGAAGAAGCACAAGAACAGGAAGGAGAACCCAGGTATCACAAAACTTGCCAAACTTTTTTTCTTTTTTTGTTCCAAAGTAACACATACTTAGCTTCAGATGTATCTTGAAACTTTCAGTGTATTCCTGGGTGGTTTGTTGCAAGTCTTACTGATGTATCCCCTTAGTTCTATAGTGAACGTGCCTGGTGAATCTACTCTGCGACGTGACTTCATTCGTCTGCAGCAAGAGAATAAGGAGCGATCAGAGGCACTAAGGAGACAACAGCTACTCCAGGAACAGCAACTCAGAGAACAGGAGGAATATAAGCGGCAATTGTTGGCTGAGAGACAGAAACGCATTGAACAGCAGAAGGAGCAAAGAAGACGACTTGAGGAGGTTGGGTTTCAATATAAATATTGTAATTATTGTCTTAAGGCCCGTTCACACCAAGCACGATAACTATAAAGATAGCGATAAAGATATAGTTCTAAAAATCGTTCTCAATATTAAAGAATAGCAGAGTCCACACCACAACTGTAACGATAAAGGCACAGAGAAACGATATCGTTGGAATCACTTTCAGAACGATTTCTTTTTACAGCTGATAAACGATACAAACATTGACAGCCAATCAGAATCCATCCTGCTGTCACAAGCTCGAGAATTTAAAGCGGCAGATGAGTACGCGCTTAGAATAAACAGACGATATCATCCGATGGTGTGGACGCTAATATCGTTATCTTTATGGTTATCGTTCTTGGTGTGAACGGGGCTTTAATCTTGCTTATACTTGTTCTGCATGAACATACGTGTGTGTGTTTGTGTGATTTTGGAAAAAATGGAATTGTGAGTGGTTGCTGTGGCAACAAACAACAGTACCTTTATGTATTGTATGACGTTAACAAACTTTTTTTGGAGGAATTCTGTTTATAATATTGAGTTTGTCCTTTGTTGTCCTGTGCTGCCTATTAATTGAGTTAATTTTAATATGTCTGTATTGGCTAATGTTGGTTAAGTGAATGCTTTAATTTAAATGTATATGTATAAATGTAGCACATGTAGTGAATTTGCTTAGTGTGGTTATGGGTACTCATGTCACCAATGACGTTATGGTTTTTGGATCACGTGTCACTTAAGGTGCAGTTATGAGTACATCACATAAGAAAGATTGGTGGGTTACCTAACTTGTAGAACCTCTTTCTGTATCATCAACACAAGGAAGTGCAATCAAATTAATTTTATTAACAAAAGATAGACAAGAGTAATCACAACTTCTAAGTGAATACCATGAATGGAAAAGGAATAAAGTGCATAAGATGCATAAAATGCAAGTGATTATGTTGGATGTTGCTATGTCAGAGCTACGTTATCTGGAAAGATAAGCTCTTGCTACTCTGAAACAAATAAGGTGAAGAACCTTATTATGCATCAAATAAATACGTGAAATATTATTTATCAATGGCAGTCAGCTAAATAATATCTAATGTAAATTAGAAAAATCTTATACTGACAATATAAAACAATGTCAAGGTCTCTGGAAGAGGTTTGGATAAGTGATATTTACGCTCTCTGTGGTTGATTGAGAAGTACGGTGGCAGTGACTTCATCCACTGGTTGTTCTGGTAAAAATGCAGTGGGGAAAGGAGCAGGAATCCTTGAATATGAAGCGCTGTAGGATGCTAATCTCCTGGAGCACCAAAGGGTTCGAAGATCTGAAACAAGAATGCCTGTTTCTGTCTCTCTGGATGGGAGACTCAGAACGGTTTATCGGTTATTGTCTTTTTGGCAATGTTACGAACATTAAGTCCATACATGATGGAAAAGAATGAACTGTCATACATGCATTCATTTGTCCATTAACAGTTGAGTTTGTGTAAGATGTTTTGCACTACACATCACTGTCACAGAATACTTATTTCTTTGAATAAGTATAAGATGTGTATGTTGTAGTTTTGCATCAGTTTAAGGTTTTGCTTATGTTAGTCCACCAAGATCCAATCAGCAAACCTTAAATGTAGCAAACCTTCGTACACTATTGTGGTCAGAGAGGGGCTCCGCCATAAACTGGGCCCTGGAATGTGCTGTCCACTACACACATTACGTGTATAGGACATTTTTAGCAGCATTCAGTATGGGATTTGACTGTTTGATGCATAGATTTCAAATACAGTATTCAGCATTTGAAGTGGATCAAAAAAGTTAAGATCAAAAGTCTCTCGACTTTGACAGCAACAGCGACGGGAGCGTGAGATGAGACGGCAGCAAGAGCGAGAGCAAAGACGCAAGGAGCAGGAGGACAAAAGACACAAGGAGGAAATGGAACTTAGGCGTAAAGAGGAAGAAGAGCGCAGGAGAGTCGAAGAGGAAAAGAGAAGGATTGACCTTGAACAGGTGACTTAATATATTTCTCACATTTATAATGACATGGAACTTAAGCTAAACGCTGACTCTGTTTGTTTGACAGGAGTTTATCCACCGGCAGCTCGAGGAGGAGCAAAGACATCTTGAAATCCTTCAGCAACAGCTGCTGCAGGAGCAGGCCAAACTACTGGTATAAAAAAAACCTTTGTTTCAGTTGTGTCATTGTTTCAGTCCTTCAGGATAAAACTGTATGTGTTTTATGCTTTAATAATGTTTTGTTCTTCAAATTATAGTGATTGTTGGTTTGTGTAATATAAGATTTAGCTGTACATTAAGGTGTCACACACCGGACATGCAGTGTTGGGGAGTAGCTAGCTACAAGTAGCGACGTAACTAACGTAACTACATTTTTCAGTAGCGTGACAGTAGCTTAGCTACTTTTAAAACAGTGTAGCTTTTCCAGTAGCTAACTACTTTTTCCTGCAAGTAGTGGTGTAGTGCGACCAAATGCTACATTCCGTTTTGTGGTCTGACGAGTCACGAGCCTGTAATGCATTGAAGCAGCGCAGAGTCGTCTTCTGACTAGATCACAAACTAAATTTGTTCATTACCGCCATCTGTTGTGATATCACGCGTCTCGTGGCTTTACAGTCTTTCCACCAAGAGATCGTCTGATGATTTTGCAAAGGATGTACTGGGGTGGATATTTCACATGAATCAACTGTAATTAATGCAAAACGAAAATTAAAATACGGTCTACTTCGTAGACTTAAAGCACATACAGGAGGTGAATAATAGCCTTTTAAAACCGATTAATTTTCCTGCTATATTGCACTCTATATCAAATGTCTATTTTACAATAATGAACCGTCATAATATAATCTGTCCCCCCACAGTTTTGTAAGGAACACTAATCGAACAGAAAATAAAATCGCGATATAGCAGTGTGCTTATCATTTGGCAAAGGATGATTCTACACAAAGTGCAGTGTTCACGCACACAGCTAATGATTGTATCAGAGCGGCTCCATTCACAGTCAGTAAATACCGCATGTGCTGTGAGTTTAACCTACTTATTTTACAACTCCTGCATTTGCAGTTTAAGTTGCATATATTTTGTTCTTGCATTGATGTTACGTTTGTAGCAATTTTGCACTTTGACAGTCAGTTTGAGATATAATAACTATTATTGTGTGTATTGGATAGTTCACAAAATCAAACGATTTGGACACTTTTTGTCAATGACTACGTTTACATGGACATCAATACTCCGATTTTAATACGATTAAGACAATATTCTTGATTAATTCTTTATCTTTATCCAACTAACCAATTCCTTGAGATACAAAGATGATCTCTTTGAATTTTGTGTTTTTTGTGGAATGGATGTTGAGTCTGTTTTGCATCTTTTTTTCGAATGTATGTATGTGAAATATTTTTGGATTGATGTTGAATGTTTGTTTACTATGTTGAGTGGTTCTAAAATTAATATAAGGAAAAGAGGTGTTAATTGTTAATGATTCATTGTTAAAGGTATAGTTTACCCAAAAATGAAAATTTGATGTTTATCTGCTTACCCCCAGGGTATCCAAGATGTAGGTGACTTTGTTTCTTCAGTAGAACACAAACGAAGATTTTTAACTCAAACCGTTGCAGTCTGTTAGTCCTATAATGCCAGTCACCGCAATGTCCAACCACCTGAGCTCATCCACAACATCCGGCGCACCTTCAACATCAAGACTAGCAATGTGCGCTAGTAAAGTAAATAGTCAATTTTGATTTCATGTGGACTTTAATCATAATATTGTCTTATTCAGAATAAGGTAAATAATTAGATTACTGATGTCAATGTAAACGTAGTCATTGAAATGACTCCCACCCCCACCCCCCATTGAAATTAATTCACCCCACTCTTTGAAATCATGATTGCATTACAATTTGTTGTTTTAAACCCCAAATATTTTACTTATAACTTCATTATAATTCTTCATTAACACTTATTCAGTTATTTGTGATGTTAATTCAAAATAATAATAATAATAATAAATTGAAAGTAGTTTCAATGGGGCTAGCTACTTTTTGATAGTAACTTCTAGTGAAGCTAGCTACATTTTCAGAAGGGTAGCTTGAATTTAGCTTAACTACTTTAATTTACGAGTAGTTTGTAGCTGGTTAAGCTACAGTTTTAAGGCCCCGATATACTTTAAACGAAATCGAAGAACGAACTGATATGATGACATTTCGAACAAAATTCGTTTTGGCAGTTCGAAACAGCTCACCAAAGCAAACTTTCTGGGGAAGTTCGTTTTGGCTCCTAAACACCTTTGAGCTACCATTGGTCTGTGGCGATTACGCAATCGGTGGGTGTGTTCTGGAACTCCGTCGTCTTTGACGTGCGATTTTTTTTTTTGTTTTGTTTTGTTTTTTTTTTTGTTTGTTTGTTTTGTTTTGTTTTGTTTTTGTTTTTACCCCGGTTCCAGTTCGTTTCTCATTCAACAAAGGTCAGCAGGAGAACATCTCCAAGTCACTAGCAATATAAATACACTGTGTCGAATAGCCGAGCTGCCACAAATATATCCGCACCTGTACAATTGCTCGTAGGGAGACTTTAAAGATTCAGAGAAAGCATTTAATTCCTAGAAAGAAATTGCAACGAAGCTTGGTGTCGACGACCCAGAGTTATGTAAAAAGCGACGTAGAGAAACATCAGATGCAAGTTTTCCAAAGCCATGAAAGGAAAGAGTAAAGATATAAGGTAGCAAGTACCAAATACATGTTTCAAATAAATGTTACACCATACTGCTGCTGCTGTTGTTGTTCTTTCAATAAGCAAATTTAAATGGTATACAATAAATGAAATGCCAAAAGAACATACAATAATCATGACACCACAAAATATAAAAATGTGTAATAATTTTTCCAGTTTAATAAAAGACCTAGATACACCATCATTGCATCGTTGTTGTGTTTAGGACATTCGTGCGAGCGTCGCGACACATGTTTACATTAATCTACACCCCGCCTCCAGCAGCAGACTTTTCGAACTTCTTTTTGCCCCCAAACGAAGAACGAAAACGAACTTCGCTTGAAGTATATCGGGGTCTTTAGAGTAGCTTCCCCAACACTGCGGACATGACAAGTGGATAAGATCAAAGAGTCAAAAAGCCATTGTTTTCAATAAATTTGTGCACACCATGGCCGCATATTCAGGTATTGTTCCACATTATCAAATATTGCAATTAAGAGGCTATAATGTAGTCTAGAGGATACACTGTGTATAGCCAATAGTAAAATAAGTTTGTCCTGTTGTGGTTTGACATCTTTGAGAAAAAAAAAAAAAGCCTTGGCAGCTTGGTCTGAATTTTTAAATACTCCTCCAGGGGATTCGTGCAAATTGCACCAAATTTACCAACATTATACTAATATACTGATATAATAAAATCTCTAATGGTCTTACCATGGTGAGGAATTAATCAATTACAAAAAATGAAAACCGGAAGAGGCTCATATAAGTTTGTGAGATTTGGATCAAATTTCAGTCTGAATGCATGGGTGTGTCATTGTCATAACGCTGCTAGCTGGCAGCAGGAAAGTGTCGATTGCAATAGACGTTATGTATACATTCAACCTACACATACATTGATGAAATTCGGTATTGAGCTATACCATTAACCTAACAGGAAGTCAATCATTTTGATATATCTCTGCAAATGTTGTGCTATTTTAAAGTTATAAGGTCCAATCTGCACCGGACATCACGTTTGATGAGTCCTGCCCCCAAAGACATTCATACATTCACCCATCCATTCTTTAAACGCCATATCCTCTGTAGGGTTATGAGAGGCCTGAACACACATTTTTTTGTTTGCTTAGTTTCATTCACAAGGGGCTTTTCTTTTTATAGACTAATGAAATGAAAGAATTAGAAAATGCTCTTTCCATGAACTGAACCATGACCTCTTATGAAGAATAGTATTGTGCCGTGTCTTGGCAAGCTCTTTTTATTATGTATTATCTTTTGTAGTTGTATTTATCCTGAAACCTTTAAATTTATTTAAGTTTTATTAAAACTTATTAAAACGGTTTAGTAAAGTTTATAATAAAGTTATTTAAAATTAATATGTTGATGGCATGTATAGTGTTAGATTATGTGCTATACCTACACAGATTTGTTATAATATAGCTTCCTCTGTTGTATTATTCCCACTTATCCATTCTGTCTCAGTCAGGCTGTCAAATATTAGCATGATGTCATGAGGAGCATATCCTGACTGTTGTCTTGATACCTGCTGATCCTACTTTGTTACCCTGTTTGTCCATCTCTCAGGCTGATGAGAGGTATCGTAAGAATCTTCAGGGCACCCCTCAAGCTGCTCCACCCAAACAGCCTCCTTTGCCGCAAGGATCTGAACCGTACACCAATGAAAACTCCTCCACTGAGTCTTCAGGCATGCACAGGCCTATGGAACCACAAGTAACCTGAGAGAACTCACTCCTGTTTTTCCTATTTCTCCTCCCATCTCTGTCTCTGTTTAACAGTTGTAAGAAGGTTATTCGCATTGTTTAAATCTAAACGTGTAAATCTCAACTCATAAGGGGTACCATTTTAATACCTTTGTATCTGTTCAGTTACTTTGTGTATTTGTTTTGTACAGCATGTCTTTTTCTTAGGTGTAAACACATCGTAATAGTTAGGGGTGGGAATCTTTAGACACCTCACAATCTTATTCAATTCTGACTCTAGAATCAATTCGATTTTATGATTGATTTTTTTTTTATCTGCAATTTGAATCTGAAACGTGAAACTGATTACCCCTTGCCTAACTGCTAGTTGATCAAACCAGTTGTTAAGACACAGCATAGTGGCTGTTTTTATACAACTGGCCTCTGTTCTGCATCTGGGTGTTAGTTTACGTTGGCACCTAGTTTTATCACTGGGTGAGAGAACTGTTGGATTATTCATTAAATAAAAAAAAAAAAGTTGTTTCTAGCGCTCACAAGTGCCATAGCACAAACAATAAGCTCAGAAACATTAAAGAGAGAATCACAATTCATATAATCTTTTTTTTTTTTTTCTCCCACTCCTAGTAATGCTTACTGTGTCACCTAAGACTCATGATGAAACACGTGACAGACATCATGTGAATGAAACTGAACTGTTAAAAGGTTCTGGATGACATAATTCTTCTGTCATCTGTGAATTAATAGTCTCTCTCATATTTCACAGTTGCTCACTCATTGACTGCTCAGTGTGCCTACCCTCCATGTCACTCTTACCTGTTGTTCTCTCCCCCTCCTTGAAAGGTCCAGTGGTCTCACTTAGCTGCTCTAAAGTGCAACTCATCTGCACCCCATGTGTCTCGCTCCCAGTCCTTCAGTGATCCTGTTCCTAGTTTTGCACATCTTCATCTTCGCTCTCAGGACTCCTCTCACCAGCACCACCCAGTGCACCCTTCATACCCTGACCACCCACAACCTCCTCAATCCAGGGGCCATGAAGCCCCTGAGCAGACTATTGATGAAGAGGTGCCCCCGAGGGTAAGAAAAGGGACCATGGATTCATTTTTAGAGACGTCTGTATGGCACTAAGTGGCACTATGTTGAGTACATTTACCTTTTCACCCATAACTCTTCAATCGTATAGGCTAAAATCTTGTTTTAATACTTTTAAATAGATAGTGCACCCCCCTCAAAAAAAAAAAATGCTGTGATCAGTTATTCACCTTCATGTCATTCCAAACCCAAAGATTCTTTTTCCTTTTTAAAAGTCAATGTTTTCATGAAACCTGAGAGATTTCGGTCTCTCCATTCAAAGTCTATTCAACTAAAACTTTAAAGCTTCAAAAAGTTCATAAAGACAGTGTAAGGTCCGCCCACTGGTCCAACGACGGCAGCCAATGACACGGCAGAAGGATTCTTGTGTGATGCTGTCTTTCCTTTTATGTAGCGCAATAACATTAAAATAAATAAATTTTCTCATATGTATTACCTCTTTAATTAATCTGACTCCAAAATTAATAAGGTTTTAGTAATACTCAAGAATTTATTAAATTTAGATATAAATGTTTGGAAGTTCTTGATTTAACCCTTTACTTATTAATTCGTTCATTCAGATGCTCATGTTGCTCAGGGATATCGCATCGGCCGCTAGCGTATCCCACGATCACATACTCACCAGTCTTGATTATTAGACAGAGGTAATTGACTAATACTTTAGATGGCCGCTCCTATGCTTGCTCATTCTAACAGTACTTTTATTTAGTCCCCTTAGATTTGTATACACTTGAATAGAACAACATTATCTCTAGTCAGAGGTCATGACCACTACTAAGATATAAGCCGACCAACGTTAGCCCGATCTCTAAAAACACGGTTGGTGTGTCCTATACTCCATCTCAACTGAATTTTTAGTCTGTTACTAACCTGATGCAGAAATGCGGTAACAAGGATACAACGTAATCTACTAGAATTAATAATTTCAGAGCAATCAGAATAAATCCAAACATAACAATTTATTAATCAGGTAATCAAGATAATCACTCAAAGTTCAATTCAAACATTATAAACACAGTGATCACACATATAAAACATTCAATAATACCAAATAAGAGAATCTAGAGATATTACCTGATAACGAAAGACTACACACAGCAAGTATGTGGGAGATCTGTCTACAGATTCCCTGAGCTCTGTCACTCTCCCTATTATATCCAAAAGAAACCCCGGAATTCCCAAATGGCATTGTTTGTTTATTGCAGGGGTTTAGCATATCACCTTTTGGGGTTTCAGGTGAATAACTTTGCATTTACTTACAGGGGTAACTTGTGTGAAAGACCTGGGAGTAGTCTGTCTTTTTCTATTATTAAGAGGATGAGACCCTTTTACCAGACACACCCGGAGACCTTTCAAATGACTTCAAACATGAATTGTTGCATTATCATAAACTCTGATTACGAAAGGTGGTTTCAGTGATCTCTGTAGTGTCCTGTATTTAGATGGAAATGAGGGGAGAGAGAGTAAAGGAAGTGGAGGTGGAGGGCCATGTATAAGGTGTGGAACATTTGCCTCTCTCAGTTGGGTGTGTCATCTTGAGCTTGCGAGACCGAGTTCAGGTGTTGATTTTCGCAAAAGTTCTTTTCTCAGACTGTGGTCTCCTCCTGGCAAATGGTATTAATAATCTTACAACAGCATAAAAGAATGAATATGAATTGAGTGCTTTAATTCAAGTCTGCTAAAAAGACATGATCACTCAGTATGATGAACACATTTTATTTAGGCTTTTATTCACATATAAATAATGGAAGCTCAAATGTGCTTGAAGCATGAGAGCCACCAAGGTTTGTTCAAGTGTGGTTGATCTGCCATTGACCATATTTAAAGTTATCGTATGTGTATTGATTAATGTTTACATGTGAAAAAACGATTTACTTTCATGGTCTGCTTACCATGAAATCTGGAAACCAAATATAATTTTAGAATTTTTTAACAAAAATAGGTTGTAAAAGCCTGATATAGGCCCTATTTACACTAGTGCGTTTTCATTTTAAAGCAAAAATGATCCTCCTCTACACTGGTGCTTTCACTGCGAATCAGAAACAATCTCCGTCCACAACAACCCGCGGCAACAGTGTTAAAGTAGCCCAAATCCGCGGACTTGGCAACACTGCACAGATGAATACTGGCACGTATGAGATGGTCCTCCTTATGCCACATTCCAGACAAGGTTGGAAGTGTGAACATCCGAGTTGAAATGACCAGTCAATCACACGTCACGTTAACATATTGACCTCATGATGTCGGCGTGACATGAGAGCATTTTATGTTTTCATGTCAATTAGGCCAAAAACAGTTAAAAAAAAAAAATACCATAAAATGTCATTCGTTTTGAAAACAACTGACGAAGAGCAAAAATTAAGGTATTATTTTATAAACTTAATGTGTAATGTTTTTAAGTTTGACACAGCTCCAAACTATGCTCGTTGGAAGCAGTGATGTCAAATGACACATCTTGTTGAAGTCGAGATTGATCGATCTCCCTCAAGTTCAGAGGCCGGATGTCTGACTTCAAGCAGTGTTCTAGACATTATTTCCAAGAAGGAGGTGGGAAAAATCGGAATTTCGAGTTGTCTGGTACGCAGCATTATGCTATTGCAACATACAACCTTAACAAATTTGGTATACATTAACAAATTTAAGGACAAATTTAATATGAAGGGTATGGTGTGTGTTGGGTGCAACAACAAGGACCTAAAACACTGTTTAACTGTGTGTTAACATTTATCACCAACACAACATCAAGACTGGTTCTTTTAAATTTGCCATGTTTGGTAATTTTCTCCACTTTTTAAAACTGCTTGATCCCTCAAAATGCTGCTTTTTGTTAAACAAGTAATCATTTGTGCTAATTGCTTCAAAATCAAATGTAATATAATATGCATGTAATATTTACAAGATCCTCTTCTTACTTTCCTGCAAGGTGCCAATAAGAACAACATCCAGATCTCCTGTGTTGTCCCGTCAAGATTCTCCACTACAACCTGGGCTGCATAACAACCAGGCTGGACAGAGGAATGCTGGAATGTGTGATATTTAACATAATTTCTATGCAGAATATTCACCTCTGACATTACATGTACAAGTTTATATTTCTCAGGAAAATGTCTGTAATTTTGTCTTTTGACCTCTTATCCCCTTAGTAACGTGGAGCCACGGCTGCTGTGGGAGCGAGTTGAACAGCTCTCATCTAGACCAGGTAGTGGGAGTTCCTCTGGCTCTAGTAACTCCAGCTCTCAGACTGGATCACAGGCTACCTCAGGGGAGAAGTTCAGGGTCCGTTGTGAGTAGTTTTTTTTTTTTTTTAATTACACACTCGCATACAAACTAATTCAACACTTTAATGCAGGGGTGTCCAAACCTTTTTCTGTAGGGTCACTGTCCTGCAGTGTTGAGCTCCAACCCTAATTAAACACACCTGAACCAAAGTAATCAAGGTTTTCAGACTCACTCCCTGTGTCTGAAATTGCCCCCATATCCTTAAATAGGGCACTATTTGAGGGGACAGCCATTTTTAGTGCTGCCAGAAACCTTAGTAGACATTGAGTGCACTCATTTAATTCCAAAATGCACAAAAATAATGTGTACAACTGATGTATGCTCAAAGGCTAGAGAATACCTATAATGCACTGTGAGAGTCACGTGCCGAATGAATTGCTGCGTCTTGCCAGAAGATGGTGCCTGCAGCTGAATCATCCATCCATTAATTTTACAAAGAATTTGTACAGGTATGAATTCATTGTAAATTGATTATTAAATTGTTTAATTAGGGTTTATGCATAATTTCCATGACAGAGTTCAACGTAAATCCTTTCATCTTGCTACTAGAGCTGCCAGTTTGCCAGTTTCAAATGATTATTAAATAGCAAGCACAAACTATACAAAAGCGGCAGCCTTTCTGGTACACTCAGTGTCCGAATTCACTCACTCGTTTTCATTCACTCCTTCAATCTTTCATTTTTAATACTGTAATCCCAAATTGGTGCTTTTTGTATAGTGGAATTTAATCATTGATGGTTAACAGCAAAATTGTAAATTGGTAAATGCATTGTCATTTGCAGTGGCTATAAGGCAGTCTGAGCGGGGGTTTTATTTTATAATGTTTGTTGAGGTGCACCCATAATACTAGTAGGAATTTAGATCAAAAACTGTCATAATTTACAAGTAAAAGGCCAATTTCTCACCTAAATTTAGTCCCTTTGATTTAAACGCTGTTTAAAGGGCTGTGTCTCCTTTAAGACCTTCATGTAAACGCCCACTTCTCAAGTCTCAATTTATTTATAAAGCACAATTAAAAACAACTACAGTTGACCAATGTGCTGTACAATGTTGTAAAAGACTTATAAAAACATGTATACAAACCAAACAAAATATCAGACAACAAACAACATCACAAGTCATAGGCTTTAGTGAAGAGATACGTTTTTAACTTTGATTTTAAAATATGTAATGTTGGTGCAGTTCTAATATGGATTGGTAACGTGTTCCAAAGTTTAGGTGTGGCTATGGCAAAAGCTCGATCACCCCTAGATTTTAATTTTGACTTTGGAACAGTCAGCAAACTCTGGTTGGCATACCTAAGAGTTCTTTCCGGATGATATTCACACAAGAAGTCAGAGAGATAAGGGGGAGCGAGGCCATTTAAGCATTTAAAAACAAGCAGAAGCACTTTAAAATCAATTCTAAAGCGTACTGGGAGCCAATGTAAAGACATTAACACAGGAGTAATATCTTTGTATTTATGAACACCGGTTAAAAGACGTGCAGCTGCATTTTGGACCATTTGTAATCTAGATATTGAAGAATGCTTATTCCCAGATACAGCGAATTACAATAATCAATTCTAGAAGAAATAAAAGCATGAATTGCAGTTTCAAAGTTCTTAAAAGAAAGGAAAGTCTTCACTTTAACCAATGTTCTTAATTGATGATAACTTGATTTAACAACTAAATTTATTTGGATTCAATCAAATTTCAGTGCATTATTGAAAAAGACACCCAAGTTTTTTACACCTGTTTTAACTGAAGGAGATAGAACACCAGAATTTACATGAGAAATATTTGGGACTTCAGAAGAGCCAAACACAATAATCTTTTTTTTATGTTTTACTCTCATTTAGATTTAAAAATTCAAAGACAACCAAGCTTTGACATCAGAAAGACAGGCACAGAGGGAGTCTACACTATTTTTGTGCTTCAGGGGCAAATAAAGTTGAGTATCGTCTGCATAACAGTGATAGTACAAGCCATGCTTTTCAAAAATAGAGGCTAAAGGAAGCATACTATAAAGAAAACAATAAAGGGGCCAAAATAGAGCCTTGGGGGACCCCACAAGTCAGGGGGACCACCCCAGAATAATATCGTCCAATATTGATTGAGAAGCTTCTATTTTTAAGATATGACTGAAACCAACTCAATGGAGTTCCTCTGATGCCCACAACTTGCTCTAGCCGAGCAAGCAAGACCTCATGGTCAACTGTATCAAATGCCACACTTAAATCTAATAGAACCAGTACAACAGAGTCACCTGAGTAAGTGGTCATTTAAAACATAATTTAAAACTTTTACAAGTGCTGTCTCTGTAGAGTGAAACTTTCTAAAACCTGATTGGAAAACATCAAAAATCTTATTGTCATTCAAAAATCTCTGCAGCTGGTGAAAAACCACTTTCTCCAAAATCTTTGATAAAAAATAAATATTAGAGATGGGCCTAAAGTTAGATAAAACTGTTGGTTCCAAATTAGGACTTTTTAAAAGAGGTTTAACAATTGCAAGCTTTAAACAGTCAGGAACAATTCCTGATTCTAGACAGTTATTAATAAAAACTAGAAAAACGGGGCCAACCACATCAAAAACTTCTTTAAAAAGATGAGCAGAGATGACATCACGAAGAGACCCAGACGGCTTTAGCTGATTAACAATCTCATGTAGGAAAGAAAAGGAAACAGAACTAAACTGGCTAAAGGTAGCACTGTGATTTGAATGTACAGCAGGATCATAAGTAGCATGCCTGATACTCTAATTTTCCTAATCTTCTCTACAAAAAAGTGACAAAAACTTTCATACATATAAGGTATTTACAAATAGGTGGATTCACAACCGCATTTATAGTACTGAAGAGCATTCTTGGTCTATGAACATTCTTATCAATGAACTCAGATAAATACATAGACTTAGCCGATTTTACGGCTTTCTGATATTGAGATAAAGAAGACCTTAAGATTTCATAAGAAATCTGGAGCTTATCTTTCTTCCACCTGCTTTCAGCTCTTCTGCAAGTCTAAGAGCACGTGTAGCATCATTTAACCAGGGTACAGACTTAGGTTTGTATTTTGTAAGCTGCAGAGGAGCTACAGAGTCCAAAATATTTGTGCAAACATCATTAAAACAATGTATAAGCTCTTCGGCACTTTGATCAGATGGAAAGGAGACTAGAGATTGAAAAAACTCCTTGAACATTGATGAGAAAGTATCACTAGTGGTGGAAGATGATATACGAGTCATACAGGCAGGTGTACATGATTTGACAACAGATGACGACAAAGGAACAGTAAATAAAATAGGTTTATGATCTGAGAAACTGTAATCGCCTAATTCAATGTCCAGCACAGAAAAACCACGGGACAGCACAAGGTCAAGTGTATGACCATGTGAATGAGTGGGACTTTTCACCAGTTGAACTAGATCAAATGAGTCTATAAGGCTAATGAAGTCCTTGGCCAATAGATTAGAGGGACAGCACACATGAACATTAAAGTCTCCAAGGATTAAAAACCTATCAAAATTAGGAATAATACCACTTAAAAACGAAGTGAAAAATCAGCCAGAAAGTCTTTATGAAGTCTTGGGGGTCGATAAATCAATGCAATGACCAACGGATTTACAGAGCCCAAAGCCAAAAGTTGAAGTTCAAAGCTGTTATACGCATCCGTCTTTAAAGCCCGACAAGAAAAATTCTCTTTAAAAATAGTTGCCAATCCTCCTCCCTTTCTCACAGTTCGCGAGGAATTTAAAAATGTACAGTTGCCAGGTAACAGTTCAGAAAACGGACTCACATCCCCAGCAGTGAACCAGGTTTCCATAACAAATAGAAAATCCAGAGAATGCGAAGTGAAAAAGTCACTGAGGATAAAAGTCTTATTCACAGCTGATCTTGCATTGGCCAAAGCCATTTTTACCCGCACCGGGCCGTCCGCTGCCTGTGTGGTCCGACACAGCGAGCAGAGATTGTGTACACACGCACCGCCACGACGAAGACGAGGCGAACGGGGCTGGTGTAGCTGATCAAAGGCAGTTGGTAGAGCTGGAATAATCCAAGAACAGATGGGATCCGATGGACGCCATATGACAAAATGTCTAAGATCCACATCATGATTTGGGATGACCAAACAAGGTCTGAACTCTCATTTTGCTATCAGCAAGAGTTTGACCTTGACGGCTATGCTTCCTGGTTTCCCCCGTCTTTTCCGGCGTCTTTTCACAGGTAAGGGGCACGGAGTTCACCGTAGACATGCAGGTAGAGACGACAGCCAGGGAGGTGGGGAATGAAATGGGCCTCTCTGAACTTGGTTAAACAAGGCATCCGTAGAGATTTGCAAATTTAAAAGCATTTGACAGCTTGAAATAAAGAAAACCAAAAACACAGTAAAATAAACAAACTAAGAGACACAGAAGGGAACAGACGGCAAGCCACACACAACGGCGCCATCACTTCTAGCGTTTCACACTTGTTGTTGCTGTCATCGCCATATCTTTCAGTAACTGCGACTGGATTACCACAGTATTCACAGTGAAATGGACCTTCACTGACATTCACATAGACATTCACTTTCACTTACCAAACAATAGGATCCTTTAGAAAGTAATGTTATTTTTAGTCCAGTCAACCCGGTAGTTCTTTTTCTGTCTGTTCTTATCTATCGTGCCAGTGAACGAGGAAATTATGAGGTTGTCTGTGTCTGTGCAGGCTGTCGTTTGGTTCCAATAAAAGCAGTTTCAAAACGGACATTTTGAGTTCTGAAAAATGTTTTTATATTACCTCTTATGTCAAAAGATAAAATGTGATTTCTCAATTCATGACCCCTTTTAAATTAAAAATCTCCAAAACTTATTAAATTACTATTTAAACAGGAAATTTAGTGCCTATTTGTTGAAGGAGTTGTCTTTAATTCTTGCTGACCCAGTCAAGTGATCAAATGACATTTATTTTCATAACTTTATTCTTTCATCTGCCACTGTCAGTTCTGGGATTCTGTATATCAGTCTAAAATTTCATGAATCAGTATCTGATTTTGATAATGTTGGTAACATTTTCATTGTGAGTACCTGAGTTCTAATGTGCCATCATTTAACTTTGTATTTTAATAAAACAAATTTTGTCAGGACCACTATCATCAAAGATGATTGGCAGTTAGCATACAGTTTGGATTGGCAGTATGGTTCTGTTCTGGGCAAGAGCTCCCTGTGCATCCATGCAGCCTAGCATGGATGAGAGCAGGGAGAGCAACGATAACCCCCTTAGGGTAAACAGAACAGAACCAACATAAATGTATTGCGGATACTATTTGTGTTCAATAATTTAATGTAAACATTTTAGAAATGAGTCTGAATCAAAGGGGAATCAGGAGACCAAATCCTACCTGGACGAGAGGAGTTGGGGATGGAGGAGGGTAATTAGCTATTGAGCAACGCAAAAGCTGCTGATAATACTAAAGGACCTTAAATATGGGTGCTGTGATGGGTGTTGTATCCCTATAGGTAGATGGGGATCAGCTGAGAGTCAGCTGATGCAAGCTTGACTAACGTGACCTGCCAGAACTAACGCTATGCTTGATTTTTATAGGTGTATATTAGTTGATGTATATTAAAAGATTTAGAGTGCCAAACATTAGATTGCCACTCATAAACCCACACAAATGAAATCAAAACTTGAATGAAAAATGAATCGCTACAAAACTTGTAGTGAATCTTCCCTTGTATAAGGCATTTCTGTCATGAGCTTCTTCAACAAGCAGCTTTGGCAAAAAGTGATCTTTACGTGTCCCACCCATCTACCTGCAAATAAATCTTGTGCTCTTTCACTCTCTCTGCAGCCTCTTCAAAGTCTGAGGGCTCACCAATGCAGCGGCCAGAGATTGCTGGGAAGAAGTCAGAAAAGAAGAAAGACTTTGTAAGACCAGCTAGACATGCTGTAAGTAACTGCTGTCCTGAATGTCAAATCATCTGATTTGTTGGTGTGCAGACATGTCAAAAGGCCTCATATTCAAACAGATTGTTTCTATTGAACTAAATGATAGACACATTCACACTGAACATTTTTACTCTGGGTGTAGCTCTCTCTTCCTCTACTCCTTTTGCATTATTTTATGTTTTGGAATTTTTTGTACTGTCCATGGTGTTCTTCACCATGATCATCTTCACCATTAATCAATCAATCAATCAATCCCATTGACAATTTAAACTAGGTAGTGTGGTGAGTTGGATGCCATGTCTGCACATATTGTATTGTGATATTTGATTTTACTGCACTTGGATCTTTTTGAATAGCTGTACATTTTCTGTTTAAGTGAACACCACTATGGAATGATTTTTCGGACTATTTTCAAAAGCAATTGCAAATTGTATTTTCAATTGCGTTTTCCACATGTGGACACATAAATTGACATAATCCAAATGCAATTGCAAATCTTGCATTACCGTTTGCATTTTCGCGAACTCTCTTTCTCTGCGTCGCGCATGTAACCTGCCAAAACTCAAATGAAATCGCAATTCCTTTTGCATTTGAATTTCCGATGTCTACACGGAAAGCTGTCAATCAATGTGAGGGGGCGGGATTATACTAGGGGGCGTTTTTGTATTGGGAAGTGACGTCACTCACAAAAGGAATAGAGATTTCAGTTTTGGCAGGTTACATGCGCGACGCAGAGAAAGTGAAAAACCAAATGGTAATTAATATTGCTATTTAAATATGACAGGCTCATAACTCTTAAGACATGGAAAATACAATTGCAAATGGACTTTGCCTTTTCATTTGAAATGTGGCAGTCACTGTGCGTTTGCGAAAATGCAAACGGTAATGCAAGATTTGCAATTGCATTTGGATTTTGTCCCAATTTATGCGCCCACATGTGGAAAACGCAATTGAAAATACAATTTGCAATTGCTTTTGAAAATAGTCCGGAAAATCCTTCATATATAGGCAGACTGTGCACTCCTTATACTTACCCGCCTTCTAAATGAGAGAGCCAATCGTTGATTAGTAAAGTTATCGCGTCACTGCAGCTGTTTTTGCCCGAGAGGTGTTTCAAAGATGGCCACCGAGTGAAATGACTTGCCTTAAAGGGATTTGGGATTTGCTGCGTTATTTTAAATGTTTTTTATTTTTATTTTGAATGTTACACTACAGGGCTCTAGACTCATTCTTCCCACTGGTCGCACTTTTACAACTGGTCGCACGAGCACATAATTTGGTCGCAATGTTTTTTTGTTTTTTGTTTTGTTTTTGCTACAACATTTGATCAATGTTGATCAGTGCATAATGATGAACTTTTATCATAGTTTATAGTCATATAGTAACGAAAGTGTTCAACATTCAACCAGTTCTTTTTCATCAGTATTATTTGTGATTTTTAAATTTTGTGAACAGGAATTCCTTTTTTCGTGCGCTTTCACTTTTACTATAGCGATCTTGGTGTCACGTTTTACAAGAAAAGATACTTGTCTGTTTTGCTTATATCTATACACCTTTCACTTTTTAAGACTAAAACAAAAGATGGATTCATTGTTATTCTTAATTAAAAAGCACAACAATAAAACAGTACGTTACAATTACAGACTAGCTTACATAACATTTATTAACAAAAACTAATAAGACGAAGCATGGCATAGGACACATCACATGCTGTACTATATACCGACTAATAAATTACAGAATGTTTAGCAAACACTGAGGAATCAAATAAATAATAATATTAAAATTAAATTAAGAAAAGCCTCCATAGCGTAAACGTGAGGTAAACAGCAAAGATAACAAGCTTTTCAAAACAAAAACAAAAAGAAAAGTAAAACTAAACTGACTGTCGCTGGCAGGACTTGCATGTTTTGTTTTTGTTTTTTCTACAAGAATACCAACATGTTCACCTTCTCTGGTTTAAGAAGCGGTCTTTTACTTTAGTTTGAAAACCAAATCCTCCACGCTCGTGCTGATGCAGCGAGTATAAACCAGGCTCTACCCACGAAGCGCTCTCCTGAAAGCGCCTCTCTTCACGTGATCAGTGAAATCTGACTCCTGCTGCAATGTGCCGCGGCTCTGCAGCGCGTGCTCTATGAAGCAGACGCTTTGGACCAGCGCAGACCATGCACTTGCACAAGTGCGACCACATCAAATCTTTACTTGCACATTCTCAAAATATAGTCGCAGTCTAGAGCCCTGCACTTAATCATTCATTCAGTTGATTCGTTCGAATGTCTGATTCATTCAGGAATGAAGCAGGTGACTGTCTTTATGAATGGGTAATCATGAATCACTGACTCACTAGATTCGTTCAAAAACATGATTGAATGAAACACCGCTGTGTTTGCTTGGAGATGCGCAGCGGCTGAGCGGTTACTTTATTTGGAACTATTTTCCTTGATGAAATGGAGCAAAATCAGGCAGTAGTGTTATAGCCAGACAATGTAAGTCACTTAATATTATCTTCTTGTTTACTGAACTGTTATTAAATCAATATCACATTTGCAAACTCCCTTAATAATTATTAAAAGCTGTCACTCCCCTTAGTTCATCGCGATCTGTGGAGGCAGAGAGCACATGTGAGTTCTCTTTCACTTTAAGCAAGACTCAAAAGCACGTGCAAATGATACATTCCGTCATCTGTCATGCATTATTAGAACAGAACCTGTGGGAATGAGTAGAATTATTATTAACAGCCGCAATCCCGCGCCGAAATTCAAGTTCTGCTTGGTGTTCTCTGCTAATTACCTGACTGTGAATGATGCGAGCGGCGTCACTATGATGCCACTGAGAAGTTGCAGCCGAGGCGGGGGTGATTTTTGGTGTGGCGGCCCGCCACGGCAGAATGAATGTAACGGAAACACTGTTCATTATTACGTCCAACAAAAACACACCTCAATCGTTTAATAGAAGACATTCTTGTCTTCCCTTGTGAGTCAACACAATGGCGAACAGCTCTCAGCTCACTCAGGGCGGGTCTAAGGGAAGACGGCCTTGTCAATCAACTATCATGGGATGTATGTGCAGAACTATGTCATTCTGACAGGAATCTCAGAACAGCCTGATTTGAGAGAGGGGATTTTAAAAAAAAAACACTGGGTGGATTTTTATCATTATAGGATGGATGTGTACACACTTCCAACACACATTTATGTTCAAACACCTTGTAAAGTGAATTTTGCATCCGATGACCCCTTTAAGAAAATGAGTTGCGTTCGCATCCTGGACTTATCTGCTTGTCTGAACACAGTATAATTTATTAATAATGTGTTTACTGAGTTTGGTGTTTTACACTCTCTTAACGCATTGAGCCACGTTAAGCATTAAGAATGTCCCCTTTGAGGCGCTTCTGATCGACAGATAACCATGTGCTTTTATGCTGTTTCTTGTGGATATTTCAGCAAATGTTGCTTCAAATAACGTCTACAATAAATAAAATAAATATAGGCTAATCAAACACTGCTTATTTTTCCAGAGTTAAGCTACGCTAAACATTTTATTTGTGTAATTAACAAGCTGCTTGGATTCAACTCACTTTATTTTCCTCATGCATTTGCAATAAAATTATATATAATAATATTATATTATAATAATTTGTTTGTGATTTTTATTAGTCATGTAGGATGGGCTGTGATATCATGTGCGATACAAGCTTGGGATGCTGTTTGAGAAGAGTGTTTATGTGTGATTGTGTGTGTGTTTTCCTTAGAAAATACAAATGATTAGGCTACAAGACTGTAGGCCAGGGTTCCTCAATAGGCGGCCTGAGAGAAAAATGTTTGGCCCGCGCTAATTTCAAATAATGTGGCATGAAAATTCAAACTTAGCATCAGAAAGCGACATTAATTTACATCGTGTCTACACCGGACGCGAGCGGCGCGTTGAAACGCAACAAAATACAATAGAATTTATTATAATCAGTGATGCTGTCTACACTGGATGCGGCGCGGCGCGACAAATCCCCGACAGTAAACTGATGACTCGTTCTATTTATGACGTACTGACACAAAGTTGAAATGATTTGCAATGCTTTGCCGCATCCAGTGTAGATACTATGTGACAGCAAAAACATGGCAAGTGTGAAGTAAAGAAAAGTGGACACAGAAAATAGATGATTCAAATGTGAATGGACTGAACATTTTTGAGTGAGTGAGTGAGAGATACCATCTTTATATGGATGTTGGTTCGCAGTGAGTTCACAGTTTTAACGTAAGTTTGCTTTAATTTATTTATTTTCAAGATCTGAGGTAAAATATCTATTGTTCCTTTCACTATGGCTATAAACCTCACGCAAAATAATTTTCAAACTCACATTGGACACTTTTAACATTGAATAAAGCATATAATCATTACCTGAGATCATCACTGTCATATTTTGTATGTTTTTCCTGCCGCGCCGTCGCAGAAAATAAAAAACATTCCATGGAAAAGATACTTTTTATCGCATCACGTCTGGTTGGGACACATGGTGTTACAGTTTGATCCCCCCCTAAAAAATCTAAGTGTAAAAATATTAATGCTGACAGATCTAATAATTGAATCTGCAATTTGGGGAAAGTGGAGAGAAGAGATCCAGTCTGGAGATGAGCAGGAACAGTTGCATGGCAGACATGGAGATCCAGATTTTTTGTTTGTTAAATTAGTTTTTAATATTCAACAGGAAAAGTTCTTCTGTATCTAAATGCAAATATGTTCATAATTGTTTGAATAAAACAGACTACTGGGGGAAAAAATCTGAATATTTATCTTGTGACCATCTTGTGACTATTTTAACAAAAGCAACAGTAATAGTAATATAATAATTGTAATAAGAATAATGGTAACACTTTAGAATAGGGAACACTAATTCACTATTAACTACGACTTTTCCCTCAATAAATTCCTTATTTGCTGCTTATTAATAGTTAGTAAGGTGGTTGTTAAGTTTAGGTATTGGGTAGGATTAGGGATGTAGAATAAGGTCATGTAGAATAAGGCATTAATATGTGCTTAATTACTACTAATAAATGGCTAATATTCTAGTAATATGCATGCTAATAAGCAACTAATTAAGAGACCCTAAAATTAAGTGTTACCAGAATAATGTTTTATATATATATAGGTCAGTGGCCCTTGGCTTGGTGTTTTTGGCAGAATTCGGCCCTCGGTGAAAACTAATTTAGGAACCCTGCTGTAGGCTATAAAATCACTGAACTAAATGATACACATGTCTGATCAATATACATTTATTATCAATAAAGATTACAAATAAGAACACAGATTACAAATATGTCATTGTAAATGTGAAACTGTGATGAGACGTGCAGCAGTAATAACGTAACAATAACAGATACACTTTCAAGCAAAATTATCATATTCAAGCGTTTAACATTTAGTAATGTCAGTAATAAACTGACTGCACTAAACTGCACAAATTATAGCTATCATGAAGAAGGTCCTCTGCAGTTGTGTAACTTAGAACAAATTATGTCGAGATCATGAGAAAAATGAAGTCGTGATCACAAAAAAACAACTCTTATGTCGTGATCACGAGAAAATTAGGTTGTGATAACGAGAAAACAATTCTTATGTCGAGATCCAGGGGCGTAAATTTCATCTGGCAGTAGGGGGGGACAATAAACGTAAAATTTCTCAAGAGCAATTTTGAAGGGGACACAAATAATAAAGCCAAAATTTTACTTGTAAGGATAGATATGTGTACATAGCATGGAGACCGTGTTTAAATATGAGTTCATGGTTCACCACGCGGTCATATTATAATTATTATTTTGCGTCATCCATAGTATTTTAGGTTTCGTCTGAAACCTAGAATGTCTCTTTCGCATTAATTCAACCGCATTAAACCCACTGATCTGCAACTTAACATCATATTGAACGAAACCCAACACGTAGGTCTACAATATTAGCCTAATATCAGTTCACACACAGGCTTATTGCCATGTTAGTTGTAGTGGGTGACAAGCTACATATTAAGCTTGTTAACCTTATAATCGCTCATAGAAAATACATCGGATGTCATAATTTTTTGTCATGACTAATTTATTAATGATCCAGCATCATCTGTATTAAAGAGAAAGAATCATTTCACCCGATGTTTAAAGAGAATAAAACAGCCTTGACAGCCTACTTACACATAACTAACTTGCTCTCTCCCGCCGGACTCGTGTGTGTGTGTATCGGTAAAGAAGGAAAGCAGGCAGTGGACCAAACCACTGTGAGGAAAGGGAGGGGGGAATCAAAACATTTCTGAACTTAAAACGTTTTTTTGCGTTTATTTTGTTTTACTAATCACACAATTATTTTAAGTATATGTCCATTATATTATTTTCAATACACAGAGTCGCTTGTAATGATATTTTTAGGGGGGACAAGCCTCAGATAGGGGGGGTCCTGTCCCCCTCGTCCTCCCTGGGATTTACGCCTATGTCGAGATCATGAGAAAATGGCCTCTTAGAACTTCCGTACTGATGCATCTTTAGGCCCTATCAACATTCCTGAATTGCCACAAGCTTGCACTGTTATTGACTGGCTGAGTAATCTACAAATTATTATTGGGTCATTTCGTGTCCACGGCTCAAATTTTTGATTTTGCTAATATTTTTTCTGAAGAAAGATAGACATGTAATGATGAAAGCCAAAATATTAAATGTCATGGATGAATATTTACGGAGTAATCCACTATTTTGTGGAGGGAGGTTAAAATGGCAGTTTTTACCTGAGATTCAATGCCAAATTTCAAGGGGGTAAAAATGATTTCAGAAAGATGGCAGCATCATAATGTTATTTTTACACAGAGATTGGTAGTTCTATTAGTAAAATCTGTTGACTTCAGCAATCTTTGTTACAATATGTGCTAATGATGACCATTCAAAAATGGGAAACAGCACTTTTCAAGTTTTTACTCCAAAGTTTGCATGCCTGTAACTCAAGAAGTATTAAAGATATCTTAATGTCCTTTTAGAAATTGGGTCTCAACAAACTTTCCCTTTGGCATCTTCATTTTTATGGCCCTATATGGTTCGGTTCCAGAGATATTGGAATTTCAATATGGCTCCAGGGGTAAATCGTTAAATTGTACACATTTTCAATGGTCAAAAACCCAATGTGGGTCAATTTGCAAAAATATAATGCTGCTTTTCTTTTAAAGAGGAATGTCTGAAAAACAAATAATGTTGAAACTAGAAATGTATCTCGTTTCCTTCCGTTGAAACAACTGCATTAAACATACCTGTCTGAATGCCATAAATGTTATTTTTCCAGTTTGCATGCCTATAACGCATGTGATATATCGCACAGCCCTACAAAGTAACGAAGTTTCTGAAATTTGTTTGATTTGACACTGAATGACCCTATTGCAATAAGTACAACTTTTCAGTGTGAAAGAAAGAGAGGAATCAATTTAAGAGTGCTGCTGACAAAGACTCTTACATGTAAACTTTTCCCACACCTCCAGGATCTCACTGCTCTAGCCAAGGAGCTACGTGCAGTGGAAGATGTGCGACCTCATCATAAGGTGACAGATTACTCCTCATCGAGTGATGATTTAGATTCAGATGTAGATGATGATGTGGTGGAGCAGGAGCAGGGTGATGAATCCACTTCAGGAGCAGAGGACTCAAGGACATGGTATGTGTGACAGTCCCATTAATTAAAACACTACTCTGGAAACCACAAATCTTAGGATGAATTGTTTTTCCTCTCCAGCTCATCAAAGCTGAGTAATGGTGAAACAGAGTCAGTGAAAACCATGCTTGTTCATGATGAATCAGAGAATGATCCAGCTACCACACCTAGCAATGATGTAACTTTAATCGTTAGACAGGTACTGTAACAATAATTTTCTCAATTCAACTCAATTTCATTATATCATATCATATATCATATTACATATTTTGTCTTCATGTGTCCCATATTTTTCCCATCATTTCTGTGCTGATTTTTTATTTTGGGTTATGTTTTGTCAAAAAAAAAAAAAAAAAAGGTACTATTTAGAGCAAAGCAAGATTAGACACAAACGAGTCAAATACAGTGTTTAAGCTGATGACTTCTGCAGAATACAGCATTCCTTCCCTCAGACCCTCATTCTCTTTTTAGCTGAGTTCAGACTGAACTGTCCCTGTTCTTGGTTCCAGAGCATATCTGAGAGAAAGCAGTTGCGTCCCATTCCCGGGCCCAGTCTGGGTCCAGGTTTGAGCCCTTCACACAGTCAAAGCCACCAGGAGAGAAACTGCTATGCAGGCCGCATTCACCTGCTGCCTGATCTCATCCAACAGAGTCATCACTCCCCTTCATCCTCCCCCTCATCCAGTCATGCCAGCCCATCCATGTCCCCCCAGATTCCCATGGACATGCTGATAGTCAGTGAGGTATGTCCCCTGCCCTTGGCACTGAATTCTGCTGCTGTCTTCATGTGGTCTCTACTATTCTAACTGCTTCAAACAAAACCATAATTTTTTATAAGTCCTTTTCCCGCCAAACACAAGAAATCACAAGCGATGGGTCTGTTCATAGCAAGAGCAAAATGAATATCTGTCAGACTGAAAGAATAGCTTTTCATACAGTAGATCAGGGTTCCTCAGTAGGCGGGCCGCGGGTCACATCCGGCCCACGAGAGAAAAATGTTTGGCCCACGCTAATTTCTAATAATGTGGCATGAAAATTCAAACACAGCATCAGAAAGCAACATTAATTTACATCGTGTCTACACCGGATGCGCGCGACGCCACGCAACAAAATACAATAGAACTTATTATAATCGGTGATACTGTCTACACTGGATGCGGCGTAGCGTGGCGCGACAAATGCCCGACAGTAAACTGCTGCCGCGTTCTATTTATGATGTACTGGCATAAAGTTCAAATGATTTGCAATGTTTTGTCGCGTCCGGTGTAGATATTATGTGACAGCAAAAACATGGCAAGTGTGAAGTAAACAAAAGTGGACACGGAAAATACTTGATTCAAATGTGAATGGACTTAACTTTTTTTTTTGAGTGAGTGAGTGAGTGATACCATCTTTATGGATGTTGGTTCGCTGCGAGTTCACAGTTTTAACGTAAGTTTGTTTAATTTATTTTCAAGATCTGAGATAAAATATCTAATGTTGCTTTCACTATGGCTGTAAACCTCACGCAAAATAATATTCAAACTCACATTAGACGCTTTTAACATTGAATAAAGCACATAATCATTACCTGAAATTATCACCGTCATATTTTGTATGTTGTTCCTGCCGCGACGTCGTAGAAAATAAAAAAACATTTCTAAAATAGAATTCCTTGTCATTTATTGTCACGTGTCGTTGTCGCGGGTGGTTAGGATAAAAATTACATGGAAAAGATACTTTTTGTCATGTCATGTCTGGTTAGGACACACAGTGTTACAGTTTGATCCTCCCCAAAAAATGTCAGTGGCCCTTGGCTTGGTATTGTTGGCAGAATTCGGCCCTCGGCGAAAACTAATTGAGGAACCCTGCAGTAGATGGTACAGTACGCAACAGACCTTTCATCTGTGTATGTCTCTAGCATTTTTTTTTTTTAGCTTATTTCAGGACACGAGCTTCACTTGGTAATCAGAGGGAATCTGTGAATGTAGAGAAGAACAGTTGTCTTAAGTGGAACAGTAGTTGGTTGCCAAAGAGTCTGATGTGAGTTTAACATTTTCCAAATTTAATTTTTAGTCATTTAAGTGACTATGTTGATATTGTGAAATATACAGTTTGACTTTGATTTCAATTAGTAACATCTCTGATTTCAGGCAGTTCAATGTTGTTCTTTGGTGTGGTTGAAAGTTACTTATTGTGCAGTAAAGATTATGGTCGAAACTTACTTATATTGTGGTAAAGATGAGCAGATGAATTTGAAGCACTGCCTTTGGGATGCTAAGAGGGTCCCAGATTCTGGAACACACAGATGAGGCCCTGCAGTGGCTTGTTAAGCAGCGTGAAACCCTAAAACACATTTTTTGAAATGTTAACAGACAGTGCTGGGCGGTATACCAGTTCATACCGAATACCGGTGTTTATTTTTCTTATGATATTAATTTTAAACATTTAACAAAATATGTCGTTTAAACAACATTCGGAACGCGACACTGTTTGAGAGGGGTTTCTTTTCACTGTTGCACTGTGGTGAGGGCACAGCTGTATGTGTTACTAAGCGTGAAAGTTCCGAAACTGAAGCTGTAGAACTACTAGAACGTGAACTCAGCCACAAATATCCACCGCCCCCTGCCATCAGCTATGGTTCAATTGGAAGATGTCGCCAGTACTGCCCCGCGAGCACGAGGTCTGACTGTCCCGGCACATTGTCGCCTCTCTCGGTGTCTGTTCGTGCAGTGAGTGGCAGAGAAGCATCGCTTTCAGCTGTCCATACCGCTGCAGATCATCAGTATATGAGTACATAGTTCGTTTGTTAATATTATGCGCTTATTTTTTTTTAGTTTTTTTTTTTAGTTTGTTACTCACTCAGACGCAGGCAATGCGCTGCATGAGACAAAAAGTAATATAGCCAAAACCACCACATAGCCGCTCTTTAGTGTAGATGTTGATTTTATCAGATGATGTCGCGATTATAAGAGAGTGACTCCTGGTTAACATGTACAGTGGGTACGGAAAGTATTCAGACCCCCTTATATTTTTCGCTCTTTGTTATATTGCAGCCATTTGCTAAAATCATTTAAGTTCATTTTTTTTCCTTATTAATGTACACACAGCACCCCATATTGACAGAAAAACACAGAATTGTTGACATTTTTGCAGATTTATTAAAAAAGAAAAACTGAAATATCACATGGTCCTAAGTATTCAGACCCTTTGCTGTGACACTCATATATTTAACTCAGGTGCTGTCCATTTCTTCTGATCATCCTTGAGATGGTTCTACACCTTCATTTGAGTCCAGCTGTGTTTGATTATACTGATTGGACTTGATTAGGAAAGCCACACACCTGTCTATATAAGACCTTACAGCTCACAGTGCATGTCAGAGCAAATGAGAATCATGAGGTCAAAGGAACTGCCTGAAGAGCTCAGAGACAGAATTGTGGCAAGGCACAGATCTGGCCAAGGTTACAAAAAAATTTCTGCTGCACTTAAGGTTCCTAAGAGCACAGTGGCCTCCATAATCCTTAAATGGAAGACGTTTGGGACGACCAGAACCCTTCCTAGAGCTGGCCGTCCAGCCAAACTGAGCTATCGGGGGAGTCTTCTCGTGAGAGAGGTAAAGAAGAACCCAAAGATCACTGTGGCTGAGCTCCAGAGATGCAGTCAGGAGATGGGAGAAAGTTGTAGAAAGTCAACCATCACTGCAACCCTCCACCAGTTGGGGCTTTATGGCAGAGTGGCCCGACGGAAGCCTCTCCTCAGTGCAAGACACATGAAAGCCCGCATGGAGTTTGCTAAAAAACACCTGAATAAGATTCTCTGGTCTGATGAGACCAAGATAGAACTTTTTGGCCTTAATTCTAAGCGGTATGTGTGGAGAAAACCAGGCACTGCTCATCACCTGTCCAATACAGTCCCAACAGTGAAGCATGGTGGTGGCAGCATCGTGCTGTGGGGGTGTTTTTCAGCTGCAGGGACAGGACGACTGGTTGCAATCGAGGGAAAGATGAATTACAGGGAATTACAAGTACAGGGACATCCTGGACGAAAACCTTCTCCAGAGTGCTCAGGACCTCAGACTGGGCCGAAGGTTTACCTTCCAACAAGACAATGACCCTAAAGCACACAGCTAAAATAACAAAGGAGTGGCTTCACAACAACTCCGTGACTGTTCTTGAATGGCCCAGCCGGAGCCCTGACTTAAACCCAATTGAGCATCTCTGGAGAGACCTAAAAATGGCTGTCCACCAACGTTTACCATCCAACCTGACAGAACTGGAGAGGATCTGCAAGGAGGAATGGCAGAGGATCCCCAAATCCAGGTGTGAAAAACTTGTTGCATCTTTCCCAAAAAGACTCATGGCTGTATTAGATCAAAAGGGTGCTTCTACTAAATACTGAGCAAAGGGTCTGAATACTTAGGACCATGTGATATTTCAGTTTTTCTTTTTTAATAAATCTGCAAAAATGTCAACAATTCTGTGTTTTCTGTCAATATGGGGTGCTGTGTGTATATTAATGAGGAAAAAAAATGAACTTAAATTATTTTAGCAAATGGCTGCAATATAACAAAGAGTGAAAAATTTAAAGGGGTCTGAATACTTTCCGTACCCACTGTATTAATGGGTCGTGTTTAGTCACTATTTAGTTTGGAACTTTTCTACAATATTCACTCATAATGACATTCTGACAAGTCAATCTACTGTAGTATTTCCTCTCTCAGTAAGTAGAAAATGTGGTTAACACCCAGTCAAAAAAAAAAAAAAACGTCATATATTGTGAAACCGGTATCATTTTGAAAAATACTGTGATATATAATACCGGGGCGTATGGGCAGGGCATGGCCATAATGGAGATAATGAAAATATCTGAAGACTGTTTTGAAAATGAATGTTAAAAATAAAAATGACATGAAAACATGTTTATGAAAACATGAACACATGATTAGAACACTGTTAGATTATGATTGATGCAGCAATGTTATTAAAAAAGAAGCATCTAAAAAAGAATAGCTGCCTAAGGTGAAGCTGACTTTATGCCAATAAACTGAAACCCGTTCTATGACACTTCCTATGATATTAATCAGATAACTTAGATACATAACATAAACGTAACATTACAACTTATATCTGCACAAAAGGATGCATATGCCAAAACACGGGTTAGGACGGAATTTACTATAGATTTCACATCCTATAAAGTTCTCATTATAATGCTATGTTTATGAAATTCCAGTGAACTTTAAGTTACGCGCTATAGGAAGAGAGGGAGAAATAAAAAATAAAATGATCCCAAACATAACTGCGGCGCATGTTTCTGTGCTGTGCGGTCAGAGAACCACTTCCAGAAATAAATTATATAGCCTAATAATTATCTCTCCAGCTCGTGTCCTGCAGCCCTGTCAAAGCGCAGAGCCTGATATGAAACAATTATTTGGGGAAATTATAATTAAACATGACTTAGTCATTAGAGTAAAGTACAAAATAACTTTGTATTGTTTCTGTTTTTATGTACTTTTAGGGTTTGGATCACATTAAAAACGTAATTTTATGTGATTGAATTATTTTCACGAAAGATCAAGCCCCGTCACCATCACTCACAACCGCTTGCACATGTTTTGCGCATGAGCCGCACACACCCCAAAATGAAACTGCTTAATCGACCATCGATAGATTTAATCAATTGCATCTCTTACCAACAATTAATTGAACGCCAATTAATCGTTGACATCCCTAGTTTACATCATGTGTTTCTGAGTGTTTCTGTTAAAATAAGTTAAAAACATGCTAGCAACATGTTAAAACATGCTAGGAATGTGCTAAAACATGTTAGCAAAATATTAGCCAAGTGTTAAAGGGATCATGAACTGCTTTTTTAAATATAAATTTTATACTGTTCTCTGAGGTCCACCTATAATGTTTTTTTTTCCATATTGCTTTTTATTAGTTTTATAACAACAACATTTAACAACAACATACCAAGAACACAAAACAAAGTACATAAAAAAAAATAAATAATAATAATAATAATAATAATAAAAAAAATAAAAATAAAAAAATGTAAAAAAAGGGCAGGCTACATTACAAATTACATAAGTGCCTAGAATAGTTACAAAGGAGAAAGATAAAACACAGAGGGGGAAAAAAAACAAAAGGGGAGATGAAATCCGCATGGAAACCACTATATCACAAATATATAAAAAAAAAAATAATAAAAATTACAAAAAATTAAGTACTACTGTTATTTAGCTGTAGGAGGAAGGGACCCCAGATCTTAGAAAACTTTATAAGAGACTTTGATTCATTAAACCGTAATTTCTCAAGGTGTATGACAGAGGCCATCTCCGCAAGCCACCTCTGAAAACATGGGGGAGCAGTGGATTTCCACTCCCTCAATATGATTCTCTTGGCCACCACCATGCCCAACATTAGTGCCAACTGCAAATAAGACAAAGATGAAACTGTGTCAGAGTAACCAAAGATGGGCAATTCCACTTCAGGCAAGAAAGCCTGGTTATATGCCGCAGAGTACCAAGAAAATATATCCTGCCAATACCTATGAAGTTTAGGGCAGAACCAAAAAGAATGAGACAACGTTCCCTCTGCGCCCTGACATCGATCACAAACTGGAGACACTGCTGGGTATATCTTGTGGAGTTTGACTTTAGAATAGTGCAGCTTGTGTACAATTTTAAACTGAATTAATTGAAGTCTTGCATTGATAGAGCAGCTATGAATTCTCTGCAGGATTTCAGATCAGAGGTCGCTAGATAGGTTGATGCCAGCATCCCTTTCCCAAGCTACCTTAAAATAATCAGAAGAAATGTTTAACTGCGATGAGAAGAGGGAAACAAATTGCGAAACCATATGCCTAGTATCCGGTGCTTGTCGCACTAGTTTATAGAACCGGTGTTCTTCATGCTGGATCCTGTAATCGGAAAAAGCTTGCTGAACATAATGCCGAGTCTGCAAGTAGCGATAAAAATGAGAGTGAGAAAGACCATATTTACTTAGAAGGTGATCGAAAGAGGCAAAGCGACCATCAGTGTATAGTTCGTTAAATGAAGAAAGACCCTTATTATTCCACAATTGAAAGATTCTGTCGCTCAGAGCAGGTGTAAAATTGTGATTCTTACAGATGGGGGAGAATAGAGAAGGCTGTGTAATACCAAGAAATTTCATAATTTGTTTCAATATTCTTAAAGAGCTATGTACTACAAAATTTTTAGAAATGCTCTTTAAAGGGGCGTTTAAACTGGCAAGTAATAAGGCAGGGAGAGAGCTCTTGTTTACAGAATGAGATTCCATGTGAATCCATGTAGGAAAATCTGAATTCCCATTCAAACTGGGCGAATCAATACTCCAGTACATCAAAGCCCTTATGTTTGCGGCCCAATAATAATGTTGAAAAACTGGCATTGCCAGCCCCCCCATCTCTTTAGATTTTTGTAAGTGTGCCTTAGAGATACGATGAGTCTTAAAACTCCAAATAAAAGGGAAAATAATAGAATCTAGATTTTTAAAAAATGATTTCGTAAGATAAATGGGTAGATTCTGAAAGAGATATAAAAACCTTGGAAGGACCACCATCTTTATAGCATTAACACGGCCGATTAAAGATAAAGGCAAAAGCTTCCATTTTTCAATGGTGGATTTAAGGCTCTTTATTGCAGCACTAAAATTAAGTTTAAATATATCTTTTGGATCTAAGGGAATAACCAATCCTAAGTATGTGAAATGGTCACGAACAATTTTAAAAGGGAGGGACTCTAAAAAATTTGTTGAAAAATGATTGCCAAGGGGAACAAATATACTTTTATTCCAGTTAATTGAATACCCAGAAAAAGAACCAAATGTTTTTATCAAATCCATTAAAGGAGGTAAAGAGTCGACAGCATCTTTTAAGAATATAAGCAAATCATCTGCATATAGAGAGAGCCTAGTTTCTACCGTCCCAATTGTAATGCCACTAATAGAGGCATGGTGCCGAATACTTATAGCCAGTGGCTCCAGAGCCAAATTAAATAGCAAGGGACTAAGGCAACATCCCTGCCTAGTCCCACGATAAAGTGGAACATAGTCAGATTTGTCCAAATTAGTGAGTACAGCAGATTTTGGGTTTGCATAAAGCATCTCTATATATGTACGAAAATTTTTTCCAAACCCAAACTTATTTAACACTAAGTATAGATATTGCCACTCAATCTGGTCGAAGGCCTTCTCGGCATCTAGAGAAATTACAGCTGACACAGAAAGCTTAACCACCATCGTAAGCGGACTATGATCAGAAATTATAATATTATTATACTTGGTCTGTGTTACGTTCGAAATGAGTTTAGAATCAATAAGAAAATAATCGATTCTAGAATATGATTTGTGCACAGGCGAAAAGGAGTAGTCTCTGTCGGATGGATGTTGTAATCTCCAAATATCGATTAAGTTGAAAGACTTGCATAAATTGTTTAAAGTACTGACTGAACGTAAAATGTGAGGGGCCTGTGTGGAGGAGCGGTCCAAATAAGCATCAAGATAGCAGTTAAAATCACCACCAATGATTAAATTAGTAGAACTGGGGTCAGAAAGCAAGTCAAAAATTTTCCTAAAGAAGTTAGGATCATCAAAATTTGGACCATATAAATTTACACATGTAATTGGGAATGCATTTATATGACCAGATACTAAAATATATCTTCCAGAAGGATCAGAGATGACAGTAGACAAACGAAATGGGACAGTTTTACGAAATAGGATGGCAACACCCCTGGCCTTTGAGGAAAAAGAAGACTGATATACTTGCGAGATCCAGTTAGATCTAAGGCGTCTCTGCTCTGTTGGTCTAATGTGCGTCTATAATATCAGCAGAGAGAGACTTGAGATGAGCAAATACTTTGCCTCTTTTAATCTGGTGCCCCATACCTCTAACATTCCAAGATACAAATGTGACATTGGTCCCCCCAACAGAACTATAAGCATCAACCTTTGTCATTGAACTTAAATATCACCAGTAACAAATCAAAGAAGGCAGTTATAAAAATAGCCCTGTACACCCCATCAAAACTCACCCCCCACCCACCACCGTTTCCCCAACTGAAACGGCAAAACTCACCCATCACCAGGAAGGGACTTACTCAGTAAGCTGTAGAGAAAAAAAAAGTCTCAATCGCCCTCCCCTACTGCTGACAAAATTCCAAACATAGAAACAAGTACCGTCAAACTCCGATAGAATCGAGGATGAACTTGAATAACTTGACTATCCGCCCAAATCAGGCCAATGCAACAACACAATAAATCAGATTCACTAAAGAGAAATCATTTGTTAGAAAGAGAATCCGCATATTTTCGTGCATCTTCTGGTGAATCGACAAATCGTTATGGAGTCCTTGAATTTCACTCGCAATTTTGCAGGAAAGCGAAGAGAACAAGACACCCCCGCTTCCTTCAAAACTTTCAGCACTGGTCTGAATGCTCGACATTTGGAGGCCACCTCCGCTGTATAGTCCGGAAAGATGTGGACCTGTTTCCCCTTGTAATACAGCGGAGCTTTGTCGCGGCTCAGACGAAGGATCAGTTCTTTGTCGCGGTCATGATGCAGCTTCGCAATAATAGGACGCGGCCTCTCGTCATCTGTAGGCTTCGGTTGTAGCGACCTGTGGGCGCGATCCACTTTGACAGGTTTCGGGAACTTGTCTTGGCCGAATAGCGCAGAAATCAGCCCGGTAACAAACTCCGTGGGATGACCTTGCTCCGCTCCTTCTTTTATCCCCACAAATTTCAAATTAAGCCGACGTGAACGGCCCTCCAGGTCATTTACTTTAGCACGAAGAAATCTGTTATCCGAGATTCTCTCTACTTCGTCCAGGCGCGAATCACAACTGGTCATGGCTAATTCCAAATCCTCAACTTTTTTCTTAACACCCGACTGCTCGGACTGTAGATTCGCCAGCACGGCATCCACCGCATCAAGGCGAGTGTTGATTGACAATTTAGTGTCCTCAATGAGCCGCTTTAAATCGTTTCCTTGCGTCTCGATGGCTGAAAGTATGGTACTGGCGGAGGCTGAGGAGAGGGAATCAGCGTCGCCATCTTTGCCCTGCTGCGCAGCCTTCGATAGCTTCTTGGAAGTCATTATTACGTTAAATGTAAAGAAAGTAAGGACTTTGCAATCTGCAACAATTAAGGAAGAAACAGTGACATCAAACTTTGGGCGAACTGGTATATTGAAGGAAATATTAAACAAAAACAGGAGTCAACTCTGAGGAGACTTAGAAAGTGCGTCTACTCCATTTGCCGCGCGCCTTCTCCATGTATAGGTCCACTTATAATGTTAACGTGATTTGTACATCAAAAAACGTAATTTAGAAGTAATAGGTCCTGTTTTTGAAACTGTGATTGGCTAACAGTTGCTAATTTAGGTTGTAGGCATAGCCATTAGCCTATAACACACAATTGAAAAATTACAGTACAATGACTCGGCACAAAAAACAACAAATACAATATTTGGGACACTACACATCTTCATAGGCACATTTATGTAAACCTTTGCTTATAAGATTAGGTCACTAGGTTCGAAAGGACAGCGCTGTGCCCACCGATGTAAAATTCTGCATGTATGTTTGACAGCCCCCACCTTATCTAATTTAACTCGCAAAGGTTGTCATCAAACTTTACTCATATTTGTTTCACTGCAATTAATTCGTTTTTATAAATGTTAACGTCTGAAGAAAAATTGCTTTAAACATCCTTGACCACAAAAAATCAAAAGAAAAGGTGCTTGTGAGTCTGAAAATTTCCCAGACTCTTTAAGTTCTGAACTGTTATCAGTTGCTTTTACTTTTTCATCTTTAACCTTCTAACTTTTATGCCATCTGTACTTCCCATTTAGTTACCAGAGTATCATGCTTGGTTTTGAATTGGCATAACTTGCATCAGTTACATTTTATTTCATGTTAAGTGTAGATATGAGGGACTTTAAGTAAATCATTTAGAGACTAGATTTTAGCTTATTTCATGAGTAGCCAGTTTCAACAAGTTAAATGAGAAGCTTAAACGCGTCGCCTTAAATTATTCTACCCTGTTTCTTGTCTCATTTTTTCCGTACTATTCATTCCAGACACAATCTTCCAGCAACACACTGCAAAAACACAAGTCTTCTTCCTCTTTTACCCCATTTATTGACCCACGTCTTCTACAGATTTCTCCTTCCAGTGGCAGTTCCCTCAACAACATGGGTAAGTCATTCTGAAGTCATGGACAAGTATTTCTTCAAGACCTAAGACTTGTTATGTGACAATATACACTCACTGGCCACTTTATTAGGTACACCTTGCTAGTACCGGGTTGGACCCTCTTTTGCCTTCATTACCTTAATTGCCTTAATTCTTCGTGACATAGATTCAACAAGGTGTTGGAAACATTCCTCAGAGATTTTGGTCCATATTGACATGATAGCATCACACAGTTGCTGCAGATTTGTCAGCTGCACATCCATGATGCGAAACTCCCATTCCACCACATCCCAAAGGTGCTCTATTGGATTGAGATCTGGTGACTGTGGAGGCCATTTGAGTAAAGTGAACTCATTGTCATGTTCAAGAAACCAGTCTGAGGTGATTTGAGCTTTGTGACATGGTGCATTATCCTGCTGGAAGTAGCCATCAGAAGATGGGTACACTGTAGTCATAGAGGGATGGACATGGTCAGCAACAATACTCAGGTAGGCTGTGGCGTTTAAACGATGCTCAATTGGTACTAAGGGGCCCAAAGTGTGCCAAGAAAAAAAAAAACACACTATTACACCACCACCAGCAGCCTGAACCGTTGAGACAAGGCAGGATGGGTCCATGCTTTCATGTTCTTTACGCCAAATTCTAACCGTACCATCTGAATGTCACAGCAGAAATCGAGACTCAGACCAGGCAACATTTTTCCAATCATCTATTGTCCAATTTTGGTGAGCCTGTGCGACTTGTAGCCTCCATTTTCTGTTCTTAGCTGACAGGAGCGGCACCCGGTGTGGTCTTGTGCTGCTGTAGCCCATTTCTTCCCCATTCTGATGCTCGGTTTGAACTTCAGCAAGTCGTCTTCACCACATCTAGATGCCTAAATGCATTGACTTGCTGCCATGTAATTGGCTAATTAGCAATTTGTGTTACCAAGCAATTGAACAGGTGTACCTAATAAAGTGGCCGGTGAGTGTATGTTGTGGTGACAATATAAAATGTCTATCGATAGACATTCTGCTATATTGAATATACTGCGGTATGCAAATATATAAAATCAGACATCACTACTCCTGAGTCTTACGTGGAGTGGAAATGAGAAAGGAGAGGCACAGTTTGCTGTTAAATGAAGTGTCATGTGACCAAAATCCAGTATACTGCCCTGTGAGGACCACTACAGATTATTCAATTTCTCTATTATTTTACTTGAATGGTACTATTACTATAGACCTACTATACCTGGAAAATATAAAGCACTGTTTTTCATTTGTATCTTTATTCTTATTTTTTAATAACAAAGATAAAATAACAAAAATCATTATATTGTGATATATAAAACTACTTGGTCATATCGCTAATCATGTGTATTTATCATTTAGAGCCAGTGTTTATAGTGTTTTAATGAAAAATCTATGCGTTTTTTTTTTTTCTTTAAGTACATTTTAAAACATTTAAACATGTGAAATATGTTTAAAGTATTAATGAATATATTTTAGCTAAATACATTTAAATCACAAGCTGATCGTATGAGTATGTTTTCTCAACAGGCTTTAGTAATGATGGACGTCTGCAGGACCCATCCCGTAAGGGCTCTGTGGTGAATGTAAACCCAGTAAACACTCGCCCACAGAGTGACACACCTGAAATCCGCAAATACAAAAAGAGATTCAATTCTGAGATTCTCTGTGCTGCACTTTGGGGTATGTAGTACACAGTAATATCCCACTGGACATAGGACATGTGGATACAGAAAATAAACAGCTTATTGTGTATTATTCCCTTTCCCTTATTTCCCTGTGTAGGAGTAAATCTGTTGGTAGGAACTGAAAGTGGCCTCATGCTTCTTGATCGCAGTGGGCAGGGGAAAGTTTATCCACTTATTAACAGACGCCGTTTTCAACAAATGGATGTTCTTGAAGGCCTTAATATTCTAGTGACAATATCAGGTTGGAAAATATGAGACAAACTTGTCAGAGCATGTTTAAATACTTGTAAATTCCTTTAGTGAATATTTGAAATGTTATTCATAATCGTACAGGAAAGAAGAACAAACTGCGAGTTTATTATCTCTCATGGCTGAGGAACAAGATTCTGCATAATGACCCTGAGGTGGAAAAGAAACAGGGTTGGACTACAGTGGGGGAGCTGGAGGGATGTGTGCACTACAAAGTCGGTAAGTAAGTTTCCAGCTGTCAGGCATGGTTAGTACAACTGGAATCTGTAGGATATGATGATAAAATTTCTTTTTCTGTCACATTCTAGTTAAATATGAAAGAATCAAGTTCTTGGTTATTGCCTTGAAAAGTTTAGTGGAAGTGTATGCATGGGCACCAAAGCCGTACCACAAGTTTATGGCCTTTAAGGTGAGTGCAATACCTGACATATTTAAGTCACACCACTTTTCCACCTAATTCAGATTTGATGTATTATTATGTTTAGGCTGAATACAAAATTTTGGAATAATTTCAGTCCACAGATCTGACTTGTGATGCAGCACTATAATTCACAATAGCCGCTTTTCCACTATCGGGCCAAGCGGTTCTAAGAACGGTCAGCTGTTTTTCCACGTGAGCCTGGTACGGTGCGGCACGATTACAAACCGTTCTCGGGCACGGTTAGACAACTGTGCTGAGCCGTGCTGGTAGAGTGCGTGTGCGTGACGTCGCCACTCAGGATCTGTCGCTTGTCTGTTTCCTGGCTGCTAGTTTCTCAGTAGCTTGCCAAGTGCGCTATTTTGAGCAATGTAAACACAAATTAGTAATAAAATCTAAAGAAATTTCTGATCATCCTCCATAACGCGGTGGTTATTTACACCTCATATCATATGTAAACACTTGTTACCGTGGCAATGACTGACGCATTTGAATTGCATTCCAAAGAGATCCGTTGTCAGTCCCACAGTGGAAAACGAAACCGTATCCGTGCTGACTGGCCCGGGTCGGCACGGAACGGAACGGTTAAGCAAAGAGAACCGTTCGACCCGATAGTGGAAAAGCGGTTAATGTTTGTTGATTTAGACCAGAAGAGTCCTGGTCCCCCATTGAGCCTGGTTTCTCTTGAGGTTTTCTGTCACCTAATGCAGTTTGGGTTTCTTTGGCTTATTAATTTGGGGTCTGAAAACAATTAATATTCCGTAATACTCCACTGACACTTATCGGATGAGGACAAAACCTTAAAGGTGACCTATTATGCCCATTTTTACAAGATGTAAAATAAGTTTCTGATGTCCCCACATTGTGTATGTGAATGCTATGTTTTAGCTCAAAATACCCCACAGATAATTTTTTATAGCTTGTTGAAGTTGCCACTTTTATGGTATGAGCCAAAACGTGCCATTTTTGTGTTTGTCCCTTTAAATGCAAATGAGCTGGTGCTCTTTTCAGAAGAGGGCGGAGCTTTAAGAGCTCATGCTCTGTCATACCAGTGTTCTGTCGATTTGTGCTACCCTGTCAGATTTTGCTATCTCCCACTAAAACAGTAGATAGTTCAATTCGACAATGAAAAATGCTACCTGTCAAATTATGGTTTATTAATGTCTACACCTACATCAACCCTAAACGTACCCTTACAGTAATGTAAATACAGTAATTATGTGTTGTTCAGGGTTGTGGCCAGAAGGGATACACCTATGGCCGGAAACCAACAATAAATTTCTGCCTATTAGATAGTGTTTTATTAACATCTACACCTACCCCAACCCTAAACCTACCCCTTACAGTAATGCAAATACAGTAATTATTGTTGTTCAGCGTGAGAAAAATTACGTAATATTGATGTGCGCATGTGCAGTAAGACCTGGTAGGACAATCTGACGGGTAGGATAAAATGCCAGGACACCGGCAACAACAAACAATCTCACACACTGAAAATGTCAGAAATTCTCAAGCAGTCGACATCACATTGCTTTCATATGCAATTTTTTATCTACCACATTCCTATTTACAATTATTCTGGTAGAACGTGAAGGCAGCATCAGTGAAAACAGGCAGAGACAATGGTAGCTTTAGCAACATTAGCCTTACAGAGTGCCAAGAAGCTCTTTCAGAAAGCCAAAGGCAAAGTTTATTTATATAGCACATTACATACACATTGGTAATTCAAAGTGCTTTACATATAAAAGGATTTAAAATAATCATAAAAAATATAATCACAACAATAAAACAAGGAATTTAAAATGATTTAAAATGAAAATGATTTAAAATGAATTAAAACAGTTAAGAATAAAAATGATTATACATAAAATACACTGCAATCGATTCAAGAAAGGCAGGTTGGAAAACAAAATATGACGTGCTTTGTCTGGAGCTAATGTTCACGTACGAAGTGTTGGTATCGATCCCTCTTTCAGAATCAACTTTTGCGAAAATCCAGCGTTGAAATGACCCTCATTTGTGAGGCAGTCTGGCATAAAATGATTAGCACAATCATATAGGACACAATCAATAGGACGATTTTTTCCCAGTACATTTCCTTCGAAAATGAAACTTAACCACAGTGTCCTCAGCGGCTCAGATGGAGGGAGTCTTTGGAGACTCCTGTGTTTGTTGGTGCTTCTCACTCAGGGCTGTGTCTATGTTAAATAGGGCAGAGAGTGTCACAAATGGGCAGGACTTTTTCCCTACGATGACATGTGCGTAGGGAGAATCTGGAATCGCTTGTTCTGAGAGACTGTTTATGATTTATTGGGATTATAAAAAAAATGAGTGGGTGGATTTTACCAGGAGTAGTGGTTTTACCATTGTAGGCTGGTTGTTTTCACACACTGTGGCCACATAACTGTGTTCAGACAACTTATAAAAATGATTTTTGCATAATAGGTCCTCTTTAACTGAAATGTTCTGAGTAGTGACGCTATTGTTTACAAGCGGAATCAGATTTGTTCATAAATTGGTGAATTTTGAACTGATTGAATCAACATTTGAACTGAATTTAGCTGAACAACAGCATTATTGTATTTTTAGAGCTGCTTCGCATTAGAATTGAATTAGTTTTTTTAACTGACAACATTGCACCATTGCACCACTGCTGTCATTTCATAAGTGAAGAATTTTACAACCCTAACACTATATTTCTGTGAAGCTGCTTTCAACAAACAGTCTGTATTGTATATAGCGCTATGAATATAATGGTGACTTGACATTGAATTGCAGGTTGTAGTAATAAAAAATGTAAAGTTTTTAAAAATCGGAGTGGTGGTTGTATCTCTTAACTGATATTGCCATCTTGTTTTGTAGTCGTTTGGAGACCTGGTCCACAAGCCTCTCTTAGTTGATCTCACTGTGGAAGAGGGTCAAAGATTAAAGGTCATCTATGGCTCCTGCTCTGGTTTTCATGCTGTAGATGTGGATTCAGGGGCAGTTTATGACATCTACCTTCCCACACATGTAAGCTCTTTTAGGACTTTGACTACTGAATTAAGTATTGTCAGATGCTCTTTTTTTATTCCAGCTTTTATCATTGTGATCTTTACTGTTTTAAATTATTGAAGGACCAGTCATGCTTTCTATAATCACTTTAATCAAATACTTTGCACTTTTCTTTTTCTCAGATTCAAATGAGTATCCAGACCCATGCCATCATCATCCTCCCAAACTCAGAAGGCATTGAGCTGTTGGTGTGCTATGAGGATGAAGGTGTGTATGTAAACACTTATGGAAGGATCACCAAAGACGTGGTGCTGCAGTGGGGTGAGATGCCCACTTCTGTGGGTAAGCTGAACATTTGTTCCACTTCTTATTGCAGAAAACATGCAATGTTTCCTAGTGGGAAACAAGAGTCCAGTGATGGATGAAGTACATAAATAATTTGCTTGAGTACAGCTAATGAAATATTAAATAGAAACTTTGCACACCATCAGTCAAATCCTCTTCATGCTCAAAATCATATTTCTCCCACATTTAGGCTCATTACTTGGCTCGTTAACTGGAGACTTACTCCATCTGAAACATTGAATCAATGAGTTGTGACAGCATACAGATACCTGTTCTGTTCACAGTTTCTGTCATAATCCATATGCTTGACTCGGCTGACAATAGGACAAATGGGAGAGTAACGTTTTTAGTAATGTGGCTTTGATGAATCCAATTTAAATAGCTTGTTTGCTTCTCAGTACAGCCTTCAGAAGGATCCCAGCATCAGGAACAAGTGGATTGTTTATTTTTAATAGTTCCCAGGTTGACGGCAGGTCACCACAATATATGTGTGTGTACTTGTTTTAACTATACTTGTGAGGACCAAATGTCCTCACTTATATTTTGAAATACTTTGACAACCCACTAGTGAGCACATTTTACTGGTCCTCACTAGTCAAAGGGCTTATAAATCAGCCAAAAGGTGTTTTTATTTAAATCTAATGTTCTTCACATGTTTCTTTGTTGGTGAGTTTAGGGGTAGGGGTTGGGTTAGGTGATAGAAAATATCATTAACCTGATAGAAAATTAATGAAAGTCTATGCAATGTCCTCACTAAGATAGCGAAACAAACATCTGGTGTGTGTGTGTGTGTGTATATTTCCTTTTTCTGATTTTGATTTATGTCAGGAATATATCAGTTAATTGAACTTTAATTGTGATTATGAACTCTTCTGCATCTTTTTGTAGCTTACATCAGATCGAACCAGATCATGGGCTGGGGGGAGAAAGCTATTGAGATCCGTTCTGTTGAGACTGGTCACCTGGATGGTGTGTTCATGCACAAGAGGGCACAACGGTTGAAGTTTCTCTGTGAAAGAAATGACAAGGTTAGACATCCACACGATTACCGATTACAGTGCACATGACGTCACACACTCTGTAACAAGTATAAAATACAAAGTTTGCAGTTTGCAATAGAATTCGCTATTTATAACGTATATCATTTAGCTGTAAATTGTTTTTAGACTATAAGAACTTTAATTCACAAATTACCTCAAACATCGTACATGGCATTTCCTTTACACCGTGTCTACACCACACGTGAGAAGCACGGCACAACAAAATACTATAGAACCCATTATAATCAGTGATGCTGTCTACACTGGATGTGGCGTGGCACAACAAATCCCCAACAGTAAACTGATGCATCATCCTATTTGTACGTACTGACACAAAGTTCAAATGGTTTTTAACGGTCCTTTTGTCGCGTCCAATGTAGACAGACTTTAGCTGTTGCGGCTCGGTGCGTTAAGTGTTAAAAGGGAGAACACTTCCAATCTCAAGAACTATCTCCAGTCGCTATTTGCAATTGATGCCAGCGATGACCCTCTTGCTTGGTGGCAGAACAATGAGGCAATACCCTCTCTTGGCCACGGTTGCTAAGAATGCTTTTGTGCAACAAGCACACCATCTGAACACGTGTTCAGTGCGGCTGGAAACATCGTAACACCAGTGAGGTCCTCCCTTAAACCGGACAGTGTCAACCTCTAGTTTTTCTGTCAAAGAATTTAAAATCTGTATAGAAAAGCCAAGGCAGGCTTAAAGCATATGTTTGCGTTCTAATTGTTGTCAGACCAACGCAGATTTTCCAGCATGATGAAAATTACAGGCCTCTCTCATCTTTTTAAGTGGGAGAACTTGCACAATTGGTGGCTGACTAAATACTTTTTTGCCCCACTGTATATATGTGTATATATATATATATATCCATTACCACCGCGTTGGTAAAAATCTACCACAGTCACAGCCCTGAAGTCAAGTCATCTTTATTTATATAGCACTTTATACAATTCAGATTGTCAAAGCAGCTTTACAATATTAAACAGGAAAATAGTGTCAATAATGCAAGAGGATGATAGTAAACACTCAATTTTCCAGTTAATCAGTCAGTTCATCATTGATTCTGTAATGATATTGTCCAGCTCAGTTCAGTTCAAATAGTATGTGTGCAATCAAGGCGACAATGTTTCCAGAAATTAAGTGTCCCCAACTAAACAAGCCCCAAAAGTGACCGTGGCAAGGGGGGACAAAATGTGAAAAGAGAAACTTTCTCCTAATTTCATGTCATTCCAAACCTGTATGACTGACTGTCTTACATGGAGTGCAGAAAGAGAGGAATATCTGCTACAGATACAGATACTATTTCTATACTGTTGCCGCATTAAAAAAAGCAAGCGTTACATTATTTTCCTGACAGATAAAAATAGGCCTTAATTGAAAATGTACAGCTCACTTAAACTGGCTGATAAAGATTATTTGTAGCTCAGCCTTTTTAATTCCACAGAACATTTTTTAGCCAAACTGTGATGCTTCATTCAGACATTTTGAAAGATGATATTTTTGGCCATTTAAAAACATCAGTCAAACCAGTACAATGCTGCTGGCTGAAGTGATCATCTGTGTAATTCCCTGATTTTAATAATTAAATTAATGTAATTAATTCACTAGGTGTTCTATATTCTATAGATGTTTTATGCACCCCACAGTAAGATGAATAAAAGATGCCATATATATTTTAATAAGTGAATAAGCCCGATTCGGACGGTAATTGTTTCTCATATGGACGTCTGTAAAAATAAATTTACATATCACCTCAGTGATAAAACTAATGGATTCGGATGGCGATTTATTCACAGTGAAGGAGTGAGTTCTTGATCCTACAAACCCGGGAACGTGCTGCTCACGTGGCCAGTCAGATGTTTGTCTGCTGTAAATAAAATTAATTTTATTTACGAATGTATTCTTATTATTGTGTAAAATGTATTAAAAATACTTATGTACAATGTATTCTTATTATTCAAAGCATATTTTATAATATGTAATCCTATTTATTTGATTATTTAAATCTCCTGTTTATAAATAGGAAAATAGAGGCGCTATTGTTGTATATAATTATACGCGGTATAGTTATGTACGTATCTGTTTATAATACACATTTTAAAATTGTGTTGCATACCTGGTGCGGCCATTATAAAGACCCATTTAGAATGTTTACGTGCTTTTCTTCTCTTTTTGCTCCTAGTCGCTGTGGTGGAGCAGTTATGAAGTATTGTTCTTTTAAATACTTTCCAGCATTTCAGAAATAAATATGTATACAAATTACACCGAAGTACAACAGTTACTGTACGGTGTTCGGGAGTGCTCAAAAAGGGTTTAAACACTGAATTTTGAATCGACTTCTTCTCGTAAACTCAGAGATGTGGATTCAGACGGCAATTAAATTACCACACGACCTTGGTGTTTGTCAAAAAACAGTAGGTACTTCTGCCGGGGATTTTTACGGGGGTTGTAACAGATAAACACCGACATCCTGGATTCAGACAGCAATTAAATCACCGACTACCCCCTGTAAATGGTGAAAATCACTTACGTCCCCCTGAGATATGGAATTAGATTTGTGCCAAATAAAATGAATGTAATTTTTCAAGAAACTTATGAAAATATCAAGTGAAACTGAATAAAATGTCTTTGAAACTAAAAAATAAATAAATTACAGGCAAAATCTTTGACCTCATTTATAATACACTGCAGGTTTTGCAACTGTTTTCTCATCTTTCATTCGTTGATCTGTACTTACAAATGCACTTCCAGAGTTTTCATTTACGCTTCTAAAGTTTTCATTTACGCTTCTAAAGTTTTCGTTTACGATTCTGAAGATTTCATTTACGCTTCTGAAGTTTTCGTTCGCCATTCTGGCACAAAGCTCTCGTGGGGGCGGGGTTAACAGCGGTGTGTTCTCATTGGCTACTGAGTTTTTGATTGACAGATTCTTGACCTGGAAGTGAAGGCGTCAGTATCGTTGCGCCTGTGTGGATGTGAGCGTCTGTTAGCGGCTTCCTATTTCATTTTAATGATATAAAGTTAGGAGTTTTGTTTTTGAATTCAATCTGTATTCATCTGTTGCTACTACTCTGTCAACATAAGCTTTTAGGAGCATGAGAAAACGCGAGAGAAAAAGATCATATTGAGGTTTAATTATTAAAGTACTGTAATACTGGAAATATTGTATAATGTCCAGTGTTCTCTTATTATATGTGTTTATTGCTCTTGATTCTTTTGCATTATAGGGTCTAATTAGGTTGAGCTGTTACATTTGATATACAATACTATACTGTGATATTCAGACGTCAAGAAAGTCTCACTCCAACCAGGCAATCAAACTCATTTTATTACATATCCCACACAAACAATGTTCTTGCTGCCAATTGTTTTTATCATGCTGATCATTTTGTTTAGTTATTTTATTTAGTTAACATCATCATCTAACATTTAAAATTGGAAATACATTTTTAACAATCATCAACTCTTTCAAGTGTGACTTTTATAAACCAGTTGAATGAATGTAAATGAAAATATGAATGAATTCAAATAAATTGACATTCTTTATTGTCACTATAGCATATACACAAGTATCAAAGTGAAAGTCTTGGATGCAATTATGTTGTGACAGGAAAGACCAGAATCCACAAAACACTAACTGCATATATACATAATGCACAGTATTATTATAATTTACATTACCACACAAAATGCACAAGAACATAACATACAGAATGTTTAAAATTCATATGTTTTAAACACTGCAATGATCCTTTCAACAGTTCCTGTTACAGTATAAGTTACAAAACAGTGAATGAGTATGTAATGTACTGGAGTGCAATATCAGTCTTTACGGGGATAGTCCACGCCAAAAAAAGAAAATTCTTTCATTTACTCACCTTCATGCTATTCCAGATGTATATAACTTTCTTTCTTGACACAAAGATTTTTAAGAAAATAATCCATCTCTGAGAATCCACATAACACAAGTGAACTGTAACCCACGCACATTCGACAGTTGAGTGGAAGCGATTATTAATAGTCAAAAGTTTATATTATTAGTGTTTTTCTTATCTGTTGTTTCAATTCAAAAGATACTGATTTAAAAACTAAGGTCAGATGGATTACGGTCACGGTCGCTGTGTGTGGTTTTTAAAGCATCTTTAAGACTCACAGAGATTAATTATTTGCCTAAAAATCTTAACTTGTGTTTACCTGTCCAGTAGAAAGAAAGTACAGTAATATGCATTTGAGACAGCATGAGGGTGAGTAAAATTAAAAATATATATATTTTTATTTTTGAACTATCCCCTTAACAATCATATGCTGTTGGTATGCCAATTCGAGATCAGCAAAGACTAATAAGAATAAAGTGCAACCTCTTGTGTACTTGTGAACAGTGTTTGTTTTATCTAGAGCTCCAAATAAGTAAAAATATTTGCATAATATCAGGTGCCTGAAGATGAAGATCCCAGTCATTCAAAGGTGATGTGTCTGAACACAATAAGATTCTTGTCTGATGAGGGCAGTGGATCTCTGGTGCGATCACTACATCCTCTGGGTCAGCATCAGAAGTTTATGGAAGAGTTGCTCTTCTCTCTGGAAACAGAGAAAGGACATGTATCATAGTCTAACAATACAAACTGCTTTGAACTCCCATGGCACATTTCAAACTTAAAATATTTCAAACAAATAAATACACAATATAATTATTTAATATATATATTAGTATTAACTTGGTACTAAAATACCTCAAAGTTATGTACCATTAATCATCTGTAATACCGCTGTGTAACCATTAGATGGCTCTGTATAGCCCTATACAATCATGACTGTGTATACCCTAGTTGCTGGAAACTGTTTTCAGTCATAATTATTTGCATGTATTAGGTTTTGCATTTGGATATATATTTAGGCATTATTTGTCAAAGTTTGTTTGTCCCCGAAATGTTCATCTGAAGTGAGTATTTTTTCATTAACAGAAAAAGCATGGTAAAAAGGCTTACATTGCTAAAGCTGACAGCGCAGTGATTGACAGCGCGCTTGTAAAATAGCATTGGTTATTGTCAGATACAGTAAATTTAGTACTGTACACTCTATGTGCTGGGGGAAAATATGAACTAATCGAAGCAAATATGATCTAATTGAAGACTGTAACTGTGTGTAGATAACCAGGTCCTGTGATTGGACTAAATCAAGACAACTTACCGTCAGTATCCTGATAACAACGATGATTGATGATCATGATGATTATATCATTCATCTGTGCTATTCCTAAGAAATCATCTCATCAATGTAGTGTAGCAGCAGAAAAATACTGATAAAATAATAATAAAAAATCTTTATATATCATTTTATATCATTAAAATGAAATAGGAAGCCGCTAACAGACGCTCACATCCACACAGGCGCAACGATACTGACGCCTTCACTTCCAGGTCAAGAAGCTGTCAATCAAAAACTCAGTAGCCAATGAGAACACACCGCTGTTAACCCCGCCCCCACGAGAGCTTTGTGCCAGAATGGCGAACGAAAACTTCGGAAGCGTAAATGAAATCTTCAGAATCGTAAACGAAAACTTTAGAAGCGTAAATGAAAACTCTGGAAGTGCATTTGTAAGTACAGATCAACGAATGAAAGATGAGAAAACAGTTGCAAAACCTGCAGTGTATTAAAAACGAGGTCAAAGATTTTGCCTGTAATTTATTTATTTTTTAGTTTCAAAGACATTTTCTTCAGGTTCACTTGATATTTTCATAAGTTTCTTTAAAAATTACATTCATTTTATTTGGCACAAATCTAATTCCATACTGAGAAAAAATTACCGTCCGTATAGGGCTTTAGTCTAAGTAATACTGCTAAAAAAAACTGTTAATAATAACAGTACCACCATAACACCAAGTCAGTTAAACTTCAGGGATATCAGTCTGTCAAGTTAGTAAGCTTAAGTGATTGTGAATCAGTGTCGCCTGCTTTGGTGCAATTCAAAGTGACAACAGGTGCACTGGAGAGGCAACAGCAAGACAACGCCCATGAAGGGAATGGTTTTTCATGTAGTGGCCATAGACGATTGCTTTATCCTTATCCTTTCTGACAGATTTGTATCTAGTTTTGTGTTTTGTTAGGGTCAGTGCTTGTAGCATGGGGCAGTACCTGTAACCCAGTCAGGTTGCACAGGTAGTCCAGCTTCTTCCAGGATGACAATGCCGTTGGTGTGTCTTCCAGCGCAGTCTAAAGTGCATGAAGAAGACACTGAGCCTGGCTCAGTTTCTGGATGAGAAAGGCACTGATCCCATTGACTGGCCCTCACATTCCCCAGATCTGAATCCAATTGAGAACCTATGCAGTAGGTAGCAGCACCACAGACTGTCCAGAAGCTCACTGATGCTCTGATCTAGTTCTGGCAGGAGATCTCCCAGGAAAACCTTCCGCTCATTTCGTCTCATTAGGAGCATGCCTAGATGCTGTCAGGAGTGCATACAGACATGTGGGAGTCATACATGCTAGTGACTTGCACTATGATTTGCTTTGATAAAAATTCATGCAAGTTCAATCAGCCTGTAATTTAAATTGTTTACTTTCATTTTTGGTGTGCTGTTGAATCCAGGGTTGATGATTTTGGTTTCCATTGACCAATGTCACATCATTTTATTCTCAACGAATTACTGTTTTGAATATTTTGTTCATCGAGATCCAATGTGTGATTTAAGTGTTCCCTTAATTTTTTGTGCAGTGTATTAGCTTGTACTTACTATAGAGTTAGGATTAGGGATTGGTTTTGGGGTTAGTTGCATGCAATTATGCGTAATTTACTGTTATTATAATATTAAGTACATGTAGTGTGGAACAAAGATACCATAAAATAGTGTTGCTATTTTTGTCCTGTTGATAAAACACTCATTAATTTTTTATGCAATTACAAATAAAGATCCCATTGACTTTAATTGTATGTACACACTGAGACATTTTTCCTGTCCTCTATTGTGAAGAAGAAAAGCATACAGGTTTGGAATGAGGGCTGAATAAACACTGACATTTTTTTGAGGAGGGGTAAACCCTTTATTGATTGTAAATTATATGGCTGTGTCATCTTAACATCTGCAGTCACTTTGTTTCTTTAGGTGTTCTTCGCCTCTGTGCGCTCTGGAGGGGTGAGCCAAGTTTATTTCATGACACTCGGACGGAGCAACCTACTTAACTGGTGATGAGGATGCTTTCCTCTAATGAAACTACCAACAGACTGTCTTTCAGAACTCTGTGGACCCAGCATGACAAATATTAATGCTAAATTGAATTCTATTCTATTCAAGAGTCTTGTGCTATCCTAAACACCTGCACTGTTGTGGGGAAAACAGAGAATCTTAAGAATGTAAACATAAAAGACATTCTGAAAGGGAGTAGGAGCTTTATGTGGAAGGGTATTATGCCATTTGTTATGTCCACAGCTCTACTATCGGTGATCTGCTGTATCTCTAATGGTTTTTTTGTTTTGTTTTTTGTTGTTGTTGAATCTTACACCTTTGAACATTTATTATTATTCAGGGCTTTGTTTGCTCAGTCTTTGTTATATCAAGGAATTGATGGGCTGAGAATTAATACTCTAGTGTATGTAAGTGTATTTCCAAGGACTGGCCATCTGTGATGATATCTCTCTGTTGTCTTTTTTTTTTTTTTTTCTTTCTGGGAAACTGTCAATTCCCCAAAGACATGGGACACACAGTATCATTGTACTAGTGACGGTTAATATAGGGATGCAGTTTCTTTTCTTTTTCTTTAATAATATTAACTATACATTTCATGAGTGTCCTTGTTATTTTATAGGTATTGCACTTGTTAAATAAATTCCAAAGTATATTCCCATTGATTTGCAGAATGGATGGTTTGAGTGAAGGAACATTACCAAGCAAATTACCATGCATCTTTGTAGGCATGATACTATATTTGCTGACCGTATTTGTGTATGGCTTATGGTCATAATATGGACAAATAGATAAAACGCATTCAGACTGTCACAAGTTGTTTACAGGCAAAAATAGAGAGGATCAATTCAGTGGTATATATTGATAAAACAATCGAGGAGCACCAACCTAACAAAGACAAGAATGGACAAATAACAGTGAAACTGAGGGCTATACTGTATATACACACAGACTAAATGAAGACTTAAACAAGACACAGGTGAACATAATCAGTTACCACAGAAACAAAAGAGAAAATGCATAGAAACAAAGGAATGAAACAATATCAATATTGTTTGTCTGGTTTTAAATAAACATTAAAAATGAAGAAATTTTAATTTTGGCACAATTTTGTCCTCTCAATAGTGTTAATATGGCGACTAGTAAATACCCTAAGATTTGTCATTCTAGAATGTATGAAATGTCTGTGCCCTGCTCTCCTCTCTACAGCCCAAGTTCAGTGGATTTTGAGGTTAATCTACACTCTCCCTACAAACACAGGAACATTTATGTTTGGTCAGTACAGACCTCTAAATCCAACTGCATAAAAGGTCAGGGCAGTGTGAATTGGTATTTAAAGCATGATTTAATTTTTTTATTTATTTTTTATAAATCTCATGTGGTCCTCCAGATTTACATAATATCTTTTAAGAATACATTATTAAACTAAAATTAAGTGCACTTTTTTTTATTAGCATTCAAGAGTAAAATTACATCAAAGAGCTGCCTTAGAAATGTAAAATATAGCCCATAGCCTTCAGCAGTTGGTCTCATGCAGACACCTGTTTACTTTTGTCCACAAAGCAGATGGTTGTCAGTTGGCTGATCCTGAGGGACGGAGGGGGGGGGAGAGTCGGCAGCTAAAGATCAATTAGAGAGTCAGCATAAGTCATTAGCATGTCCAGTGGCCCTGGACACTTTTGGTGGCATTTATCCTTTTGTTCAGTCATGTTAATTGTATGACTGATGGCTAAAAACACTTTTTTGCATTATGTACTAACCGGTAGGCAACGGACATGTTCAATTCAATATTTTGAGGCCTCCTTTCTCCGCTGACATCAGAATCTGCAGATTCATGTAATTGACACACATGAAACTTGCATGATTTCAGTTAAACTTCAAAGTGCAAGCTGCTAATTACATGAATGTCCCGAATACATTCTGAAAGCTGTTAGTGTCCTAGCAGCCGAGGTAAGTAGATGACATTTATTAGCCTTTCTGATCTCTTACTGACCTTTCATACAAGACAAACAATACTGTAAGCACAGTAAGCTGCATACTTGTGACGTCGCACCAGCGCGGGAAAAAGGCATATGCCAAATGTGTGGGATTTGATTTTATTCTAGTGATTAAGCAATAACTGCAATTTTCTGGTCAGCCGCTATAGAGCTATTTTTCGCTGTAGAGTTAAAACCGGTTTAGGGGTTTAGAAAGAGAATGAGGAGTCTGTGCAGGAATACCCCATGGTAGCTGTTCAGAAAAACTTAGTAGGGCTGGCAACGCAGACACGAGAAGGACGGCAAGTTTTAAAGAAGTGTGGCTTGATCAAGTGTCGGAAATAACGGACGACTTGCGCAGCACAGTAACAAAAAAACTAATTTACAAACTCATCATACCTCCGTTAAAATACGTGTGTGTGTGGGTCTTTCAGCGATGTTTAAATGACTAAAGCGTTTCTTTGAATTATTTAATCGAACTTAAATTAAATGCTTGAATTTGCATTTTATTTTATACACCCTTGATACAGAAATCTTGCAACTTAATGTGCAGTAGATTAACATTTAATTTTGAGACTTTTCAACCATAGACATAATATAGGTATGTTATGTCTATGGTTTCAACGGCAACATAAACAAACGTTACTGCCCATGCGCGCTTTTGTCAAGTCAAGTCACCTTTATTTATATAGCGCTTTTAACAATACAGATTGTGACCAGAACAACCACCCAATAAAGCATTACAATAGTCTAACCTTGAGGTCATAAACGCATGAATTAACATTTCTGCATTTGACGTTGAGAGCATAGGGTCGCAATTTAGATATGCTTTTGACATGAAAAAACGCAGTTTTACAGATGCTAGAAACATGGCTTTCAAATGAAAGATTGCTATCGAACAACACACCTAGGTTCCTGACTTTTGTGGCCCTAACTTAACTTCCGGTAGACATTCGAATAGAATCAATAACAACTAAATCCCTCTAGATTAGATTATTTTTTGATAACGAGCAAAATATGTTTGCTGCGTAAATCAGACGGACTTATTAACCCTCTGGCCCTCTTCGTTTTGGAGTCACACTTGACTTGCCTCCTTCGCCTTGAAATGTAACTTTCTTTTTTTTTTTTTTTTCAGGAGAATCAATGTAATATATTTTTGTTCAATATTTTTATTATTATTTATGATTTTGAAGGAATTTTATGATACTATGCAATATTTATACAATTTTAATGAGCAATTTTACAATTTTAATTAATTTTCCCCAATAGAATATATATATATATATATATATATATATATATATATATATATATATATATTTCTTTATTTACAATTAAAAAAAAAAAACTTGTGTAATGTTGCGTAACCTCTTGCACCCTATATAGATATATACAGAGGCTTTTGGATTCCCGTTGTTTTTATAGACATAATTTCTTAATTTGTTTAGGTTTTGCTATTAGATGTATCTAAACATTCTAAAAGACTGCTTTTTGTCAAGGTTTAGATATTTTTGGTTAGATAAGTATCAGGTTTTACATTATGATTACAGTCAAACATTAAAATCTTGTTAGAAAGGGAACACATAGAAAGCATTTTTGTTACTCAGTATTTGATCATTCAACAACAAAATAAGGAATAGATAGTGACAATTCAAAACACTTTATTCAAACATTTTGTAATTAATTGATATTTTATTCAATGTAATTGAATTAATGTTAACATATTTTCAAAATTTGCTCTGTTGCAGTCTTACCAGTTCATTTCTGTGTATATATATGTATGTGTGTGCGTGTGGGTGTCTATTTTGCACTCCTGGTATTCTAGGGTGTTTCTCAAACGGAAGGCTGCATCCTACAAAGGTTGCATATCTCGGCTGCCACGTAATCAAACGTCGCTGAAGGTCATCTCAATCGGAAGGATCCTCGGAAGACAGCCTTCGTTTCGCGTCCTTCTTTCAGCTGAATTTGAAGGATGCATGGGATGTATCCTCCGCAACCTTCAATCACCCACAATCCTTTGTACCCATTCCATTTCATGAAAATAAACTGACGAAAAACGAGTCAGTACTGAGCTTGTCTGAATTTATTATGAAATCTAAGACAAAAATAATGTTTTCGGACATGAAAGGATAGATGTTATCTTTTGTTTTGGTGTAAATTACTTACTAAACGCTAAACTGCCAACCATTTATGCCTCAGAGAGATCATAGATGGCGGTTTTTCATTGTATTGCATTAATAGAAAGCCAAATAATATAAAGATTTGTAATACAAAGGTTTTTTTTTTCCAAAACTAAGTTTTATTAGTGTTTTTGTGCCGTGACGGTAAGGGCGGGAACATATGTGACGTAGCCACGCGCACTTACTAGAGCGTCTCATTCTAGCGTTTATATGCCGATGAGGAATCTAGCCTACAGGACTCTGAAGGACTGAACTAGGAAGGACGCAGCCTCGTTTGAGAAACACCCCTAGAGAGTCACCCCTTGATTGCTGCACACTTTTTTTTTTCTGACCAGTGGCTGATTTGTAGTTTGTACCACCAAAAGATTCACTGAGTTTTCATATTTCCCATTCATTTCCTATGTCGGTAATTTTTGACCGCGAAAAAGTCGTGACTTTTTTTTTTTTTTTGACCCTTTAACATATCCGAATCATGTTCATGATTTTTTTGTGTGTTCATATTGCTAATGTGACAAAAGTCACCAACTGTCATCTCATTCCGATGAAGCTTTTAAAAATGTCAAAATATCAACAAATCCTACAAACCCATTCTCTGCCAGCAGGAGGCGCTTTAAAGCGGGAGAACTAGAGGTTTCCCCGGTAACGGCTGTAGACAAAGCAGCGCTGAGGTTACAAACGCTGCTTTATCAGGTATTACGGGTATTACCATAGCCGCGGGAACATATTTTATCTGGGGGGTGCTGAGGGGCGGGGCTTGATGAGGCAGGGCGGGGCCTTTGACAAAATCCTATAAACAGCCCAAACTCTTATAGATTAACATACAAATTAAGATGTAGCCTATATGCGAACCAATGTATTTGTGCTTTTGTGATTTTTATTTCAAGAATTTTTTTCTTTAATATTTCTATTATTTAAAGGGATTTTATTAAATATTAACATCTCTGATATGCAAAAGTTTTGGTCAGTGCACTTTATCGAATTCTCTCATCAGAAACGCAGATGTAGCCTACCTACGTGCGATGTAAGAGATTAATTCATCATACACTGCAGACAACATCACTGATTATAGCTTATAGTTTTTATTTTTTTAAGAGTGCTTACACTCAAGCTTCAGTATTCTTTGACAATGTAAATGTTCTTTGTTCGCTGTATCTGTTCGTTGTTTGAATAATAGTGGCGTTATAATTAAACTTAAAATGTCTTTTTATTAAACTTGATCAGGTTAAATTCAAATTCAGTCTTATTAAAATATTTTGTCATAATATGGATAGCCTACTTGCCTAAAACGTTATGATGTGCGTAGTTAATAGATTACATTAGGCTACAGATTAGACTACAGTGGTTGAGCGCGTTTGACCAGAGACTAGAGCGCATTAAAGAGCAGTGCTTATTGACGGTGGCCGTTTTGAGATAGCTTCGGAAAACAGCTCATAAAAGGACGAGGACGTGATTGGTTTTTACAAGTCGGAATGTAAAATTACGGTAATATCACGTGAAATTCTGTCAGTGTGAGGGAGAGATGTATAGGACGCGCGTCGCGAGGCGCGCAAGAAAAATACAGCCGCACTAGGCTATATATTTCTGGTCAGTTTAATAAATAATCACAACAATTAAGTATCTTGGGGATGATCGAGGGGCAAAAGGAAAATCTCAGACCCGGCCCTGCGGCGGGGGGTGCTGTAGCACCCTCAGCACCCCTAGTTCCCGCGGCCATGGGTATTACATGCAAGATTAAATGAAAATGGCATCGAACATTTTCTAAAGACAGTCTTCCTTCAGAAATACAGTTATATAAAAACACTCGCGCCTCGTTTTGATTTTTTAAACGTGCATTACGTGCTCATGCTCATTCAACAAAGCCTTTTAGGAAATCGGTCAGTTTTGATATCGTGGCGGGTCGCGACAAATAAACAAATGTATGGGAAACACATCACAACAACCTGAGCCCAACTTCAGTCTACTCATCACTTTAACTTTCAGTGCGTTTGTAGCTGGCGCCACTAACCAGACCGATACACAAGCACAGACCGTAAGTTAACTTCGGTCCAGGCGCGTGCGCCTGATGAAACCGTCTACACACACACACACACACACACACACACACACGTATGTTGTTATTTTGAAAAGTGGGGACATCCCATAGGCGTAATGGTTTTTATACTGTACAAACTGTATGTGCTATTGCCCTACACCTAAACCTACCACTTACAGGAAACTTTGTGCTATTTCACATTTTCAATACACTCCATTCTGTGTGATTTATAAGCGTTTTGAAAAGTGGGGACATGAGGTAATGTCCTGAAAAGTCACCTTCTCCTTGTAATACCTATGGCATACCTTTGTCATTATACAAATTTATGCCCTCATTTGTCACAAAAGCGCGCGCGCACACACACACACACACACACACACACAGACAAACAAACAAATACATAATCCCACCGGGCACACACACACACACACACATTATCCCATATAATCCCACTGGTCACAATAGTGACTGTAAAAAAGTTTTTCATTACACATGGTTAGTGCAAACTGTCACATGACCAGAGCAGTTTATTTCCTGTTTGCACCTTGAGATGATGATGGTGGCATCAAAGGCTAGAAAATTATTAACATAAAGAAGATATGACAAAAAATTTTGGTACACAATATCTTTAGGGTGTCTAGTATCAATATATGAATTCACATATATTCAGTTTTGTTGAGGGTGGTCATAGAATGAGTAAACATATTGATGGTCACAGTAACCAGTGGGATAACAGTGAACTTGGGTATACAATATAAATCCAATTGCAGTTGTTAGTGAAAACTGCACTAAAATGTTGCAATGACAAAATATTGCACTAAATTAAAAATTCAAATGTAAGAAATAAATTACAAAATTGATGTTGTGATACTGGTAGCACTAATATAATAAAATTATAATATATGTTACAAAAAAGTAATAATTTTGAAATATGTTGATGGTTGTATTTTTTTTATTCCTATCAATGTTGTATAAGGTTTTTTGTTAATGCATAATAGTAACCCTAGAATGTGATCAAACAGTTTAAAATAGCTGGGCTAAGATATATAATAATTTTTATGACTGCAGAAATATGTTAATTCAGTACACACTTTATCCCACCGGTCACAATTGTGACAACACAATTTTTCACAATCTTAAAAAAAAAAAATCAAAAAAAAATTATTGATTATTTCAAAGGGTTACTAATGACACATTTGGATATTTTCATGTCTGGGAAAAAAATGGGATTAAATGGGTTAAAGTCATAACAAACCATCTCAGTTTAATTTCATCAATTTGTTTTTTTTTTATAATATATTTTATTATTTATATTATATATCATGTACTAAGTTACATCAAAGGTCTAATAAATTAGACACAGCACCCTAAAATAACAAGCTGCAACTGCATGATAGCCACGTTTGTGTGTACACTGTACAGGTCTCGTACTGTATAAAGGATGTTTTTGCTCAGGTAAGTGAACTGTCTGAGCAGTTTTGCTTAGAAAGAAAAAAATAATAGAGGTAACAAGTTTAATGTGAATTGTTAATTGTTTAAAATAAGTTTTTTTCTATTTTATTTTTTATTTTTATTGTGTACAGTTGATGTCAATCAACAATATTCATTTAATCAAATTTATTTTGTTCTCTCTTCTTTTGCACTGAGGTTGACAGAGGTTGACATTTTCTTTATTAGTGTATCCTAATAACGGTAACAACAAAAAAACCTCCAGTGCATATAAGATAATGCTAATGTCATACGTAAAATTTTACCCCACAAGCATGTCCATTGTTTTAAATACGAACTGAGTTTTTAGTCTGTCTTAGCTGTTTTTATGCTTGCGAATGGTTAGGCTTATGCTAAAACATTGACCCTAGGATCTATATTTGAAGAGCTGTTAATTCGGACTAAAAGCCAGTTCGACTTCTCTTGCTTTAAGATTGAGTTTTTTTGGTTAAGTATGCATTGATAAAGGTTAGGTTATTCAGGTTCGGAGTCAGACAAAGATACTTGGTATTGTTTCTGTGCACAGATTTTATGGAATCACATGCTTTCCTTGCCTCCTTTTTTCAAGACTTTCATAACCTAAAATGACAACAACCTAGATCTTAAGGCTTGGCCTCTTGTTTTATCTGTCCTCTCTAAAAAGCCATTTTGTGGAAGTGTGGCACAACAATGAAGACGTCTTTTTTTCCTACAAACTTATTGTGTGTAGATTTCTGGACCTGGCCCCCCTCTGACACACAACTACCCATCTAACCCTTTGCCCTCTCTCTCACACACTAGCACCCTCATCCTCCCTTTCACCCAGCCCTTTTTTTAAAGACACACGCAATGCTTTTAACATAATTCAGCCCATTGTTTGTATCCGAACCAGACCCCCATCCCCCCAGTCAAATAAACAAAGAAGCGAGAGCTGCTGTAGTCCCTAAGCGAGCCAGGTGTTTTCCACTGCCAGCCTGCTCCCTAATGACTAAGGCCTCGTGCTGCAGCTGCCTGCTAAGGCCTCTTTTGTGTGGCTCCATTGTTGACCGCGCACCCCTCGTTTATTCATGAACCGCGTGGGGGAAGACCTTTTGGACAGCCACTAGCTTATCCCCACACTCCCTTAGAATATCAACTGTGTGTGTGCATCAGAGAAAGCGAGTGAGAGTGTGTGTCAGTATTTACACTCAATTGTGAGCACTTTGTGCTCTCATTGGTCCACGCACAGCGACTAGCCTATCAGGGAATGGTAGACATTGTAGCTCCATCTGCTCAAGCTCTCATTGTCTTCTGACAGAACACAATCTACGGCACAGAGTGTCACTTCTTCAAACTTTTTGGGTTTTGGGGCCCTTCATCTGCTCGACTGGGTTTGTGCATCCCTACTTGGTTTCTGCTTCTTGGTTCTGAGTTGGAGTGCAACGAGGAACATATATATTTTGTGCATGGCAGTTAGCCAGTGCTGAACTGAGAAGAGGTACTTTAATTAACCGCAAGAACTTTTGGGTTGGATATTCCTGGACTTATGGTAAGTCTGTTTTGTTGTTTTTAGTGCATCAAGTTTCTATGTAACAGATCTTTTATTTTTCTTATGTAACATTTATTGAATGCACATATTTCCTCCATGTTGAATGAATATTTCATTTCATGTTTTTTGCTCACTAGTTAGTAGTAACTGTGACTTAAAGTCACTTGCCTTTGCTTGGTTTGTGGGATACGGAGGCTCTTGTAAAAACAGGTGTCAGAATATCTTAAGGACAGCTGTCATAGAGATTCTGCTGCATATTCGTGCTGATTTCCACTTTATTTGAAAAGGAAAATTAGAAGGACATCAATGCAGAGATCTTTTAGAGAATGGAGTTTTGGCTTGCTTTGCCTCTCTTTAGAGTTTTGCAAAGGAACTGGAGGCCCTCTCCCTTTACCGTCCCTTTTTTAATAACTGGGTTGGTTGATGTATGATGTGCTTCAGGTTATGTGGGGCTGAAGGATAAGCGGAAGCCATTTCAGAAACTGAAGTGGTCATCAAGAATCCCAGAAGGAGGGTGTTTGCAATTCAGAATTAAGACAAGCTTTCCATTTGTGTCACATGACCCCAGACAGTTAAGAAAATGCAGTGGCTGACTCTTTTGGGTGCTGGAAAGGAGAATACCAGTTTTTGTTCCCCAGTGGCCTCAGTAGACATCTGTTGCCCTGCTGGCAGGGCCCCCCCAGTCCTCACTTGGCGACAGCCCTCGCTTTTGTCTGCACAGGGCTGAGTAGACGGCTTAGACGACGTTCTTCATAACCTCAATAACTTCCAAGGCCCTCCAACACACACACACACACACACACACACACACACACTGTCTTTTAGGAACCCTACTCATTCTCTTAAACATCATACACACTCTCTCACATACATGCATACACATTCCGTTAAATCAAACAGCATGTGTAACATAGTCATTACTCATTAATGACAAATGGTCCAGGCCTGGCTTGCTCACTGGCAAGATTTGAAAAATGCCAACAAATCAAAAGTGATGCTACTGGCAAACTCATGTAGGCAGGCATTGGTCCGTTTTGATTTTCAAAAACTTTAATCCATCAGATGCTCATTGTCATGAGGGAATAATGTTTTATATTTTTCTCCCCCGTCCCTCCCCCATTCCCACCCTCTGAGAGCGAGTGATGCACAGATTGGTCTGGTGAACTCTTTTTTTTTTTTTTTGGTAGACAAGTCAGACACATGGGGCACCTTTGTACAGCAGCTGCAGCCTAGCAACAATTGGATACTTGACAGTTTCAATAGCTTTTCATCTGTGGAGCACAAAAGATGATATTTTAAAGAATGTTTCAGCTGACCATACAGTGAAAGTCAACAGGGTCCAGAACTTTGAAGCTCCAAAAAGAAGGTGAAAGTTAAATTGGATTTTTCCGAGGTAAAACAAAGAAAGGTGAGCTTTGGAATTATTCTTCTGACTCTGGATGACGGGTGAGGCCACAATGTTGGGGGGCTATACTTGCTGACTGAGAAAGTGCTCTGAATCTGTCAGGGCCTCCAGGAATTTCTGTTTGGTCCATTCCTTTGATGTTACTTGGTTTTTCCCTATACACTTGGGGAGTTTATGGCCCTAGGTGGCATGATGCAACTTTTGGTCTCATCAGACTCTACGTAAGGAAGTAAATGATGACAGAATTGATTTATTTTTAATTTTAGGGATAGAGTTCTAGACACTATCATTAGCTAAAATCACAATGCATATGCCAAAACATTCGATAAATAAACATGCTAAGGCAAACTGTAGAACTTTGTGAATGATGGATGTTCTGCCGAAAATTGGGGTTTCTAAGAATGCAGTGTCTGTTGGGGCTAGTTATCACCTAGCCTGCTTGCATTTCAACATCCTAAAACAAGTCATACTGAAGTCTTGTTGAAATGCAACAGGACCCTTTTAACAATTGCAGAATCATCTATAATTTAATAAGTGCATATTTAGACTTATTAATTTAGCAGATGCTTTTATCCAAAGGAACATTTTGAGCAATTTGTCAAGAGAGCCAACAATATAGTGTACAATGGCAAGCCTATAGTAGCTAGATTAGTACGCAAGATAGAGTAAAAATGGAACTTCAGAATGAACATTGTTCTATAGCCTACCATCTTAAAATTCTTTAGTGCTAAGATTATATTGTGTGCAAAATGCTTTATTCTGGCATATTTATCTTGTTTTATCTTGTATTTTAACCATTATCAGTGTTCGTATCTTTCTTTCTTTTTTCACCATTATTTATATGGCGCTTTTTACGATGCAGATTGTGTCAAAGCAGCTTTATAGTATTAAAAGGGGAAATAGTGTGCCGTTCTCCCCTGGCCAGACGAAACCAGCAGTTCAATTCTAGGCTGCAACAAAGTCAGATATAGTGTAGAGGACTCTGGTTCTCTTGGTCTTGTCCCAATGGCTGTCTAGGTCTTCGGAGGGGATCTATCTATTGGGCTCCTCTAGTTGACATGGTCTCCGCTGACATTCAGGGCTGTAAGATCGCATATTAAATATATTAAAGTGGCAGTAGCCTAGTTCATCTGTCCTTTAAAAAAAAATTGTCATTGTTTACTCACCATCAAGTTGTTCCAAACCTGTATGATTTAGTTTCTCCTGTGAAACATAAAGTTATATATTTTGTATTGCTGTCAAAATTAGCGCGTTAAGGCAGGCGATTAATTTTTTCAGTTTAAGGCGTTAAAATTATTTAACGCCGTTAACGCAGGGGCGGGGTTAGGGTTGGACACCCCACTCATAGCTGCTACTTCTGTCTCTTTTTTTGTTGACAAGGAGTGCATTTATTCAGTCGCAGAATGTTTTTACGACCACATCAAACTGGAGACGTTCCAGACGCTAGTCACGCGCTTCCACTTCACTTCAGCGCCAGGCGCGAGACGAACGAGCGCGGAAACGGTACTGTGCTCGTAGAGCGTGCTCTTGCACGCACAAATACGCCAGAGCGCGCTGTAGCCTTTATCATTTCATATCAAAGCGCGAAATAAACTACGAGCATGCAATGTCGTGGTCAGTTAAGATATGAAGTTACCATAAAGGCTATAAAGCTGCCTTAAAATTATGCATGCGTGTAATATGTTATATGAGTCACATTTAAAAACATGTCTCTGAAATGGTTTTCAAAACTGTCCTGGAGCAGCCCAGCACTGTCTCCCTCATCTAACACACCCGATTCAACTAGTCAGTTCATTAGTAGAGACTGAAATGGGTCCGAACTGAAATGGGTCAGAAAAGGTAAAGAAAGTTGAGAGAAAATGTTCAGCAGCAACAGCTCTTAAATAAATAGCAGCCAAAACAATCTAATAACCAGCTGCTGTGATGTCTGTTGATCAAAGAAAAAAAGAGGAAATCAATAACTTTTATAGCTTCAAGTATTCATCTGTATTTAGTTTAGAATTTAGTGTTTGATAACAATTTCTTTATATTTATGCTGAGGGGAGCTAAATATGACATTTATTATAATGGGTTTATGTGAAGATTGTTTTAAGTTCACTTTAATTAGAAGTTATTTTTAAAGTCAAATAAATGTTCAAATTGATAGCTCTTAAGTATACTGTAATGTTGAATGGCTATAGCCAATGGTTAAATATTAGGGGGGGGATTTTTTTTATAGGGAAATCAGTATTAATTGGTATCAGTGATACTGGCCATCAGTCATAAAAAAGATGACATTAAACAAATATTAAAAATATACTTTATGTTGTTTGTACATTAATTTGAAGATCGAATGTGAAATTATTGCAATATAAAAGTATATTTAAAAACTTTAATGTTAGGTGGGATTAATCACGATTAATTTCAGAAAAAAAGTGTGATTAATTAATTTTTTTTAATCGATTGACAGCACTAATATTTTGATAAATGTCTTTTTGTCCATACAAAAAAAAAAAAAATTATAGAATTTTTTTTTTTTAATTTGAATGGTGGGAGGGTAGAGGAAAGTAAAAGGGAAGTGGGGAGCCAACAGCAACAATACCACAACTCCTACAGAGATGAGCGGATATTAAAATGTGAGTAGAAACAAAGCCAAAAGTGCTGGGGATAACCTTGCTGTTTCATTCATGGGACTGATGTGTGAACAGGTGGAGAGTGAAGACAATAGAACTTTCTGTCTCTCTCATTTCTCTCACTACTGATGTCATGTTTTTTAGTGGGGCTGTTAACCCCATCTGCTTCAAGCATGCTTTAGCAGTTCAGCAACTTAGACACCTCTCATTGTTCCCTGGATTACTATGGAGTCTCTTAAAGTATCCCTCTCTCCTTCTCCAGGTTTACCTCCGAAAGGCGATCTGAGGGCTGAATAACAGGTGGCAGGGGTCAGCAAGACTCTCAGTCAGAACAGCATTGGATGTTTGTTGCAGATTCATGGGCCTGAAAGACCATCTGGATGATGGAACAGGCCACATCCTCCAACTGGGGCTGGATCTAGACTACCTTCATGTGAAGGCTACAGACCAGCATACTGGCGCTGATGCCGGACTTATCATGGACAGTGGTTCATCCGACACAGGTGACGTTGTGGCCCCCTGCACTAGGAGATGCGGTTCTTCTCCACAAGATGACTCAGAGGAAAGTGCAGGGTCAGACAGTGAGCCTGCACATAGCAACAGTCATCCTCTTGTCGATACGCTTGGTGATGGGTCCATCCATGCAGTCCACCCACCACACTGTTGGTCTCCAAGTCTGGATATGGATTCACTGGTTCTGGATATGGTACACCAAGAGCCAGGCCCTGTGGATACACTCAGGGAATACCAGACAAAGATGGAGTTTGCCCTTAAACTCGGCTATGCAGAAGACTTAGTTCGGCTGGTTCTGAACAAGCTCGGGTCAGATGCACTGATCAATGATGTTCTTGGGGAGCTGGTAAAACTGGGCAGTAAGCCAGAGAATGAGGGTGGGATACAGACTCTCTCCCAATCCACTTCCACATCATCATCATCCTCTGGCACGTCTTCTTTCTGCAGTTTCTCTGACTCACTTGACTCTCGCCGGTCAGAGTCCCCTTCTGTGGAAGATAAGGATAACCTCCGCCCAATTGTTATTGATGGCAGCAATGTGGCCATGAGGTGAGAATCCAAAAACTAAAAAGCACATACAATTGTGTGGTTTAATATAATGTTTATCCTTGATAAATCATTAAACAATCCATTTATACGACATGACCTGAAGTAGCAGGGGTTATGCCTGTGGTAATTGTAATGATCACAAATATTGCTGCAAGTGGCAATTTAAGGGGCCAGGCATGACAGAAGCAAAATGAGGAGCTTTAGCAAGCATGGCAGAGAGCATCAGGCCAACTACAAAAAGGAGTAATTAGATAACATTTGTTGATAATTTTAGACAAACATTTTGAAAACCCATAAATACAATCAATCAATTTAATTCTTTATAACTTTTGATTAATAGGTGGTGCTGTCAACAAATGATGTGGTGTGATCAGTGTGGGGTAATAATAACAGATGTGGTGCAAGTTTGCAAAACCATTGCAAAAATACACCATCAGATCCAGTTTGGCATTAACTTTGTTGTTGTGGTAAACAAAAACTGTTTAGTCTAGTCTGCATGATATCTGTTAATGAAATTGGCTAATCAATACTAATCAATCAATAGCTATTAGCAATTTTTTTTTTTTACATTTCATTAGGAATGAAAAAAAAAGTGGTGCTGACTCTAAACATTTTGAGTACCTTCAGGACCTGGTGACAATGATGCATACTGACTTTTTAACGAAACACCAATGCATTCATGAAACATTATATGAAAAAATTCAAAATGTCTAAAACCCCAAAATGATAAATTGGGTAAAACAGACAGATGTTGATTAGTACACCCCTGCCACACTGATTTTTATTATATATATTATGTACATATACTGCAATATAAAACTACTACTTTGCAGGTCTGCAACAGGGCTTCAGGTCCTTCTGAGTTGGTGTCAAGGTATATGAGAATGTGCCATCTGTATGATTACTTACAGTATATGCTTGCAGTTTAGAATATACGTGTTTGTTTTATTCTTCATACAACAGTACTTAATGTGAAATACTATACTATATTATCTCATCCTTCATTTTAAATGGACAGCAGCTTTTTAATGTCTGGCAACTTGACAAATAATTGTTTCAATAATGAATGTGTTATATATTATACATAAATTAACATAAAATGATCTATAAGCAAATTACAGATTTACTTTAATTCTATAAAACAACATTGACAGTGCACTATATAAACTGCTTTTTTAATTCAAACTAATGTAAACTGATAGAAAAAGATTAGTCTCAAAAGATTTCAGCACTCACTGGGCCTCATTCATGAAACATAAGCAGAACTAATTTTTGTGTAAATCGTTTGTAAAGCTGTTCTGACATAAATTTTTATGAAAGTGATCGTATTTTCAAAATGTTAGTTGGTATGAAAGAAATGTACACCTGCTCCTTACCACGTGTAAATGGTGCGTAAAACGTTCAGTGTTCTTTTTGGCAAATGAATGACACTGAATTTTGATGCACTGCCATTATAATATTTTACAAGGTCATTTGCCCGTTTTTTATTTATTTATTTATTTTATTTTTTTGCAGCTGAGCGTTGATAAACTGTAAAACGCTTTGGGTAAAACACAGCGCTTGCCACTGTCACTTTTTACCCATCTGTCCAATCAATGGAGGAGGGGCGGGACAAATACTGCACCGACCAATCATCCTACTTGTACAACAACTGAACAACTATAGAGAAGTTAATATTGCTGGTTACTGCATTTTTATATTCAGTAATATTCTTCAAAATGAGATACTAGTAATACGTTACTGCCGTGGATATTCCTAATCATAGCAACCAAAGCGTCTCAGCTGGAAAAACGCTGTGCCACCAAAGCATTCTCAAGCGCCACTAGCTGGCCGTTTTCAGGAGAGCACCTGTCATTTTTCAGCTGGCTAAAAACACGTTAATTGAATATTTATTGTTAGGCATATGGCCTATTATTCTTTTTTGCATTTATGCAATATACTGGAGCCAAACCTGAGAAAATAGACCAGAATATTCCACTGCGTTCAGTCCAAAATAGCTGATTTCCTGTTGGTCAGACCTAATTAAGCTTTCCTGTAGCTCAAATAGTAGTGCATGGCGCTAGCAATGCCAAGATCATGGGTTTGATTCCCAGGGAAAGCAAAATGTAAAACTGTAACTTGAATGCAATGTAAGTTGCTTTGGATAAAAGCGTCTGCTAAATGCATAAATGTAAATGTAATTACTTTTATGATTCTGGCCTCTAGAACCTCCCTCATGTGCTACTGTAGCCTTACAGGTGGAGCCCAAAAAAAGGTTTTTCTTTCTTTTCTACTTGAAACAGCTCAGGAATTCCTGAGGTGGGAGAAACTTTGTATTCCTTACCTGAGCATATCCACCACTACTGGTGAGATACAACCTTGATTCCTGAATGAAAGGCTGTAGATCAAGAAAGGCAAATGTAATTAGTTTGCAGCTAATTCTTGCATACTATAATCTCCCCAAGCCTCAGAGGAGCTACATCTCTGACTACTTACCCTAACAAAAATTTGGAAAGCTCATGCCCTGCTTCCTATGAGATGGGAGCAAGTAGGCCTGCTTTAATACCTGATACTATCGGGGAGGGAAATCTCGTTCAAACCTCAGACTAACACCGTGTCTAAACCGGACTCGACAGTTGTTGTGTCGTGCCGCAGCAGCTGAAGTCCATCTACACTGGATGCGACAAAGTGACGATTAAATATGATTTGAACTTTGTGTCAGTACATCATAAATAGAACGAGGCATCAGTAGGCTATACTTTCAGGGATTTTTGCGCCGCACCGCATCCAGTGTAGACGGCATCACTGAATATTTACACAGCCACTTGCGCCCTGTGTTAGGGACAGCTTAACAAAGGATACCTTTCTCGAACAGGTACTATCATTCATAAAACCTCCTTAATAGAGAACCTTGAAAAGAGGCTCGACTTTAAGGAAAAAGAAAAACCATAGGGGGGCGCCTAAAGGCTGCCTGGAGGCTGCCCAGACCTTGTTTCCCTGAGGACAAAATGGGAACAAGGAACTGTACTTATGTGTTCATTTCATTCAGAGAGGGACATTTTGCTCGGACCTAAAGCCAAGGGGCAACTTATCAAAGGGAACTGTCCTCAAACAGCTACCAAATGAAACTCAAACTCTGATGAAGCTGCTACAGTACCTCAACATGGAACATCAAAGAGAGCCTCGACCTAAAGGAAAGTTGCAGGTGGACCGCCAAACTTAAACCTTTACAGGTTCAGGGGGAGCAGAATAAACCTAATTTACTGTAAACAAAGAGGAGCGAGGAACCCTACTTTCATGCCTGTTCCATTTGGGGAGGGACATTTCACTGAACCCAAAAGGCCGAGGTATACTTCATTCCGTTCGTCTCATGCACAGTCGTGTCCACACAGCTTTCAAAGTATACTCAAATGTGGATGAGCGAGCATTATAGTTGGACACTTGCACAGTACCACCTAGTAGATTCGTTGTGTCTCAACAGGTGTGTTCGACTTGAAGCGGTGGTGTGCAAACTGATGACATCAAAGTACCGCGCAAGTGATTCTAAAGCATATGGAGCCATCTGCTGTCTATAGCTCTCTATTGCCATCAGCATTAAGTCTGAGGGCTATGTAACACTTAATTGTGAAGAAATTACTGCTATTTAAATGTTTTAATTCAAAATACTCAACTGTTGATTATATATTTTCATATATTTTGCTCATTAATATTGGCATGCTTTTTGGTAACTGATTAACCAGACTTGCTAAAACATCTTCAAATAGCCATAATGTAATAAGAAATTGCTTTGTGTAATAATAAGAAATTCTTTTATGTAATAAGAAATTGCTCAATTGTGAAGAAAGCTTCAAAGGGGGTGTACTCATTTATAATTACGTACATAAACACATACAGTATGTGAAAATTGTGTGTGTGTGTGTGTGTAAATGTGTACAAACTGACTATTTGCTTTGCTAAATTTTGAATAAAAAAAACAACACTGTGAATACACCTTATTTAAAGGTTATTATGTATTTACAGTTACAGTTGTTTATTTTTAATTATAACTTTCTAATTTTTACAGCCATGGTAATAAGGAGATGTTCTCCTGTCAAGGCATTCAGCTCGCAGTTGACTGGTTTCTTGAACGTGGCCATCGAGACATTACAGTTTTTGTCCCAGCCTGGAGGAAAGAACAGTCCCGTCCTGATGCTCTTATCACAGGTGAAAAGATTTGCCATCAGGCCATCAGCTGAACAAATGTTATTTAAACTTGTCTGTGAATCTTTTCTTTATTAGGTTATATTATGTAAAATACTTTTAATGGTATTTGATCTTTTTTTTTCATTAGTTATTTTTTTTTTTTAGTGCAGTTAATTAAAAAAAAGGTATCACAGCCTGTGACTAACTATATCTACCAATCAAACAATCCCCCACCCTACAGATCAGGAGATTTTGAGACGTCTGGAAAAGGATAAGATTCTTGTATTTACACCGTCACGTCGTGTCCAGGGCCGCAGAGTAGTCTGCTATGATGACAGGTTTATTGTTAAGCTAGCTTATGAATCAGATGGCATTATTGTCTCCAATGACAACTACAGAGACTTGGCTGTTGAGAAACCGGAATGGAAAAAATTTATTGATGAACGCCTTCTGATGTACTCCTTTGTAAATGATAAGTAAGTCTATTGAATCTGGTATTATGAGGTATATGAATGTTGAACAGAAATCTTAATTTCAGTGTTTTCAGTATACTTCAATTTGCTCTTTTTCCTCTTTATGAAAATAATAATCTGGGAAAAAAATCTCTTAGGTTTATGCCTCCTGATGATCCATTGGGTCGACATGGGCCAAGTCTGGAGAATTTTCTTAGAAAAAGACCCATCATTCCAGAGCATAAGAAACAGCCCTGTCCATATGGTAAGTGTTTTTAATGCTGTTGTACAGTTGCCTAAGATGCAAGCAGCTAAACATTTCATGATGACATGTTTATTAAATTATTTTCTGACTATGATATGAATGTTACAAGACTGGCAGGAACACTGACTTTTGTAGTCAAATTTCACTTTAAATTTCATTTTTTTAATTGAAAATATATTATTTACCTGAATGTGAGTAGCTTACTATTATTTTCAACTGCCACAATATTTATATCACACAAATTATTTGAAATTGAGGCCTGTAAGCTCGAGTAAATGGCATATGTTATTTTAAACACGTGTTAAGTATGCATTCTGGGACCTGCAGCCGCCTTTGTATTCCTGCACCTTCCAATTTACAAATTAAGCACTCCCTCCCCTTATTTCCATTAGGAAAGAAATGCACCTACGGGCACAAGTGTAAGTTTTACCATCCAGAGCGTGGTACACAGCCACAGCGAGCGGTAGCAGATGAGCTCCGTGCCAGTGCCAAGAACTCCACAGTTAAAAGTGTGGGAGAGACGGGTCCTGTGAAAAGCCACAGTGAGCCTGGAGGCTCCCGTAATGATAAAGCTGGTGACGGTAAACGATCTCTGCCAAAGAGGCAATTGGACCCCAGTATCCGTGCCCTCTCTTACAGTGATGTGGAGGATAAACTGTGTTCCAAAACTAAAGCAGACCTGTATAAGAGCAACCTAGCTCTTTCTCCAGCTCCAGGAGGTCCTCCTTCCTTTCATGGGTATAGCCAGGACCCGAAAGATCACAAGCAGACTCAAGCAGAACCACACACTAACTGTGAATCTCCCGATCTTTATTACTCCATGGTTAGGGCATATTCTGGCCTAAGCCTGCCCTCTCAGAGCAGTCCAGAGCGTCACTTCCTGTCTGATGCTGATCCACGGACCAGCTCAGTGACATCAGATTGCAGCAGCGATGGCAGCATGAGCTCTGATTCTTATGGCATGGCAACCCACAATGAGCATTCTTGCATGAGTTCTCCTGATTTGTTGCTGGATGAAGGAATCAAGTGTCATCACCATCATCATCGTAGAAATTATCAGTTACCCTCTGTTATTCCTCCAGGGTTCATTCTCTCTCCTGCTACATCTAATCACCCAGGATTCCACCACAGCATACCTCGTGTTCATAGTTTTGCTCCAGAAGACCAACAAGACCCCCATTTCCAGCACTCTGTCTCCTACATGTCTCCACAACGCCAGCATCAAGTGGTAGGCTCCTGCTCAAGCTATCCTGGAGACTATCCTCCTCTCTGCCAGAGCAACACTCACTCCCAGAACTCTCCACTGGGTCGTGGCCTTGCCTCAACACGTGTGGACAGCGTGTCAGACTCCAGGCTTTATGAACACTCTCCATTGCTGCCTAGAAAACCCTACGTATCCCAAGAGCGAAAGACCAGCTGGGATCCATATTACAGACAGCACCCACAACAATGCTATGAGCCCTTCAGTTTCCAGGATCTTTCAAAGAACCGTGAACAGATGTGGCGTTTACCCTGGGGCTGTCCTTCTGCTCCTCCTCCCCCCCATCTGCCCCATGCTTTATCACACCAGCACCAGGAGCCACTTACCTTGAGTCGTTACCAGGAAGTACGAGAGAAAGTGTTTACCAACCTGTGCAACATTTTTCCCACAGAGCTAGTGCAGTTGGTCATGGGGCGGTACCCTCATGTGACTGACGCCCAACAGCTGGCAGCAGCCATCTTGGCAGAAAAGAACCATGCTGGATACTAAGCGCTGAGGTAAAATGAAAATACCCTCATCATTTACTCACCCTCACATTTTCACAAATGTGTGAGTTTCTTTCTTCAGATGAACACAAACAGAGAATGAAAAAAAAAAAAAAATATATATATATATATATATATATTAATCTCTGGGGAGACCATAAATATATGGGACCCCCAAAGATGATGCTTCAAAAGCCACACGAAACACAATGGTAATCCATACTACTCCAGTTGATGAATCAGTGTTTTCTGAGGTGAAACGATAAGTGTGTGTGAGAAAAATACTATTATATTAACTTTTTAAAATATAATCCATCTTCTGGCCAACTGTCAAAGGTGTGTTCACCTGATGTAAACATCAGCATGTTGTGAAATGTGATGCAAGTGCATTGTGAAGTTTGTGAAGTACAGAGGCTTGTCACTTAAGAACATAAATCTCACAAATCTTGTGTTCATCTGAAAAAAGAAAGTTATATACATTGTGGTATGGCATGGTGGTGAGTAAATAATGAGAGACTCTTTTTTTTAAATTGGAGTATCCCTTTAACAGTGACCCGCTCTCTGTGGCAGCTTCTTGCACCCTAATGAAATTGAGGCATCTGGTGAGGATGACCCAGTCTATTTATGTAAAACATTCCATTAAAAGTATCAGATTTAAATTCTCAGATTTAATTCTCAGAAAGTTATGACCTTGTAAACATGGACACCATAATATTAAGCATTTTTTTTTTATTTCTTGTTGGCTCACCTATGAGGAGAATATAGCTATAAAAGACATTTTATAGACTAGAAGTGTGAATGTTGTGATGTGTGTGTGATATTTATTATTTTGCTATTTATTTTCTGAAATGTTTTACTTTATGTTCATGATTATGTTCAGGTGAGCATGTAATGAATCACAAGGCACTTTCTATTGCTGTTTATCAAATTCAGTGCAGTTTGGTAACTTATGGCAATCAGCAAGAGGAGATAGAAGGCCAGAGTATTTGTAGGTGTAGATGGTCTACAATGGAATCTGTTAGGACAGCTTGGCTATTATATCTGTAGGTATATTTAGGTATATTTGTATAGCGCTTTGAAACAAAGCGCTATACAAATATATTTGACTTGAGAAAACAGATGTTTAAAGCATTGCATTCATCTGTGCCAACAGATCAAGCCTCACTTATATGAAATCAGTGTAAAGGGCAGGACCCTCTTCGCTTTGCTAGAATATGACAAACTTTTTTGGCTGAAAAAAATATTTCAGGAATATTTTTATATACGTTTGTTCATTTCTGAAAGATAATCACTTTCAAATTCAGAGGTGCTATCATGAAAATAGCTTTATATTTTTATATAGCCATAATCCTGCAGGTCTTTGGCTTTTCCTCCTCTTTGTGATGTAATGCCAACTCTCACTTGAATTATTTGTTTGTGGTTTTTTTTTTTTTTTTTGTGCTTATTTCTTCTTAATCACATTCTCCATACTCTAGTTACATTTAAATTTGGTTCTTTATATGCAAAAGTGGAGTAACTTGCCTATCACTGACTGCTTATGTTGCCATTTTACTTATGATTTTGTGATGTTTTATTCTTTTAAATATAGAGATAAATGTGTCAGGGTGTGCTTGCTTGTAATTTGGGAATGGGTTTAGGTATTCTGTTGTTCTGTCAGTGTTATCATAGGATAAATGGTCTGAATGTAGCCACAGGTGTAGTGTAGTGAAGACAGCTCTGTCTGTGTACCTTAGTTTTAGTAAGGGACATCTCTGGCTAAACTTATGGGTGCATGATACTGTATCCCGCTCTTGTTGAAAGCAACTAAGTTTGGGACCTGATTAGGTGCAAATTTCTTTAATGTTTTGCAAACTTTTGTTATCAGGCATGAATTATTCCAGAATTGTTTTCATAACATGTGACTTATGGTAGCCAGAGAATACCTGTCCTTGTTGATACAAATTGTATCTTTTTAACTTAAATTCAGAGATGTTTATATACATATGATCTATGAAAAGTATATTCACTCACAAAGTTATGTACAATAGGTAGTACATGTATAAATTAAGAAATATTTTGGGCAACATTTTATGAAGATAATTGGTTCAGGTTTTTGAGGGAGAGGAAGAGCATTCTAAAGCTTCTAAAATGAAGAAGGGACAGTAATTAACGAGTTAATTTATTTTATTTTAAAGCAAAAGTATTTACGATCTTATTTCTTACATTAAAAAAAAGTAGGGTTATTGGAGTAAATGGGGACAGGATTTGAGCAACTTAAATAGTGATCTTTTTTTAACCCTTCTGTTGCGTTGGGGTCAATTTAACCCACAGCTTGAAATACTGGTTAAACAATTTACTTCTTGGGATTATTTAGGGTAAATGAATGTGCATGCAAAGTTTCGACACAGATATTTTGGAAAGGCTGTACAAAAAAAAAAAACAACCTTCGTGACCATGATTGGCAAACTTACCCCAACTGGTTTTCATGCAAACCTTTACCAAAAATCAGAATCAAAGTTTAAGACTCAAGATTCAAATGTTTGAAATGTTGAAATTGAGACTCACATTCTGATTAATCTAAAGAAAATTCACTGTTTCTTCATAGAGTTTCGCAGTCAAAAAATCTGTCAAAGGATGTTTCTGGTCAAGTTTTTGATGTCAATTACTAGACTGTTGCAGCACTGAATAGAAGCAGAACAAACCCATTTTACCCTTACAAGGGTTTGAGAAAAAGACAACAAAAAAGCAGTGGAGGAAAAAATTGCAATAAATACTAGGTACAAATAATGTTAGATACTATTTACACTTGTTATTTGCACCTCACTGTACAAATGGTCACTTCAAGTTGCCATGACCAAAACATACATACGTATTTTTACAGTTATTTTGGACATAAAAATAAGTTGGTGAATTTTGACCCCCCCAACACAGAAGTCATACCTAGTTCTTGAACACAACAGGAGGTTCGGATCATTTACATACTATTAATTCTGGCCTTGTTCTGTTAAACATTTTTACATCTGAAATCTAACTTCAAATAGACTTTTTCCGAAAACTATGAAGACAGATGTAATTTTTGATGCATTTAAGAGGGCTTAGTTTAAGGGCAAGGAATGAGCTGTTAAGCTGTGGTGGTAAAAATACTGCCTGAAATGTTTATGGAACACCTTTTATTTTGAAACAAGAAGAGCCTTCCCTTTGGCCTTGTGGCACTGTGTGCCATTCTTGGCGGTGGTGTGGGCATAGAGTATTTGCCTCTACATGGCATTGTGCTTAAAACACATCTGAATAATCTGAACCATGTTCAGCCAACCGTTTTCAATTAGATAAGATGTTAACAGTTTATTTTTTTGTTTGTTTGTTTTTTTGTTTACCATCAATGTACTTGGTGTCACAAATGCTTCAGAGTACGTTATGTTACCTTTAGTATTGACTAATATGTTTAAGTGTGGATAATGTTCTATAACAGCATGTAGTTCAACAGACTGATTGTATTTTTGGTCTTTATCATTGAAAAACACATTTGGTAGGGATGCTTTATAAAGCTGGACAAGTGTTCATTACAAGTTGTTTGATGTGCATTCATCACTGATAATTGTTTTCTGCAATATTGTAATGCTACAACCTTTAACTATATCAACAATTAGACTGCCAAGGTCACTCTGTAGAAATCATTGCAGTCTGTGAGCTCGTGATGCGCACAAAATAATGGAAAGTAGTATTTCCTGCTGACTGAGATTACTGCAGGCATTAATTACTGAGTATTAAGGTCTCAGTAATATTTGATGTGTCAGTGGGCTTTATGCTTAAGGACCAAAGGAAGCAGTGAGTTTGGTAACAATTTTAATGGTCACTGCCAATGATGCTTTAGTTGTTCAAAGCATTGTTTTACAAAGAGTAATAAATATGTGGTGGTAAATATGTGACTTGTTCAATATGTTATGGATTTTGTATTTGCTGTCATCTCCAAATATGTATCTTTTTAGCAAAATTAAAGCTACACCGAAAAACTTAATTTGCCCATTTCTTATAAACCATATTGTCCTTTTGACGCATATTTTTGTTTAAAGTTGCTGAAAGCAAGAAATATTTCATCTATACAAGTCAACCTTTCATCGCTTACTATGGTTTAAAATCTCAGATGCATTATGCAAAGTATGCATCAAAACTACAGTGAATAATTGGGTCATAGTACAAAGAGTACAATGTTTAACAGGAAAAAACAAAAAATGAATGGCACGAAAATAAGCAGAAAATAAATATTCAATCTTTATTTTCAACCAAATATTTGTCACAGGCAACATGTTATTCCTATGTAACAGAAAGCTATATGAACAAAAAGAGAGAGGGGAAAAAAATAAACTGTAACCCACCTCCCCCCCAAAAAACAACATAAAACAAAAACATTCAAATGAAAAAGCAAACAAATACACATCGTGACCTTTAGTGTTTTTCTCTCCCTTTTAGTAGATGCAAATGCTGGTGGTTTTGTTTCAGAAATCTTTAGAAGAAAAAAAAAAAAAAAAAAAAAAATGGAAGCACAACATTTATCTTGCTATGGCAAATACATCCGCTCATGGACACCTGCCTCGGAAAAAAAGAAGCAGCAGGACGAAACAAGTGCTTTTGAACTTTCCTGAACATTCTGGTATGAAGGTAAGGTTCAAACATTTCCCCAGCTGTCTTCGTTAGCATAAAAACACTAAATGAACAGTGACATCTTTGCACATTAGTGCAAAATAAAAGTCCAGTTATTAATCAAAAATAAAAAGGAAACTATTTTATTGGCCTACATATCTGTATATGCTAAAGATATTTTACCATGCAAAAAAAAAAAAAAAAAGACATACAGGCCATGAATACTGAGGATTACTGGGTTTCTACTGCAATACAGCACACATACCAGCTGAGCAGAGAAAATATTGCATGGTGAAAAAAGCCTGGAGGAGTCCATAGGTCCAAGACCTGTTAACAATTTTGAAAAGGTTCGGGGTGGGTAAAATCTTGAGAGAAGGCTCATCAAGAATGGGGAAAAACGCAGAACATTCTTAAAAGACTTCATTATGGAACAGTCAACACACTGCAGTAGGACCAGATACCACTGTTATAACTGTTGTTATGACTCCACATGCTGAATAAGAATAAAATACTGACAAGATAGCTTTGGTATTAAATTGCAGTTTTTCTTGAGGATAAATTATCAGCCACTTATCTATCTTAGTGCTGCTAAATAAAACAATTTCATATGACCCTAACCAGCCAGAGCATCATTGTGAGAGTACATCTACCTACGGTAAACTTCTCAAGAGATACTCAAAAACAACAAGCACAAACGGCAATATTATGATCTGGGTGACACAAACTTAAAAAGAAGAAAATGACAACATTTGCCTCTCTGCCGTACACCAAGTGTTTGACTAACCAGTCACCATGTTTGACAGTAATGAGGTAGCGATTCGTCCTGAGAACAGGACTGATGTTTTCATATGCTCCCCAGCCAGAAAGGCCACAGGTATTGCAAAACAACCACATGTGCATGCAGGTGTACTAATACATTCACACCAAAATGAAGGGGAAAAAAACAGAGATGAACAGAGAGACAAAGTGTGCACAACTTTCCATCGATTCCGCAAATGCATTTCTTCAAGCAGTTTTCCCATAATATTGCAATTAAATCAAAACAAAACAAAAAACAAGCAGTTTGTCTGTCTGTCCATCTGTTAGCCCTGGCCTTTGTGAGCCGGCAGGCAGGGAAAACCATCGGTATGGAGACTGGACAAGAAACACTGGGTGTTTGGGAGAATTCTACTGTCAAGATCAACGGACCCAACACAAGCGCTCCGTCACAGGGCCTCCATCACATTCTGTCGGCTCAGAGCTACATCTTTTGAACCTTAAATCAAACAACATCTTGCACTGAAGAAATAAAACTACTGTGGATTTAGACTGGACAAGACCTTCGTTACTAATTACAGATGTATGCACGGTTTGCACGTGGCTAGCAAGAGTGATAGCCTCCCTTTGGTTATCCATAGTTTTGGTTATGGTTCACATTCATTCAAACGATAGGTGCCTCTGTTTCTACATTCTTCACTTGACTTCGGTGGCTCTGAATTTGATTTGATGTCAGGGTTTTGGTGTGGAGGTGCGCTATTTGTGCTCTTCAGGGTATGTAGATGTGGCACTGCGATTCTTAAGTTGCACACAACTTTCACATGACCTTGAAAAATACTTTTCTTCCAAACCTTGACTTGCTAACCCAATTAACTACAACAGAGTAAAACAAAATGGATGAAAGAAGAAAAATGCTGTTTTCCACATTGTGAGCATATAGCTGTAGCCAAAAAAACAAACAAACAAAAAAATCAAATGGCCGTTTCATAAAAACTAATTCTGCTTAAACTCATCTCAGGCTCTTCTAAAATACATATTTCCAAGCATTTAGTAAATCAAAATCATCATTCAAGAGTTCAGTTGCTCCTAACTGGACGATTCTGGAGTAGGGCTATGAGGAGCTCAATACGTGGAAACAGCCTGATGGGCTGTTCACAGGCAGAGAGAGCTTTGGCAAAGCTTGAGGGAGGGGCAGCCATGTCCCTCAAGCCTCTCTGAAGGGGGTCAAAGGTCAAGGATCATTGGTCTATAGGAGAAGTATGGGCAGGTAAAAGCTGTGCTTGTAAGCCAGCCATGAAGGCATTAGGGCTACAGGGTGGAAAGTGGGGCGATCAAAGAGGATGTACAACCATCACATGGACTCAAATTCATCAATACGCTGCTTGGTGTTGCCCTGGCGGATCTGGCGTAGGGTCTTGTATTTATCCCGGCCGGCCTTCACATTCTCTGCATGCAAAACATCATTTTGGGTCTTCTTGGAATCATCACGGGCCTGGGCCAGTTCTGAGCTCAAGGCCTGCAATGAAGACAATATGTAAGCCATGCAGGCATATAATGTTTTTATTGACACAATAGCATAATTCTGTTAGCACAGAGTTCTCCAACCTTTTTTTACACCATGGACCAGTTACGTTTTGAAAAAAAAATAAAACAATATTTTATATATATATATATATATATATATATATATATATATATATATATATATATATATATACACATATATACACACACACATACATACATACATACATACATATATACACACACACACACACACACAGGTGCTGGTCATATAATTAGAATATCATCAAAAAGTTGATTTATTTCACTAATTCCATTCAAAAAGTGAAACTTGTATATTATGTTCATTCATTACACACAGACTGATATATTTCAAATGTTTATTTCTTTTGATTAGAGCTTACAGCTCATGAAAGTCAAAAATCAGTATCTCAAAATATTAGAATATTTACATTTGAGTTTGAATAAATGACCATCCCTACAGTATAAATTCTGGGTATCTCTTGTTCTTTGAAACCACAATAATGGGGAAGACTGCTGACTTGGCAATGATCCAGAAGACGAACATTGACGCCCTCCACAAAGACGGTAAGTCATAGAAGGTCATTACTGAAAGGTGTGGCTGTTTACAGAGTGCTGTATCAAAGCATATTAAATGCAAAGTTGACTGGAAGGATGGAAGGAAGAATTTGGGTAGGAAAAGGTGCACAAGCAACAGGGATGACCGCAAGCTTGAGAATACAGTCAAGCAAAGCCGATTCAAACACTTGGGAGAGCTTCACAAGGAGAGAACTGAAGCTGGAGTCAGTGCATCAAGAGTCACCACACTCAGACGTCTTCAGGAAAAGGGCTACCAAGCCACTTCTGAACCAGAGACAACGTCAGAAGCATCTTACCTGGGCTGTGGAGAAAAAGAACTGGACTGTTGCTCAGTGATCCAAAGTCCTCTTTTCAGATGAAAGTAAATTTTACATTTAATTTGGAAATCAAGGTCCCAGAGTCTGGAGGAAGAGTGGAGAGACACAGAATCCATGTTGCTTGAAGTCCAGTGTGAAGTTTCCACAGTCTGTGATGATTTGGGGTGCCATGTCATCTGCTGGTGTTGGTCCACTGTGTTTTCTGAAGTCCTCAGTCAACGCAGCCATCTACCAGGACATTTTAGAGCACTTCAGGCTTCCTTCTGTTGACAAGCTTTATGGAGATGCTGATTTCATTTTCCAGCAGGACTTGGCACCTGCCCACACTGCCAAAGGTACCAAAAGCTGGTTCAATGACCATAGTGTTACTGTGCTTGATTGGCCTGCAAACTCGCCTGACCTGAATCCCATAGAGAATCTATGGGGTATTGTCAAGAGGAAGATGAGAGACACCAGACCCAGCAATGCAGATGAGCTGAAGGCCACTATCAGAGCAACCTGGGCTCTCATAACACCTGAGTGCCACAGACTGATCGAATCCATGCCACGCCGCATTGCTGCAGTAATTCAGGCAAAAGGAGCCCCAACTAAGTATTGAGTGCTGTACATGCTCATACTTTTCATTTTCATACTTTTCAGTTGGCCAAGATTTCTAAAAATCCTTTCTTTGTATTGGTCTTAAGTAATATTCTAATATTTTGAGATACTGATTTTTGACTTTCATGAGCTGTAAGCTCTAATCATCAAAATTAAAAGAAATAAACATTTGAAATATATCAGTCTGTGTGTAATGAATGAATATAATATACAAGTTCCACTTTTTGAATGGAATTAGTGAAATAAATCAACTTTTTGATGATATTCTAATTATATGACCAGCACCTGTATACACACACACACACACACACACACGCACACACATATACATATATACACACACACAATGGTTCAATGGATCATATTGTGGTTTTTGAGTCACGGATCGTATAATTTTTCAGATAAGAAAAAAAAAAAAAAAAATGACTTATGCAGATTTATATATTTATAATCTATACATTTATATATTTACAGATAAATGTATTTATAATTATATACAGAGAATGAGAATGGCGATACGTTTTTTTTATACAATTTATGCGTATGTATCAAACGCAAGGAGACGTGAAAGAGGAATCTACTACTGAAGCACGTCTCTATGCTTGTGCGCGCTTTGGGTGTGTGTGAGAACAGTGCACGAGTAACGAATTGAGTTCTCTTTCATTCTTGTGGTTTAAAATTGCTTGTGAACGTGTAAATTGTCAAATTAATCTGCAAATCACATGCGTGCCGAACGGTGGGGTTTGGTCCATATGCATCACAGATCAACTGCAATCTGTTTAACCTCTAATAAATATATGTCAGATCAGAGCACTCTTTCATTTACTAATTGAACATTTAATTGACATGAAATCGTCAAATTGCTACTCCATAGTAATCGCATACAACAAAAATACAGAATAATTAGAACAATTATTAATACGCAATAAATAACTGTGTTATATCTGTACACATTTTTCCCAGAATGTTCTTGCGACCTGATAGCAACTCTTCCTCGGCCCAGTATTGGGTCGTGACCTGGTGGTTGGAGACCTTTGTGTTAGCAGATGGTCTAACCTGTAGCTGTTTTTTGACACGTTCGTTCTTCTGGGTCTCTGTGAGCCGTTCTTCCTCACTTCGCTGGTGAGCAACTCCATCATTAGAGAGCTCAGCACTGGCTTCTGCACTGCTCTCGTCATGCTCGTCATGTTCGTTCTCTGATGCACCACCTGCTGTAGCTGACATCACAGACTTCAGCTCCTCTTTAGTCTTTTCCAGATCTTCCTGAGCGGACAATGCCTACAACAAGGATAAGTGATGAAAAATGCATCAATAAGCAAACATACAGCTTCAACTGGCCAGACATGGTGGTAAGCAAGTGCTAAACTTGACAGAGAATCAGAGAATGAGAAATGGAGGCAGCCTACGTTACAGCCTTTTGACATGTTAGGAATACTGGCTCTTTACACAACAGGCAGACAGAGCCTTAATGACAGTTTTTACCAGGCAAAATACAATGCTAAAAGAAGAGTTCACCCTCAGAGTTTTTGTTCTTCATTGGAAAAGATTTTAAGAAATTTAGCATTACATCACTTTCTAACTAATGGATCTTCTGCAGTGAATCGGTGCCGTCAGAATGCCTTGATGAATTTCTGTCTTACAAACATGCATCTTTTCACTTCACAAGACATTAACTGATGGACTGGAGTCATGTGGATTACTTGAAGATTATTGTTATGTTTTTATCAGCTGTTTGGACCCATTCACTGCAGAGGATCCATTGGTGAGTAAGTGATGTAGACAGAGGTTGCGTTAGACTTTAATATTATCCGTCATTTTGACGGACAGGGTCGTAAACAATTCTGTCATAATCTATTATTACCCGTCATTTTAATTTTCGTATTTTAATTATAATAACCCATTTAATTGCTTTTATTTTTGTTCACGTTTTCATTTTTAATAATGAACCTAAAGGACAAGCATATTGGCTTATGCATTTATTTCTTTATGAAGAGAACAGAGACTGCGTCAGTGACAGCGGAGGACACTTAAAACAACAAAATATGCTAGTGCTGGATAAAAAAATAAATAAAATAAAATAAAACCGATTTCTCTGTTTTAATAGATTCTTATTTTTATGAACCAATATCGTTTCTTAACTCCTAATCGATGCTGTTTTCATTTGATGAATGCACAGTAACGTTAGACAATCGTCTAAAACTTTGTGCGTTGTTACTTTTGAAATTAAATGCAGTCTCAGGTTTCAAATTCTGTCCATTTTATTAGGAAATTCAAGCAATAAATACCGTTTTGGCTTTAATGTGGCATGATAGATCGCTGTAGACACCTCAGATCAAGCGATTCGCTTTACTATACTCGCCTGTGAGTAATCAAAGACATAGCAAAAGACCTTTATTTTTGTTCTGGAGACGATCGCGCGCTCTGCTGCCTCACTGGAGCGCACTCGCCACCAACTGGACAGGGCTGGGAATTACAGTTATAAACTACAATAGATCACCCTCAGTGTGTGTAATCTGCCAAAGTGACGGACGGCCTTCAGATTTTTCCGTCACTGCTAAAAAATTCCGTCAATGACGGAGAATTTTCGGTTAACGCGACCTCTGGATGTAGATCAAATAATGTTATCAGGCAACAGTTACTCCTAACTGGTTGTGGGTATCACATAAACCCCGCTGACAGGTTTTTAATATTGGGCAAGTAAAATAAAAGATGAAAAGTAAAATAAAAGGTTAAAGAAAAAAGTATACATGTCTTTCTCCAGACTGAGGCAGTCATATACAGTGCAAGTATTACAAGAATTTGCTGTGTGGTGTGACTTCTATTTCTTCTGTAATGCATAAGTGGATTTTCAGCGCAAGGGCGCCCTCAGGCATCCAATATAAATGAAACAGGCATTTGTGATGTGTTTATAGCACAAAATAATGGCCAATCCATAAAAATAATACTCCTCTCAAAATAAATTTGAAGGAGACATATGATAATCCATGTTTTTCTACAGTATACAGAAGTTTTAATTAAAGTGTACTGGAGTTTTTTTTTTAATTACATTTAAATATAGCAATAAAAAGAACTATACTGAAAACTGTTGCATTCCTACTGTTTACTCTAAAATACTGTATAACAGGAATATCACAAACTGAGTGCAGAACCTGAGTACTAACCTATGAAAAATATTTAACATTCAATCTTGTGCCCCCAAGAACCAATTTAGTGGTCAGATCTGGATTGTAAATCCCCTAAATTGCTGACCTTTGCAATAGTTTTACAGCAGAACTTCATGAAAAATTATTTCACCACGTGGACAATTTGCATCATGTATATGATGTACGTATAAAAAGAGTATATGTATCTTACTTTATGCTGCCATTCTGTTGCCTCCTCTTCCTTTTTCCTCTTGGCATCCTCCAGCAGGGCGATTTTGGCAGTAAATTCTCCCAACTCAGCTGCCTGCAAAAACCAAGCAGAGCACCGTTACAGCACCCACACGCACAGTACACCCACAATTGCTTACCATTTCATTACAAGACCCATGTACCACCAATATTAACCACATGTGTCTGTCTCTATGTGTGGTAAATACAATTAATAAATAAACATTAAATACATGAAATTAATAAAACAACATCTAAATACATTGACATAAGAAATGTCATACTTTATCAATATTGATAATGTGCATTAAAGATGTCAATAATGAGATAATAATGGTTGCTGTAACAATAGTTTTTTTGTGTGATTTAATATCTATTGCAGTTGTGCAGTTTTTACTCGGTAAATTAAAATTACTCGAGTAACTTTTTTTCTTTTTTAGTTAATGTAAAGAAGATTAATCATTAGTTTCTCCAGCACATAGATTTCATAAATTAGTCCAAAACAGCTACTAATTTGTGGTGTTTCAGGCTGTACCCATTTTTTGGTGATAGTTTTTTGTTTGATTGTTTGTTTACATTCTCAGAAGAATAAACATGAAGTACGCATCAAATTTATTTTCAAATTTTATAAAAAAAAAAAAAAAAAAAAAAAGGTTAGATTTAGGTTTCTAAAAACATTATAAAGGAATTAGGGTGATGAATTCGAATGGTTTAGTCCACGTCTTGGAAAGAGATACAATCTGCTTAATATGATGATTAGATTTAATTTAAAGGGGTGGTTGACTGCTTTTAAGCCTTTTTTCTAGGCTTGATTGTGTTTATGGGATGCAGACTAACATGTGTTAATGCTTCGTTTAAAAAAAAATATATATATATTTTTCACATAATTTACCTTTGGTCTACATCGCTTTGTCCCTTCTCTTAAGAATGCACTGATGATTTCCTGGTTTTATGAAGCCCCTCCCTCACAAATACACAATGGGCTCAGATTGGTTAGCTGGCCCAGTGTGTTATGATTCGCTAAACTGCCTAGTGCACGTCCAGAAACCTCACGTCCTTCACCTGAGAATGTGCTCCGGTTATATTGTAAACAATGGCGCCGTCAATATTGCTTATCAATTTGAGTCCGATTGAGACCCAGAGAATATTAGTAAAGAGGATCGGTATGTTTTTTTGTTTGTTGTCTCACACTTTTAGGTACGCTGTTATTTGTAAATGCTACTGTTTATGTTAGCTTTTAATATATGGTTTTATCCTGATTAAAGCTTTAATACAGCAGAATACATTATTGCGTTGTAGCATTTTTGTAAAGTAATTGTACATTTTGTAACAGTAAGAAGTGTTTGCCAGCAACTATTGCTCGCTACCACGGCCATGTTTAACGCTTCTCGTAGCTTTAGAAAAATATCTGTCTGTCTATACACAGTGTATAATTGGAACACAGTTAATTGATGGAGTTGACGAGCTGATGATTGAATGAGAGAGAGAGAGAGAGAGAGAGAGAGAGAGAGCGAGCTGCAGAACGTGTGCAGAGCAGGGGGACGTGAGGAACAGGATTAAGAACCGCTGCTTTAGAACATTGATTTTGAAACTTGTGAATCCATTAGAATCATTAGAAGACAGAATCGCGATTCCTATATAAATAGATTTCTTCTAGTTTCACCCCTAGTTTTAACGGCATGGAAACAACTCTTCCTCTTTTCTAAAGCTGGCCACACACTAGATGATTTTAAAACCATGGGAGACCATAGACACGAAGACAGTTTCAACCAATATTAGCCTTATAATCCTCTGAACGTGCACACTAGACGATTAGACCAGAATGCGAGACCACACACTTGTCGATTGTAGGGACGATTTCACAGTGACACGAGATCTCACGGAGACTCGCAAGATCAAACGTGACTAGAGAAGAAAACAAATGTGACGCTTGCTCACTCTCATTGGCTATCGCGGGTATCAATCTTTACCAGGGGTATTGACAGTTTTTAATCTCTTTATTTATGCATTTATTTCCATTTAATTGTCAACTATTTTTATTAGCTATCTTACTGATTAGTTCAGTTAGTTCTTGATTGTTCATACAAAAAAGGCCAAGGAGATTTACCAATTGTTCCTGGTTCTTCATCTGGTCAGCTGCTTGTTTGGCCAGTGCTGACTTGGCCTCCTCGGCTGCCTGTTTCTCTTTCTCCAGCCTCTCTGCCTCTTCCTTTGCTCTTTTTCGTTCTTGTTCAAGCTCTAGAGCTTTGCGTGTTTGCTCCTCCAATTCTACACAAACACAGACACACATAGAGTATAACACGTATTGGTTATATTAATCGGAATGTAGCAGAAAGCAGCATTATTTAACTTCCTGATGTAGATGTTGGAGAATTAAGGGAGGTGCCATTAATTCTCTAACATCTACATCAGTACACTGATCAGGAAGGCAAATTCTATGAGGACAACTTCAACAGGCAACCACATGAGACATCATAAACACTGGCATGATACTACAAAATGCCTGTGTAGCTGGAGATTGTTTTTTAGATCCCTCAGATCTTTCCTATGCCAAACACAGACAAATGAGCAACCAACCCAAAAACCGCAACAAATCTAACTAATGGGAAACATGGGAACTCAAGAGGAGGATGTGAAAGGAAACAAATCTTTTTTTTTTTCTTTTTTTTCAAAGTGTTTTTTTCTGGTTTAAGAAAGTTACCTTCCTCAGAAGACAGCCCTACAAGAGGCGAGAGATTTAGGTTTAGTTAGTATGACACTCCACTAATGTGGAGAAAGTCATTTAGCCTCTGACATCACTTATTTTTATAGCTGCTCTCAGCTTGGAATAGAACACATTTTTACATTTCTAAGTCCTAATTTCTGAATCTCTACAAGACACAAATAATAACTAACAACACAACAAAATAATGGATAGGAAAATAAATAGGATAAAAACTTTAAAAAAAAAAAAAAAAAAAAAAAAATTGATGTTCACGTCAAGGTTGTCAAAAATTAACTATGTTGGTACAAATTCAACTTGGCAATATGGCTAGTACAATGTTTGTTCCACTTTCTAGGCTTGCAAATCACATTTTTTCTTGTAAATGCTCAATATGTATTTATAAAAGTTTTCTGTAATTTTTTACATTTTCTCATTTTGTCAAGTCCATGCAGTTTACTGTTATTAAGAAAGACGTGGTTTATTATTGTGCAATAACAATTTTGGTATTGTACAAAATTTGAGTCCTGAAGTAAAACCATTTGAGAACTTCCTGGCATTAGAGGGAGGGATCAACTCGCACAGTGAAGTCCAGATAGGTTTGTACCTTTCTGTGCTTTTATCGTCTGTTCCTCAATCTGTCTCAGTCTTTCGATTAACTCATCCTTTTCTCGCTCTATTCTCTCCTTCTCCTTTTCTGCATGCTCTCGTTTCTTCTTCTCGTTCTCAAGCTGAGCTCTGGAGACAGGAGGATAAAGTAAATTTGATTTATGCAGCAAAACTTCAAAGTTACTTTGTCTAAAGCCTAGAGTAATCACTTTCGAGAAAAGAGAAATAGAAAAAAAAAAGTTGCAAGCAACTGAAAGTCCACATAACTAAAATGATCAAACTTAAAAAAACTCAAGTAGACTAAGATTATAAAGCTAAATTCATATAGATTATTTTTTTACAATGTTCTTATGAACTTCTTGAAGCTTGAAAACTTTGACTGCATGGACTTTCAATGGCCAGACAAAAATCTTGAGAGAATATTGAAAATGTGTTTATTTGTTTTCCTAAGTTAAACCAAAGTCTTTCTGGAACAACATGAGACTGAGTAAATGATGGCAATTTAAATTTTTAGGTGAACTATACCTTTAATACCAATACACAGAGGCATAGTAACCATTGCAACTTTCAGAAATGTAAGTTCATTCAACTTTTTGTAATAATGATTTTAAGTGCATCTTCATCTGTCATCAAGGTAAACATCTGAAACATTTGATTTAGTTAATCAGCAAGCTCCAATAGGTAAAAATTCATAGTCTATAACTTATATAAACAGTGATTAAGCATAATTAAGCATATTTAATAATAGTAACAATTTAATAATAATTATATTTTTTTAAACAGTAAGAATACACTAATAATATTCATGACTCTCTCAAAACCATAGAGCTTTTTTTGGGCAGAAAACCACAGGGAGACCTAGAAGCTTCCTTTTGGTGACAACAGCTTTAGAAATTATTTAGAATTTTTTGACTATCATATGAATTTTGAGAATAATTACTTCCATTAAGTAAACCAAGTATAAATAAAAACATATAAAAGATAAAAATGTAAAGAAAAGAAAGTTTATGTAAATTATGTCATGTAAAGTGTTCATTGTCACCTCTCTATCTGTTTCTGGTGTTTTTCTTCTCTGGCCTGAGCCTTCATCTGCTGCACCTCAATGGTGTCAGGTTTCCTCCTCCTCATGTACAGCTCATGGTTGCCCATACACAAAGCCAGGATGCGCTTGTTGATTCGCAGTCGTGGTGCATAGAAAACAAAGTCCTGCCATCACAATTGAAAAGATTCAGAAATATGTTCATATTTGATCTCTGCATGCTATGATTGATATGATATGATATGATATCACAAATGATCTAGGCATTTTAGTCATAATGAACAACTCCAACAAATTTGTCAGATTGTATCTGCTAAATTTAATGGATCAAAATTCTTTTGATAAGTTTTTTCCCCTTTTTTTCCTGAATATTAGAATGGCAGATAACAAATAATGAAATATACTGTACATGTGTTAGGGTTTAAAGCATTTAAAGTGTTCAGTAGAAACAAGAAATTTGATACTATCATGTATGGTTGATGAGTTATTAGCGAAGTTGCTTATTATAGTGTCACCCAACTTCACCTCATTTCACGAAACCGGTGCCTTTTCCACTTGGAAAAATTAAAAAAATAAAATAAGTCTAAATCAACATTTTTTTTAAATATCCATGAAATGAAGACACCTTCAAATGACAAGAAATTGTATTGTGCCATCTCAGGCTATGTAGTTTATTATTTTATGACTATTTTTCTGCCTCGTGTTTTAGTATTTTTGTCAACCCTGTTACCAACACAAGCGTTATTAGATACTATAGTTTAAAGGTGGGTCCAATGCTGTTTCGAGCATGTTGAGTTATTTACACTGTTAAAGAGTTGGATTCTCATGCTAAACATGGCCAAAGTTTCAAAAAACGATTTGGACATATTTCTGTGCCAAATACACACTTCCGGGTTTCTTTCGATCAAGGTTCTTCATGACGTAATGAAGGGTGGAACTCCTTATATGGGCATTTCTCCCAGAAGAGCACGCCCGCACACACATAAACCAGCGTGAGAGCAACAGCGCACCCATCAAAGCGCTTCGTTAGGCAGCACTGCACGGGTCTCGCTCGGGAAGAATGTCTCTAAAAAAGTGTTTTTGGTTGTAAGGGAAAGACAACCTTGTTCAGCTTCCTCAAGAACCCAGCGTTACGTAAACAGTGGTAGCATTTTGTTTTTCCGGGGCAGCAACGGAGTTTTGCAAGTGTGTTTGTTGTCAAACGTTTTATAAAAACCAGGCTCAGTTCGACGCTGGATTTGATACTGAAATATGGAGCGGTCCCCAGCTATAAAAGATTCCGGTCATGATTCAGAACAGCAGACGGTAAGTAAAACGGCATCGAATGTCTGTTTTGTGTTGGTAATCGGCGCTCAAGTGCTCGTCACTCTTTAGCTCCACCCACAGTGCGCCTCCAGGAGCTCGGCTGTTTTCGGAAAGAATCGTAATGCTGTCTCTTTCTTTTAGAAATGTGATAAAACTAAAGACTTTTTGGAGATATGAAGGATGCAGTACTACTCTATAGGTACTCAAGATTAACTTGAGATTGGGTGAAACTGTGTGTGTTATGCCCCCTTTAATTAGAACTATGTGATAGTTTTCACATATGAGCAGCATTTTAGTCCCTCTTTTCACTGGGATTGTTTCAAAATTTTGATTTTTTAATTTACTTTAATTTTTTTTAAATGTATTTGTCATTCAGATGACCAAGACCATCCTAATTTTGGAGGATGTTTAAATTTATTTATTTATTTTTTAAAAAAGGGCTTTGTCCAAAATAAAAGTTAAAGTTACAATGGAAAAAATTGGAAGGCTGTATCAAATATAATTTTTTACATTTTTTTTATGAAATTAATGACAGTAACAGGATTGATGTCATTGTCACAGGACTGACCAGAGTAACAGGGATGACAGGGCACACATTCCTCTGCACACTGCACATATTTGTTTACATAACACTATAAAGTTTTAAGATTTTAAATTGCATTGTTTTGCGCTTACTTGGCATAGTTGTATGACAATAGTAAACAATACATTTTTCAGTTAAAGTCAGTTCATTGTCGATTTAGCACATTACATTTTTAAGAGATCTAATGTTTTAAGAGTATTGTAATTAGATAATGCGTTCCACCTCTTTGTCTGTGTCCCCTCACAGAACAGTCTGTGTCTCTTCACAGAACTTAAAATATACTGATCTGGTTCAATTATTAGGCAAGGAAGATGATCAGATCTGGTCTTTCTCTGATCTTCTGAAACTAAACTAAGATGCTGAAACCAAGACCTTGATGCTGAAATTTGTTTTCACTTTCTTGAACACTGCAAGTCTGGGGTGAGAGTCTGCAGTCACCTTGCTGCTCTTGTTTGTAATTGAATTTACATGGATGCATTATTGACAATGAGTTATGGAAAAGAAAAAGAGAAAAGTTTTATTGGGACTGATCATCCTATCCTATCATTAACAACAATAGTAATAGTAACAATTCCAACAATACTAACTAAAAATGTAACTGATGCTCATATGCTACTGAATGATATAGGCATTATCTCAATAATATCAGCTGTATCAAATATAATTTTTAAAACTTTTTATGAAATTAATGACAGTAACAGGATTGATGTCATTGTCACAGGACTGACCAGAGTAAGAGGGATGACAGGGCACACATTCCTCTGCACACTGCACATATTTGTTTACATAACACTGTAAAGTTTTAAGATTTTAAATTGCATTATATTGTTTTGTATAAATAATAAACAATGACCTTTAACATGTTTGAATTGTACACAATTTTTAAAAACAGCGTGACACCTAATCTGTGTCATCCCAGTTACCCACGTCAAAACCTGCTACCCTGAAAAGTAACAGGGATGACAGTAACAGGTTTGACGATTTCAAACTAATTCGCTAATTGCTAGCTAATAGTCAAGTTCACAAAAGCACGTTGTACACTTTGAAAGGATTTTACTTGTAGATACTGATTATATTAAATGTAATAAATAATTGTTTGGTAACACTTTACAATAAGGTTCATTAGTTAACTACATTAGTTAACATTAACTAATAATAAACTGCACTTATACAGCGTTTATTAATCTTTGTTAATGTTAATTTCAACATTTACTAATACATTATTAAAATCTTGTTAACATTAGTTAATGCACTGTGAACTAACATGAACTAACAATGAACATCTGTATTTTTATTAACTAACGTTAGCGAAGATTAGTAAATACAGTAACAAATGTATTACTCATGGTTAGTTCATGTTAGTTAATACATTAACTAATGTTTAACTAATGAACCTTATTGTAAAGTGTTACCAATTGTTTAAATTTATATTTTAAAAATGGCAACAGTATTGACACTGCATTATGCCCCATACCCCCCCTCCCCTCCCCTCAGTCAAGCCTCATAAAATCATCAAAAATAGAACATTATAGAGGAGTGAGAGAAACATGCTTGTGTTTTAAGTGTTGGAATCCTGGTTGAGAGATGTAACCTCCTAGAAGTAGTGACACTTGAATGTACATAATTTTACAAGGGTTTTTTGATGAGAGTAACAGGGCTGACATGAAATCAGAGGACACCACTAAAATGATTCATATTTTATAGAATAAATTAACGCTTATGGCAAAAATACTGCTTAACAATAAGATTTTTTTATATCATTTTGAAAATTAAAAGTCCTGCTGAAAAAGAAAAATCATAGTGAGGGACAGGCCAGAAACCTTACCCTTATCAGCATAAATGGTATTTACATTATTTAAAATAATATTTAATTGACTTTATATTGATGAAAGAATACATAGTATTCTTATGTCTTTAAATAGCAAATTAATTTGTTATATTAAATCTATGTTTGATTATTTCTTAGGGACGCAAAAGCACCGATTTCGTGGAATTACCGCTTCACAAAATGTTTTACTCATTTTCACACAATGTACGAATGTGTCAATAATTATAGATGACTCATACCAATTTACAACTGTATGGTTAGAGCATTATTATAGATTTTCGTTCGCAAACATCACATAAACATCTTAGCGCAAATAAGGCTTAACCAGAATATGGACCTTACCACAAAATGATGTGCATGTAAATACGGTCCAAATTGTGCTTAACTTCTGTAGTTCAAACTGACAGAATAATCATAAATAATAATCAAAATACTTACGGGTGCTTTTTTATCAATAGGCTTGATGACAAACTTCTTATCGTTGAAAGAAATGTTTCGGATCTCACTCCATGGGAACCCAATCTTTGGAGTGAGCCTTAAAGAAAAACAAGAAAGAGGTGAACAAATTTGAAAATGTATGTACATTTTATTAACATTATTCAGAAAATCATGTCAAAAACAGCCAGCAGTGGGCAGCAGAGGAAAACACTGACAGACACTGCTGACAGACAATCAAATCAGCTGACCTCTTAGAATCTAATATGAAAGTAATTTTTGTGGAGTTGACTGACATGCATTGACCTGGGCATGGGCACTATGACCCTACATATACATAATATCCTGATTATGAAATGGTCCCACACTGTAAACAGGAATCAAGGCTGAATTTCCCTTCACCCAGGGGCAAAAGGCCAAAACAACATGCGCTGTGACTCACCCTGTTCTAATGTCTGCCCTATAAGGCAGGGAATGGATGGGTGCTGAAGCAGGAGGTAGAGGTTAACTCTAATAATACAAATAATACTCACAAGATAACGTATTTACCATCATGCATTGTGTGTCAATTATTGCTTAGATGTAAATAAAAGCCTAAATTTACAACCCTTTTAGTTCGTTTAAGTTTTGGTTGCCTGAACATTCAATGAAGGGAGAAACCTCTCAGGTTTCATTAAAAACCTATTAATTAGTATCTTATGGGCTTGAAACAAAATGAGGGTGAGAAAATTATGGCGATTCCAATTTTTAAATGAACTACCCTTTAATAAATTCTTCCAAAGAATGTACTGGAATTAGCAATCATACGTTTCTGAAACTCCAAATGTATATGCTAACATCCTAAACCATAAAATGGCCATAGAAACGATTATTTAAACTACAGTTCAAAACAAACAAGCAAACAAACAAAAACAAACAAACAAACAATAATGTTTCATCTATTAAACCATTTGAAAAAACTAATAATTGAAAAAATATATATTTTAGGAATAAAACTGATCCAAAGTGACAGTATATACTTTTATATTGTTCCAAAAAAATTCTACTACAATTAAATGCTATTCTTTTAAATTCATCAAAGCAAGCCTGAACAAAATGCATCACGGTTTCCATAAAAATATGAAGCAGCACATCTGTTTTTAACATTGATAATTATATGAAATGTTTCTTGAGCTGCAAAACAGCTGAAATTCAGCTTTGCATCACAGTAATAAATCACATTTTAAACTATATTCAGTTTATACATAAAGCAAGTGTGAGACATTTCAGTGTAAGACTTACTTGTCTTCATGTTCATAAATGTTGAGACCAAGAGCATCCACTCCCAGCCAGAGCTCTGTTCCCTTCTTATTTTTGATCTCAAAGTAATTCACACCATACATCTCCAGATCCTGAGCGATCTTCAGATACTCCATCATAGAATCCTCTCTGTAAACATACAATCATGCTGGGAATATAAATACTGCTATTAAGCATTGTGAACTTCACAGTGTGTGTAGTTGGGGACTGAAAACACCATTGCCCCAAGTACGCTCTTGTATTATAATCTGTGTGTACTCTGTGCATGTGTTTGTGTGTCAAGCCTTACCTCAGCATACCCCTGTGTTCCTCGTGCCATGTCTGTATTCTGTCCTCCCACTGTTCTTTAGTCAGTTTATGTTGCTCCAAAACTCTACATAATAATATTCACAACACATGATGAATCAGTCTGGTATCAAAGTAGGGGGTCAGAAAATGGACTAAATAATCATCATTGTTGTGTAAAAATATATTACACAAACACATAAAAGATTATGACCTGAAATTCCTGAAGGCAGGGGAAGTCTTACAAAAGTGCTGTTTGCATTGGTTTCATTGTATGGGGTTAGATTTGTTTCATACTTCCAGATAAATGGATTCCGATTCCCCAAATTAATATACTACTGTTCCTACTGTTATACTTGATTTGTAGATAAAGGTCTATGGTTTTACATTAAAGGACTTCATCTTGCTGAAGTTTATTGCTGTTTTTCAACCATGTTACATGGTTGTAGAAAAGTCTATGAATTGTTCTTCACACACAGAGTAACTGAAATTTAAAACACTCAAACTGTCACGTAGATATAATACACTACGCATCAATATCACTTCCATTTATGCTTTGAACCTTTCACTGTGAAGAGCTGCATGCGGTGACTCAATGTTGCTACAACAGAATGCATCATTCTGCGTACGGGATGTGCATAAGCGATTTGTGCCGCTCTGTATTAGAGCCTTTAATATTATAATACTTGATCGATATTGTCCGAATTTTTGCTGCATTTTCAGCTGGCTAAAAAGGCTTTGGTTGACACATGGCCCAAGAGCATGCAAAGGATCTCCAAAAAAAAAGCCTCTTTATAAGCAATTTTTCTAAAAACAAATTAGAAAAAAGCTGCAGAAACTAGTCAAACTCAATAATGACCTAGTCAAGTATCTTGACCAATCCTATCATATCCACATCCTTATCATATTCCACTGTTTCAACTGTCTGTAAGTCACTGTGCTTTGCAAGGTGATTCAACAAGAGGCCATTAAAGGCTTGCCAAGGCACAGGGACATTTAATTATAGCCTGCTATGACGCATTGGGTTCAGTTTTACACTGTGTACTGAAGCATGAGAGTATCAGAAGTATAAAAAAAAAAAATAATAAAAAATTCTACCCTGAAATCCTCATCTTCTGAATCTGAAAGTAGCTTATATTTGTGTACCATTTTGAACTACAAATCTGAAATAAATCATAGCAGAGAAAGAGAGATTATTACATTTGCAACAATAATCGAGCTACTGACGTGGGGGACATCCAACTTTTGTACTACTGTGTTGAGAAGACTGGCTCACCTCTGTGGTAGCAGCCTGTCATTGGTGAGGTAACCGGGCTTGTGGATGTCTCTGCTGTAGTCGGCGTACTTGGCCTGAACAGAGTAAGATGCCAGTAGGACTGCTGTCTCCGGAGGGCAGTAAATCTCATCATTCAAAATGGCTTCCTTCACCTAGACAGCACAAACAGTTTAATTATGCCATGTCTGATCTGGGCCCATTTCCTCTTTTGAGAATTTGTTATCTAGAAATGACAATTCAACACGATCCTGGATTGTTCCATTCCTCGAAACTCATCTTGAAAAAAAATTGTTGTCATAGCAACAGTTCAATAACCACAAACCTACTCGGGAGTATTTAAAGTAAACAGGATTAGATCAGCAGTGGGGCTGTTAACAAAAGTCGGAGTCCTGCCATTTCTCCATACTTACAGCTTGTTTGCCATGTTAATAATTGTGCTCAATCTTTCAATTCAACTGTAAAGGGTTTTACATGATATAAATATAAGTAGGCTTGGAACGAGTATGATGGTTTATCACGGTTTCAACGTGCACGGTTATCATACCGTAAACATTTGCATATAATATTATATATATATACACACAATTTTTTAAATGAACAAAATTTCCGCTCTGCTGCAGTCTGGGAATACTTTGGGGGGGGGATTAAAAAAAAAGCCAACGTGGGGTTGTCCTTGAGGACGGATCCAATTTGAAAAAAATGTGGACGCAAAGTGGCTGCAAAAGCAGGCAATACATCCTTAGCTCATATTCGCGGACACCATCCTTCCGCGCAGATAAAGGTGTGTCGCATTTATTAAAAGTTATAAATTAAGGCCGTATGATTTCCGTGATGCAGAGGGAATCCCGGTGCAGTCGTGAACATGGACTATTACAGTATAACGAGGCTGTCACGTAAAACGTGCAATCTGATGGATGGATAAATCAAAAGTAGATATGATGTGTGTCTGTGAAGCACGAAGAGACTGCTATATAAATAATTTGCTTGTTTCTGCATGTCTCTGAGTAGCGCCGTTTTATCTACTACATACTGAAGTACACGTGACACTAATGGTGTTTTCAGCATCTACATAAACATCACCAAAGCTGCTCTGAGAGAAAACTTGGTTACACTTTACTTGAAGGGGTGTGCATAAGACTGACATGACACCTTCATAATCATGACATGACACAACACTGATTTTAACAATAAGCTAAATAAATGTAGAATGTCTCATTTTCAAATGGAGAAAATAAATAGGACAGGAGTCATAACTTCATTTTAAACTACAATTTTAAGTTTATAAGCTGTTTAATAGGCTAAAGAGTAAAGAATAATTCACTGGATAATGTTAATTCACTGAATAATATTCTCTGGAGTATTGAAATATAATTATATAATTATTATTGCATTTCTCAACTGGTATGTTATATCAGAATTATTAATATTTTTTTGTCATTCTAGATCATGAAATGCCTGCTGACAGTGCAGTTTATCTATGCATTTACACAGAACTATAGCCTACTCAAATTGCAATCGTTTGCGGAGATCATAAATAATTTCCATAGCGATGTATTTATTTAGATGTTTATTAACGAAATAATGGTTATATAGTAAATGTTAATATAATTTAGCGTGTTTTAAACAAGTGAATCTTGTTAAAAGTTACATGCGGTGGCCGTGCTGGAGCATTTTCTGAGCATCAACCGCTGAGTGAACGGTGAGCATAGACAACAGAGAGAGAATTAAATTCAGCACTTTTATTTCCAAAATGCGCTCATTCATGGCTACATATTATTTAATTCAGGCAAAAGTCTTTATTGGGACAGACTGACGGATTATCTTATGTGACTCTGTGAGTTCGTTTCTATTTCTTAGAGCCAAGCTGTATAAACTGCATATCAGGCATTTATGTAGTACATCTAATTTGATGGCTGTTATGTTAAATAAAGTTTACTAACTACAGCAAATCAAGTAGGCAACCTGTGCACACCGTTGTTGTCTTGTCTCCCCTCAGACGTGCTGCAATGACGATCCTGCACGCAATTCTCAAAACACCCACAAGAAGTGTTTATCGGTGAATCCGATATTACAAAACCGATATCCAATTATGGTAAAATGCTTAAATATCGGGAAAAATATCGATAAATCAATATATCGGTCGATCTCTACTTCAGACTGGCCATAATGGCTGATTATTCCAAGGTGTGTGCAAATTTTCAAGAGTTTTTGAACAAATTTAGGGCCCCAAAACTTGACGGAAAATAATACGAATAATCCTAATCCCTAGAATAATCCCTAGGGGCTAGGGCCCTACGTGTTGTCTAATCAAGCACTGTCAATGCTATGCATTTTTAACATGCTTTTTTCTTTGTTTAAAATGCATATCTCATTATTTTACTTCCATATATACATGATCAGTGAAATTGTGGTAGTAATAATCATTTGGCACTGTTCTGTAAGAAAAAAAAAGATTTACTCTCAATATAAAGATTGCCCTTCCTTAAAATCAAGTATGCTAAATGGTAGAATTCTGTTTTTTCAAGACTTAAAAATTACAATGACGACATATTGTTTTCGGTTCAGCACCACTGAAATTACTCCATATCCATCCTAACAATATATTATAGTCATTTTCTAAACTAAATGCATGCAATTTGATGGCAAGTGTGTGGAGACTAGGTTTCCCAATACCTGTAAGAAGAAGAGACGTTGTGTTATCTCTTGGATCAGCTCTTCAGAAACATCTTCTGGAAAAAACTTTGCCCGGAACTTGAACTGTAGAGGGTTTTCTTTTCTAACATCCTGTTGAGTCACCTGCCAAGTTTTCACAGAAACACATTAAATGTTGATTTAGGAAATTTGGCAAATACTTTTATCCAAAACGACATACACTGCATGCAAGGTATACATTTCAGTTCATGCATTTGCTGAGAAATGAGATTTGAACCCATGTCCTTGGCATTGCTAGCACCACACTCTGTTTGAGCTACTGGAATGCCATATAAAACCTAAATCAAGTATCCAAGCTACTACTTCGACGCGTGTTCACAAGAGTACCACAACGCACGCGTGTAGTGCTGCTGACCCAGGAGCTGGCATTCGTGAATGCGAGTCGAAGACTGACACGGAAGAGAAGAAATTGTTGAATGAAGTCGTTATTTTTGTTTTCTTTGCACAAAAAAATATTCCTGTAGCTTCATAAAATCAAGGTTGAACCAATGATGTCACATGGACTATTTTAACAATGTCCTTTTTTTTTTTCTGCTGTTGAACAGGAAGCCAGTTAAAACTGCACATCTGAGGTGTAGTGGAATTGTGGCTTAATAAGAACAGCAGTACCAGCAAGAGACATAGAAAAGTGGGATGGAAAGCCTTACCTTTTTATTCAGCTTCAGCCACGTTGTGTAGCCTTTACTGTCCACATACTGCAGACCGAAAAACCAGACCTCTCGCAGACCTACCGTCTTCACCACCTGCAGGATGACCATGAACAAATGAATTTTATTCAACAATCAACATATGAAACAGACTTTTTTTTTTAACATCGAAGTTACCATTTCTAAATGAATTCAACTACACAATATTAAAGGGATAGTTCAACCAAAAATGAAAATTCTGTCATTAATTACTCACCCTCATGTCGTTCCAAACCTGTGAGAACTTCGTTCATCTTCGGAACACAAATTAAGATATTTTTGATTCATTCTGAGAGCTCTCTGACCCTCCTATACTGCCCTACAAAGGCAAAAGACCTTTGAATCTTTGAGTGTGAAACTGAGAAAAATGACTTTAAAGTTTTGTATTTGTCCAGCCAAATTAATTATAGGTAGGACACTGGAAATTTGGCAATTGGATGATTTAGTAATGAAAATAATCTACATTAAAAAAAATTGTGGACTCAGACTAGATTTTTACCCCTATTTTGAAGTTATTGTACTCTGCTTTTGCATTGTCTGCAAAAAGTGAGAAGTCACATCAAGGCAAAAGGCAGTAACTTCCACATTATCAATATTTGCTGATCACCATTTACAAAATCGTTACAGTAACACCTGCATAAAATCTAGTGATCATGGGCTATCTCATATAGGCTATTGCATATAGTAATGTGACTGTATTAATGGTTGTTGTTTTTTGACCGTAACAAGCAGACTAAAAGTAGGCTAAAACATGTGACCGTTTTGCAACCAATTTATTTGCTATGCTCAGTAACGTAAAAGAATGCTAGACATAGGGATGTAACAGTATGAACATTTCTTATCACGAGTATAGTGACCAAAATGATCATGGTTACCAGTATTATCACGGTATTGTTAAAATGTGCTGAAGATGTTCAAAAAGTACAGACACATAAATCACTTCAAGTTTTATATTTAAAAATCAACAAACAACAAATAAAATGACTTTGTTTGCATAATCACTAAAACAATAACATCACCAATGATGTTCGGATTTTAAATGACAACTTGACTAACAACAGTTTAATAGCATGTTCAAATATCTAATGTAAATTTTCAAATAAATCTTTGAAAAAGTTTTATAAAAAGGTAAACCTCACATTTCAGCCTTTAAATAAAGAAAAGTTAAGTCAGACCGATGATTGATTAATAAATGATTATATGTATTTTATCTGCTCCATAAATAATTCTAGATAACTTATCTGAATTGTTTAAATGTGCAGAATCCACATAAGTTTGTTTTTCATCAACCGGTCAAAATTTACAGCAGAGCATAAAAATTGGGTCCGTTTTTGGCTAGACAGAAAATGCACACAGGCTGAATGTAAATATAAGTCTCTGTAAATCCACTCTCTGACAGCAGGTGGCGCTTATGGAAACTCGTAAACTCCATGGAAAAAGCAGCATTGCGATTAAGAACACTTCTTTTAGGTATTACATGGAGTGAAAATAAAAACAAAATGCCATCCAATCGTTTCTGAAGGCAGTCAGAACCTTCAGATGTACATTCATATAATTAATTAAATTAATATATTCATTTATATTTCCCTTAGCACTCTTTTAAAACCTCCCTGCTTTTCCGCCCTGTTTTCACTCAAAACGAAACTACTCTGCGGGCTGTATGCACATGAGACTGTTACTGAAAACTGTGCTTTATGCTGGACAGATTGCAATTTAAATGTGGCAGACTTTAAATGGACAGTAAAAAAAAAATAAATAAAAAAAATAAAAATATGCAGAACACCGTATAACTACAAGCTGTAACCATAACTTCACTTTAACGTGCAGTTCAACGAAGGCAGAACGCCGTAACTCAGTTTGAACGTTCCAAACAACGCGAAAGCGCGGTAACGTGTTATACAGTGTTCTGCCTTGGTTTCTCGGGGGCTTTTCAAAGTTATAGTTGAGACCACCCATTATTTTCTCAGAAAAACAATGAAATTGACTCAAGATACTTATGCACATGGTAAAGGATGTCTTGAATGTCCCAAAAATATCAATAACTCATTTTCGACCAAAATCGAAGTTACGGTCTTTTGCCTTTGCACGGCATTATAGACAGCAATGTAATTACCACGATCAAGGTCCAGAAACGTAGCAAGGAGATCGGTAAAATAATCCATGTGACATCAGGGGTTGAACTGTAATTTTACGAGGCTACGAGATTACATTTTTGCACGTAAAGAAAACAAAAATAACAACTATTCAACAATTCGTCTCCTCCGCATCACCCTAGCGACATTTTGGAGAGTATCCACTGAACGTAAACAGTGTACGCAATTCTGTCTCAGCTGCGTTACTAAAGTCGTTACTTTAGTTTTTTTTTGCGTACAAAAAGTAATCTTGTAGCTTCGTAAAATTACGGTTGAACCCCTGATGTCACATGGATTATTTTACTGATTTCCTTGCTACTTTCTGGACGTTGATCGTGTTAATTACATTGCTGTCTATAGGAGGGTCAGATAACGCTCAGAATGCATCAAAAATATCTTAATTTGTGTTCCGAAGATGAACGGAGGTCGTACAGGTTTAGAACAACATGAGGGTGAGTAATTAATGACAGAACTTTCATTTTTGGGTGAACTATCCCTTTAAGGATACACACATACATATATACACATATACACACACACACACACACACACACACACACACACATAGGGTAAACGTACCTATTAAGCACACTTACATTTTTTAGATCAGATAACAAAAAACAACAAATAATGTATTATCATACTTGATGTCTTAACCAATTGATGTGTTTGTTACTATATTCCTCCTATAATTTCAAGTCAATCAGATCATTGCACACTGAGATATGGGTCTCCATATGTTCACACAGTATGGTGGCCATTTTGAAAGCGGTCTAAAAACTTTCACCAAAAGAGTAGCCCCTTAAATGTGCATTTTTTTTAGATGTTTAAGCCTTTATTTTGGGTAAGTTTCACTACTTATTGTAAAATTAAGAGATTAATGTTCATTCTTTTGCATATTATAACCTGGAACTTGGATGTGGGAAATAATTACATTAGATCCAAAAGATAGTTTTAGCAACACAGCGGGCTCCAAATGACGTCATTTACTCAAGATGGCATACGGCCATACTGAGATGTATTCGCTTCACTTTTCTATAGTGGAAGGAAGCGGAGACGCGTCATCCATCTTTTTTTACAGTCTATGATTGATACCCCTAAAAAATTCTTATGATTGACGTATATTCCTATTCATATTTGCAGCGCAGATGCTACAGAACACAGTTAGCTGACTAGCTGTATAAGATTGTGTGCTACGCTAACATATTACTGCACAGGCATTACTGGCTTGTACTTTTACATCCATAATATTATAAATTGACAGTTTATTACTGGTCTATCGTTTTACAGTGCTGTAATTTTTAAAGACTTCATGTTATTTTAAGGTGAGCTTAAAGGGTACACGACTATGAAAATCACACAGCTTCAGTGTGACATCAATAAGAAAAAGTATAATTTCATAGATATTGTTAATAATAGTTGTTCATATTAAAATATGTATGAACTTAATACATGACCTAGACTATTTATTTAGCAAAATCCTGTCATTTTAATAAATATTACATTACAATATTACATTAAAAATTGTTGCTGCTCCAATTAAGCTCAGTGTGCTCTCTTTAAGCTCTTCCACATTGAACTTCTATGTAATTACTTCATAAACAAACTGATGGTTGTCACTTTAAGTTAAGTTAATCGATTTTCTATGGAATCAGTCGACTCAAATCTACAGACTGGCTCTGATCTTTGGCAACTAGCATCAACTTCTCCAGACTGTAAATCTGTGGAAAATCGGGGGAAAAATCGTGTAGTGTATTCCAGCCATAAGAGACTAGAGATAAGTTGACATCTATTTAAAAAGAAGTTTCATAATGAGACTAGTTTCTATGTTCATCCCCATGAATTAAATGTTTTATTGGTTTGTTCTATTTGATTTTTGAATGTGTTACTTAGCTGAACGTGGACTAGTATAGATGTTGCAATGTGCTTAGATGACACTTCACGATGAATATATAACTGACTTGAATGCCTTGTTGCTTGACTTTAGTGTTCTGTTTTTTTTTGTGTGTGTGATTGACTTTGTACCTTCAAAAAATATATATATTTTTACAATTATTCTTTAAAAAAAATTCCTTAAAATAAACAAGAATTCTTTTAATAAAACATGTGAGCTTAATGGGAACAGGGGTGTGCTTAAAGGGTACAAAAATGTACCCATTAAGCACAGCCAGACTTTTTGAATTAAATGACGTACATCTTAATTGAAATGCTTTTGTTATTTAAAATAAAATTAAATATTTTTGTGAGAGAGATATATTTTTTATTTTAACAACTTTTGCACTGAAACCATTATCTTGTGCACTAAAAATGTCTCAATGTAGATTTTGGTGAGCTTAATAAGTACGTTTACCCTATATACATACAAATACACACAAACAAATATATATACACACACACATAAACATAAACATAAATATACACAGATATACATATACACACATACATGCATATACATACAGTTGCGCTCAAAATTATTCATACCCTTGGTAAATATGATCAAAGGAGGCTGTGAAAATAAATCTGTATAAATTCTTTTGATCTTTTATTTTAAAATTTACAAAAATGTAGCCTTTCATTGGAGAATAAGAATTTAAAATGGGAGAGAAATCTTATTATGAAATAAATGTTTTTCTCTAAAACACATTGACCACAATTAATCATACCCTTTTATTCAATACTTTTTGCAACCTCCTTTTTCCAAGATATCAGCTCTTGAGTCTTCACCTATAATGCTTGATGAATTTGGAGAACATCTGACAAGAGATCAGAGACCATTCCTTCATCCAGAATCACTCCAGACCCTGTAGATTCCCAGCTCCATGTTGGTGCTTCTTCTCTTCAGTTCACCCCACTCATTTTCTATAGGGTTCAGGTCAGAGGACTGGGATGGCCAGCAGAAGCTTGGTTTTGTTCTCAGTGTCATTTTTGGTTTGATTTTGTTGTTTGTTTGTGGATCGTTGTCCTGTTCGAGGATCCAACCGCAGCCCATTGTAAGATTTCTAGCATGGACAGTCAGTTTTTAATTTTTTATCTGTTGGTATTTGATAGAATCCTTGATGCCATGATGCCAACAAGATATCCAGGATCTCTGGCAGAAAAATAGGCCCACAACATTAAAGATACAGCAGTATATTTCATTGTACACACGGGATACTTTTTTATCCCTGTGTTCACCAAACCCATCTTGAGTGTTTGCTGCTAAAAAGTTCATTTTTTAGTTTCATCTGACAATAGAGCCCAGTCCCGTTTGAAGTTCCAGTAGTGTCTAGCAAATGAATATGCTGGAGTTTGTTTTTGGATGAAAGTGTTTTCTTTTCTAGAATTTTTCTTGAAACCCTCCTAAACAACATGTAGTGATGTAGGTGCTGTTTGATCATTTTTTTGATAAATCTTTTTGACCCCAAGACTCAACTGTTTTCTGCAATTCTTCAGCTGTGATCATTGGAGCGTCTTTGGCCATTCAAACTATCCTCCTCACCTTGCTTTAAGACAAAATAGACTTACGTCCTCTTCCAGGCAGATTTGTAACATTTTCTATTGATTGGAAAATTTTAATTATTGCCCTGATGGTGGAAATGGGAAATTTTAATGCTTTAGCTCTTTTCTTACCGCCACTTTCTAATTTGTGAAACTTAATCTTTTGCTGCACAACAGAAATACATTCTTTGATTTTACTCATTGTGATCAATGATTAAGGGAATTTGGCCTTTGTTTCCCCTCATATTTATATTCCTAGATAATTTCATGTTCCTAGTCACCCTGGTGTGATAAAAAAATGCAAATATGAATAGGAATATACGTCAATCATAAGAATTTTTTAGGGGTATCAATCATAGACTGTAAAAAAAGATGGATGACGCGTCTCCGCTTCCTTCCACTATAGAAAAGTGAAGCGAATACATCTCAGTATGGCCGTATGCCATCTTGAGTAAATGACGTCATTTGGAGCCCGTGTCTGCGCAGCAGAGATTCATTTGGAGCCAGAGCCAGAGGTGGAGCCTCGGAATCAAACTCCCGCAGATCCAATCAACCATAATGACACGCCCCGTTTTTATAGCATCAAATTACTAGCTAAAATCAAATGCATCACAAAAACGAACAATTGAACATATCAGCGTGATAACAACTACCTTAAATGACCAAAACATTTCGGAAAATTGTATTGGGAGTGTAATTTATTTATTTATTTTGACTGAAATCCCATTCCTTTACATGGAGAGGGCGGGGTTTATGACCTGTACTTCAGCCAGCCACCAGGGGGCGATCATAGAGCCCGCAGCTTCACTTTTAAGGACGAGTGAGACACACCTGGTATCAATAATTGTGGCCATTGTGTACTAGAGGAAAATATTCATTTCATAATGTAATTTTCCCCCATTTTTGTTTTTTGCTTAAATTAAAGGTTTGATTTTTTTAAACACTTTTGAATGACAGATCAAATAGATAAATAGATAAAATAGATAAATGTGGCGTTATTTTCACAACCTTATATTTACCAAGAGTATGAATAATTTTGAGCACAAATGTATATACACATACATACATTTTGAGTACTTCAAAATGAAGATAAATAAGAATAAAATAATGAACATGTAAGAACCAAATGCTACTCTAAACAGGCAACAGTCATTCAACACGTATAGTGGGAAAGGTCTCTTCAGAAAGCCCTGTTCACATCAGTCAATAAGGTCAGGAAGCTTTTTGAGGTGAGGTCATTTTCCCCCCTCAAAATACATTCAAAGCACAAGTTAAGAAACTCCCCTCTGGGAGACTGAATTGCACATTGTGCAAGACCCTCGGTCAGGTTAAGTACTCTTTATTTCTAATAGCACTTTATACAATACAGATTATTTCAAAGCTTTTTTTTAGAATTAAAAAGGAAAATACCAGAATGAATAATGCAAAAATTAAAAAATGAGGCAGCTGTAGCAAGACAACCGTGTCATTATTCAGCTGCAGTCAGTTTTGGTTCAGTTCAGCTCAGTAAGTGTTGTGAAGCTCTGAAATGTTTTTGAGCGCATAAATATTGTTGCATTTCAAATAATTCCTCATTATATGGTGGTGCGATCAGGGAAATGCTTGAATGAGTAAATATTTCATTTAAATGAACCAGGAGCTGGTTAACATGAACCACCTGGTGAAACATTTAAATGCTAGCTCTCAAAAGTCAGCGGTCTGAGCGGCCTAATAAAGTACAAAGAAGCTTTCCATTGTGTTCTGTCTGATGTTTGTTTTTACTGTTATATTTGAAAAAAGCAACAACAACAACAAAAAACGCATTTGTTAAAAGAGCAACAGAAACAATGACATTTCTGAAATATGCAAAATAAGACACATTTGAAAACAAAACATTTGTTTGAGGAGGAACACAAAGCAAGGTCCTGGCTGGTAAATTAGCATTAAACTCAAAACAGTGGAGTTTAAATGTAGACACTTACCTGATCAAAGAGCTGTTTGCCAGTGGTGTTGGGTTGGATGGCAAATTCCAGTTCCGCATCCATAGTAGTCACACGCACATTAATCTGGACACAAGAATAAAAAAAAATATATATATTATAAATTATCCTGATTGTTCATTTTCATTTTACACCAATTACGGACCAATTAAGACTGATTAGTATACTGATACTCATGAAATATCACACTCCTGGAAGACTCTCTAGGCCAATCAGATTCCAGGATCTTAAAAGAATTAACTATATACACGCAGACACACACATACACACACACACACACATTTATTATCACCACAATAAGCCATGTCACTAGTAGGCTTCTGTTTTGATTAAGCAGTCCCAATTACTTCTCAGGGTTTATGTTGTAGCAACAGTATTTTTTTTTAAATGTCTTTTTTTTCTGATTAATTGTGCGGACAATAAATGTAAGTATCTATCATTCTCTCCACCTCATACAAACATGCACATAAGAGAAAGGTGATCCAATGAGCCGTCCTACTGGGATTGAGTTACAACAGAGTTTTCAGTGGCTCTGTCTGCCATATACTGCAGCTTGGCCTTCCTTTCTCCCCTCTCATCCCCACTGTCATTAATTTCTAATGAAAGCTCTAGGATGCATCACATAGTATACCATGAATACAGACATACTGTATGATCCTCCTATGGACAGATGAATCCAAAGCCAATGCTATGTTTCATAAGAAGAACCTCACACCAACCGCCAAGTACAATAATGGTAGTGTGACAATTTAAGGATGTTTTGCGGCATCATGGACCTGGACACCTTGCCATTATTGAAAGAAAGGGACTATGATGAAAAAATAAATAAATATGATAAAAAAATCCAGAAGAAGCCATCTATCTATGCACTGAAGCACAGAGAGACAATGATCTGGAGCCTACAAATGTCAGAGCTTAGGCAGTATTTTCTTCCACGTTAGTGTGAAACATATATAAATAAGTACAGGGAGTGGAGTTGCAGTTATTTCTAATAATGGTGTTGTAGCCAGTTATTGGATAAGGGGCAATCACTTTTTAGTGTAAAAACATTCAAAAAGAATCAGACACTGAATCAAAAAAAAAAAAAAAAAAAAAGAGCGTACATGTTGTCACTGTAGTATTTTTAGTCACAAGTTTAATAATTATCAAATATTATTTCAATGACTGAATAGTTCAAAGACTTGTCAGATGCTTTGTTTAGTGTTGCAGGACCTCATTTCTGGAGTAATACCTATATTGTGCTAAAAAGAAAGTAAACTGGGTGAAAAAAATAAATAAATCTCTAGACATCCACAAAACCCAGGTCTTTGCAAATTGCTTGTTGGGAGGTCTGGGTTATTTTGGGGAAATCTATCCATGACAGGGTTTAAAATACAATAAGTAAGAAAATCTGATATGTGCAAGAGGGTTGATGATCGGTGATTGTGCAAGCATCCATGGTAGATTGTTCAGCCTCAACTGGTCTTTTTTCCCCCCTCATTTTCCTGGAACATGTTGGTTTTGCAAAATAATTTTCTCACTCATTCTCAAAAAAGAAATCAGCCCTTTTGACAAATCCACTAAAGAGGATATTTGAACGAATATTATCAGAGCTCACTTCGGTTGTGTCAGAACTCAACGGTGCCATCTTTCCTCCAAACTCAGTGTATGCATCGCATTGGTGATTTTTTTCTTCTTTTAAAAACACAGAATTCAACTTGTCAAGAATTGTTTTCACACCGTCATCCTTTTTCAAATCACCTGTGGACATTTCTAGAGCGTCATCTTTTGCTCTCCTGTTTGTGATAAAGTGACAACCATGGTGAAAGCTTGTTTCTTTATTTCCAGTTCAGTAATGCACATCCACATTTGAATTAAACTGAGGTGGAACCTTGTAGTTTACAACAACAATCCTCTTCTACCAATGTTAATCATGAATGGCGACAGACAAAAATCTTCTATTCGAAGCACCACAGTCATCACCGTCTGCTTCGTCCACACCAAGCTCCACCCTAACAACAGAGGAAAAGGAAAACCACCACACCAAACATATTCTCTTCCACAAAGAGAAGTGCCCCTACATGAACTAGTTACCAAAACTTGTTGAATACTTCATTGCATTCTTCTTGTAACATTATTACACTATAGGGTACAACAGGGGTATAGGGTATAACTTTCGTTATTTAAACACTGTTGCTTTAATTATCTCAAGCAAAACTGAAAATCATAAAGAAGACCTTTGTCTCAAAATATATGCATTCATTTTAGCGATTCTCATTTGCTACTTAAATCTACAACATTTTAAAAAACGAAATATTACATCAAGCAAGCACAGAATCAACTTTGTGCTGCTGCACACGATTGCGTCAAAGATCAGACAAATCTGCACGTGCATCTTGAAAAGCGAATGTTTTGGAAAGTGCTAAGCCATGTTTTTGTGCCATCTAGTGGTTTAGATGAAAATAATACCAAAGGCGCCTTTTACCCTGGGGGCGCCTTTAGCTCCATTGTACCCTACATTGTTTCTATACATCTATTGAAAGGTCGCATGTCAAAACAAATCAAGGTTCAACGATCACAAAAAGCAAATATGTATATGTAAATTTATATAAGCAAGTAAACTGCAGAAATGATCTTTTAAATCTCCTTAAATTAAAAGAAAATCAAAATGGAGTTACAATAGCAGGCTCACACTGGCCTGAGCACATGGAAGCATTTAGCAGGCTGTGAGAGTTTAGGAGGTGAATTGCATGTTCAGCTGAATGGAGCTGAATAATTCACAGCAGGAACAAGAGCTGATCTCCCACTCACACCATTTACACCAGCTATTTCAGTCTCTGGTTGACGGTCATGTCAACAGCTAAAGTAAAATAAGCAGGACATGGTGTGTGGAAAACAGGACCACTATTACGGACCATATGAATTACTTGTATCTGATGCTGCAGAGGCTGTTGAATTCAGATTTTCAGTTAAGTAATACCAAAGTCCCTTTAAGGCAAGTCATGTCACTCGGCGGCCATCTTTGAATCGCCTCTCGGGCATGCAAGTGCAATTCCTATCTCTTTGAATGGGGAAACACCAAATTCTCCAAAACTGTTCACTAAGCTTACGATTAAATTTCATATTTTAAATCACCAAAGAAATCTGACAACAACTGTGCAACATAAATGTTGTATATTTTGCTCAAATAACGTAAAAAAAAAAAAAAGAAGCTTGCGCAGGTCTCAGAACGCCGACTGTTTCTATAGCAACCAGGACTTCTAATGGCAGCTGCAGTGACGTGCTGACTTTACAGATTAGCAATTGTCTCTTTCATTCAGAAGGCGGGGCTTCATGCGATTGAGCGGTCATATTGAGCGTTGTGTTTTTCCCCATTCAAAACTATACAAGTGACACGTCTTGGGTATTCTATAGTCTTTGGTAATACTCAGGTTTAAAAATGGAAAATGTGCTGCCTTACATGACAGACGATTCAAAATAACCATTTGGCTGATTCCTGAGCGGTCCTCAAAGAAACTCAGAACTCCAGGGCCCTGTAGCACAATAGACTGCGGTCTCAGAGGACAACAGAATCTTCTGCTACTAAAACCTGCTCACCTAAAACAGAAGAGCCTAGTCTACTGTCCACCAGCACAAACATGTGCATACACTCATAGACTGAGTAAAAGCAATGAGCAAGAAAGGTAGAGAGTTTAATTGGCTATCTAAGAGATAATCTTTAGATGTCCATTCGTCTGTGCGTGCCTGCCTGAAACAAAACAAAACATAGCAGAAAGAGGGGAGATTAGATAAGCGATTTACTTGTTTAAGATAACTCAATCTCTGATTTTTTTCTCCCCCACTGTATATGCTTCCACTAGTGGACATTATCAGAAAATATGGAATCAGTTTCCACTGTTATGCTTATGATAATCAGCTTTATATTTCCCCAAGACCTTACAAGGTGCGTTAAGCCTTGTTCAGACTGTCAGTCCAAATCTGATTTTTGTGCATATCCAATTGACCCTTCGCAAAGAGCCTGATGGACAGGCGATCTGACCAATCATAATGCCACATTTGTCATCTTATCTGGCAAACAAATCAGACAGCAGAGTAGCCTAGATTTAGGTGGACTTAAACTTGACAAAATCGTGTGTATTGACATTTTTCCACGGTTGAAATAAAATACGATATAAATGTTCATTCATGTTTATTTCATGTTTTAAGTAAATATGAAAAGACAATCGTTTCACATGCCGCTTGAACTGAGGCACTACAGTGATCTGTCACGACACATTAAAGAGCCACAAAATGGTATTTATTGTTTGAAAAATTTGAAAGCTGAGACCTTGTTTCATACCAGAAGTAACCTGCTGTCAGTTTCCTCTTTGCTCTGCGATGTATTTTTCACTGCATGAAAACATGTGCAATGTGAGAGCGGCATGGCTTGTTAGACATGGCAACAGTACAAAAAAGTTTTTGGAAATGTATCTGAAATTCTCTGCCCCTTTGCAACGCTAACTAAACACACCTGAACCAGCTAATCAAGGTGTTCAGGGTTACTTGATAATTACAAGCAGGTGTATTGGAGTAGGTCTGCAAAATTGTAGCTCTCCAGAACCAGGGTTGGAGATCCCTTCACTAAAAGGATTCTAGAAAATAATCTCTCTCTTTTTGTTATCAACGACTCCCAAACGATTCGCTCAATGATTCATTTTTCCAAACCCCTCCTTTGTGTGATGCTAATCTGCGGTGATTGGTCTGATTGGTCGATTTCATTTCCATTTCCAAAGCAGCATTTGTGAGTGTGCTGCTTTGTGTACAGCGTTACCAGGAAACCGCTATTTTTAACTCTCCAAAAGCAGCACCTAGTGGCAAAGAATGAATTTGCATTTTCAGTCAGACCAACATGAAAATCAAGTTTTCCCAGGTCTGCGCGCGCAAAAAGTGGGCAGGCAATATGAAACGGCTTGGGATTCATTTTAAAAACGACTCATTTTAATGATTCAGAGTCTACTCTTTCTTTTGAGAGACAATAACTTTATACACGGTGCACTTTCAGATTTAAAACTTTGCAGGATGTTTTCATTCACTGCATGAATGTTACACACTGCATGAAAGGTAATTTTCAAAAATCCATAATAGGGATTAAAAACATGACAAAACATTTGGGGACATATTCTCAAATTTTAAAGCTCAAAGTAGCTCCTAACATGGACATTTAGGAGCAACTTTTACTCTTAAAAATTAGGGGCGTCACTCCTAATTTCAGGAAATTTTCATCTAAGATTAATTCACAAAGCATTTAATGCAAAAAGCAGCTCCTAAACCCCTTTTAAATCACTAGAGTGTTATTCACATTGTAAAAACATGGCTTCTGCTCTCAATACACATGAAACAAGTATTTTTATGACATTTACAGTTATCAGGTATAGCCTGCCTGAATAATTAAGTCATTGTATATTAATATAATATTCTAAAATAAAGATTCACACTGCCTGAATCATTCATGTTCTGTCTGTCTATTAGGGCTGCACGATATTGGAAAAAAAACTCACATTACAATATTTTTTTTTTCTGCGATATATATTGCGATATGGAGGAAAAAAAAAAAAAAAAAATCACCTTGAATAGTTCTATGGCATTGATTTTGCTTAAAGAAAAGCGGATTTGCTCTGGAATTTTTACAGAAGCAGTGCGAGAAAACAAACTTGTCAGATTCGGACAGGATTCATTTGAAAACAAATTTCTCTAAACTCCTATAGAAATCTAGAGAGGGGCGCATCTTATGCACGCGCACAAATGTCAGTCAACGTGATCGTTTTATTTTCATCAGCATGGGTTTGAAAATCATATTTCACTGGTTCGGACTCATGCCAACGAGAATTCGATATGAATATTTAAAATGCTGGAATGCTGCGGTGAACTTGTGGTGAAAAGTAGCAGCAGTCGTCCAGAAGGGAGCAGAGGAAAAAGGTACTCCTCTCAGAAAATGAACAAATAAAGATCATTTTAGATGTTTGATTACTATTTGGAGAATTGGAATCACTAGAAGGCATCTTAATGAACTCATTTTTGTGAAAACCTCACAATTCAACCAAAAGCGACATTTTTCACTTCTTTTGCCTGTAGCTCAAAATTAGACCGTGCACATTCCAGCTCATTTTGCCAGCACGGGTCACATATGATTTATAAATGGTTCTCATGATTTAAAGATTTATGATGAATGCATATCATCTTTTGGCATCTTTGATTCTATAGCTGTGTGATTGAGGAATTTTTGACCACAAAGAACAAAAATGCAATAACCTTTTACAAACAGGCAGCGAGGCTTGGAGTGACCGAAATAGCAATAAGCGGACATGGTATATCTGGGCGAGAGACGAACATGTGATAGATGGCGTCTGGGGTCTTGTTACACATTTAGATTTAGAAATATCTTTGCAAGTTTAGCCTTAGAAAAGTGTAGCCGGTGAAGCACTTTGGACTGTATTTAAGTCCCCATGTAGTGAAAATCAAGTTTATGTTGTTTATTTGTTTTTTAATATGCTTTTAGACAAAATGTGCCAATCCATTAAATCAACACCATTGCTGAGTATTTTCTCCTTAAAACTGTGCTTTCCCAATGGCAGTCCTAGAAACACGGTTTGAAACAGCCCTTTTTTTGCTATGTCACAAAAATCAATAACCAATCACGTCAAAGGATCCTGTGATTAGCATATCATTAACTGTACTGTATAGCAGGGGCTCTAGTGAGAAGGTAGCCAGGTCAATCTGGTATTTTTTCTGTAGATGTTTTGCTAGCTGTTGATATTTTTGACTATTTTCATGATGGCATGTACTATTAGTGCTTATTTATTTGTATTTAGAACCGCTAACTTGAATAATAACCTCCGCGGGTTATATATATTTTACAACAGTGTAAAAGTAGCCCGGAGTCAGACCCACCTCTCCCGCATTGGCGTCCATTCTTGGCGTTCGCGGGCGCGAACTGGAATCACAAACTTGGCTACATTCGAGTCTTCAACGAATGTTACAGTATCCACTGTAGTTGTCCGCTAGTAAAAACAGTTTTATCAGTCATCATCCGTGGATCAGGAGACCTTGGCTGGTGTGACTGAGTGGAGGCGGGGCTAATTTGTGTATTCATAGATACGTGTATAGTAAATGAGGCAAGGGTGTAGAGTTACATTCAAACTATTTTAAGGCATGAGAAAGTTATTTTCAAAAGAAAAACATTTAAATAATTCATTTTGATGATCAAAGATGAGTTTTAAGGGACAAAAATTGTGACTACAGGGGGACTTTAAAGGGATAGTTCACCCAAAAATGAAAATTTGATGTTTATCTGCTTACCCCCAGGGCATCCAAGATGTAGGTGACTTTGTTTCTTCAGTAGAACATAAACGAAGATTTTTAATTCAAACCGTTGCAGTCTGTCAGTCATATAATGGCCGTCAATGGGCACCCAATCTTTGGGAGAAAAAAAAACATGCACACACAAATCCAAATTAAACCTTGCGGCTCGTGACGATACACTGATGTCCTAAGACACGAAACGATCAGTTTGTGTGAGAAACTGAACAGTATTTATATAATTTTTTACCTCTGATAAACCTCAATGTCCGACTGTCACAACATCCGGCGCGTGACGCATCAACCTGCTCTGGCACATAGATATATATACATAGATGCCTCATTAGCGACGGTTTCTATGGGCCGCGATAAGCAAGGCTCTACGTATATATCTATGTATATATAAATCTATGTTCCAGAGCCGTTGACGCGTCACATGCCGGATGTTGTGGATGAGCTCAGGAGAGTTGGACATTGCCGTGTATCATTGAGGTAAAAAATGATATAAATACTGTTCAGTTTCTCACACAAACCGATCGTTTCGTGTCTTAGTACATCAGTGTATCGTCACGAGCCACAAGGTTTAATTTGGATGCGTGTGTGCATGTTTTTTTTTTCTCTCAAAGATTGTGTGCCCATTGACTGGCATTATAGGACTAACAGACTGCAACAGTTTGAGTTAAAAATCTTCGTTTGAGTTCTACTGGAGAAACAAAGTCACCTACATCTTGGATGCCCTGAGGGTAAGCAGATAAACATCAAATTTTCAGTTTTGGGTGAACTATCCCTTTAAGGCATGTCTTGAGCATATGGACGAGGACTGTTGCAGATATCTTAAAGTGCTGAATATCAATGGCCAATATAAAGCCATATCACATTTTCACAGCTAAAGAGCAGGCAATGTTAAAGGTGCAATAGGACATTGTTTTCAGAACAATTTTTGTTATGCTGGTTGAGAGTCTCTTCACATCCCGATAGCAGTCATTAAGTTAAGTGGTCTAAATGTATTTATATATTCTGTGGAAGGCGTAAGACCAAGAAATGTCCTTCCAATCAAAATGTTCAGTCCGAACACTATGAGAGGCTTTTCTACCTGCCTGTCAACATATGTATTTGTATACATATGTTCGCGCAGACAGGATACATCATCAGCGCGTTCACGTACGATGTGCAGACAGAGCGAGAATGGCAGGCAAACATCAACAACCAGACCTTCCATCCTGGTATTGTAGTACTGTTACTAACTATACTATACAGTTCTCTCACCAGTGAATGACATATGTATTGTAGTAATGATGTCTCTGGTCGTCTGGTCTGTGTACGTTCATGCGTTCAGGAGGCGTGGCTTTGGACGGCGATTTGCAGGGAGGGTGGGACGTATGATTTCAGTGCTATCAGGCTAAAGTCCTACTCTACTGCACCTTTAATTTCACATTCAGCACACAGTGATTGTGACATGATTATGACACAGCGCCAACTAGATATAGCACAGAATAGTTTTAAATCAAGGATTTAAGGTTTGTCAGAAGGAGAAAAAAAAAAAAAAAAAGTACACTTATGCAGGATACAAATTAACACAAAGGTTGGGTTTGGAAAGTTTGCAAAGTTTGTGGAAAACTTCAATATTCAAAGACTTGTAAAGTGATTTAATTTGTATTTGCTGAATGCCAACAGTATATGAAAACGTATTATAATGTTTATAAAATTTTTTTCATATACAAATATGTATTATTTTTTTATTTTTTATATCCACTTATATTTTATTAATATATTTCACATTTATTTTAATATTTCTGTCTAATAATTTATTGTTTACTGTCTTTGTTTAACAGTTCTGTCTAATGACGAGGGAGAATGTGAGCTTGTGTGCATTTGTGCTGAAGCGGTTGCGTTTTTTTAATGGATGTCTATATATGCCAATTTTTGTAAAACAAGTTATCCATTTATTCAAAATTGGAAATCTTATATGTTCGTTCCTTATATTTTATCATTTTGGTAAATTCCCATCTGTTTCCTGGAATTACCTAGTTAGCATGCATTTGTTTTCCATCAGTAGTATACAGTTAATAGGGCATTATTGCTTTTCATTTACAATTATGGTGGAAAGCAGCAGTTGTAGACAGTAGGAAAGACACATTCACAACAGTGTAAACAGGTGTGTGCATCTCCACATAGTCCAAACTAAAAGAGCATGTGTGTTTATCCCCTTTCTAAAATGCTCCCTCTTAATTGAATGTGCAGCTGTTGGATAGTAAGCCGTTTATAGAGGCTTTGCTGAAGGAAGCTTCAACTGCCGACATACTCCCTTCCCCCTGTTCTGAACTCCAAATCCCCTCTGCTGCACCTGAAGGCAACAATGTCCCTGTGAGCTAAGAGCTGGGCTGAACAACGATGTTTCAATTCAGTTCACAAACACAGTCTGCAAGCAAAAAGGGAAAGCAACTGCTCTGCTAATGCGGTTCATTTTAATAAGTGTGAACACTGCCTTTAAGTTGTCTACACTGCATATTAAATATTTTATTTACATCACACTTACACACTGATAGTTAGATTTACATTTAGTCATTTAGCAGATTCTTTTATCCAAAGCGACTTACAAATGAGGACAATGGAAGCAATCAAACTAAAAAGAGCAATGATATGCAAGTGTTATGAATAGTCTCAGTTAGCCTAACGCAGAATAGAAAAAGAATAGAGCAAGCTAGTGTTAGAGGCCTTTTTTTTGCTGATTGTATAATAAATAAAAAAACAAAACAAATAAATAGAATTGACAGAATACAAAAAGAATATATAGTTATAATAAAAAAGGCTTCACAAGCATGTAGAACAGTCAGTAAAGTTCATTGAATGAAAACTCCAGCATTTTGAGTGGATGCACCACATGCGCTTACGGTCTTCTTCAATAAGCTAAACTTAACATTAAATCGCAGTATACACAGTATTCCCCAATTTTATATCATCAGCAAAAATAGTGATATCGCTAATATTCAATGTACTGCCAAGCCCTAACACACATATTTATAAAGAACAAAGAAATTCTCAGGGCCTATGTAAATGTTGCCAGAACAAGATAAACAAAACTACAGACAGAAAACAGTACAAAAACAGTGGAAAAAAAAGTCCTGAAGTCTTGAGCCCTGAAGAAGAGCTGCACGATTATGTCAAGGCTGATAGCTGCATTTGGTGACTGGCTTTACAACTTAATGACAGTAATTGCAATGTAGGCAATGTAGTTTTAAACCTGTGACAGGCATGGGGGATTAAGTGTCTATGGGCAAGTCTGCGCTCTTAAGGACAAAAACAGATCAAGGAATCATAAAGCTTTACCATCTGGTCCTCAAGAAAGACCAGTGTACTCAAACACACCTTTTAATCCTTTCACGCGCAAGTTTACAATATTTTATCTGAGCCCCCATTGCGAGTTTAAGGAAACTGTTTTAGAATGTATTAAGGGTGTAGTTTTGGAGGAATTCTCCTCTTAGGTGACTCTTGTGGAGGGGACATTTTTAAAAAATACATAATTATTTCACCTAAATGTTTAAAGTTACAGTGCATTTTTGTTTTTACAATGGGGAAAGTGTTGCACAATAGCTTACACACAGCACAATTCTGATATTGTGAGCAGTATGTGAGGCGGCCTTAAGCCCAAAGCTCAGAGTACGTCACTTCTTCGTACCCACTGTTGGTGCGAATGCAACCCTTTAAATGATACTGGGAAATAGTTAGCGCAAAATCGTCCCAGTACTTTAGTACTGTACTTTTAGTTCTGGAACTAAAGCGGTGCGAAAGGGGCTATTTACATGTGTGGAGTGACTCAAACTCCATCTCTGCATGTTGTTGTGAGTTTGGGTTTATTGTAACGTTCATCTGGGAATGCAATGTGCGCCATTTCATCAGATTTGTAAGGTAAATAATTTATAAATCTACACAAACACAGGAGAATACATCTCGATTTCAAATAAAAGCTCAAACCCTTACTCTGAGTTTACAGGTTTTGATGTCCACATATTCAATTAATTAAAGTGGCTAGCATTTCTGACCTAAAGAAATGGCCAAATATTAAAGATTAAGTGGACATTTAAATTAAATGGTTCTTGGTCAATATTAAACAAGGATTAGATCTCGCAGTAATGTGTAAAAATAATCATCAGGCCGTCAGCGCCCCGTGCAGGCCTTTGTTGTTATACGTAATGTACATTAGCTCTATTGTTTATAATACTTAATGTATTTTAACCGTTTTGTTGAATAAAACCATATGATTTCTTGCTTTTGATAGTTTATTTGAACAAATTAATATTGCATCATTAATCATATAAGTTGATGCGATGTTTACACAGTATGTGTTTACACAGCGTTTTAAATCATGGCGGGTGAGGGCGTTTTCGTACACGTTTAGCCAATCACCTGTATATGTATTTTAAGTCATTTTAAAAGCTATTGTTCACTTAAATCTATTTTTATTACCACAAAAAAAAAAAAATAAAATAATAATTATAGGGCCCTTTGAAATCCGTTTTATTTCCAAATTCAGTTTCTTTTTCCCCCATTTTCATTTTTCTATACTCTCTCTTTTAATAAATCAAAAGCATCTCCAATTAATTGATTTTATATTAAAGTATTATTATTATTATTTTTTTTTTTTCCAGAAATACTGCACATTTACATTTTTCACCTAAATAAATTCTGGTAAATAAAATTTCTGGTAAATACTCCTTTAAAAAGGGTTTATAATTTTATTAGTAGTAGACTAGAAGACGTGGATATGTTGTCATTCTTACACTATAATACTGAACTTTGATTTCAGTGATTTGGACTATGAGATGGACACTTGCTTCTTGCACTCTGTTGCACTTTACTTTTGCTTTAAAAAAGGATTCAATAGAATTTTGGATTTCATTTGGTTTAATAAAATATTCTTAAGTAAAATTGTTGACCTTTTTTGTGGGAAATTAATCGATAAATTAATCGACAGATTAATCTAAATACAAATAGCCATTAGTGGCAGCCCTTCTTCTCAGACAACATGCAAGCCCAGAATTGTGTCTTCTTGCACTTGAACAAACAAATACATAAATTAATGTCAAAATACCATCTTGACAGGAATCCTCAAAAACAGTCTGTTATGTCTTCAGTGAACAAGAAATCAGATGGGTATCATATTGGATTCATATGTCTTTAAAGGGTCATGAAACCCCAGACTACTTTTTCTGAGATTTTAGCAGAAGTGTTTGTGTTGTATATCATAGAAGGCCATGTTAGCATCTGATCATTTTAACTTTTGGAGAAAACTGGTTAATTTTAAGCTTGTTTGTGCTATTTTCATCTTCCGGGGTTTAAAATCTATATCGTGTTGACGTCACGTGGCAATGGACTATAGTACATCGATAACGCATCGGTGTCTATTTAATTATTCATGAGACTGTGTGTTCTTATCCAATGAGAAGACGCTTCGCTTAATTATTCACAACAGCATGTGTTGAATTGCTATGACAGAGGCTTCAGACTGTGAGATCACGCACACTAACAGAGAAACGTTCATGATCAAAGGAGAGCGTTTGTTTTTGCTTTGCAATAAGAGTTCGGTACAAACGCGATTCATTCACTTTAGTAAGTGTAACCGTTTTTACAGCTCCGTGACACAACCCATCAAAAGGCTTATATAAACGAAGCAGAATAAGCCTAAAAAGTTATCAGAGGTGCAACAGCCCGTTCATATACATGTTTTCGTTGGAAAGCAAATGGCTGTGCATTTATTAGTGTTTTTAACTCGATGGGAGCGAAATGAAAGTGTCTGAACCCAAAGCTGTGTGTGTAGTCTGTCTCCCCTCTTCCCCCTCCGCTCCACAGATCACCACGCCCACTTTTTTTTTTTTTTTTTAAAGGGGTCATATAATGCCCATTTTCCACAAGTTGATATTATTCTTTAGGGTCTTAATGAAAGGTCTGTAACATAGTTTGGTTAACATTTCTCATTGGTAGTGTAAAAAACACCTTTTTCACCCTGTCAAAACAGCTCTTGTCAGAGCAAGCGGTATTGTGTCATTCTCCTTTAAATGTTAATGAGCTCTGCTGACTCCGCCCCTCTCTTCTAGCCGCTCTGAGGGACTGTTTACTTTAGCCGCATTCATTGTGAAACTTGCTAATTAGCACATTATTAGGAAAGGCCATTTGCCAAGATTCATTTAAAAAAACCTTGTACTCACTTTTTCTGGAGGTGAAGCTGGATCACGAATGATTCACGCGAACATAGACGCATTTAGGTAGATGGAGGGCGCATTCCCTTCAGAACAAAACCTAATCCTCTTCAGATGACGGGAGTAAATGACTACTGCTATGTTCATTATTACATCCAACAACAAAACACTTTAACAAAACACTCGCTTAGGAGTCATTTTTGTCTACATCTGCTCCGGCGGTGAAACAACTGATGACAGCTCACTCAGGGTGGGTCTGAGGTAAGACACCAGTGCAGTCTGTGCTGAAAAGCTGCTGTCAATCAACAATCGTGGGAGGGGCCTCCGTCCGTGTGACGTCACACGGACAGACGGCTCGATTTGAGAAAGGGGTAAAGATTTAACGGGATTACAAAAAAAAAAAAACACTGGGTGGATTTTTATCATTATAGGGTGGTTGTGTACACACACTGCCAACACACATTTCAGTTCAAACAACTTGTAAAAGTACATGTAGCATTATATGACCCCTTTAAAACTGTGGTGAGAACTAACCAGTGCTGAAACAGGAGGTTTCACGACCCTTTAAAGTTAATCCCACAAAAGGACAGAGAGAAAATCAGCTCTTCAAAACAAAATTGACAATATATGTATATATAGGTTCATTATACAATTGCAAGGGAATGTGAATAAGAGGTAAGGTAAGCCAAATAAATAAGTATAAATACTGTTGTCTATTGCACATGATTATTGCACAATGGGGACATTTAACTGTTCAATAAGTAGATGGCCTGAAGAAAAGAATCTTTGTGCTTGGCTGTTATGGTGCCGCAATGCTCTGTAGCGCCAACCAGATGGCAACAGTTCAAAGAGAAAGTGACCTGGATGTGAGGGGTCCAGAGTGATTTTACCAGCCTTTTTACTCACTCTGGATACGTACATTTCCTGGAGAGTTGGAAGGGGTGTGCCAATGATTCTCCCAGCAGTCTGGACTATCTGCTGCAGTCTTCTGAGGCCTGATTTGGCTAGTAGTTTTTGTTGTGATATCGAAATTGTTGTTGAGAATTGTGAAATTTAACAAAAATTTTAGTGTCATAAGCTTTAGTAGAATACAATATAATGGGTCAAAAACAATAATCATTTTATACAACAATAATAGCAAGCACTTTGTGGTGGGGCCAATGAAAATGTTGACAGGGCAAGTAAAGATTTTGTGTTTTTAAAGCCTTTATAATGATTATGCTATTTAATTGATTTGTAGGCACCACAATGTTAGTTTACAATGCATCACAAACAGGGAATCTCTCAGCTTTACAACATGCAAATTTATCCACTTCTACCAAAATACGTGAAACCGAGAAGCTGGTGGACTGGGAAAAGAATATAGTCATTTGAAAAAGATAACTTTATACTTCCTTACACAATACATGCTGGATGAGAAAAACAAGTGTTTAAAAGCTTTTTTGTTTTTTTTACACTTCTGTGTATTTTTACAAACTATACATGTTTTGCATGTGTGTATTTGTTTAAAACATTAAATTGTTGTTGAAAACACTGCTCAGTTGTGATACACGCTCTTATCACACCAGTACGAACATAAGTGTTATAAAAAGCAAAAAAAAAAAAAAAACACGCACACAGCAACAACGAAACACACACAACAAACAAGACATTCCCAAATTTCCAGGTGATCTATTTCACCATTGCACCATTCCACCAGAGGAAACAAAAACACAAGGCTGCTTGTGGGGCCTCATTCTAGGAGGTCTATTAGGTCATAATCACCCCATGCAGGGCAGGATTGTAGGTTTAGAAGAGTGACAGGACCTTCCCTGTTGCTCACATGAATAATACATTTCACCCTCACACACTCCCACTGCTCTAGTCACAGTGGTGGATTCACTAGGAGACCAGGCAAGAATGTCAGAGTTACATAACCAGATGACTGAGGGAGGCAGAGGTTAAAGTGGTCCACTTGTTTGCCTGCTCTTGTAGTGCTGTGAAAGTTCATAGTTGTTTTTTTTTTTGTTTTTTTTATTGTATGGTATTTAGTGTAATAGCATTTACAAAAAATTACAATGAATGAATTTTACGATTCCGATACTAGTATCGGAAATTCCACCGATACCACAAAAATTCTGGTATCGGCGAGTACCTGAACCCATGTACTGATCCGAAACCATTTTCTTAAACAAGACCTAGTTATGCCGCTAGTTTTGCTTAATGCTGCAAATCGGAAATCAATTTATCTTGAAGAAATACAAACGTGGTAGCACATTGCCAGTAAATCACTCGCATATGCGACTAAATCTTCACCCTGGGCAACTAAATGATGTCTAATATTAGCCACTGGCTAATAAATGCTCAGATTTTACTCGCCAGTGTGTGAGTTGGAGGCTATATTATAAGTTTTACACAAATATATTTTCACTCGCCGAACACTCTGACTGAACGCTTCAAAGTTTCACTCTCCGTCAATCGATCGGTGCTATTTTTCAGATCATCTGAATGGATGCGCAGCGCACATCTATTTGATGTACTGTAAGCTCTAGTGTGAAGCGCACCACTTGCCGTCGCTTTTATTTTTTCACACACGCAAAGAGAGAGAGCGAGAGAGTCTTACATGTAGCGCATCAATTCTGTATGGTATGTAAACAATATTCTTTGTTGTTCACTAACAAGGACCACGCATCAACCATGCAGATAATACTTTATTACGATGAAGACAGGATGAAAGGAATTGGAAGGGATGGGGTGTAATGATTCTCTGAACTGGCTGATCAGGGAAGTCTTGTTGAGAGAGACTTAGAGTGGGGGCTTCGTCTCTGTAGATAATATGTTGGGTTATTAGAAGACCCCCTTTGATGCAGCCTGTGGAAGAGATGCGGGATGTTTAAAGATATAAGGAGAGGAGGGAGGGGGGAGGAAGTGGGATGAATGGATGGATTAGAGGGGAAGGGTGGGTGGGAACAAGAAACTGAGACAAACAGTTCAGAGAAGGTCAGGTTTGCATAAGTAGATGACGGGTAGCGAGCTGATTGGTTGAGGTGTGGCCCTGCTCCCGAACTTTAGTTAACTCATTAACTCCATTTCACTAACAAGGACCACACATCAACCATGCAGATAATACTTTATTACGATGAAGACAGGATGAAAGGAATTGGAAGGGATGGGGTGGGGTGTAATTATTCTCTGAACTGGCTGATCAGGGAAGTCTTGTTGAGAGAGACTTAGAGTGGGGGCTTCGTCTCTGTAGATAATACGTTGGGTTATTAGAAGACCCCCAAAGGTTTGAACGAGCTGATGTGGGCCTGAGCCTGAAGGAGATCGTTAAGATTGTTATGGATATAGAGACGGTATGCTTTGGATGACCAGCGACCCATGACTCTTATGGTTTTGTCCGAGATGCCTGCGCTGGCGGCCGTAGTGGCTGCTCCAATCCGGAAGGAATGTATGGAGTAGTGTTTAGAAGATATGCCGGAGGCGCTGAGAACCTTTTGAAAGTGCTTGTTAAACCAGGATCTCGTGGCCATTTTCCCATGTTCTGTAAGAAAGAGAGGATCTTGAGGAGAGGAATTATTGGCATGTCTGGAATGAGCATACTCCGAAAGTGGCTCGTAGGGGCCGAGGAAGGAGTTGAAGTGAAATATATAAATGGGAGTTGACTCTCCGAATTGGTCGGTTTTGCTTTTCTTCAGAGTGTAAATGAGCGAATCTGGAGTATGAGCAGAGATGTCAGAGAGGCTAGGATGGATGACAGGATTGAAAGTGGAAGTCGAAGGGGCAAATTCTGAGCACCTCAAGAAGCCGAAGAATGCGAGAAGAAACATGCATTCTAACTTTCGGTCTATCGAGGGGCTCATGTAGCCTGAGCGTAATGTGTGAATACACTGGCTCAGAAGATCAGAAGTTAATGGTAAGCGTCTAGTTATGGTGGCTGGTTCTTGTTTCCGTAGGCCTTTGATAAGCATGGAAACATGGGAATGGGAAATTGAGTGGCATCGCTCCCCAGTTGCAAGTTTGTAAATGAAGTTGATTCCGGCTAAGTAAGTCTGGATGGTGGAGGCTCGGATGTTTTGATTACAATGGGCATGTGTGACAAAATTGCAGATGGACCAAGCATCCATTAGGGGAAACGGAAGTTGGTAATAAAAGTGGTAAGCCTTAAAACAGTTCCAACCAGTTAGGTAAGATGAGAGGGTGCTACGGGCAAGACCGCTGAGGATAGCTTCGCGAGAAGCATTCGAGAGGTCTTCCAGATGTGAATTTAGTTGAAGATGGTAGCAGAAAACGGTGGAACCGGCGTGGGATGGATGTCTGATTCTGGAGCTAAGATCCTGAACTTCTGAAAAGAAAGACGAGACAAAGAATCAGCTATGCTATTAAGGTAGCCCGGAATGTGAGAGGCTCGGATGAGGAACTGGTGTTGGGCAGATATTAGCGTCAGTCTGCGAACTAATTGCATGGCGGCTGGGGAACGAGATCTGCCTTTATTTATGATTTCAACCACTGCGGAGTTGTCCGAGTGTATAAGTATGGAATGTTTGGACCATTCGTGCCCCCAAAGGATGGCTGCTATAATAACTGGATACATTTCGTAAAGAGCGGATGGGGGCGAGTCTGATTGCTGAACGAAATGGCTAAACTCCGGTGGCCATTCGGAAGCGAACCAACGGCCACTGGAGTATCCGCCAAAGCCAGTGGAAGGTGCTGCATCTGTATACAGCTGAATGTCTTCTGGATGTGTGACATAGTCATTATAAAAGAAGGATATGCCGTTCCATGAAGACAAAAACTGCTGCCAGAGGTGCATCTCCATCTTAAAGCCTTCGTCCAGATTGACTTTGTCATGAAGGGAGGTGATTGTTGTAACTTTTGATAGTAGGTAGGAAAGGAAAGATTTCCCTTGGGGAATTATTCTGATGGCGTAGTTAAAACTGTTAAAAAGAAAATGCTCAATAAACTACCTCACAGATTTAATACACTACGCATCAATATGTCTTCCCTTTGTACTTGAACTTTTCTATGCGGACTTGGAGGGCTGCGCAGCCTGCGTGCTGTGACTCTGTGTTGTTTCAAGCACATCATTCTGCACACGGGATGCGCATAAGCACTTTGTGCTGCTCTGTATTGGAGCCTTTCGTATTATAATTTTCTGTGCAATGAAAGATTATTAATAGTCTTTCTTGTTCTGTCCTATCTATCATATGTTGCTGCCTTCATTACTGTGCTATACATTTAAAAGAAATGTCTTAATTTTATAGTATACATTTTTACACAAATGTATTTACTTGTTTTTTCATGAATGTATTTAGTCCTCCATTTATTCACTTTTAAAATAAAAATGTTTCACTAGATTTTATAAAATTGTGCACCCGTGATTTTTCTAGAGTATCTTTTGCTGCTGAATTATCCACTAACCTAGTTTATAATAGTATTTTTGTCATCGATTATGATTATGTATTTTTTTTTTTCATTTGTTATTTTTCATTAAAATTAAGTCTATATGTAGTAGATTATGTTTAACACACAAAAGAGTGATGATCAGGTCAATACATAAGTAAAGAAATTCCACATTGATTTAAAAAAAAAAAACTGCGCTGATGTTGGATTGGTATCGGATCGGTTCTGAAAAAAGGTATCGTTGCATCCCTAAGGCAATGGGCAAACGACAATCTCATTGGCTGCCGCTCACCTATTATCGTCCCTGCTTTGATTTCAGCAAATCAGTTCGAGCCAATGCAGACAACGTAATTAATATTCATGAATCCAGCAGCTCGTTAATCCTTAGTGTGTTTTATATTGTTCTTAGTAGAATTCATAGTATGATTATTATCTTATCAGTATTATTGATAGTTTTCCCCCCATTTTTTTTTGCAGAAACACTGAATGACCAAAAAGGCACCACCACCAGTCCTAAATTCAGTTAAAATGACTAATATGCATTCATACATGGTTACCAAGTTTTAATTCTAATTATTAAATTCTTAAATAATTAAATTGTTAAATAATACTTGATTATCATAATATATTTATAATGCTTGACTGACTGATGTCAAGAGTGTACTTTTAGATATTTAAAAAGCTGTGCCATTTTCCAAACATTATGTATTTTTAGTTTACTCGCCAGACTATTATAATAGCATAAAATAATTTTGTGTAGTACACACCGCTGTATAACCAGATACACACCCAGGTATCGGATCAGTACTCTGTATCGGCCGATACCCTGAGCCTAGGTATCGGAAAGGGGAAAAAGGGTATCGAAACATCTCTACAGTTAATGTTGTAATAGAGTATCCAATTAATGATATCGTTATATAAGCTTAAGTAAACAGATGTAGGTACAATTACAAATTAGTGTCTTTTGGGTCTAAATTAGGGCTGCAGCGATTCCTCGACGTCATCGATTAAGTAGAGTATGAAAATACGTCGATTAGCATGGAATGTAATTAGTCTAAATTAATAAAAAGAAAGTTTACATTTAAAATCTTTAGTGTTATCAAATGCTCAAAAACGCTATCAGCGTTTATCAACACCAACTGTCAACACTTTATCTTTATGATCCGTTATCTGACTTTTATTTCCCCATTTATTATTTTGAACTTTAAGCATAGGCAAATATTGTCTATTGCTAAAGTAAACAAACTGCATCCAGCCATATGCATCTAAGAATGGGCACACATACCCGAGTACGCCGATGTGACACCACTTCATTTTCATAATTAACACAATTATTAAAGGGGTCATGACATGGATTTTTTTAATATATGTTCTTTTGAGGTTTACTTTTGTTAAAGTGTTTTGCATAAAAAAAATAAATGTGGTTTTTAAGGGGCGGGTCCTTTAAGGCTTCTCTCAGGATCAGCCAATCATAACAGTGGCTAACGTCATTGAATCGGAAACAATATCAACGCCCCCTCGCTATTGCATGTTTTGAGTGTTTTGACAACATAATCCAAATAAAACGGTAATTTCCAGCCAAAGCATTATGAAATCATTTATTAACAATGTGATGCAGCTGCAGTCAGATCTAGCACCACTTCATCTTTCAACAAATGTTTCTTTGTGAACCCTCCATGACACTGTGCCTCGTTTACAAAGCAAAATGCTCCGATCAATCCTCAGATATGGTCCGGGGTGCCATTAAAAATAAACAATCCACTTGTTTCTTACGCTGGGATCCTTCTGATATCTGTACAAAGACGCGAACAAGCTGTTTAAACCAAACACGCCAGAGTGAATGTTATTTCACTCCATTTGTCCTTTAACAACAATCCAAGCAAACAGTGACTTTAATATTGATTAAACAGATAATTTCACAAGAAAGCACGCTGTTATTTTATAAAGTCAGCAGCTGAAATCTCAGTGTATTCCCAATTGTTTGTCAAGAAGTTTCTCTAGCTCTTTGAAAACACATGGCAACTCAAGGATTTTGGGTTCGCTTTAAATCCATTTTTGAACATATGAAAAACAACAGCTCTTTTCCAAGCTATGGGTATTTCAGCTGAAAAAAAAAGAAGAAGATTTTAACATTTTAAATTTTGGGGGGCTGCAATGATAGGTGCAGAAACATTCAAGACAATAACAGGTCAGGAACATGATTCACCTGGATTCAAGTTTCAAGTTCAAGTTCAACCCAAAAAAAATCGGAATCATATATCGGGCATCGGCTGCCCCGATTTAAAAAAATAAATAAAAATCAGCATCAGCCAGAGAAAAACCCATATCTGTCGACCTCTAGCTAAAATCTTTCATTACAGAACAGTTTCTTTCATAGGACTGTGGAGTTTCAGTGATTAAATCAAAGTTGCTGGAGTCTCTGAGATGTTGGTCAAAGCATTCCCACTTGGCCATCCTATCCAGCGATGTAAGGCAGCAAATTACTATCTGCACTCCCACTGTTAGTTATAGCATTGCATCACTGCTCACTGCACAGTGAAAAGCTGAAGCTCAATTTTGTTGCATCATCAACAGTTGCTGTCCCTCATAATCGCTGATATTGGCAACTCTTACTGCAAAAGAATGACTACTGGACGTACTGTTGCTGCAAATTGCTGTCAGTGCAAAACACCCTTTTATGTCATGGATGGATGGGTAAAAACAGTGGTGGTCAAATATAAGGCTTGATTTAAAAAAAAAAAAAAAAAAAAATGCTTACTGAAGAGCTCTGCCAAAATTCCTTTGTGTATCACAACAATGCTGTTGGAAGTCAAGAGATAATGTGACTATTTTCTTAATCTCCCCAGACTTGTCATTATTTATTATACTGACCTTCATTCATTTCATGCTCCTGTGACATTTTATAACATTAAATAAAAAGACTGCACACATAAAACAAGTAATAAATAACGATATGCAGCAAATGTCCACTTTATTATAAGAAAACCACCTTATTTACCCCTTTTTGCATCCGTTACACATTTTTTCTGTGATAATGTCAATATTTCTGACTGTCGAATGTCCAACGACTTGACACTTGTTTTGGAGGGTGGGGCACCCACCAGCAGAAACAAAAATCGGCACCTATGAACGCAAGCTAACAGACTCTTAAGTATAAAAAAAATAAATAAATAAATAAATAAATTAAAAAAGTATATACTTACTGGTTTCGGCATCTTGTCTCCTCTCCTCCCTTCCCACGTAATCAAGAAAAGAAGAAAATCTTGTCCTCTATAACAGGATTGTAGGCCCCTAAAAAAAGGAGGGGATAAACTGAATAAGAACACTCCTACATTCTTCTATATTTCTACCAGACAAAAGTTGGCATCTTGATTAAGCTTCATTCACAACAGTTCTCTATGAGGACAAGTATTAAAATATTTAAAACGGATATTTGTCTCAGTAGAGAGGAGCAGTATTCATGTAAATATATCTGCATAGCACAGCACTATGTTAATGAAACTTTAGACTGATAAAGAAACATCCATGAATGAGAAAATAAAGAGTAGGACATGTCATTCGTGATAAGTTAAGCGCAATATGCAGTCAAAAAAAGGACTCAGTGTTGTGCTCGCGCTGACTGACAATCATAATCTGCTTGCAATGTGTATGCAGTCTGTGAGTGGTATGTATGTGGTGCAGCAGCACAGGCTCATTGTGCTTTCATGTTTGCAGCTATGTACAACAAACACAACGGTTACCGAAAACGCTTTTTTCAGCATTGTGATTCATTTAAAGGCAATGTATTATTCAATGTATTTTACTACACTATATAGATAGAAATCTCCCAGAATTAAAACTTTTAAAGAACTTTGTTGTTCTACCTCCATGAATGCCATCCATTATGTCGCCTTGTTTATTCAAAATGTACTTTTCCTTGCTTTACCCATAGCCAAGAAGTCATGTATTGACTTTGAAACACAGCAGACTTTAATTGTATGAATTTAATGTCAAATTACTACATTTTTGTGTCAATCCAAGTTAATTTGGTTACATTTTACTTGAAGGGGTGTGCATAAGACTGACATGACACCTTCATAATCATGACATGAATACGAAGGGTTTTTATGCATGTTTATGACAACTGTCATTAAGTGTCATTCGCTCAGTTAATGCAAAGATGACATTGTTTGAGATGTCTTTGTTATGGGCTAGGGGTAGGGTTAGGTCAAATAATGTCATCTTTGCATTAAAAATGACATAACTGAGCAAATGACACTTAATGACAGTTGTCAAACATGCATAAAACCTTCATATTCATGACGCGCGTCATGTCATGATTATGAAGGTGTCATGTCAGTCTTATGCACACCCCTTCAAGTAAAGTGTTACCTTTAATTTTTACTGTGAAAAAATGCGCTGTCACTTTAATTCAAAGCATACAGCACAGCAAAAATGAGATGGACTCATGGCTGCAGCCTGAAGAATGGTGCAAAACAAAATGTAGCCCTGCCCTTACTCTGATTGGCTCCGTCGTTTTTTACAGGCATACATAAGAAATGTGTTTGGAGTCATCTTCACCATAATGAACAGAAAATAACATTAGCCTACATCCTGCAATGGCAAGAGAAATTAATTATGACATGTTTGTTTGTGGTGGTAAAGAAACGAGAATAAATATTACACCAATAAAAGATAAGTTTCTAATGTGACAAATAGTTTAGAGCTCAGTCTGACATTTTTATGAATAATTAGTAGCATACTTGATTGGAGAATATCATATTATGCCCGGATCTTGGCTAATTTGTGTGGGTCAAGACCAATTCGGGTGTTCACTGTTCACTGCAGCAAGTCTATATATATACTTATACTTATATAAGTACTTATACTTTGTACTTATATAATGGCTATTGTTCATTAAAACTGACATTTAACAAAAAGAGGCAGAGTTGTGCTTATTGTCGCGCTTTATCGCCGTTCGCTACTTTCCGGCATACACCACGCCTTCCAAGTAAGGGTACTATTGGCAGTGGAAACGCAAACCTGATCAGGGTTACCCGTACCAAATCGTACTGTACTGAACTGTACTGTACCATACCGCTCAGTGGAAACAAGCCGTTGGTGTCCGTGTATCGATACAATATTGCAGCAGAAATATCGCAATACTCTGCTAAGGGCACTTTCACACTAGCACGTTTGGTGCGCACCCGGGTTCCATTGACGTCAGAGTTTGGTACGTTTGGCTAGTGTGAAAGCTGTCATGCAAACGCGGGTGTGCACCGGGGTACCGAATCCAAGACTACCTGAAGGAGGTGGTCACTTGTTCAGGAAGTAAAGTAACCTGCGCATGCGCGACAACATCATTGTTTGAGCAGTACGCGAGCATCATGGATATATGATGAATTACACCATGCAATGAGCATAAACGAAGTTGCCGTTCACTATGCGGTTCATAGTAGCACCAAAATAACAAAAACATTATGCTGACTCGCGTTGTGTTCTCCATGCATTCTCCGCGTGCGTTGGTGATGATGTAAGATGACCGCAAATGCACCACGGTTCGATAGAATCTAGAGAGTGTAAAACCAGACCAATGCTGTGGGGGGCGCCGGGAACAAGCGCGCCCAGGCTTGGACCGCAGCAAACGAGCCCAGTGTGAAAGCACCCTAAGTGTGCCTTGCCATGTTATTTAAGTTAAAATGATACAGACACATTTTTCATTTCACGATGATAAATCATGAATAATTTAATTCACAATTCCTCTACCTGAAGACCAGACCCTCCTGCTGTGGATGATCAACCAACACATTTTTGTTTAGTCTAAATGTTGTAGGGTTGTTTGTGCATTATCCTAAAGACTAGCAAAAAAAAAAAGTCAGGGACATTTTTTTCTTCCATCCATTATAATAAAGGCTTTGTAAAACTGCACAGCTTTTTTCAGTTCACACAGATTTGAACAACATATACTACACTACTCTGTCCATATGAACACATTTGCTAGCATGTATGCCTATGAAAGACAATCAAGCCAATCAGGGGTGTGTTTGCCAGATTGAGGACACACGACGAGCCTTGCACTGTAAGCTGATGAGTTGATTTACTGTGTTTTAATGTTCCTCTGCTCATAGAGCATTGTGCAGTATGTAATACTGCCAGCTAGCAGTTGAATGGGTACAGCAAAAACCCAGGCATTCTGTCCCGGAACGCACATTTCAGAGTAGAATTACTGGCTATAGCATTATTTTTCAGAGAAACAGCTATTTAAACGTTACATGTTTCCTTAATATCTACAACATGTTACATTTTAGCTTTAGAAGAGTCAAAAAAATTACAGCACCTTTAAACTGACAGCAGCCTAATTTACCTGCTGCTGTCTGTGTCAATATTGATAAAACAACAAAAGAAAAAGAGAAAATCATTCACTACTCTTGACTAAATCACTTTCTTATCTTTAATAAGGATCAAATTATTTACCCGTTTTTACAATTTACATTATTTACCTGTAATTTATATAGTGAATACTTAGCCTACATTTGATTATTCAATTTAAACTGTCATATCCCCAACCCCTAATCCCCTTGAGAGAGAGACCCCCTTAAAGGAAGCTATATATTTTCAAGTATAACATATAAAGTAGGCTATAAAGACCATTTTAAGAGCAGCACAGCAATTTGTAATTTGAATGTGCAAGGCTTTCAGTGTCATTCGCTTCCAGTTATTTTAGCTGTACAAAAACAGTCTGTTATCCTGCTTGATACTGCAAACTTGTACTTCTATCATTTGAAAGTATTGTTGTAATCATAAACACAATGGTTTGTAGCGCAAATAGTTTTACCATTTACTGCACTCTCTTATTCCTCTAGTTATTTACCTATAGTGGCTGATGAATGGGAAGTCTCACACATTAACAGAAAATAGCTTAATTCCATGTTGCTAAATAGGGTGGATATAGCGAAAACAAGAATACTGAAAACGTGTAAAATATTGCCTGGAGAGTGAATATAGTTTCTATTATGTTGACTCCGAATCTTTCTCTTCTATAAACCTGAAGAGAAAACAAAAGGTTGACTGGGCAACCCCTGGGCTATCGTCACATTGAACATGGGTGTTTAATTGTGTCATTAACAAATGGTGGCAAGAAGTCATTTGACACCGTTGTCTTCAGCAGCAGGGCTATAGCTATACTGCAAGGCAACTGAATATGAGTTCAGCGGTCTCTTACAGGTCCTGGAACTAACATTATAGCATCAAATGTTCATCAAAGAGTAAAACAAAAACGCGTAAATGGAAGATTAGAATGACCCACAGATTCCATCTGACAGATGTAGGCCTAAATCATGTTAATCTGAATTTTCTTCTTTACACTTAAACACAGACTGAGAATGTTAGCCTATTTTAGTTGTTACATATTTTTCTTATAAAATTTAAAAAAAAAAAAAAAAAAAAACACAGGCATTTAATTTAGACATTGATGGCAGGTGTACAAAAGCATGCAGTTAATTTCCTACAAATTATATAGCCTATAAGAGAATAAATTAATTTATGTTAAGTCAGCTAGTCTCGAACAAATAGCATGTATTTGTACAGTAACACTTCAATCACATCTGTTGTGACCTACAGTGACTCACACTTGAGATCTTCTAAAAATAATAAATCTTCTGATCTTTACAAAACTTTACAGTCTCTGTGAAATGCATTCAATTGTTAAACCCATTTTGAATTAATATATATATATATATATATATATATATATATATATGAAATTATTCAGCCTTTGACATTAGATAATCTAGCATAAACTGTAGCCTAGACTGATTAGTTCACATTGACATGAGATTAAGTAGAGGAGGTTTTAAGATCTACCAGAATTTAACCATCGGGTATCAGGCTTAAATTTCACCACTGCCCAATGCAGCACACACTCCTCTTCTCACTTCGTTGGATGAACTAGGGTACGTCTGCAGTCCTCTGAAATCTGCATGCATGAACAAATTTACGCAATGTCACTAACCCCACGCTCTCGTTAGCTACACACGCTGAGGAATTTGCGTAGCGACGACGTCTGATACATGAATGCGCTTCCTTGCTAAATATATACCAAATGCAGTCCCTGCTGACAACGACAGGTTTCAATAAGGCGTTTTAGAATGTCTCGTAAATTGTGGGCTATCCTGTGTCCCTATTAGAATTAAGGCATCGTGAGTTAAGTAAAACAAGTCAGAATTGTCTCAGCCCTTTTACTTAACCTTAATTATTGACATTTCCACAGGCAATCTAGTAACACTATTACGAGATTAGGCTCTATGTAAATTAGCTGGTAGTATTTCGCCTTCTTCGACCGAATGTCAGCGCTTTTCTTAACGTTCTGGGGCCTCTAAAATAGCACATAAAAAGCATCTAGTCAGCTTGAGATGTAACCCTTATCAGAGACACGGCTGTGAGGGGGAAAGTTCAGTTGAGACAAGTAGCCTGATACCCAACAATCTGCCTTTACAGTGGCCAGTTATACTCAAGGGGGGCTGCCTGTTGCCAATAATGTTTTTAAAACATTAAAATTACGTTGCGACAGTGTGTCCATGACACGTGCCGCAATCAGATTTGAATAGAGGTCACTGACAATTTCATAATAACTGATTTTCCTTCCACTCCAAACCTGTCAAGCGCAGATTAGGCCATTCGTATTAAAAGCTTGATTTACATTATCCTTTGAAATGTTATTGGTATCTATTGGACTTGTGCACACAAGCTGTTCTTCTTAAAATGGCTTAGTGGACCGTCCATACAAACCAGCAAACGCTGTTTTTCTTTCTGCGGAGGTGGCGACAATGAGGCGGCTTAAAGGCAGGAGACACCTTAAAAGAAAGCGTATGCAGAACGTGGTCAAGACAAGATACTCAAAAAGAATTAAAAAAAACCTCACCTCAGGAATGCACTGCGTTTTCTACAATAATGAAAATGTACCCCAAGATGTAGTCACAGTCCAGATAAATGCGAACTGTTATTTCCAAGTCGCGATCGCCTTACATCCAATGGCACGCTGTTATAACGGTGATGATTACAGAAGCTCTACAACCTACCGCAAAGAGATTAGCTAAAATAGTCAATATGGCCGGCGTTAGAAGGCAGCGCGAGGCGTGGTTCGCTGATAGAGGAGAAGGGGCGACTTGCGCCCCTCCATGTTAGGATAGTGTTAGTTTGAATTTAGAGGGGTCACCAGCGGAAATCCACCAACATTTACAACGCTCTGTGATTATTCTATGATAAACTCCGGTTTGAGTGCCTAGGAAACAACACCCTAAGCCCATGTCCAAGTCACAGTTCACATGAAGCATGCTTCATATCTTTTACGTATTTTTCTGGGTTTTGTTGGTTTGTTTTGGTGCGCTGGATCTCCCACGGACTCTTGCTGACAATGATAAATAGTTTTTTTTTTTTTTTTTTTTTTAATTAACATTACCAACAGTGGTTAATAGCTCTATATGAAAAATAGGCTAGTAACTTTGTTAATATATCTTATGTTTGAAAAGCAAGTAAAAAATGTGCTCTTACTAAAACAGTAGCCTATTAGAAAAGCTCCTATGTGGTGCCATCTAGTGAACAATAATTATTGTGCACTAAGTAGTCCGCTGAGGGTCGTTTCTGTTCTCTGTTATTTGCTCTTGGTAAGTTCAACATTTTTATGCATCTTTATGCATTTTTACTGAATGAAGTATGATACCCCTCAACTGGAATGCTTTCCTTAAGTATGCACATACCTATCACTAAAAATGTACATTGAAGCGAATTTTGATAATTAGGCTACTCATGATAAGATTAATTTAGGACACTTTAAATTTCTGCCTATTATTTGTATCATATAGTATATATTGTGTATAATTTTGTTTGTATCATCTGTTGAATCCTATTTTTGTCTTTTGTCTATTTAGTGTCAATTTGTCCTAAAGTGTTGCTGTGATGGTGAAACTACTTAAATGTATATGTAGCACCATCGTCCTGTATGACATGACATTTTGTTCCTTTGTAAGTCTACATATAGTGGAATGACAATAAAGCTCACTTGAACTTGAACAGTTGAAATGTGTGCAGAACTGCATCCTGTTTTTTAGTATGGATGTAATATTGTTCCACTACAAGCCATGAATTTTCAAAAAAAGACAGACATTCTTAAACAGAGCTTTCCCTTTTCTGTTTCCCATATAATGTACTCTCAGACTGGCCTAAGATGAGTTAAAAGTTTTTTAAGGAGATCTGTGAAAAACCTCTGGGGCAATTTTTATTTAGACATTGCACCTCAATGAGGTTTACCAGGTTCTTAAAGATGAAAGATGCCTCCTAAAAATATTTGTCAGTTTTTGTTGTAGGCCAGATTTAACTTCTGCAAAGCCACCAAACCGCTGACGGCCCATTCTACACTTGTGTATTATATAGAATTTTAAGGTTGGACAGCTGAGAGAAATCTTCATTGTTTATCTTCTGTATAACACAAAGTGTCCAAATATGTAGCTTTGTCTATAATATTCACTGGTTCCAAATTGAGCAAGCTTTTATTGCAGAACACATTTATGTTTTGTGCACATTTCAAAGAAAATGGTACAATTCTTAACTGAGTATGATCTATTCATGAGATCTATGAATACACAACAGTAAAGCAGGAATGACACACAATCACAGAAATGCTTAGATATTTTGAGATTAACTCTGTTATATCTTTGTTAAAACATCCAGTTGGAATTCTCTTTATTTTCATTACTTTCCTTCAGTTTTCCTACACCAGAGAACACCAGTCTAAGTGCAGTATTAAAGGTGTTATACTGTTATGCTGCAAATGTAATATTGATGCATTGGGAAAATAGCATATCTAAAATTCTCAAAATTTTCAGGAACTTGTAACGTTGTTGGGTTTTGTTTAAAGTGTTTGTCTTTTATTTTGTATTCATGTTCACAGTCTTAGTTCCTGGTTTGTCTTGTGATTATCCGTGTTTGCCATGGTTCCTTTTTGTATTGTGTTTCTGCACCGCTGTTGTTGAATCTTTTGTGTTCATGTTTGTTTATTTTCTAGTCAAGTCCAAGTTAAATTAGTCAAGTCAACATGTTGTTTACATTTTATATTCCTAATAAATTGGGTTCTTCACTTCAGCTCTGGGTTAAAGGTTATTCTGTTTTTTATTTTTTATTTTTAGTGTATTTATTTGTTTGTTTATTTATTAGTTTTATTGTTATTTATTTGCTCTAAATCAATTTCTTTTAGATGTGTCTCTTGCTAAGATCTTAGTTACTGTATGTTTGATCATGTAACATCTGACATCTGCTTGACCCTGCAAATGACCTGTTTTTAATTAAACCTTCAAAGTTTGGTTCAAAATTCCAATATGAACCTGTGTTAAAAAAGATTTTCCTCGCCTATTTAAAAGTAATGTAATGTAATACTATATGGATTGCACATGCTCTCACTAATAGGCCTATCACACAAAACAATTAGAAAGTATAATAATCAGACAATATGAGCTATTTTCAGCTTTATCTAGTTTAGATGATATTGTTTAAACTGTGAAGGAGGCAGACGTCATACATTATCTCAACAGGTGGTACTTAACCAAAACAGCACTGACGGACTCTTATATAAATAAACATAGCTAAAATACGTTACTTGTGGGAAAGCATGCAGTTATAAATTGTATTAAAGTTATAAAGTTGACATACTTTTAAAACTTATCTTTAGTGGTCTACAGTTAAATACATTTGTTTGTGATTGTTTCATTGCCTGGTTTGTGAATCTTGTGACCTTTCTCAGTTCAGAGAGTTGCTTGACATCCAATGGTATTCACTTCTTTGATGTAATATGTTTTGGCTAGAGATGTTGTGTAAGCATGGAACATACATGGATGTAATCTGACAAATAGATTTACTGTACTGAATAGGCTTTAAATGGTCTTTGTTGTCTTATTTCTCGATTCTTCAATTTAAATTGATATTACAAAATTTGTTGTCTTTGGAACATTTTTAAACTATTATTCTCTAATTGGAAGATGATTCAATTGTGTGTAATTGTTTTAAGTGTTTTTAGTCTGTTTTTGTTCTGTAAATCTGTGATGAAACTGATTGAAACTGATCTTGGTTAAATAAAGGTTAATATAATGTTTTTTGTTTTGTTTTGTTTTTTAAACTGAAATGAAAAATGTGTTATCTTTGAAAACAATCATGCAAAAACAATATGCCATAATGCCCGTAAATCTTGTTACTGTACAAATACCTAGGACAATAAATATATGCCAGACAAGTGTCATTTTATTAGTACAAGAAATGCATCAAAATCATTAAGCAGCTTGTGACAATGACTGATTATCAGAAACCCCTCTGCTTTCTATTTTGTATACCGATGATTGTAGGTCAACTCAACCCAATTGCCATTTAATAAAGTTTGCTCACAACAGCATGGCCTAGTTCTTCAAGAATTTGTTGAGTGGTGTGATAACTCCAGTTTGGAATTACATGTGAGGTAGTCTAAAGAGATGGTAGTAACCTTTTCTAATAAGCAGAGGCAGAAGGTTTTGGCAGCCAAAGCCTATTGAGATTGTTGAGACGTACAAGTACCTCGGTACAATTTTTGACAATCTGTTGAAATTGAGGAGATATTGAGGAAATGCCAGCAGCGACAGTACCTTTTGAGGAAGCTCAACTCCTTTGGTGTCAGTAAGAAGACTCTCATTATGTTCTACTATTCTTACATAGAAAGTGTCATCACATTCTCCATTGTCTGCTGGTTCCATTCTATCAGTCTTCAAAATAGAAATCGTTTGGATCTTACAGTTAAAGTTTGCAAAAAATTATTGGACTTCCTGTCAGGACTCTTTCTGTGAGTGAACAGCAAATGCTGAGGTTAGCTGGCAGGATCATACAAGGATCATACCTTCACATGTCCTGTTTTCTGTTTTTGAGTGGCTCCCCTCAGGATGATGGCTTAACTGTCCAGGGTGCAGAACACAAAGGAGGAAGGCAACCTTTGTCCCTTAAGAGGTGCAGCTTTTAAACCTCCAACCATCTCTGATCCCCGTTTACTACGCAGTGACTTTCCTCTTTAATTTATTTTATTTGCACATTGTTGTATACACATACATTTATTTATTTCTTTTTATATATATATTGCTTATGTTACTCCATGTGACCTTGTGAATTGCCCCTAAGCGATAAATAAAGTGTTGACTTGACTTGAATTGAATTGACTTTAATTGACTTTAATCGAATTTAATCAAATTGAATTGAAGCTCTTTTCTTGCCTTGCTTTTATTTTTCACAGCCAAATTTTTCTGGAGAGATCATTTGAGGTGGAGGTTTGATCTTGCCCATAGCTAGAATCATTGGGCTTTGATATGAATAGTATTCTGGGCCAATAAACACCTTTACACCATCAGCATCACAGAAGCCAGCATCAATTTTGGGGAAGGGAATAGGTCTCTCCATTTTAACAGCTCGAGGGGTGGCATCAAGATCAATGTCATACATCTTTTGACCTGAGGAGGAGAATGAAGCAATCGTAAGGAAACTGAGAGAAACATATTCAATATTCTCAAAAATAATATTTTAAAAGCCTACTGAAAACATACAATATATTACATTTTTTCTTTCATACACATTATTTGGCAATATGCTTGAGCAAACTAAGTGAAAATACATGAGGGTTTTTATTGTTCCATTTGTTTTACCCATGCTTGACACATTTTGCATGGTTTGCATGTGTTACATATATATTTGTCAGAATATATATGACAAAACCAGAAAATAGGTTTAAATGCATCCGCTTGTCAGGGAAAGTATTAACAGCAGTACAAACTGATGGCAATATTCTTGTACTTTTAAGGTAATCAGCTAACTTAGCTAGTCATTTTTTATTGTTGGCATTTTATTCCATTTTAATTCCTCAATGTTGGTGAGAAGAAGAAAAATAAAAAAACATTTAGATATCAATCAATCTTAATATGTGATGGACATCGGTTATGCTCATCATTGGTATCCTCTTTGAACGCATGTTGCAACAGTTTGGCCAACCCTTACGCCTTTCTACCTCTAGAGCAGAGGTCTTCAACCCTACTCCTGGGGACCCACTGTCCTGCAAAGTTTATTTCCAACCTGCTTCAGCACACCTGCCTTTGTATTTTCAAGCAATCTTGAGGAGGTTGATTAGGGTTGTAGCTAATTACTGTGCAGGACAGTGGGTCCCCAGAACACAGGTGTCAAACTCCGGTCCTGAAGGGCCACAGCGCTGCAGAGTTTAGTTGCAACCCTAATTAAACACACTTGATCCAGCTAATCACTAGGCTTGTTCGAGATGATACTAGCCTGCTGGCTGGCGAGAATAGCCGCTTACAGTTGGGGCGGAATTTCGACGTCAAGCCGGACACTTTCTGCTCCCGGTAGTGATGCTCTCGCGGTGTTTGCATACTCTTATCACAGATAAAGTGAATTAAATGCAATATTTGTCAAATACACAGAAACGTAATTACACTCTCAGAAATAAAAAAGTACAAAAGCTGTCACTGGGGCGGTACCTTTTCAAAAGGTACACTTTTTTACCTATTAGGTTCAAATATGTACATTTTAAGTACTAATATGTACCTTTAAGGTACCAAAATGGACCCTTTAGGTACCGCCCCAGTGACAGCTTTTGTACCTTTATTTCTGAGAGTGTATGAGCAACAGATACACTTTTTATATACTGCTTAATACAGCGTCATCTGTTCAAGAATAAAGTTCAGCATAAACATATAGGCTACTAAATACCGATAAAGTGGGGGTAGCATTTATATTCTTTTATCAGTATTTTTGATAAAAATGACTCAAGATAACAGTGCGACTACACTAAAAGAGCTTTTACTGTTATAAAAACACAGATTTGTGAGCATTATTGGAATTGAATTGTTAGAATAAACACGCAACACACCTCGTGCTTGTCATCACAGAATCTGACCAATGAGAATAAAGTGTGTCGTCATCAAGGCTCTCGCAGCCGATTTTGAGCAACTGCAGCACCTGACCTAGGCGGCTGGTCTCGTTTGGCTTTCGCGGTACGTTGATGGCACATGTGACCGTAAGGCAGCTGCAGCGCCGATCAAAGTCAGATAAATATAACCAGAATGCATTGCTTTTGTCAGGCAGCAGCCAAACTTTGCAGCGCCGCATGAAGTCGAACAAGCCTAATTCCTTCATCTTATTTGAAAACTACATGGTTTGTGTTGGAATTAAACTCTGCAGGGCTGCGGCCGTCCAGGAACTAAGTTTGACACCCCTGCTCTAGAGGATTAAAGGGAGTTTTACCCTACCTTAAATCACAGAAGGAGTAGCAGATGTGTGTTAGCAAAAGCAGGGAGCTAGCTTTAGCTCTTCTTTGCCATGTCTGCAAATGTCCTAATTTACAGAATACTGAACGATACACTAAATAGGGTTCAAGGGTTCATGAGACAAGATATCTCATGGATTGGAATGGGATTTACTGTATAATTTGACTTTGTTTGGACTGCCCTTACTTCTGGGATTTAGGGGAGCGCGGGGCACAAAGTAACGCGGGGTTAGTTGTAACACACGTTTTTTAAATATTTCCACACATTCTAGCATAACCAAATTCACAGTATTTACTAGTTACCATATCAACATTATATAGAGAAAAAAAGTGCGCCAAAATTCAAAAGTATTTTGAAGATATCGCTGAACATTTATTTTACCATAGTAAAATGAAATTTCTGGCTTAAGTAAATTTTTCATCTCAGTTTTTATTACTAATTTATCAGTTTAGATAGTTTTTTAATGCCTCGATAACTAGCAGAAGACACTAACCGGTTTTAAATTAAAGTTGCACAGATGGGGTAAGTTGTAACACTGCGTTACAATCTGCCCTGCCGTGCTATTCTATGACATTAGCGATGTAATTCACACTATTTACTTTAATACATTTTAATGAGAAATGACAAGAAACAGGTGAATAAAAACTGACAATTATTGGTTAATGTTCAGAAATGATTATTTCAAAACATGTAAAGCATTTTGGCTCATTTATGTTGGCTGTCCCAGGCATGGTTGCAATATTTTCATTGTCAAACTCAAAAATCAGATTACTTTTAATTATTAAAAAACGCCATTATTTTATTTAAAATAAATAGTAATTTTTTTTATTGACAAAATATTTCAGTTTGTCTTGTATATTTTTTTCATAAGATCAGATAACATTTTAGGGTGTCATATGGTCATGTTACAACGTGCCCCTCAGCTGTTACAATGTACCCCACCTATGGGGCATGTTGTCACATTCCACTTCCAATTTTTGAGGGTAAATAAAGAAAAACGTATACACTGTATTTATGAAACAAAGCGACATATTTGTACTAGACAAGTGTGAAATTACTGTGGATAAAAAAAATACTCTGAACACGAAGTGGATTTACACAATTTGAGAAAGTCAAAAAGTGTTACTTTGTGCCCCGCTCTCCCCCTATGCTCTTTATGGACTACTGTGGATTATTACAGAGGATTTGTGGCTGTTCAAACCCAAACTGAACCACAAAGAGATGTTCTAAAGCCCTAAACACACTGCACGATTTTCGGCTGTCCCAGACAAAAGATTGGCATCGTGAAACAATCGTGGCCAATCAGAAATCGCCGCGATTCACGATTGTTGCACGAAAATCATGCAGTGTGTTTCGGGCTTTAGGCAGGGATTGTTAACTCTGGCCTTCAAGGTCCACTTTTCTGCAGAGATTACCTCCAACCTTGATCAAACTCACCTGTCAGTAACTAGTAATCATGAAGACTAGGCCTGCGTCCCAATGTGCATACTATCCATCCATCCTAAATTCTATGTGATATTAGTAATTTTCCATACTATTTAGGGCAGACAGGGTGGATAGTATGCACACTGGGACGCAGGGACGATGAAGATTTGATTAGCTTGTTCAGGTGAGCTTGATTAGGGTTGGAGCTAAACTGTGCAGGTAAGTGGACCTTGAGGGCCAGAGTTAAGAACCCCCGTTCAAAGGTCAGTGGTTCCCAACTGCATTTTTGAAGCCCCCCCACATTGCACACTTTGCATCTCTCCTTTGTCTGATACGCTTATTTCAGGTCTTGGAGTCTCTACTAATGAGCTGATGATCTGAATCAGGTGTGTTTGATGAGACATGGAAAACATGCAGTGTTGAAGGGGCTCCAGGAATGTGGTTGGGAACCCCTGTTTTAAGGTCTGGTGTACTGACCTGCCAAAAGAAGAATGACTGTTGTTGGGTACATGTGATAAAAGATTATGCAAGCCACATGCTTTTTCTTTTGAGAATTTCCTTTTACTTAAGGTGCGTTCCGACTGACAGGGTCCCTACGCAGTGTTCACTGCTCCCTACTCCCTAAGCACGGAATATCTGTTGTAGAAGTGGACTTCGCTGACAATAATCGATCATTTGGAATGCTCTGGAATGTCATCAATGAAACACGCACACACACACACACACACATATATATATGATAAAAATCACATATTGTTCCTACCTTGAATAATGTTTACTATGTGCTGATTTGGACACAAAAATGCTGCATCCACGGGACCATCGATGCCCAGCTCTTCCTTCAGAGGTTTAGGGTAGCCCTCTATGAGCGTGTAATGTGCTACTGACTTGTAGATATAGACTTGATCACCCTACTCGTGCAAAAAAAAAAAAAATAAATTGATTAAATAAAAATAAAAATGCAAAAAAAATTGTACAAATGAGAGAAGAGATTCTTTAGAAATTACAAACCTCAACCCTGTATCTATCTATCTATCTATTGATTGATTTTACCTGGATAATGTACATATTATCTCCATAATTATAAACAGCATCCACCACACCAGAAATTTCCTTCCATGACCTCGAAATAGGGAAATGGTGGCTGCCATCACGGTGTGTGTCCAAACGCATGTACATTGCATCTGTAAGTATAGTAAAATCTAAGTTGTATAATAATGTAAGTTTTGTCAGTTAAGTTTTGCATAATAATAACAATTCATTAATAAAAGTTATATTACCCTGGAATGCATATGATCTCCCTTTATCATCTGAGGTGATAGCATTCAGCTTGACCTCACTGCAGCGTTGTCTTCTTGCACCACTTCCATGATCTAAGGAATAATTTCAACTAGACATTAGGTAAAAACTAAATTCAAGATAAAATTTAATTTTTTAAAAGCAGGAGATATAATAGAGGTATACTTTGTGAGTAACATTAAGTGACTCACCAAATCCTTCACCACACCTCATAAAGTATTTTCGAGCATCTTTTGGGTATGTTCCCGTCACATCCCCAGAAACAGGATGGAATCTAGTGAAGTTGTAACCATGGAAACAGTAATAATGCTCTTGCCAGCGAAAGGCAGATGTGCAGTTTGGCAAGTGTGCCCACACCTTCTTCTTAACCGACTTTGTCTTGATGTCAAAGCTATAAATTTCATTTCCTAAAAAAGGGTTATTGTGATATATTAATATGCAAATCACACTACATATTATACAAGCAAAATGACAAATTCCGAGCACACAATGCCAAGGAATACCCATGATATGTGTATAATAGCTGAATAAAAGACACCCAATTTCTAAAAATTTTAATTGTCATTGGTGATGTGAATGTAGAGTAAATATGATTCAATAACCTTTGAAGAACAGCACTGAATCAGTGATGCATTCTCCTTTGGGACACTCAACAGCAGCATCTGGATGGCTGGGGACACCAGGAAAGTCCTGCTGGATTTCCATAGGGTAGCCTTGCTCAAGGGTGTAATTGTAATAGCTAAAGACTTTGTCACCCTTAATAAAAAATAGAAAATACTCATCAGCACTGAGTTGCATGTCTGTGGTTGTAATATTATAGACTGTAGGCTTGGGTTTGCACAATGTAAACAAATATTTGATAGGTTCTTGGTTCTTATGCAAAGAAAAATTGTTGATTTGAAAAAAAGTTGATTTTAAATAATTTTGATACTCTCTGTATAGAAGCAGACTAGATGTAACTTGTAAAAAAGCACCAGAAAAAAGTAGATGTGGTCATGAACATTGAGATCATCTTGATGGTGCATGCGGAAGGCTGCATCTACATGGCCCAGGTGATGAAAGTCATCCAGTTCTTTGAACGTGCTGTTTGAGAGCTCAGCTGGTCCTGAGAAACCTTTCCATAAATGGTCACCTGAAAAGAAAAAAAAAAAATAAAGAATAAAGAAATGGCTATAGCTTAACTTTGAATCTCCACTTGACCTGGCAATGCCATGTAAACTATACTGCAAAATAACAAAAATTATTATAGTAGACCTTTGAAAAAGAAAGTGTTTCCTTTTTCATCTGGAGTGATGGCATCAAACTCGATGCCTTTACACCGATCAAGTTTGGCATCATGGTGGTCCTCTCCTTTAGGATGTGAATGGTCCTCAGGGGCATCTATGACGATATCATTACATGAATTTGTCATTCATGAAATCTAGAGCATGCAGTAGATCAAGAGTGAATATAGTGCCACTTAACATCCAGTTGATAGTCAAACGTAACAAATTTAACCCTTAAAATACCATCAACATAAAAATATGGTATTAGTAAAAGCCTTTAGAATTGTGGCAGGAAGAATTTGGCAATTTTTTCACACCAAGAATGTCAGAATCTCTGAAAAATTGCAGCGATAGATTTTTCAAACCTACCTTTTATCATGACATCATCGTGACTGAAATAAAGAAAACAATTGAAATGTAAATGTAAATTTCAATGCCATACTCTGTCCTGGAGGGCTAGTGTCCTGCAGAATTTAGCTCCAACTTGCCTCAACACACCTGCCTGGAAGTTTCAAATATACCTAGTAAGACCTTGATTAGCTTGTTAAGGTATGTTTGATTACGGTTGGAGCTAAATTCTGCAGGACACCGGCCCTCCAGGACAGAGTATGGTGACCCCTGCTTTAAACTTTGAGAAATTTTTCGGTTAAATGACTGCAAAAACAAACCCAAACAACTTGCAGCTTAATTACACGCTTTAGCAAATTGCTGGCTACTGATCAAACATGAAGTTATTGTGCATGGGCTGTGAACTGAAGGCAGCAACATGAATAAAAAAAATGCTGATGTGGACTTTAACCAGTCAGTATCTATGTTATTGATTTTTCTCTGTAGTGTTCTGCAACATCACAAACAACGATAGACCAAATTTAAACATACAAGTAAACAGAGGATTATGCAAACACACTGGTCAAATATCAATTTAAGTATTTTTCATAATCCCATTTATTCCACAGAAAGCAAAGTATATGCAAATGTTGTACTACACGTAATAACACGGATAAAACACTACATGTAAATCATGCATAAAAACATAAACCCCTTAGGCTACAGTACAAGAGTGTTGTGATTAAACTACTGCTTGCTATTTTTGCATCATTGCATTTAAGGATCTTGAAAAAGCTATGAAGAAAGGCTGTTTTGGAACTCTTTGCAGTCCTTTAGATGGAAAGTGATATTGTATCAAATACTCACACTGGAGCCGCATTGCTCAGAGCTAAAGCCAAGCATGCATACAGGGAAAGTAACACCGCAGTCATAATGAGCTGTTCACTTGATCCAGGTTAGCTGAACTAAGCCAAGTGCACTGAAGCGGGGACTGCCATGGCCCTTTATACTGGTGCTCTAGGTGGGTGGATGCAATGAATGTTTGAGTGTGTGCAGTAATCTTTCGGTAAACATGACACAATTATTGACAGAGCTGTCCAGAAACGGGGAGAAGATTCCATTATTACAAAATCCTCACTTTAGATAATTAATCATTAACCGTATTAAGTAATAAATAAAAAAATTCAAACATGCATGCGACCCAGTAGCAAGAATCTTATTCCATTAATGGTAAGATTTTCCAAGGAACTTTCTGTTTTTGTTTGATGCAACCATCGCTACAACCCTACAACTAAACCTTTAGTCTTTGAACTAGCAGTCCAAATTCTTGTGTAATATACAAAAGCTTTATTTATTTTAGGATTATAAGAAACTTGACCCCTTGTCTGCCAATAAAAATCCTTTGAATGCTTCTGTCACTAATGGTCCGATAAACATGTATTTTTTATGTCTTTGGTTTTTGTATTTCTTTAGAGCTCTCTCTCACACTCATACAATTGCAATCGAAATTCCCTGGAGACTAAATTAATTTACAAACACAAGCTTTTCTGTAAGATCCAGAGGGGGTTTTAATTGCATCTACAACAGTTTAGTGGCAAATTAAAAGTGATAATGTCAATATATAATGTTCAATATAGCTGTCAATCATACAACTCCTGCTGTTTTTAAGTCATTTATTTGTCAGAATACAATTAAGCCTTTGGGAACTCTATAACAAAACTGAATTAGCTTGAACTCTTATACACACATACATACATCTGGAGGTTCTAAAGATTCTGCACAAAATTAGACGTTTGGGTGTTAAATACATGAATATTTAGAACCAAATTGTTTTTTCATCTACTTCATGTTCTCAGAAGCACTTTAAACGTGTAAACTTTCTATAATAGTTTACTGATGTTGTTGAACTCTTTTTATAAAAATTATGTTCTTGTCAGCAAAATGTCAAGGGGGTTGAATAATTTTGATTGCAACAGTTCGGAATCAAATCTTTCATCCTTCATTCCGCTACTAAAGATAAGGATTGAGAAACACTATATTGTTGTTCAGTTTGTTGTTTGTTGTTCTGCATGAGGAAGAGGCTTGACTCAGTGTCTTATATAATATGAAGACAACGGTTTTGAACATGGTGTTTAGTTTATTTTAAGCTAAAAGTTTTTTACTGCTAAGCACAGACAAATCAAGATAAAGACAAAAACAAAATCTTCAAACACATGACTAAATAGAGATCTTAAAGGTAATGCACAACCCCCGCATAGAATAGTGCATAAGTACGCAAAATGGGACGCATCTGTAGTTATCCCATAGATAGCACATTCATTTATTGTACACTTTATGCCATTACATTTTTAAAATGATCAAACATATAGTTTTTTTTATATAAAATATGCTTTTACTAAATCTAAAAGTCAAACAAATAGATCTAGAAATCTAGAAAGGCATACCTTTTTCCAAAATAAATGATATATTATCTGATCTATGAAGGACTGAATTTCTAGCTAGGATTTAACATTCTTAACACTACTACTTAGGTCATATGAGGTATTTAATAGAATAGATTAATCAAGCAGAGGTCAAGCAAACCCAATCCACCCATTTTTGTAAAGAACTGACATTAGAAGGTTACTGACAGAATGTATACTTCACTTGTAGCGATAAATCTTAATGCAGTGGTTCAGGCTGTCTGATACTACAAGGTGGCCATCAGGCAGCACAGCAAGGCCTCTAGGGCTGCTTAGACCTTGACTCACAATAGACCGACCAACACCTACAGAAGGATAAAGCACAATACAGTGCTGCTTTCCCCAGTCTGCAACCAGCACATCTCCATCTGCATCAATACAAATGCCCCAAGGATTCAAAAGGACATGACCCATGCCAGAACAGATACCCAAGATACGAATGGTGTTCCACCCAGGTTCTAGCACCTTTATACAAGGTGCCCGTCCAGTTTCATTGCCCCTCTCAGAGACAGCTATCAAACCAGATGTCAAGCAAGTTGCCACCAGGTAAGGCCTATGGAAGCCTGTAACAATTGTGCGCTCCATCTTAGCTCCTGTCTTAGGATCCAGCTTCAAGGCTGTTAAGGTTCCACGACGGATATCTGCCACCAAAAACTCATCTTGCTGTGTCACAGTGACTCCTCTTGGAGCTTCCAGATCTTGCTGAGCACCTGCTGATCCTGATCCTCCGAAGGTCTGCAGAAGGCGGCCATGGCGGCTAAACACCAGGAGTACACGTTCAGCAGCACAAGTAAGGGCTATTAAGCCCTTACTATTACCAGCGACATCAAAGAAGTTACGGCAATGTCTGGAAGTGCCCTCACATGCTGGAGGAGAGATTTGTTGCACAACATTTCTTTGTAGATCGGTTATTTGCACACGGACATTTCCACAGTCCACCACAAACAGCTGCCCTTGAGGAGTGGCATGAACTCCACTGGGTAAGGTGAAATCGGTGCGTCCTGATCCTTGCTTGCCAATTTTTTTGACCAGATGTCCAACTTTTAAAGTATTCTTCTCCTCCTCAACCATAAATAGCCCCACGTTTGGTCTCTCTCCACTTCTTTTATCTTTCTTCTGCTCACATCTGGTTTGCTGCATAGTTTTTCCCTCTATAGCAGACAAAGACAAAGATCTGCAAATTCTACTAGAAGCCTCAGAGCAGCCTGCTGTTGAATGGTCTTTTGATTCCCAGTTTTCAGAAACTTTAGGGCCTTGTTTTGAATTAGTACAGGGAGGACTCTCTGACAGGCAGCGGTTCATCTTTCTTTTTACGTTCTCTCCTTTTCCGTTAATCAAAGGACGGCCCCTGGCAGAAAGGTCGGCTGTAGAGATAGACCGTTTTTTTTCTCCTTTTATAGACTCACTACGACTGCTTCCTGACCTGACAATGAAGGTGTAGTTTGAATCCATGCTATCTGCTGGAGAGGAAGGTCGTCTCAGTTCACTAGAGCACTGACTTAACTGTGTTGCTTCCTTAGATGAAAGATCTAAATAGCTGTGATAGCTTGATTTAGCACCCCTGTAATCAGACTTAGTAGGTGGCATATTAACATTAACATAATGTAACATTCCTCCTTTGAATCCTTGACTTCCTTTAAAGTGTTTGAGCCCATTATCCTCAGGGGGACAGGAAGGTTCTTTGCTAGAGACTGGGAGCAGGGTCCTTTGATTTCTGTAGTCTTTGGAGTATTTTCTGACTCCATTTTGTCCAGTTACTGGCCACTTGTCTTCTGACTCTCCTTGGCTTGACACTGGATGGATAGCCAAAAACAGGTCATCTCCACGGATGTCAGAACCGGGCGATTCCAGCTCTTCATCCTGGGATGATTCAGAATTGTCCCGTTTGCAACCAAAAAAATGTTGTGGTTTTGGGCTTGGCAGTTTTGCATCCTCTCCCAATGCATTTTCTTCAGTTGTTGATATACGAATCTTCCTGACAACACGAGAGGTTCCGGTATTTGTCCTGGATGATTCTTTGTCCATTCCACCTACAGCTCCCTTACATGGAGTATGCAGTTGTTCAGATACAGCCACATGGTTCTCATGTGGCAAATCTCCAGAATGGATAGCACACTTGTGGCCCTGTGGTCCACACACACCAACTGGAAAACTCAGGTTGTTCTCTTGCACAACAACCTCCCCAAAAGGTATGTTACTTGGCTGTTGGCAAGGCTGGAAATATACGTTTTTTAGAGAAAGAGAGATTTCCCACGGTTGTATTAGCTCCCGAACACTTCTCAGTAACTGACTTTTATTGGTCCCACTGGGATATCTACCCCACATGTGGATCTGTTCTCTCAGTTGGCCCACCTTTCTCAGCTGCCTGTCTACCAGAGACTGTCCTACCCGAACTGCAGCTGCATTCTCTCTTTTTATCTGTTGCATCTGTTGCTGGGTATCCCTATGTATTTGTTCCACTCTCTCCAGTAGGTAGCATTCCACTTTCTGAGCTCCAAGAATAGCAGAATCCAAATCCTGGTTTACTTTGTCCACTTCTGCAGTTTGCCATTCCCTTAGCTGCTGGAGTTCCTGTTCACTCTGTGATAGGTCACATAGTGCTTGTGTTATCCAGGTAGGAAAGGAGCTGAGAGACTGTGAGGAGACCTCATGTTTCTCAAAGACTGAACTGGAAAGACGCACAGGGATGCTGGACACTGGTTGAGATACAGTTGCTGGAAAGGGTCTCCTGTTGAAGTGTGACCCAAGCAGCATCATTCTAAAACGGGGGGCTTTCTGAATTTCAGTTTCACTGATGATACCTGTTGGGAAAATTGTAAAATTCTTGTTACAAAATACCACACACATACTGTGTACAATTAATACATACAAACAAGATTTATTGGATTTTTGCATATTTGTCACACTTACATTTTAATATTACACAAAGATAATGCAAGTAAATACAAAATGCAGTCTTTAAATGATGATTTCATTTATTAAGGGAAAAAAGCTGTCCAAACCTACCTGGCCCTATGGGAAAAATTAATTTCACCCTCCTGTTAAATCATGACAAAACTGTGATTAAACAAATTATTTTAGAAAGCTGAGTTAAATTTCACTAGCCAAACCCAAGCCTGATTACTGCCAGACCTGTTGATTCAAGAAATCACTTAAATAAAACTTGTCTGACAAAGTGAAGCATGCTTAAAGAGCAACACATCATGCCGTGATCTAAAGATTTTCAAGAATAGATGAGAAACAAAATTGGAATGACTTGCCATAATTGATGGAACCATAAATTCTGCTCTATCAGAAAATACTGAAGGAGAATGTCCGGCCATCAGTTTGTGACTGTTTGCACACTTGGGTTATGCAGCAGGACAATGATCCCAAACACACCACCAAGTAATCCTCTGACTGGCTGAACAAAATTAAGGTTTTGGAGTGGCCAAGTTAAAGTCCGGACTTAAATTCGTTTGAGATGCTGTGGCATGACCTTAAACAGTCCTTTCATGCTTGAAAAGTTTTTCAATGGAAACCCTCCAATGTGGCTAAATTAAAACAATTTTGCAAAGAAGAGTGGGCCAAAATTCCTCCACAGCGATGTGAAAGACTCATTGCCAGTTATCGCAAACGCTTGATTGCAGTTGTTGCTGCAAAGGGTGCAACCTGTTATTAGATTTAGGAGGCGAATACTTTTTCACGTAGGGCCAGGCAAGTTGGGACAGCTTTTTCCCTTAATAAATGAAATCATTATTTCAAAACTGCGTGTGACAAATATGCAATAAATAAATAAATAAAAATAAAAACAGCAGGAAGGGGTAAAACCTTTTTCACACCACTGTATGTCTGAAAAACGCACTCGGTTACTATCGAAACCTCGGTTCCCTGAGATACGGAACGAGTACTGCATCTTGATAAAGACGCATATGGGAAAAAGCCTTTTTTCTCCTGAACTGAACTCTTATTCAATCACGCAGTGAAACTGCACGACTATTGGTTCATGCAGTGTGTAAAAAACAAATCAATGTGTCGGCAGCAGAGCTGCACGGGCCTATGGCGACGAAGCCCGCCAAAGCCCGCCAAAGCCCGCCAGAATGGGCGGGGCCATCTGGCTATATAAGCGGCTGTTTCGCCATAGGATCCTCAGGTTACTTCGACTGAAGCGATGACTGAGTCGTGTAGCTACCTGGCACGGCAAAGTACGCAGTACGCGTTCCGTATCTCAGGGCATCGAGGTTACAACAGTAACTGAGTACGTTCCCTGTCGATACTCCACTCGTACTGCGTCTTGATAAAGACACATATGGGAACTCAATTCAATCACGCCGTGCTATGGTAGAGGAACGACTGCATAATATACCTCCATAAGCATTCAATTGCCCATAGGGAAGTGCAATAGTATACTCCGGCCTAAGCGAGGTAACTCATAGAGGTTATACTCGGCCTGGGTGATCGTTTCATATGACTCTTACATACTCAGTACTTCTAGGACCCAGGTATGCAAGGAACCCACCAGAGAGCTTGAGCGCATCGTGGTCAAGAATTCTCCATCAGAATTGTTCCCATAATGCAGTGCATGTGCGCTCATCTAAGCAGAGAGGACCCTGGCCTGTAAGGTTGGTATGCCCAGGTTATAAAACCTAGCAAATGTGGACGGTGAGGCCCAGCCGGCCGCCGCACAAATCTCTGTAATAGACACACCGCTAGACCACACCCATGACGAGGCAATGCCTCTGGTGGAATGGGCTTGTACTCCAATGGGGCAATGTAGGCCCAAAGAAGAGTATGCAAGTGTAACAGCATCATCTATCCACTTAGGCTGCATTTACACTGCAAGTCTTGATGACCAATTCCGTTATTGTGACTATATCCGATTTTTTGGACGACGTGCTTACATTTCTTTTAAAAGTGGCCTGTATCCGATGTGTGCATTTTACACTGCACTTGGTGAAACAAGCCAAAAATAGCATATGACATCACAAATCAATTTGAATAGTACATTGAGTTTAATTTGTTGACATGGAATTCATATAGAAACGTTTTTAATGCAATGATCTATACATCAAAATAATTATATAGCCTAGAACAAATTCTTCAGGACAGTGATGTACGCAGCTCCGCTGAAAGCTTGCGAGTGAAATAATACTCAGGTGGTAGATAATGTTAAACATGTCACATCAACTGTGTTTTTTAGTAATTAAAACCAAATGCGTTCATCAGTGATTGTATATCAAAGACAGGGACATATTTGTGTGCATTTATTTTGTGGTTTCAATGGAACGAACGGGACTGAAGTGTCACTGAAAACAGCAGCAACGAGCACTCAGCATGATTTCAAAAGCAATACATTCAGCGTCAGATCGCCTTTTATTTAACACAAAAGAACGAAATTAATACTCTGCTACTCAACTAGAGTTGTTTCATTTGTTACAGGTATGTCTGTACCATGAAATGTTTAAAAAAAACTCACTTTTCAATGACGTAGGTGTCGCATTTACAGGGGAATATCCGATCTGGCCGCTTACACAGCAGGCGCAAATGCACGTATCTGATTCATATCTGATTTATTTCCACATATGAATGAGTCCTGAAACCGATAGGAGCATATCGGAATCCATGCGATTTTTTCCTGCTTACACGGTCGTGGGCCATATCCGATCTGTGCCACATGGGAGGAAAAAAATCGGAATTGGGTCACTTGGACCATGCAGTGTAAATGCGGCCTTAGAGAGCCTCTGCTTCATGGTCGGATGCCCTTTGGCGCGGTTACCGAAGCTAACAAAGAGCTGTTCCGTACGCCTAAAGGAGGAGGAACACTCAAAGTAGATCCTCAAAGCTCTGACAGGGCATAGCAAGGATAACTCCCGGTCCTCCTCAGAAGGAGGAAGCGCGGAGAGCGTGATGACCTGAGCTCTGAATGGAGTTGAAAGTACCTTACCATGCCTCGGTTTCAGGATGACCTTGGAGTCTTTGAGCCTGAATTCCAGGCAGGCAGGGCTAATGGAGAGCACCTGTAGGTCTCCTACTCAGTTAACTGATGCTAGTGCTAGAAGCAGAGCAGTTTTTAGCGACAGTGACCGAAGGTTCGTAGACTGTAGCGGCTCGAAGGGAGGGCCCTTCATGGCCCTCAATACAGTGGGCAGGTCCCATGTAGGGACGGTAAGGGGCCGAAGCGGATTCAGCCTCTTGGCTCCTCTCAGTCTCTGCCCACCGATTGGCCTGCTATAGGGGCGTAGAAGGCCTGCTACGAACACCTTGAGTGTGGAAGGGGAACGTCCCTTATCCAGCAGCTCCTGCAGGAAGGACATAACCACCGCTAACTCAGAGGTAGATGGGTTTTCCCCGCAGTCTAGGCACCAAGTGGAGAAAACAGACCACTTAAGGGCATAGAGGCATCTCGTAGACGGGGCTCTGGCCTCAGAAATGGTGTTTAACACTTGCTCTGGAAGGCTGGTAGGCTCCACAGCTCGGGTCGAGGGTGCCATATCGTCCCGTTCACCTGGGAGAGGAGATCCCGTCTCAGGGGCACGGGCCAGGGGCTGCTGTCAGCAGCTGAGTCAGCTCCGACAACCAAGGTTGGTTTTCCCACAAGGGGGCCACCAATAGAACCTTGTGTTCTTGTTCCCTGATTTGCCTGATGACCTGCGGAATCAGGGCGATCGGGGGGAATGCATAAAGGAGGCAGTTGGGCCAATCGTGGGCTAACGCGTCCCTGACCTTCGAATAATAAGTCGAGCAGTGAGAGCTGTCTTTGGAGGCAAAAAGATCTACTTCGGCCTTGCCAAAGATCTTCCAGATCTTCTGAACCGTCTGCGGATGGAGCATCTACACCTCTGAGGGGACACTGCTCCGAGATAACATATCCGCTCCCTGGTTCAATTTGCCCGGTAAATGTGCTGCTCTCAGCGAGCGCAGGTTGCACTGAGCCCACTCTAGAAGGCGCTCTACCAGAACGAAGAGGCGCTTCGAGGAGAGACCTCCCTGATGGTTTATATAGGACATCATGGACATGTTGTCTGAGCGGATCAGCACATGGCGTCCTATTAGGTCTGGCAGGAAAAACTGGCAGGCCCAACATACTGCTAGAATCTCTAAGCAGTTGATGTGGAAGCCTTTCTCTGCTTTCAACCAATGGCCGAGGGTCGGTTTGCCTTCGCACAGCGCCCCCCAACCTGTGTTGGAGGCGTCTGATGTTACAATTTTCCTGTTGCAGACCATTCCCATGGCCACGCCCTTCTTCATCCATCGAGGGTTCTTCCAGGGGGCCAGGGCTGTCACATAGGACTGTCTTACTCTGATATGTAGGCGTCCGTGACGCCATGCATGGGGTAGAACCCGTGGTTTCAACCAGCGTTGGAGGGGCCGCATGCGAAGCAGGCCCAGCTGTAGCACTGGTGATGCTGGGCCTTCTTCATTCTCTGAAACAGTTTGATGGGGCGACCGGAGCCGCTCTTGAAGGAGGCCACGAGTTTTTGTATCGCGAGTTCTCATCTGAGTTGAGTCTAGAACTGTTCCCAGGAACGATACCCGTTGGCTGGGGGACAGTGCACTTTTGGCAAAATTGACCCTGAGCCCCAGGCGCTCTAAGTGGCTGAGGAGGAGGGTCCTGTGCGACAGTAGTTCCACCTCTGACTTGGCCAGAATGAGTCAGTCGTTGAGGTAGTTGAGAATGCAGATTCCCGTCTAACTTAGATGGGAAAGAGCCGCGTCCATGCACTTTGTAAGAGTGCGGGGGGCCAGGGATAGTCCAAAGGGAAGGACCGTGTACTGATAAGCCACTCCCTCGAAGGCGAATCTCAAGAATCGTCTTTGATGGGGGGCTATCTGGATGTGAAAGTATGCGTCTTTCAGGTCCAGAGAACAGAACCAGTCCCCTGTGCAAATCTGTGAGAGGATCTGCTTCATCGTGATCATCCTGAAAGACCTCCTCATGAGGGCATGATTCAGTCGTCTGAGATCGAGGATGGGCCGGAGGCCGCCATCCTTTTTGGGGACGAGGAAGTAACGGCTGTAGAAGCCTGACTCGCTCTGAGCTGGAGGAACCCTTTTTCCAACAGTGTCATCACCTCTGAGCGTAGAACGTGAGCACGTGCAAGGTGGAGACCACTCCGCTGAAACACGGGGGTCTTCGAGCGAATTGGAGTGAGTAACCTCATTTTATTATCCCCATAACCCACTCTGACACTCCGGGGATGGCCTGCCAGGCCTCAGCCCGCATGGCAAGGGGTTGGATAAACTCGAGTGACCGACTGCACGGAGGCAGGGCACTCATGAGGGACGGAAGAGGAAATTTGCTCTCTTTTTGAGAATGTTTGTTTTATTTTTCCCACTATCACAGCGGGTGGTTGCTTGGGCGCTTGTACGGGCCCCGTATTTGCAACAAACACAATTCCCCTTGTACCCGGAAATGAACGGGGTGAGAAGAGGTTTAAGAGAGGCTGTTTGGTCTTGGCGCCCCGGCAGGAACCACTCGTCTAGACAGTTGCGAGAAGGCTCCTCTGGTGGTGACCACTCCAGTCCCAGCTCTTCAACCGCTTTCGAGAGGACACGGAGAAGTTCGGCATCCATCCCGGCTTTGGCGGCGCTGGGCACGGACGAAGGTGGGGGGGCGGAGTCAGCCACCGAGCCCGACAGCTCCTCAGCGTCCGAAGCTGCCAATGACATGCTGTCATCGGCCAGCTCTTCATCACTTCCCCCGAACGAGACCAGATTGATCGCGCTTGCAGAGGGACGCTTGGTCAGGTTGGGAAAAAAGGACGGGAGAAAACTCTCTGAGTGGCGAGAGCGAGGCACGCGGGATCTGAGCCGACGTGAGCTCGCTCTCAGTCAGGCGCTGAGATCCTCTGCCCCGCTGTTTTTTCCTCACGGGTCCCTGGGAGGAAGAAAACGGGAGGGCACGAGGGGCGGGAGCGATCCGCGAGCGCAGAGAGGTGAGACTGATGTTCTCGCAGTGAGAACAATCAGAGCCAGGGAGCACGGCATCTGCATGGGATTTCCCCAAACAGGAACGCACTCGCCTGTGACTGCCATCAGCGTGCAGAGGAGACCTGCACGAGCCGCAGTAACGGCGCGGCATTTGTAACAACGCCGATTTGCTATGGTGAAACGGCCGCTTATATAGCCAGATGGCCCCGCCCATTCTGTCGGGTTTTGGCGGCTTCGTCTCCATAGGCTCGTGAAGCTCCGCTGCTGACACATTGGTTCGTTTTTTACACACTGCACGAACCAATAGTCGTGCAGTTTCACTGCGTGATTGAATAAGACTTCAGATCAGGAGAAAAAAGGCTTTTTCCCATATGCGTCTTTATCAAGCCGCAGTAAGATTGGAGTATCGACAGCGAACCTGAATTATGTTGTTCTGGGTACATTTCACTGCACTTTTCATGATATGCCCACAAGAGGCACTATAAGCTACAGTTGTGGTCAAAACGCATATCTGCAAAATGTTAATTATTTTGCCAAAATAAGAGGGATCATACAAAATGCATGTTGTTTTTATTTAGTACTGATCTAAAGATATTTCACATAAAAGACGTATGAAATATCGTCCACAAGAGAAAAAAATAGTTACATTTATAAAAATGACCTGTTCAAAAGTTTGTTGTTAATACTGTGTTGTTACCTGGATGATATTTGTTTTTTGGCTTTGTTTGTGATAGTTGTTCATGAGTCCCTTGTTTGTTCTGAACCGTTAAACTGGCTGCTGTTCCTCAGAAAAATCCTTCAGGTCCAACAAATTCTTTGGTTTTTCAGCATCTTTTGAGCCTGTATTTGAACGCTTTCCAAAAATGACTGTATAATTTTGAGATCCATCTTTTCACACTGAGTTCAACTGTGGGACTTACATGCAACTATTACAAAAAGTTCAAATGTTCACTGATGCTCCAGAAGGAAACATGATGCGTTAAAAGCCTGAAGGTGGAATTTACTTTTTGAATTTCCAGGTAAGAAATTATTTTTGAATTTGAAGATCATGGTAAATTGAACTTATTTTGTCTCCTGGGAAATATGTAACTATCTTCTGTAGCTTCTGAAGGGCAGTACTAAATGAAAAACAAAAAACAAAAAAAAACGTATATATGCCCTTATAGAGCATCAGTGACCATTTGAACCTTTTGTAATAGTTGCGTATGAGTCCCTCAGTTGTCCTGAAAAGATGGATCTCAAAATCATACAGTCATTCATTGTTGAAAAGGGAATTTGTGACCAAAGAATTTGTGGGACCTATTTTTGTGGAAGTATTTTTCTGAATAATAAAGGGCAGTTTAACTGTTCAGGACAAACAAGGGACTCATGAACAACTATCACAAAAACCCCCCAAAACAAAACAGCTGTAGATGATCCAGGTAACAACACAGTATTAAGAATGAAGCGTATATAAACTTTTGAACAAGGTCATTTTAAAAAATTCAACTATTAATTTATCTTGTGGACTATACAGGTGCATCTCAATAAATTAGAATGTCGTGGAAAAGTTCATTTATTTCAGTAATTCAACTCAAATTGTGAAACTCGTGTATTAAATAAATTCAATGCACACAGACTGAAGTAGTTTAAGTCTTTAGTTCTTTTAATTGTGATGATTTTGGCTCGCATTTAACAAAAACCCACCAATTCACTATCTCAACAAATTAGAATACTTCATAAGACCAATAAAAAAAACATTTTTAGTGAATTGTTGGCCTTCCGGAAAGTATGTTCATTTACTGTATATGTACGTAATACTTGGTAGGGGCTCCTTTTGCTTTAATTACTGCCTCAATTCGGCGTGGCATGGAAGTGATCAGTTTGTGGCACTGCTGAGGTGGTATGGAAGCCCAGGTTGCTCTGATAGTGGCCTTCAGCTCATCTGCATTGTTGGGTCTGGTGTCTCTCATCTTCCTCTTGACAATACCCCATAGATTCTCTATGGGGTTCAAGTCTGGTGACTTTGCCGGCCAATCAAGCACAGTAACACTATGGTCATTGAACCAGCTTTTGGTACCTTTGGCAGTGTGGGCAGCTGCCAAGTCCTGCTGGAAAATGAAATCAGCATCTCCATAAAGCTTGTCAGCAGAAGGAAGCATGAAGTGCTCTAAAATTTCCTGGTTGACTGTGGACTTCAGAAAACAGTGGACCAACACCAGCAGATGACATGGCAACCCAAATCATCACTGACTGTGGAAACTTCACACTGGACTTCAAGCAACATGGATTCTGTGCCTCTCCACTCTTCCTCCAGACTCTGGGACCTTGATTTCCAAATGAAATGCAAAATTTACTTTCATCTGAAAAGAGGACTTTGGACCACTGAGCAACAGTCCAGTTCTTTTTCTCCACAGCCCAGTTAAGACGCTTCTGACGTTGTCTCCGGTTCAGAAGTGGCTTGGTAGCCCTTTTCCTGAAGACGTCTGAGCGTGGTGACTCTTGATGCACTGACTCCAGCTTCAGTTCTCTCCTTGTGAAGCTCTCACAAGTGTTTGAATCGGCTTTGCTTGACTGTATTCTCAAGCTTGCGGTCATCCCTGTTGCTTGTGCACCTTTTCCTACCCAAATTCTTCCTTCCAGTCAACTTTGCATTTAATATGCTTTGATACAGCACTCTGTAAACAGCCACACCTTTCAGTAATGACCTTCTGTGACTTACCCTCTTTGTGGAGGGTGTCAATGTTCGTCTTCTGGATCATTGCCAAGTCAGCAGTCTTCCCCATTATTGTGGTTTCAAAGAACAAGATATATCCAGAATTTATACTGTATGGATGGTCATTTATTGAAACTCAAATGTAAATATTCTAATATTTTGAGATACTGATTTTTGACTTTCATGAGCTGTAAGCTCTAATCATCAAAATTAAAACAAAAAAAACTTTTGAAATGTTTTACTTTACATGTAATGAATCTAAAATATATGAAAGTTTCACTTTTTGAAATAAGCTACAAGAAAAAATGAACTTTTTCACGACATTCTAATTTATTGAGATGCACCTGTATGTAAATTTATTTTATGTGAAATATCTTATTCAGGTCAGTACAAAATAAAACAATAACATGCATTTTGTAGGATCCCTCTTATTTTGGTAAAATAATTAACATTTTGCAGATGCTGCAAAGTGTATGTAAAATTTTGACCACGACTGCATATCATTTATTCTCCTTTGCAGATGTGGGTTTATTACACAACACAGCATCATCATGTTAGTACAAAATAGTTGCAAAATGATACTGCATTGCTTGTAATGTTTCACGTGCAAATTTACTACATCAGAAAAGCTATATGACATGTGTTATGTGATACAGAAATCAAAATGTGCTTACAAATCATGCACTATGGTAAAGAGTATTTTGAGCTCATAACATACAGTAGTACTGTGCCAGGAACCGTGCAAAAATATGACTTTATTTTTTGATAATGTGCCCTATAATCACAATTTGTGGAAACAGAAATAAAGGTATTTGGTGTTTTACTGCCACTAGTGTTTATTTCAACTGGAAACTGCAGTGAAATGTTTCTTTAGGCACATTTTGCAATTTTGTAATCCTCTTATAGCGATACAGATAAGTTATTGTATGCATTGGTTGCTTCGTTCCTTGCTGGAGAGGTCATCACTTTGTAATACAGTCCTTTGTAGTGTCTTTTTTAGCAGAACACTAGTCTTCTGTTGAGTCACATTTTACTGATAACCACTGGGGGCAACTGAGAACTAGGACAGTCTCACAAAAGCCTTTAGCCTCCTGAGTTTGACAACTGATACCACGGGCATTGACTGACATGGTAACATTTTGTGTGTTTATGGTCTGTACAATGTCTTAGAAATTTGAATGCAGGACTTCCAGATATAATTTATGTTAATGGTCATGGAATCTCACACATTATCAGCCTGGTGCATTTACCCTGTCTGGCAAAAACAGGAGTATTTCAGCAATGAAAGGTGAAAAGTATCGAATTTATCATTGGCATTTTAGCAAAAAAAAAAAATCTTCATGGAAATTTCTGACCCCAGTAACCGAATGAAGGACTATCATAAAATGAACTAAATATTATTTTATGTTTTATCTATGTGTAATCTAGAACAGATTAGATGTATAACATAAACAAATTAAACGATCAAGGTGATACTCAGGTCACAACAATCAACAATAACAAAAACACATAGGAACAAAATTGCTTGATTATTGACCAGTGCAATAAAGGACAAAAGAGACCTAAAAATCCAAATTATTTGTGTGTGTGTGTGTGTGTGTGTGTGTGTGTGGTCACTTGGGCCCTATCATGTTCATTCACATTAAAGATGAATGAGGGCTCAGGTTGCTAACCTACTAAAGCTGTTGCATAGCATTAGTGACCAGAAATGTGAAATAAACATTTATTTGTATAATTTAAAAAAAGAAATCTGATTTTGAAAAGAGACTAGTGGATTTAAAATGAATAAATGTTTGAAGAAAACAAACAAAATAGGTTATGTTTGCAAAGATGCTAACTGCTGTGCATTATACAATTTTTTTTGTTTTTGCTTTTAAGTTGTATCGAAAAAGGCTTTACATCATTGTACATATACACCATCTATGTTTTAAACATTCTTAATCCAAAAAGAGAAATAGATTATTTTTTTCAATACATAAATTCATTAATAAACAGGCAATAATATAACAATATATACAATTGTTTTTATCAAAAGTATCTTCATGTTTTTATTATTATAATTTTTTTTAAAAGATGCAGTAAGAAAAAGAGATCAACATCCTACCTGAGTACAGGTGTCTCATGTTCTGTGTTTACACAGAGAGCCCCGCCTTCATTTTTTCCAATCTCCCTTTTTCCATTGGCTCATGCACTCTCCTCCCACATTCCTGTGAAGACTTCTCTGCATGTAGCCTACCCCTGAAGCAGGTCGTTTCCTCAGAGGGGGCAAGGGAGGAAATGCCTCTTTAAAAAAAATTAAATAATAAAAAATTAACACACATATTATGAAATTTGACATTTAAAAATAGTGTATAAATAATTTTCTACATGTGACACTGTCCAACAGCAACGCCAGAGTAACTCTTGCTGCCCCGAACCCATTGAGTTTTAACACAGACCCCCTAAACTGTGGGGTGGCTTTGGTGGAGGGTAATGTGTTCAACTTCAGCTACAGTTGGATGTAACTGATCAGCAAGGTTTGCCAGTTGCAGTTGAAGGAGGAGTTATACAACGGTCCCATAGTGACGCCTGTGCCGTGTTTGCATACTTAGATAAAGTGGAATAGATGCAATATTTGTAAGATTTTGGGTGGATATTTATAGTTCAATTATTTTTGATATGCCTATATAATATTCCAATGAAAGTAATAACAACAAGAAGAAGGAAAAGAATACAACGACAACAACAATTGTACTTTTCTTGTACATCGTTTTATTATCATTTAGGGAAAATTTCACATAAAAGAAACTGTCAGAAGTTGTCATATAAGAAACGGTTAGGATTCAAACCAAATTTCATTTATTTTCTTCAGGACATTTGGAGTATTGGCAATAAAGTATTGGAGTACTGGAGAATTGATAATGAGAGACTTGTAATGCTTTTGAATTAATGGTTGAATGGTTGAATCAATGGTTTGTGTATCAGTCTGTATATTGTATACAGCAACAGAAACACTTTCTGTTCATTAATTTACTTCTTAATACAGCCCATGCATATAAAAGAACAAAGTACAAAGTTTAACATAGGCCAGTTCTATTAAAAGAAAGTGATGTCTATATATACTGTATATATAGTTTTATTTTGATAAATATGACAATATAATATTACAGTTTTTTTTTTAGCTAACAAGCGTTTACCAATACTTAAAGTACTTTTTCTAAACTCTTAACACAGCAACACACCTACATCACACAGTTAACCAAATAGTTCATTTTCTGTCCAAAACCACATTTTGTTAAATAAATACAAACTCTACCTTTCAAAATGCTTGAATACCTTTTTCTTCATATACTAACTCTATCAAAACACAGCAAGCCCGATTCAAAATCGAGTCATTCGGTCAAAACACTGGTTTTCTATCCAACAGGAACATGTAGTCAATTATAGTGCATAGACTGTCAAAATGCTAACAATTAATGGCATTACAAAAACTGCATTATCATGTCTCAGTTCGACCTGTATAGAGCATACAATATGAGATCCATTAAAAAATATAACAACAACAACAACAACAATAATAATAATTCAGCCAGCATCTTCATTTTTGTGTGTGTGAGTGGATTCATTTTAGATAGTATGTGTACAACATAGTGAAGGGAGTCATCAGTACTTTATGGAATGTAAAAGAAAAGTGACAGAATTGCAGCAGTAAAGGAATTACTGGCTAAATGAAATTGCATTTTACAAAACAGTTCAAAGAGAGAGTGGGCAGGGTGTGTGGGGTCCAAAGTGATTTTCTTAGCCCTTTTCCTCACTCCGGAGATGTAAAAATCTTGGAGGTTGGGCAGGGAGGCACAAATATTCCTCTCAGCAGCTCTGACTGTCTGCTGTAGTCTCTTGATGTCTGATTTGGTAGCTGAACCAAACCAGACAGTCCTGGTCCAACTACTCCTCTCCCTGGTCCAACCAGTCCTTTTCCTCGTCCCAACTATTCCTCTCCCTGGTCCAACTCTCCCTCCTCCAAATATTTTCTTTCTTTTTATGCTTCTCTTTGTTGTTCTGTATTGTTTTGAACAAAACCAATCAAGAGACTGCCTTTTTATTGTGCATGGCCATGTATGGAAAGACTTGGAATTATTCATTAATATTGGAATCAGCTATTTCTCAATTACAGTTTTTCTCAATTGCTAAAACACTAAACCCTATTGTCTGAACCAAATGCTCAGTTGCCTGAACCCACTGATTGAATCAATCACTCTTTTGGCAAAACCATAAGCACTTTTCACCTGTTTAGACACAACTTGCCAACACATTTTCATTGTGATGCACCCGTGCTGCATAATGGTGAGCACAGGTGACAAAAGTCAAACACAATTAAAGCACAGGTGTCACCACTTGAACAACTCAAAATTGATCACACTTGTGGCTAATGATGTGAGGGAACATATACAGTAAGCCAGGTCAGAGAGCGCTGGTTTGTGAGGCCCTACAATGGATAGAAATCTGAGAGGAAGAGTTTGTGTGAGAGGAGGTCAAGGTGGTCAGCGAAGACAAAGAACAGTAAAATCTGATGAAATCAGAGCTACTGTGATTGACCATGTTCTTGTCCATGGTATAAGCATGAGGGAGGATGGACAAAGGGTACAACCAAACATCAGTAGATTCACTGTGTCCACCATAATCCGAAGATTTAGAGAAGAGAACAGGTAATTACCTTTTTTTGACATTATAGTACAGTATGTAAATGTTGACAGCAATTACTGTATGACATACTATATACTGTACCATAGTATACTGTAAGTAAATATGTTTCAGTACATCACTGTACCAATGTACTGTAGTATTGTAATGGAGGGTTGGTCTAACTGTTTGTAGGCCTAGTATTCCATGTATATTTTTTGTAACTCCACTCCACATGGGGGTGGGAGGACAGGTATGTTCTCCCCACACCAAGAGACGTAATTGTTGATATGGTCCGTGAGAACAATGCCATTAAACTGAGTGAAATTCAGCAGAAGATCATTGAGGACCGTGTAAATTTTGAGGGTATCGACAGTGTCAGCCTCTCTACTGTTGATCGTGTCCTCAAGTGCAACAGACTGCACATGAAACAGCTATACAGAGTGCCCTTTGATCGCAACTCAGACAGGGTCAAAGAGCAAAGATTCCAGTATGTACAGGTTGGCATATATCCAGACACATTCAATGTTGATTACTCTAAGTAGCGATTTACTGTAGTGGCCTAAATCACTTTTTCCGTATCACTTACAAAACTATATCTATTTCTACAGAGGGTTTTTGAACTGGATGCAATGGAAAGACCCCATGAATACATGTACATGGATGAAGCTGGGTTTAATCTCACCAAAAGGAGAAGGAGAGGCCGTAATGTGATTGGCCATCGGGCCATTGTTGGTGTTCCTGGGCAGCGTGGCGGCAATGTCACATTACGTGCTGCCATCAGCAATCATGGGGTTGTCCACCATCATGCCAACCTGGGGCCCTACAACACGCACCAGCTCCTCAATTTCCTCAGTCACATGCGAGATGCTCTGATTGGGCAGCAGGATGAGCATCCCATCTATGTTGTTGTTTGGGACAATGTGAGTTTTCACAGAGCCCTCCAGGTTAGAGAGTGGTTCAATATGAACCAAGGTTTTATCAATATTTGCCTTCCACCGTACTCCCCTTTCCTAAACCCCATTGAGGAATTCTTCTCCTCATGGCGGTGGAAGGTATATACCCTTACACCAAGGTAAATCTCCTGCAAGCCATGGGACTTGCCTGTGGTGACATAGGTGTGGAGACATGCCAAGCCTGGATACGGCATGCCAGGGGTTTTTTCCCCCATTGCCTGGCCAGACAAAATGTGGCCTGTGATGTGGATGAAGTCCTGTGGCCTGACCCAGTGCGGAGACATGATGCTGTGGCTGAGTAATGCACTTATTTGTATATTTTTGTACTTTATTTTTACATGGGCTTACTGTACACAAGTGGCAAACGCGTAAGATTTCTGTTTGTTTTTACAAGTGCTACGTGTAAATGCACAAGATTTCTGTTTTGTCTTTTTGTACAAGTGCTAAATGCACAGGTTTTTTTTGTTTTGCAACATGCATTTAGCCTACAGAGGACATGAAGCTGGAGAAATAATTGTTTGTTCAGAGCATTGTGTTTTCTATTTTTCTACGTAGTGTTTAGTGACTGTTCCGTAGTGTTTTTAATTTTGATTGACTCGGGGCACGATTTGACAACATGGTTCAGTTTTGAGCACAGATTGAACTGTTTTGAGGTGAAAGTTTGGTTTTGCAAGAAGAGTCTGAGGTTTTGTGAATGTAGCTTGAAAATTGGGTTTTGTGTTCACAGTTTAGAGAAAAGGAGAGCAGCTTTCAAGAAATGTGTCTTAGCAATCGAGAAAAACTGTATTAGTAATTAAAATAATTCTTATCAGCTCTTGTAAGCTGCTTTTGTAGCAGAAGTAGAGGCTTTACACTATATTTAAAGTTTGGAGCATTAGGTCTTCATTTCTGTCATGCTGTGTTTATGCATTTGTAAAAAAGATAAGAAAGATCCATGATTTTTGGTATGGGGTAAGCTTGTGTGAAAAGAACATTTTAAGCATTTTAGAAACGTGTTAATTGACTGAATATTGTGTGAAAACAACATGACTTGTGTTAATGGTATGGTCACAACAGACGGATATTGTGCTAATTGTGTTTAGAGTTTTGAAAATGTGAGTACAGATTGGACAAAGGGATGTTAGCAATTGAAAAAAACTGTAAGATTGCATGAAATTATTTGTTGCTGTTATAAAAGCACATTTTTGTGAGTAAACACGAATATGGAAGGCAGACAGGGCCAAAAGTTATTAAACAGAACGCATGAAATTTGACCATGTCTACACACATTGTTCATCCATGTTACAGTTTTTCTCAATTGCTTTGGTGCATTTCTCTGATCAGAAATCAAATTCTCAAAACTACTTGTTCAACCTCCACATCATCTAGTCACTTGTGCACATCACAAAAGCAGTTTCTCATTCTTTTGAACAAATTGCGATTGCTTTGGTACATTCATGCAACTGATTATGTACATTTGTCTGCGGTTTCCTACATTTTCAGTTGCTAATATCATGTTGCTCAAAATGTATATAGTTCTCTGTGCCCTCAAAACATCTAGTCATTAGTTCATCGTATAAGTAATTAAATGCAAAATGGTTGATCTAGTTATCATAAACTGTCAAGCATATTTTCTACACATTTCTATTAGAATTTTTGTAAATTTGCCATGAATTGTGCAAGTCAATCTTGACTTTCACTAATGAAGAGAATGTAGATCAACCAATTATAAATCAGTTCTCTGAAATAACTCAAAGGTGCATCTCATGAATCTTCAATTGGAAAGCATATATAGACAGAGGACAACACAAGAGTTACAAATTCTGATGATAGATGAACATCCAGAAAACAATCAGGGTCAACAGCAAGAGGAAGAAGAGGAGAAAGGATGCTTGGTGGAAGGGTACAGAGGCAAAACAGAGGAAGAGGCAGAAGAGGCCAAGGACAGAGACACATATCAGATTAAATAAGGGCCACTGTTGTCAATCATGGCCTTACAATGGCTGAAGGGTGCAGCTAAATATTGGGAGATCAACCATATCCTCAATTATTCAAACATTTTGAAAATTTGTATATTTGAAAGGACATATGGCATACATAAGAAGCACAGCCTTCTGCATTTCAGTACAGTAACTGTCATCCAAACTGTTGTCATAGTTTACAGCAGGTAATACTAACTGAGTGCACTGTTATATTGACAACATGACTAACTTTTTAACTATCTTGTTTGTGAACAATGATACGAGGACTTTTCATTCTGATGGCACTGAAATGTTCATTGACATAAATACTTACTTTTGAGAGATGAACTAAAGATTTTGAGTAAGTTACAAGCTTTTGCAGGTAATCCATTGTGTGGTGCTGTTTGTATGAATTGTTTTGAGAAATGCATATACTTCTTTGCAAATATTAAGGACGATTCGAGAAATGCACCAAAGCAACTGAGAAAAACTGTAATGAGACAACGCACAGCAGCCAATGAAATTGCTGTATTTGAGACTATATTTGCATTTCAGATGTCATGTTTATTCATGAAGGATGTTGTTAATGGTACTCCGCTGTGCACATATGCAAACATCAGATGTTATAGGCCTATTTGTTCATGAGGGATAATGCATTAGTATGTTGTGTGTGATGTCAGTCTTATGTCATGATTTGTTTTGTCCTTTTTAGTTGTTTTTCTCAATGTTCTTTCTCAGATAGAAAAGTCTTAATTTACATTGTAACATTACAGTTTTTCTCAGTCGCTTTGGTGCATTTCTCGAATCGTCCTTACAGTTTTTCTCGATTGCTAACACACTATAACTGATTCAATTTTCCAAACCATTCATACAGTTCTTGAAACAAAGACATTTCTCAAAACTTTTAACACATTTCACCTGTTTTCACACATGCTCCAATTTGCTCAGTGTTTTCTGCAAAACTCTACACAAGAACGGCATCATTTTGCACAGGTTTAACCATGTTCTCATTTAGAAAACACAAACACACAATATAACTACCTCAAGAATAATATAGCACACATTTACCCATGTGTAAACTTTCAGTAGCAAACCTGATGGCACAGCAGTCAGAATCTCAGGATGATATGAACAAGAGCACAGGTGATTATGTGTTTTGGAAAATGAATCCTGGTAATGGGAGACAAAGAGGAATAGGAGGAGAAGAGAAAAATGAAGGGGACTAGGTCAAAAGTCATTTGTATGATTTGTAGCCAAGTACTTCTTACTGTAAATGTATTTGTGCAGAACTGAAAGACGACTGTCTAGGGGAGGCAGAGAAAGTATTTTCTCAGAAGACTAAGAAACTGCTATAGTATAACAAATAAGGATATTACCAATACTGTAACTTGCAACTTGGTAGAGGATGCTGAATTTATTTATTTATTTATGTACAGTAACTGACAGTACATTCCAATGTGTGTTTACTGTATATTCAGTTGTTTGGTCTTTGAATTTTTCTCTTCTAGTGATTTTCATCTACTGTAGGGTCACTTTACAGTAGCGTAATGAAAGTAAACTTTTCTTACAGTTTATTGCTGAATTTCACTGTATCTGCACCGCTCTATTTATGCTGCATACTGTAACAGTTATTGCAGGATTCCTGTTTCCCAAAAGGAGGTTTTTGTAACAGTGTTTGGAATTGATCTCACTAGTGTTCTCTAGTCAGGAAAATAGTCTGAGTATTTGACAGCTTTGTGTGTCATCTGAGGCCAAAGATTAGATTCTGACAAAAGAGAATGTTTTTGACTAAAATGTTTGACTTTGACCTGAAAGTATGAAGTTTGCACAAGTTGGTGTGTAGTTTTGAGATTGCGTTTATAGGTGTGAGAAAATGGTGAATTGTTTCATGAATTGTGTGTTTGCAATCGAGAAAAAATTTAATATTTGCAAAGAAGTATGTGCATTTCTCAAAACAAAACAGCACCACATAATGATTTCCTGCAAAAACTACAGGCTTACTCAAAATAAGCTAAATAAACTTACTCAAAATCTTTAGTTCATCTCTCAAAAGTAAGTATTTATGTCAATGAACATATCAGTGCCATCAGAATGAAAAGTCCTTGTGTCATTGTTCACAAATATAAATAATGAAATGCCTTTAACTGAAAATTGAAAATTGAGTGTTTAATCTTATCATTAGACATTACTGACACTCTATCCTCTAATTTGATACTTTTAAGTGCTTTGACACAATCTGTATTGTTAAAAGCGCTATATAAATAAAGGTGACTTGACTTGACTTGACAAACTAGATAGTCAAAATGCTTAGTCATGTTGTCAATATAACAGTGCACTCAGTTAGTATTACCTGCTGTAAACTATGGCAATTTGGATGACAGTTTCTGTACTGAAATGCAGAAGGCTGCACTTTTTATGTGTGCCATATATAAGTACAAATTTACACATTACTGTATGTGGGATATTGATTGAAAGAGACTGTTTCGAAATGTTTGAATTATCAAGGATATGGTTGATCTCTCAATATTTAGCTGCACCCTTCAGCCATTGTAAGGCCATGATTGACAACAGTGGCCCTTATTTCATCTGATATGTGTCTCTGTCCTTGGCCTCTTCTGCCTCTTCCTCTGTTTTGCCTCTGTACCCTTCCACCAAGCATCCTTTCTCCTCTTCTTCCTCTTGCTGTTGACCCTGATTGTTTTCTGGATGTTCATCTATCATCAGAATTTGTAACTCTTGTGTTGTCCTCTGTCTATATATGCTTTCCAATTGAAGATTCATGAGATGCACCTTTGAGTTATTTCAGAGAACTGATTTATAATTGGTTGATCTACATTCTCTTTATTAGTGAAAGTCAAGATTGACTTGCACAATTCATGGCAAATTTACAAAAAGTCTAATAGAAATGTGTAGAAAATATGCTTGACAGTTTATGATAACTAGATCAACCATTTTGCATTTAATTACTTATACGATGAACTAATGACTAGATGTTTTGAGGGGTAAGACTATAGCACAGAGAACTGTATACATTTTGAGCAACATGATATTAGCAACTGAAAATATAGGAAACCGCAGACAAATGTACATAATCAGTTGCATGAATGTACCAAAGCAATCGCAATTTGTTCAAAAGAATGAGAAACTGCTTTTGTGATGTGCACAAGTGACTAGATGATGTGGAGGTTGAACAAGTAGTTTTTAAAATTTGATTTCTGATCAGAGAAATGCACCAAAGCGACTGAGAAAAACTGTAATTAATTTACTATAGCACAGTAGATATAAGTAAAGCAATAATGAACTAAAAAAACAATACAGTATGTGGGTAAATCTAGAGGTCAAAATTAATTTGTTACTTTTAAAGGCAAAACACACACTTGTCAGCAGTAAATTCAGCCAATCATGAAACAGATCATAGATAGATAGACAGACAGACAGATAGATAGATAAATGCTATACCAACTTTTGCTTTTTCAAATGGCGGCTTTTTTTTGTTTGTTTGTTTGTTTGTTTTTTAAATAATTGATACAAAAAAATATATATTTATCCTCTCGATGTGTCATGGTGTGTGGTCAATATGTTACCGTGAGGTGACTGACTGGAACTGACTGGGGTTGGAAGTGGAACATTTCAGTTTGGATATTGGTTGTTGTTATGCTTCTTTATATTGTTAGTAGGGTAAGATGCCCCACGGCAGGATGATCCACTCTCCCCCACCTTAATCACAAAATCTCATCTCAAGCACTTTTGATGAATGCTTACATGATTTTTAATTTTGTTATTTCATCTTCAACATATGTGACATTTAGTCAGTCCATATTTTAATATTCAATCTTCAATTAAAATATGGGTCATTAAACATGTAAATATTCATATGCCTGTATACAAGTCATAGAATATTTTTACCATTCAGGTGATTCTATTTCGTCTGTAATTCGTTTTTCTATAATAACACATTGGCTGATGCATCGTCATCATGCATATGCTAAACTTACATCTATATATTTTACCATTTAAAAGTAAATCTACATTGTTTACTGGGGACATCTTCCCCCATCGTACTCGAAAGTGTATTTATTTAACCTGAAAAATGTGTTAAGGTAAAGTGTAACGGGAACACGAGTTTAAATAAAAAAATAAAATAAATTAAAATAAATAGAACACCACCAAATTTCACAACTGTACGCCACTGAAACACCAGCGGAATCCTGCAGCAGATGGCAAATATATATTTGCGATTTTAAATATTCACCACTAGATGTCATCAAAGGACAAACCATATTATAATTTCGTCAGCTAATCTATACCATCATTCAAGAAAATTTCCGATAATGAGTTATTCTGTAACTGTAGGGAAAGGAGATGGAACTTTTAAACACATGTCTGTTAAATTCATTTAAAAAGTCTGCATTCTGAAAAGTAGGTCTATACAATACGTTTAATCAGTTCGAATAAAAAAACAAAACAACGGGCTTTAATGGATTTTACTCTTAGCTAAATGAATAACGACTAATCATGAAAAAACTGCAGCTCTCTGTCACATCCACCAAGTAAAAATTATTTTTCAAAGCTGAAACAAAGATTAGTGGAGTACAAGAAGATACAATAGGCTACTACAAAATTTGACGTTTAATTCTGTTACAGTGTGTTTCTTTGTAATTGTGTATGAATTTAGACTATTTAGGCTATCAGTGAGTGAAAATTGATAATTTTGTTCTTTTTTTTTCAACGTGAATGCTTATCGCGGATCCTCAAGTATGCGCATATGACAAGTTGCTTTAAGAAACCAGTTTTACGTTCGCTCTTTTTTTCTTTCTTTCTTTTTTAATTACTTAAAAATGATCTTTTACTGTTTAATAAATACAGAGTCTATGTGATTTATTGATATTAAGACAATTTCCGATACATTATTTAGCTTATTTATTTGAAATAATTTCGACAGGACATTAAATTACCTTTTTTTTTTTTTTTTTGACATAAATAAATTCTGCTAACACATTGAGCATATACTTTATTTTATTTATAGGCCTACGAGGTTAGGCTACATGGCACTGTTAGTTTTTACAACAAAACAGTCAAATAAAATAAAATAAAATCAAAGCAAACTAAACTAAATTAATAAATCTCCAGCACCAACATTGCCATTTATGGCAACAAACACTAAACAAATAAAAAATTTGAAAAAAAAAAAAAAAAGTTTAAAAGCAGGATCCTGGTGCAGAGTTTTTATTTGACCATATAAATACATATCTTTTAGATGATTGTAGGTAGCTGACTTATATTGACACATTAGCACACAGTTGAAAACAGTAAATGTTCTCATTTTAATTTTCAAATCAAATCAACCGCTTCCTGCTCTTATGGAACCATTTAAAGTAAATATGACACTCTTCAACTTAAATTGCCTATTCAGAAATATGTTTAAATATCATCCTTGCCTTTTGTTATCGTCTTGTACGGGAAGCAGCGTTTTCAGAGAAGCTGTGTCATCTCTGCTGTTAGTGGCTGTCACAGCCTGTCATTTAAATCAGAACACTGCATTTTTAGAAGTAACCAATACTTCAAACAAACAATAGTTACATTTATATTACCTGCATGGTTTATATTTATATCAGTAATTAAAATGCAATTTAAACTTTATTACTTACTTATCATTTTAAATGTAAAACTATCATATGACACTGTAAAACCTTCACTGATAATGACTAACCTAATTTCAAAGGAAATAATTATTTTATTAATATTGAATGTCATTATCCAGATTCTGCAGGAGACGTCAGGTTTATGAAGCTGAAAAGTGGATTCTCTGACACAGAAAAAGTCATGTCCTGCACTAAATGACATTCTTGATAGTGATTCGAAATTGAAAAATTCAGTCTCCTTGTGTAGATGCAGTGTGATAAAACCTCTGCCTCAAACAGGGCTATATAAGATGAACAGACCTGACAGTCAATTCACTCTGCATAAAACCACACTGAGGCCGCTATATATCTAGCCAACCTATCAGAGCAGACACTTACCCCTTTTTGTGGTCCTCAGCCCCTACCCTCTCCTCCTCTACATCTGTCCATCATGCTTCTCCCTCCTTCCATCTTCTCCTCTCTGTTCATCCATTCTGTCTATGGGACATCAGGGGCTTTTCTCAAAACGAGCTTGTTCATTTTCTGCTGAAATATGAACACAGTTGTAACAGAAGTTCTACCTTAGTGCTGTTAGAGGACATTACCTGTTATTTCTTTCACATGAGTAATTGCTGTTATTATTTGCATGCCATGGCTAATTTCATGTATTGTTTTCTATAGTGCTGTCCTGTTGCTAGAATCTGTCCTGTTTCAAATAATCTTTTCCAAGCACCTGCACTGCAAACAATTTAATAAACATGTTTTATTGCCCTGTGTCTGTTTGACAATGAACAATGAGGTGAGAGGGAGAACAAATATTGCAAAAAATGCCAAGGGGCTTTATACGGGATGAATTGTAGTACAAGTGCTGATCGAAGGATGTTTCCAAAAATATTCAGTACTTTACTAACAACCTAAATCTGCAGGTTTGTTAGTCTTTTCTCTTACTGTCTTTTCTTCATCTCCACTCCAACAGAAAAGTTGTAATATCCAGATTAAACGCATCATCTTCATGGGAAATTTTACATACTCACTAATTCTTTCATTCAGCATGCATAATATTATAGGAACAATCGTAGAAACAAAACGAGCTGGAGCTACCAAGATGGGAACAGATGGCCCATAATTGCCTCGTAGAGGAAGCCAGGGAGTCAATTTTTACAGGTCTCGAGGGAGTGGCAGATGCAAAAAGTGCAGGTGCATTTGTTTTGATCGGAGATGGCCTAAAGGAGCGATCTGAAAAAAATGCATCTCACACATTAGTGCAGAATTTAACAAAGCACGATTGCTTCGTCTCGGCAAGACCGTGATAAGGCAGGGCGTTTTCATTAGGGGCCAACGAGGTAAACATGGGAACGCTCGCTCATGACAGGCGTGTGAAACTGCAACAGATGCGGCACAAATTAAAGCCGCATCATCGTGCAGCGATAAATCAGGAGCACATCAATAGGGTAGTAAAAAAGCATGGCACATTTGCAATTTCACATTTGAAGAACTCATCCTGCAACAACAAACAATTTTGTACTTTAAAGTGTATTAAAAAGCAGAGTAGAAAGAAGAATTGATAATAAAGGCCTGTAACATTTATTTGATTTTTTGAAAATTGCGAAAGCAAAAAATTGAATAAAAATCACACATGCATATACAAAATAGATTATCCAGTATCATATATTAAGAGATCTGTTGATAAACTATAAGCAATAATTTACCACCAATGAGTATTCTTTTCCTCAAAATTGACCAGAATCAACATACTGAGCTCTGATCCCTTAGCACTATGCCATATGATGCATCAAGCATAGCCCAAGATTTCATTTTTATCAGTCTCTTTCGATTGTATATCACATCTGAACATCATAAGTGCTCCTAAAATACAACCCGCATCCTGAATACGCTTTGTTCCAACCACTACCCCTTTATAATCTCAAACTTGAGCTGCCTGGCAATATCAAACTAATAAATTACATCCTGCCTCCTCTATAACTCGCTAATAAATAAAAAAAGAAGCTCCACTTTCCTCGTACAGCTGTGACCCAGGGTTACCTAGCAACAGGTCATGCCCAGATAAAAAGCACAAGGTAGTGATTCACCTATGAGGAGATGGAGAGACGGGGGCATCTTCACTCTCTGACCCTTGACAGATGGAAAACGCACTCAGAGGAAACGGTTCTTTGATTGACAGGGCAGTTCTGAGTATGCCTGCATCACTCCTTCACTCCTTCAAAATTGTATTAACACAGCAAGCAAAGTATGCTTGTGAGATATGTCTCATCTTTTGCTGTTCCTCACTAGCATTAAAATACAGAAGAAAATTGCAAAATGCTCATCAATTTCTCTGCTCTTTTCCCACCAAATGCAACAATAACCCTTATATTGACAACATTGAGACGTCATGTGTACGTCATCCCTCTAGAAGCTTTAATGACATACTGAAGAAATTTAACATTCAGACCGCATATTTAAAGCAGACTGACCTTTCACAAATGTCTATCCTCCCTTCAATCCAAATAAACAAGACATAGTAAACAAAGATGCACAGATGTCAAGATTTAAATGGATAGTTGAGCCAAAAATGAATTTTATGTCATCATTTAATTTCCCTCATGTTGAAGTCTTTCGGTCTTCTGTGAATATTCAAAATAAAACAACTGTGAACCCAGTGGAGTTCCTTTGTCATAAAAACAGGACATTAAAAAAAAAAAAAAAGTCATACAGGTTTGGACATGAGGGTGAGCTGATGACAGTATTTTCAATTCGGAGTGACTAATGCAATTACCATCATATTATGAAAAGCAGCTTTAGCCATTCTCTTTAGAAACCAGAAATAACTGAATCTTACAGTTTTTCTCGATTGCTAACACACTGTAACTGATTCATTTGGCACAATTTTCCAAACCATTCATACAGTTCTTGAAACAAAGACACGTTTCTCAAAACTTTTAACACATTTCACCTGTTTTCACACATGCTCCAATTTGCTCAGTGTTTTCTGCAAAACTCTACACAAGAACAGCACCATTTTGCACAGGTTTAACCATGTTCTCATTTAGAAAACTCAAAACACACAATATAACTACCTCAAGAATCACAAAATGAACACAAATAGCACACATTTATCTATGTGTGAACTTTCAGAAGCAAACCTGATGGCACAGCAGTCAGAATCTCAGGATGATATGAACAAGAGCACAGGTGATTATGTGTTTTGGAAAATGAATCCTGGTAATGGGAGACAAAGAGGAATAGGAGGAGAAGAGAAAAATGAAGGAGACGAGGTGAAAGGTAATTTGTTGCTGATGAAATATAAAGCACTATAGTTGAGCATCTTCTTTTGCATGGAATGAGCATAAGGAAAGCTGCCTGCAGAATCATCTACACAGGGTTTTACACTACTCACACATTACAATTACAGTACATAGTAGTACTTCAGATGAGAGAACTTTCACTGTTCTTTGTACTGTAAATACTGTAGCACACACCCTCAAACTCATAACTGTTGAATTGATTTGTAGCCAAGTCAGGAAAATAGTCTGAGTATTTGACAGCTTTGTGTGTCATCTGAGGCCAAAGATTAGATTCTGACAAAAGAGAATATGTTTTTGACTAAAATGTTTAACTTTGACGTGAAAATCTGAAGTTTGCACGGTGTGTAGTTTTGAGATTGTGTTTATAGTTGTGAGAAAATGGTGAATTGTTTCATGAATTGTGTATTAGCAATCGAGAAAAACTGTAAGAAACTGCTATAGTATAACAAATAAGGTATTACCAATACTGTAATGCAACTTGGAAGAGGATGCAGTATTTATTTATTTGTTTGTTTGTTTGTTTGTTTATTGCGCTACAGTAACTGACAGTATATTCCAATGTGTTTACTGTATATTGTGTTGTTTGGTTTTTGTACTTTTTTCTTCTAGTGCTTTTCATCTACTCTAAGATAACTTTACAGTAGTATAATGAAAGTAAACGTTTCTTAATGTTTATTGCTGAATTTTACTGTATCTGTATACTGTAACAGACACTGACTAGCAAAAGGATTCCTGTTTCCCAAAAGCAGGTTTTTGTAACAGTGTTTTGAACTGATCTCAGTAGTGTTCTCTAGTCAGTGAAGTAGTGTGTGTATTTGACAGCTTTGTGTGTCATCTGAGGCCAAAGATTAGATTCTGACAAAAGAGAACGTGTTTTCGACTAAAATGTTTGAAAAGTTGATTGTGTTTATAGTTGTGAGAAAATGGTAAATTGTTTCATGAATTGTGTGTTAGCAATCGAGAAAAACTGTAATGATATTCAAAATTGTTCACATTAAGGCTAATATTTCTAAAGCAATTAGAGATTTTATGCACTCCCTAAATTAGTGGTACATAAAAAAGTTATAATTCGGTGTACAAAATAGCTAAAGGAAAATCAGTCATGTGAGAATTATTATTATTATTAATATTAATTTATTTGTTTAATAGTTTGTATAAGTCTGAATGATCACTGCACTATATGCAACTGTTGTAATTGCCACCAAGGACTACAGTTTTTACAATTTAACTTTAAGCTAAGACTGTTACATTTTATATATTGTGAATTGTCCCTGTACAAACAAACAAAAGCAAACAAATAAATAAATAAGTTAGGGAGTCTCAATACTTTAGGATGGATTCTCTTATTTATCGATGCCTAATGATATTTTACATCTCTTGTTTATCGTTTGTATTTAACCACACATCAAGCCATCTGATTTCAACAGCTTTGCACTCAGTCAGTGCCTCTGTTGGCTATTCTCTGTCCCTCAGGGGAGCCACACAGCTGTGTGAGTTTAGCTCACGGTTGAGGTGAGGCCACACACAGTTGAAAAAAAAACATACACTGCTTTTTATGCTTAAACACACACTACGAAAGCTTTAACATGCAGCTAGGCCTACATTTCAGCTACATTATTGACAACATAATACAGCGTGAAGCTGCCATCTCATAAGAATTGTATTGTGTATTTCTCATCATAGCGAAATGGGACTGAAGTTACAGTATATGAATAATAAGCATCAGCAGTGGGAGGCGAAGATAACAGCAGGCCCTTCAGGGGCTAATGGACATGGCAATGAAAATGAATTCTGTCTACATAGAGGCCAGTTTAATGCTCACTGCTGGCAACATGTAAGTTGAAGTTTGAAGAAAACACAGAAGCCTCACCTACCCCAGGGGAGTAAAGAATTGATGACCTGCACTTTGACTTCTTACTACTTATTTTCTGCTTGTATGTGTATGTTTAGATAAAGGATAGATCAGAAAGCCAGAATCTTAAAATGACTGTGGCAAGTATTTCCACGAGCACCTGTGACGCAGAAATAACTATGTCTATTTTACTATTACATTTTGATAATCATATTTGATATATATACTATACACACAAGGAGACTCTCATAAGAGTTGAGGAGCCAACAGTAATAACAGATAAAGGCTTATGGAGCAGAGAAAATGGGTATTGTGTTGTGCCCTGGGGCCTGACTGTTAAACCTTACACAGGACCACAACAGTCACATGACAAACAATGCTTCCACAAGAATTTCATCTGTAACTTATTCCTTCAAACCTGATTAGGAAAAGAAAGAACAACCTGAACTCCTGAACAAGGAAAGGGAACAACCTGAAACTGAACAAGAAAAGGGCATTTTTAGCGCGCAAATTGATTAGTAGGTTAACTAGAATAAAAAACTAAGCATGCTTGTCAAACCTTAAAGGAAATGTCTAGGTAAAAATGTAAATGTCCTCACCCTTAGGTCATCCAAGTTTTAGATGAGTTTGTTTCTTCATCAGATTTTGAGAATTGTAACATTACATCACTTGTTCATCAATGGATCCTCTGCAGTGAATGGGTGCCGTCAGAATCAGAGTCCAAACAGCTGATAAAAAACCTCACAATAATCCACCACAAGTAATCCACATGAACAAAAAGCTACATGTTTATAAAAAAAAAAATTATAAAAAAAAATCCATCAAGATGTTTAAACTTTAAACTGTAGCTTCTGACCAAAATAGTCCATAATCCATAATAATGCTTCCTGCACTGAAAAAGTACATCTCTCACATCAATTTCAGTTTAGATGGTGCTTGATCTGTGCATATTTTTCACCTGATTCAGACTAGATGACTTTTTCACTGGAAAAATTAAGTATTATGGATTCAGGACTTGTATTAATGTATGCAGGCTGTAGAACTTGATAATGCGTAATCTGAATATATACAATTTGTATGAATGAATCAGGGCCTACAGACCATACACTTTACTTTGTAGCATGGCTGTTAGTCTCTAGGCTGAGTCAGAACAAAGCATTTCAGTTTGGCACTCACGTTGTCAAAGACAATGTTCTTCTTTACACCCCACAAGGCAGGATGCAGAGCCCACAGGTGAGGGTCTACAATGTTACCTGTGTATCATGTGTTCGGTCAAACACAGGAACATCTGTATAAAGTGTTTTGGCAACCATGATAACAGAACCCCCCTTCTCTCCACGGCCAGTTTTAGTCAATGGGCATCCATCACTGATGCTAACAGCTCTGATTAAAAATACATCAACTGCAACTGGCCTCCTGATGGCAGCGCTTCATAGCGAGCATAATTAGGGAATGGGGAACTGTGATGATGAAGGGCAATGCACACCTGCTCTCCGTTAAATCACGCTTCTGTTGGTGAAGCTTGCATATTTCACCCCCGCAAATTAATTAATACCAAATTATGGATGGGACACCTTATTTATTTATGGTCGGAGTTGTCTAAAGTCAGCAAACATACCCCTCGTTTCCTTTCTCCTCACTTTCCTGGTTGTTCTCGTATCAACTTGTGAAGGGTCGGTTGCGCTTTAATAAATACAACATATTACATTTAACAGGTTGAACTTAAAATTAAGGTAAAAAAAAAAAAAAAAACAACAACTGCATTTCATTACCTGAAATAATGTTAATATATCAAATTACTAAAATTGGTTTTACCCTTATAATATACTGACAACCACTTTAAAAACATGATGATGATAAAGAGAAAGCCACATGATGCATCGAACATCACAAGTAGCTTTTCCACAAACTGAGGTAAATACTAATATATATAATATACACACACACACACACATAGTACATTGCAGCCTATTTTTACAGACTTCTCTTAGAGGGTAGAGACAGTTTCTTCATGCCTCAGGTAGTATCCGGTCATGTTTTTTTTTTTTGTTTGTTTTTGTTTTTTTAATTATGCACTGCATGTTTTAGGATTAAAGAAAATATCCGTAAACCTGACGGATGGCAGAAAATTACCAGTGTCCATATGCATGTTTCTACAAAGATTTTTTTTTTTCTTACAGTGTATAGGCTACGTGAAACAGAACAGCTTTTTTAGGCTACTGATAAGATTGGAGTTTTCATGGAATTTCATGGCATTTAAGTGTAATACATTTTTCAAAAGTGTTTTTTTTTTTTTTTTGTAACGAACAAGACCGCATGCGTCTTGAGCTCCCGCAAGATTCTCTCACAAACACATGCGCACGTTTTTTCTCCCTTGTGTGTACGACAACTTGCTGATGTAGAAAATTCACTGAACTAACACTCACGGTGTTGCGTCCAGCCTCACCCAATTTGCACCTTTGCCTCTCCTGTCAGCGCCAATGCGTTCCCTTTGGCGACAGCACCATGTCAACTGCCAACTCCCCACGAACCAACTGAGACGAAGCGGTCTACAAGATGCCACAAACAACAGCGCGCGCGCGCACACGCACACACACACACACACACACACACAGACAGATGTGATCTTTAGATTTTAAATTCGAAAGAATCAAATCTCGTAAACATCTCGAAAGCCAATACAACATGGATAATATCAAGTCGGTTAAAAGTCCTAATCGTTGAGGTCTGTTTGTCTAAATATCTTAACGAGAGGCAGTTGAAGTGTTTGGTAGTCACGGTTAATTGAAGCGGATGGGGGTTTTAATAAAGCATGCAGCGATTACAGCTGACAAACAGGTCTGTTGGCTTTTTAGGGGCATTGCACTTAATAGTATCAGAACTCATTGCATTACATTTGTTTTCCTATTCACGCTTACCTAAGTCGTTAGGCTTTTTTCCACTTGAGTTTTAATTATTTTTCATTGGCTGAATTACATGGGGAATAAGGGACAGTCTGTCAGATGAGCTGGAGAGAGATTCATTATGACAAACTGCCTTGACATTATTGTGCACAGTAAGTGTCATGTCTTAAAATATTAGACAAACTCCACAGGGTTTGAAAATTGGCTGCAGAGTTATATACACTGTAAAAAGCAACCTGCAATTGTTTATTTATACCTGTACTATTATTTATACCTGATATGACACATAAAACATAATTTTGATGGTATAAATTAAGCCTATATTTTGATTCCGTGATGATAAATAAATACAAATTTGGGCTTGAATTAAACCAGTTTATTTAGATGTTACCATTCTTATGTTAGCATTTTTATTTTTTTCAGTGTACAAAGCTGTTTGAACTTGGCACAGCCTGTTTCTCTTCAATATATTTTATATCAACTGATTTCCTAAAGTATTTCCAGTGATGTGTACATATCAGTGTCAGAAATTAACCAGGGCTCTGGGCCAAAATGCTAAATCATCCATATATTTAAAATATGGGGACGAAAATTCTTATTTGAGATCTATTATCTAACATTCAACATGAGCAATATCACACTTGTAACCGTGCACTCGTCAGCCATAGGTATAATCACAGCCGTGCTGATATGGAGTGATCTACACATCATACACCATAATGACAAAGAAAATAAATAATAATTTTGCTAATATATTTAAAATTTAAAAAATAAAGAAAAAAGAAAAACCTGAAATAATTACATTGCATAAGTATTCATAGCCTTTTCTAGGACACTTGATATTTAGCCCAGGAGTATTCCAGTTTCGGTGGAACATCTTTGAGATGTTTCTGCCCTTTGATTGGCGTTAACCTGTGGCAAATTCAATTGATTGAACATTATGGAAAGGCACACACCTGGTATATAGGGCCTAACAGCTTAAAATGCATATCTAAGCAAAAACCAAGCCATGAGGTCAAAGGAATGGCCTGCAGAGCTGAGAGGCAGAATTATGTTGAGAAACAGATCAGGGGAAGACTACAAAAATGTCTGCCGCATTAAAGGTTTACAGGAGCATGTGGCCTTCATAATCCTTAATGGAAGAAGTTTGGAACAACCTCTTATAAGAGCTGGCTTCCTGGCCAAACTGAGCAATTGGAAGAGAAGCTTTGGTTAAAGTGGTGATCTAGAAGCTTATGGTCACTCTGGTTGAGCTCCATGACCATCAGATGGGAGAAACTTACAGAAGGACAAACATCACTGCAACACTCAACCAATCTAGGCTTTATGGCAGATTGACCAGCCTCTGCTCAGAGTGCTCAGAACCACAAACTAGGCAGAAGATTCACCTTCCAACAGAACAACGACCCTAAGCAAACAGTTAAGAGAATGCGAGAGTGGCTTATAAACAACTCTGTAAATGTCCTTGGATGGCCCAGCCAGAGCTCGGACCCAATCAATCTTTTCTGGAGAAACCTGAAAATGAACTTGAGAGGATCTGCAGAGACAAATGGCAGAAAATCCTCAAATGCAGATATGCAAAGTTTGTCGCATCATACCCAAAAAGACTTGAGCCTGTAACCACTGCCAAAGGTGCTTCAAATAAGTACTGTGTTAAGGGTGTAAATACTTGTACTTATTTCAGTTTCTCCCTTTTAATAAGTTTGAGAAGTTATCATAGATTATTTTTATTATTTGTCATTATAGTGTATGAAGTGGAAAAGCTTTTTTTTTTTTAAAGCAGTTTAATATAAGGCTGCAACAAAACAAAATGTAAAAAAATGAAGAGGTATGAATACTTTTACAAGGCACTGTATGTGCTATGGTCGGTACAAGGCTACAGTGATTAAAAGCCTTAGGCACAGGCTTATATCTTTTGTCATAGCTATCTCACTCAGTAAAACAATCAATAAGACTCATAATTCATGTATCTGGAACTCCCTTGAGCCATTTAAAGTAGAGACCATGGCAATTGGAGCATTTCATTCATTCATTGGATATGAAGAAAGACATTAAAAGATGGAAAGGAATAGTAAGAAAACGAATAAGGAAACAGAATAAGAAAAGCAGAGGAAGAACGTTGGGACAGCTTCACTGTCTGCCGGGTGACTGTCACTCTTTATTAGAGGGTGGAGAAAAGTGTAGCTCGCAGGTACAGTGGGAGGGAATGAAGGATAGCAAGAGGAAGGGGTGGCAGCTGTGGAACAATGACAGGGTCTGTGTCCAAGGCTCCTCAGGCAAAACACCAGTTTTCCTACTGCTGTGAATTCATCTCACTCTCTCCTGTGGATAGAGAGAGAGATTGAGAGGTGGAGGTCACTGCCAATCATACGTGCTGTCCATCACACTGGATGTTGTGTTCACAGAGGCAATTAAATGTACTTTGGCACTGCCACATATTTATTTACTCACTATGAATTAAACTGTGTATTCAGTTATGTATGTGAAAAGCATGTAATTACTTCAGTTTACATAAAACAGTTTTCAGTACATAGATTCAGTCTGTCCTAAACAAACTGATACAACTAAGGGGCTTGTGATTGAAAAACTAAAAACTGCTTCTCTATACAATTTGTTTTTCCATTTTCCATCTAATTCTCTGCAGTTCACAGAGGCCAAAATTATTAGAACACTAGTATTTTCAGCAGCTAAAAAAATGGTTTAAGTCAGTTATTTCTATCTTTTGCTGCACTGTAAAAACTTTCAAGCTGTTTCAACTAATTCTTATTTAGTAACTATTTCCACAGAAATTTTACGTTCACTCAATTTCTCTTTTAAATAATTTTTAACATAATAATATCAGTTAATTTAATTTGTGATGAAACAGAAGTTGCAACCTTTTTTTTTTTTGGCACACACAAAAAAAATCTCATAATCCATCGCACAGCACAGGTAGCACTGATGTTGACTGTGTTCATTTGTTGCAAGGATTTAACAGAACATGTACATTTCATATTATAGGTCTAAATTAAACAGCATAAAAATCATATCAAAATATAACGGTCCTGCCTTGTTGATAAATACCAGTGTTTTACAAATTGATTGATCAGTTGTCCCAAATCCGATGTTTACTGAGCCACAGTCTTTCCCAGTGCACCAACTCGTGTGCACAGCATACTGATTCTTTACCTATAGACTGACTGTGAGGCCTTGATAATGGCCTTGTGAAAGAATTCACCGAAGTGCCATTAACGAGACCAGAAATGTTGGAATTCACCCCGTTTGAAAAGAGTGTTATTTCAGCGTGGCTGGTTGTTTTTCAGCGTGGCCGGTTGTTAGTCATGTTTAATGTCATCTTTTAACTTCACAGGACAATTGCAAAAGTTTGCACATGCTATTTTATGTTCTTACTTTATTTCTTGGGGTCTTTCTGATCCTAAGACTCAAGTAATCTCTACAATTCTCCAGCTGTGATCCTTGGAGAGTCTTTGGCCACTCAAACTCTCCTCCTCACCGTGCATTAGGATGATATAGACACATGTTCTCTTCCAGGCAGATTTGTAACATCTTTAGCTGATTTGAACCTTTTAATTATTGCCCTGATGGTAGAAATGGGGATTTTCAATGATTTATAGCTCTTTTCTTACAGCCAATTTCTATTTTGTGAAGCTCAACACTGCACATCAGAACTATATTATTTTTTACTCCTTGTGATGGATGATTAAGGGAATTTGGCCTTTGTGTGTATAATCCTGTGTAACAGGAAGTCATGGCTGGACAATTTCATGCTCCTAGTCACCCTGATCTGCTAAAAAAAAAAAATAATAATAATAATAATTAAATATGAATGGTAATATGCTTCAGAGATATTTTACTCATAGGAATTTCTAGGGCTGCCAATAATTGTGGCCAACATGCATTGGAGAAAAACATATATTTCGTCATGAGATTTTCTCCCCACTTTTAAGTTTTACTTCAATGAAAGGTTAGAATTTTTGTTAATTTTTTGAATGAAAGATCAAAAAGATCAACGAAAGAGGAGCCATTGAAAATTATATGTAATATATACAGTACGTGTGTGTGTGTGTGTGTGTGTGTGTTATCTTTCCATTAGGAACAAAATGCTGTGTTTATGTAGTGACTTGTATAGTTTAATCAAATAAACACCAGTGTGGCTTCTGCTACACAAACACAACTCACACACACTTTATTGGTCAGGTCAAACACAATCACAGCTCAGCCACACGGGGTTGGCTAATTATGGGTGGCAGCTGGCAGTGAGGGCTTCCTTTAGGGGCCGGGTCCATGCATGAGTTTTGTATGTGTTCAAACACCATGGATGAAGTATAAATCTTGCTCTACTGTCTAGTATGAGCTGTGTGACAGCCCCTAATTTCAGGACAGTTGAAGATGGAAATGCAGAGTTGAATTAACAAGGGGAATGAGGCATTAAATGAACCTGATGTAACTCGGCTGCTCTCGACATGCAGGGATGAACCAGTGATGCAGTTGCGTGTGCCTACATGGTGTATGTCTTGCTTATGATTCTAGTTTTGAAATATGTTTCACATAGTTTGTTTAGAAATGTATCCACTATGAAGCCCCTCTTGGTGTCAATTTATTTGATGGAAAATTCAATGACTTAGAAAAGAGAATATTTCAGCCACACACTGGATGTTCTGTAAATTGGACAGCACAACGACAAAAAGTAATTTCCATGAAAATCAATATTAATATCTGTCTGTGAGGCAAGAACATTACACTGTCACCCATAACCTACTGTTGGTGGAATATGAAAGGGAGGAACGCTCGGAGAAATAAAGGAAACATTCATCAGACTAATTTTGTCTGCGAGCAAACAGCATCCTTTTCATCGACTGAAAAATCTAAAGAAAGAGAAAATGCATTCAATCTGGCAGATCTAAATGGGATATATCCAACGAGTAGGCCTACATTTTGAAACCCGCTGATATAACAGAATGAGAAGCTCAGAGGTGTGAAGCTTGGGAAGAGAAGTAACATTTCCTGAAGCAGTTATAGTAATAAATAAATAAATAAATGGGTGTTTAAAATAAGTGAAATATCACCCTGTTATTTCCACCACCGAGTCCGACGGGATATATACAAAGTAGGCAATTTGCTCATGTCAAATGATGTCTCTTTGCTCGGTTTGCCGTTTGAATGCTCGCGCTAAGGTGAGACGGGCGTGCGCTGACATATGCAGGCTAGTTTAAACGCATCTGATATGCTCGTTGGATTATCGATCCACTTCATCCTAGCAGAATGAGATGCAAGCAGCCTCGTCCCCATCTGTAGTACCCATAATCATGATATAATCGTTTTTTCCAGCCTTAATATCTGATTTGGATATGATGACATAATTCGTACGATGTCTCATTACACTTTTACTTTATAAAAGTCTGTATCAAATATGCCAGATACGAGACTTAAAAATATACCTTTTAAAAAAAATAAATCTTACAAAAAAAAAGAAAAAAAAAAAATTCCCTAAATGAGTTTAACTTTTTTTTCTCCGAATTTCAGCACCCTGGACAGCACTCTTGTACAGCAGAAAAGGATGTAGAAGTTGTATTGCTTTATGACGACAAATGCACTACTAGCCTACTGTACTTGTGCTTGTGTGTGAGTCCACACAAAACCAGATCAAAGAAATCTTAATATGACTTTAAAAATGTCAAAGGGTGAACTAAAAACCCTCTTCAGCAGCCACTGAGTCAGGCTGGTTGGCTGATTGGTTAAGGATGGTGGATGTGGGCCAGGTCACAGAGGCTCAGTGGCTGTTTGCCTGCAGGACTCTAGTCTCTGATGAGAGGGACATGTCACATGTTGTTTCTTCATCTGGCCGAGAGGCCACAAATTTATTTGAACACAGACTGAGAGCCAGTCAGAGATGTTCCCAGCTGTCTTAGTCAACAAGCCTGTGCAGAGCAACACATCTGAGCCTATGTATTTATAGAACAAAAACGGATGCTACTTGTATAAGCACTGTGTATTAATAAGAGATACAGATTTTATATGCAGAATATCTGATTTCTAGGTATTTAAGAAGACATGACCAAAAGCGCTGACCAATTCGCACTCAAAAAAAAAAAAAAAAAAAAAGATAACCTGCACATGATTTACCCATATAAAGTAGCTTTGGCGATTAGGTCAATAGAGCGATATTAAATCAGATTTTGCCCTAAATAAAACCAGTTCATTTGGATGTTACCATTTTTTTTTTTAAGTGCAATACCAAATAAGCTGTTTTCAACTGTTTTCAACGAAGCATATTACCATGGAATTCTTTTTGTCTTTTTGTGTGTTTTGTTTACTCTGTGTGGCAAAAATAAAAAAATAAAATCTAGAACTATTAAAGAACATCCATATGTATACAACAAAACAAGTAGCACATGCAATATGCTGGTGAAAAACTGTATTTTCTTTTCTCTATGTGTATATCAGTACTAAGAGTAATGAGAATAAAGTGAAACTTGAACTTGAAAAGATACTACTCTCCCAAATATCTCCTAAAATGTCCTAAATATAAATTGATTTTATTTATTATAAATTGATTATTTAAATATAAATTGTTTTATTAATTTATTAAGTCAAAAATATTATTAACATTTCAGAATGTATCTAAATACATGAGGTTACACCAACAAAATGACATTTAAGGGTTAGATCAAGTATGCAGTACCAATTTCAGGTTACCAGGTTTTTATAGTGTTATAGACATATAGTGGAGGACACTGTAAGGTTTTGTGTAAAGCACATTAGAAGTCATAGGGCACTTTGGCAAGTCAAATAAGAGAGGGCAACAGCATCAGAATAGAAAATAAATTTAAAAAACAAACAATAGACATATAAGAATTGCAGTCACAAACACACTGGAGTGCTAAAGAGGAGTGATTACACAAAATGGTGTGAATAAAATTAAATGAAGTGAAGGGAAAATTAGAATGAGAGGAAAAAGGAGAGAAAATGTTATTAGAGAAAAAACAGATGGCCAAATTCAGCATACCCTGGGGAATACAGGGGACAATTCACTGCACCTACGGTTATGAGTGCCAGGGAGGTTTTTATTAAGTGTGTGCATGTGTACGTGTATGTGGGGCTACATTATGTCGTAGTCTAAGACAAAGACATTCCAGAAAGTGAGCTCACGCTACATGAATGATGATGTCATAAAAAGGTTGAAAGATAACACCAATGAATGCTTACTGTCCTACCAAGGTATACACATCGCACACACAGAGCACTCTCAGATGACAGGCAGTGAGTGGAAATGAAGGATTTGGGGTTCCATCCCGTTACATTATGCAGCAGATGGCGTGTAGGCCGAGCCAGGCCGGGGCAGTCCCAGAGGTAACACGCACACACATAGACGCACTCACAGGATGGGGAGGGGAGGGGCAAAAAGCAGTATTGCCCCTGTCCAATGCTGTCCTTCTCTCTTGCTCTCATAGAGCTTGCTTTATTCCTGTGTCTGGTTCAAGGCATCAGGCAGGCCTCTAAAACCTTCTTATCTTCTTGAATCCTTTTGAATACTGTGTTGTTGAGCTTTCTGAATCAGTGGTTCCAAGGGTTCTGATAGGGTCATGGTTAGCAGAAAAAAAAATAATAATAACTAACTGTATAACTGTGCGTTCTACACTTATGAATGCAATATAAAAAGGAACATTTAACTATATTGTTTGGCCTTTGCAGTTCATGGTTATTTCTGACATTTTCTATCACTCGTTCAAAGACAGACTGTCAGTCTGTTTCCAGTAATTGCTTCTGGAGTTTGGATTAATAAAAAGATGATTAATCAAAAACCCAGATTAATTCAGGAACACCATTGTTGAGTGTTGCTCAGAAATATGCCAAAGTTAATTCTGCTTTGGCTTCATTTAGAACTGTTTTTGTTGAGCAGAAGAGACAATAATACTGGCAATAAAAGTATAAGTTATTAAAAATGAACTTTTTGTTTATTAAACTGTTGCACTGCAATATCACATGCATAATCATGCTTTTTGTCTGAACATCAGCACAATTGTAAGCCATTTTGCCACTTGATGTCCATTGTAAACTCTGGGTCCTGAAGCAGTGCTAGTTAGAAGATTCTCTTTCTGTCCTTCCCTTTCTTTCCACTCAGCTGGAGCTGCACCTGAGGACCACTGCAGAGGGCCATGACCCTGACCAACATGGAAAAGTGTGTGTGTGTGTGTGTGTGTGTGCGTGAAAGGGAGATCACATGAACAAGGTGTGTGGGTTTGAAAAATGAAAACAGCAAGTGTATTCATGGGAGAGGGAGACATTTATAATTGCAGTCACCATCAGTATGGTTCTGGTTGCTAGTTTTAGTATTATGTTGATTAGTGTCGTTATGTTTATGATCATATTCGCTGTGCAAGTTCATTAGTGTTGCTTGGCTGATTATGGACCTCCTGTACCTGAGTCACATGTTCACACAAACATAATGGACACACATTTCAGTCTTACTTTCAGATGGGCTCATGTGGAGATATGTCTTTATTTGTGTGGATTCACAGCATAAGAAACTGAAGACGTGTTCCATAATGCTGCACAATAGGAATTTATTTCAGTTAAACCACATTATTGTAGCTGTCATTTGTCATCAGAAGATGATCTGTTTATTTTAGGCTAAACTTAAGCAGTACTATTACAACACTGTAATTACAGCAGCAGGCATAATTAGAACCGGTCTGGTCTTATTACACAGACAGAGTGAAAGACCTCTATTCTGTCACATAAGTTTGCTGGATTCCCTGGCATTCCAACAGTGTGAAAAACACCTTCAGCTTCCTCATGTGCAAAGATGCTTTCAAGTGAACTCATTTTCAAAGCACAAACACAGAACACAACACACAGGGAAACTCTTTAAAGATTTATGTGACCATTTGTAAGGTAGTTCCATTTCGGTAGTGTAAATGTCATGGTATTATAAATTACTTTACTCATTTACCACAAAGCCAGCTTCACACTCAGTAACCTATAATCAGTGCCAAGAGTCTGGATAGATCTTTCTAAATTAGGAGCTGATGAAAGAGCCAATTCACAAACAAGTTCATTAAAGCAAGAGAACCAAATCAAAACCCATCCAAAATGTCCTTCCCACTTTGCACACTACCATGTGGTCATCTTGCCCCCTTGTCCCAGTAGAAAAATAGATGCCAAGGGAGCAGCAAGCCACCCCTCCCCAAACTACACAGACACTCTTGCTCACATGCCCCTTTGATTTAACCGAACCATCATGGAGGTTTGGCATGGCGATGAGTTTAATGAACCCATCAGCCAGCTGGAGCAAAAGGACAAGAGTCGGTTAAAGAGGAGTGAAGAGAGAGAGAAAGGGGTGACCCATTCTGCTACATGCATCTCAAGCCAAAGGGCCAGAACGATAAGAGGGGAGGAAAGCCAAGGGCAGGAGAGCGAGAGCAAGGGCATGACAAAAGGAAAATGAATCTTTTGAGAAGCTACATGTAGTGAAATGGGCCAAGAGTCAAGAATAGGAAGGAGACAGACTTGGTAAAACAGGGCATACAAAGATATAAATTAGAGAAATGTGACATAAACTAAAGGGCAATGCTAAAGAGGGGCTGTTCAAAATAGGAAGTGAGAAATGAGAAATCATGGATTGTTGCATCCAGATGTTTAGACATCTGCACCCACCTGAATCACTAGCTGACTAACGGGGCCTCCAGACTGCAACACATATCCCATGCTTTGTATCTGAGATTTCTCCCCACTGATTCTGTTGGCTTTATTGTATGTGTAAATTGGTCATACTGTTGACTCAAACTTCACAATTAATCCAAATGTTTGGCAAACAACAATGAGCAGTTGTCTTGTAAAAAGCTGTCAACTAAGTAAATGAGGATGATGTGGCACACAGGCGCTAGAGACCCTTGTGGATGTTAATATACCTCACGGTGCCTCTCTCTTTGTGCATTGCACTTTGTGTGCATTTGTGTGTGTGTGTGTGTGTGGGCTCCCTGCTGAGACTACAGATGGTAGAAGGGGCTGGCTAGGGCCACGGTGATGGTCACATTCTCACATGGGACCACAGGCCCCCTGTTCTCACACCTACACCTCCTGTTCGCTACTGGCCAGCTCCACTGTCATTACCACAGCCTGCTGCCCCTGTAAACACCAAGCCAGAAGCGGTGAATACGGCAAAGGATGTGCCAATCTATTATAACACACATGCACAACACATGGTTGTGTGGCTTGAATTACAACTATAGTTGCCATATAAGAGCCTCCCTTTAGATGCAGTGTGGAAGTGCATTAGAAACCTCAGTTTTAAATACATTTTCAAGTTTAGTGGGTTGAAATTCATTACAGTGTACTAATCATTTGAACAGGATAACACATTCTCAGTACAGTGAATTCAAAACTTTTCCGAATCAGATTTGGGATGTACTGTATCTCATTGACCTCATGTGACACCCAAGCACATGAATGTGGAAACCATTTATAGTTGAAATACCTTATCCTCTGATGTATCTGTAGATGGTTAACTTAACGGTATAGTTCAACCAAAAATGAAAATTCGGTAGCACTTTATTTTACAGTACACGTACTTCTCTGGTACATACATGATAAATATCTTGTACCTACAGGCAAGTGAGTGGTAACACAAGGTACTTACCTAAACTGTATGTACATGGTAACAAATAAGAAACACGGCTGTACTTAACAGTCTTGCATGCATGGTAATTAGTTTGTACATACAGACAAGTGTGGGTAAGAACGGTCACTCACGGGTAGTGCCTGTACATGGTGACTAATTAGCTTGGTAAGTCCTAACCTTACCTAATAAAAAGAGGCCTGTTTTTCAAATGCTTGTGTAGGACTTTTTCCTGCTCTCCACAACAGTGCTTACAAAGTTTGAAGAACTGGTAATTCCTGTGTAATATTTATGTAAATGGTGCACTTTATTTTACAGTCCTATTTCCATATACTTCCTATGTACGTACTGGTGTATGTACCTATTAGTTAATGTACAGAATAAGTTATGCGGTACTCAAGTTGGGGGGTATAAAGATTAAGCACTGTTGTGGAGAGCAGGAACAGTCCTACACAAGCATTTGAAAAACAGTCCTTTTTATAAGGTAAGGACTTACCAAACATACCGTATATTCCAAGTACAGTGTGTGTCTTGTTTGTTACCACACAATACCACATTTTTCCATAGGTGCTACACATTTACCATGTACATATCATTAGTATGTACAGTAATGTGTCTTATTAGTTACCAAATACGGATAATGTAAGGACGTGCCTGTTTGTACCCACTTGTCCGTAAGTACTACATATTTACCATGTATATACATTAGTAAGTACAGTAAAGTATCTAATTAGTTACCATGTACAGGCACTACCTATATGTGACCATTCTTACCCACACTTGTCTGTATGTACAAACTAATTACCATGCATGTATGACTGTTAAGTACAGCCGTGTTTCTTATTTGTTACCATGTACATACACTTCAGATAAGTACCTTGTGTTACCCCTCTTTTGCCTGTAGGTACAAGATATTTACCATGTATGTACCAAAGAAGTACAAGTACTGTAAAATAAAGTGCTACCGAAAATTCTGTTATAATTTACTCACCCTCAAGTATAGTTCTAAACCTGCGTGAGCTTCATTCTTTTTCTGAACATAAAGGAAAACATTTTAATGAATGTGGGAAACCAAACAGTAAATTTACTTCGGTAACACTTTAGAATAGGGAACACTTATTCACTATTAACTACGACTTTTCCCTCAATAAATTCCTAATTTGCTGCTTATTAATAGTTAGTAAGGTAGTTGTTAAGTTTAGCTATTGGGTAGGATTAGGGATGTAGAATAAGGTCATGTAGAATAAGGCATTAATATGTGCTTAATTAGTACTAATAAATGGCTAATATTCTAATAATATTCATGCTAATAAGCAACTAATTAAGAAATCCTAAAATAAAGTGTTACCTTTACTTCCATAATATTTTTTCCAGATAATGGAAGTCAGTGGCTACCAGCAACTGTTTGGTTATCCACATTCTTCAAAATATCTTTATTTATGTTCAACAAAAGAAAGAAAGAACTTGAGGGTGAGTAAATGATAACACAATTTTTGGTGAACAGTATGCCTTTAATGTAAACCCATTTGCAAATGTAATACATGTAAATATACTGCATTTTCATATGTCATCATAAAAGTAAAACATATATAAAACCTATTAGAAACAATTTAATATACAACATATATATCTAAACCATGCAATTATGTATGTTTATGTATGTGTAATACATTTTTGAACATGTCATATACATGTATATCTATCCCAAAAACCCATATACACGTTGATATTATACAATATAAAAGATTGACACGGTTAAATATTATTTGCCTTGTAGATTGATTTCTGAACTCTGTAACTCTGTCTCTTCATAGCACTCCATTGTCATCCATTTGATACAAAAGTTATATGTGATGTTTCAAAGTACTTTTCAAGGTTTATGGCTCTCCATTGGCCATTCAGTAATTTCAAAGAAAAGTTTACAAAGGTCCTCAGATAACTTTTTGTGCACAGTTGTTTGGACTGTCTTGGTTTAGTTTCAACCCATTCTCACTCCCAAGGCGTCAAAAACTGAAGCATGGTCAAACGCCTTTCGCGTCACTATGAAGACGCCAAAAGTGCCCCTAGGCGTCAGTTTATGACAAAATAGGATCTCCATTGCTTTCAATTGCTTGCTTTATGCGTCAGGTCAAGACGCTTATGGAAAATGACAACACGTTCTCCGCCGTTGTTTTGTTTGTCTTAGTTTAATGGTTTGCATGCATTTGTAAAAAATATAAATAATTTTATATACATTTATACTTTTATTGGAGCACCTAACCCACCCCTACCCTAAACCTACCCACTTCTGAACAATATAAAACACGTAACAGGCAAATGTAAGTGCAGTCACCGGTATTTATTGCAAAAACTGCCCATAAACAAGCAGTATAAAAGCATTACAAACAAGTCGTGCTGCATTCTAGGTTTTCTGAAGCCATACGAAGTCTTTATGAGAAGAAGAGAGCAAAACATAAGGTTGTAATCGCTGAAAATGATCCCGCTCCGTTAACGCGCTCACATCTCATTCAAAAAGATACTCCCGTCCCGTAGCATGACGCAATTGGTCACGAGACACAGAAGAGCCAATAGCCTGTCAGAACAGCATAACGCAATCGGTCACGAGACACACAAGAGCCAATAACATTTCACAACCAAGGCTTCTTCTGGCGGCATTTTTTGAATTCGCGCACAGACTGCAGCATACGGGATGAGCTTAACGGCGGACGGAGACGGCGATCGCGTCTACTCCTCTCACAAATCAAATGTTTTGCCTCGGAAGACTTGGAATATTAATATTTTTTGAATAAATTATGACGGTAGTTGTATCTGCCTGTTATATCTTGTGTTTTATTGACAAATGGTAGGTTTAGGGGCAGGAGTTGGGTTATGTGCTCATAATGTGTAAATAATGTAATATAAATAAAACAGTTGTGGCTGTTTACATTGAAAAATCACACCCCAACATATATGCAATAATGGCAATGGTATTACCCAATATATAATTTAATTATGACGATACAATTCCCAGTATGGCGTCGGCATATTGACGCTAAGGGTTTCCTATTTAAAGCAACGGAGGACCCTGCAAGTCAAAAAATGACGCTAAGGGGTACCTTCAGCGTCAAAAAGCGACGCCAAGTGGTCCTGACCAAGCTTCAATATGTGACGAGTTGGGTGTGAGAATGGGTTGTTAGTTTATGTAAGATTTAAATGAACTCTAGATATGTTATAAACTTATATCTTCATCTACCCAGTACATGAAAATGATATATCACCTCATTGGTAACATATATGTCAATTTCACTCTTGATATAGGGCAGGGGTAGGCAACATCAGTCCTGGAGTGCCGCTGTCCTGCAGACTTTAGCTCCAACCCTAATCAAACACACCTAAACAAGCTAATCAAGGTCTTCAGAATTACTAGGGCTACAGGCAGGTGAGGTTTTTTCAGGGTTGGATCTAAACTCAGCAGGACATCGGCACTCCAGGACCGACGTTGCCTATCCCTGATATAGGGCAATATATGTCATATATTACAATTCCGTATGGAAAGATATGTCCAAAAGAAAACACACACTGGTGAACATGAAAAGGGGTACCATAGCGAGTACAAGTGAACTTACTATCTTAGATCAAAGGTCAGTGCACCAGTGGTGACTCTAGTGCTGCATGGCTGAAAGTGATTCAGCTGGTCTTAAGCTGTTTGTGTTCTGTAATTGCTCTTGTCTGACACAGATCTCTGTGAGTTGTAGTTGCAGGACAAGAGGTCTCTGTCTGCCCCTCTGACCCACTGCAATTAGACTGACTCCTTGTGTGCTTCCTGTCAGTATAGCCATTCCGTTGTCATATGACATGCCTCTGATACACACATGCACAAAGACACAGACACAAAAGTCGTATCAACTTGGACACAAGGCTTAAGGCCACTTGTCTATCACAGTACTCCCACCCACCCCCCACACCGTTCTTCCATTGCCAGCACCAGCTCTTTGTCTCCATACTTCATGGCAATATGAAGCAAGTTGCAACTAGCCCTTGTCTCCCCACCCTCCCTTCTGTGGCTCAGGGCCACAGCAAGTCAGTGGAGCCTCCCTCATCATTTTAATCAGCTTGTTAGGCATGGTCGGTCACCACAACACACAGATGCCTGATCAACAAACACACATACTTCTTTGATCCTTCTTTGTGATCTGGGAATAGTGTGCACATAATCTCACTATTGCGAGGAAAATATTGATGCTGAAAAGCTTTGGGAAAATTGCAATTTACTTTGACAAGATGGGGTTTTAACAAAAGTTGGCTGTTGGGGGAATTGTTCATTGTACATTTGGGAATTGTGCAAATCATACATACCATCTGAACTTGCCTGTTTGATTCCCCCATAGCCACAAATCCAGCAGGGTCTCCTCAGCATCATCTGGACCCACCAACTGGCCCCCAGTCCCTACTGCCCACTTTGTCCCCAACTCTTGCTATGATTGGCATTTTGCTTCAATTCCAACAGTCAGCTTCTGTGGACTCTCCGTTGGCCATTCTGAAATTTGAAAGAAAAGTTCAGGTCCACAGATAACCTCTTCTCTGGACTGTCTTGGTTTAGTTCATGCTGGTTCATGAAGATTTAAATGTAACTTTTAACGTTAATCAAATTCATACGTTTAAAAAATGTTTAATGTGAATTTGAGTCGTCCCTTATATTCCACAATTAACAAAATAATGACTGTTTTTACGTGTCATATTTTGAAAATACATTTTTTCCCCCTGTGTCTTTCTTACTATCTTATCTATGTTAAGATTATGAAGGAGCATGTATCACGTCTTTTCAGCCCTGTGCGATGTTATTCCTTCAGTCAATATACAGTGTGTGTGTGTGTGTGTGCGTGTGTGTGTGTGTCTGTTTTCCAGCGGTCTGACATTTCTGCTCGTGGACCTAGATGATGTGTGGAGAGGGGCAAGAGGAAGGTATGATGCGAAGGGGCGGTGTTAGACAATACCACCTCACAAATATATCCCAACCCTCTGTCATTCTGAAGAGCTTTTACTAAGAACTATTCTCTCATACCCTGATCCGTTATAGCCCGATCAGGCAACGGAGCTCCAGCGAAATAGAAGAGAAGACAGGATTTACCGGAGATGGTTTTCGAGTCGAGGGCTGTTTTTGTATCGCCAGTTCATTCCAAATAATCGCAGTCTCGCCCAAGAGGACTGACAACATTTCAGTACTTTTTCTACAATCTTATCGACATTGCCATCTCTATTGTCTAGAGTCTGGGGTCACGAGGCATCACCTCAAAATTTTTATCTCAAGATAAAAGGCACCAGCCATCCATTCTTTTTACAGACGAATAACAGTGAAAGGCAGAATTGCTCAGCATTACAATTTTGACAGAGACAGATTTTACTCAATTTGTTTTCGGGGGATTTCAAAGTACTAAATGAAGAAATATTTAATACGGTGAGATGCTCCATGAAAGAAATTACAGAAAGACACGCGGATAGAGTAAAGAGTTGGACAGCTTGTAAAGGACAAGAATCTTCTTTCTGGAGCTGTCAAGTGCATAACACGGTTTGTTGAATTATTCGTGTAAATTATATTTAACTGCTTTATAATAAGTGTTTGTATCTGCTTGTATGTTTTCAAAGGTAGCAGTGTAACATTTATTATAGCCTAGTTTGTAAAGATGTTAATCAGTAGGTTTCAATATTCGTGTAGGTTTAGACATTTAGTTTGTTTTAGGCTACAATTATTTTGAAAAGTGTTCGCGAAATTGCTTTGTACAACTGTTGCTTTACACTTTTTCTTCTATTTAACAGTCATTCAAGTCTTTTTCAAAACTAACAAAAATCTAAAATAATGCAGGCCTATTTAAATAAATGAGACATGTAGATGTTGCAAATATTTAGGAAACATGTTGCATATAATAATTGTGGCTGTCCATTATCAATTGTGAGAGAGAAATTATTCTGATCTAAAAGCAGAGTTCCCACAACAGATGTTAACCTTTTGAACCATTTATTATTCTGGTTCCGTTTTGTCCTGTCACGCAGCACGCGCCAAGCGTTATAGTGTGACAGATGGGTGGCTTTAATTGCAGAACGTGACTCCAGAATTATCATATTTGTACTTAATATTGTTTATAGGAAGGACAACAAAAGAGGGTGTACATTTTCTATTCGTCCATTTTAAACTGATTTTGTGTGTGTCCTATTAGCACTGTATAGTACACATACTGTTATTAGCAATGCTAAAACTGTTTTTAACAATTACATTTTCGTCTCTTTTTATTTTATTTTTAATCGAAAAATGGAAATATGCATTTCCCCCAGTAGCTATAGTAGTAGCCTAGTATAAAATGCTTTAAAAATGTAGCCTACCACGATGTTTGCTCTGCATATTTTGCAAATGTCATGTACAATGAATTTAGTGTGAGAGCTGTTATTGTTAGTATTGTCTTGCAAATATCTTCGTATAGTGTGCAAAGAGTATAAAAATATGTATATATTTTGGGGAGCATGAACATGGAAACAAAACAACAACAACAGATAACTACAAAACTGTGCAAAACTAAAATTCGTTTGTTTTCTTTAGTAACCCAACTGTAATTGGGTAGTTGACGTATCAGTGTGTCCTATGGTGTGACGGAAAAATGTAAAAAGCAAAAAAAAACTCTAACATTGAAGATAAACCTCTCTCATGCCATTTGTAACTCTAAGAATGAAGATACATTTTTCTCATGTTATTTGTATGTTAAGTTTTTTTTGTTTTTGTTTTTTCACCATAGGACACAGTCCGATTTTTATTTGTCAACAACCCAATTATGAAATATTTGTGTTTCAGGACTTGTGACATTTCTAAGTCGAAACTGAAAATGATGCTGAGTCCAGAACAAACTGATTCAGATCTACCGTGGAGCCAGTCAGACGCTGAAACAATGCTGAACGATATCAAGGTTGGCTGCATCACGGACGAGCCCATGGAGGGAGAGGGCAAGACGAAGTCTCTGGCCCCTCAAACCCTCAGCAGGGAGGAAAAGAGGAGGCGCAGGCGCGCCACAGCAAAATACCGTTCAGCCCACGCCACCCGCGAGAGAATCCGCGTCGAAGCCTTCAACGTTGCCTTTGCCGAACTGAGGAAGCTGTTGCCTACACTGCCCCCTGACAAAAAACTGTCCAAGATTGAAATTCTGAGACTAGCTATTTGTTATATTTCATATCTAAATCATGTGTTGGATGTTTAGCACAGGTCCCTCTTTATAATGAGTAACTCCAAGGACACATGAGGGCCTGTCTACAGCAAACAACACGGTATCCTAATTTTGCAGTTTGCAGCTCTTTGCGCTACCTACATTGGAAGTGCAATTGGAAGAGATTGAAACCACAAAAGATGGCTATCACCCAAGTGTTCATTAGACTTTAGACAGGTATTAATACATTTTAATGAGATATTAGGCTAGCTTAGAGCGAAGAGAATACCCTCTTCTACCAAAAATGGTGATTGCTCAAAGAGTCGTGAACCATTTAAAAGACTGTGGTCCCTGCTTTAAGCTATACACAGAATAAATGATGCAATAAGGTCGAGAGGGACTTAAAACAAATCGAATAACCTATGTTGTTATTTGTGTATATGGACACACCAGTGTAGAGCGTTTTTATAGCAGGTCAAAGTACAGAGAAAACCCGTTGCATCACTCTGTAGAACAGTGAAGAATAAACCAGCCCCTCTCCTCCTCTAATAGCTGCTCGGTAGATCTAGTTAGTAGTTGTTTAATCAGGAGGAAATGACGTATAAGTGCCACTCGAATTATGACATCGTTACCATTTAAATATTTATTTGTTATTTATTATATACTTGTTGAATATATTTTAATATGATTCATGTCATTTTTTATTTGTTGAAAGATTGTTGTTTAGATTAATGTACGTTGGTTGTATGTAGCTTAAAGAAAAGTTACCTTGTGTGTTAGACCTTGTCATTCAGTAATGATGAGATGAAAATGTTAAGCATCAACTTGCACCTTTAGTGTTAATTGATTTAATATATCTATATATTTTGTGATGCAATTAGTTAGATAAATTGGCTGTTTTTGCTCATCAGTTTGTCATGCATTAGAACAACAAATTCATTACAAAGAAATCTTTTTAAATAACAGATATTTAAATCAATGGTCTATTAATGTCATTTGAATTGTAGACCTATGATTTATGAGACAATAGACTGGCAATTTATTGTATGACCAAAAATTACATCGTAAATTTTACATTTACTTTTTTTGAGTGTTCACGTGCCGATGTCTGAGATGTTTATGTTCATAACCCCACTACAACTTGTGATACAATGAGTTATATTAAGTTATAGTGAGTTAATTTTTTAGTGAAAAACATATCTGCTATCCAAAGATCTATCTTGTATTTTTCAGGGTCGTGCCCTTTATTGCTTTATGCACATATTTTGTAGTAAAGTTGCTGTGACAGCTTTTTTAAATCAAAGTATTTTGTTTTTCATATTTTGATGTCGATTCGTTTTTTCTTTTCTTTCTTTTTTTTTTTTAAATAAAATAACAATAAAACATTTTGACTCTTTAATCACAGATGCCGAATAATAAAATAATATTGTCTTATGTAAAGATTAAATAGGTCGCTTTACAGATTACATTTGCGCTTCTGAATGCGCATACGTCATGTCAATTTTATTCTTTATTAGCAGTGACATATTTTTGTACTTGTTTGTGACGTAATTTGCTTTAGGATATTCCGATTAATTGACGTAGTCTACCAAGAGATGTGAATTAAGTCAGAAGCGCAGAGAAAATGATGGAGAGCGGTCAGTCGCGGTAAGCGTTGTCGTGTAGGTTTTGCTCTCCGTGTGTTTGCTCCTCGTTCTCCCTCTTGGCTGAAAGGCCGTTTCCCTAGAGAGGGGGCAGGTGTTACTCCAGACGAGCCAAGACAACCAAATTACTGGCCGTCTGGCACCTCCCGTGGGAAACAGAGAGAGAGAGAGAGAGTGAGTGAGTGAGAAACAGAGAGAGAAAGAGAGAGATTTATTCTTACATACCATTTGTACATATATAATCATATTATACATTTAGGCTACATATACATGACGCTTCTATATACCATATATGTTATAAGTAAAAACATGCAAGGGTTAACTTACTTTGTTCAGTCTGCCCTTATCGATGATCACTCAGCGTCTTTAATAAAATTTTGAAAAGCACAATTGTTTGTGTGTTATTAGTCTGGCCAGACTGATACTGACTTCTATGAAGATCAAAGAGTTCACAAACTTCTTCTTGCCACTGTACATATAAAACTAACTGAATTCCCACATCCAAAAGAATCAGCAAGCTAATAGTTGCCTACAGCAGCTTCTCAAGCATACCACTATGCATGTGTGATTATGTCTTATTCAAAATCTCAGTTGTCTCAGACCAGGGTTTTTACCCTTGTAAGTTCACAGTCTGTGTTTTCAGAAGAACCACTTTTCTTGATCAAATGTTTTTATTTAATATCTATTTAATCTGAATTTCTCTTCACTTGCTGGCAATAAAAGAACATTTTACACTTACACAACAGCACTCAAATTCAAACACTGGCTCAGTGATTGAAAGATAATGGATAATGCGACTTTGTAATGTCCTGAGACCACCAGAAAAGATTTGAAAGAGCTTCTCTTGTAATCCATGACTTAACATGCGTTTTCCAGACGATAATTAACTGTGTCTATTATAGGCTGATGTCCCTAAAAGGATTTGACAGTACAAGTTGTAGTGCATTATAACATAAATACTGTCCTATAGCCAACAAAACACCACTTTCATCTTCAAAATCATGTAAAGAGCAGCATGTTTCTTGACTCTGGAGGGAGGCAGTGACCTTATAGCCATGAAGCACTCAAGTACGTGAGTATGATTTTTAGGTAAAAAATTTATAGTTTAATAGTTTTAGAATTATAATCTTTTCTACCGATTGGTTTGGGATGGTTTTTTTCTTTACCAGGAATTTCTATTATTTGTTAAATTGGTTATTGAATTTCATGTGTTTAAAAATGTTTTATCCTCTGACAGTTTAATTCACTGGCATTGTTTATTAGCCTACCTGTTCATTTATAATGTACCCTAATGTTGATTTCAGAAGCAAAGAATAAAATCATCATACTTTCCAATGCCAGAAAGATCAGGCACTATAATGATTCACTTTCTGTCAAAATTGTTGTTAATGCATTTATTATTATTCAGTGGGGTTCTGGTGTTTTAAATGTGACTGAAATTAAAATGAATGAAACTCAAACACTCTAAATTTAAACCAAATAGATCACATGGACAAATGCATCACCAAGTGATAATAGTTTTTACATTATTGAGGAGTATTTATGCTACAAGGTGGTATCTGTCCATTCACTTTATTTTTGTCCTTGCTGCAGCTCCAAAACAAACCCTAATTTAAAGCTGTCAGCTGTAGTCCTGTTTTGAGTGGGTAACAGACTGTGAATGCAGCCAGCACATGTGTGTTTGTGTATGAGAAAAAGCCATATTGCCTCTCTGTTCACCATGGATTATGTAATGGCAAAGACCTACAAGTGACCATATGTCAGGAAGTGTACAGACGGCCCAGAATCCTATTCACTATAGTCCTCTTTGTGGGTTCTCCCACCATCATTATTCAGGTACACATTTCTAGAATCAAAAGTGGGACAATATAGGCAGGAACACATTCCCATTTGTTCCAAATAGAGCTTCTTGTTTTTCCAACTAGAGAAACACAAGAAAAATCAGCCATATGTTCACAGGTCTTACACAGCATTTAAAAGCCAGAAGGGAGTGTTTGCATCTTTCCTCTCCTTCCATTACAATTGTGCTCATCTTCAATGCCTAGAGCCCATCTCCTTTTGCACCTTCAACCTACCCCTTTCACTCATTCCCTTGATATCCATCAAAGGTGTGTGTTGTAGAGTGAGTGTTGCACTAGCAGTGAGGTACAAAGGCAGATCCATGTGTTGAAATGTGGCCCCTGGGATGGGCCACATTATGCTTGCCCACTTCACCAGCAGGGACCCAGGCTGGAGCTGGCTCATGGCCCTTTGTCTCCAAACAGATGGAAATACACTAGAGTAGAGAGAGTGGGAGAGAAGGAGAGAAAAGAAGAAAGGGGATACAGAAAAAAGAAGTCAGTCTGTTCTCATTACCTCACATATTGAGAGCGACACGCTCACAATACGTCAGTGTCGAATAGGCTCTGTCTTATTCAAGCTCATGCTCAGGCCATCTGTACACACAACACACATGCATTTACACATGCACAGGAGTCAACTACATATATTTAAGTACCTTTATTGCTAAATCAGTAAAATAAGTGACCATTTTAAAAGTATGCTTACTGTGTTTGTCTGTTAGTACTGTTTGTATTTCTTTTTTATTTATTTTTTTTTTTTGTAGAGGTTTAATGTAGTTTATTTTTCAACAAGAGCATAATATTGAATGAAGAGGTTCTAAGTCCTCTAACACATTTTTGCTAAACAGTATAAAAACTTAAGGTGAACACAGGCTCTCTCAGACTCCAAACTGAATGATCTCAGGGGCCCAAACAGGCATGCTGAATAGCAGCCATCTGCACAATGACTTCTTAAAGCACATATGTTTTAGACCCCCTGCACATCCTTTCAGAAAACCAAAAACCAAAAAAGAATGTTGTTTACATTCAAAGATTATTTAAACGTTGTTCTTGCACTATATTGCCATATTTGTCACTTCAAGGATCTAAAAACTAATTAAGACATAGATCTTTCTGAAATTGCATCGCCCTCTGTCGGTCACTTTTAGTTGTTGCATATTCAAGCGCTATCTGAAAATAGACGTGCACTACATGCATTTGTCCACAAGATAGTGATCTTTGCTTATGAAAGTGAGAGACGTTTCTTCACATATGTGATACGTGTGTATTTCCAATATTTCTTATGTTCACTAACAGATTGATGCTAGCACGTACATTGTCTTCAGAAAAGAAAGAAAGAAAGAAAGAAAGAAAGAAAGAAAGAAAGAAAGAAAGAAAGAAAGAAAGAAAGAAAGAAAGAAAAAAAAAAAAAGGATACACTACATAAAACTGAATCACAAAATTGCAAATTAACCTGAATGGTTGAAACTGCTGTAACTCTGCTTCAATTCAGTTACCATTTATATTTATTTATATGTCTGCAGCCTCAAGAAGATTGCCAGAGACTTGGCATGAATAATGTAATAGCTGTAATGCAACTGGTCTCGTGTAGCCCTAGGGAGCTGGAAAAAGGTCTAAGTCAGAGGTCTTGAACTCAGCATGACCCCAGGACATCCTAAATCTTTAGTGTTATACATGAAATGAGTAAAAAAAAATGACACTGAGCAAAAAACATCTGAATGCTAGCGTCAGTGATTAACATTATGATAGAAATGTGACCACGAGCCTTAAGTGTTATCATTAAAGCCATTATTTGTTGCATTTGTTATCATATGTTGATTTATGCCCACAGTGAAATTAAGTCAAGTCACCCTCATTTTAATAGTGCTTTGTGCCATACTGATTGTGTCAAAGCAGCTTCACAGAAATAAACAGGAAATAGCAGAAGCAATTATAAAAGCTCTTCTAGCTTAAACTACGGAGACAGTTCTGCTGTAAAACAACTCTAAAAACAATAGTGTCATTCTTATCTTAGGTTAGTTCCAATAACAGTGTAAATCTATCGGTTACAGGCAGTTCAACAATGAGCAGCAATGTTGTTGTTCAGTTCGAGTCAGAATTCAGTGTTGATTTAATGCAGTTCTATATTAGTGTTGATGTTGCGAGATGTGATTCAGCTAAAGCAGCTCTACAAAAAACAATATTGCCATCATCCAGCTTAATTCAGTTCAAGTTCCCATAGTTTTAATCAATGCTGTCATATCGGATATATTACAAAAAATAACTTTACTTTTTATTTATTTATTTAGCATTTATTAGTTTCGTCTACTCCATGCCTTTAATTTATTTTACATATCCTTACATTTACAAACGTTTGTTTGAACATGGGAATAGAATCCTGCTGTTGTATATTGTGTACATTGTTTTTGTTCGTTCCATAATGAATTCTATTCTATTCTATTCTATACAAGAATTCCTAGCCTACCTACAGTAGGCGTTATTAATACTAGTCGGCCACTGTTGTTCCCCTAGCGTGTCATGTTCGTACTGCACTTCTAAAGGAAGCACTGCCCCTCAGCAAATCCCAATGTATCGAGCTGACTCTATCACAGGAAATTCGGTCACTTTAAGTCTCGGAAATACCCATGGATTATATATAAAATAAATTCGTTGTTCCGTGCTTTCCATCAGAATTCAACGACTCGGTAAAGGTGAGTTTGCTATATCGACGGACTGCGATAAAACATTCTGCCGCTGTGAGCTTAGCTTGCTATAGAACTGCTGTGACACTTGTGAATTCTCAACCTTGCATTGTTTCAATATCTTCTCTTCAACTGACTATCAAATATTGTCCGTAGGCTACTGTTTTATTTATTTAGTCTTACCCTGTGGGTATACACAGAATTCACTTTGACAATTGTCTCATTCTGTTGGCCACCAGCTAGACAGCAGAACACGACTAGATGCCATACATGTAGGTACAGTGATTTTTACTGGACTGAAAATGACACTTTATTTGCAGCGAGTTCCCACAGTCACAGAGGAAAACGCCTTGGAAAGTGTGTTTGAAACAGCTTTGGAGAAGCATGCTTTAGGACCAGCAGTGCTTTAGGACCAGTGTGGAAACACATGTCGGGCTGGATACATGGGCACATAGAAACATGGGCTCAATGGGAAAAAACTGCGTTGTTACATTAATAGGGGGGTGGAGGGGGGCATAGGTGTCGTTGACACACTTCTTACGTGACAAGCTGAATATCGCTTCTTCTCTTCCAAACTTAATTCTCTCCTGCTCGGGAAGAGTTTTATTGTTTTGCATCGGTCTTTTCCCTGTCCGGGTCGGTTAGTCGTGAGGTATAGGCTAACTAATGTGATTTATGGTTAATGGATTAAGGCAAGACGCTTCAGGCCTTGAACAGACCGGGGTTTTTCCTACAGCGTCCGCCATTTATTTGAGTTGCAGGAGGCTACAGGTACAATTGGGAGTTGGCAAACAAACAGTTATGGGGTTTTCGACATTGAATAAAACAAAGGCTTCACTTGACCAGTGTAAACTGTACTTCAGTAAAAAGCCAATGTTGAAACTGAGCTGACAGAGTCGGGGAAAAGGTGGTCGGTTGTAAAACTCAATGTAAACAACACCATAACACATTCTCATGATAAGAATCCATCTAAAGCAATTTTAATTTGAGCAAACTAGTTAGTACAATTTTTAATATCTGTCTTTTGTCATTTTTTAGTCTTTTATGCTTCACTGAACAGCATGGACTTGACGCTTGTATTGTTTATCTGCAGAATAATCTGTCATCTTTGTCAGCTCTGAATATCCAAAACATTCCAGCAGTCATTTCCTGAAGCTCAGTTCTTTGTAGTTTGTCATACAGAAATATGCGGTGTGATGATGTGTCTTTTTTGTTAGAAAACATGCACAATCTGCCACCAAAGAGAAAACCATTTAGCAACTTGGAGATTCCCACCATCCTACGAATTATTCAACACTGTCAGTTATATAGATTATATCTGTGTCTAAACCTCTGATGACTGGAAATTTCATGATTATTATCTGTACAGTTTACACAGGACTGTGAAATTGTCTACTACATACCTGTCATGCAGCTACAATTTCAAAGCCATTTAATAATTGCTACACCCTTTTTTGAAAAACAGCAATGAAATGGCTCTTTAAACGGTAGGCCTCTCTCTCATAGTTGTTGAATGTACACAGTGCAGTATTATTCAGCCTCAATCCAAACAAAAAACAACATGATGATTTTACTGTTTAATGAACATTTAATCAACACCAATAGATGTTTTTTTTTTTTTTTTTTTAAACTATCGGTTATCTAAAAATATCAAGGCTGAGAGTTGTCAATAGTTTTTTTTCTTTTCCTCTGTAGCCAGCGCTAGAGTGTGTTACAGTATAACAGTGTAAGGGAACGTTGACACACAATGCACAATTTCGCTTCATTGCTTTTCAGCCGTTTTTCTAAAGTTTTCTTAAGTTCAACATTAAAAAAAAAAAAAAAAATCTACTAGTTTTTCTCATTCCACTGCAGCGCCTCTCATTTTTAAATGCAAAAATGTATTATGTGTGAATGGCCTCTAACATGAGAAAACAAAGTGTTAGCATACTAAGTGAACATATACAGGAACAGCCTATTTCCCATTTTATAGTTTTTTTCCCCATTTTAAAGTCTTCCAGACTGTTCAATAATTCTGTCTACTCACCATAATTATCAGTATTGCCAAAATTCAGTCTTCCTGTAGCTCAAACAGTACAACATGGCACTAACAACGCCAAGGTCATGGGTTTGATTCTTGAGGCATAAATGCATTAATAGAAAATCTCTAATATTCACAGTAGTTTGCAGAAGAGCAAAGTGGGGATGTGGTTGACATGTCTGATGTTTGTTGTGTTAAAGCAACTTTTTTTTTTAAGTTTCAACTGACGGGGAAGCACACAGTAAGAATGTTGCCATTGTCATGTGAGCGATCAGCATCAGTTGCATCTCCACTGCCATTCACACATGTTCTCCCTTGGCCATATGGGATAGTAAAGTCTCCGACAGTTGCACACTTCTTGATCATTTTGAATACTTAATTATGAATAATTCGAATATACTATTCTTTTCACAAACTGTTTTTCACCTGCTATATAGTAAGGATCTATGCATATTCAATCATTTTTAAATTAAATTTGTGTGGCTTCTGGTGTTGTTTACTTCAAGTTATTTAAAGTGACTTAAAAGTGACAGCAATCTAATACTTGCTGCTGTCTTTGTCCTTAATATAAATCAATCAAAAGTAAATAAAAATCACTCTCAGCGTTTGACTGAATAACATAAGTAGTTTTAATAAGGTAATCAGTATTTAGCTAATTTATAGTGAAACCTTTTTTTTTTTGCTTTTAATTTTGAATATACAATTTATGTATTATTTCTAGGGCTGCCCCCTAATAGTCGACCAGAAGAGACTTGGTCGACCAAAATTTTATTTGCTTAATCGCAGAAAAAAAAAAGTCACATAGTCAATGACGAACAGACTGTTAACAGCCGGTCTATGTGGTAATACAGTACTCAGGCAGGACATCCAAACGCTCGCCTATCATTCATCGACCTCAAATAAGACTTATCATCATGAAATATGTTAGTAGCAGCAACTTTACATGGCCGCTCAATCTAATATTAACCTAGAGAAATGTGCGCTATTGAAGTGTCTGTGTGGAGTGTGGAAGCTGAACAGTAGTGCGCTCACTGCAGGATAGATAGAGGCGCCGGTGCGCTCACTTGCTCTTAGTGGGCAGGTTTGTTTGTATTCCCTTGTTCATTTACCTCTCTTTCTTTTCTCTCATGTGTTTCATATTTTTGAAATCCCAGAGCTAACTACTTGAGTGTCTGCGTTGGCACTCAAAAGGTTTGTAAGAGTGAATAAATAGGGTTAAGGGTGTTTACTTTAATGTGAAACTAGTGGTTATAGGATATTGTAATACATTTTATTCCTGATTTTTTCCTGAACAATTTTTTTCAGTAGTTGTGCCTACTGATAATGAAAGGATGTTAAGAAGAGGAGTAAACACTCAAAGAAAATTCTGTAGAAAAACAGATAATGTACATTTTCCATTAAAGTTACAGGAATCATGCATTTTAAAGCCATATCAGTTTAAACTTCTTATAGGCTTCTATACGGTTTTCTGAGCGCACACGTCTGAAGCACGCACACTGAAAGCGGCTGTCACATCGCATGTGAGTACTAAACAAAGTTCTATTTCATGTCTTTTTGCACTTAAACTAGGGCTGGGCGATATGGCAAAAATGAAAATCTGAGTTTTTTCAGAACTGATTCTCAATTTATTTTTTTTAATGATTTTTAAGTAGTCAACTTGAAAATGTAACCCCAACATAATTCAAGTAACTTTTTCTTTATTAACCCTCTAGTGAAAATTCTATTCCAAGTGCTCCACAAATGTTGTCAACATGATGTAAATGTTAACCAAAAACTTGTTAAATATCTTTGCAAAAAAGATGCATGAACTATAACTACATCTTGTACAAACTTGTCTTATACATATTATATGTTCAGAAATAATACAAGGAAAATGGTTTAAAAAAAATCTCATAAATCAAGGTAGTAATTCAAATTCAAAATGACAGAAGGTATAGCACCAATTATCAACTATAAATGTTCTGTAAAAACAACAGCAGCTTTCAGCCTGTCACCATGATGCAAACATGAAATATCAGACATGCAGTAGGAGTTACAGGTTTTTTATTCGATTGCACTTCTTTTCCTTGTTTCCTTTTCTTCTATGTAAACATGGATGTGTTTGACTGTTGCACTCGTGTCTCTTGCAGTGTCTTGTGCATGAAATGGCATTATAAAAACGCGACGCTCAAGTTAAAAGAAGTTCACTCCCATCTTCTTGCACGTTTTTCCTTTTCCACTGCCCGTGGGCCCATTCTTCGTACATTGCTAACTCAGTTAGTTGGATTTGATTGTTGACGATTTTGCTTGATCTTGGATTGGTTGGTTCTTCATAACTCATCCCGGAGTTGCTGTCATAGCAACAGGTCCGTAAGCTTGAACCTGCTCGGGAGCAGGCTTATTTAATGTAAACAGGATTAGATTGCATCTTTTTAAGCAGAATTGATACTTAAAATCTGTCCCAGCCACTGCTACTTTATAAGAAAAGTACCCTACTGATCCAGGGACAGTAATTTAAAACAATAATAATTGAAAAATAATATAATAATGTTGCGTAGCCTATAATACTATAGACACAGCCAGTTTTACTCATTGAAAGATTTATTAGTGATGAAATAATTACTTTATAATTGTATTGGAGTCTTACACACATGCTATACAGTTAATCTGAGCTGTGCATTAATTTGAGTGGTGAGTGGACTATTATGGGAGTGGCTTGATGGAGCGCAGGAGATGCAGATAACTTGATCTTGACCCTTAAGAAACTTTAATTAATGCTGTCATGTAACAAATCTGTTTCAAAGATAAAATTAAATGAATTGCTAATTACAACATTAAAATAAAAATGCAAAGCCTGTACAAATACTAGAAATCGTGAATATAAATAATTGGAAATGATGTAAAAATGTTTTAAATTAAAAAAAAAAAAAAACAGTGCACATTTCATTTATCTATTATAACATTTATGTAGTTTTGTTTGCTTGGCTGTTTCCTTATAAAAGTCCAGAAATGTAAGTTTTTCATCAGGTGTCTTTTTTAATTTTATGATGTCATTACGTTGCTGTCTAGCCTCCAGCCAATCGCTGTATTGCTGATCGTGGTTTCGAGTATCGATACATCTGCCCTTTTCGGGGGAACACGAGAATGCACAGTTATCTTAGACCACTTAATCCAGATATTTTAATCAAATCCGCAAATTCGTTTGAAGAACCAAATTATCCAGAGATCAGTTATCAGAATTAGAAGATCTGGCATCTTTCAAATAATCTCAGATGTATTAAGCAAGGTATGAAGAACGGGCCCCGTGTCGCATCTTTGTCAACACAAATGTGCATTCTGTGTGAATGGCGCCTAGCAATATGAGTGCTTCACATGTGAGCGGTTAATCAAGTGGTGCCACTGATCTATATCTGACTATATATCATAGATCAGTGGGTGGTGCTTATGGAACAACAATAATATCGCGTTTCCTTGGTAACCACTGTAAACACAGCAGTGCTGCACAAATTAACACTATTTTAAATTGATTATACGGAGGCAAGATGAAAAGACAACGCCAGGTGAACTTTTCTGAAAACAGTCAGTTCCCCTCATAAACACATTCATATGAATTTAATATTTAGTATTTTCTTCCTATATTTCGCGCATTGTGAACAGTGATCTTGTTCTTCCTACAGTATTTTCTCCTCTTTGCTTCCGTCTTCAGTGTCTCTGGTCTCTGTCCATGGCCATTTACAGACTAATTAACCCCTTAACTGTCACTCACAGTTTTGAACAGAGACATTATAGTGCACTATCCAAACTTATTTTTTTATAATTCATGAATGAAAACATTTTCCAATGTGATTTTGATGTACCATTTCCATGGTAATGCAATGTCTGATTTTAAAATGGGTTTCAAAGGATGAATTTTGAGATTTAAAGTTTTCAACTGATATATAATTTCTTATGATTTCTAAAGCGTGATAGAGAAAAAGGCAACTAAGGAGACTTTCTGTGACAAAGGTCAGAACTCCTGTTATGATGTAGATTTTTTAGGGCCACTTTTGTCATAAATTAATCTATTACTTTTCCTGCATAATTTTTTAACAAAAAAAGTGGTAAACTACCTATTTAGGAGTCTTAGACCTTTCCAACGATATATAGTTTGTCATGATTAGATTAGGATTTAATTGTGAAATAGTGAAGTAAACGTAGGTGTCCCACAGGGTGGACGGTGACAGTTAAGAGGTTAAGACACATTTTTACAGACTAATGTCAGAGATGCGGCTGTACACACAGAACAGAACATCGCATGCGAGTACTGAATAGAGTTGTCTTTCACGCCTGAATGCTTTTTAATTGCTTGAATTTATAAATTAGCAAGGCTTAAAAAGACATGCAAATGATAAACTTTCGTGACGACGCAGCAGTGGCCCGATCGGGCAAGTGACAAATCCATCAAGAGTGTCTTTCATGCTGGCCCGGGCCAAGGGGCACTCCTTATTGTCAAGCCCTGTTTAATAAGAAGACATTTCTTATAAGGATGCACGTCTCCAATACTGGCATTTTCTGCCGGATCGGGTATCGGTCAGACGAGACCGATCCAAATATACAATCCTAAGTTATTGTTAAGCCCCACGAAAGGCAAAGAGAAAAAACAAAGCACCGCAAAGTTCTTGTGCACTTCATTCCAGGTCTGCATTCCCATCTGCATTGGCACAGCAATTGCCTCGAGTTGCTTACAGTACGTCTTGCGCTGGGCCGCTTCAAAACGCTGCTACAAGGCAAGCACGTACTGGTTCATACGGACAACACTCCGACCGTTGCATACATCAACCACCAAGGTGGTCTACGCTCCCATCGTATGTAGCAACTTGCCCGCCATCTCCTCCTATGGAGTCAGGAGCATCTGAGGTTGCTTCGTGCCATTTACATTCCGGGCCTGCTCAATCGTGCAGCCGACGAGCTTTCATCGCAGCAAGCGCTTCCGGAAGAATGGAGACTCCATCCCCGAGCGATGCAGCTGATATGGAGATGATATGGAGACACTTCGGAGCCGCACCGGTAGACCTGTTTGCCTCTCCAGACACATCCTATTGCCAGCTGTTTTACTCCCTGACCGGGGGAACCCTTGGCATGGATACACTGGCACACAGCTGGCCCCAGGGTCTACGCAAGTATGTGTTTCCCCCAGTGAGCCTACTTGCTAGACGTTGTGCAAAGTCAGGGAGGACGAGGAGCAGCTCCTGCTAGTTGCACCTTACTGGCCCAACTGGACCTGGTTCCCGGAACTGATGCTCCTCGCGACAGCCCCTCCCTGGCGCATTCCTCTGAGGAAAGATCTGCTTTCTCAGAGACGGGGCACCCTCTGGCACCCGCGTCCAGATCTGTGGAACCTCCACGTGTGTTCCATAGACGGGATGTGGAGGTCCTAGGTGATCTACCCCAGGCGGAGGTAGAGACCATCACTCTACGAGGCGTGCCTATACCTTGAAGTGGAACCTGTTCATTGAATGGTGCTCTTCTCACCGGGAAGACCCCCGGAGATGCCCAATCAGAGCGGTGTTTTCCTTCCTCCAGGAGGGGTTGGAGCGAAGGCTGTCTCTCTCCACCCTCTCTCAAAGTGTATGTTGCCACAATTGCCGCACATCATGATCCTGTAGACCAGTGCTTCTCAAAGTCCGGACTCCGGTCCGGATCCGGACCCGCCTCCATTTCGTATTTCAAGAGCATTATATTTCGTACTTTGATAAAACGTATGTTAAACTTGTAAATCATTTTGTTTGGTTTTTGTCTTTTTGGAAATGGTCCGAAATGAAAACATTGAGATATTGAAACTTTTCCTTCATGACATTTGTTATGACATCCAGTGAGCGTATTCATGACATTTGACATAATCTGGCGACATTTCACTGCTAATATGAGTATTTTAAAAATAATTTTTTATCACTACTTAGATTATGGCCATTTGACTTATAGCAGTGTCCAGTGTTGCCCATACATTGAGTTATATGTGGTGGCTCGTCACAATATCAAAACTGACCGCCACAAATAGATTTTCCAAAAGGCTTATACTTGGTTGAATAAACTGCATGTTTAAAAATTAAAATGGGGGTGTTTTATATGAATGCATCTTTGAAAAGAACCGACCGTCTGCAGAAAAGCTTCGATTTTATTTTCATTTCGTCTTTCCTGTAATGTCTGAGAAAGTAGTGTTTATGAGAGCAGGCTAGGCTTATTTGATTACAGCCGTTACCGGGGAAACCGCTATATCTCCCGCTCCAAGTCTGCAAGTCTGTGGGAAACTCTGGTGTCTGTCAGCAAACATTAAACAAAAAGCATGATTCAGAACTGTTTTGAGAAGTTGCTTAAGTTTTGACCTATGTATTATTACTATGAATTAGGCTACTACTACCACTATTACCATCTTGTGCCCTGCAATAAACTTCTACTCTACTATCTTTTATGAGATGAAGGGAAAAAAAAGCAAATCAGCCAAACATATTGGCCAAAAAAATCTGCATCATATATCGGCCATCGGCTGCCCTAATGTCTAAATATCGGCATCGGCCAGAGAAAAACCCTTAACGGTCGACATCTATTGCTTACACTTATATTAATTGATTTGCCACTTTTGCAATTGTTATTAATGTATTTTGAATTCAAAGGGCACTTTATTTTTTCCAAATATTTATGTTTATTTGTTATGCATGTTTTGTATGTTTATTAAAAAAAAGTTTTGTAATAACCAATTGTTCCGGACCTTTGACACTGAAAATTCAGATTCGGACCTTTGAATGTAGACTTTGAGAGAACCCCTGCTGTAGACGGTGAGTCTTTGGGGAAGCATGACCTGATCATCAGGATCCTGTGGGACCTGAACCCCGTACCCTCTTGGGATCTCCAAGAGGTGCTTACGGCATTGCAGAGGGCCCCTTTTGAGCCTTTGCAGTCTGCAGAGCTGAGAACTCTGTCAATAAAGACAGTGCTCTTAACTGCGCTGGCTTCCATCAAGAGGGTAGGGGACCTGCATGCATTTTCAGTCAACGAATCATGCCTGAAATTTGGGTTGGCCGACTCTCACATTATCCTGAGACCCTGGCCCAGATATGTGCCCAAGGTTCCCACCAAGCCTTTCAGGGATCAGGTGGTGAACCTGCAAGCGCTGCCCTCGGAGGAGGCAGACCCAGTCCTAGCTTTGCTCTGTCCCGTTCACGCTCTACGCATATATGTGGACCGTACGCAGACCTTTAGGACCTCAGAGCAGCTCTTCGTCTGTTACGGAGGCCAGCAAAAGAGAAAGGCTGTCTCCAAGCAGAGGTTGGCCCACTGGATAGTGGATGCCATCGTCTTGGCTTATCAAACCCAAGGCGTGCCTTGCTCCCTCGGGTTGAGAACACACTCGACAAGGAATGTTGCTTCTTCCTGGACGTTGGCGCAAGGCGCCTCACTGACAGATATATGTAGAGCTGCGGGTTGGGCGACGCCAAACACATTTGCTAGATTTTATAGCCTTTGTGTAGAGCCAATGTCCTTTCGTGTACTCGCCTTGAGTAGCCAGTAAAACCAGAGGAATTGCTCGGTGTGTCGCTTGCTGCGCCATTCCCCTCTACGGACAGGATATGTGCGCTTATCCTGCTCTTCTGCCCTGTTGGAGTTCCTCCATCACCCTCGGCAGCTGGATGAGGCAGAGCGTCCGGCGCCAGGCCTAACACTTGTAAGTACGCCTGTTGGTTGACCCCTGTGCTAGGCTAGGTGTCCATATGTTGTGATCTCCACGGTGATCCCATGTGTGTATTCTTCCATGGTAAGGGTCCCCTCTTGGTGATCCCTTGGCAGACTCTGCTCTGCTGTCCCTGCCGGTGTTGCCTCCCTCCTAACTGGGCCGGAGCCACCTCAGAAACATTCCATATGTTGTACTGCCCTGTTACAGTTTGACTCCCAACTGAAACAAAAGAAGGCTATCACAAATGAATAAGTTTAAAAAAAATGTATTTATTATAAATCTCTAGGGTAAAAACGAAAGAAAATAAAGAAAACAATCAAAACACAGAAGTTCTCAACATGGCCACAGAAGAAATCAGTGAGGATCTGGTGGAGGAGAAGTTCTAGGCCAAGGACTCCTGCCACCCGTGCCCATTCCTGCAAAAGCAAGGAAAAACAACAGAACAACTCCACACCACACAGCTAGTTAGCAAAACAGACATTTAAATATCTGCAGCCCAACTATACCAGGTGTTCCCAATCACAAGCAGACAACTGCTAATGACAAACAGGAAACAAGACAAATACCAAAACACGTCAAGACCATGACACCTCCCCTAAAAAGAAAGGAGGACCTTAACTAAGGGCCGTATCTATTAACCCATTTCAGGTCAGACTACAAAGTTAAACAAATAACATTGTACATAAATTCAATCCCACCACCAGCACATAATTTCAGCAACCACTTAGTACTCAGCCAGAATCATCTCTTTGTCTCACTTTTAGCATCTCCCTCTCCAGCAATTCTTGGCGCCTAAGAAAAGTTTAATATTTAAAGGTGAAAGAGACACAGAAAGAACAAAGACATTAAGTTGTTAGTCACCACAAGGAGCACAGGACTAGGTGTCAGCCAGGATATTATCCACGCCCCCGTATATGGCGAATATCTAAAGAGTAGGGCTGTAAGAATAGAGACCATCGAACCAGGCGTTGGTTTGGGCTCTGTAAAGAATGTAAAAAGGTCAGTGGATTATGGTCAGAGAATACCACAATAGAGCTAATGTCTCTTTCTCAATTGTTGAATAATGTACTTGATGAGAATTAAATTTATGAGAAAAATAACTGACTGGATGGTCTACACCAGGGTTCCTCAATAGGTGGCCCGCGGGCCGGAGAGAAAAATGTTTGGCCCACGCTAATTTCAAATAATGTGGCATGAAAATTCAAACGCAGCATCAGAAAGCAACATTAACTTACATCGTGTCTACACCGGACGCGAGCGGCGCGACGCAACAAAATACAATAGAACTTACTATAATCAGTGATGCTGTCACTGCGCTGCGTGACAAATCCCCGACAAAAAACTGATGACTCGTTCTATTTATAACGTACTGACACAACCTTCAAATGATTTGCAATGCATTGTCCAGTGTAGATAGCCTACTATGAATTGCCTCAGCTACCACTGAACGATTATAAAATGGTTTTAATAGATTAGCATGGCACAACTGAGTCCGTCTTTTGCATTCAGGTGTAGAAATCAAGTAATTCTGATCAGATACTTGACAAACCACAGTATAAGGACCAGAAAACTTAGTACGGAAAGGGGACTCAGGCAGTGGTAACAAAGCTAAAACTTGGGGTGCTTTTACACCTGCCTCATTTAGTTCGGTTGAATCGTACTAGAGTTCGTTTTCCCTCTTGGTATGGTTCGTTTGGGCAGGTGAGAATGCAGCGGGTGCGCAACAATAGCGGACCAAACAAGCGTACCGAGACCCAGCTGAAGAGGTGGTCTCGGTCCGCTTCCAAACGAACTCTGGTACGGTTCGTTTAAGGTGTGAATATGAACCGGCCTTGATCCGATTCAATTGCAAAAGCACGCTCAGAAAACACACAGCTCGCGCATATAGCGCTGTTGTTTGCATTTCAATCGCTTAAATCACTTGTTTTCAAACCGCAATGCTTAAAAACACGTGCAAATTATGAGTTTTCGTGATCATAGCGCCCACAGCAACGTGACATGAGTGCACTAAATAGGCTAAAGCTTGCCGCAAAGCCCCGGCAAAAGTTACAATGAATGTGTCTGGGGGGAATAGTAAGGAGATATTTGAATTATTTATTAATAAACTAGTGTTTTCTGAGTTAGTGATTTTTAGTAAGTTAAAAATCCTGACTCGCCATCTCCTCATTGGACGCTTCTTTAGAAAGAAATGCATCTTTACGGATTATAATGACAGAGTTTTTGTTTTGGATATGATTTATTTCGTTCTGTAGTAATTCAAAGCTTTCTATAGATATATTCATCATGTCTGTACGTTTTTTGACGGGAAGCGCATCCTATTCGTTTTCTTTATTTTAGAAGAGCGCGTTTTCTTGATATTGTGAGTGCACAAATAAAAATATACCCTTTACAGTTCCGAACGATGTATTATTATTACCTTTATGAGCAACAATTACAGCGTATTTGTATGATGTTCTGAAGCGCGCTTCAGCTTCCACTCTTGCAAATTCATTCTCTGCCACGAGGTGGCATTAGGAGGCATTAGGCTTTAGGAGCGGCTTAATATAGCAGTTTCCCTCAGGGAAATTCCCTGTTAGCGGCTGTACACAAAGCAGAAAGGGAAAAGACATCCTTTGAGAAACAAACATCTAACCACGCTACCAAAACAATTTAACCAATTTGCGACCAAGGAAATAACTGCTATAAATGATCTCACGGCTTATTACCGAATTAACAAGATTAATTAATTCACATTCAACTCAGAAAATTACTTACCTAAATTTCCTTTTCTTTTCACAAAAGAATACGACAAACTTGTTAAATTTTGCAGCAAATAATCCGAGTTTGCAGTTACAAAGCGAAAGCACTCGCACACCGACAAAGCACGCACCCAGGTGATTCTAATAGGTTTAATCAAATTCCGTGCGCACCATGCGGGTTTATTTATTTATTTATTTATTATGTTTTAACAACTGAAAAAACTAAACAAAAGAAGGCTATCACAAATGAATAAGTTTAGAAAAATATATTTATTATAAATCTCTAGGGGATTTAAATATACGCAGCCCAACTATACTGTTCCCAATCACAAGCAGACAACTGCTAATGACAAACAGGAAACTAGACAAATATCAAAACACGGCAAGACCATGACAGCCCTTAATGCCCAGTCCATATGTGTAATCTCCACATGATACCTCTCTGCGGGCAGGATGTGGATTCCGCAGCATCCCTGGAAAGGGTACGCTTTCCCAGTGTTATCCAATAAGTCTTACTGTATGGGTCTAGTGGAACAACAGTAATAGACTCTCTCCACGTAAGCCCTGTCCTATCTTCCGCCCCAGTTGCTGCGGGGGGACCAGGTGGCTTACTAGGGGCACTGGAAGGCGCAGCAATAGTGGTGCTTTTTTAGGGATCCCAATTCATCGGACACCGACGTAACTCGGAGTGACCGACTGAAAGGGAACATCTCGGTTACGTATGTAACCCTCATTCCCTGAAGGAGGGAACAGAGACGTCACGTCCCGTTGCCACAGTTGCTGTACCACCACGGGGCTCCGGGTCACTGGCTTGGCTCCTCAGTGAAAACCTGAATATGTGTTACACCTGCTGCCTACTTATGCTTGTGCCGTGACAAGCAGCAGCTGGATGCAATTATCATTGTGCATTGGCTCGTTTAGTTTACACTCAAAGATGATAGGGCTCTCAGGCGAGATTCCAATCCGATGTTCACCGACGTGACGTCCCCATTCCCTCCTTCAGGGAACGAGGGTTACATATGTAACCGAGACGTTTTTAGATTGTTTTCACTGTCCTCAGCCTTGCTTCTCATTCATAAAGCTCTCGCAAGTGTTAACTGGTAGGAGACTCTGGTTTCTGTAATTATAATAGCTGCTGCAATGAGAGAGAAAGCTGTGCTAAATTTGTGATGCCAGGCACAGATTGCTCTCTCATTACTACATCCCTTTACCATGCCCATAAAACATGATTGAGTCAGAGTCTCTGAGTTTAAATTTTGGGATTGAATTATTCATGATAGAAGGCGCTTTTTAATCTCTCTGGGCCAGCTTGATGTTAATGAATACAGAATTTGCATAATCCCTTAAAGCGATGGAATGGAGAGAGGGACATGAATGGACTGCATACAGAGAAAGCATGAGTGTGTAAGTCTGACTAGCATAGCTCAAGTTAAGCATCATGATGGATTTGATGTAAAACTTTGTAGTGGGAAGGTGCTAGTCAGCTAATCAGTCTGGTGTAATTTTGATTTATTCGACTTATTCCAGTATCGGTTCATCAAGGCAGTCATCTTGTTAATAAAGGCTTGGCCATTGCACTTGAGCATTTCTGCTGACATCTCATCAATGCCGGGTACACGCCACTTCGGAGGGCCATAACTGCTGCTTCCGTCTCCCCGTTGAGATTGGTCTGTCTTCCACAGGTAGATGAACCGCGGGCAAGAATAACTCATCGCAAACTCTGACACCGTTGCAGGCTGGTTGAGGAGTTTTTCAAAGTGTTCCACCCAACGTCTCTCTTATGCTTTGGATGTCAGCAGTGAATGACCATCTTTATCTCTGATCGGTACTTACCGCAACCATACTTCCTCAATCATTGTCTCATGATCTTCCATTCCTGCCAATATTTTGATTTGGTTCTGAAGTTTGAGTTTGATCTTTTTCAAGCAGTGGGCGATCCTTAAACTTAGCAAGCGTCAGAGTCTGCATTTAGCGACAAGCAAATGATGATCTGATCCCACATCAGCACCGCTTTGGCTTCTAACATCGAGAAAGGATAACAGTCAGCGTTTATCGATACAGATATTGTCAATTTCATTCTCATACAGTCCACCAGGCAATCGCCAGATTCGCCACGTCATCTTGTGTCGCTGCTTAAGTTGAAAGTATGTATTTACAATACGCACACTATTCGCAGTGCAGAACAAACATAGTAGATCGGCATTGTCATTTCGGTGCGATTGCCATTCAGCTGGGTGTTATAGTCACCGATCAGTAGGAGGACATCGTGACAAGGGACGCTAGCAAATTCCTCTTTGAGTAGGTTGTAGAAAGCCTCTTTCACAGTGTTATTTTGTAAATTAATCCAAATAAGTGAACAAATCAAACTAATAATTTTGTCTTTCTACGAGCCTGTAAATAATAATTCACAAAACATTTCTTCAATCCACAAATGGCATTACGATGCATCTACACTGCAGCATGACTCTCAACTTGAGTCTGAATAACAATTAATTGGCTCTTCAAATGTAAATAATGTCTTCCCTCAAGCCTTTTGTTGGAATATGTTTACCACCATATGGTTATACACAGTACAAACAACCACGTGAAATGCTGCCATTGTGAGATGGTCTAATGAGAGAATGTGACAACAGTGACAGATGTACTGTAATGTATGAGTAGTAAGGCATGGGAGGAGATCATGTAAGCACATGGTATGGATTATATCAGATACAGAGAAAAAGCTCAGTTAATTCTGTCAGCTGTAGATCTGAAGGTCTGTGTATGGCATTAGTAAGTGTTTTGGGGATTTGGGGTAAAAATGTTCATTTTGAAGCCCAGACCTATTTTTTTGCTTCCAATTCAAACCACCCCCCACTCTGAATGCCAGCATAACCAGACAGGTTACGATTACTGTACTATTAGTTCTTTGACCAGAATCCATGATTTCAAGGCTTCCTGCAAGTGCAACACTGCGTTAAAGAAAGCATTGTAAAATTTTCCCAACAAAGGCATTTGGGATGTGCACCATTTCCCAGTGTTCTGCTCCTGATGAAAACAGTTATATTCTCAAAGGAGCCTGCCTTATATTGCCTTGCCCAACATGCACAAAATGTGTGAAAATTGAATGTGGTAAGAAAAGAGAAATATAATAATTGATAATTAATGGATATGCAACTTCTCAAAGAGCATGTTTGCATAATGTTGCTTGGTTCTGACAATTTACATTTATGCATTTGGCAGACGCTTTTATCCAAAGTGACCTACTTTGCATTCAAGGTACATATTTTTCCTATTCTTGCTTTCCCTGGAAATCAAACCCATGACGTTGGCATTGCTTGTGCCATGATACTGTTTGAGCTACAAGAAGGCAAGTGTTGGGATGGCATTCACCCAGACAGCAACAAACGAATTGACCTCATAACATTAATTTCAATTAAGAGTTACTGATTTCCTACAATAGGAGCAACAGCCATCATTGACAATTCAACATAGTTAAACAAAGCTCTACTTCATGCAAATAACATAAAACCACCAGATGCTGGTTCTTAGTACTGCAAGGGAGCAAACGCTTCTCTTTTAATTCATGTAGCTACACCCAACAAATCCACAAATTCGCTCACACACCTATGTGTTTAGACAAGGCTCAGCTTGTTACTTTCAGTCTTAAACATGTCATTGTGCACTTTAGTTTTTCATCCACCCAGCTTTAGAGATTGTATTGAAAAAAACAAACAAAAAAAACATGTCTGTCTGAAGAAGAGTCTCACAATGATGTGATTCCGAAATAAGTATGTCTGGAGTTCCTCTCCTTCTCCGTTTTACCTCAGAGATCATCTTTGAAAAATTGGCCATAAATATGGCCATAATGAGAAAACACACCATGCATAGATTATGGAAATATATTTTTGTCACTTTAGGCCACAGAACTGTATTGGAAAAATTGCCTATTGGGTCTAATGTTTTTTTTTTTATTATTTCCTAACAAACAACAGCAAAATAATATTATATACACTGTATCCTTCTTAGCAAATTATCAGGCCTTTAATGCCACTTTTGCTAATAAGTTTTGATAATAACTCTTCCATTCATCTGCAATGATATACTGGCTGCTGATGTATCTGGCATGTCTATTTAAAACCTCTGTAGCAGTCTAAAGTAGTTGATTGAGAGGTGAGTAGGCAGACTGTTGTTGTTCAGGATGCAAACAAGATAAATGTTGTGCACTGTAGAAAGCTATATTGATTGTTAAAGGGGGCCTATTATGCCACTTTATGCAAGATTTCATATAAGTCTCAGGTGTCCCCAGAATGTGTCTGTGAAGTTTTAGCTCAAAATGCTCCACAGATCATTTATTATAACTGTAAATGGCTTTCTTGTGTGGAAACAAAAGCATGCAGTTTTTGTGTGTGCAAATAAGCTGCTGCTCTGAGCCCCTTTTCCAGAAGAGGGCCGTGCCTTTACAGCTCGTGCTTTGGATACTACAGAAGAACCGATATGACTTGACGCTGTAAATACCGGTTTTAAGCTCTATATGTATGAATCAGAGTCAGAGAAACAGGATGAATTTTTCAGCCACTTTGCAATGATGGATGAACAACACACACACACACACATGTTTTTTTAGTGGTTTACGGGGACTCTCCATAGGCGTAATGGTTTTTATACTGTACAAACTGTATGTGCTATTGCCCTACACCAACCCTACACCTAAACCTACCCCTTACAGGAGACTGTCTGCATTTTTAGATTTACCAAAACACCATTTAGTATGTTTTTTAAGCCTTTTGTTTTACGGGGACATAGGCATTGTCCTCATAAACCACCTTCAAATTGTAATACCTCTGTCATACCCATGTTATTATACAAATTTTGTCTCCGTAAACCACAAAAACCAGTACACAAATACTGAAATATATCGAGACATGAGATTTTGGGGGGTACAAGTCTCTAATATTTTTGGAAAGCATATACCGTTCGAAAAAAGACAATCATCAAACTGTACTGTACATAATAATTTGCGGTTATGAATTATACCAACAGTAAGCATTTTCAGGTTAAAAATAAAAATGATGACAGTTCTAATTTATGTGAATGCAATAAGAGACAATGGTTTCTTTAGCTGCATGAAACTTGCTAACAAACAAATTTAGGTAGGTGATTTGAAAACATTGACAAAATATAAAGTGCGACGCTTATGTCTTTTGGGTGTGTAGTTGGATCCTCCCCAGCTCACTCAGGGGAGGAGGATATTATGCTGATAGGGCAGAGGCTGTCACCAGTTGTGGCCAGTGCCTGTTTCAATGTGATGTTACAATGTAGTAAAAATGCAAATGACTAATTTTTAGGCACTATTTATGAGTTTTAGGAATATAAAGAAAGGAGTAGATTGGCAGCGATAGCCTTGTGGGCAGTGTGCCAACATACAGCACCATAGCACTATGGACATCCTGAGTTCGAATCCTGGTCACATGTTATTGCCAATTGCAAATACTGCCTGAGTAGCTTTATGTAGTTTGGTTTGATAAATCAGATCACAAAACGCCCATTTGGAGCCCGTTTACACCTGTATTTAATGTGGTTCAATTGTGAACAGAGACACACAGAACAGAGACACGCATTTAGACACCAGAAACAGGGAAACAGATAGGAATCTGGGGGAAAAAAGAGATCTCTTGCTCTTGAGGGAAGGCTCTTTTGACTTTATTAATCCCACAACTAAAAATCAAACTCTGTCTTTTCAGAATGAACCCTGCTGGTGTAGAGCCCCCAGGCACACATCCAGGATTGAGAGCTGACAGATTACTCTCATTGTTCATCTGCTGAGTAAGCTCCTTCAGACAAGACTCTCTAAAAACATCTGCCTGCCCTTCATCCTGTCAGCATCAAAAAAGCCCTCAGCCGTTTGCTGGGGCAAAACAGCGTCACCATGGATACAGAGTCCACCTACTCTGGCTACTCCTACTACTCCGGCCGGTCGAGGGGATCTCACAGACACGGGTAAGAGTTTCGATGAGGGTCTGTTTCTCTTTCTGCTTCCTTTTTGCCTGTCAGTTGTTGAGTGGCAAGTTTTAAAGACACTGCAGTGTGATATGCAGCAGGTCACTGGATACTGTCTCCCCTCTGTCTGCCTGTCATTTATTATGAGATCATTGTCACTTTTTTCTTTTTGCCCTCCCTTTCATTTTCCCTTTCTCGGTTAAATTTCTTATTTATCAAATTGATTTATCAGCCCAACATCTGGTTACTTATTCTAAGGTTCACTCAGGGTCTTCTATACCCAATTTCCTTTAGACATGGCATGTAGTCCAATGTGTCCCTGCAGCTGCACTCTCTCATTTCTCTGTTTCTATCTCGCAATCATTCTTCATTGGTGTCACTGCACTGAAAGATAAACTTGGAGAAAATGAAGGTAACCTTCGCGAATCCTTTTGAGTTTAATCAACTTCAATTCTATCCTGCTATTTTTTCCTTACAATTGGTTTGTATTACAATAATGCAATGCATTTAACTCAAAAATAATAATGGATTTACATATACTGTAGATCTAAGTTCAGTAAGCTTGCATTTTGAAGTTTAGTTGACCATAAATATTGACACAAATGAAGTTGAAATATTTCTAACATAAGATGTCCAGATTGCACATGTTTGGCAGCATTTTCACACTGGATGAAAGTTTCAACCTTAGTTCAGCACCTTTAAACCTGACAGCGATCTTTATGTTGGTTTGGGAAACAGCAATACAACAATAATTGAGATGATCTTGAAAGCGTAATTTGCAAAGTTATAGGGAAACACTAGTGATTTACTTATACAAGTAGTGAAGTACTTACACAATGTCAATCCATGCTAAAATTAGAAATATGTAATGATAATAGCTTTTCTGCAGTACTAGTTTTGCCAAGTAATGACTCAGTGTGGTACCCGTGTACTGTCTGACTGACAGATGACTGTTTTCAAATGCTGATATGCTATGAAGAACACCTGCATTTTGCGGTATATGGCTGTGTATGAATGCATATGTCTGACAGATCAGCTACTTGGTCAAAATGCCCACCTTGCCATGTATTAGCCTAATGCAAATAAAGTTGGTTATTTGTATGAATGTAAACAGATGGGACAAAAATGCATGTCAAATTTTTGACAAGTCAGGTCTGTGCCTGTGCTTCAGGCCTTTCCATGTAAATGTGGCCTAATAATCCTGCCATTGTCTGTTATGTCTTTTAATAATAATGATAATCAAGCAATATTAACAATCAAAAACAGAAAAAAACACTCACTGCTCTTGGTTGGATAATTTAAATGCGTTCTCGATAATTAGAAACTGAAAAACTCTTTGTTCTGTTGCTGTATTACTTTGTATTATTGGCAATGGCAACATTTTATTTAAATTTTCATTTTGAATTTTATTTTATTATTAATATAGAAATGTATTAAAAGAGTAATGGAATATATTACAGTATTTTTTTGTGATTCAGCTATAGCGTTTGTGCATTTATACTAAATGTATTTAGACAAATATATTTAGACTCAAGCTACTACTACTGTCAACTCATGCTACTCTCAAATGTGCCTTTCTAAGAGACAAAAAATTTAATAGTAATATTGCAGCATGCACTGCAAACTGCTGAAGATATGTGTCAAAGTCAGGCAACACAAACCTGTTTCATGACTTGAAACGATATCACTCATTAGAACATGCAGAAACTAAGAAATACATTTTTCTATTAAAAGATTTAAGATATTTAGATATTTTGTTAAGGAAAAATGGCTGGTAAAGTGTCAAGAATTCAAAAACATGAAGTGTTTGTCATGCTCTGGCCATAAAGAGTAGTCTAAAATCACAATTTCTACAACTTTCACTTAGGAGCAAAAATCTGCCTTTAAACTTGAAAGAAATAAAGATTTGAAATTTATTGTGATAATTATCAATATTCAGTGATATGAAAAATTTTATCGTGATGATTTATTTTAGCCATATTGCCCAGGCCTAAGGGGAATGAAGCATCTTCTTCACTCTGTTCCGCCATGCTGCTCATGCGTGTTGGGCTTGTTTACAAAAAATAGTGTATTTTATCATTTTTATAAAATACAAAAAAAAGTGTATTTTATATTTTCATGCACATACACACAGACAATGTTGCGCTTTCTTCTTCCCGTGAGAATGGCATCGATCAAGTAAGGGTACTGTTGGCAGTGGAAACGGATCAGGGTGTACTGTCCCGAATCGTACCACACTGTACTGACCCATACTGCTCATTGGAAATGAGCCATAAATTGCATCTTAGAACATTTTAATTTAACTTGGGGAAATATTGCTCAAAGACAAAGGTATCTGTGATAATCACATAGGAAATGATTGTCGCAAATGAATTCCTCATTGCTAAGCATCAGTTATCAAAACAAGCAAGCTTAGTAGTCTGACAGTTCTTCACTACCAAACTGTGGTTTGATCCAGCTGTTTAAATGTTGCTTATGCTAAATGACATAAAAATATGATTTATTTGATATATTTAAGCTAGATTTTTTTTTTCAGTGCACACAAACAATGGTACACTGGTTAAATGCACTTTAAGTTGTAGTTCAGTGTGCTTGGCTATAAACAGAGAGAAAGTGCATGCTGCAAATCATGAAGTGCACTGATAATCTATTGGCCATACTAGGTTAGGTGAGAGTAGAAGTGCATTGCATGTGAAACATGAAACTGGTTATCCTGGTTTCACCTTCGTCACCCTGCCAAGCTTTGATTTACGGTCACCAGCATCTGGAGAAACCATAATTTACTGTCAAACCCAGTAATGCATGCTGTCAGATTCCACACACACACACGCTCAGTTACAAACACTGCACATGTGCAGTGCAACACAGTAAGAATTATTGACTGGCTCCACATATTGTTGCATGAATGTTTCGACTGAGCAGCATCACATTCAATTATTACCAACCAGTTGTAATTATTATAGATAATTTGCCTTTGGATTTTTTAGATGGTTAGATTTTACTCATTTATTGCTTATATGGCAGTTTTCCAGAAATCAGACCTCACAGCATGTTACAGTTGATTTAATATCATATTTTAAAAAGTTCTGAAATTTTTTTTTAAGTATGTTAACTATGATCTGTCAGCAAAACAATGGCTGGATGGTTGGGTTGGGCTCATTTTGTTCCAGCCTGGATTCCAATATTCCTTGAGATCTAGAAAGCTCTAGATCTTACATTAAGACTAATGCCAAGTTCACACTGCACAATTTTAGCCCGATTTTTCACTCGCCGACAGGTTTTGATAAATCGCCGACAAATGCCTGAAATCGGAGGCAAATCGGTGCTCGTTCACGCGAGTGACAATTGCGCAGTGTGAATTATCAAAGACGCGATCTGAGGGAATGAAATATTTGGCATGCTAAATATCTGGAGCTTCTGGCGATTCAAAATCATGCTGTGTGAATGAGTTCTGACTGAAAAATACATCGGTGATGACCTACAGCCAATGAGAGAGCAAGATGGCAGCGGGAAATTCGGGGAGGACTTTTTATTTTTATTTATACATTTTTTTTACAAAGCGTTTAGCCATTTACAAACAACGTGCCTACATTTTTGCATTAGAATATACAGAACAGGTAGGCTACATGAAGATGAAGAAGGGGATAGGGTTTTCCTGTAAGTAATAGGCTATTCTTCTATAACGGACAACATATTTATTGCATTTTTCTTTTTCATCACTTTGAGGGCTTTTATAGGCTATGAGAAATGAACTCATTATAAAATGCACAATACGTTGGTTTCACTTTCAAGTAGGCTACTTAGATTTGTGTACATAAAAAATTTCCCAGCAGAAGTATGTTTGTTAACAAGGCATCTTTGTTAATTATTGTGTGTTCGGGGAGAACTTATAGACCATAATATCAGCTTGATCTTGCGTTATTTCCTTATCACTTCTCGTGTGTGTTTGGCTGTAGTTTGCGGACATCTGACAGAGTTGTCGGCGATTCTTCCTGTTGTAAAGTCATGCAGTGTGTAACCTCCTGTCGCCGATCTATCGTGCAGTGTGAACACCGCAGCGACTGACTGCTACCCCAGATAGTCGTGCAGTGTGAAAACAACGGTGATCCAATGACTTTGAAAATTGTGCAGTGTGAACTCGGCATTACTCATGTAGAAAATTGAGCTTTTTGATTCAGCTAATTCTAATTATATGGTACAGCACACTGATAATGATATGGGGAACTGAATGAAATTAAAAATTCAAGCCCTAATCTGCAGTACACTGTGATTTGTATGGTCCCAGTAAGAGTTTCCCCATGTTAATTTGGATTAGGACTGATTTCCAAAGACTTCCAAAGGCAGACAAAAGTTGCAAGAGTGAACTCTGTCATTAGTTTGTAGTTTGCCACATTTATGTTTGAGTTTCCACACTTTCCTGTTATGTGTTTGTTATTCTCTTTTGTCACCAATAATAGCTGTGTTATCACCTGGTAAGCCAGTTCTTGCAAACAATAAGATGATAACTGTTTGTCAACTTTAGTTTAGCTTCTTGTTCCCGTCTTAAATAAGCAGAGCAGGAAATGGGCAGGACATATGGAAGCTGATGAGAATGGGAGGCGTTTAACATGCTGTGCTGGTTTTGACAAGATTAAGCCTGCTTTCAGTGAGAGAATTGCTATTTAGAATAAACCTGTACAGTATTTTACACTGACTTGGATATGACAACAGTTGTTTTCCATAGTCTGTTGTAGCATCACACTATGTTCAGCCAAAAATGAACAGCTTGATAACCATTTAAAGGAATGAAGGAGTCATAAACTGAAATCAATGAAATGATTTCTTGAAATGAAATCAAAACTCCCTTGATCTTTTGATATGTGACCCTGGACGACAAAACCAGTCTTAAGTATCAATTTTTCGAAATTGAGATTTATACATCATCTGAAAGCTGACTAAATAATCTTTCCATTGATGTATGGTTTGTTAGGATCTGACAATATTTGTCTGAGATACAACTATTTGAAAATCTGGAATCTGAGGGTGCAAAAAAATCTAAATATTGAGAAAATCACCTTTAAAGTTGTCCAAATGAAGTTCTTAGCAATGCATATTACTAATCAAAAATTAAGTTTTGATACATTTACGGTAAGAAATGTTCAAAATATCTTCATGGAACATGATCTTTACTTAATGTCCTAATGATTTTTGGCATAAAAGAAAAATTTATAATTTTGACTCATACAATGTATTTTTGGCTATTACTACAAATATACCCCAGTGACTTAAGACTGGTTTTGTGGTCCAGGGTCACATATAAGTCATTGTGCTATAAAAGCATTCTGAACTCAAAATGTTCTTGTTTGTCTAAAAACAGCTAAAATGACAGTTTGTGGAATGTGCCACTTTATGACATAATAGTGTGGCTAAACACTGCCTCCACTGAAGAAGATCAATGCCTGCTTCTACATCACTGCCTGTTTAGCCCCACCCTCCGGTTCGTGAACATAGTAGGTACATGACAAGAGTGGCAAACGCAGGTCTACGCAGAAACCAAATGATAAACTTAATTTGATTAACTTCATTTTAATGAAGTTCCAGACTGCGTCAGTACAAACTCGGTCCTGTTTTTCAAATAATTTTACTGCGGAATTGTTTATAAATAAAGAACAATTAGAAACAGGATTTTCAGAAAGATTGACACTAAAAGACGATGCTGTGACGACTATATTGGATACGATGTAGCACCACACAGGTGTGAGTAACTGTTTTCATTACGTGATCACTATTGCTTTGTTTGTTATTACAGATCGTTTGATATGTACTAAGTATTTATGCGTTTTAACCTAAAACACAGCAGCGTTCATCTGCTCACAGCATATCTTAAGTTCACTTAATTAACTTTTTTTTTAATGTGTTTTAGTTGTTTAGTTGTTTAGCTGCATGCCAAATACCTGTTTCATTTAGTATCATGTTTGGGAAGCCAAAACACTCAATGGACAAATGCTGAATGCATTTTTACATGTGTGAATTATAGTGAAGCTGTACTACATTTGACATACACAAAATACATATCATCTGGCAAAATAAATTTTAAAACATAGCTAATGTAACACAAGAAGGATCTGAGAATGAATTTCATCTTTAGTAAGGTAGGAAAATTGCCATACATTTTTTTTCATAATTTTCATCTCTGAAATTGGTCTGTCTTTGATTTTGCCTCAAGTGCCTTGTGCCTTTTAACATTACATCATATATAACTGGGTTGTTATAGCATACCCAGTTAAGTCACCGCTCACTGTTACTAGATGAAAGTGCTAGTTATGTATTTAGAGAGGCGTGGAGTGTTCATATGCACAAGATCACAACACCACAAGCCTTGCTTTTCCCTTTACAGTCAAAACAACAGGATTTTCTGTTGCTGCTATATTCACATCCAGTACTTTATTTGACTATCCATAGTTTATATTAGGCTAGACCTGAAATGGTTTAGAATCAAGGGGATTTCATGATCTGATGTACAACACAGTTTGTGGAACATTTATTTCAGTTAGTATATGAAATTTACATTTTAACTGAATACATTTTGTGATGCACACGTTTTGCCACTTTGACAAACTATATTCTTTTTTTTTAGTTTGAGTTTGAGTTTGTTGGGTCTCGTCAATGTTACATAGTAGTAGTAGTAGTAGTAGTAGTAGTAGTAGTAGTAGTAGCAGTAGTAGTAGTAAGTAGTAGACCAACAAGCCATCGCTGAAAGGAGCGACAGAGCTGAGGACCGACCTGGAGCCAGAGCCTCACTATGCCGTCTGACCAGGTGCATGAGCCAGCAACATGGCACACGACGGTGGATGTGGCAGTGGGGCATGAAAACCCCGCCTCTGCGCCCCTGGTGTTGGGAGTTGCGATCTGGTGTGTGTGAGCACTCCTATTTCGAGATGTTTCACTTATACTTGACCATACCGTAAGCCAGTCCAGCTTGTTCTAAATCCTTTTCCCACACTACCTCAATTGACAATTGTTTGCACTGTGTTTTTAAAAGAGAGTTATAAATTTGTGAAACCAGGCCTCTAGACTCTTTTGCAGGATCAAAAATTCCTGCCATTGGGTGCGAAGGTAGTGGACACAAACTGTATTGTCTAAAACAGCTAAAATGACAGTTTGTGGAATGTGCCACTTTATGACATAATAGTGTGGCTAAACACTGCCTCCACTGAAGAAGATCAATGCCTGCTTCTACATCACTGCCTGTTTAGCCCCACCCTCCGGTTCGTGAACATAGTAGGTACATGACAAGAGTGGCAAACGCAGGTCTCACGCAGAAACCAAATGATAAACTTAATTTGATTAACTTCATTTTAATGAAGTTCCAGACTGCGTCAGTACAAACTCGGTCCTGTTTTTCAAATAATTTTACTGCGGAATTGTTTATAAATAAAGAACAATTAGAAACAGGATTTTCAGAAAGATTGACACTAAAAGACGATGCTGTGACGACTATATTGGATACGATGTAGCACCACACAGGTGTGAGTAACTGTTTTCATTACGTGATCACTATTGCTTTGTTTGTTATTACAGATCGTTTGATATGTACTAAGTATTTATGCGTTTTAACCTAAAACACAGCAGCGTTCATCTGCTCACAGCATATCTTAAGTTCACTTAATTAACTTTTTTTTTAATGTGTTTTAGTTGTTTAGTTGTTTAGCTGCATGCCAAATACCTGTTTCATTTAGTATCATGTTTGGGAAGCCAAAACACTCAATGGACAAATGCTGAATGCATTTTTACATGTGTGAATTATAGTGAAGCTGTACTACATTTGACATACACAAAATACATATCATCTGGCAAAATAAATTTTAAAACATAGCTAATGTAACACAAGAAGGATCTGAGAATGAATTTCATCTTTAGTAAGGTAGGAAAATTGCCATACATTTTTTTTCATAATTTTCATCTCTGAAATTGGTCTGTCTTTGATTTTGCCTCAAGTGCCTTGTGCCTTTTAACATTACATCATATATAACTGGGTTGTTATAGCATACCCAGTTAAGTCACCGCTCACTGTTACTAGATGAAAGTGCTAGTTATGTATTTAGAGAGGCGTGGAGTGTTCATATGCACAAGATCACAACACCACAAGCCTTGCTTTTCCCTTTACAGTCAAAACAACAGGATTTTCTGTTGCTGCTATATTCACATCCAGTACTTTATTTGACTATCCATAGTTTATATTAGGCTAGACCTGAAATGGTTTAGAATCAAGGGATTTCATGATCTGATGTACAACACAGTTTGTGGAACATTTATTTCAGTTAGTATATGAAATTTACATTTTAACTGAATACATTTTGTGATGCACACGTTTTGCCACTTTGACAAACTATATTCTTTTTTTTTAGTTTGAGTTTGAGTTTGTTGGGTCTCGTCAATGTTACATAGTAGTAGTAGTAGTAGTAGTAGTAGTAGTAGTAGTAGTAGTAGTAGTAGTAGTAAGTAGTAGACCAACAAGCCATCGCTGAAAGGAGCGACAGAGCTGAGGACCGACCTGGAGCCAGAGCCTCACTATGCCGTCTGACCAGGTGCATGAGCCGGCAACATGGCACACGACGGTGGATGTGGCAGTGGGGCATGAAAACCCCGCCTCTGCGCCCCTGGTGTTGGGAGTTGCGATCTGGTGTGTGTGAGCACTCCTATTTCGAGATGTTTCACTTATACTTGACCATACCGTAAGCCAGTCCAGCTTGTTCTAAATCCTTTTCCCACACTACCTCAATTGACAATTGTTTGCACTGTGTTTTTAAAAGAGAGTTATAAATTTGTGAAACCAGGCCTCTAGACTCTTTTGCAGGATCAAAAATTCCTGCCATTGGGTGCGAAGGTAGTGGACACAAACTGTATTGTATAAAACACTATAAAAATAAAGGTGACTTAACTTATGTTTTTATAAGCACACAATATGGCAGGACCACAAGGACCCTGTACAGTGGAAAGATGCAGGAACCTAAGCTTTGCATATCTTCAGATGCTTTGAGGTGGATTGTTGTTTAACAGAAGATACATTGGGATATTTAGATTAGTAATGGCAGATATAAACCTTTTCATAGCTTTGAATCAGTTGAACCAATTGACTATTGCCTCAGTTCAAGTGGCACGTGAACCGATCGTCTTTTCATATTTAGCCTGCTTAAAGCAAGAAATAAACATGAATGAACATCTCTAAAAGAGATTGGTTAAGGGTGGGTTTCTTAAGTATTATATTCGGGACAATACGGTATTAATTAACCAATCATTATTGCCTCATTGTTTTATATGATGCATTTTAAGTAATTTTAAAGGCTGTTGTTGGCTTAGGTCTGTTTTTACAACCACAAAATAATACTTATTTTGTGTCTTAATGCTTCTTTGTAAACTATTATTTGAAGTAACAAAACCATCGTTAATTTGTGGTTACCATTCATGGCTACAAGAACCGTGATTTTTGGTTTTATTTGTAGTAAAACCATGGCTAATTTTCGTGAGGGAACATGGAAAGTCAGAGAGAATATTAGATGCGTTGTTGGTGGTTAAATTATTACCGACATTAAAACAGGTTATTAACGTCAACAACCAAAAAAGTTTCACATGGTTATGAATGTACCTTAAAGTGATGCATGGGCTTCATCTTTTTTTCTTTTTCTTTTCTCTGTGCTGGACTGCTGATGACTTTTCACGGGCATAGTAGTCATCAATTATGATCATTTGCATTCAGCCACAAACATGAGGTGTGAATGAATGAAATTGGGAATGCGGGAATTAAATGTTTTTTTTTTTTTTTTAAGCAACTGTAATGGTGCCCTATGGAAGCCCGTTTCCACCACTGAATAAATTTTTTTTAAAAAGGTTATTGCGACTTTTTATCTCAAAATTCGGCCTTTTTTTCACAAAATTGCGAGATATAAACTCACAATTCTGACCTTTTTTCTCAGAATTGCGAGATATAAAGGGGAATTGATATGTTCTCAGAATTGCGAGTTTATATCTCACAATTCTGACTTTATAACTCGCAATTGCATGTTATAAAGTCAGAATTGCGAGATATAAACTCACAATTCGGAGAAAAAAAGTCAGTCATTTCTCAGAATTGCGACTTTGTCTCGCAATTGCGAGTTTATATCACACAATTCGGAGAAAAAAAGTCAATTACCTTTTTTATTTTTTATTCAGTGGCAGAAACGGGCTTCCATAGTGCCCCCCTATCTAATTATAGTATATGTATTTGTGATTAAGCTATAGCATGTGTGCATTTATTCTGAATGTTTTTAGACTACTGTTTTTGATGTTTTTAAGATGAAACCATAGCAGATAGCTGGGAGGGTGAGAGTGAGCGTAACGCATCTAATTCTTCCACAAAGTTAGCTAGTGTTCCTTGGGGTCAATAAACAACTACAAAATGGATTTTATGAGGGTGGGTAATAGTAACTGAATGTGATTCAAAGGAGCTGTTGATACCCAGAGATGGTAAAAGGATTACATTTCCAATCATTAGAGATAAGCAGACCAGTACCTCCACCTCCTTCCGGTCAAGAAAAAACATGGGATTTTTAGTGACCACAGAGAGTCAGGACGTTGTTTTGGTGTCTTATCCAAAGGATGGGTGATAGCAGCTTTCGATGTTCTGTCACGATTACATTTTGTGTAGTTTTTTTGTGTGCTGAGGTGGGAGTGTGCGTGCAAAACGTGAAGATTAGAACATGACTGCCTGTGTCTGCTCTCGGCATATGGTGACTGGGGGTATGAAGACAGCACAGCTAAAAGTTGTTTCAGATTAATGTTTTTCCAGAGCGCAGTGGTTTAGTCTGGGCAGACATGAGGTTTGGGGGCTGGGTGGTCTGGCTTATGACTGCATAATGGGCTGAGACGTGGTGATGCTTAGTGAATTAGAGGGAGGAGGGATGATTTTATGGATAGTTCAGTGTTGGAGTAGGAATTTATCAGACCGATAGAAAAAAGACTGACCACTTTGGCAGTGCATTATGAAAAAGAGTGCATTTACTGAAGACTTGGTCACTTCATGTGTTTTTTTGGTAGATGGGATAGCTGTCTGATTGGGTGTGCATGTTCTTTTTACACTTGGCCACATTAATTTGTCTACACCAAATTCTGTCCACTATATATAACAGAATTCACTTCCGTGACAGATCTAACCAGTGTCATTTTGGATGAATTACTCCTGAAAGGACAAATTAATCTCCTTGACATACTTCTTTCTCTCTATCAGAAGGACCTATACCTAACTTTACTGTTGTGCCCATGTTTCTCAGAGAGCGTAGCCGGGACCGCCACAAATCCCGCAGTAAGGAGAGCAGTCGCTCGGAGAAGTCTGTCACTATCAACGCTCCCCCAGCAGAGCCATTGTTAGGAGACCAGTCAGTGCGAGAAGAAGAGGTTCAGGTGAGAGAGGTTTTCTGTTATTTATAGGACTATATGGTGTGAATCACGGGTTAACTTTTTAATTTGTAATTAGTTTTAACTTTAATATTATTACTAACTTTAATAAAACATTAATTAAAAGTTTAATCTATTTTTTGTTTATGAATATTGATAAATGTGAATATTTTTTGACACAATGCAACGACGTGCTGTGGTGTTCTTAAAAGAGAATGCAAATTCCTCACTTTGTTTTTCAATCCAATGTAAATTAATATACCAGTTACATGAATGTTAAGACATTTTTGACTAATGTTCACTTAGTGTTTTTACAGAAATAATTTGTTGTATTTGCTAGCTTTCTTCTTTTTCTTTTTCTTCTTCTTTTTCTTCTTCTTCTTCTCCTTCTCCTTCGGCGCTGCTGCTCTTTAGTCTATGGCATCCCATAGAACCACTTGTGGGAAAGTAATGAAATTTGGCACATGGGTAGAGGACAGTCTAATAACTAATAACTTTTTAACTGTAATCTCTAGGAGTGTGACAATACACTTAGCTCACGAGACAATACTCGATACTGGGTTCATGAGAATGAGACAATACAATATTTTAACACTGTTTTTAAAAAACTTCTATCATGAGATATATGACTGGTCGTTTGTTGGACTGAAAGTAACAAAATGCAAAAAATGTAGGTGCATTTTGCATTGTTTTAATTTGTCATTATCATATACAGTAAAAGACAGAACAAAGCACTGTAAAGGGTTTGCCACAATCTCAGCTAACTGGATGCACTCTTGTACGATTTCACATTAGTCTCTTCAGACCTTATAACTGTGCATGAACTATGCATGAGCACATATAAGAATTATTTATTTATTTATTTTGTTGACTAATAACTTGATATATCAAATCAGTGTTAGGTTAGTGGAGAAACATAAAACAAAAAAGGTTGGGAAACATTGGCATACTGATGATGCAGTTTGGCCTACTTTTGTTGCTTCTTGCTCTCAGAACACTATGATTGTCATACTTGAGTCACAAAAAATTAGACCTGACTCAGACTTTAATTTAAATGTGCCACAAGAGTCAAACTGCTCACTTCTTTTTGTTTGTTTGTTTGTTTGTTTGTTTTTATCCAGTGAAAAATCGTTAGTTTCATATAATGTTGAAAAAGATTTATCCTTAATTTCACCAAATTGAGTGCTCACTAAAAACTGCCCCACTTACAGATCTATATTTTAAGTTATGGCTGTCACAATATAAAATTTTTGCTACACAATTATCATGATTTTTGAATTTTTCTTTCTTTCTTTCTTTTTTTGGCCAGTGTATCACACTCAGAAGAGTGCGTCTCTCTTTCGTCTGTCATGCCTTCCAACTAGATTTTGTGCAGCACTATAGCTACACTATAGCTATCATCTTCTTTTTTTCTGCTTTATGGCAGAGGACAAGCAGCTTTAAGGTGCAAATCCACCATCTACTATGTTGGACTGTCAACCAGTCAATTCCACATGGTGCTAAACCATAAAATATCCACCTCTGACATCCCAAACACTCTTTCATTTTTCTTTTCTTACCCTCTCCCTCTCTGACCTACTTGGCTGCAGTGTTTTAATGGTCAGGTTTTGATGTTTGACTAGTGCCAAGAGAATCAGATTCTGTAATATTAATGTGTAGAGCTGTTGTTCCTAAAGCCTTTAAGGCACAACACAAGATTATTTTTAGCTGTCCTCCATAAATTTAAGAATTGGTGTTGACTTCCCAGTACACTTTACACTGGTCCTTTGTGTGAAGATATTTTTTTGGAACAAAGATCCTGTTACAGTACATTTAAATAAAAAAAAAAAGTGCAGTTGTGGTTGCCAGAAATTCACCTACAGTCATGGCCAAAAATATCGGCACCCTTGGTAAATATGATCAAAGAAGGCTGTGAAAATTAATCTGCATTGTTAATCGTTTTGATCTTTTATTTAAAAAAATCACAAAAATCTAACCTTTCATTGGATAATAAGAATTTAAAAATGGGGGGAAATATCATTATGAAATAAATGTTTTCTCTAATACACATTGGCCACAATTAACGGCACTCTTTTATTCAATACTTTTTGAAACCTTCATTTGCCAGTTTAACAGCTCTAAATTTTCTCCTATAACGTCTGATGAGGTTAGAGACACCTGACAAGAGATCAGAGACCCTTCCTTCATCCAGAATCACTCCAGACCCTTTAGATTCACAGCTCCATGTTGGTGCTTCTTCTCTTCAGTTCACCACTCATTTTCTATAGGGTTCAGGTCAGAGGACTGGAATGGCCAGCAGAAGCTTGGTTTTGTGCTCAGTGACCCATTGTTGTGTTGTTTTTGAGGTTTGTGTTTGGATTATTGTACTGTTGGAAGATCCAAACATGGCCCATTAAAAGATTTCTAACAGTCAGTCACTTACTGATTTTTTTATCTGTTGGTATTTGATAGAATCCATGATGCCATGTGTCTAAACAAGATGTCCAGGACCTCCAGCAGAAATATAGGCCCACAACATCAAAAATACAGCAGTATATTTCATTGTACACATGGGGTACTTTTTATGCCTGTGTTCACCAAACCCATCTTGAGTGTTTGCTGCTAAAAAGCTCATTTTTTAGTTTCATCTGACCATAGAAGCCAGTCCCATTTGAAGTTCCAGTCGTGTCTGATAACTGAATATGCTGGAGATTGTTTTTGGATGAGCTACCAGAATTTTTCTTGAAACCCTCCCAAACAACATGTGGTGATGTAGGTGCTGTTTGACAATTTTTTTTTTTTAAGGTTTTCTGACCCGAGACTCAACTATTTTCTGCAATTCTCCAGCTGTGGTCCTTGGAGAGTCTTCAGCCACTCAAACTCTCCTTCTCACCATGCATTAGGACGATATAGACACACGTCCTCTTCCAGTTTCGTAACATTTTATGTTGATTGGAAATTCTTAATTATTGCCCTGATGGTGGAAATGGGAATTTTCACTGCTCTAGCTCTCTTCTTAAATCCACTTCACTAATTTGTGAAGCTCAATTATCTTTTGCTGCACATCAGAAATATATTCTTTGGTTTTTCTCATTGTGATGGATGATTAAGGGAATTTGGGCTTTGTTTTCTCTCCTATTTATATTTCTGTGAAACAGGAAGCCATGGCTGGATAATTTCATGTTCATAATCACCCTGGAGTGCTCAAAATTGTGAATATGAATGGGAATATACTTCAGAGATATTTTACTCATAAGAATTTTATATTTTACTCAAAAGATTAATTTTCACAGCCTCCTTTGATCATATTTACCAAGGGTGCCAATATTTTTGGCCATGACTGTATTTGAATAAAATGTATTTCCTTTGTAACCTAATTTGTTAAGCAGGGCTCCAGACAAAAAAAATTAAAAATCAATTTATGAGCTATTGGCTCCTATAAGAAACAAATTAGGTGCCAAATTATTTATTTAGGTGCCACAGAATAAATGGTTTTTTTGGGGGGGGGGGGTTAACACTTTAACATTTTACTGTCATGTGTTCACAGACATCAACATCACAGACCATAACTGTCAGCATCACTTGGCCACGGAGTGTAGTTTGGGCTCCTCCTCAATGCATCCTATAAATATTGTCATATATCTTGCACACATCCAGTCTGATTTTCTTCATTAGTAACATGCAATTTATATTTAATTTGATCTCTATAGCTCCTTGCATTGTTTCTTATTATGTAGACAACAGATTAAGTAAAAATATACAATATAGTACATAAATTTAGCAAAATGCACCTCTTTATAGTTATTTTTTTCTAGCTGACTGATGAGCTTATGGATGCTGAATGGCTATTCTGAGTTAAATGTATTGTTCAAGTTGTTCATTCAATGTTCATTTTGTAGTAAAGTAGTAAAGAGAAAGATATGATGGGTTTCATGTGCCGCTTGAACTGAGGCGCTAAAATGGTCGCTCATGCCACATTAAAGAGGGCGGAAACGTATTTAGTATTTATTGTTTGAATTTTATGAATTCAGCAGAATTTTAAAGCTGATACTTTGTTTATTAAAATGCAACAGAGTAAAAAGCTTATTGCGATGAGGCTATTGGACGGCAAGTGCGCAACAAATAATAAGTTCACGCATTAACAGAAAAAGTAAAGATCTTGATAACAATAATTCATAGTACCGATTATGAATGAGAATAGTTAACGATATTGCCAATATCCACACAGCTAACAGCTTTACCTGTTGTAGTTTGTTCAAGTTGTGCACTAAGTAGACACTGCTTTTCTGTACTCTTACTTTGCACGTCTCCGTCATTTTCAATCTCTCTCATGCTGCACAACTCAAGCTGCTGTTAGCAGGTTTGTCCTCAATGCTGGCATTCGGCAGAGATGAGGACTATGATGTGCATCATCTTAGTTTATTACATCAAGATAACAAAAGATGTGATCGCAAAACAATCCGGAAAAAAGGCATTACATGTAAATTTTTATTTATGCAAAATCTATATTTATAAAGTCACCAGTGGCAATCTCAGCAAAAATCTAATTCCTAAATTAATATTTATGGTCGCAAATGTGACCATTTTAGTAACAGTCTGGAGCCCTGTAAGGTTGATATAGTAATATTAAATTATACTTTTTGATATTAGTAATTTTTTTATTTGTTACCTGGAAAAAAAGTCATTCACTGTCATTTTGTCATTGGTTGTGGTAATCACATGAAGTCAAAGGTACAAGCAAACAGTCTTTCAATAAACACTAAGATAATGCAAAGATAAGTCCAGGTACAGATACAGGGTAACACAACCAAGACGAGACAGGACCAACTGAACTGAAACAAGGAAAACTTAAATACACCGAGCAAACAAAGTTAATTAATGATGAACACCTGAACAGAATGACACAATCAGCTCAATAACCATGACAACTAAAGATTGTCAGGAACTAGAACAAAGGAACTGAAGAAACTAATTAGAAACACGCTAAAAGTCAGAAATGAAACTCAAACAAACACATGACTCTCAATACATGACACATTCATTGTTTCCAGCAATTGTAATTCACATATAAATACTATTTATATGTACACACTTCATATGCTAGATTTCTCTGTGTGAAGAAATGCTAATTCATTTTATTAAGTACAGATAAGTACAGAAAATGCACAATAGTGAAACCAATATAGAATAAAACGTATGATTCTTAACTCATTTAAGAATAAAACTGATTATATTTGCCCCAAAATTCATTGTTTTACAAGGGAAATAAAACATGAGGTGAAATATGGTGTCATGCCCATTCAAAGTGAGGGGGCATGCGGCCCCTCAGATTTTTGAGCGAAGTGGATTTTGAAGGCAGCTTCCAAAAAACAAAAAAAATAGCCGATTAACATTTTCTATATTTAATACAATCACACCAGCGTGATTAGAACATTCAGTGCGGCACAGCATCAGCTGCTAAATTCAAATCTGCGTTCGCTGGCTGGCGCTGAGCCAGAGTCAGACGCGTTTTTACAGCACTGCACATTATATAACCAATCGCACACTATGTTGTCGAGCTTATGACGGTGTTTTCTTAATTCGCTCGCTGACTGAATACCTCTTTCTGGCAAATTCTCTCGTCAGAATCAACAAAGTGCAAATGTGTGTATGAATCTGTAAGATATTAATTTCATAGTGTAAACAGCTTCAGTGATTGAACTAGACTGTCAGTGAAAATGTTCTTTTTGATCTCTTTTTGTACAATGAAAATGTTATGATTAGTAGCCTAACTTGTAATGTTTTTATTCACATTAACTTTCAATGTTAAATTCACATTAAATATAAAATCAGTCTTATTAAAAATATGTTAAGGCATGACACCCATATCTGTTAATTAAGTAAACAGACAGGTTTTTATGCATAGTTAATAGATGACATTATTAGGTTACTTTGACCATCGGCCACTATAGAACATAATCTATGAAGGTGAGAATCAAGATATTTCATGATAAAGTTAATGCGTTTGGAAATGTTTCGAATAAAAAACTCGTGCCCCCCCAACTCGTGCCCCCTCAAAAATAATGAGTGCATGACACCCCTGCTTATGAGTTTGGCTTTTCAAATTTAGAACAATCCTCCCATGAACATGCAGTATGATTAAAACAATTAAACTTAAGTCTGCATACTAGTAAGGTGGAGGAAATCTTGAAGGCAAATTTGAAATAAACAAATGCTTGTAAGGCAATGGTGGTGAGTCTCTTCTAAATAAGAATGTGAGCACAATAAGAAACATAGGACTCCTGCCTTTTTGTTATATTAAAGCCAAGTCACATTGCTGCGACAGACGCCAACAAATGTGGAGGAACACTAGGTTATAATATGTCACTTTTCAGGCATTCCACTACACATCAGGTGCCAGTTCAGCATGTTCAATTGGCGAAAACGGACACTAACATGGTTAACAAACTAATGTGACAAAACCCAACAAAATGTATTTTGCTGTCTGTCAGTGCGTTGTAAATAAGCCTTTACAGAAGGGTAAGTACAGCCACTAGTAGTATCTGTATTTTTTTTTTAAATAACTATATTCATATAGTTTGCAGTACATTACAGCAGTACAGTATATTATGGAAATGTTCTGTATGCACAGAATACTCAAATGACAATTTGCTGAAACGTGCAGACAGTACAACATAGCATGGGATATGTAGAACCCATATCCCTCAGTGCAGTACACCCAACTTCCCCTCAGTAGAGATGAGAATCATGCCTCCCTTCGTAAATGGTTCCTGCAGACATTGAATACATGCACATATCATTTACCCTCTCTTAAGTCCTCCATTCATTCACTCCCCACTGACTGCTCTCTTCACTTTCAATTCATCACCAAGTGAATTATTACAAGAGCTTGAATCACTGTGACTTCAATAGGAAAAAGCCCCTGTAGGCTGAAAGTCTTATTGGCTGTGAGTACAGTGTGTGAGTGTGAGCATGTTGGAGTATTTTTAATCTTTACGCTGTTTCCTAACCAAATGCGACATGATTCTAATAACAAGCGATTTGTCTATCATCTCTACAATGAGAAGCGTGTGTGGGCGGGCTGTCTCTGGAAGCGCACTGCACTCCCATCAAAATCGATAAGTTTATAATTCAGAAATATTAAACCTTTTAACATTATTAAAGGGTGTGGTTGATTGTGGTTTCACTTTTTTAACTTTAGTTAGTGTGTAATGTTACTGTTTGAGCTTAAACAATATCTGCAAAGTTTCGACACTGAAAGTTCAGTGCAAACAGAGATATTGATATTGTCTTTTAAAATAATGGCAGTTTAATGCCTACAGTTATGGCTGGTAGGGACTACAACAAGTGTCTTCCTGGGTTGGTGACATCACAAACCCTGAAATTTACATAAACCCCGCCCCCAGGAACATGCAACAAAGGGGGCGAGGCCATGTTGCACTGCTTTAGTGAAGAGGAAGTTGTTGTTGCCATGCTGTCAAAACTAGGGGTGCAACAATGGCACTTTAGAGCTTGCACAGCAGGCGTATAACACCTTAATGGGGCATCCTGTTAAAGAACTGTATAGCTGTACTGTACGTATTGTTTTTATAAATCGTTTTGGATTCACCAGCAAAGCATGTCACGCCTCTGTATATTTGACAGGGGCTGGAGCACGTTGGGCTTGTTATATTGAGATTTCCGTTTAAAGGCAAGGGGTTAGTTATGGAACAAGAGAAAAGAATTCTGATGCAGTAGCACCTTCTGTATTTTTGTCTTTCAGCTTTGTCTTGCTGCACAGTGGAACAGTCAAAGCACAAAGACAACTAGTGATTTCAATGCCCACAATAGGCAGGGAATCCGAGATAGGAATACGAAAGTGGGTACTTTACTGTCGACCCGTCTAAAATACTGCCAGTGTATACAGTCGCTAGTGTAAGCAACACAACACACCCATATGAAAAACACACAAAGTGGCACAGTTGGTGCCTATCATAGAAAGGCAAAGAACGATGGCAGCACCAGCATATATAGCATGTATGGAGCTTTCTGCTTATATCGTATGAATGAGTGACCAGAGGTTTTTGTGTTCTGTACGTGGCAGACCACTGCTCTGACACAGGGGACTGCTTATATCATGTGAACGAGTGAGCGGCCAAAGCTTTTTGTGCTCTGTATACAGCAGATCGGTGCCCTGAGGCAATGGGCTGGTTATACCACATGAATGTGTTTTGTACACACGAGTTTACAGCCTTTTTTTAGTAAACATGGACGTTTACTCTAATTAAAAAGGCTTATTTCTGCTACTGTAGACTCATTACAGTCTCATATCATGTAAAAAAAAAAATATTTAAATTTTACAAAAAAAACCGCAAACTGGGTGCTTAATGCAAATGTAAATTCAGACACATTTCAGACATTTACGTCATTACGATCAGCCACGATTCATAAAAATGCCATTACAGATTTTTTTTCTCACCCTGCTAAACAACTGTATTAAAATGCAAGACTGAATCTGAAATTTTGATGTCTGACAACGTGATAACCATTAGCAATGAACAAGTGTAATAGACCAGTCACATGTTCTGTTACTTGTAATGTAATTTATTACTTTCATTTGATTTTTTTAATGTTTACATTAAGTTTACATAATTGAACAATATTTGAAAGCTACATGCTAATGTTTTGATGTAATGAGTTGTGTACCTAAACATTTTGTAAATGTGTGTAACGTTTGAATGTAATCAAGATGTTCGATCAGGTTTTAGGCATCTTAAACTTTACCTCCTTCCTTGTTGTGACGAAATTACAGATGCATGTCTAACGTCCACCTCTGGTTCAAAGAACGTTATCACCTCTGCTATCTTCTTCAACGCTAGCAGGAACTGCCGTCAACTTTCTCTTTGAGCTTCAAAGAGATTCCGGGTGGGAAGGAACTATTCCCCCATCCCTACGAGGAGCCACTACCCGTGGCCCAGACACACTCAAAAGCCACAATACACATAGGAAAAGACATTGGCTCCATTTATCCACGATCAAACTGTTCCAAAATGTATATAGTGTATTCCTGTGTTGCATGCATGTTCCTAGGTTATAGTAGCTTAGTTATAACTCTGTAGTACTGTGGTGAAGCTCCAGTTACTTGGATCTAGACATATGAATGTATCACTGCCTTAATGTTTTTCCAAACCCTGGCATGTTAGGTATCAAAATGACCGTCTTCCGATTCCTGGATTAATGGTGTATATTATCTTACCATAACTTGCACCATACTCTTTTTACCATACTTTGACTTAATATTGGACAAATCCTCCAGACCACCATAAACCATGCAAATAAGGTGTTGCGTGAGACAGAGGAACCTCTACATTGGTCAATCTGCCAAAGATGGGTGTGACCATGGACCGTTAAAAGGCCCTAACCCAAACCCATCATCGCTCAATCCCTTTGAGACACACTCTCCAAGACTCATCACCCTTGAGTCGGACCTTCCGGCAGTTTTTAATCTTCAAGTAACTTTGTCGATTCACTGTGAACTCTCCGATCTTCAGAAGAACTCGAAGAAAGCCTCCAGCTCACTCCTACTGAACTCATCAAGAACCTCTGTTGTCTACCGCATCTGGACTCTTGTTCAGCAGAAAAGCAAAGTTTCCAACTAGTTAGATGCATGTCCAAGTTTTGGCCCCTTTGTTAAGGTGATTTTTGATTCTTTGATGATTCTCATTAGGTTATGGTTAATTGATGTGAAATACTGCCGTTCTTTGTTCTTCTCTCTCTCTTTCCTTACTTTCCTTAATTCTGTATATATGTGTTTTGCTTAGTCTAGTTGTATGTTAGCTGTAGTTTCATTTATTAAATTCATTATATTCACAATTGATTGCCTCTGTGTGCTGCTCACAATTCGAAGTCACTGAATGTTGATCTTGCTACATGCTAAGTTAATGCTAATACTGTATGAAGTAGGAAAGTTATTCTTTCTTGGCCAGGAAAATAATCTTTCCTAGAATTGATAAATGATTATACTGTCGGTGGACGAACAGATTAATATTGATTCTGCTACAGTTAACTCTAAGATCTGATCTAAATATTCATAATTAATTATAACCAGTTATTATTAATTCTAAATATTTCCCTTTTGAGCTAATTTGTGTAATATTGTTTGTGAAAATGTTTATTTTTATTTTTTTTGTAATCTATAATTTTTAGGTGTGTTATTTTTACTTAATGTTGTTTAGTGTATAAATAAAAGACATCAAGAAGTCAAGTCTCTCTCACTCACACCACACACATATCCTTTCTCATTCAAGCCTGCAGACTAAAACAGTATGTAATATTAGTAATATGATATGTGTGAGAAATAAAATGACTCGGAAGAAATTGAAAGGAACATAACAGACAACAGTAAGTAATGAACAGAGAGATATAAAGATGTTGTCTAAACATCAACAAGACTTGCAAGCAATATTTTCTAAGAGAGAGAGTTGAATGTAACTGGAAGTATTACAACGGGCGTCTACACAGCCCCTAATTGGTCGATTATGTTGTTTGCCATCTCTCCCTGGTGAGTGGAATTGTTTATTTAATGGACTGATGACCTCCCTCCTCCTCCTTCCTTGCTTCTCTTTCCTCTCCTTGGATATCACATGTGACATACCCTCCCTCATCTCTTGGACTCTTCCAAAGCCTTTTATTTAACCTCAGCACATGGGCATGAAACAGCTTAGATTGCATGACGGGTAATTTTTTGCAAAAAGACAAAAGCAAGTCAGTGAGCAGTGACCGGATTTCGAGTGGAGAGATTGCTTTACTTGCTGCCTCAGAGAGTGAAAAACCACAATTGCAAATATAAGTTCCATTGCAATGGCAGAATCGGGGCAGGCTGAGATCAGTATGGAAGAACTGGCATTAGACAGTGAACCTTCAGAACAGCACAGATCACTGCCTGCACAACCTCGTCAGGTAGGACAACTATTACCTTGTAGCACTTTAATCTCAGAAGAAATAGTATCCTGTCCAGGTGCCTGCTATGAAATCTCTCGACTGCTTGAGGTTTGCCAACAATTATTGTTACTTTTATAGAGCAGTGTAAGTCACTGTTGAGTGTGTATTTTTTCTACATGACCCTGACGTCAGGTATGGTGAAATGTACATTTATTGGGATCCAATAGAATGATGTGTGTTAGGACAAGCACAAATGTAAGAACACTATAGGCTATTGCTTCTCTGAAACTGTCGGGGAAAAAAAGCTTAAAGTTATGGAGGACTTCTTGCATAGCTTTTTTTCTCCTTTGGCTAACACATGTAATGGCATTGCCTTGAATCATATGACTCATGCATGTCAAAATTCACAATGGGTGAATTTTGTGTGGAAACAGACTGTCCTTATTTTTTTTCTTTTTGTGCTATATATAAGTCAATATCTTTCCATCTGAGAGCATCTACATTCTCTCTCTCTCTCTCTCTCTCTCTCTCTCTCTCCCTCTCTTATGCCTCTAAAGTGCACCTCTGAACAAAGCTTTAAACAAAAAGCCCAATCAGATTGAGGTTCATCACATCCCTTGTGTAGGCCTGATGTTATTCTTTATATATAGTGCTTAGAGCATCTGTACACTTCAGAGCTGCAGGGTAGTAATAGGGTCAGTGCTACAGTCAGACCTGTGTTACTATATAAGTGATTTATGTGTTTTTCTGTGAGAAAATAATATATATATATATATATATATATATATATATATATATATATAATATAATATAATATAATAATGAGAAAATAATTCACAGTACAAGAATAAAACCTAAATTACAAAATATGAGATCAAGTAGTATGTATTTTTTTCAATATTGTAAAATTACAATGGAATATATATTGAAAAAAAAAAATGAGTGACTGAAATGTAATAATTGTGACTTCCAAACTAATAAATACAAAATTCCGAAGTAAACCACTCATTTACTCAGATATCACCGTTTTCGTTCATGTCTCAATCAGTATGAACCTGAAGTGACATTTGAATGAGTGACTGAATAATGACCTATGAGTGCACAGTTTTAGCTCTAATAGGACCTTTGTTTGTTTGATCACAGTTTGGAGTTTGATACAAATAGGGTGTCCCACATCCGCGTATTGAGATTGCTGATGACTGTAGTTGTGTTGAAACTGAGCATTAGTTACCAACAGAGTCAAACTATGTCAAACTATTGCCCCTACTCTGTTCTTTTATTATTATTTGTACAATCCTGCACATCATAAGTGGAAATTTGCCCCAGGAAGATAAAATTATGTGTAGAACAATGTGTAGATTCAGTCCCTTAGCGTTCCTCCCAGAGGAGAACCTGCAATGTATTCTTGAAAAGAGTAAAAGCAACTTGTCCTGGCCCTATATTAAAGATATTACTATTAAAAAGAACTACATCTTCTATGGGCCTTCACCCACCAAAAAACTTCTATAAATTCAGCAATCCATGCTGACTATCAGACCTGCAAATGTAGATACAGTTTTATATGCAATACTATATCTAGTATATAGTACTTGTATACTACAGTATGTGTATATATATATATATGTGTGTGTGTGTGTATATATATTATATTATATTATATACTATATCTGTCCTTAAAAGTCAACATTGATATTGAAAAATACAAAGCTTTAATGCTCTCAGTCCATATGCTCCCAGTGGTCTAGTCAGGATACTCTGCAGGTCTTGTGGAAACCATGTTAATGTGTCTCTCAACCCCAGACACACTATATAGTTTCCTCTCCAAGGGATCCAGTCATTTAATGCATGTCTTGTGTTACAGTACTCTAGTTATAGATGTTATATTAATACACATTTTATCTCAAATTTCTCAAGCGTGGCACTCTTTCTCCCTCCCCATATCTTATCTTTCTATATCACTTCATCCCTTCATGGAATCCTGCTTTATACATCAACTCTATCTATTATCGAGTGTACTCATTCAATCCCACCATGCATCTCAATAATGAGTATATAACCAGTGTATACTCAACAGCTAGCCACAAGGAAATACCCATGCACTGTGAGCGATGCACCAAATGAATTCCTGCATCTCTCGTCAAAAGATTTCATCCACTGCACTTCCCAGTTTGTTGTCCTGGAAAACAGTTTTGCCATAGTGTCCCTCAGGGATCTGTCTTGTGATTTTTAGTATTTTTATGCTTCCTCTAGGGCAAATTGTTAAGAAATATGATTTAGGGTATCACTTTTATGCTGATGATTTACATCATTTACTACACTTACATCAGCTCATCAAATTTATATCAGGCTGTGGAAATGCACTTCCTTGTACTGTTAGATATGCTCCCTTACACATCTTTTTAAAATAGTTAAGATCTATAGTAGATAAACAGATAATTCATTAAACAATTATAGAAAGATAATAAAGCTAAATTGATTAGCTGTTCAATAGGGTGTTGACTTATTTATCGTTTGTTTTTACAGTATTATACTCTGTTATCCTGTTACTCACCCATGCATTCTACAAAACCTTAAATAAAGTCCTTTTAATTGGTTGTCGTCTGTCTGCTGCCTTACCTGACAGTAATGGATTTTCCATCACATCCATTCATTCTCAAAACCTCTCGTCCTACGTAGTCATAGATCATGAATTTTATATCATTCATTCTGAATTATATAGCTCTCCTCAGACTAATTAAACCAACATGGTAATTTCAGATCTCTCCGTCTGAGCATATTTGAATACACAGACAACCATTTTTAGTTTCCCTTGCACTCCTGTATTCACCGCACCGCTATCACTTTAGCCTGAGGCGCTGAATGCTTCAGTGACTCTTCCTGGGTTCAGCGTGTGCTGATGTGATCTCATAAATGTAGGCTGTTTATATTATACTCAGTGAGGAGGAAAAGTAAACAAAGCTATGATCCAGTAGCTAAGCTAGAACAAGATTCTGTTACATTTGTCAATGTTTTTGCATCTAGAAGCAGTTTGATTATAGTGCTTTTATCTTTTTTGTTTCATTTGATGATATCTTTTGAATGTCAAAGAATGCAGCAAATTTTGCATTAACAAATTAATCAAATTTAAATCCTAAAATGAACTAGTTTCTGTTAATACTGAAGCACAAAAAGACTGCTACGTAAATCTGAAGCATGTTGTGTGTCTCAGTATCAAGCATGTGTGATGCTCGTCTGTCATCCCACCATATGAGGGCATGAACACATGAACTTCATCTCCAGAGCTGCTCTGAGAGTCACTTCACCAGCATTTCACCATTTCACTTGAGGAAATTATTGTCAGATACTCACAAAAACTCAGGGGTGTGTTCTCCTGGAGGGCCACCCTACAATTTAGCTCCAACACACTTGCTTAGAAGTTTTTGGTAATCCTGAAGATCACTGCTTATGTTGCATGAGTGCTTTACTATTGGCAGAAGCAGTTCAATGGGTTTAAATATTGTGACCATATTACTTTGATTTTGGGAAACAGTCTTGACTAGTTAATTTCTCCAACAGTGCATCACAGTGGTTTAAGCAGAGTGTTACGACGTTGTACAGGATACGCACCCCAGCTCAGTTTTGCAGTGCTCATAGTGCTTGAGCGTTTGGCTTCATGCACAGCTTAAAACAGACTATGTGATGGTTAAGGATTGCTGCAAAAACTAATTCAATACGTCAGAGTCTCTTCAACTTAGGACACTTTTTTAATGCCCCAGAAGTAAATTTTTATTAACTTTTTCCTATATAAAGAGTATGTTAAAATGACTGGAAATGGTATTTTGGGCAAATGTACCTAAAGTCCACAAGGCCAAAAGTACCTATAGTTGAAAGAGGCTTCACATTGTTTAATAATCTCTCTCACTCTTATCTGTCATGTCCTATCGGTCTATTGGTTACCCCCTCCTTATGCGCTAATGATGCTGAACTATGCTGTAGAATTGAGTCTAATCTCTCTCTTATTTCCCCATGCCCTCATCCCTCTTTCTTTCCAGGATGATAACTGGGGTGAGACTACGACAGCTGTCACTGGAACCTCAGAACACTCTCTATCTCAGGAGGACATTGTTCGCATCAGCAAAGACCTCGACGACAGCGTGGGCCTGGACTGCAAACGTTATCTAAATGTGGCTCTGTCTGTCATCCTGGCACTCGTGGTTTTTCTGACTCCACTCGCCTTCCTTATCCTGCCTCACCTCCTCTGGCCTGATAGACTGAGAGCCTGTGGAACGGCCTGTGAAGGTCTCTTTATATCTGTGGCATTTAAACTGCTGATTTTATTGTTGGCAGTGTGGGCTCTATTCTTTAGGCCACCCAGGGCTGGTTTGCCAAGAATCTTCGTCTTTCGAGCCTTACTAGCCACATTAGTGCTACTGTTTGTGCTTTCCTATTGGTTGTTTTATGGAGTACGCATCCTGGACCCACAGGTGAGGCTAAAAGTGTGCCTACTTGCCTACTTATTCCAAAAAATGAAAATTCTGTAATCATTTACTCATCCTCCTGTCTTTCAAACCTTTATGAAACCTTTATATTCTTCTGCACAACCAAAAGTAAGATATTTTGAAAAATGTTTTAATTCAGCCGTTTTGTCCATACAAAGTCAGGACAAAAAATATTTTATTTATTTATTTTAATATTTCCTTATTTATTCCACATGCATACAGGTTTGGAATTACATGTCAGTGAGTAGATGATGAGAATTTTCATTTTGGGGTAAACTTTTCAGTATAAAACTGAAGTGTACATTGAAGTGTGCAGTTTCAAACTGTCTGAAAAGTGCCAGTTATTAGTGTAGCCCACACTAAATACAGACTAACCCTAACACTAACTTCGGAATCATATTTGTGACTAAGTGAGGATTACGCTTAAATCTAGATTAAATCAAGGTTTGTCTCTACAATTATGTTGCACCAAATTTAAGTTTGTTTAAAATAAGGCAGACTTGCATTTAAACTATCATTTTTAACCTGGATATAAATTGCACTTTAGATATATTATCTTTAATCCTGTTGCTCCATTACTTTAAACGTTGATATAAAAATTAGTCAGGGATGAACTTTAAATATAAGGAGATGAGGAGGTTTAAATAATAATAAAATCACCTACAGTTAAAATATGTGGCTAACTAAACAAAGACAAGCAGTGTAGCTGCTTTTACATGTAAAAACCAAAGTGTACTTTTGGCTTAACTGTACCAACACTAAAAATATTAAGCTAACGCATGGCCCATTCTTTAAAAACATCTATGTGTGAGTACTAGTTCCAATTTCCTCTTCTTTGTAACTTTAAAATATCAACATGTTAACATATCACAGAGAAACATTTCCAGTAATGTTATGTACCAGCTAATTCTCATATTACCCTATTTTATGTAACAGTCACTGACAGTCTCTCTATCTGTTCCAGGATGAGGACTACCAAGGGATTGTGCAGTATGCGGTTTCACTAGTGGACGCTCTTCTCTTTATCCACTACCTGGCCATCGTGCTGCTGGAGCTCAGACAGTTACAGCCATTCTTCTCTCTCTGTGTCACACGCTCCACGGATGGAGCAACACAACACTATAACTTGGGTCAACTCAGGTTAGAACTGTCAACAAACTGCCAGATTTATGTAGTTATGAAAAATTCATTTTGAAATGTATTATGCAAAATGGCAATGCAATATGTAAAATGGCAATCTATTTCTGTATTTAAATTTACATTTTCCCAAACATATGTGCAATGTTTAGTGCAAATTGAAAATGAAAATTCAATTATATGATTTACATTTTCTAATTCCTACACTAGTTTTAATATGCAAATTAAAAACATATTTTAACGCTTTATACGCTACCAGTCAAAAGTTTTTGAACAGTAAGATTTTTTAAGAATTCTCTTCTGCATTTATTTGATCCAAATACAGCAAAAGCAGTAATATTGTGAAATATTTGTACTATTTAAAATAACTGCTGTCTATTTGTATATATTTTAAAATGTAATTTATTCCTGTGATTTCAAAGCTGAATTTTTAGCATCATTACTCCAATACAACAATCAACAATACAAAAAAAATGCCCTGAAAATGTTGTCTTGAAAAGCATATTAGAATGATTTCTTAAGGATCATGTGTCACTGAAGACTGAAGTAATGATGCTGAAAATTGGCTTTGATCATAGGAATAAATTCCTTTCTTGTATCCCATAATGGAGCACGCGTCATGTGGCACGCATACCTCAAGATTTCTCATTGTTTACACTCCAATTGATGCATACAGAAAATTCTGCTACTGCTACTCTGCTTGCCCCAGATGACACTTAACCAGTCAGGTCTAGGCGCAGCTTCACAGAATATGCCACAGCCAAGGTGAAATAACCTAATATTAAAAATCACGGGCATCAATCGCGGTGTCCGGTGACTGTCAACAGTGAGAGATCTTGTGGCAGGCGCATGACATTTAGGTGACATTTGACATTTGGCTTGACATTTAACACTTGCTATATTACTGTCACGGGCTTGTGGTTTTAGCAAACATAAAATAAAAGATTTGGAGAACGAAATAAACTTAAACACACTTTTCCATTTATTTGACGTTAAGACGAGACAAATACAAGGGGAAAACTGAGGACTTATAAATGGAAGAGAACAAAAGAGCAAACAACATAATTCAAATCAGGTGGGGACAATGAACGATAATTAACTGACAAGAACAGGAACTAAACCAAATAAGGAAAAACAGGAACTCAGATGGGTCGACACGTGACGGTACCTCCCCCTCCCGGAAGGTGCGTCCCGCGCCGTAACACTACCACCGGGGAGGGGGGGTGGTCACCCTGGAAGCCGGTGCAGGACAGGGATACTGGGGAGGCTTCCAGGGCGGAACAGGAGACTCTTGTAGGCCATAGCGGATCAGGGGACTCCGGCGGCCATGGCAGGTCAGGGAGCTTGGGAGGCCATGGCGGAGCAGGGAGCTTGAGAGGCCATGGCGGATCCGGGGACTCCGGCGGCCTTGGCGGAGCAGGGAGCTTGAGCGCCCAAGACGGAGCAGGGAGCTTGGGCTCCCAAGACGGAGCAGGATTCTCAGGGGTATAGCCCCCCCCCCAAAAAAATTTTAATGCTGAAATTGGGACCTTTTCGCCTCTGGAAGGAATCTGGTGGGCGTTCTGGAGGGCGTTCTGGAGGGACAGGCTCTAGGGGGCGCTTAGGCAGCGCAGATTCTCGGGGGCGCTCTGGCAGCGCGGAGCTGGACGAAACCAGCGGAGATTCTTGAGGGCACTCTGGCAGCGCGGACTCTTGGGGGCGCTCTGGCAGCGCGGAGTTGGACGGAACCAGCGGAGACACAGGAGGGGATGACGACTGACGAGGGGGAGCCACGGCTGACGGGTTGGTTCCGGCTCGGGCTCGGACGCTTCCCAGACACCGAAAAACAGCCTCTCTCCAACACAATCCCGTGGTGTCTGGGAGGTCAACGGGACGGTGGAGATTGGCTCCGAGCCGGAACAATTCCATAATGGTGGCATCATCCCACGTCGTTGCCGCGGCGAGCTGGCAGAATTCCCCGGCGTAATCATAAAAAGGAAGATTCCGGAGGGCTAGGGCGGCGAAACATTTCTGCAAACTCCATACTTTGGTCAGTCTCGTCTTCTGTCACGGGCTTGTGGTTTTAGCAAACATAAAATAAAAGACTTGGAGAACGAAATAAACTTAAACACACTTTTCCATTTATTTGACGTTAAGACGAGACAAATACAAGGGGAAAACGGAGGACTTATAAATGGAAGAGAACAAAAGAGCAAACAACATAATTCAAATCAGGTGGAGACAATGAACGATAATTAACTGACAAGAACAGGAACTAAACCAAATAAAGAAAAACAGGAACTCAGATGGGTCGACACATGACGGAACCTCCCCCTCCCAGAAGGCGCGTCCCGCGCCGTAACACTACGAATGGGGAGGGGGGGTGGGCGCCCTGGAAGCCGGTGCAGGACAGGGATACTGGGGAGGCTTCCAGGGCGGAACAGGAGACTCTTGTCGGCCATAGCAGATCAGGGGACTCCGGCGGCCATGGCGGGTCAGGGAGCTTGGGAGGCCATGGCAGAGCCGGGAGTTTGGGTGACCATGGTGGAGCAGGGAGCTTGAGAGGCCATGGCGGATCTGGGGACTCGGGCGGCCTTGGCGGATCCGGGAGCTTGGGTGACCATGGCGGAGCAGGGAGCTTGAGCGCCCAAGACGGAGCAGGGAGCTTGGGCTCCCAAGACGGAGCAGGATTCTCAGGGGTATAGCCCCCCCCCCCACCATTTTTTAATGGTGAAATTGGGACCTTTTCGCCTCTGGAAGGAATCTGGTGGGCGTTCTGGAGGGCGTTCTGGAGGGACAGGCTCTAGGGGGCGCTTAGGCAGCGCAGATTCTCGGGGGCGCTCTGGCAGCGCGGAGCTGGACGAAACCAGCGGAGATTCTTGAGGGCACTCTGGCAGCGCGGACTCTTGGGGCGGATTCTCAGGGGTATAGCACCCCCCCCCCACCATTTTTTAATGGTGAAATTGGGACCTTTTCGCCTCTGGAAGGAATCTGGTGGGCATTCTGGAGGGACAGGCTCTAGGGGGCACTTAGGCAGCGCAGATTCTCGGGGGCGCTCTGGCAGCGCGGAGCTGGACGAAACCAGCGGAGATTCTTGAGGGCACTCTGGCAGCGTGGACTCTTGGCGGCGCTCTGGCATGTGACAAGTGACAATTACAGATTAAAAGAGAGGAATAAAATATAAGGTAAGGTCATAAATAAATGTAGAATTACGCTGTCTGCTAGCCTGAATCACTCAGCGTGCAAACAGTGAGATGTTGAGGCAGGTGCGACACTTAGGTGCCTCGGGACGCGCAATCTATTATGGATTAAAAGAGAAGAATTAAAAATATAAGGTATGGTGGCAATTAGGTAAATAAGTGTAGAATTGCACTGTCTGTTTGATCTTGTACGGAGACGCGATTAGTCAGCAGAAGAGATGGCAGTGCGTGAATGTTTTGCTTAATACTTTGTTACTGGATCTGTTGTTTAAATTATTACTTGCTGCTAGGAAGGAATTTTTCATTTTCTACCTATTTCTACTTTACTTTTTTGTTGTATTTTGTATTTTTGATTGCACTTGTTATTATAATAACAGCTGTCGGCTTAGAAGGAGCCTATGTTATTTGCATTGCTCCCTTCCTGCACTTAAGTGCGAATTGTAGTTTTGTTTTGAGCAATTGCTCTGCTATAGGCTGTTGGGTGTGCTAATTAGAAGGCAACCACAGCGAATGTAGACTATTTAAACTTCTTGGTCACTGTCATAACTTGGGAGATGCGATTAGTCAGCAGAAGAGACAGCAGTGTGTGAATGTTTTGCTTAATACTTTGTTATTGGATCTGTTGTTATTTTTGATTGCACTTATTTGTTATTATAATAACAGCCATCGGCTTAGAAGGAGCCTGTATTATTTGCATTGCTCCCTTCTGGCACACAGGCTCAGGTAACCCCACTGCTCAAAAAAACCTACATTAAACACTTATAGATAGCTACAGACCTGTTTCTCTCCTTCCATTCATAGCGAAAACCCTCGAACGAGTTGTTTTCAATCAGGTATCATTGTTTCTTTCACACAACAACAAACTGGACGCTAACCAGTCAGCTTTCAGGAGTGGCCATTCAACTGAGACTGCGCTACTGTCAGTCACTGAAGCCTTGCGGATTGCAAAAGCTGATTCCAAATCATCAATTCTTATTCTGCTAGACCTATCTGCTGCTTTTGACACTGTCAATCATCAGATCCTCCTGTCCACCCTCTCATCACTGGGCATCACAGGGATTCCACTTCGCTGGTTTGAATCCTATCTCACTGGTAGGTTGTTCAGGCTGGCCTGGAGAGGGGAGGTATCCAAAGCACATCAACTGGTCACTGGGGTTCCACAGGGATCAGTTCTTGGACCTCTCCTCTTCTCCATATACACTACATCACTGGGTCCCATCATACAGGCACATTGCTTCTCCTACCATTTCTATGCTGATCACACAGCTTTATCTCTCATTTCAACCAGATGGTTTAACAGTAGCTCCATGGATCTCAGGCTGCCTGGCGGACATCTTGGTATGGATGAAAGAACATCACCTCCAGCTCAACCTGGCAAAGACTGAGCTTCTTGTTTTCCCTGCCACTCCAACTCTACAGTATGATTTCACCATCCAGCTAAGTTCTTCTACAATTACCCCATCAAGTTCAGTCAGAAATCTTGGTGTAATCTTTGATGACCAGCTGATTTTCAAAGACCACATTGCAAAGAATGCTCGATCTTGCAGGTTTGCATTGCACAACATCAGAAAGATCAGGCCCTTTCTAACGGAGCATGCTGCACAACTTCTTGTCCAGGCATTTCTAGGCTGGACTACTGCAATGCTTTTCTGGCTGGTCTTACAAATGATTCAGAATGAAGCGGCACGACTGGTCTTCAACGAGCCCAAAAGAGCCCATGTTACACCTCTCTTTATCTCCTTTCACTGGCTACCGGTTGCGGCTTGCATCAAGTTCAAGACATTGATGCTTGCATGTAGAACAACCACAGGCCCTGTACCCGTATACTTCCACTCACTATTACGAATCTGCATCCCCTCCAGAAGTCTGAGATCCACTAGTGAGCGACGCCTCCCACCCCAATCCGGAATGCTGATTCGCTGACAATTTTCAAGCGACAGCTGAAAACTCATCTCTTTCAACACTATTTTACTTCATCCTAAAAAAAAAAAAAAACTTTGTCTTTCTCTTTATTTATTCCTTCCCTTTCTAGCTTGTACTTGTTTGGAACAATGCCTGAAACTTGGTATTACGAGCACTTCCTGTATCTGTTTACCTCTTTAAGATGAATCGCTTTGTGTATTCCCCAATTGTAAGTCGCTTTGGATAAAAGCGTCTACAAAATGACTAAATGTAAATGTAAATCAATCGTATTGTAGACAGTAAGAGATCTTGTGGCAAGTGAAAAACGTTTGGTTCTTGGTGAATATTGACCTATTGTGCGTCCTGTTGCCTAACCCTGCCTTGATGTAACAATTGACTTAAATTACATTTATCGCGGGTATTTAATGAAAATGCAATTTAAAAGTCTTAAGTGTCAATGCATTTAAGAAAAATAAAAGACGTTTAAATCAGCATTTTTCTACCCTTTTGCTGCACCTTTGGCTCAGAATGCGTTTTGAAATTCTCACTGCATTTTGCTAAAATTGTCATGTGGTATTATGATGAAAATGTAATCCCAAGTGTCCTAACCGTTAGTCTAAATGCATTTAGGAAAAACAGCATTTTAAGAATAACTTTGCTACATTTTTTGCTTGGACACATTAAAGATATCTAATCAATTTGGGTAATACATTTTAATTTTAATTTTGCTACTTATAAACCATTAAAATATGTCTTTGATTTACATATTAAAACTAGTGTAGGAAATGGCAAGTGTAAATTATATAAAATGTTCAATAAGAGTTGGAAACAGACAGAAACAGCTTCTACAAAGAGAGACTTTTTGGATCCATATGCTCTGGGTGACTAAGTCCCCAGGAACTAAATTTTTGTAATTTGTACTATTGATGATGTATAATTTGATATTTGCATTGTTATATGTATAAAAGGTTGTTTTTTTGTTAGGTTTTTTTGGACTAAGACACTGGTATTAGCCACACCTACATATTAACCAGCTGTCTTGAATGATTCAGTAATTAACACTAGTTTAAGAACACCTGTTTGAGCAATTGATGTGTGTCCTGAAGAAGGCTTTGTGCCCAAACGCGTAGATCTACTTTTAACTATTTGTAATGATTTAAGCCCAGCACATTAAAGGCTTTTTATCTTACCACGTGAGTGCCTTGGAAGTATTTTGTCTAAATAATATGGGAAAATGTACATTTAAATACAGAAATACATTGCCATCTTACATATTGCACTGTCATTTTGCATATTACATTTCAAAATGAATTTTGCTACCCATATACTTCCATAGATTTGGGTTTTAGAATATATTTTATTTTGTTACTCTTTTGTAATTTTTTTTTAGTGTGTGTTTGTGTTTCAGTTAGTCCTTTAAGACATGGCCACATGGCCAAATCAGACATAAGGACTGTTTTGAGAAAGCCCATGAAAGAGACAATGACCATAGACAGCTTGCTGCTGTGGGAGTGTTTTGAGTATTGTATACATGATGTCATCAAGCTCAGGCTAATATGGCAAGCTCAGGCTAGTTTGACCTAATAATCCTGACCAAATATTTCACATTCTTGGAAATTTGTCCACCCTGTTACATGACATTTTTATAATGCAGTTAAACAGGGTGGACATTTTAAGCTAATGAAGCCCATTACTAGTCAGGAACGAACATCATGCCAGCAGATTAACATTTAGGAAGATAATTAATAGATGTATAAAATCTTTTATATATATATATATATATATATATATATATATATATATATATATATATATATATGACCAGTGGCACAATACCCGCAATTCTTTTCGAAAATTTCCCCCTTCAACTTAATGCTTTATTTTTGACTTGTCACGGAAGTTAATGCCAGTGTTTTTAAGTCTTGTCAGTACAAGCATTCAAATTATTTTAATGTGTTCAAGACCAAAAGATAACTTTATTCAGCACTCGCGCATTGTTTTCTGTGCACTCACACCCCAAGCTAGATTCAGTCATTGCTCCAGGTTATGACAGACACTCAAATGCCACTCGTTTCCATTGTAATCTCTCTCTATTATGTAGTGGGGTCATTGAGGGTCAAAATATTTGAGAAATATGTGCAGAAATTTGGAAAAAAGCAAAAAATCAAACTTATGTGCATTTCTTTCTTCTGTGGAGCACAAAAGATGATGAATGGTCTCAGTTTTATTCTCCATAAAATGAAAGTCTGTTGTGCAAAATATTTTGTTTTGTGAAAGAAATGCTTACAAGTTTGGAACAACATGAGGTTGAGTAGATGACAGAATTTTCATTTTTAGGGTTAACTGTTTATAATATTCTGAAACCATATGGACATGGATTCAGTGGTGCATTTTATTTTTGATTGATTGTTGAAACATTTATTTTGTGCTTTGCATTTTCAGTTTTGTGTCTCCCTATTTCTTTTCATATTCTCATCCTGTATTCCCCCTCCTTTTTCTTGTCTGCAAATATGATAGCTAATCATTTCCAACTCCAATACATCTATGCCAAATACAGCAATCAGACAGATCCTTTCAGATTTACACATCCTTTCCTTTTCCCTCTAATGTTATTAAATTGAAGCTCTCCCTGGTGTTTCTGTTCTGCTCTACTTTGTCACCATTATAAGAGCTGGAGCTCAGGCATCTGTGTCTCTTGTTAGGCGTCTGGCATGGATGCTGTCATGTTTTTATAATTACACACTCAGTGGCTTGTTTATATTCATACTGACATCCTGAAAACATTGCAACCCTAGTCTCAGATCAGCTGCAAAAAACGTGATCCTAAAACACTTAGCAAGTGCCAATGGCACAAAAACCTGTTTCTGAAAAGAAGTAGGCCACCTCTCCCTTTTATTTTCTCTCTTTCTGAGTGTCTATTGTGTGGTGAGGTGTCTACTCATCCTCAGGGTGGACAGTAGAGCATCTGTAGCATGCATGTAAATAGGAAGCACATGCCGTGATCACGCACAAGCTCACTACAATCAGGTTAGCATGGCTTAACAAATCACACAAGCTTCTGGCTGAGACATCTGGCCCCAGTATAACTGACGCCGTGTTGAGTGACCCAAGCACACTCATACTTAGCAGCTGGTGGAGTCTGTTATCCGGAGGCCAAGTGTGTCATTTTCTCTTCTGTCTGGGAGACATGAACAACACTGTATTACTATGTTTCCCTCTGGCATAAACCCAAAGCACACATGATTTCCAGTAAAGCAGCATTGCATTTGTGTAACGTCTAGTTTGAAAAGTCTGTTTTGTTTGACTAATTTTTCTGAATGACATACTAAACCCTTAGAGACCCACAGCAGCAAAACTCAAACACACATTACTGCACTCTAAAAACCATTGGGTTGAAAGTAACCCAATTTGGGTTGTTTTGCACCCCACAGATAAGTCATATATGGATGAACCCACCCTGGGTTATTTTCATTTAACTCATAATAATGGGTTGATTTATGCTATTCGTTATACTAGCTTAGTTTTATCTCATGCATAGGTTTATATTTCCAGACAAACATAAATCCTGTAAAAAATGTAGTAAAATACACTATATAATCACTGTGTTTACATGATTTACTTTATTTGGATGAATACAGTTCTTAATACAGCATATTTTATACAGCTTTTATTAAAGTGGTCATCGGATGCAAAATTCACTTTTACATGTTGTTTGAACTGAAATGTGTGTTGGCAGTGTGTACACAACGACCCTATAATGATAAAAATCCACCCAGTGTTTTTTTTTTTTTTAAATCCCCAAAAATCATAACCCCTTTCTCAGATCAAGCCGTTCTCAGATTCTTGGATGTGAGACGTCACACAGACCCAGATCCCTTCCCCGACTGTTGACTGACACTGGTGTTTTACCTTAGATTCACCCTGAGTGAGCTGTACACAGTCCGACATTGTTTCGACAGCGGAGCAGGGGCAAGAATGGCTCCTAAGCGATTGAGGTGTTTTGTTGTTGGATGTAATAATGAACATAGCAGTCGTCGTTTACTCCCGACATCTGAGCCGATGAAGACGCAGTGGATTAACGTTACTTTTGTTTTTGAAGGGAATGCGCCCCCCGATCTACCTGAATGCATTTATGTTCGTGCGAGTCATTCATGATCCTGCTTCACATACAGAAGAAGTGATTATAAGGTTTTTTTTATGAATCTTTGCAAATCGCCTTTCCTAATAATGCTAGTTAGCAAGTTTCACAATGAATGTGGCTAAAGTTTACAGTCTTGTGAGAACGGCTCATCACCCCATGGAAGAGAGGGGCGGGGTGACCAGTAGCTCATTAGCATTTAAAGTTAAAAAGGGTGTTGTTTTACACTACCACTGAGAAATTTAGACCCTAAAGAATCTTATCAACTTGTGGAAAATGGGCACCACTTTAATGTATACAAAATTTTAAGTAATTATTATTATTATTTTTTTATTAAACTCCAAACATTTTAGAAATAAACATTTAAAATTTATGACATTTTATTTCAAGTGTAATCAACTGTTCTGTTATCATTTTTCAATTATAACCCGAAATATGATCCTATAGACTCAACAATAAATTAAGAAATCAATATAAATCAGATAACTTTCAACAACAACTCTCAGATGATAAAACAAAATAAAACTATAAATCACAGATAAAGTACTCTAGAAAGGAAAACTATTGGTACCTGGATACTCAGTTATAACAGTGGTGAAATTTTGCAACATTAAAGCACAGCATTTCAGTTTTGTGAGAACCAATACAACCCCAAAACAAAGTGTTCATAAATACCATGTTTTTATTCCTAAAAACACAACAGTATCAGTGCTTGGATCTCTGTGGGTGAAAATCACTGACGTTGTCATTAAATCAGAGATTTAGATGTTGGTTTGCACATAGATTAGATGTTCACTTAGATTAACACTCATTGTAGGATAACTATATTTTTTCATAAAAACAAGGTAGCGTTATGAAGTTGTCCTCTATGGGAACATATAATTCCTCATGCAAAATCATTTTGATAATATACAGCCACTATTAACCCCACACTATTCTTTTTTTTTAGACAATTATTGAACAAATCTGAATCAACACTGAACTGACCACAGTCGAACATTGAAACTATTTTTCTTCTTCCATTTTTTTTTTTTTTAGAGCTGCTTAACAGCAGAATTAATCTCTGTTTGCTTCAAATCATTATTGTCCTATTTATTCCTGTAAAGCTGCTTTGAAACCATCTGTATTGTATAAAGCGCAATATAAATAGGTGACTTTTCTTCTTCTGGTCTTATTCATGTGTAGCATCCAGAGGGCAGCAGTGGTTATCCTAGAGAACTACTACAAAGACTTCCCTGTCCATAACCCTGCGATGCTAACAGCTTCCAAGTCCCGTGCCGCCAAACACCTGGCAGGCCTTAAAGTCTACAATGTGGATGGTGAGTTCACAACCACTCGAGCATACAGGAATCATTTCCATTTGCTTAGAAATGTGTTTCTCCTCTCAAATGCTTTTCCAGTTCAGTCATTTTAACTCAGACCTCAGAGCTTTGTTGACTGTACCAGTCGTAAGTGATGTTGTGATAAATTCTTTGTGACCACTGACGATCATGCTGTTGTTAACATTTATCTTCTCTGGTTTTGTGTCCCTGCCTAAAAGTCTTTAAAATGAAACTGAAAGCTTACCTTTTGGACAGTAAGTGGATCATTAAACTGTATTGTCCCTTTATTTTGACCCTGAACACTTTGTTGCTGCACAGTAATCACTGATGAATGGGCACATGTTTTTTGGGCACCAAAGTGGAAGTTTTGTAAGAATTTGGTTCACATATTTGGGTAGTCTGCACCAGTGAAGCCACATATTTCCCTAAAAACTGCACAGAATGCATAATAGTTATTTCAGATCCCCCAGGTTTCAGATATACTATGGTAAGGAAGTCACCAATAGCAGCTGATGCTTTAAAAGATTGTGTACATATATGTCTGCACCTCTACAGTTGGATGTTTAGATGGACTTCACTTTGTGAGTGACTTTGTAACAGCTGCATTTTTAAATTTCATACTCTGGGAGTCATGAATATAATTAAGTTAGTGTTTGTAATCTACCTCAGAAAAAAAGATCATTAAAGAATGGTGGCGAAGATTTTATATATGTGAAACAGTTCCAGCGTAGAATGTGATTGGGGTTTGACTGAGGCAATCAAATATATGTGCTGAATAATTTACCACTTTAGCGCGATCTGTTCTCCTTTTTGTGATTTTGGCTGCTATGTTTTTAGATGCCCTCTCACACTGGTTTCCATGATAAATGCAAAAACTACATTTTTTTGTGTGATTTCCAGCACATTTCACTCCATACACTTTTCCACAATTCTTTTTTACTTTGATCTGTATGTCTTCCTGCCTGTCTCGTTGTACTTGACCAGAAACACATTCCAACATGCCCATAAACAATTGACCTATTGGTAAGCCCCACCCCCTTAGTTACTGTTGCTCCCTCGGACAAACAAACGGAGTTGCTCACTGTCTTTCAATGACAGCTACAGTGTGAAAACATTGTCCCACGATGTTTTTGCACAATTTTGGACACAGAAGGCCACCAAATGGGAATTAAATATTCCATGGAGGGGTTTATAAAATATTTAAAAATAAATACAGTGGGTAACTAGAAGCGAGGTTTACAGATCACAATGTAAGCGGGAGATGTCTCATATTACGGTCGGTTATCACGATCTCGGATGACAACATGCAGGATCAACACTGTTCATGTATCGCAGGGTACGATTAAATTAATGTACATTTAACCAGTTTAATATGGAGAAGCACTGAAATGTAGACCTTCGTTTACGTGTTTTTGGCCTACACTGTACAAGACGCGAGAACAGTCTGCTATTTAGGTTTGTACATTAGCATGGACTCACTAACTTTAACTTATCTAGTTGTAGCCAGAGATACCTTGCTAAAGCACAATATAACATTAACGTTCTACTTGAGCAGATGAAAATTGTAACTTAATGAGTGTATGACAACCAGAAAATGAACGTTTTTGTCTTCATTTGTATTGGGGTTGAATACTTAGGGACATTTTTCTCTGTTTTGTTTGGATTAAGGAAATGTAATAAAATAAATTATATTGCCCATCCTCTCAGGATACCTGGAATCAGTGTTACAAGTACACCAAGCACATCGATTTTCCATTTTTGAAGCATAAACCCCATAAAACCGATGCGAGCTTTGGATCTTCCAATGTTTCTCTATGGCGCTGAAACCTAAAGACCTGAGTTCCGCTCCCCGTGCAACTGATACTCGACTGCCATTGGCTAGTCTGCGTTCGAGGGGAGGGGCTTACCGATAGGTCAATTCCACTCTGTCCTGCATTGGAAATGGTTGGGTTGTGGGTAGTTTGCAGGGTTGTTCATGGTAACAGGCATTTAGTGAAACTTCATCCTGGTATCTGATAAAGACCGTGACATACCAAGCCAGCAGTCAGCTGTCATAGAGTGTTTGTCAGCTCAGTTTTTACAGTGAATTTCAAACCGTCAGCACAAGTCTGACCCCTGTGGGGTTTCTGGCCAATTGAGCATGGTTGAATTGGCATTGAGTAATCAGTGATTGAGATCACTCTGATTGGCTGCTCGGTTAGCGAACCATTGCATGAGAAGAAAAACAAAAGTAATAAAAGCAAGCAAATAAAGTCAGGAGGATGCACACAGAAGCATCTGCAGTACATCTGCAGTCCTAGTTTCGCTTTTTCTTTTTGTCTGTGCTAGTTGGCCCTTGGCTATAGTCTTTGCAGTGTGTTTAAACACAATTTTTTATCCCAAACGCATATGGTATTTTATCGCCTCCAGTTCTTTGTTGTCGGTTTGGTGTGTCACAGTCTTAAGAACTCCCTAGACACCTTATGGCCCATCACATCAATCTTTCAAATGCTTTCTGCTTCATTGAATCAATAATCTAACTGCTTTGATGTTATAGTTTAGAGAAGAACATGGGATAAAGACATTCCATCTGCACTGAAGGGTCTCTCTCTCTCCTGTCCATGTATGCAGAGATTGCTCAGGGAGACTAAAATACATCACAGAATATCAGATATAAGTCTGTCCATTTAGGAAGCCTAAGTGATTATGAATCAGTTTCACCTGCTTTGGTGCAAATCAAAGTGACAGGTGCACTGGAGAGGCAACAGCAAGACAATGCCCAAAAGGGTTTTGCAGGTGATGGCCACAGACAATTGCTCTCTCTTTATCCTTCTGACTGATTTTTCCCTAGTTTTGATGTTTTGTTATGGTCTTGCAGGCTACTAGTGTGCATGTTTCTGACCAACCTGTCAGAAACAGACTCCATGAGGGTAGGATGAGGGCCTAATGTTCTGTAGTGAGACCTGTGCTCACAGCCCAGCACCATACAGCTTGACTGGCATTTACCAGAGAACACCACAATTGGTTCCAACTAGCATGACCATTTTGGGGGTGAGTCAGTGATGGTCTGGGGAAGAATATGCTTGGAGCAGGGGTGCCTAATCCTGCTCCTGGCGATCGACTGTCCTGCAAAGTTCAGCTCCAAGTCTAATCAAACACACCTGCCTTTAAGTTTCAGGCGATCCTGAAGACCTTAATTAGTTGCTCCAGGTGTGTTTGATTAGAGTTGGAGCTGAACCTTGCAGGACAGTCGATCGCCAGGAGCAGGATTGGGCACCCCTGCCTTGGAGGGTCACACAGTCCTCCATGTGCTCTGCTTTTCTAGCTGCTCTTGCGAGACACTGCAGGTGAATAGGGTAAACATTTTTACTAATAGTTATCACCTTACTTACCTAGTTGATTCATTACATTCATAATTGCAAACATTTTTTGTATTACAAGTTTTCTAAAATGTTAGGTTTAAATATGCAAATGAGGCATTATTTAATGAAATATGCACTAATTTGCATACATTTCTACTACAAAAATCTAAACACTGGATGAAGTCAGTTTCAAAATTCTTGTTACATTTTTTTGACATATTACAGTCAAAAGTTTTTACAGAGGGAATTTTGGGTATCTCATTTTGTCACTCCATAATTCAGAAAATACTTAGAACAGACAGAAAACACTATATTTTGACAATTTTGGGGGGATTAAAATGTTGTATATAATCAAGCAAATTATATATGAACAAATCCCTCTGTAACAACCTTCAGGATATAGACAGGAATAAAAATGTAAAGTTCGGTGTGTGTAAGTGCTACTGAAGTGGAGATTTATGGCTCAGTGTAGGAGAAAAAATTCATTTTGAGAAAACGGCCTTTAAAAATATGTATTGTAATTGAAATCTATTAACACAAATAGATAAAGTGCTATAAAAGAAACACTTAACAGTGTCTTTTGGATGTTTTCGTTCTACTAGTCTGAAAAAACACTTTATGAAAAACCAAAAAGCCCAAAATCTCAAAATTGACCGGTGCATGAAAAAACTGTGTTTTTGCCTGCAGTGTCTCCCCTTAAAGCAGGAGCAGCAGTTTCTCGAGGGCCACACTAGTGGATTTCTGCAACTGGCATGCCACACTTAACTACCCAGATTCATTTAAATTTTCGTTACATAAAATAAAATTCAAAGTTTAAAATCAAATCTAAGCATATATCAAATTGAAATTCAATTCAAAAATCAGTGTTTAATCAAATCATGACCCCAAGAATAGATTTGAATTGAATCATGAGATTCCAAAAGATTTCCACCAATAATATGATTTGGAAGAGAATGCTACCCAGAATCTCCTGTCCCCGCTAGTCTCGGCCAGCTCCAAATCTCCTGTATTTCCACTGGTTCGGTCCAGCTCAAAAAATCCTGAGTCTCCAGAGATCCTTCTCCCGCCTCCTCCAAAGTCAGCCAGTCCATCAGCCACGCCTATGCTGGTTCCCTCCACCTCTTTGGATGTTCCTTCATTTACTCCACCATGCTGCATGGATGCACCTTGGTTCTCATGGTCTCCAGCTTCGTTCTGGAAAAAGGATCCTCTGGACTCCACCTCAGCCCTCCGACCCTTCGGCTCCACCGGGCTCCGTCAGTCCTCTCACTGTGCTGTGCTCCTCCTTTTCTCTGGTTCTACCTTGGTCCTCACTCCCACTGATTCTGCTACAGCCTGCCAAGCCTGAACTTGTTTCCACCTCGGTCCTGTGAGTCTGTAGTGGCGCCTCAGCCTTCCAGGCCTCGGTATCACCCCAGGTTTCAGTGTCCTCAGCTCTGCCTGGGTCCCCACCTCTATCGTCTCCGTCTCCAGCCATTGTCCCCCTGGTTTCATCAGCCAAGTTGCTACTATGGCTCCTGTTTCCTGGGTATTCCAGAGTGTTTGTTATTAAAGATTGTTCTGTTTGGATTCTCATTGTGCACTTCTTTACACCCACCATGATCTAACAATAATATTGTATACAAACATTAATTTTTCCTTTTGAAATAAACAAAAATAGTTTTTCTTGCATGGATTTTAAGTGTGTGTGTGTATATATATATATATATATATATATACACAGTGGGTACGGAAAGTATTCAGACCCCCTTAAATTTTTCACTCTTTTTTTATATTGCAGCCATTTGCTAAAATCATTTAAGTAAATTTTTTTCCCTCATTAATGTACACACAGCACCCCATATTGACAGAAAAACACAGAATTGTTGACATTTTTGCAGATTTATTAAAAAAGAAAAACTGAAATATCACATGGTCCTAAGTATTCAGACCCTTTGCTCAGTATTTAGTAGAAGCACCCTTTTGATCTAATACAGCCATGAGTCTTTTTGGGAAAGATGCAACAAGTTTTTCACACCTGGATTTGGGGATCCTCTGCCATTCCTCCTTGCAGATCCTCTCCAGTTCTGTCAGGTTGGATGGTAAAGCGTTGGTGGACAGCCATTTTAGGTCTCTCAGAGATGCTCAATTGGGTTTAAGTCAGGGCTCTGGCTGGGCCATTCAAGAACAGTCACGGAGTTGTTGTGAAGCCACTCCTTCGTTATTTTAGCTGTGTGCTTAGGGTCATTGTCTTGTTGGAAGGTAAACCTTCGCCCAGTCTGAGGTCCTGAGCACTCTGGAGAAGGTTTTCGTCCAGGATATCCCTGTACTTGGCCGCATTCATCTTTCCCTCGATTGCAACCAGTCGTCCTGTCCCTGCAGCTGAAAAACACCCCACAGCATGATGCTGCCACCACCATGCTTCACTGTTGGGACTGTATTGGACAGGTGATGAGCAGTGCCTGGTTTTCCACACATACCGCTTAGAATTAAGGCCAAAGTTCTATCTTGGTCTCATCAGACCAGAGAATCTTATTTCTCACCATCTTGGAGTCCTTCAGGTGTTTTATGCAGGCTTTCATGTGTCTTGCACTGAGGAGAGGCTTCCGTCGGGCCACTCTGCCATAAAGCCCCGACTGGTGGAGGGCTGCAGTGATGGTTGACTTTCTACAACTTTCTCCCATCTCCTGACTGCATCTCTGGAGCTCAGCCACAGTGATCTTTGGGTTCTTCTTTACCTCTCTCACCAAGGCTCTTCTCCCCTGATAGTTCAGTTTGGCCGGACGGCCAGCTCTAGGAAGGGTTCTGGTCGTCCCAAACGTCTTCCATTTAAGGATTATGGAGGCCACTGTGCTCTTAGGAACCTTAAGTGCAGCAGAAATTTTTTGTAACCTTGGCCAGATCTGTGCCTTGCCACAATTCTGTCTCTGAGCTCTTCAGGCAGTTCCTTTGACCTCATGATTCTCATTTGCTCTGACATGCACTGTGAGCTGTAAGGTCTTATGAAGACAGGTGTGTGGCTTTCCTAATCAAGTCTAATCAGTATAATCAAACACAGCTGGACTCAAATGAAGGTGTAGAACCATCTCAAGGATGATCAGAACAAATGGATTTAAATATATGAGTGTCACAGCAAAGGGTCTGAATACTTAGGACCATGTGATATTTCAGTTTATCTTTTTTAATAAATCTGCAAAAATGTCAACAATTCTGTGTTTTTCTGTCAATATGGCGTGCTGTGTGTACATTAATGAGGAAAAAAAATGAACAAATGATTTTAGCAAATGGCTGCAATATAACAAAGAGTGAAAAATTTAAGGGGCTCTGAATACTTTCCGTACCCACTTCATTTTCAGAGATGAATAGAGAAACTGATGAGTTCTGAACTTCCTCATCACTTATTCACCATCCACACACCATCAACACACATTAACAGCAGCTCCTCGTAGACACAGATTCTGCTGCATATTAACCAGCTGCATATTTATTACATGCACAAAAAATAATCTTTGAAGTTTCCATAGATGAATATGGGAACAGACTTTTGACATCTAGACACAAGAGAGGCTGGATTTGAATACCTTAAAAATAGTGGGTGAAGGAATTTTGAAGGCATAGTTCATCCCAAAATGAAACTCATATTTATTCACTGTTATGTCATTCCAAATCTGCATGATTTTCTTTCTTCTGTGGAATACAAAGGAAGAAGTTTACTGGTAGAATGTTTTTTCATGCAGTTACAAAGCTTTCAAGCTTTAACAACTACACAAAAGCAGTGTAAAGTAATCCATCATTCATACAAGTTTTGGCAATCAAAAGCATCTCAAAAGCATTGAAACTTAAGAAAAAGAAATAGGAGAAACATGTCAATGACTTGCTGGAAGGCTTGAAAACAGGCCATATATTACAACCCAAAACATCTTTTCAGTCAGACCACCACTTGATTGGTAAATGTCTCCACTTCTTCAATCTGTACTTATCAATACTGACACAATCCTTGTTACTCGGTATCAGTATTGCTAGAATCAGTGCACTGAAAAAAAGTGAAATGACCGTGTCATTTATTTCAAGTGCATTTTTATATTGTTCTAATAAAAAATCATGGTTTCTGGTTTAAACTTTTGTTCCTTTTGGCTGAAAGCAAATAACATTTCTTATAGAACAAAATTTAAACGATTTTGTTTAAATAGCACTTTTACTTGACACCAGAGTGTTGATGTGCACAACAAGAAAGTCATGTAACTATATTGGGCAAGAGTAAAAGATGACTTAATTTTTAGGTGAACTGTTCCTTTTAAATTTCATGCAGTGTATCTCAGATGTTTCTCTCATTACTCATTTTTTGGATCATAATCTCATCTATTATGATGAGTTAAGTTACACCCAGTATACACACCTCTACACAGTACACACTTCTCATACAGACATGGTTCGTCTGTTGACTCTGTTTTTGAACTGAGCTGAATCAACATTGAACTGACAAAAGTTAAATAACGATATTGCTGCCTTTTGTAAAATTCACAAATTCACACTGTTATTGATTTGAACTGAACCAATGGCTAAACTGACTTGTTATGAGTAATGACACTGTTATCTTTTAGAACTGCTTTACAGCAGTTTCCATGGTTGAGTTTCCATAATTGATTCTGCTATTTTTCCCATCATGATCAGGTCCAGGAGGGAATAATGCAGCTGCTGGTATAGCCCAGTCTCAGTCTCGAGCAATGATTGCTGCTGCTGCCCGCCGCAGAGACAGCAGTCATAACGAACTCTACTACGAAGAGGCCGAGCATGAGAGACGTGTCCGCAAACGCAGGGCTAGGTGAGAGAACATTGGTGTAGAGATTTAGAAAGACATTTGGCAAATCATTTTACTTATAAGGAATAAATGATGAAAAGATGGAGAGATAAGCTTAGAGACTTCCAATATGCTTTTTTAACAGCGATAGTGCCAGCTTTTGATATTCAGTATGATTGAATCATAATAGAAATAGATTCTCAGCATGAAATGGGATCATTTCTAATAGTGATTAAGCGATTAAAACAGACAAAAGATTGCATTACTCAGTCTCTAGTGCAAAGGTTCTCATATGTTTGGTAACTCTGCTTTTTAAAGTAGCAGAGCAGTACATTTTTGTCCCCCTATTCGAATCTGACGCACGTGAGAATGTGAGTTTACATAAGCACATAACATAACAGGAAGAAGATAGAGAAGAATAAACTGCACACAAACCTCAATCGTTCTCACATATATTGTCAACACTGTAGATTTAAAGGGATAGTTCACCCAAAAATGAAAATTCTGTCTTTAATTACTCACCCTCATGTCGCTCCAAACCCGTAAGACCTCCGTTCATCTTCGGAACATAAATTAAGATATTTTTGATGAATTTCGAAAGCTCTCTGACCCTCCCATAGACAGCAAGGATACTACCACGGTCAAGGTCCAGAAACGTAGCTAGGACATCATTAAAATAATTGTTGAACCGCTGATGTCACATGGATTATTTTAATTATTCATATTTTAATTTGTGTTCTGAAGATGAACGGAGGTCTTACGGGTTTGGAATGACATGAAGTTGAGTAATTAATGACAGAATTTTTATTTTTGGGTGAACTATCCCTTTAAATGTGAACATGATTTGAGAACTACAGTAAAAATTTGATGTAGGATTTACTTTGCGATCATTTTAATTCAGAAATTTCACAAATAATTGCAAAGAAACAACTTCGAATCCTCTTTTTTATACAGTGTACTTAAAGTCTACTGCATTCCCCAGTTTACAATGCCTCACACTTTGGGAATCACTGCTCTAGACAACAACAGATTGTGAAACTGAACTTGAGAAACTTGAGACTGTGTGACGACACACTTTTCTTTTTCAGGCTGGTGGTGGCAGTGGAGGAGGCGTTTACACACATTCGTCGCATGCAAGAGGAGGAGCAGAAGAAGGCACCTAGTGACGTGATGGACCCACGTGAAGCGGCTCAAGCCATCTTCCCTTCCATGGCCCGAGCACTGCAGAAATACCTCCGCACCACCAGACAACAGCACCTCCACAGCATGGAGAGCATACAGCAGCACTTGGCCTTCTGCGTCACAAACAACATGACACCCAAGGTGAGGCCACTGACAGTGAGAATCCCAGTCAGGTGGTTTTTATCACAAAATAATCCCAGACAGGGTGATCATGGATAATCTTGAAAGGGTTCATTTTACAATAAAACTGGCAGCATATGGCGATTGGAAGGCAGCCAGGCCTGTCTGAATCCAATGATCATGTCATATACTGTCGGCTGAGAGGCTTTCAACTGATCAATTTTTGAAGGCAGCATTAATGTTTCCTTCGCTGCCTTTGATATCCCACAATCCTGCACGTTCCATTCCGTGACAGTTGATCTTAAAAATAAAGATGGTGCCTGAGAGTTGTCACCAAACCTATACTGTTTTGTTGTAAATCATTAAACTATAATGCTGCCTCTAACATCTGAGGCACCTTCATGTGCAAACACTGCCTGCAAAGTCATTGTCTGATAGGGAACAAGTCAACTTCCTAAGCTTTTAGATGCAGCTATAGACATAGTGTATTTAAATAAAAATATACAGTTTTGCTCTCAGTAGTATGCCATAATTGAGCAGAATCTAGGATGCCTTATGTATGGATCAAGACTGATACAATGTGCCAGTCAGTGGAACTTTTAAGGCCCGTTCACAACAAAGGACGATAACTATAAAGATAACAATAAAGATATAGCTCTAAAAATCGTTCTCAATATTAAAGAATAGCAGTCCACACCACAGCTATAACGATAAAGGCACAGAGAAACGATATCGTGGGAATCACTTTCAGAACGATTTTTTCCAGCCGATGAACGATACAAACATTGACAGCCAATCAGAATCCATCCTGCTATAACGAGCTGGAGAATTGAAAGCGACAGACGCGTGTGCGCTTAGAATAAACAGACGATATCTTCCGCTGGTGTGAGCGCTAATATCTTTATCTTTATAGTTGTCGTTCTTGGTGTGAACGGGGCTTTAGTGGAGTAAAAGATAGGATTGCTCAAGCTCTCATCGACTTGTGTCTAATGTTAGTTGGCTGTAATGATGAAGTGTGTTTTTGTTTTTCAGGCATTTCTGGAGAGTTATCTGACCACAGGCCCTACACTGCAGTATGGAAAGGACCGCTGGCTTGCCAGGCAGTGGACCCTTATCAGCGAAGCCTCAGTTACCAGTGGTCTGAAAGATGGGGCCGTTTTTCTGCTCAAATGCATTGACTTCAGCCTAGTAGTCACTACCAAAAAGATACCTTATATTCAGCTTGCTGAAGAATTCATCGACCCAAAGTCACACAAGTTTGTGCTTCGACTGCAGTCTGAGACTTCAGTTTAGAGTTTTTTTCTCGTTTATTTTTAATTTTTTTCAGCAAAAACTGATTTTCTTCTGGGATGTATTTTTATTTGACTTTCAAGTAATATATATGTATATCAAATATTTCAATATATTCCTTTTTCTTTTACGAGTTTGTTTTGTTCGTGCTTACATGTTCATCGGAATGCAGTCGACACCTTTGCAGTCAAACCAAACAAAATCATATCAGATAAAACTGTTATGGAGGTTGAATATAATTTCTGAAGACTACTTATTAATGTTTGTAAAATACAGAAACAGTAAAGGATGGAGGATAGTGGGTGCAGTCAAATACTTTTTCAATGGACCACAGAGAGATGGATGGACTCAAATGGGCACATTTTCTCTGCCTCACTACTCTTTATAAAAACACTCTGGGAATATGATCTGCAGACTTTCTGCAAGATCCACAATATCCACAATAGTGCAGTTGGAGCTGCACAGAGAAACATTGGCCAATTCCTGTATCGTTATAGCAACAGGTTTTTCCTTCATAAGGTTCACAAGCACATCATCTCAGCCACATGACCTTCTACTACTGTAAATGCACATCAAAAATTTCCAATGCACATTTTTAACACACTTGTTTCTGCTGATAGGACATGTGTCTTTGTTTAAATATATGCACGTTGTATACCAATGAGAGGTATTGGAGTGTGTGTGTGTGTGTGTGTGTGTGTGTGTGAGAGAGAGATAAAGAGAGACATTGGCAGTCAATACAATATTACACATTTTGTTCAAATTTCTTGATCAGATCTAATGCTTTTACTAATCATTTCTCTCATTAGTAAATTTTTGACTTGTAAAGATTGTATAGTTTTGGATTAAGCATGAGAGGTGACAAATTAAAAAAAAAAAAAAAAAAACAATCTGTTCTCAAGCATTAAGGCAAACGTTCAAGCCAGACACATTTTATAGCACGCTACAACATTACACATGTTGAAAAGTTTAAAATTATGAAAAAAGTATGTCATCATTTTGATTTATATCACTGACTTTTTAATCTTATAATTGTGATTTAAATCAAAACTGAAATAATTTTTAATTATGAGATAAAAGTTTATAATTATGAGATTAAAAATAATTTATGAGATAAATGAAGTAAGCCAGAATTTTGACAAGTCAAAATTCTAATTATGACACGAAAAGCTGATATTGAGACGAAAGGTCTTGGTAAGCTACAGTATATATATATATATATATATACAGTATATGGATGCGAATACAGTAAAGCTAAAGGTGCTGAAGGACACTGTCATGACTTTTAAGAAATTAACAGAGAACATGTAACTATTTTGCTTTGTGGCACAATTCTTCTTTTTTCCTCATGACAATTAGAACTATGATCACTAAAACCATATGCTTAAATCCCAGATCTCTGGGAATAAAGAGGTGCTTGGCCTGTACCCTGTATGTCATGTATTTTAAGAGGTGCTCTTTACGGCAGACTGTAGGGAGTTGTAATTGGACATGGACTCGATTTGAGCTGTTCAGATGAGTAGAGATGACGTGTGATCTCTAGTGTCCTGTCCTGTTTCTTGTTCTATGCCTCACAGCAGTGTAGCTATAAAAACTGTCACAAACGGCTCATGAGAATGTCATCTAGGTCTATGAAATTAAAGAATGTCCCCCAGAGAACTGGAATGTTTTGTCTGCCAATGTTGAGATACTGCTGAGAAACAACTGATTGGTCATGACCACTGGTCATTTTACCTTCGTTTAGAATGTTGTTGCTGTCAGCCCTTGTTAAGGAGAGCTAAATTGGTTTTAAGCAAAATTGAGTGGGTAATTTTAAAAGGATTATCACAAGTGTTCAAATATCTATGCATAATATACAATTTAATGTTCTTTTTATTTAGAAACTTAAGACCGCTTGAAATGTATATCAATTAAAGGGATAATTTACCCAACAATTTAAATTTCTTCTGAGGAACACGCGCACACACACTCAAAAGGACTTTTGAAGCATTGTTTGTAACCAAACAGTTTTGGTTGCCATTGACACTGACATAGGCAAAACAAACACCGAGACATTTCTTACAATATCTCCTTTTGTGTTCCACAGAAGAAAGTCTGTTCATACAAGTTTGAAGACAGAATTTTATTTTTCCATCACTTTACGTTTTTCTGTCATTGGATGAATTAACCATCACAGCACCCTCTTGAGGGGAAACATGGATGTGTTAACATTGTCATTGGCCTGTTTTTGCACATAGATTGGCATTTTAGGTTACACTTTTTATTATGGGTTTTTATCATGGGTTATTATTCTTCTTCACTTGTCCCTCATTCTCTTCTATATTCTAATGTTATCAAATGCTATTTTTTGCTAAAACTTTTATATTAAGACATTTTTTAAGACAGTGATGGTGTGGACTGTGTTACTTTATATAAACCACTCATAATGTGACTGTGCCTCTGCTTTTACACAGCGTGTGTGTGTATGTGTGTGTTAAGTCATTCGCATCTCACTTGCCGAAGGCCGCTGTTTGTATGCCTGATTTTGTTACAACAAATGCTTCAAAGCTCATATCATACATTTGAATAAAACAGACATTTTTAATAACACTGAAATTCATCTGTAACCTTTCTTACTTCCAAGTATATGTACTTGAACTGTAGGCATGTTTTACAAATGTACTTTGATCTTTTGTTCGGAATTAGTTCATAAGCTCATTGCTCATATAGGTCAGATTATAAATATTCATTCCTTCTGATTGCGAATAACGAAAGTGTAAACAAATCAGCAATGTCACACTCTAAGTTTAGAGTGTACTTTTAACCCTGTGAGACACTGTACTGTATGTGCAAATACATGCCGTGGCAGTAAATCACTCAAGAAGCCTTTCTGTGATTCAGTACAAAGGTGAAACTGCAGTTTTAAACTTGCCACACTGGATTTTCACCTCAACTTTGCTAGAGATTGGCTGCCCTCAAAGGTCGCGTCGGTCATGTGGTTGATCTAATTCATATGGGCGAGTCATATGGGTATGAGTCATATGGGCGGCATCTGGATTATGTAATAAATCTCGAGCATCCATATGAAGTTGAGGGTAACTGAGGCTGAGGGTAAGTGCTCTGCATTCCAGTTTAATCACTTAGTCTGGTGGTGCACAGATGTAGTCTCTACTGAATTAAATTACTTTGTGGCTCCATCTGTAGATGTTCCTCCACTGCTTTATATGCATACTGCTGAGCTAATGATGTTAGATTTTAAAGGTTCTGCTCTCAAGTTCATTAGAAACCCAAACACCTTTACATACAGTAGCTATCTACACTACCAGTCAAAAGTTTTTGAACAGTAAGATTTTTAATGTTTGTTAAAGAAGTCTCTTCTGCTCACCAAGCCTGCATTTATTTGATTCAAGGTACAGCAAAAACAGCAAAATTTTGAAATATTTTTACTATTTAAAATAACTGTTTTCTATTTGAATATATTTTAAAATGTAATTTATTCCTGTGATTTCAAAGCTGAATTTTATGCATCATTCCAGTCACATGATCCTTCAGAAATCATTCTAATATTCTGATTTGCTGCTCGGAAAACATTATTATTATTATGTTGAAAATATTTCTTTGATGAATAGAAAGTTCGAAAGTAACATTATAAATGTCTTTATCATCACTTTTTATCAATTTAAAGCATCCTTGCTAAATAAAAAGTGTATATATATATATATATATATATATATATAATAATTATACTAACTACAAGCTTTTGAATGGTATATAGTGTATAATGTTACAAAAGCTTTTTATTTAAGATAAATGCTGATCTTTGGATCTTTCTATTCAAAGAATCATAAAAAAAATGTACTCAACTGTTTTAAATATTGATGATGATAATAATAATAAATGTTTATTGAACAGCAAATCAGCATATTAAAGTAATTTCTGAAGGATCATGTGACACTGAAGAATGGAGTAATGATGCTGAAAATTTAGCTTTGAACACAGGAATAAATTACATTTTAAAATATATTCAAATAGAAAGCAGTTATTTTAAATAGTAAAAATATTTCACAATATTACTACTTTTTCTGTATTTTGGATCAAATAAATGCAGGCTTGGTGAGCAGAAGAGACTTCAAAAACATTAAAAATCTTACTGTTCAAAAACTTTTAAATAGGGACAGTCCATAGACTTCTGATATTTTTATACACAGCTAGTTATAAATACTATAACCTAATCCAAATAGAAAACTTTTTTTATGTAGTGTTTTTACAAATTAGGGTATTGCTAGATGCAGCCAAAAGGAAGTTTAATCAGATCTAGCTCACTTCTACAAATTTGTCCCCCAAACATGATTAAGTATAGGTACATATACCAATATTAGTACAAACAAATTATATATCTGAATAATATTTTCTGTTCTTTATTGAACATGTTGATACATCTCAAACGTCCCATGAAATTCACAAGTAATACTACAGAACACCCTATTTCTTGTAGCCATATTACAGTTCCAGATGGATAAGCAGCACCAGAATTATAATGTCATTATATGTTTTTACGTTTTGCATTATCAAATGTCTCTTGCTGGCAATGCAGACAGTTCTATAATAAATCAAGTCAACTCTGTAATTAATAAACCATCAGTCATTAAAATAAACAGAACCAATACAATCTGCGGAAAGATTATTACAGAACTCTGTGGTTATAGTTATTCTATATACCACTTAATCATCATCATCATCACCATAATGGTCTTCATCGCTACTATCATCATCATCGTCGTCATCGTCATCATCATCATCATCGTCATCGTCGTCATCATCGTCATCATCCTCAGTGTTGACCTTTCCAGAGAGAACATCCTCTATCCAGTCCTCCAGCTCCTCCGCTGACGGTAAAGCTTCATCATTAGGCATGTTCAACCACACACTGTCAGCCTGGTCAACACACACACACACACACACACACACAAGTAAAAGATGATAAGAATACAGAATATTTACCTTATTTTGCCACATGGAAGTAAGCTGTTTTCTGTGATCGTGTGAGACTTCTGATTCAGTAGGTAAATAAATAGAAGAGTAAAAAAAGTGCTGTAAACTTAAACTATTTGTGCTACAAACCAGTTTGTTTATAATTATCATAATACTTCAACATGTTAAGAAACAACAGTTTGCAATATCAAGCAGCATAATGGACTATTTTTTTTATTTATTTTTTTTTTACATAAAATAACTAGAAGCGAATGAGGAATGACTACTTTTCGAATTGAAATGAGACTTTTTTAACTGACTTTAAAAAAATTGGTCAAGCAATTTATGCAGCTGACCACTGGTCCTATGTTAAAAATCAGGCGGATTTGTTTATTTGCTGCGTGTGAACGTATAAATAAATAAATTAATTAATTAGTTAAATACGAAGCATGTGCTCTTCAAATTTGTGCAGCAGTGTTATTCTGTATATTATTTTATTGTAAAAGTAAAATATTTCAGCAGTTGTTACACCTGTAAAATGTGTGATTATATGGTTTATTGTGTTGTAGATCATGAATATGTAATGTGAAGCTTTCCCTCAAGGAGTATGATGTGTCATACATCACAATATAGGATGAAGAGACGTCTTTAAATGAAAGTATTACTTACATCAGTCACATTCACCACACCAATCTGGGGTCTGAAAAGGTCCACCTTAAAGGTTTTTTCCCAGTATGTAGTTAACTGAAGACAAATGAACCATTACAACATGGTCACAATGTTTCAGTTCAAGCAGTGAAACACTGTGTAGAAATGGATGGAATATCGTCTCACCAAAGGAAATTCATCAGGATCAATCCAAACTATGCTGAGATCTGGGTTTTTAGTATTGTCCCTTGCAACCTCCTTTAGAATTTCCAGGAATTCATAACCATCTATGAAATGAAAAGAAATAAGCACAAATGAAATGTTAAATGCTATAAAGACAATCATTCTGTGCTACTAAATCTAGTCTTGGTGATGGCAGTAAGAAATTTTCAGCTTGTTGTTCTCTGTTCTAAGGAACTGAAGACCTGGATCCTCCTCCTCAGCAAAGGCAACGATGTGGATTCCATCCATGTCATCTTCCTGTTGATTGAGCAGAGACAGATCACTTCAAGTAAAGACAGTTAACATTTAACAGGCCTACAGTCACTCCCACAATCCAGTCTCGCTCACCCAAGTCTCAAACATGTCCTCAGCACGAAGCTTTCTCAGAGTAGGCCTGAGTGAAGATCAAACACTGTGTTTTTAGAATGAAAATTCATATTTTAGACAATCTTAGGATGTCACTGATATCACCTTCTGTGTTGATTGACAAAATCTACTATCTCCTCCTCTGTGTTGGGTTTGCCAGGAATGGTGACAGGCTCATCCATGAAGGGCTCATAGAAATCGATTTCATTCATTTTTAGTGTCAGTTGTTTAGCCACCTGCAGCATGAAACAGTTCCAAATGAAGCCAATACATAATCCTTTTTCCTCAAAGATGGAGGACACACACGTATCCTCTCCTTCTTGTGGTTATAAATACACATTCTTCTATACCAGTATAACACAACTCATGGTTTCATTCTTGTTATAGTAAAGGAATGGACTGTACGCACCCCTTTGTCAAAGGTGGCAAAAAACTTCACATATGGTTGGAACTTCTCTGCAGTCACCTGAAAGGCCTTATAATCTGTGAAATAAAAAGAAAGTAAGAAAAATATAAACACAAATCTAAAAAACTGTAATAACATGTGGCAGTGCTGAAGCACCACACAGCTACTGCTCTCACAGCATAACCAGAGGTCACAGCACAGTCTTCCCAGCTAAAATGGGATATTTAATAAATGCTGAATAGCAGTCATGTAAAGAAAATAAACCCTTTTGCCGTTTTCTCTCCTGTGCCTTTTTGGGGAATCAACTGTGTTGATCTCTTTGACCACTTTAAGGCAGCATTTAATAGTCTGTGGGGTTATCATAGTCCCTGTTTTTTGTTGTTGTTGTTTTTCTTCCCCAATGAAATGAATGTATCATATGTTAGATTGATAATGTTTTTCATTTAATATTTTGTATTTGGGGGGATTTTATGGTAATAAATACTTTTATGGAATAGTGATCGATTTATTACTTGTTTGTTACCTTTTTGAGCACATAGACTTGAAAATGAAATTTCCAACTTAAACTGTAGTAAATCTTGAATGCTTTGGAGCACAGTCTTAAGTGTTGTCTCTTTTTAAAGAAGACACTTTTAGTGAAAAAGCTATAAAAGTTTATTATGAAAAATGCACAAAAATACATTTTTTATATCAAATATATATTTTTCCGAAACATATTTTACTCTAAAACTGCAAGAAAACCAAAGTCATAAATCTAAACAATTTGTTTTCCAAATGTGAGGTATCTCAAAGAATTTGCGTTCAGTAAGATTTTGTTTGGAAAAGGTTTAACAAAGCTGTGGCCATAATTCATAACACCTAATTTAACATACTTTGTTAAAAATGTCCTAAAAACACTCATGTATGCTGAATGACATTAAAGCCTTTGTTCCATCTTTGTTCGTATTTTGCTGGTTGTTCTGTTCATGTGTTTTGATGTTAGAGAATCCTGAGTAACTTTATTATTTTTGAGTGTTTGAATAAATTGAGACTGCTGCAATTAAATCCGGTTCTGCTACAACCATGCCGTGACAGAAAGATACAGATACAGAAAGATATGGATCTAGAGCTTCTTCTCTCCTGGGGAGATCACTCCCTCGAAGAGTACAAACTGAGTTTTTTGGTCATTGCTCATCTCACTCGTAATGACGACAGACTCTGTGTGCAGGGGGCAGGAATGCAAAAGACATGCCTGCCCGGAAATTCTCCTCAAGAGACGTTTGTGGAATATGTGAACTGGTCCTTCTCCAATGTGGACCCCCTTCACCATCAGCAAGAGAGAGGAAGATCTTTACCAACCCACAGTCCAGCCCACCCAGCAAATCATCGAGCCCTCCATGGAAATTGAACCAGAGCCCACCGCAGACCCAGAGCCAGAGCTGATGCCCGCCACGGACCATGTGCCAGCTTATGCCCTCTATGGAGCCAAAGCCTACAGACACATCTGTCCCAGAGGACAAAGGTGGCCTACCAGTCTGACCAGGTGCGTGAGCCAGCAACACTGTGTGTTCCAGTGGACATGCTTATGGAGTTTGCCTCTTGTTCTGCCGGGCTCCTCCTTCCCTCCGGCTCCACCTCACTGCCTCCAGCTCTTGCCTGGCCTGCTGAGCCCGTCTCCTCCACGACCCTGTGAGCCTGAGCCTCTATCTTGGCCCTCAGGGCCTCAGGAGTCTCCCTGGGTCTTTGACTCATTAGTTAGTATATGCCTGGGCTCGTCTCCACCTCAGTTGGTCGGGCTCCTGACTACACCATGTCTCCTCCCTCCTTCGGTTCTGCCATGGTATTGCATGCTAGTGGCCCTGTTGGGGGTCACTTCCTGACTCCTCTTGACATCTACTCCTTGGCTTCTCCTGCCATCATCTCCTTCCTGGCTCCTCCCTTGACCTTGGAGTCTCTTCTGCCAGCTCCACAATCTCTTCCTAAGCCCCCTCCCTTCCTCCTTTTTTGCACGAATGTTAAGGCGAAAGACATGCCTTTTAGAAGCAGGGTACTGTCACAGTGGATCAAATTTTGGTTTGAGTTTGAGTTGCTTTTTAACACTTTCTTTTTTTCTTTGTTAGATTTTTATCGAGGTCCCCTTTGATAGAATTCATGTTCCGGGGGGCCTGCTTGGACCACAGGGCCTCATGCAATTGTGTGGTGCCTAAACACTCTACTGATTAGAGCATAGCCGCAAAATCATAATTTTACATGCAGAGTTTATTGGTAAGCAAAAAAGCCACTCACGTTCAGAGTCTTCACCCTTAAAGTATCCGATAAGGCGTATGTCTTCATCCATTCGCTCAAAGGCACGTTGTTCCATGGGATTACTGATCAACTCCACTGCGTCCTCCAGCAGCTGAAGAATGATGTGAAACACACAGCACTTGAAATTAACTGAAAAATTAAGTCAGAAGAATTATTTATATGTAAAAAAAAAATTTTTTAAAAAGTGAAATAAACAATATAAATATATTTTATATTGCTTAATCAACTTTAATACATTAATTTATACCACCAAAACTACTTTATATACTGTAGGATAAATATATAGAAATGAAATTGCAGTTTACTACTTTTGCAGTTAGAGAGCCATGTTAGCAGAATCCATAATCTTAAAGTTGTTTAAACAGTAAAACATACCAAAAAGAACAGCTACAGTATATGCACAAATTTCACTCACATCTAGCAGGAATTCAACCAGTGTATCTGCAGAGAGCTCTCCATCAAACTCGATCACTCTTTCATCCTTAAACACATAGATGCTTCCTTCCTCCTCCAGACCTAATGGACAAAGATCGCATGATTCAGTGAGGATTCTGTGTGTCAAACCTCAACAATGCCAAGACATATTATGTTTTTGTTACTGAAACGGTGAAGTAAGAATACTTAATTATCTAAAAAGCAATGTAATTAGCACATTGACTCATTGCAAAGTCTCTCACCAAGCTTTTTGGCAACCTTAGCATCTTTATGTGAGTCTACCAATCCAAAACCAATATCCTTGTCTTCGAGAACTTGAGCAGCAAGCTGGTGATGCATGGAAGAGACACATCAATACATTCATAGTGTGACAATTACATACACAACTGTTGTCTATAATAGCAATTTAGTCTGGAGCAACACTTTCACAGTATATAAGGAGTCTTAAACCTGGATAGTTTTTGTGTAATGTATGGCTGATATCTGCATATAGTCGAATCTATACTTCATTAACTTCGTTATCATAAGTAGACCCAGCATTGGTGTTTGTGGAGCCGTTGTTAGCCTCCAAATCAGGTCAGTCCTTACACTAAATTGCACATCAGGTACTGTCTAGACACAGAAAGCAGATGTACAGTCTGACACCCTGGTGCAGTCAATTGTTACTCTATGATACATTTTATATGGAGCATCTGAAACCATTTTTGATATTCAGGTTTATATAGTTCTTCACTCAGCTGCTTATCCTGAAAAGCCTCAGATCTAGTATTGTCAAGCATATTTTCTAAGTCAGTGATTTCCAACCAGGGGTACTAATGCATGTTCCACGGATCGCTTAGGTTAAAAAATTGGGTTAAAAAAAAATGAAACGGGAAACTGTGTCAATGACAAATGGTTAGTGTTAAAAAAAAAAAATCTTTAAAAATGTACTTAAAATGAATGTGCCAAGTTGGTATAAATGCAATCTTTGCATCATAACTCATACCAAAAACTTAAATGTAATTTAGTTACATTTCAAAAAGGTACCTTACATGACCATCCAATAAAAACTGATACATATTTTTCATACACCTTGAAAACAAATGAGTGTACATTTTAACCATTCTAATTAGGTTTTGCAATATATATTTAAAAAGGTAAAAAAATATCTTACAACCTGAACTAACCTTGTCATGTCAGAAAATTTTAAACTACAAGATATTTTAAGAGACTTTTGACTTTGACACAAAGGTTATTCAGGGGTCTTCTCTGATATAATTTCCTGTTTTATATATTAAATTAAACTGAATTATTAAAGCTAAACTGTTTATTTTTGAAAATTTATTTAGAATTAATAATAAAAAAATTCTGCCAGTTTCCACATGTTGTGTGTACCATGTGAGACCTCCTCCCACCCAAATAAAAGTTCATCATAACACTAATGATGGTCATTCAATATATCTGTCCTTCTTCATCCACCAAATTCCTCAGTCGCCTCTTTCTCTCAATAATGTCTTACCTCCAAAACCATCTCCCTCATGTGGAACTGCTGCTGGAGCTCCTTATCTGAAGGCAAGGGTTCGTGATATAGCAAACACATCATGTCATACTTCTTTAATGCTTTCTTATAGTTCCTCTCATTGACATTAAGAACTCTGTCCTTGCCATCAAAACTGGGATACTCCAGACCCTCCTCTGCAGAAGAGTACAGGAGAAAATCCATGCAGGAAACCAAGACAAGCCAGACAGACAGCATAGTAGCAATGATTGAACAGGTGAATGAAAAGAAGAGACTGATGGAAAGAGTCCAGGTAAGATCCTGCAGGACAGTGAGGCTGACCAACAAAATGAGACTCAATGTGTAGTTCTTCAGCACTAAAAAACATCTTATGCTCTCTTCCTCCCTCTGCCACCTCACCTCTTCCCAACAATTAGGCAAAGACATGATAGGATGAGATATTTGATAGACGTGCCAATGATTATTCCCCTGGTGAATTTAGGCCTCTTTTAGTGACCCAGTCATTTAAAAGCTAAAAATAAATCATGATCTGAAGAAAAAGAGGACAGACATGAGTACCACAGGGAATGACAGAAAGTCTCTCAACGTGTAGATGATAATCATTATAAAATCAAAAAAAATCAAAATGGGTCACCTGAACACATGACAAAGAGTCCTATGTACCTACAGTTAGGGTACACTAGAAAAAAAAGGTACAAAAGCTGTCACTGGAGCAGTACCCTTTCAAAAGGTACACATTTGTGCCTTATTTACCCTAAAGTGGGCATAAGTGCCTTAAAGGTACACATTAGTACCTAAAATGTACATGTTAGTACCTTAATGGTACATATTTGTACCTTTTGAAAAGGTGACAGCTTTTATCGAGGTTTTTTTGTTGTTATTGTTGTTTTTTTCTGAGAGTGTAATAGCAATATATAGGGTTAACACTAGACATCTTAAATGAAATATTACAAAGATTATACTGTATAGCATTCAAATAAAAATAAAAGAGAAGAAACCATAACCTAAAGATTTTGGCTCATTTTAGGAGGGAAAGATGGGAGAAGAAGCCCCCTTAAGAACAATCATAGCTGTCCTTTGGGCGGCACATTTACATAAGTTTAGCATGAAGAGGATCATTAAGCATCACCCAACAGTCTATTATGGGAAACAAATTGAAACAGTTAACAGTTTAGTTGTAATGGCACACAAATTAAAAATATGAAAGGGAGCCATCTTGCCCCAACACTGGGACAAAAATGACCCCCTACCTGGGGCAAGATGCCCCCAGGGGTATCTGACCTTTACAGAACATTTTATCTAAAGGCCAAATTAATCCTAATCATTTTATTTTCAGGAAATAAATGCCATTAACTTAACTGGTAAAATTGTGCATCTTGTCAATGTAATTTGAATGCGTTTACTTAAATGGAATGTTTCTTTATGACAAATAAAATACAGAAGTATAGTTACAGAGAGAGGTATCTGAAAGGCAATTACATTCAACACTTAAACCTGAAAACATGTCACAATATAGTAACAGTTACAATGCTATGAGGCTGCACTATTCCACTCACTTTTAGGTTGTAATGACCTTTTAAGTTTACAGTATTGTTCTTAGGCTGTGGAATTATTAAATAACAACGCACACACACACACACACACACAAACAAACATTTACTTGGCTAATTAAATGTGGACATTTAGAAGACTAATGTTTTTATACTGAGCTAATTATAAATACTATAACCTACTTTTTTGTTGTTGTTGTTCAATTGTTTTGTTGTTGTTGTGTCAGTTATTGCGTTATTATTTCAGTCAAAACTATAAAACCCTTTGTTACCCCAAACTACATAGGCCTATAAAAGCCTGATCAGTGACATAAAAGTAATCAGCTAATGCAGCTTGTTCTTTTATTAATCATTAATGCGTGAACTGCCCTGTATATGTATGACGCTGATGGAGGGTTTTTTTTTTTTTTTTTTTTGGAAGCAAATTAATTGATTCAGTAGCATTTCGACACTTCCGGCTGCGTTAAATTTGACAAAGCGGTTTAATGAATTAGCGAATTTTACTACACAAATATTTTTTAATTGGCTGTAAAAGTTTTATATGGGAATATTATGAAACGTGATTTCTCGACTGCCACAAATACTGCCTAAACAAAATACTGATTTTGTGCACTTTTTATGTACCAATATTTTAAATTGGCCTTTTAACTTGCATGGCAAAAAAAGCCTTACCTTGCCAAAACACTGACAGAACCCATTGATCTAATGGCATTGTTGAGCGCTCCAAATACAAATGCAAACTTTGCATTCAACAATCAGAGGCAACACAGGCATCGCCAGAATGACAGTACTCAAGCCCATGGTGTTGGGGGGATCCAGTGGGGGCGGCAATCATATTTCAGGGAGTCCGTGGCATCCTTGTTAAAATGTAGTGGCAGCATAGAGTGGCAGTACGTGCGCTCATTGGCGGCCCTCCAGCTCGTGGCTTGCCTATGCCTAGAAACGGTTCTGGTGTCAGGTTTCAGAAATTCAGAAAGATTTTGTGTGTAAGCGGTTGAAAAAAAACCCTGTAAATGAAGCCCAAGTGCCACCTACAGGCCTATGTGAAGTGTTGGGGCAAGAAAGAACAAGCGAGATCAGGACATGAAAGGACAACTTTTATGTTAATAATGCAACAATAGTAATTAGGCTATACACTATAGTAACTAGGCTAAATTGTAATTTGAGCCCCTGAGGAACTCTCTGCGCGTCCCTGGAAAGTGTCCACCACTAAGGGCAGCATGATTACTTTACTAAAATTCCCTAGTTATTCCAATGTTTAGAGATCCACTAAAATACTATATTATGTTTAATAGCCTTTATGTCAAAGTGAGGACTTCCTAATCTAGTTTCAGACATTACTAGTACATTCATCGGGTTCTTCTCAAATCGAGCCAGTCAAGCTTAATTGATGCAGAAAAATGGAGCTGCCATGGCTGCTCATGCCGTCTTTTATTCTTTTGCTGAATGGAGTTGAATTGTGTCTTTCAGATCACGGTGAGAACTTATAGAATTTTGGTTTGATGCTGACAATTATCTATCTTTGGTCGGTCGCGTTTTAATTTGTTTATTTTCACTTCTGAATCTTAATACTGTAGACTTCTGTAACGTTACCTGTGTCTTTAGCATTAGCGGAGTTTACACCCAGCAAATCTGATGTTTTTGGAAGTCTTAAATTCATAAAGTCATAGCATTAAATGTTTTATGTATTACCAAAAAAATCATAGCTTCCTCGGTATTTTTGTCTTGTTTTGCAATATAATATCCAAACATCCTTAAGTGAACATACATTTACTTGTGATGTGAATCAATCATATGAAGTCTCGTTTTCTGAGAACAAAATGCCAGTTTATACTTAAAACAAATGTCTTTTGATGGGGAAATTAAACTTGTCCCCCCCACCCCCCTTTGAATTAGGTTGATTTTACTGAGACCGCTGGCATATGTGTTTTTGTTTAATTATAAACTCACTGACTTGATAAAACTTGATCATTTTGATGAATTTCTCAGAAAACAAGACTTTTGCTTCTCAAGAAAATGTGTCATGATTTAGACATTTTCACTGGAAAACATGACAAAAATACTGAGGAAGAGCATTGCTTTTTGCAGTGTGATCAGAGGGTAGAGGGTTTTTTTTTTTTTTTTTGGAAGCAAATTAATTGATTCAGTAGCATTTCGACACTTCCGGCTGCGTTAAATTTGACAAAGCGGTTTAATGAATTAGCGAATTTTACTACACAAATATTTTTTAATTGGCTGTAAAAGTTTTATATGGGAATATTATGAAACGTGATTTCTCGACTGCCACAAATACTGCCTAAACAAAATACTGATTTTGTGCACTTTTTATGTACCAATATTTTAAATTGGCCTTTTAACTTGCATGGCAAAAAAAGCCTTACCTTGCCAAAACACTGACAGAACCCATTGATCTAATGGCATTGTTGAGCGCTCCAAATACAAATGCAAACTTTGCATTCAACAATCAGAGGCAACACAGGCATCGTCAGAATGACAGTACTCAAGCCCATGGTGTTGGGGGGATCCAGTGGGGGCGGCAATCATATTTCAGGGAGTCCGTGGCATCCTTGTTAAAATGTAGTGGCAGCATAGAGTGGCAGTACGTGCGCTCATTGGCAGCCCTCCAGCTCGTGGCTTGCCTATGCCTAGAAACGGTTCTGGTGTCAGGTTTCAGAAATTCAGAAAGATTTTGTGTGTAAGCGGTTGAAAAACCCTGTAAATGAAGCCCAAGTGCCACCTACAGGCCTATGTGAAGTGTTGGGGCAAGAAAGAACAAGCGAGATCAGGACATGAAAGGACAACTTTTATGTTAATAATGCAACAATAGTAATTAGGCTATACACTATAGTAACTAGGCTAAATTGTAATTTGAGCCCTGAGGAACTCTCTGCGCGTCCCTGGAAAGTGTCCACCACTAAGGGCAGCATGATTACTTTACTAAAATTCCCTAGTTATTCCAATGTTTAGAGATCCACTAAAATACTATATTATGTTTAATAGCCTTTATGTCAAAGTGAGGACTTCCTAATCTAGTTTCAGACATTACTAGTACATTCATCGGGTTCTTCTCAAATCGAGCCAGTCAAGCTTAATTGATGCAGAAAAATGGAGCTGCCATGGCTGCTCATGCCGTCTTTTATTCTTTTGCTGAATGGAGTTGAATTGTGTCTTTCAGATCACGGTGAGAACTTATAGAATTTTGGTTTGATGCTGACAATTATCTATCTTTGGTCGGTCGCGTTTTAATTTGTTTATTTTCACTTCTGAATCTTAATACTGTAGACTTCTGTAACGTTACCTGTGTCTTTAGCATTAGCGGAGTTTACACCCAGCAAATCTGATGTTTTTGGAAGTCTTAAATTCATAAAGTCATAGCATTAAATGTTTTATGTATTACCAAAAAAATCATAGCTTCCTCGGTATTTTTGTCTTGTTTTGCAATATAATATCCAAACATCCTTAAGTGAACATACATTTACTTGTGATGTGAATCAATCATATGAAGTCTCGTTTTCTGAGAACAAAATGCCAGTTTATACTTAAAACAAATGTCTTTTGATGGGGAAATTAAACTTGTCCCCCCCCCCCTTTGAATTAGGTTGATTTTACTGAGACCGCTGGCATATGTGTTTTTGTTTAATTATAAACTCACTGACTTGATAAAACTTGATCATTTTGATGAATTTCTCAGAAAACAAGACTTTTGCTTCTCAAGAAAATGTGTCATGATTTAGACATTTTCACTGGAAAACATGACAAAAATACTGAGGAAGAGCATTGCTTTTTGCAGTGTGATCAGAGGGTAGAGGGTTTTTTGTTAAATGAATTAAAAAGTAATGGAGATCAGTTGCAAATTGCATTTTTAAACTTTCATGGATTGCTTTACATTTAGAGACCCTATTGATGTATTGTGTTCCATTTAATTTACTCCTTTGTCTTAAATTTACCTTCATAAAACCTAAAAAAAAATACAGCATGTCTTACTATTACAGTCAACAATCTGTGTGTTTAGAAAAAATATTGAATGAACAGAGATTGTTTTTGGAAAGACTTTTTTCCTCCCTCTGTTTCCATCAGCCAAACGCTGGCAGTCATTCATCAGGAAGATCACAGAAGCCACAAATAATTACCAGCCGTGCAGTCAGGAGAATTGCAGCTGTCATCTCAGGTCAACTTATAAAGTAGCCCTTGTTCATAGCATATCTTCCCAAAGAATGCACACACTGCAGATGCATGCAGGTGTATAATGTAGACTTTCCTCCATTGCTCTTTTGATTGCAGTGTCCTGAAAGATGACCTTAGGCCATTTAAAAATGGCATATCTGAGGGGTTAATGGCAGACACAGTCCACAGAGGTGTTGGTACGCACTACCAGATCATCGGGAACAAGTTGTACAGAGAACAAAGCTGCATGTTTCCAGCAAGGTTGGTGAAGTGTATATCAATAGAACCATTATTCTATTGTTTGTGTATGTGCGGATGTTCAATATCAGGCATTTATCCTTTCTTTGCAGATGCAGTGGTGTCGAGCACTTCATCCTAAAAGTGGTTAACCGGTTGCCAGATTTGGAGGTGGTGATTAATGTGCGTGACTATCCACAGGTTCCTGGATGGGTTCAGCCGGTCTTGCCTGTACTTTCTTTCAGTAAGGTGTGTACAACCACACCCCAGTATAGTGCCACTGAACAATGTAATAATTGGATTTTAGGGTATATCAGTAGTATATGGTATATCCTGCTTAATTATATTAAGGCAATTTACATTATTGTGCCTCTGCCTTCAGATTACTAACACTGACTGACCCCATAGCTTTTTTATTAATGCATAAATAAATGTATGTCTTTTTTTGTAAAAGAATATGCATAAATAGAAAATTTTCAACATTCAAAATTAGTGTTTGGTTTCTACAACAAAATTAATATTAGTAGGGCTCTAATTGAATTAATGTCTATTAACAATATAGTTATACTTTTGTTCATTGTTTAGACGGCAGACTACCAGGACATCATGTATCCTGCATGGACGTTTTGGGAGGGAGGTCCTGCTGTATGGCCCATTTACCCCACTGGACTGGGCCGATGGGATCTCATGAGGGATGACCTGAAAAAGTGGGTAGCAAAGATTTAAGAATGCTTGAGAGTATACAGAGGGTTAACTGCATTAGTCAATTTCAAGCCATTATATATATTCTAATGTTTAGTTCACACTCTTCAGATCAGCTGCTCGGTGGCCCTGGAAGAAAAAAAATCCAAAAGGATTCTTTAGAGGCTCTAGGTCAGTTGTGTCTGCAACATACAGTTAAAAGCAGTGTTCTTTTCATCGTACGCTGATCAATTTTGCCAATATTTGTAGGACCAGTTCAGAAAGGGACCCTCTGATCCTTCTCTCAAGAGAAGCCCCTGACCTTGTGGATGCCGAGTACACCAAGAACCAGGCCTGGAAGTCAGAGAAGGTTTGTTTATCCTTATTTAACATATAAAAGGCATCCTTCATCAGTATCACACCATTCATTCGCTTAGGCTGCCGAACTGTTCCCCTGACTGAGTCTGGTTTCTGGCATCACTTTTTTCATTTCCATTTCTGTCACCTAATGGAGTTGCCTGCTGTTGCTGCTGTTGCCTTTGTCTTGCTTAGTTGGGGCCTGAAAGACAGAAATGTATCGATATGATCACACTGACTGACACCATCAGATGAGAACAAAACGTGAACTGAATTAACCTGGATAATAGCGGTATTCCAACAGGGAAACCCCTTTGGTCTACTGTCTTGGCCTTGGGAATCAGTTTTATATGTATCGTATTGCTTGGATTTTGAGGTGCATACAAGGACAGGCTTGACAAACACTAATCTAGTCTATGCTAGAGGGGTGCTTTAATATTTTCAGCATACTTAAAATCTGTTTGTTTTATCTGTCTGCTTAATGACTTTGTCATTTCAGAACTACTATTTTTTGTTTTGTTGTTTTTCCTCAGGACACTCTGGGTAGACCCCCAGCCAAAGAAATCCCTCTAGTTGACCACTGTGAATACAAGTAAGACCTGTCTCAATTCTGCTTTTACTTGAGCTAAAGCACTGAAACAGATGTCCTTCACTGAACCAGAATTAAGATATTTTGTTATAGATTGTCTGTTCTCTTTATCTCTCAGATACCTTTTTAACTTCAGAGGTGTAGCTGCTAGCTTCCGTTTGAAGCATCTGTTCCTGTGTGGATCGCTGGTTTTTCACGTCGGCGAGGACTGGCTTGAGTTCTTCTACCCTCAGCTCAAGCCCTGGGTTCACTACATTCCTGTCAAACAGGACTTGTCTGATCTGAGGTAACTTAAACATTTTCCTCTGGCTAGCTTATATCCACCCTTTTCCCCTGTGTAACCTGTTGTGATTTTATGGTTAAAGTGTTTTACATTCTGTGCTTTTAATTATGTTAGCTGTTGGAGGTGAAGTTTGTTGTTTTTGCAGAATAAACCTATAAATGATTCACTAAATTGGAACATTTGTCTTTGTTTTTAGGTATTATCTCCATTCACACTTTTGCGAAGCTTTATCAATGGGCCTAGTAACAATGACAAAGGCTTCAAATATAAGTTTGTGCTCAAAATCATTTGCATTTCACAAAAGTATGTCACATTTGTATTTCTATATCAAATGTCATGGCCATGAGCAATCAAAGTGCCAATTTCAGTCTTGCATTAACGACAAAATGGGAAATGTTAACAATTAGGCGATACATTGTAAATGTAATCTGTGTAACATCTTCAGCTGAAATGTTCTCTGTTTACTCACCTTCATATTGTTCCAGACCTGTTAAAGTAATTATCATCAAACAAGTGAGATGTGTTCATAGAAATGTTAATGAGAACAGCAGCAGAGAACTGCATCTAAACTGTTTTTCTTTCTGTTGTTAGAGAGCTGCTTCAGTTTGTAAAAGAAAATGATGCTGTTACAGAAGAAATTGCTATAAGGTAACAAATTGTTCATTATTTTAATGAGTTTATCCTTTATTCTAGTTCGTCAGGTATACAGTATTGTTCAAAATAATAGCAGTACAATGTGACTAACCAGAATAATCAAGGTTTTTAGTATACGTGGCAAACAAGTTACCAGTAGGTGCAGTAGATTCTCAGAAAACAAACAAGACCCAGCATTCTTGATATGGACCCTCTTAAGGCTGTGCAATTGGGCAATTAGTTGAATTAGTTGAAAGGGGTGTGTTCAAAAAAATAGCAGTGTGGCATTCAATCACTGAGGTCATCAATTTTGTGAAGAAACAGGTGAGAATCAGGTGGCCCCTATTTAAGGATGAAGCCAGCACTTGCTAAACATGCATTTGAAAGCCTGAGGAAAATGGGTCGTTCAAGACATTGTTCAGAAGAACAGCGTACTTTGATTAAAAAGTTGATTGGAGAGGGGAAAACCTATAAAGAGGTGCAAAAACTTATAGGCTGTTCAGCTAAAATGATCTCCAATGCCTTAAAATGGAGAGCAAAACCAGAGAAACGTGGAAGAAAACGGAAGACAACCATCAAAATGGATTGAAGAATAACCAGAATGGCAAAGGCTCAGCCAATGATCACCTCCAGGATGATCAAAGACAGTCTGGAGTTACCTGTAAGTACTGTGACAGTTAGAAGACGTCTGTGTGAAGCTAATCTATTTTCAAGAATCCCCAAAGTCCCTCTGTTAAAAAAGGCATGTGCAGAAGAGGTTACAATTTGCCAAAGAACACATCAACTGGCCTAAAGAGAAATGGAGGAACATTTTGTGGACTGATGAGAGTAAAATTGTTCTTTTTGGGTCCAAGGGCCACAGGCAGTTTGTGAGACGACCCCCAAACTCTGAATTCAAGCCACAGTACACAGTGAAGACAGTGAAGCATGGTGGTGCAAGCATCATGATATGGGCATGTTTCTCCTACTATGGTGTTGGGCCTATTTATCGCATACCAGGGATCATGGATCAGTTTGCATATGTTAAAATACTTGAAGAGGTCATGTTGCCCTATGCTGAAGAGGACATGCCCTTGAAATGATTGTTTCAACAAGACAATGACCCCAAACACACTAGTAAACGAGCAAAACGTGTTTTGGTTCCAAACCAACAAAATTAATGTTATGGAGTGGCCAGCCCAATCTCCGGACCTTAATCCAATCGAGAACTTGTGGGGTGATATCAAAAATTCTGTTTCTGAAGCAAAACCAAGAAATGTGAATGAATTGTGGAATGTTGTTAAAGAATCATGGAGTGGAATAACAGCTGAGAGATGCCACAAGTTGGTTGACTCCATGCCACACAGATGTGAAGCAGTTTTAAAAAACTGTGGTCATACAACTAAATATTAGTTTAGTGATTCACAGGATTGCTAAATCCTAGAAACAAAAACGTTTGTACAAAATAGTTTTGAGTTTGTACAGTCAAAGGCAGACACTGCTATTTTTTTGAACACACCCCTTTCAACTAATTGCCCGATTGCACAGCCTTAAGAGAGTGCATATCATGAATGCTGGGTCTTGTTTGTTTTCTGAGAATCTACTGCACCTACTGGTAACTTGTTTGCCACGTAGCAATAAAAAATATACTAAAAACCTTGATTATTCTGGTTAGTCACATTGTACTGCTATTATTTTGAACAATACTGTATACAGCTTATATGAGATTCATCAAAATGTCAAAAAATTACATTTCTGTCATGGTTCACTCACCCTCATGTTGTTCCAAACCTGTATGACTTTTTTTCTCTGGAATATAAAAAGATATGTGTTTTAGTGTTTTCTTGTTCATATAATGGAAGTCAATGGTAAACCAAACTGTTTGGTTACCAGTATTGTTCAGAATAGCTTCTTTTGTCTTCTGCAGAAGAAAAAAGGTGCTTATAGTTTTGGAACAACATAGATATGAGTAAATGATCATAGAATTTCTATTTTTGGCTAAACTATCCCTTTAAGACATTGTCTGTGCTAATACTAATATTTATGGTTGTGTACTTCTTTAGGGGCCAGAACTTTATTCTGAATCATCTCCGTATGGAGGATGTGTCTTGTTACTGGGAGAGGCTCCTCACCGACTTCAGCAAGCTGCTCAAATACAAACCCAAGAGAAAATCTAATTACAATCAGATCATCCACAGAGCCAGCAGATCTGAACTCTGACCTGAGGAAATCATAATGTGGGAGACCATCCTCCTTTCTGTTTGCCTTTATTCTTGCTCTTCGTTCTGTTGCTCTTTAAACTGATCTTAACAAGCTGAAAAGGGCGTTTAAAGGCAGCTCTGTGTGGTTATTGCAGTGAATCCTGCCAAATGTCTTTTAAGACTGTCTATATCGCTTCAAAGGTTGACACTCAAGGAATGTTTTAAAATCAGTTAAGTTAAAATATAGTGATCTGCCTTATTAAAAAAGGCCTGTCCAGACCCTCATCCTCTGGATGTCAGAAATACTACACAGCTAAAATATGCTTGGTGTCTTCATAGCATTCATCAGTCTCAACACAAATTCTTAAGGTCATAAGAAGTCAGTTTGAAGTGTGGTGTTAAATCTGATGCAGGTGAAGCACAATGCAAAAATAATTTATTGTGTAACAAAACAACATAACAGACAACGACCTGCCAAATATTGTTCCTTAAAACTGTATGGTTTCATCATGGTCTTAGTGGAGTTGTTACTGTTTAAGCAACACTTTTTTTTTTCTCCTGTTGGAAGTTATGTAGACATTTTTCCATTGCAGATTTATGGGGTTATTTCAGTTGAATAGTTAGGACTAGTTATTTAAAATGTCAAAACTGAAGCCAGTTCAAAGAAATCCTGTCATCTAGGCCATATGACCACGTTCAATACATTTGTTACTTGAAATAGTGTCAGTAGATTACTTTGATCAAGTGCAGAATGACTTTTTGTAGTAAAAAATAATCTCTGGATCTGAATGATGATTAGTGATTTGGGATGAACATGTCTTCTATGTCACTATCAATGGAACAATACCAGCAAAACCTCAGTAAAACAGTGTTAGTAGTAAAGTATTGATGATGTTAATTTTGATTCCACACTTAAGTGCCACTTGAGGATAATTTGAATGTAAGCATAGCTGAACTGATGCTGAGATGTTGAATATGTTCTAGTATTCCAGTAGATAATTGTCACTGTGTCTGTAGATTTAAAATTTTCTCACAGTCATTTTTATGACCTCAAACTAGTCAGTTGTTTCAATAAAGGTAATCATGAACAATAAAAGCTGTTTTTTTAAAACACTGAAAATGTTTCTTCGTTATTTCTTATTTAAGAATACATTTCAAATCGCTTGTTTGAGCAAAACTCGCCAATTAGTCGGGTCCTCCACCACTGGATGGCGCAACTGGACCATTGTGTGTAAGGAAGTGAACATGTTGACATTGTAATGGTCGCTGAAAGAGCATTGAATGAAAGCAGGTGAGATATGTCGCGTTTTATGAGAATTAGTCCACACTGATTTATACTACAATTTGCTCCTGTGTATGTATTGTCATTCACAGTGAGAAAATCTACTTTTTTTCCGGCATTTTACAAAATATCCTAAATTGTTAAGCAATGTCATTTGCCTATACTTAGGCTACTGTAAAATATATGCAGTACTTCAGAGTAACGTACGCAAGACTATATCATTTTGTGCCTCGTTAAACATGCTTCTCTGCACTTGTTTAAAATATATTGAATTCTACTTTGTGTTTGACTATTTTTCCTCCAAAGCAGCATTACCTTTGGTTTAATTATGATTTGATATCATTGTGGGGTGTCTTCGCATGTACGACTGGGTTTTTATCATAAGAGCTGAGATAGAAAAAAACGTATGCCATAATTTAATAGTTTTACTTTATACTAAGTATACTTAAAATCCATTCGCATATTTACTGACATACCACTTAAGACATACCGATGTCAAATTGTAATTAAACATTATTTGAACTTTTCTTTATTGCACAATGCACATATATTAATGTCTTAACGAATCATTTGCCTAAAATGTGTTTTAATATAACTGTTAATAAGGTCTAAAGTGTACCTGAAGTATACTTGCAATAGTTCCACTTCAGTAGAATCAAATATTCTTAAGTATATCTTTAGTTGGACCTCAGCACTACTTCTGCACAATTAAAGTGCATTTAGCACAAGGTTAGTTGTTTTAATTTAGCAGACTTTAACCCCCGGTTTCACAGATAAGGCTTAAGCCTAGTCCTAGACTAAAATGTAAATCTGGGCTGTTTTAAACTGAAAGAAATTTGCACTGACTGATCTGAAAATATATCAGTGCCTTTGTTTTGTTTTGTTTTGTTTTGCACACCAGTAATGTTTTTTTTTTTTTCTAAGCACGTTTATAAAAATCACTTAAATGTCCTAATTCAACTATGGCCTAATCCTGGTTTAGTCTAAGCCCTGTCTGTGAAACCGGGCCTAAGTATACTAGTATACCAAAAGTATAATTGCAGGGTATTTTATTAAGCATGTAAATGTATTTGTAGTTTACTCAGCACAAAATCAATGTATTTCAAATACATTTTAGTATATTGCTTTTCACCAGGGAGGTTACAATTTCCTACAATAAATTATACAGCATATATAATTTTATTTTAAAAAGTAGACTCTGAATTCTGAGGGAAAAGGGCAGAATTATTAGTTTATTAGTTAGAATTATTATTTAACTTACATTTTCTTCTCAGAATTACGAGAAATAAAGTCTGAATTGTGATATAAAAAGTGGCAGTTAGTTTTGGTTTTTTTATCCCGTGGCGGAAACAAGCTTCCATAATGTATTCCTCTGTGATGCAGAAACTCTTTTTGACAGCTGTGTTGCTTCAGGTGTTAAATGCAGCCTGTCTGTATGATTCTGTCGTCTAACCATAGGGCATGTGTGTCAGTGTGAATGAACATGCATAAACACGCTCTTATACCTCTGGCCTTGTGTTTCTGTGATTGAACAGCTTGTTGATGCGTGCTGCAGGCCGGCAGAATTCATCCCCCACATGTGGGGGGACAGATGCACATGGACTTGAGGGCTCACATCTGAGTCTTCCGGGGTTCAGTCTTCCTAGTGTCCATGCGTCTGATAGTACCTCCACACAGACCTTACCACAGCACCTAAGTAAACCAGAGTTCCCTGACACAGGATGGGATCGTATCAAAGTTCTTTTCTACAGAGGGTAAGTATCAGTTATGTGTCCACAATACATAACACACTTTTATGTTGCTCTGCCGTTGTAATAGGACTTTAAATGTGTAGTTCTTTGCCTTTCACTGGCCTTGTTTGAAAAATGTGATGAGATTTTATTCACAATTAATTAAGCACAGCCAGATGATATGCCATAGTTGTAACACACAGTATCAGAGATACTTTTATGGAACATTTGTGGGCATGGTGCATTTTCCTCTCTTTGACTCTGTTCTGCTTTCCACACAGCGAGGGTCAGATGTACTCAGAGGAGTTAAGGAATATAGTAAAGAGTGGCATTGCTGCAGCTGTGGTTGGGATGGTCTATGGAGGCCTACCAGGAGCAAGACATGCCCGTGAGAGATTCATCCAGCTCAGCCAGGCTGAAATTTACCAAAACAGAGTGGATGCAGTGGTAAGACAAAAAGAACAGAGGCTAAAAACATATGTATCAAATGTATCTGTTTTGTAACAACAGATTTTCATTCCCACTGACGTCTGCTCTCATTGTCCATTAATGCCTCAGTATACTTGAGTACTGTAAAATATGTTTTTTGATGTTTGAATTGCTTTGTTTTTATATTTTGTTCAGCTGAGAAAAGCACATTATTATTTTATGGGGCTGAAATGTGCATACAGTGATGTTTTGTGTATATATTTGTGTCTCTCCAGCGTTCAGCCCATAATGCAGCTATTCGTGGGTTTGTGCGCTTTGGCTGGAGGTGGAGCTGGAGGGTAGCAGCTTTTGTGACCATGTTTAAGTAAGTTTAGATATGTTTAGGTTTAATTTGTGAAACATTTAATTACAGTACATGATTGAATGAACTTGTCAAGTCAAGTCACCTTTATTTATATAGCGCTTTTACAATACAGATTGTGTCAAAGATCTTAACAGTATCAAATTGGAGGATAGAGTGTCAGTAATGTATAATGATAAGATTAAACACTCAATTTTCAGTTAAAGGCATTTCATTATTGAATTCAGAGATGTCATTGTCTAGCTCAGTTTAGTTTAAATAGTATCTGTGCAATCAAATCGGCGATAATCGCTAGAAATTAAGTGTCCCCAACTGAGCAAGCCAGAGGCAACAGCGGCAAGGAACCAAAACTCCCTCTGTGACAGAATGGAGAAAAAAAAACCTTGGGAGAAACCAGGCTCAGTCGGGGGGCCAGTTCTCCTCTGACCAGACGAAACCCGCAGTTCAAAAGTTTATATTTCTATTTTAATTTTGTTGCAATTTCTAACAATAGTAGTATTATGTAGTTAGGTATTTTATTATATTTTAGTTATTTTGTTATTTTTGGTTGTCTGACATAAAGATATAGGCCTAGTTCACCTAAAAATGAACATACTCACCCTCGGACAATTCAAGATGTAGATGAGATTGTTTCTTCATCAGAACAGATTTGGAGATTTTTAGCATTATATCATAAGCTTGCCAATGCATCCACTGCAATGAATGGATGACGTTAGAATGAGAGTCCAAACAACTGATGAAAAACACTACAGTAATCCACGTAACTCCAGTCCATCAATTAACATCTTGTGTGTAAAGTAGTGCTGTCAAACGAATAATCGCATCCAAAATAAAAGTTTTTGTTTACATAATGTATGTGTGTGTACTGTGTATATTTATTATGTATATATAAATACACACACATGCATGTATATATTTAAGAAAAATATGTAATGTTTATATATTAAATGTATTTATATATGATATAAATTATATGAATATAAATATATACACGTAAATACATGTCAATATTTTCAAAATATATGTTGTATGTGTGTGTATTTATATATACATAATAAATAAACACAATATATATATTATGTAAACAAAAACTTTTTTTGGATTTTGGATGTGATTAATCGTTTGACAGCACTAGTGAAAATCTGAATGTTTGTATGAAACAAATCCATCATTAAGACTTTTTAACTTCAAACCATCGCTTCTGGCTAAAATACAACCCCATAATTCATAATACTTCTTCCAGTGGAAAAAGTCCATCCCCTGTTGTTCTCTCACATCAAAATCCACCCATATACAGTCAAACCAAAAATTCTTCAGTCACCAGATATAACTTTTGATATTTTTTTACTAGTCGGTGCAGGACACTATAGTTAATTTACAGTGGTGTGAAAAAGTGTTGGCCCCTTTCCTGATTTTTTATTTTTTTGTATGTTTGTCACACTTTAATGTTTCAGATCATCAAACAAATTAAAATATTAATCAAAGATCACACAAGTAAACACAACATGCTGTTTTTAAATTAAGTTTTTTACTATGAAGGGAAAACAAAATCCAAACCCACATGGCCCTGTGTGAAAAAGTGCTTGCCCCCTAAATCTAATAACTGGTTGTACCACCCTTAGCAGCAACAACTGCAATCAAGCGTTTGCGATAACATGCAATGAGTCTTTCACATCGCTGTGGTGGAATTTTGGCCCACTCTTCTTTGCAGAATTGTTTTAATTCAGCCACATTGGAGGGTTGTCGAGCATGAATGGACTGTTTAAGGTCATGCCACAGCATTTCAATTGGATTTAAGTCCGGACTTTGACTTGGCCACTCCAAAACCTTAATTTTGTTTTTCTTCAGCCATTCAGAGCTGGACTTGCTGCTGTGTTTTGGATCATTGTCCTGCTGCATAACCCAAGTTCACTTCAGCTTGAGGTCACAAACTGATGGCCGGACATTCTCCTTCAGGATTTTTTGATAGAGTGCAGAATTCATGGTTCCATCAATTATGGCAAGTCATCCAGGTTCTGAAGCTGCAAAGCAGCCTCAGACCATCACACTACCACCACCATGTTTGACTGTTGGTATGATGTTCTTTTTATGAAATGCTGTGTTGGTTTTACGGCAGATGTAACGGGACACACACCTTCCAAAAAGTTCAACTTTTGTCGCATCAGTCCACAGAATATTTGCCCAAAAGTCTTGGGGATAATCAAGATATTTTTTGGCAAATGTGAGACGAGCCTTTGTGTTCTTTTTGGTCAGCAATGGCTTTTGCCTTGAAACTCTCCCATGCTGCTGTTTTTGCCCAGTCTCTTTCTTATCGTTGAATCATGAACACTGACCTTAATTGAGGCAAGTGAGGCCTGCAGTTCTTTAGATGTTGTTCTAGGTTCTTTTATGACCTCCTGGATGAGTCGTCTTTGTGCTCTTGGAGTAATTTTGGTAGGCCAGCCACTCCTGCGAAGGTTCACCACTGTTACAAGTTTTCTCCATTTGTGGATAATGGCTCTGACCATGGTTTTCTGGAGTCCCAAAGCCTTAGAAATGGCTTTATAACCCTTTCCAGACTGATACGTGTCAACTATTTTGTTTCTCATCTGTTTATGAATTTCTTAAGATCGCGGCATGATGTGTTGCTCTTTAAGCATGCTTCACTTTGTCAGAGAGGTTCTATTTAAGTGATTTCTTGAATCAACAGGTCTGGCAGTAATCAGGCTTGGGTTTGGCTAGTGAAATTTAACTCAGCTTTCTAAAATAATGTGGTTAATCACTGTTCTTTCATGATTTAACAGAAGGGGGCAATTAATTTTTCACGTAGGGCCAGGTAGGTTTGGACAGCTTTTTTCCCTTAATAAATGAAATCATCATTTAAAAACTGCATTTTGTATTTACTTGCATTATCTTTGTGTAATATTACGATTTGTTTGATTATCTGAATCTTTTAAGTGTGACAAATATGCAAAAAATAAAAAAATCAGGAAGGGGGCCAACACTTTTTCACACCACTGTATGTAAGTGAGGATAGCAAAATAAAGTAAACTGTGACATATTATACCCCAGAATTCTTCATACAGTGGACCAGTACCAGTAAAATTGATAAAGATTTGGGACCAAAAACTTGATTTGACACTTTGACCTGACCATATTTTGTTACATACCTTTCTATCAAAGTTATCTGACATTATCCAGATTAATTTGTTCTGACACAGTTACTGAGTTCATGTCATATTTTATTACCATTTTCTAAACTATATTTTGGTTTGACTCTTTGTTTAGAACTGTTTTGTCTTATATAATCCATAATATTGCTTTCTCCAGTGAAAAAGTTATCTTGTCTGAATGAGGAGAGAAATATGCACAGATCAAGCTCGGTCAAGCCAAAACAGTTCTAAAGAAATAGGTTTTGATGTGAGAGGACAACAGAGGATGGAATTTTTCACTAGAGAAAAAGTTTTTATAGATTCTGATTCGGAAGTGACATCTTGATGGATTTGTTTCTTACAAACATGCAGCTTTTCACTTCACAAGACGTTATTTGAAGGACCGTGATATAAGTCGTGTGACTTGTGGATTATTGTGATGTTTTTAACAGCTGTTTGTTCTCTGATGGCACCAATTCACTGCAGAGGATCCATTAATGAGCAAGTGATTTAATGCTAAATTTCCTTTAAAGAAACAAACTCAACTACGTTGTGGCCTGAGAGTGTGGACATTCTCAGCAAATGTTCATTTTTGGGGGAATTATTTCTTTCATTTTACAATTGATGTTTTATGGACCAGTTTCACAGACTGTGATGACGTGTTTTAACGGTCATCAGCATTGCAAATCCTGCGAAGTTTTAAAATATTTAAATAAATTTAAAAAATGTATGTACATTTACAACACTTTATATTATATTACTTTTGCATAAAATTACAAAAAAAAGTTAACGCTGCTTATGAGTGTGTTTTCTAATATAGTGTTTATGGGAGTGGCGGTAAAATAAATTCTCCATTCAGCCGCTATCAGTCTCTCTCTCTTATTTTTTTTATCTCTCTTTTTGAAAATTGTGAAAGCATTACTGATTTAATGGTGTGATATTGGGGAAGGCTGAAAAGGGTGGTAGGACTGTTTGGGGAAACCTATTTGAAAACAGTCATTATTTTAAATTGTTCTTTATGCACTACTAGTTAGTTTTAAAACTACACCATTCCAATGAGCAGCATTATTTCAACAGCACATTTGAGTTTTAGAAGTATATACAGCATGTGTTTGAAAACAGTAGAATAGGTTTAGAACTACTGTACTAGGATTGTTGCTGCAGGAAAATGAATTGCCTGTCAGTCTCTGCAATTATGAAAAACGGTTTTTTTTTTCTTCTTTTTTTTTACAGCACTGTAAGTACTGGATTGATAGTGTACAGAGACAAAAATGCTCTGAGCCATTTTGCTGTTGCAGGTGGTAAGTTCACAAACTCCTCATTCTCTGGGTCTCTGGGTGATGGTACTTTAGTAGCCCTGTGTCTGTGCCTCAAGTGATTTTAAAAGCATTTTTGCTGAACATACTAAGATGACAGGATAGAATGACAGTATTCGCATGTGTTTGTGTTCAGCTCTCACAGGAGGAGTGTTCCGGCTGAATCTGGGACTTAGAGGGCTGCTGGCTGGTACGGCCATAGGAGCTGTACTGGGGTGAGTAGAACAGAGAGAGAGAGAGAGATTGCGTGTGTGTGTGTGTGTGTGTGTGTGTGTGTGTGCGCACATCTCAGCGCTGTTGCTCTCCCTGGAGAAATGTGTCTACCCTGGAGCAACACTGCACTCTTTGCCCCCTCACACTACCATCTCCCTCCCTCTCTGAGGGCGTTCTGTCAGTCAGCTGTGGCCTTCCCTGTAACCCTCTGTCTTACATCTGCATCCCCCAGCCACAACAACTCCCTTCCCCCCTTTTGCTCCTCCAGTCCTCCTCTTTTCATTCTTCATTTCTCATTACCAGAGGTACCCATTTGCTAAACAGAAGTCTTTGATCTTAAGAACTATCAGCTGTGCTGTGCTCTTTTTTACTTATTTTTTCAATATTCCTGTTATAGTTCTTTTTGTTTGAGGTTCATTACTACTTTCTCACTCTTTCCCCTCATTAGCAGAGATGCTTAAGTTAGAAGCAGCTGTTTAACACACACCTGGAGCACACAGTGTGCCGGCAGACAGACCTTAATGCCTCAGTCAGGTGCAACAAAGTGAAAAAAGGCTATACATAGTACATTATGCTCTACAAAGTGTGAAGACCGTTACACGCTAGTTACACGCTAACATGCTCACTATTATTGGACTTGGAAATGGTTCAGTGAAAGATCATGGAGCATTTCATCAGTTATTGTTGTCAACGAAAACTAAAATGAAAAAAAAAAAAAAATACAAACAAACTGAAGACATACTTTAAAATTACATTTGAATGATTCCAAAACTACTACTGGCTGCACGTTAATTTTATTTTGGCTAGTTTTTGAAGTTTTTGTACACAACATATACAATACTACCAAAACTACTAGTACTGCTACTACTACTAATAATAATAATGAGCCATATTGAATTTGTATTTACAACAGTAAGTTTATGTCTGCTTTAAGTTAAAGTACAGATACGCAGTTAAAAGTACAAGTATCTGGCCAAAAACAGAAAATAAGTCAAAATGCCCATATCCTTGTAAGCACATTCTTAATAATAAGTATTAAATCAGCATGAACAGCTGGAAGAAAATATGTGATATATGCATTTGGTCTTTAAAGCTGCTGTCTTGAGTCATTAATGTTAATTAAGGAACAAAAGTAAAAGAGAAAGTCACTGGTTAAATCTGCTCTACACTGAATAACTTACCTAGCTTTAATAAGGATTAATTATATAAGGATTACGTATATTAAATGTATACATTATATTCTGTACGTTGAATACTGTTAGACCTACCTGAAAAACTTGAAGCACTGTGTGTACTTAACATGAACATTTGTTCTGTTGTATATATTTATGGTAATACTTGGAATTTGTTTATTTGTTCTTATTTTATTACTGACTGTTTACTAACTTGTTTCATGGTGGGGCCAGTGAAATTTTGGCAGGACAAGTAACATAACAAACAAAGATGGGGTATTGTTCTTTTCACACATTTTGTTACACATTACGCATAATTTTACACTTCTGTCAACAAACATTTGGATTTATATATTTTGCTCACTTGAGATATGCAACTGAAAAAAAATCTTAGCATATAGTTTCCCGAAAAATTGTCCTTTGGGTTGTTTTATTGTTGATAATCCATTGCAAATTAAAATAACATGTTGTAACTGAAATGAAAATTGACTATTATTTAGCACTAAATATTGTTCTAAATATCAGCATGGCCGTGATTACCTGCACACCTTTGACAAACATGTGATGTTATAACAGGCTGCCAGCTGGAGTTGTAATCATTGGTCTGCAGAAGTTGGGGGGTGAGACCATGCATGACAAGAGACAACGGGAAAGACGAGAGCTACATGACCTGAGAGTCGCTGAATGGTTAGTCATTTTTTCGTACTTGGACAGAATTGATAAACTAGTCACTTTGGCCCGAAAACTGAGCTGATGTCTCCATTACAGGAATGCTCGTCTCAAGCTTACAGATGATCTCATTGGGGAAATGAAGTGTGAGAAACATCAGGACAGTGATAATGACCTTCAACGAATAGAGGAGCTCCTCAGTCAACCTAGGAATGAGAAAGGTGCAAAGAGCTCTGACAGCCAGTAACATCAGAGACTGGAAATTTCATTAACCAAAACTCTCTGCTGAACATTATGACTATGATCTTTCTAGGATGTTCTACTAAATTCCTGGTACCTGCTCCCAGTATCTGTGTCAATCACCATCATTATCGATGTAATACTTACCTTCAAATGCAAATGTTATTTGCTGCACTTATGTGCAGATTCCCTATTTATTTTAAAACCTGCAGAAACTTGATGAAGCTGATGCAGTTGCGTAAAGTATTTGGATTAGACACATTTACAAGTAACAAATGTTTTGTGTGTTGTTATTGTAATTGATGGGTCTAACCAATGTAAAATATCAGTGCCAAATAAACTCAGAAAAAAAAAGAAACATCTCTTTTTCAGAATACTATAGTTTAAAGAACATTTGTAAAATCCAAATAAGTTTACAAAACAATATTTTCTGACTCTGAAAAAACAAAAAAACAGAAGAAAGATGGCCAGGGTCCCTGCTCACCTGCGTGAACATGCCATAGAAGGTATGAGGACTGCAAACGTGTTAAGAAATTTTCTGGAAATAAAAGCAGTTGAAAGTGAGAGAATGTTTCTTTTTTGCTGAGTTTATATACAGATAAAACTATGATAAACTGATTTTTATTTTCTCTGAGCTGTTAAAAAATGAAGTAAGGAATATTATATATAGCATCCTTATATAACATTTTTAAAGCGAAATAACAGTATGCTATAACCAGGGGTAAAATTAAGATCCTTTTAAGACCATAATATAAGGAATAAATTGAAAGGGAAGACAATATAACATCATGGTCTCTAAATGTAATATAGGGAGCAAGACATTAGTTGTTTGAAAATACAACTTCCTAAAGATCTTCATTACTTTTTAATAGCTTAAGACTTGGATAGCTCTGCTCTCAAACAATATGAAAATAACTACCTTCTGATCTCACTTCAAAAAGAAGTTTCTTAAATCAAGATACATTTACTTGTATAGCAAAATAACATTAAATAAGTCTTGTTTTATGAGAGATTTATCAAAATTAGAACAGGTTAGAAGTACGTTTGTGATTAATAAGAACCAGTCTTAAGTGTCAATTTTTCAAAATTTAGATTTATAGATCATCTAAAAGCTGAATGAATAAGCTTTCCATTGATGTATGGTTTGTTAGGATCAGACAATATTTGTCTGAGATACAACTATTTGAAAATCTGGAATCTGAGGGTGCAAAAAAATCGAAATATTGAGAAAATCGCCTTTAAAGTTGTCCAAATGAAGTTCTTAGCAAAGCACATTACTAATCAAAAATTAAGTTTTGATACATTTACGGTAAGAAATTTACTAAATATCTTCATGGAATATGATCTTTACTTAATATCCTAATGATTTTTGGCATAAAAGAAAAATTGATAATTTTGACCCATACAATGTATTTTTGGCTATTGCTACAAACATACCCCAGTGACTTAAGACTGGTTTTGTGGTCCAGGGTCACATATATCTGCAAATAGGGTCAGAAAAATCTACTTCATTCAACGGGAAAACAAGTTTGCATTCTCCATGGACAGATGTTTGTTCTTGTTTTAAGCATAAGCTCGGTTTTTTTCAGTTTCTCAGAAAACAAGACTTCACATCTTCATTTTGCATCTCAAGTAAATGTATCTTGATTCAAGGACCTTTGGATATTTGTATTGGAAGGCAAAATCACAGAGCAAGATTTTTTGCAATGCATCTTTCTGCTCTGATTTAAGATCCTTATAAGACTTTAATTGGTGGAAGCACAAATTAAGACTCTTTCAGCCCTGCAAAATAAATAAATCAATACAAATTATAATAATAAAACCTGTATAACTCCTCACTGAGGTTTGATGTTGTCATGAGGACGATAGTTATATGTCAAAATTACTCTTTGACAATACAGCATATTGAGCAGGGATGATGCCTTGAGCTCGTCAGCTGCTGGGTTAGATCTCCTCTGTAAACAAGATGTGATAACAGCTGGGTCTCTCTCAGATTTACAGTAATGCCTAAAACAGTCTGGAATTTATGACAGATTTAAAGGACCAAGAGACAGTAATAGACAGCCTACTGTTCCTGATTTCCAGATAAGGTAGTTAACATTTGGCAAACAGCAGGTAAGAAAGAATTAACCCAGTATTAAAATGACTTTGAATAATGTATACACATTTAAAAGACAGATTTATGTGAAATACTTAATGAAGTTTACAACCAAATTTGATACACCAGTAAGTTTTTCATTACTGGCTAAAGCAAATAACGTTTGATTTGATTAAGCAGTGCAGTGCAGTTACATATTCAAGTGGATATTAGATGGATTTATGCAGCCATTTGATTGACTGGAAAAGTTGAATGCTTGTGAAATATGCTACTCATGTTACCCATTATTCCAGTCAAACTGAATCATTTCAGTGAGAACATGCCCAGCAGCACTACTTGTAATTGTTATAAAAAGTCACATTGACAGCACAGACAAGACTCCTCAGTGCTCCATGTGCCTCTATCTCTGGAATGTGGAAGACCAATAGCAACACCATGAGTACAAATTGTGAATTGCACCTTTTTGCACAAAAAAACCTTGGCAGGATGTCAAGTTTGTTTCATTCTCATTTGAGGGAATTAAATACTGTACCCAGTTCACAAATGTCAGAAACAAAAAGAGTAATTGGATCCCACTATGAGAAGGTACTTATGTTGTCATTGACAACATGGATGGAAGAGAATCCCTTAAATCCAACATCAGAATCAGCTGATGGACAAAAATTTGAAACCTGTTGTTGCTCTGCTTTCTGAAGGCAAGAATCAAGCTGATAACAACAACCAACTCCCTATGACCTCTCAATAGTCCAGTCAAATTAGCTTATGTTTTCACTTCAGAATGCGGCAACACTACTGGTCTTTAATTAGTCAATGAGAACCCAAGTCACATCCCTTCTGATTTAACTCCAGTGGCTCCCAGTTGTGACCAGAATTAAAATAAATAAAGTTTAGACACTGTCTATTAGGACTGCCCCTGGAACAGCACCTCCCTACCTCAGTTCACTACTTCAAGTGTATTCTTCTTCTTGTGAGCTCAGGTCTCTGAACTCTTTATGTTCCTTCACGGTGAGGCAAAAAGTGACTTTTCAAAACCTTCAATGTCTCTGTTACTCTCTGGTGGAATGGTCTGCCAACCTCCACTCAACTACAGCTGAAGTAAAGCACCTTTATATAGCGCTTTATACAATACAGATTGTGTCAAAGCAGGTTTACAGTGTTACATACAAGACAATAGTGTCAAAATGCAAGCAAAATTCAGTTCTGCTGTAGAGCAGCTCTAAAAAGAGGAAAATAGTAAACAGTTAGTTTTTCAGTTGAAGTCAGTTCATTGTTGATTACGTGATGTCATTGTCCAGATCAGTTCAGTTCTGGTCTGACCCCACATTAAGCTTTACTTGTAAATATGAAGATAGGCCTACAGTTCTATATAGCTTTGACCTAATTTTGAATTGTAATTTTAGTCTTCCCTAAAACGGGCTGATAAATGTGCAAAGGCGGACATTTACTTGAGTATTGTACTTAAGTACACGTTTTGAGTATCTGTACTTTACTTGAGTATTATTTTTTCTGGAAACTTGTGACTTTAACTTCACTACATTCGAGTATACTATAGTATTGTACTTTTCACTCTATTCTCACTACATTTCTATCAAGGTCCTTGAAGTAGACAGTCGTTATTAAGTAGCAGCTTTGAAAGTCAGTGGGTGATTTTTTTCTTCTCCAAAATGTGACTTTCTTTTTTTCAGACAGTTTATCTGTAATCACTCTTGTAGGGCTACATGAAGTGATTTCCCAGCATTTTTTGAACACTGACCAGTTACAAATGTGATATTTATTTGCAACAATTCAATAATAAGAAGTTAATATTGTGGCATATATTAGACACAATACTGTCTGATTTTGCTACATTGCGTACCTAAAAATATTACCTATAAAGCCACAGCAGAACTGTTGTGTGTCTCCTAATAAAACACAATAGGTGTTGGACTTGAAGCAGCACTGCACAGACCGTTCTGTGTGTGACATCAAAGTACCGCGAGAGCGATTAGATGGCGATTAAAATTAACGGAGTAATATTTGACCTGCAGTATCTGTAATGGAGTTGTGTACTTTGTCTGCCTCTGTAAATGTGATTTATTCCTCAAACCAGGGGTGCATTTCCCAAAAGCATTAGTTGGCTGACTATTGTTCTGATCTACCGTAAGTTCTGAACTTGCAGGCATAGTTGCTTTTGGGAAACACATCTCAGTCATGTATAAAGTCTGAAGTCTCTGCTGAACAAAAGTGGGCGTTTCTAAATTTGTGGGCGTTTTCAAGCTGGTGGATGTTTCCAAATTATGCATTGAAAATGTGCCCCTTACCAACCTAGGGGTTGTGCGTAACTGTTTTAGGTGAAAAAAATAATGAGTGTGAAGTTGTTCATTAATATACAGTAGCAACAGCTGATTCCCAGTGCGTTTTCTTTCAGAATCATTGTTTCAAATTATTATTAATAATAAATTATGTTGCACCAATAATACTACAACATAATTTTTTTTTTAAATGATACCAAATTTAGAATCATGTGCAAATGGTAATGTATAAAACATTGCATTACTAATCACAAAACCATAATCCCAATCATAATATCACATTACATAATACTCTGTGTAGTTTTATTACAAACTTTATTACATTTCTCTATAATAAAAAGTTTAAACTCCAAAGTTTAGATTCCAACATGTGATACCTTCGGTAAATAGTGTATGCTATACTGATGTTCATTAGCAGAGATGCAAACAGGTCAGGGGGGAAATCGGGGGCATGCTCCACACGGAGTTTCTTTTAAAGATATTTGCTTTAGCTACATGCTCATTTGTAGTTACTTTAAGGTATTTTTTAAATATATATATTTTATTGCCTTATTTGTCCAAAATTGTAATTTTTCACTAAAAAACAAACAAACAAAAACATTTTTAACATCTTGTTTCAACATTTTATAAAAATCAAGATTGAATATATTTGGTCAAAATCCCATGTTAAAAACATGAAGTGCAATGCAAACTATTTAAGTCAATATTGGCTCATTAGACGGCAATGCTGACCTAAAATGCAAAATGTTTGACCTCCCTCTCTTCACTGTTCCCACATGTCATAAAATATTACCCTTTTTAGACATAGTTTTTGAAGTAAAGAGTAAAGAGAATACTATACAAAACTTATTGAAACAACCAGTGGCCAGTTGCTTGCATAAACTTAGCCACCATGTTAAGACTGTCTTAACCCTGCTAAAAAAAAAAAAAAAAAAATAGAAGCCCAATAGAAACCATCACAGAATTTCCAATGGTTTCCATTAAAATACCATTATGAACCATTAGCTTTTTCCAGTAAAACCATTACAAAATTCCTTTTTGTAGTGTGTTTTGGGCATTTTTACAATAGGATTTAACATCCCACCAATAGAATACATCACCATTATAGTTTCCATTAAAACCAATACAATTCCCATTATAACCATTAAATCCATTACATTTTCTATTGTGTTTTGGGCAGGGCTCTATTGGGGTTTTTTTCAGCAGGGAAGAACTAATTTGACCAACTACCAGTTGCCAAGGGGTAATCAGTCTTACTTTCCAATACAAATAAGACCAATCTATCTTTTCATAACTGAATTTAAAAAAGTTATGACCAGTCTTGAAAAAAAAAATGGATGACTGACTTTTTAAGACTAAACCGTTTATGCAGTACGGTACCCTTGTGAGGAGCTGCTGAGGAGTCTGCATCTGGGAAAACCCCCCTACTGCAATGGGCAAGTATAGGTCTCTGCAGCTAAGTAATGGGAGTTACCAGATCGGGGCGTTTTTCGACCATGTTACCTGATTGGCTGAAGTCATAGTGACGGTAGGTTTAGGGGTGGGGTTAGGTCAAGGGGATCATTTTGATTGCATGATTTAGAAACACCCAGCAGTTTGAAAACGCCCAGCAATTCAGAAACACCCAATTTTGCTCTGCAGAGACCTCAATCTCGCAATGGGGCGTGTGTTTACGTCATCACGTGCGGCGGCGCGTACTCGCAGACGTCAGGGCGGAGCGCGGAGCGCGGAGCTGTGAGGCCAGCGTCCAGCCTTATATTCCTGGTTGCTGTGGTCACTCACTGATTCAATGAACGGCACAATGGCTGCATCGTCGAACAGGATCATGCTGGGCCCCCTTGTTGCCGCTATCGACCAAGGCACGAGTTCCACACGCTTTCTGGTAAGTCTCATACTGAGGACTGTCATCGTGTTGTGGTGGAGCCCAAGTGGCTCGCATACAGACCGAGATTGGAGAGTCCTCAGTGCCCTTGCCAACATGTGCGGGTAAATATTTCGGAGCCGGTTCAGCTGGACTTGTATCATGCCAGTTAACGTACTCACGTGGATTGCATCTACATTAGTTTCTGAATCTGCTCATTAGCACAATGCCAATCCTTCTAGTTAGTCTTCTGTTTGCTCAGTGCTTGTGTCTCAGAGTCTGTGAAATTCATCTTGCTAATAATCTTCGTTTTACGCAGTTACACAATGTTTGGATTTGAGCAGCATTACGAAGTTCAAATGTTTGCTTAAAACACACTTTAATTCCCACAATAATGACAGCAGTAATCAAGGTGTTTTTATTTGAACATCCGAACTTTTTAAATGACAGTTTCTCCATAAAGTCTATAAGATGCTGTCTGGGGCGTAACGTTAGGTGTTTTGATTCCATTCGTGTCTAAACAAGTTTTAATTCGCCATTCCACAAATTAAACAAACAAATAAATTTTTGTTCTTGCTTAGTATTTAATTTTTTTTTTTTTTTTTTGCAATGTGATCAGAATTTCCAGTAAAGTTATTTCCATATTATAGTATTTGGCATCAGAGCTATTCAATTTTTTTTTGTTTTTATAAAATGATTTAAAAAGCAGTGGAGATCTTTTGGAACTCATTGTGTTCCTTACATTTTCTTAAGAAAGTCTTAAGTTTACCTCCAGAAACCCTGCTTGTGGTGCTCTGTTAGAAATGTCACTGTTGGCTATTGTGGGCTGTAAGTGTTAGATCTGACAAGGTTGTGGCATTAAAAGTGGACGACGCAATTCAGTATCTTTTCTTTGTGTGTCCAATAGGAAGACGTTTGTGTGCTTGTAATTCCAGAACATGACAAAGAAACATTCCTCATATTGTTAAAATGTTGTGGCCAGAATTGTTACTCAACAGAAAAGCTCAGAATGAGGTCAAACGCTGTGATTAATGCCATTGTAATTAATTGCTGGAAATTCCAGTTTTCAACATCACTGAAAATCACTGCAATACCACGCTGCATTGCAGCAGGTACAAGTCAGAGAAACACAACTCTGGTGTTTCTTTCTGAAATATTGAGTTTTTATGCCTGTGATTTGTGTCTTTCTAATACTGAACGTTGAACTGGGGCAGATTGGACTCTTATATTATCAAAAATGGACTCTCATATTACCAAAAACATAAAAGCTTTTAATAACTTAAGTTCTTTGTTCTTTTAATTGTAGGTTTTCAATGCAAAAACAGCAGAGCTTCTCAGTCACCATCAGGTTGAGATTAAACAGAGCTTTCCTAAAGAGGGGTGAGTATCGTGTCCTTTGTGTTGACACACACTGGTTCAATGGGGCAATGGATTATGCAATATAGTAAGAGTACAACTTGTGATTCAAATCATAAGTTCACTATTGGCTCATACTGTTATTCTAGATGAGCTGAATGGGATTTCTTCCATTCACATTGATAGCAAAGACGTCAGCTGTGTCATGCCCAGTGTGCTATATTTAAGAATCATGCAAATTTCATGTGGCTGGTTGGAGTGAGAACCAGGGTTATTTTAGTATCATTGAGATTCTATTATAGTTTTTAATCTTATTTTCTTTGTTCATTTTAGTTTTAAATGGAGTTGTAGTCATTTTATGTCACATTTCTTAGTGTTTTTTTTAAAGTGCCCCTATTATGGATTTTTGAAAATTACCTTTCACATTTCTCAGGCGAGGTGAGGTGCATCTTAAACAAGCCTAGTGTCTCTCAAAAGAAAGAGTCGACTCTGAATTATTGAAATGAGTCGTTTTTGAAACGAATCCCAAGCCATTTCATGTTGACGAAACATTAGTATACAGATGTGAAAATGCAAATTCATTCTTTGCCACTAGGTGCTGCTTTTGGAGTGTTAAAAATAGCTGTTTCCCCGGTAACGGCTGTACACAAAGCAGCACTGTGCTCACCACTGATCTTTATGCCATGGTCTGTCTGAATACTCGATTCTGATTGGCTGGCAGGTGTTGATTAAATTCGTTGAACTGCACAGTTAGTTCCAGGTCAGTTTAATCACGTTCTATATTAATGCGCTTCCTATAAACATTGGTAGCCATAGTAACATACAGTTACAGTTGAATAGTAATACAGGGCGAAAATAACAGTCATTTTTATCGTTCCGGTCAAATATTGCAGCGCAAATATTGTTAACCTCTTTAATATGTGAATGCTGGCAAATGACCATGACATAAACGGGATAATCAACGGCTAGCTGTGCTCCACTGCGCGTCGGGTGGTTCTTCGCCTCCACGTCGTGCATTCAAATCATTTAATGCACAGCTAGCCGTTGATTATCCCTTGTTGGCTCCCTTCCTGATTTTTACATGTTTTGCATATGTCACACTTAAAATATTCAGATCATCAAACAAATTTGAATATTACACAAAAATAATGCAAGTAAATACAAAATGCAGTTTTTAAATGATGATTTCATTTATTAAGGGAAAAAAGCTGTCCAAACCTACCTGGCCCTACGTGAAAAATTATTTGCCCCCTCCTATTAAATCATGAAAGAACAGTGATTAACCACATTATTTTAGAAAGCTGAGTTAAATTTCACTAGCTAAACCTGATTACTGTCAGACCTGTTGAATCAAGAAATCACTTAAATAGAACCTGTCTGACAAAGTGAAGCATGCTTAAAGAGCAACACATCATTCCGCAAACTTAAGAAATTCATAAATGGATGAGAAACAAAATAGTTGACACGTATCAGTCTGGAAAGGGTTATAAAGCCATTTCTAAGGCTTTGGGACTCCAGCAAACCATGGTCAGAGCCATTATCCACAAATGGAGAAAACTTGTAACAGTGGTGAACCTTCGCAGGAGTGGCTGGCCTACCAAAATTACTCCAAGAGCACAAAGACGACTCATCCAGGAGGTCATAAAAGAACCTAGAACAACATCTAAAGAACTGCAGGCCTCACTTGCCTCAATTAAGGTCAGTGTTCATGATTCAACGATAAGAAAGAGACTGGGCAAAAACAGCAGCATGGGAGAGTTTCAAGGCAAAAGCCATTGCTGACCAAAAAGAACACAAAGGCTCGTCTCACATTTGCCGAAAAATATCTTGATTATCCCCAAGACTTCTGGGCAAATATTCTGTGGACTGATGCGATAAAAGTTTAACTTTTTGGAAGGTGTGTGTCTCGTTACATCTGCCGTAAAACCAACACAGCATTTCATAATAAGAGCATCATACCAACAGTCAAACATGGTGGTGGTAGTGTGATGGTCTGAGGCTGCTTTGCAGCTTCAGAACCTGGATGACTTGCCATAATTGATGGAACCATGAATTCTGCACTCTATCAAAAAATCCTGAAGGAGAATGTCCGGCCATCAGTTTGTGACCTCAAGCTGAAGTGAACTTGGGTTATGCAGCAGGACAATGATCCAAAACACAGCAGCAAGTCCACCTCTGAATGGCTGAAGAAAAACAAAATGAAGACTTTGGAGTGGCCTAGTCAAAGTCCTGACCTGAATCCTATTGAGATGCTGTGGCATGACCTTAAAAAGGCGGTTCATGCTCGAAAACCCTCCAATGTGGCTGAATTACAACAATTCTGCAAAGATGAGTGGGCCAAAATTCAGTAACAGACTCATTGCATGTTATCGCAAACGCTTGATTGCAGTTGTTGCTGTTAAGGGTGGCACAACCAGTTATTAGGTTTAGGGGGCAAGCACTTTTTCACACTGGGCCATGTGGGTTTGGATTTTGTTTTCCCTTCATAATAAAAAAACTTCATTTAAAAACTGCATGTTGTGTTTACTTGTTATCTTTGATATTTAAATTCTGAAACATTAAAGTGTGACAAACATGCAAAAAAAAAAAAAAAATCAGGAAGGGGGCCAACACTTTTTCACACCACTGTATATAATGACTATCAGTGGTGCTCACAAACACTGCTTTAAATGAATTCGACCAATCACCGCAGATTAGCGTCACGCAAACGAGGGGTTTGGAAAAATGAATTGAGCAAATAAGGTAAAAATAAATGCATATTATAAGAAAATGAAAGTGTTTTTTGACCTTGCATGCATGTCAACCTGTTGTTGGGGACTCCCAAAACCAAAATACGAACCTTTCATAACCCATAATAGGGGCACTTTAATGTCTATAATGTATGTCTAAAACTGAAATAAAATGTAATAAAAACTATATAGACTCTATATAGTTTGTATTAAATTTTATTTTAGTTTTAGTTATTTTAGTCAAGTCAAGTCACCTTTATTTATATAGCGCTTTTACAATGCAGATTGTGTCAAAGCACTTAACAGTATCAAATTGGAGGTTTGGAGATTTTAGTGGAACAAGTATAAATGAAACTAAAGGAAAATAAGAAAATTGTATAAAAAAATTTATGTATTTCTTATTTTGTTTCACTTAAAGTTTATTTATTTCAAATAACAAAACTGTTTATGGTTTTAGTTTTAGTTAACTATAATAACCTGTTAAAAATGATTTATTGTCTTCCCTCAGCTGGGTGGAGGAAGATCCAAAAGAGATTCTTCAGTCTGTGTATGAGTGCATGGACAGAACCTGTGAGAAACTGACCCAGCTCAACATTGACATCTCGAACATAAAAGGTAACAAGACTACTTGTTATTTCTCCATTCACCTGCTATTACGTGCTCATGGTTGTTTATTTTTATTTCTTCACATTTTAATCTGTCTGCAGCTATTGGTGTGACCAATCAGAGGGAAACCACCCTTGTTTGGGACAAGGAAACCGGAGAACCACTTTATAATGCTATAGGTAAATATTATTACCATCATATTATACATGCCCAGGGGTAGCCTGGCCATCTGGAGCACTGGGAGTTTTCCCGGTGGGCCACTGAACAATGTTCCTGCACGGCCCACTTGAGTCGAAATTATTAATCTATTTAGCGTGCTCAGGCTCAGTGTAACAGTGCTCGTCAATGACAAAATGATTGAAATGGCCAATCAGATCAAAGAAGGTTGGATTGATATTGTTCATATAAGCTGAGCAGGCATTCATGCACAACACTGTTGAACACTTGAAGAATGTACAGGTGCTTACATCTTACTTCTCAATGTTATTTATGTTATATATAATTGTCACACGATGTAATTCCTCATTGTGTGTAACGAGCAATGACAAGGAATCATAGCCATTTTCAGCATATCAGACATTGTGAATGTTACTTGGCTTTTGTGGTAGCCTTTTGGTGATTTCACTTGTCTAAGAAAATGATTCATAGAACTCAAAGTAGGAGAGTTATCATCTTTAGAGTTGGCTTTCACTCAAGTGTGTCGTTGTTTGGACTGTCATATATTAAAATAAAAATATTTTTTGTTTACAATTAGTTCACATGCATTGTTTTATTGGAAATAAGTGTTCTTATTTCTCTCTCTTGGACAAGACAAATTCAAGTGTCATCTTTGAGAAAAGACCAGGGTTCATGAACTGCAGCCATTTGATTTTGGGTTTGTCCTTTTTTAGGTCTGTGCTTTAAAGGAAGCATCCAGTTAAAGGGTTAATTTGCCTAAAAATGATCAATCTGTCATCATTTACTCACCCTTACATCATTTCAAACCCATGTGGCCATTCAAACCCATTTTTCATAAAATTTAAAAATAATTTTTACACACTGTTCCACAGGGGATTAGCACCATAAGCAAGCACCAGTTCACAAGAAAAGCACCATAAAGACAGTCCACATGACTTCTGCACTATATTCATATAATCTTTTTGTTACATGGGCTGATTTTACGGTGTAATTCAACTTTAGAGACGAGTGAAAATTCTTCTGTTTGCCATGTACATCAGAAAAGAATAGGCAAATTTTAATTTAAAGATGTCAGTCATTCATGTTAATGATAAGCACAAAAAATTATTTTTATTTCAATTAAAACATTTTAGTAAGTGGTGTTAAAAAATTGCTCTGCGCATGAGCTGGTGTGTTGGGGATCAGGTGTGGTGGGCCGCTCTATGCCAGAAAGTCCAGGGAAACTTTTTAGTCCAAGTCCACCCCTCTATATGACCATTGTTTAGTATATGAGTAATCATATCTTCTGCTTTACAGTCCAGAATTAAATAACCAAATAATTCCTGATTTGTTTCGATGTTTAGTTTGGCTTGATCTGCGGACCCAGTCAACGGTAGAAAGGCTCATAAACAAAACTCCAGGCAGAAACAAAAACCATCTTAAGGTGAGAGTGCCCGTGTGTCCTTGTAAATAAGACTGAAATTATCTTGAACATTTGCATCCACAATCCATTATTATGTTTAACAGTTTTCAATGTCAGATAGGAAGGTTTTTTTTTTTTTAAATCCCCAGGAAATGAAAATTGAAGTTTTAGCTGAAGTCTGGCTATTTTAGCTCTGTCCCACCCTGATTTCTTGTTTCAAACAGAAATATATCAAATCATTGGAGGCAAAGTTGCACTTATCAAGCCACTTCAAACTATACTCAGGTTATTTTTTTTATTTCTGTTATTGTACACAAAGTTGGCAAAACTGAATAAATATTTGTACTTCTCTTGCCTCATACAGCACAAGACTGGCCTACCCATCAGCACATACTTCAGCGCAGTGAAGCTACGCTGGATGATGGATAATGTTGAAAAGGTCCATGAAGCTGTGCTCTCTCACAGGGCCATGTTTGGAACAGTGGACTCCTGGCTTATCTGGGTAAGAGCAGTGGCAGTGAGTTTTCTCTTCTGTATCTCTATAATGTTTGTGTATATGTTTTTTGAATTTTAATGGTAAAAGAAGAAATCAGTGCATAGCTTAGGAGCAATCCAAGGTTTTTAGACTGCTTAAAATAAAGTCAAGCACTTGGTCTTGGATTGAATTCAGATGCTGTAATCCAGTGGTTCTCGACCACATTTCTGAATACATTTTGTATGTCCTCTTAATCAGCTCATACATTTCAGGTCTTTTAAGAGTTTCTACTAATGTGTTAGACAAAAATGACATTAGAAATGTGCAGTGTTGAGGGGGCTCCAGGAACATTGTTGGGAACCACTGCTCTAATCAGTATGAAGTGATCATGATGTAAATATTTGAACTTGTTTAAATAATCTGTGATAACCCCTAACTTTCAGTGCCTGACGGGAGGGAAGAAGGGAGGTGTTCATTGCACAGATGTAACCAATGCCAGCCGGACAATGCTCTTCAACATTCACACAATGGACTGGGATCCAGAGCTCTGCAAGTAAGTACAAATTTGCATACATACAGTTTTATATACATTTTTCTTGCCCAAAGCTTATTTGCATATGCAAATGTCAAAAAGAATGTTGGATACTCCACCCAAAAAATGAAAATTCTATCATCATTTACTAACCCTCATGCCATCCTAGATGTTAATCAGCGTGTTCTGAAACAAACCTATAGGTATTTTTTTTTTTTTTTTAAACGTTTTAAAATCGTTTTTCGCTTCTGAACACACCTGGGTTCGCTCGGCATAAATGTCAGCACGTTTGTGAAGCGTAATGCCTGCATGTTGTGAAATTCCACTGAAAAGTGATGGCTTTCATGTCACTTCTCACATCAGCTTGAAAACACATTTACGTCACTCTTCACAATACTCTCCTGAACCTGTGTGTGACCGTTGGCTGGAAGCAATGGTAAAAAACTTTTAAAATATGCTATTTTTCTTTCACGCACCTTTTGAGTAAGAAGATTTTTGTTCATAGACTTGGGTCATATGGATTACCATCATGTTTGTTTTGTGTGGTTTATGAAGCGTAAACTTTGAGGGTTCAATTCACTTGTTTGAGTTCATCTGAAGAATTCATACATTTGGAATGACATGATAGTGAGAGAATTTATGAGAGGATTTTCATTTTGCATTTGGAGTATCCCTTTAAGACTGGGATACACTACATGACTTTTAAAATCTACCCTACACATTACACACTTGACAATTTGTGAATGGTTACAGAGAAAAACTGACCATCATACACTGAATGACAGACTGTCACACACTACCAAATTTTGAAGTTATTTCAAACACAACAAACTCACTAAGAAACATGCACCTCATTCATTGCTAGGAGACAAATGAAAACAATATTGTTCTAAAATCGGCATCCTTAGACATCCTCTGAGTCTGTGCCCATCATACACTGTGATTTTTATTGATTATTTATTATTTTATCTCTTTATAAAATCTGTCAGCTCTGCCTAAAATATGCAGACTGGTGACCAAACTGCTAATCGGGGCAAAAGTCGTGTAGTGTATTCCAGCCTTTACCGTTGTTAAAGATTTATTCATAACGTATATTTCTTACATGTATAACAGATATTTTGATATACCAATGGAAATTCTGCCAAAAGTGAGAAGTTCTTCAGAGATTTATGGTTTAATGGTAAGTGTTTGACCCCAAAGAGAATTTCTTTCTGTACTTCTGTTACATAATGCATTGGTCGGTTTCTGTTGTGATAAATTGACAAGAGAAATGATCTTTGCTCCAGAGCAGTGTCTGTCAAACAGTAACTGTACATAAACAATCCGCAACTCCAATAACAACTTTCCATCCAAAGTTGAATTTTGCTGTAAAGCAGTCATTTAACCCTTAGGAGATTTTAGTGTGTCCCTCTTTATCATGATTATATTTTGTGTCCTATGATCTCTTTGGGCTGACTGATAGAAAATCAGCTCTAATCTGGTGAGTATCTCTAGCTGTCATGTCTGGGAAAACTTTGCTGTCATGTTGTCGTCACAGAAGTTGGTGCATTTCCAATATGGAGCAAACATTCTTTTCATATTTTTGTTGTAAGTGCATTTTATATATTCCTGAGTTAAGGTCTTATTGGAAATGTACCGGATGGTGATCTTGTCACTGTTTTTCATTGTGTTTTGGCTTGACGCTCAATGCACTGCCTGTCCTTCCCAACAGCTCTTGGAGTCATGTGAATTTTCTCATTTAGTTCTCTGGCTATGGTCCTCTTCTTTGTTGCCTTTTTTCTTCTTTATTCATTCACTATGGCTGAAGCCACACCATCTTGAGTTGCAGTGATGAAAAGCTTTTAACACGCTTCGAGTCACTGATTCTTCTTTTTTGTGGAGTATGTTTAGAGCAGATACTTGCAGCACACCGCAGCAGATGATTTGCCAAAGATTCTCGTGTCCACTAAAGTATTAGAATTGATAATTATTAATCTGACTCAAGTGTTTGAGTTCTGGCTTTAAGCAGGGGGCTGTATAATGCATGTTAATTATTACATTCTTTTGTATATTATTAAATTCTTCCCCCAATGTTTTACTTTTTAATATTCTTTTTTTTTTCTTACAGAAATCTGGCCCTTTAACTGGTGTCCCCATATCAGGGGTAAGATTAGATTATTTTTTAGAAAGATTACTTTGTCTTTCTGTCTTGCTCCCTAAGTTGTGTATGTGTAAATATAATTATTTTGTTGAGTTGGACAATTAAATCATAATGCATATAAAGTAGAGTGTCTTCAGATCCTCAAAAATAATACAGAAAATAACAAATACTTTCTGATGTCCTTTTAAAGTGACTTTACTTCTGTTTACAGTGTCTTGGTGACCAGTCTGCTGCGCTGGTGGGACAGATGTGTTTCAAGGACGGACAAGCCAAAAATACGTATGATTTTGTTTTGTTAATCTGTCTTCTCAGTTCCTCATAGCCTAATTTGTCAACATGCAAAAATGTGCACTTTGACTAAATGAAAATGTTGTGATTTTGTACATTTGATCACAATGTGTAACTTATTTAAGTTTTTTATTTACAGTTATGGGACTGGTTGTTTCCTGCTGAAAAACGTAGGAACAAAGGTATTCAACATACTTAAAGCTTCAAAAATATATATTTTTAACATTTAATCTACATTGGATTTTTTTTTTATATCTTGAAGCCTGTAATGTCGGACCATGGACTCCTGACAACGGTCGCATATAAACTAGGGCGTGACAAGCCGGCCTGCTATGCACTAGAGGTAATGTTGTTGAATGTTGACATTGTTTATTACGTTATTATGTTCCTGGCAGATTATTTCTCACTAAAGCAATGTACATGTTTTGTTTAGCTATTTCATTCCACTTTCAAAAACATGAAAAGCCTATTAATTTCTCATAATTACTTTGTGATTTAGAGTACCCAATACTTTACTCTTGCTCAACTGGAGTTTTTCTTTTCTAGGGTTCAGTTGCCATTGCAGGGGCAGTTGTGCGTTGGCTACAGGATAATCTCGGAATTATCCAAACCTCTACAGAGCTAGGTGTGTTTGTGTAAAGGTTATATTTATACCTGATGGAAGAGCATTTAAGCCAGTTTTGGAATATTTCATTTTAAACATTTCACTTTTCACCCCAGAGAAACTAGCTGCTGACGTTGGCACATCATATGGCTGTTATTTTGTCCCTGCGTTCTCTGGATTATATGCGCCATACTGGGAACCAAGCGCTAGAGGGTTAGTGACTGATACATCCATTTGAAAGATCATTTTCAGTTGATGTAAGCAATGTAGAAACACTAAAGCCTGAGGAGAATGAGCATTGCATTAAAATCCTATTGTGAATTTCATAGTGAGTTTATTATTTGAAGCCCAGTTGTTATTACATGTGAAATGTACAACATTGAACCTCTTGTTTTTTTTTGCTTACAACAGAATCATCTGTGGTCTAACGCAGTTCACCAATAGGAGTCATTTGGCTTTTGCAGCACTTGAAGCTGTCTGCTTCCAGACACGAGAGGTATCCCTTCATGAATTGGCCTCTGCATGATTATACGTTCTTATTACATGGCTGTCTAAAATAATTGATTCTGAATATTAACTGTTGTCAAAGGACTTTTGTGTTCTATGCAAATTAATAAATGATTTCAATTCAAATCTTTATTTCATATTAATTTATTTTATAAATAGCTAAATGTATATTATACTGCTTATTACACATCTATCCAATTCGTTTCCTTATCACCCTGTTGAGGTTATTTTACAGGGTCAGTTTGCTGTATATAATTATTTTTACAGTCTTAAGGATAGAGGTGCTTTTTTGAGTATGTCACAAATAAATTAGTGACTATTTAAAAAAAAAAAAAAAATTTTTAGGATGCTAAAGGATGCTCAAATTTGTTTCAGATTCTGGATGCAATGAACCAGGATAGTGGTATTCATCTGTCACAGCTCCAGGTTGATGGAGGCATGACGTCCAACCGGTTACTGATGCAGCTGCAGGCCGACATACTGTGTATCCCAGTCGGTAAGATGCACATTTTCATCTTGTCAGTCTTTATATGAGGATGTACATAAACACTGGTGTAAATGGATTTTTACTGGTGTTTGCAGATGGGCAGATATGTGATGTAATTTGTATTTATTTACAGTAAAGCCATCCATGCCTGAGACCACAGCTCTGGGTGCTGCCATGGCAGCAGGAGCAGCTGAGGGGGTCAGTGTGTGGAGCCTAAATCCAGAAGATCTCACTGAGGTCACTTCAGAAAAATTCGAACCTCAGATCAACCCAGAGGGTAATGGAATCTAAAGTGCACCACACACCAATTCATAATTAATGTAAATTGTATGAACCATATGCATTTTTTGTTGCATGCCACTTGCTGAGATTATTAAATTTGCAACATGGTTCAGTGTAATACTGAAAAACTTTATGGATTCTTGCAGGCCATAACATTGTGTTCATGATTAAAGGAATAGTTCACCCAAAAATTAAAATTCTGCCATTAATTACTCGCCCTCATGTCGTTACAAACCTGTAAGACCTTCGTTTATCTTTGGAACACAAATTGAGATATTTTTGATAAAATCAGAGAGTTCTCTGACCCTCCCATAGACAGCAAGGATACTACCACGATCAAGGCACAGAAACGTAGTAAGGACATCTGTAAAATAGTCCATGTGACATCAGCGGTTCAACCATAATTTTACAAAGCAGCAAGAATTATTTTTGTGCGCAAAGAAAACAGTAATAACATAATTTATTCAACAATTCTTCTCCCCGAGGTACCGACTTCTGCCATTTTGGAGAGTACCCCAGAACATAATCAATGTAATGTGCGTTGTTCACGTTCAGTAGATAGCGCTCGCATGCTGAACGTAAACAACGCTGATGTTTTGTGCTCACCGAGCTTTGGATGGCATCGTTCACAGCGTTTGTTTTAATCAAGCAAAACCTGCTAAGTGTGAACACACCCTAAATAAAGTTGCAGATGAAACTTGAGTTTTTTGTTTTCCTCTGCACAGAGAGTGAACTGCGATATGCTCGCTGGAAGAAAGCTGTTCAGAGGGCTATGAACTGGGAAACCACAGAACCAGTCAACAATGGAAATGGTGTGTTTATTTATTTATTTATTTATTTATTAAATTAATTTTTTGGATTTAACTCAATTAACCAATCAATCAACTAATCAGAGAAACACCTTATACAAATGCAAATAATAAAAACAGAAAATGGTTTAATTATGTTCTTATTTTATATTTAAATTGGTAAAAAAAAAAAAAATTAATCATGCATGGGTTTTTATTTTTATTTTTTAAAATCTGAACCTTTTTGCTCATGTGTGTTCCATTAACAAAAAAACCCCGAACAAACAAGACAAAAAAACAAAAACAAAAAAACAACAATTTCAACCAGGCCCACAAAAGTTGTCAAAGACTGATGTAGGTTAGTAGTAATTAATAACCAGAGGTATTGACCCAGAATGTCCAAAGTCAGGGGGAATGGATGTTTTGCAAGTGTATATATATGTAATTTTTTTTTTTTTGGCTTAGAGAGGTACAAAGTCCTGTTTCTGTTTCTTTTTTTTCTGCAAAGTTATTGATTATCTGGTTCAGGTAGAACTAAACTCTAAAGTAAATTAAATCTCCAGGAGAAGGAAATGTTTTTTTTTGGTTTGACAATCAGTAGTTACTTAATTGTCCCACTTGTTTTCTCTTTCTTTCCACTGTCTTGCGTAACATGGACCTGTGTTCTGGACAACCAACAGAGGAGACTAGTATCTTCAGTAGTGTTCCCTTGGGCTTTTACATTCTGGGTAGCATGTTTATGTTAATTGGAGCAAAGTACATTGCAGGTCAGTGTGAGAGCGAGTGAATGAGAGATGACGAAAGAGACAGATGCATGTTTTGTATGTGTGTCCTTTAAGTCCATTGGCCTGAGAGAGAGTGGTGAACATGAGCATGTGTATAACAACCACTCATTAGTTTTCTTGTAGTAGTGTGAATGAATGGCGTAGAATAGCATTTGATGTGAGTCTGTAAGGAGGAAATTATGGAACAGGTCCCGTGCGTGATGGGATTTACTCGAAAAACAAATATCTACAGTTACCAATTTTTGATCAATTGGAGAGTGCTGTGTTACTGATGGCTATAAACATACGGCTTGGTTTGGTGAAATTGGTGGGGAAAAAAGGTACCTGTTCTAAGAATCTCCCTGTCTGTCTCAAACTTATTTTTGCTGTCACTTCTATTCAGTGTTGGTTTTGCCCTTTTCACAGTCTCCTCTTCTCTTCTCTTCTCATCCAGTGTCACACTATATCAAACATTTGTGTGCTTGCTGAAAACGTCTCTGCTCATCAGTTGAGCAAACATATTGTAGTTTTTGCTGTTTTAACATTCCTTTTTTTTTTTTTCCCCTCTTACTACAGCAGGGCAGAAGTAGACTTGAACCTTACTGCATTTCAGAAGATGGAAGATGAAGTCATTAGAAGGTCCATGGCTTACCCCTTCACAATCAAGATGTGCTGTAGTGGCCTTGGCACAAGACATTCCAACTGAAAGAGTTGTTAATGCTTTCTGCAGAAATGGTACCTCAAAATGATAAATTAAGACCTTTCTGGCCACGTAGCAGGAAGTTTATTGACCATATCTGGTATGATGAAATCATTATTTCTCATGTCCTCATTATTGTAGTTTCCCCACACTATTCTCTAGAAGCAGCTCCTTACTTTAACGCTGAAGCTGCTGTGGCTTGGTGTTTCTGGTATTTTTCATGTACAGTACATTCTAATGGAATTGTCAATCTCTTGGCTGTGCAAATCAGTCATTGTCAAATTTTCTATATTTTTTTTAATGGCACTAACAGTCACAGATGTCAACAGATGTGTGTCTGTGTATGGTGGTTTTAGTTTGAAGTTTGAAAGAGCAAGACGTACTATTAGTACAATTTAGTTACTTCTCAAACCTATTCAGGAGAGTTTTAGTGCACTTTATAATGTATTATGCTGTTGTGTAACAGCAAGGGAACTGTACAATCTCATGTACATAATGTGGTGTTTTTCCTCCTCTTCTACAATTTCATATGCCTGTTGGAAACGTTTGCCATTTTGTTGACAAAAATACTGTGCGTAGAAATCAAGTTAACCTGTCCAAAACACTGTGGCCCTGCTTATAGAAGTCGCACTACTGCATAGCTTCTGCCTCATATAAGAGACCATTAAACAGGATGTCACTTGAGCAGTATGGAATCAACATCTGAACAATTACTGACGAGGTCTGCGTAACTATATTTGAACAAACATACTGTTTTGTTATCAATTGTTTTGTCTTATATTGGGTCAAGTCACTGTAATTTAATCTCTGAAATTGTGCATGTAAATTACATTAATGTGCAGCTCAAGGGAGCAAAGATGTTCAAATATAAAATTAATTTGACCTAAGTATTTCCTTTCAGTTCCAGCAACTGGTTTCTGTTTAGATATGTAACCTGAACTTGAAACGAAATAGTTGACACCTGATTTTTCTATCATACTTAATGTCTGTGTAACGAAATATCACAAGTTCCATGACAATGAAGAATTTATGAACAGATGTAAACACATAAACAGAAGCGTTTTTTTTATTGTTATTTGCTAAATTTAATAATACAGTTGCCAATTTAGTGGTTTTAAAAAGCCAATCTGTTTTGTGATAAGCACTTGTATAATGTACTCTGAATGGTACTTCCTTAATTTGTCTTTGATTTGCATCCATGAATACTTGAAATGTGAAATAATGTTTAAAAACTTGATTTACAAAAAGTAGCCAGTATTAAACTTAAGTAATTTATTTTCTTCATTGTATGTGACTTTGATGGTTGGATGTGTTATGCTTACTTACACGAGTTAAATCTGGGTTGTAAAAGTTAGTGAGTGATGCTGTGCTGTTCATTACAACATCATCTTGCATTTCAGTTCTTTCCCCAGGATTTCAAGTAAAATTTTCATCATTCAATTTTCCGTTTCTTCAGTTTTAGTGTACTTCACTGTCTTGAAACTGCTTCCGGGGATTAAAACAAAAGTATGTTTAGTCTGTCAACATGCCAGACATTGTATATCGTCCAGTTAAATTCAAGAAACAATTATGTTTACTTTAAGATAAGATGGACAAAGGTGGACTTGGCCTACTAGCAACTTTATATCAGTATATTTCGGTTTCACGTGATTATGTTGCGCAGGTCTGGAAACCACATTTGCGCTTTCGCTGTTCTAGTGAGGACAGTATTACTTTGCTCTTACAGTATCTGCAGCAGTCGTTTATTTTAAGTTATATACATGCCATACGTGTTGTAATTATGAGTGAATTCACGACCTTCACTGAGGGAGAGTTCTATGAGGGGCATTTTGACTCCCGAGCTTATGTGAAGAGTTTTTATTCCTGCTCCAGTGGTCACGCTGACGAGAAGAATTACCTTACTTTCGTTTTGAGATGCCTCAGCAGAGTTTTCTCGGCGGGTAAGCGGTCCCTATCAATCGAGTCGCTAAGTCTGACTGTTCTATTTTTCCTAAATAATTTTGACACAGATGTTTGTTTTAAAGGAGAACATAAAGGCAAGCGGCTGATAGATGTGGGCAGTGGACCATCTATCCACAGCGTCTTGAGTGCGTGCGAACATTATGATGAGATTGTGCTGTCCGATTTTGCAAATAACAATCGTAGAGAAATTGAAAAATGGCTGAAAAATCAAGAAGGGAGTTTAGATTGGAAACCTATATTGCAGTACGTTTGTGAACTGGAGGGGAAAAGGTAATTATATTTCTATATTGTATATTGGGTGTTTCTTATGGTAGGCTATTTCCGCCACGGAAAGAAAATAAATTTTAAAAGGGTAAATTAATTGCGCATTTGTCTTCCCTCAGAATTTACATCTTGCATTTTTTTACGGTTTTCCCCTCCCCTTTCTGAAATCTGAGTTTACAGTTTTACTCACATTTACATATTGCAGTTTACATTACAACTTAACTTTCTCTGCTTATTGTAGAGTTTATATCATTTATTGTTTATATTTATATAAAAGTTTCTCAGAATTACAAAAAGTCGCAATTACGCTTTTTTTCGTGGCGGAAATGGGCTTCCATACTTGACTTTAGAAAAACACTCTCAGGTATAATTGCTTAGTAGCATTGTATGACAAAGGAAAGTTGCCCTTTTTTTCCAGAGCAGTGTCATTTTTCCATTAGCCTACATATCAAACTATATTACATTCCTCTGGTAGAATGAAATGTGCAAATTACATTACTTTGAATTAAAATGCAAGCGCTTGGTAAAACTGTAAAGTTAAAGAAACACCCATTTATAAATATGACGGAGCGTACATTTTTATACACTTAAGACCCTAAAACATTTATTTGCATTTTGTTCTAAATTGTTTATATTTCAATTAATCTTTGTTTGAACTATGGCAGCCTGTCTGATTTGGAGGCCACACTGAAGCAACGAGTCAAGAAAGTTTTAAAATGTGATGTCCGGTTGGAGAATCCATTTTATCCACACACACTGGAACCAGCTGACTGTGTCATTACATCTCTGTGTCTGGAAGCAGCGTGTAAAGACATTCAAACATACTGTCGTGCTTTACATGGGCTGACCGAACTTCTGCGTCCTGGTGGACTTTTGGTCATGATAGGTGTTCTGGGTGAGAGCTTCTACAAGGTGGATGAACAACTCTTTTCTTGTCTTAGACTGAGTCGGGATGGTATTGAGGAAGCGCTCAGAGGTTTAGGCCTCTCAATCCAGGAGTTTAATATACTGCCTGCAGAAGACAGAGAGAACAACTCTGTGTCTGACTTTGAGGCCATTTTTCATCTTGTAGCTAGAAAACCCTCTGAGTGAAAGCTAATGCACACCAAAATAATCCCTTTTTATAGCCCAGGATTTTTCTGCTTATTAATAAATCCACTGTAGAAGATTTGGCATTTTAGATGAGCATGGAATGCATAACTCTTGAAACTTTAAATGTGTTTCATAATGTAAGGATTTTTTAAAAAAAGGTTATTTTGGTTCAAATGTTCACTTTTTTAAAATACGATTTTTGAATTAATAAACATTACTATGAAATCTATTTCATTATTTCCATTCTTTACACAAAAAATACAAAAGAGAGTTTTGTCTGTGCACTTGGGGAATATTTCATCCAAACATTCCTCACTATGAACCATTTTAATATCTGCAAAGCCACACAACATATACGTGAAACAAAAGAAATAAACCAAGACCAAGCTTGTATAGTATTGTACAGTATGACTCCATGTCATGAAATCTGTTTTATATCGAAGTAAGTGTTTCAAATGGAAAATTAAAACAAATGAACTGCAAATGATTGGTTCTTGCTCTGTAGCACAAATCTGTGACTCTCATAAGACTTCCACACAAATGCTTAGTCATTCATTGATTATAATACTTTATGGCCTGCTTGTCCCCATGATATATTACAGATTAACCGATTGCTGTTTGTTTTAATTTAGTTTTAGAGCAAGTTTTTTTTCCTCAAGATTAAACGATTGCTGTTCATTTTAATTTAGTTTTATTTTGATGTATATTCTTATTTAAGGCTAGTTTTGTGGATCAAACGATTCACTAAAAAGATCCAACTTAATCACTACTTCTCTCATGAACAGAAGTCATTTTCAGTAAGCTTCAATATCTGTCTGTTCCTCATAGAATATGGCTTTGGAAACTTGAATTTTTTGAGCCCAAGTCCTTATTCAGTTTAAAAATATTGAAACAGGTGGCCAAGACATTGTTCAAAAGCTCACATTTGTGTTCCATATGGGCATATTTAGAACAGAATAAGGGTAAGTAAATAATGACATATTCATTTTTGGGTGAACTATCCCTTTAAGCAGACTTGTGAAGTCATTCAAAAGTCACTGAACATTCAATATAAAATACTAAAACATCTTTACATTCTGATAGTTTGATATCACAGATAAATAAGGTGGTAGTTCATACAGTAGGCTAAATACAGAAACCTGCTGAACGTTTGTGTATGCAAAAGAGATCCTATATCAAATTTTTGGGACAGATTCAAACATTCTACTATGAATTGACTACTTAATTTCACTATATCTTGAATTAAATGCACTGTTTAATTTTTGTGATACAAGTGAGTGGGGTAAGATGTGTGTAATAGATTAACGGGGTGAGTCTATTTGTCATGTGACCATATATTCACAAAGGGCTAATCATATACAGCTGTTTGCATTTTTCACAGTGTAAAGTTTAACACTTGTTGGTGAAATGCCTATGCATAAGATCATGAAGATTATTAATTGAATCCTTTCTCCCTGTATGCTTTGGGGTTAGCTGTTTAATCTCTCTATGACTAGTGGGACAACTTACCCCGCTCTTCCCTACTTGTGCAGCCCTTATAGAACACTAATGTAGAAAGACCCACTGATAAGAGACTCAGTAATCCTCAGGAATGTGAGATGGTTATGGAAACGATTGATGTTTCAAGCACCATCCTGTTACACAGCAAATTTAAAGAATACATTATGCAAACAATACTGTGCATACAAATTCTATGCAAATATTATGGTCAGTCTGCCATGCAGCTTGGCATTACAGCTGCAGCCAAATGGGACATACAGTCATGGCCAAAAATTTCGGCACCCTTGGTAAATATGATCAAAGTGAAAATTGTGAAACTGTGAAAATTAATCTGCATTGTTAATCCTTTCGATCTTTTATTTATAAAAAATTCACAAAAATTTAACCTTTCATTGGATAATAAGAATTTAAAATTGGGGGAAATATCATTATGAAATAAACATTTTTCTCAAATACACATTGGCCACAATTAATGGCACCCTTTTATTCAATACTTTTTGAAACCTCCATTTGCCAGTTTAACAGCTCAAAATTTTCTCCTATAATGCCTGATGAGTTTAGAGTCAAGTCAAGTCACCATTATTTATATAGCGCTTTTACAATACAGATTGTGTCAAAGCACTTAACAGTATCAAATTGGAGGATAGAGTGTCAGTAATGTATAATGATAAGATTAAACACTCAATTTTCAGTTAAAGGCATTTCATTATTGAATTCAGAGATGTCATTGTCTAGCTCAGTTTAGTTTAAATAGTATCTGTGCAATCAAATCGGCGATAAATCGCTAGAAATTAAGTGTCCCCAACTGAGCAAGCCAGAGGCGACAGCGGCAAGGAACCAAAACTCCCTCTGTGACAGAATGGAGAAAAAAACCTTGGGAGAAACCAGGCTCAGTCGGGGGGCCAGTTCTCCTCTGACCAGACGAAACCCGCAGTTCAAAAGTTTATATTTCTATTTTAATTTTGTTGCAATTTCTAACAATAGTAGTATTATGTAGTTAGGTATTTTAGTTATTTTGTTATTTTTGGTTGATATATCTGGGGATATATCTCTGGGGGTCATCCGGGCGTCCTGGTCTCCGCCGACGATCAGGGCCGCAGACATCACCTCCCGGCGCCGACCCACCCACCATCTGATCGGACACGGACCGAGAAACAGACTAGGAAAGAAACAGACAAACATTAGCGCAGATGCCATTCAACTTACGATGTAACGAGTACATCGTCTGTTATGGGGAGTGTTCCACCTGACAAGAGATCAGAGACCATTCCTTCATCTAGAATCACTCCAGACCCTTTAGATTCCCCGCTCCATGTTGGCGCTTCTTCTCTTCAGTTCACTAGGGTTCAGGTCAGAGGACTGGAATGGCCATAGCAGAAGCTTGGTTTTGTGCTCAGTCACCCATTTTTGTGTTGTTTTGTCAGTCACTTATTGATTTTTTATCTGTTGGTATTTGATAGAATCCATGATGCCATGTGTCTAAACAAGATGTCCAGGACCTCCAGCAGAAATATAGGCCCACAACATCAAAAATACAGCAGTATATTTCATTGTACACATGGGGTACCTTTTATCCCTGTGTTCACCAAACCCATCTTGAGTGTTTGCTGCTAAAAAGCTCATTTTTTAGTTTCATCTGACCATAGAAGCCAGTCCCATTTGAAGTTCCGGTCGTGTCTGATAACCGAATATGCTGGAGATTGTTTTTGGATGAGCTACCAGAATTTTTCTTGAAACCCTCCCAAACAACATGTGGTGATGTAGGTGCTGTTTGACAATTTTTTTTAAAGGTTTTCTGACCCCCCGAGACTCAACTATTTTCTGCAATTCTCCAGCTGTGGTCCTTGGAGAGTCTTTAGCCACTCAAACTCTCCTTCTCACTGCACATTAGGACGATATAGACACACGTCCTCTTCCAGGCAGTTTCGTAACATTTTATGTTGATTGGAAATTCTTAATTATTGCCCTGATGGTGGAAATGGGAATTTTCACTGCTCTAGCTCTCTTCTTAAAGCCACTTCACTAATTTGTGAAGCTCAATTATCTTTTGCTGCACATCAGAAATATATTCTTTGGTTTTTCTCATTGTGATGGATGATTAAGAGAATTTGAGCTTTGTTTTCCCTCCTATTTATATTTCTATGAAACAGGAAACCATGGCTGGATAATTTCAATGTTCATAATCACCCTGGAGTGCTCAAAATTGTAAAAATCAATGGGAATATACTTCAGAGATATTTTACTCATAAGAATTTCTAGGGGTGCCAATAATTGTGTCCAACGTGTATTAGAGAAAAACATTTATTTCATAATGAAATTCCCCCCCCCCCCATCTTAAATTCTTATTATCCAATGAAAGGTTAGATTTTTGTGGGATTAACAATGCAGATTAATTTTCACAGCCTTCATTGATCATATTTACCAAGGGTGCCGATATTTTTGGCCATGACTGTATATTATAACAGATATCCTTTGAGACACTGTGCTCAATGAGAGCATTATTAGGCATGTAAAGAAGCTGTGGCGGCCTATTTCTATTTGAAAACAATCCAATGAAACAAACTCCATGAACATTGTTTCTGTATTTAAATCAACATTTTCTCTATAAAACAAAGATCAGCTTTCTATAAAAGCTTATTTCCACCAAGATTAAAAACATTAAATTACAAAAAAATGGTAATCGCTAATTGTCACAATTTTGACTTTTTCCCTTGCAATTGAAAATTAACATCTGCAAGACAATAAGTCTGCATTGTGAGATTTAAATTCAGAATTGCAAGGAAAAACATCAGAATTCTGAAAAAAGTTGCAATTACCTTTTTTTTATTACTTTGCAGAAACAAGCTTTCATCAAACAAGAATAAAAAAGTAGAAACAACATTTATTAACAGTTGATATTTTATATATAAAATCTAAACTGTGTCAGGTCATTTCTAACATGTTTGTAGGTGCTGCCTGTCCATGTTTACACTGACAAAATACATAAACCTGCACAATAACTGCTGCTTGTCCAAGTCCTGACCGGCTATGTTTCAGTTGAAGTGTTCATGATCAGTTTTCCACCATTATAGACTCATTCGTTATATTTTCCTCATCACCTCCGGAGTCCATTGCCTCCTCCTCCTCTTCACTGAGGGATTCTGCTGCTGTTCTTTTCATCCCTCTCTGTTTAGACAGAGCAGCAGCGTAACGAATGTTGTAAATGTTCCAGTCGCAGCTAGAAAGAAAACAAAGGTTATATTTAAAATTAATCCAGAAAGAAAAACTAACATTGTTTCCTTTTTAGAATTCTGACAAGCTTACAGTTTGGACAGATCATCACTGTGTCTTTGGATGCTCTTCAGCAGCTGCTGTACAGTAGGCAATACAGCCCCAGATCTGAAAATGCAACATGAACAGTCTTACAGTGCTCACCAATAACAGATAAATCACTGCAAAATAAGACATGAAACATTTCTCCTTACTTTTCTGCATGGAAAAACAAAACAGCTGTGAAAGGTGGTGTTTAACAGCCAAAAACTATTGATCATCTTCAGGAGATAAAACTACTTTTTTTTTTTTAGGTGCCATTTTTGCAAAACCCTATAACCAGTGGTATGATAATGTGATATAACAGCTTATTCTGTCTCTATGCATATTATTTGTGCCAAAATGCCAATTTAAGTGCAAAAATGGGCAATTTAAGTACAGCAAATATAACTTAAGAATTCAATAACTTAAAACCACTGTGAGCTCATTCTGAAAAGAGCTATGCTGCTGACCGGTTCTTGAGCTTTTGTCCATGTAGGGTGAGCAGACACTGGGCCCAGCTGAGGTAGAACTGCAGGTGGTTGGACTTTTCCAATGTTGAGGCCACAAAGTTCAGAAGTTTATCCACATACACATCCGGCAGTGAGCTACACACCACTGTAACTGAAATATCAAACAATAATATGAAAATAATTACAACAAAATAATGTATTTTTAATATGACAAGAATATATTTGATCATTTTAAGAGGGAACATACTTTGGTCATAAGGAACCGCCTCCAGAACCTCTCTTATGAGTGGCATTTCATTTAGCCGAAAAGACAGCAAAATGGCCGATGCCCACTCTTTTTTCTTCACCTGCTGCCGTATGCTTGCCGGCGTGACATCCATGTCTAGATCATAGGGGTCAAACACCAGTGAGGCATCAAGAGAGTAGATCAGCAACCCTTCAGTGGAAGCTGCCGCCCAGCTGCGCCCTAAATGGAGAAGTAGGCCAAAACATCATCATTCCGTTCCATATTCAATACAAATATTAGGAAGTCTGGATAAACATTATTTTGAATAGTTAATTATACTGAAATCTCTCTTAGTGTGTTGTGCTGTAAAGACAAAAACTCTACCGGTAGGTGAAAAGCAGAGAGCGCTAACACGGATCTCTGGCTTAAATCGTCTGGAGCTCATATCACCTGACAGACGAGGAGAGACAGGCATGAGAGTCGCATGCAAAAGTCAGTATACATTATATATGCAATAATACATTCAAAGCTCTTAAAAACAAAATGCTCAGCTACGCTGATTGGCAGGTTTACTAATCAGTGAGAAGTGGACTCACCTCTCTTGACTCCAGGAAGATTGAGCTCCACTCCGTCTCCATCCCCTGTGCCTTCATCCACTAAAGAGAGACTACCAAACTCTGTCATCTTACGCCTGTCGAGGAACTCCTGAGAAAAGAAGAACATGGCAGAATTACTTCATAAGCTAGAGTACAAGAATTATGAAATGCTAATTTAATGAATACTGCATGATAGCACTTGGTTTACAGTTAAGAGCAAAAAATAAAAAATAAAATAATAATAATAGGAAACTCAATTTCAAAGGGTTCGTGAACTGCGTTTTTCTATTTTAAGTTTCCTTAGGTGCACATATAATGTTAGTATGATTTTAACATCAAAAACTGTCACTTTATAGAAATAAGCCAGACCTAAACACTTCATTTAAATAGGTGTATTGTCTTTAAGATTTCAATGTAAACACCCACTGATGTGACTTGGCTTAAATCTCTGCATATGAAATAAGCATGTGTAACTTTTGAAAACTTGTACCATGTTACTCTATTAGAGCTGCCAAGATAAACTAATCATGAAAAATGTTGATTACAGCATTTCTACTTTTATTGCATCAAAGGTTGCAGCTCTGAGAATCGCAGCTGATCACAGTCATGTCTATTGAGTACATGAATGCAATGATCTCGCCACTACAACTCAATTTTTGCACAAAAACTAACCACTTTTAGTCCACTGATCATGTGGCATTTCTCATGTCAAATTGTACTAAAGCATCAACGGGTGAGTCAAAGAGGCAATGATGAAGTAGTAGGTGTTGATTTGTGTTACCTCTATTTTGTAATAAAAACTCAAGTAGAAATTTTAATTTTTCCACATACAATGAAACAAAATTTCATTTTGGTTTCAGTAAAAGCAGGTTTTGGACTAATGAGAATGTTTTGAGTTCTGAAACGTACAGTATACAGATTTTTTAGCACCTTTTATATGTCACAAGATCAGTTCGCAACCCGTTTATTAAGTAAATTATTAGAATACAATCCTAAGTTTTGTGTCAGACTTTTTAATGTCTCTATATGCAGTGAATACAAACAAGTAAGTTTGCTTAATAAGTGTGTGTACCTCCATAGCGTCCAGAGAGAGATTACAGGAGATCTCAAACTTCTTCATCAGAACATGTTCCTTGATGTTATAAATGCACACAAACTTTGACTGCCCACCTGCAAGGATTGATTCACCATCTGCTGAGTAGCACAAGGAGGTGAAGGACCTACAAATCAAATAAGTGATCAATGCCGGTTTCACACACATCTAGGTGCAGGAGTGTAAATTAGGTTTACTGGGGGTAATGTAAATCCAGACAGTTTTTTTTTTTTTTTTTACAAAATAAACTGATAAGAGTTTATGTACATTATCCCACTTATTACAAGGCTACTTGCCACAAGTCAATAATTGGGAACAAAATTCACCACATAAATATAAATAAGGACATAAAATGTGTAAAATAGCATTTAGAAAACTATTTAAAATCTGTTTATCATCATAAATCCATTACAGTGTATAAAATCATTCTGGCAACAATATTTACTTCAATATTCGCTTTAAAAATATATACTTCAACAATATTACCACAGGCCTAACATTAAAACAAGTCCACTGGTTTCACTTTACACTAAACACAGTCGATAACTTAGGTGCAAGTTGGTACATTTGAAGGAATTTGGAGAGCGTTGGTGGTGTGAGATGTGAAAGAAGTGGTATATTATTCAGTGTTGCTAATTACAATGGTTGTTATCAGGGAATAGATCAATAAAAAAAATATGCATTTATTTATTTTTCATTTTTTGTAGCTTACTTTCCCTTGGCAGACTGTTTAGCAGTGATCTTTTCGGTTTCTTTACGGCCCATCTGCAGGTCATGGCGGCCAGCAATAGAGCCAGTCTGTCCTCCAGTCTGAGGGGTCCAGAATGTGATCTCACCATCCAGAGAGGCAACTGCCAACTCCTGACCATCAGGACGATATGTTACAGCGAGTCCTGAATAAAAACAGGTGCCAGACATCTTTAAATAACACATCCATTTCTTTCCAAACCACCTGGTCTATTTCTCTCTAAACAGTTTTACATAAACGGTCACTTTGTGAACTTGCCATCAGAGGTGAGCCGCAAGATCTCTTTGGTCTGCCAGCTGTCCAGCATGTCCCACAGCCGGACTGTTTTGTCCCATGACACACTGGCAAGCACAGACTGGACTGGACTGAAGCACAAGTTGCTGACAGGACCCTCATGACCACTAAGCACCTGCTCCAGCAGTAAAGAGTTACAAAGAACCCAATTACATTTCAAAAGATGTTTGCACTGAAATGATTATTCTTGGCTGAAATGGAAAATGCAAATCTTAAGTTTCATTTCTAGTATTCAACCATTTACAACAATCCATACTGTTTGTTGACAAACTGATAATTATTCACAAAAAACAAGGATATTAAGTGAAAGTGACGTGACATACAGCCAAGTATGGTGACCCATACTCGAAATTCGTGCTCTGCATTTAACCCATCCAAAGTGCACACACACAGCAGTGAACACACACCGGAGCAGTGGCCAGCCACTTATGCTGCAGCGCCCGGGGAGCAGTTGGAGGTTCAAGGGCACCTCAGTCGTGGTATCAAGGGTGGAGAGAGCGCTGTACATTCACTTCCCCCACCTACATTCCTGCCGGACTTGAGACGCGAACTCACAACTTTTAGGGTCTAGAGTCCGACTCTCTAACCATTAGGCCACGACTTCCCACACATTTTACACATTGCACTTATCACATGATCAGAAACAAGCACACTAATTCAGTGGTATCTGACCTCTAGCAGTCGTCCAGTCTGCATGGACCATAGGAAGATCTCAAAAGAGTCTTGAGAACCTGCACACACCAACTCCCCACTACTGTCCACTGCCAGAGAGGAGAACTGAGCCGGTCGTGGAGACGTCATGGTACGGAAGTTCCGGTACCTGAGAAAACAGAATGAGAACAGAGTAAGAATAAAGAGAGAACAGAGTATTCAGCAGTGCAAAATGTGCATAGGAAACATTCTCCTCAAACTATATTTCTACAAGTAAGTGACAAGTAAAGAGAGCTATAAATTGGAGAAATCGGCAAATGATTTTGAGCGGTCTATTTTTTGACTCACAATCTGTGAATTCAACACTCATGTTCTGAACATAGGATCAATAACAAATCAAGCAAACTTTTTTTTATTAGTGATGAATCAAATTGAAGTTTTCATTTAGACCAAAACCAAACCTGAAAATAAAATTTACATCACATTTATCTTCTTAATAAACATATATATATTTACGCATTTATATTATATTAAAGGGATAGTTCCACCAAAAATGAAAATTCTGTCATTAATTACTCATGTCGTTCCAAACCCGTAAGACCTTGTTCATCTTTGGAACTCAATTTAAGATATTTCTGATGAAATGATAGTGTTCACGACAGTACCACGTATGCGTGTGATGCTGCTGACACATTAGATGGTATTCTAACATAGAACCCGGATGCACTGCACCTTATTTGAAAGCAGAGGACGCGTCTGACACTAAAGAGAAGAAATTCTTGAATAAAGTCATTATTTTTGTTTTCTTTGCACACAAAAAGTATTCTCGCAGCTTCATAAAATTAAGGTTGAACCACTGACATCACATGGGCTATTTTAACAATGTCCTTCTGGGTCTTAAACGTGGTAGTTTCATTCCTGTCTATGGAAGGTCAGAAAGCTCTCAGATTTCATCAAAAATATCTTAATTTGTGTTCCGAAGATGAACTAAGTTCTTACGGGTTTGGAACGACATGAGGGTGAGTAATTAATGACAATATTTTCAGTTAATTACTTCAGGGCTGAAGTAATAAATGTCACAGAGGAAACCAAAGCAGGAAGTATTGTGCAACAGTGAATACATTGTTGGAAATGGATAACAGCTGATACCTGTGCAGGTCAAATGCTCTAACAGTGCCATCTAGTGAGGCGCTGACCACCACAAAGCCACTGGAGATGAAGGCAACATCGGTGACACTGCTGGAGTGTTCAGTGAACGTCACAAAACAGAGGCCACTGTTGGTGTTCCACACTTTAACCTGGAAAGCAACAGTTTATCTGTATCTCTCTTATTTATTCCCTTGACAAAAACCTAGTGGTAGAAGACTTACCTTCCCATCATCTCCTCCAGTAACAAGATACTGACCATCAGGTGAATAAGCCAAAGAGTTCATGTTGTTGAAGTGTCCCTGCTGTTTGAACACATAGGACTCACTCTGCCATTCCCAGACCAGCAGCTGGCCCAGACCTTTAACCCAGGACAGAAACAAGGCATTACAGTAAAGGACAGCACACTGTTGTGCTCTGATAAACAAACTGATTGAGAGCAATACCTGAACAGCCAAAGCCAATCCAGTCACCGGTGGGATTCATAGCAATGGCAGAAATCCTCTGATCTGAAATACTAGATGTGAAATTATGCTACATTTCATTTCAATAATCAGAACAGAATAAAGCTATAGCTATGTAGTCACAAACACCTGCGACTAAGACTGAAGATACATTCAAATACACAATACTCTGGTTGTTAGGGCTAGGCAAAAATGTAGCAAACTTAATTTCTTAAAACTCCCGAGATCTTTCACTCTGTATAAAACATTTTTACTGAATTGTCCTGGTGGGATGCACACAATAGAATACACTGTGAACAGTGCAGTCTGATTCACGAAAAATAGCTCTTGACTCCCAGCCCTGCTGGAGGTTTTTGACAAATGCAAGATTCACTGGAAATATATGACAAACCTGAGTGAGTGAATGAGGTCAAATTCTGGCAGTTCATGCAGGTGGAATGCTCCAGATGCGAAACCTGTCACAAGGATGTGTGTTTTCTTGTGGAAAGCTGCAGCTGTCAACTTGTTGAAATCACCCTCCTTGTTAAAATAGTGTCTGCAATAAAAGACAGCTTTAAAATGTTATTACATTTAGTCATTTAGCAGACGTTTTTATCCAAAGCGACATTCAAATAAGGACAATGGAAGCAATCAAATCAGCAAAAGAGCAATGATAATCTAACTGAGACTTGTCATAGCACTTGCATAACGCAGTACACGTGGCAAGTTTTTTTTTTATTATTATAAAATAAATAAAAAGAAAACAGATAGAATGGAAAAAGAATAGAGCAAGCTAGGGTTAGAGGCCTTTTTTTGCTTTTTGTTAATTGTATAATTAATAAAAAGAAAACAAATAGAATACGAAAATAATAGAGAATAGAATTAGAATAGAGAGTGCTAGAGTTAGAGGATCAAATAAAGATGGAAGAGATGTGTTTTCAGCCAATTCTTTAAGATGGCTAAGGACTTGAGTTGGGCAGCTCATTCCACCAGGAGGGAACAGTTAATGTAAAAGTCTGACTACTTTTAATGTAAAGTTATTACAAAGACATGAGAGCATTTGCCATGTTTTATAAACAAAACACTAATTATGGTGTGAATACGTCTTAAGAACAGACCCACAGATTGAAGAAATAAGGATACTTTCAGAGCGGGAAAAACTCACTTGCTCCTCTGTGAATAGCGGACATTTTTGATGCCTTCCACTTGTTTGGGTGCATCTGTGCTTCCTTTAATCACATCTCCTCTGGTCTCTCCATCCTCCCCTATAATTTCCTCAACATCATCATCATCTTCCTCATCATCATCTTTGTTTCTTTCCCCTTCTTCTCTCTTTTTTTTCTCCTCCTCCATCTTCTTTCTCTCAGAGCATTTTGGGCCCTTCCGTAAGCCCTCGAGCTCAGTGTCACTTTCCCATACACATAAAGTGCCATCTTGGCTCACTGTGTACATCTGTGAAAACAAATGAAACAGCTTATGAGTGGCATATGTGAGCACAAGTCATTACAGAAATGCAAAAACAAACTTTACATTCACCCCTGTGCTACACAAATGCAGCAGACACTTTTTTTACATACGTACATCTAAGCTGTCCTTCTCAAAGAAACAGCCCACTATGATGTCCTTGTGACCACCAAGCGAGTAGTAGATGAGATTTGCCCATCTCTCTGCTCCAAAGATCCAGGTGGTCATGTCCTTACTACCAACAGCAAAGCACCTAGTTATTAGCAAAGGAGAGAGAGAGTTTAATCTGTCACATAGTGGTAAAATACGGTTCAGTCATTTCAATTATTCCCACCTGCACTGTTTGCAGTTCATTACATTTCAAACACACAAGGTAATTCATGAAAAAACTCAGGGATAGAGCATCATGTGGGAAACCAGCATTTAAAAATTGTTGATGCATTAAACAAATATTTATACATGCTCTATAAAGTTCCCTAAAAGGAACAGTTAAGCATCAGAATGAGAGTTCAAACAGATGATAAAAACATCAAAATAATCCACAAGCAATCAACATGACTCCAGTCAATGAATAAACATCTTATGAAGTGAAAAGTTACGTGTTTGTAAGAAACAAATCCATCATTAAGACATATTAACTTCAAACTATTGTTTCCAATAAGAAGTCCTCTATTCATAATATTACTTTCTCCAGTGAAAAAGGTGTCTCATCTGAATCAGGAGAAAAATATGCACAGACCAAGCAGTGTTTACAAACCAAAACAGGTCTGAACAAATATGTGGGTGGATTTTGATACGAGACGACAGCGGATGATGTACTTTTTCACTAATGAATCTTATTATATATATATTCAGGACTGTATTTTGGCTAGAAGCATTGTTTTAAAGTCATGTGGATACTTCTGGATTGTGGTGATGTTTTTATTAGCTCTTTGGACTCTCATTCTGACGGCACCCATTTACTGCAAAGGATCCACTGGTGAGCAAATTATGTAATGCTAAATATCTCCAAATCCATTCCCATGAAGAAACAAAGTCATCTACATCTTGGATGGCCTGAGGGTGAATACATTTTGAACTGAACTATTCCTTTAAGAGCGCAAGAAAGTATAAAATGCACAATAAAAAGTGAATGTTTTTGCAGCACCATTCATACATTTAAGGATACAGAATAAAGCTGTTACGTACTTGGAATCATCCGTCCAGTCGATACATGTCGTCTCATCAAATGGTCCATAATAACTCTTGTCTAATGCAAATGCATTAAACTCTCGGTTTCTTCCAGGTGCATGATACATTAGAGCCACATTTTCCTTCGTTATCACAAACTTCCTTTAAACAATGAAGGAACACGACCAGGGAAAATGTAATAAGAGCTGTTCATGCATAAAATCATATTATAAAGATAATAAGTGCTGTGTGTAGTAACTAACTTTCCATCAGGGGAGAAGGACACACTGTGCACAGGACTGTGGAAATGATAATGGTGAAGTACTGCCCGAGTGACCAAACTGACCAGTACGGCCGCTCCATCTGAAACACATTAATCAAACAGTGTTAAACACAAAACTCCTTTCTCAGCAAAAAAACTAACCAAGAACATATTTTTTTCCCAACTTCCACACTGAGGTTTAAAACTACACTTTAAAATGATTATGTTCTCATTCATTATATTGTTTTTTCCCTTTACAAATGATATTATTAGCATAATATTATATATTGCATTGAATGTTTAATTAAAATATTTCATTAAATTCAAAATATCCCTTTTCCTTTAAGTAGCATTTACTTGAGCAGCATTTCACAGCTGCAGTTTTGTGAAAAAACTGAGGATCTATGCTATCCAGCATGTTCCAAAGTTAAAATTAAGTCAAGTCATTTTTATTTGCATATGCTGTATACAATACAGATTGTTTCGAAGCAGCAGCTTCACAGTGATAAACAGGAAAAAAGCAGAATCAATTATGGAAACTCAGCTATGGAAACAGTTCAGATTCTGCTTTAAAGCAGCTATAAAAAAAAAAAAAACAATAGTGTCATTTTTATTGTTGATTTGATTGTTGAATAACTGAAGTGTCCATGTTGAAAAATTCTATTCAGCATGAGAACTCGTAATAAATAATTATTCCACTTACAGAATAATTATTATTTCTTTCTTTTGTTGTGATTAACATTTTATGTCACAACCTCTTCATAATCCTTAAACTGTTAACTCTTGGGCTTAAATTAAATGGAATTATTTTCAAAATGGTCTTCACGTTTTATGACAGGAAAAAATATGCATGGAGAATGATGGACTTTTCCATACCTTCATCAATAAGTATGGCAAGATTCCCATCTGGAGAGATTCCCAAACAGCTGATGTTCTTTGTGGTGGACACTGGTAAGGTTTCTGATTTGTTACTGAAGAAATACAAAACACAACATTTCCTCAGTTGAGAACAGTATAACTTTCACTCGATAATGAGAGAGCATTTTCAGCTCACAAACGGCAATGAAATCAGTGTTATTATGAAAAGGACTGATACTCACTTTTTCAAATCAAAGACGGAGATGCGGTTGCCAACAGGACTAATGACAGAATTTCCATCTTTAGAGAAACACAGGTTCCCATGGCGATAAAATGCCCCTAATAAGTTGGAAAACTAGAAGAAAACGCGAACACTTTGCATTAAAATATTCACTGTCAGACATACATTCTGATTTAAGACAAACATTCTGCTACATTTATGTTTGTTTAAAAATATTTCTCGTCAAAATAACCAGCAGGCAAAGTATCACACAAATGTCTAATAAAAAAGCAATACAATTATTCACAAGAAGAACATCAATAGCAAAATAGTGTCTGTAATACCTTGTATGCAAACTTCATGTTTTCTGGGATGTTATATTACAAATTATCCATTAAACATCACAAATCCATCGTTCTGCACGTGAAAAATTCTAAATACAAGAACGCACATGGGTTCAAAAACACTTCCGGGTCAATACCAAATTAAAAGTACCCAGCATCGGCACATAAAAGTCTCCCAAAGGTTATTGCGAAGTATAAAATATTGTGACAATAAGTAGGTGCAAACGGTGGAGAAAAAAATACTTAATGTTTACACCGAATATGGAATTTATTTCACTCATAATATGGTTTAATTTATCATTTGTAGATGCTAAGCATCTAACGTTACCTTTTTATTTATTAAAAAACACGTATACACATATCTAACGCGTGCTGTTATGTTGCTCTCTGCTAAATAAATAAACAAATTAATAAATAAAGTAAGTTTGTACTTGAAATGAAAAGTCACAGTCATGTCCACCAGATGGTGTCTTGGCACAATGCTGAAATCATTTCAACGTAAAACTCAAAAAAAGAAATAAAGGAGAAAACAAGATAGATTAATTAATCTCGTTGTCATAAACCACATCACTTCTGTCTTTCGGTTTGTGAGTGTCTCTGATTAAAACGAATAATCTGGATAATATTAATAGTCCCATTACCTGAACGCTGCTCTGTCCAAGAGAGCAGAGAGGTGACGTCAGCGTTTGATTAGCATATCTCCCTCTATATATCTCATGCTTGCGCATTGGCGCGCCACAGTACTGCAACGTAATTCAGCCACAGACTTCAAACTCTAATCCGTCTACAAAGGTATGTGTTTTAGAGCTACGCATGTGATATAATGCTATTGGTACTGTGTTAACGAATGGTAATAATGCAAATCGTTATATCACTAATTTTACTGAACGTGAAATCTGGTCTTTTCCTAATAACTCTGGAAAACAAAGCACATGCCTTTGCATCTGAAAACGCGGTGTATTCAAACATCTCCAGAATGTTACAAATAGTAAGAACGAATATGCAAATGTTGCTTTAAAGTCGATACCTTCAGGCGGTCAAGGCGGTTAACCTATTTTCCTTTGTTAAGCCTCTTTGTGCTGCAAATGCATTAATAAGGATGTGACTCATTATGTCATTTGGCACATTTGCTGCCTTGTATCAAAAGCACAGTTGGCTAATGCGTTATAACGTGTAATTGGTGAAGAGGGCGTTGAAAGAAACGGCAGCGTTGTGTGCTGTGGGTGATAAAGCAGTACAGGGCGGTGGTTTCCCTGAATGCAATCACATTTTGCTAAAGGCAGTCTGCATGCTTTGCCTGAGCGTACACACGAAAGAAATGGAATCGAGAGCAGAATTATGTAGGGATTTTTTTTGCCCTTAGGGAAAAAAATAATAAATAAAATGAATAAAACACAATTCCTGTCGCATTTAATAATTCATATTGTAACCTCAGCGTGGGAACTGCTATTGTTATGTAAATATTCAATTTTTGCTGCCTCAGACGCCATTCAGAAAGGGTGCGGTTTTGTTCAGTTCTGTGTGGCAGTGTCGGGAACATCAGCGGGATGTGATGCAAATCTCCTCAAAATGAACAATGGATTTCTGGGGCTTCATTGCCTCTGGTGTTTTAGAGAAGCAACCCTCGCTTTGGCTTAAACGCTTTTGCAGTCAGGAGAGTGGAACAGAAATTACATTTGTATTCTCTTTTGTTCCTTGAGCAGACAACCAATCATGTCTGACAAACCAAACCTTGATGAGGTCACCAGCTTTGACAAAAGCAAGCTGAAGAAGACCGAGACTCAGGAGAAAAACCCACTGCCATCTAAAGAAAGTAAGAATTACAGCACAAAACTGTACTTTTTTTTTCTTTTCTTTTTTTCTGGCTGGTGTTACATAACTACAGTAAGCTGTCATGTCTCTGGCCTTGGGTCATAATTTGTCATTTTCTCCTAGGATGCTATCAAATGACATTTACACAGAATCGGAGTGAATTCTATTCTTTTTTTTCTTTGTCCGCAGCCATCGAACAGGAGAAGCAGGCGGCCTCGTGAAGACACAAGCTGCCATCATGCACTGTGCACACTCCCTTCCCTGCATTGCCTTCTTTTCATTCACTTCTTTTAGCAGTATAACTTTGTAACCAAAATGTCAAAAAAAGAAAATATGAAACAAAAAAAAACAAAAAAAGAAAATCTAAAGCTGCATCACTGTCAGATGGGATGAGCCGACCCCTCTAGCAACACCTAGATGCATCTGGACCGCCTCCCTTGTCCAGTCCAGCGACGAGAAGAACAGAATGCTCTAATTCCAGGAGCATGTGGCATGGATTCATCTGGTGCCCACCGTGGGCTGTTTTGCATTGGTTTCGACTTGCCATAGGACAAGGGGGCGTGGCCTAGCGGATATCCCCAAATTTTCATCATCCGATTGAGGCGTGGCTTTGTGTCGACAAGTGACTAGCTGCAGAGTTATGTCATCACATTTTTTTTTTTTTTTTTCAAATTTTAGGATACACTGCACAATCTTTGGTTTTTATGTCAGTAATGATTAACACCTTCTTGTTAGTGCTGCTTCAGTGAAATGCTTTTTTTATTGGCAAGAAAGAGGAAGAGAAAAAAAGCAAATTCCGTCTAGATGTGAAAACACTTCAAAGGATCGGGTGTTGTATTTTAATTGATTGTGCCCTTCTTATTGATGTGGTTTTGGGGTTGCTTTGTGTCGCACCCTGTCTTGGTTGTCTTGTTGTATGGCGGTTATCACCTATCAAAATGTAAATTCAATGTGATCGCTTTCAGCTGTAGATCAATATTTTTTTTTTATTTTTTTTTTTCTTGGGTTTTGTAAAAGGAATAAACCTCAGCAACCATGTTATAATGCCACAAACCATTTATCAATAATGGAAAACTGAAACCGTTGTAATAAAAAAAACTTTGTTATCAGGATTTTCTTGTTAAGTCTTAATTTTTTGTTATTTGCACTTATGCAAGATCTAAAAAACAGATTAATTTAATGGAGGGTACTAACATTGTGTAAATATATAACCCGTTGTTCACTGACCATGCAATTAGCTTGCAGTCATGATCTATCGTGGGGATTTCTGAAGCTGCCTCCTGCACCATGGATTAGTGTCTCCTCTGAACCCTAATTACATTAGCATGGTGACACAGATTCCATATCAATAGGTATAAAACAAATCTCAGGTTTAAAAGGAAAAAAATTAGAAGTAGATTTGTGAAATACAAAGTGAAACCATTTTAGCTCTATCTGAAATTAAATAACCACAATCAGCTTTTCTCAATATTTAAACTTGTTAATCCACCATAACAGTTATTGCTATCGTTACTCTCCAAACGCTGTCTTCATGGACAGCCTGAGTATGCATATAATTAAAGAAGACAGTGGGCACAGTGTTTCCTCTCAATGTGAAATTAAAATGGCCACAACTTCCTGGAAGGACAAGCAACTCATTCTCTGGTGATTTTCTCTACAGTAGAACTGTGTTCGGCACACTGACCAAGCAGGATTTTAGCATGTGTCCTTGTAAGTGGATTGGTGTTAAGTCATTTACACTTAATACTGTATTAATCTCTTGGGAAAGGCACTGGTTGGAAGTGATGGACTAGAAGATTCTGTGTTTGTGTCTATTATACGTCAGTGACATCACAAGAAGATAAATTCATAAAGATCTTCTGCGTCTGTAATTCTTCCTCATTCTCTTTCTAACACCCCCCACCACCACCACCACCACCACCCGTCTCTCTCTCTCTCTCTCTCAATCCATTGTATTAATTCCCTCTAAGATCTTAATCAAAAATGAAGCCAGCTTTGGGCTACATATTAGATCATTCTAGCCAATCAGTTACATATCATGTCATATACAAGGGGAAAAAAGCATTCCTGTCCTGATAAAAACAAGAAATGCCAAAGGCTGATGCTTAAATGAAGTGCAAATTCAGGCATGCCACAGAATCTGTCAATAGATGTTTGAGCAGAGTATAGTAATGGCTAATTCCTCAGGGCTTCTGTTACATAACTTATAGTAGATTCATTGAATGGACTGTTGAACAAAGCCTAAGTGGGCTTTGTTTATGAAGCTGCTGTTTGTAATTTATAGTGTATCAGTTGGATTCTTCAAGTAAAAATGGCATTTATTTTCTCCATATAGTGGAATATATATTGAACTTGTAAACTTCTAAAGACAGACCTACAATGAAGTTGGTCTCAGAGGTTGTTAATTCATGGTATATGCTTTTGTTAAAGCCATCAATCTGCATTGTTTGAACACTTTAGCACCCATCCACTCCCAAGATTTGGTGTAATGTGTGATGTAATATACCATAATAAAAATGACATAATATAGTCTGACTACATCCAAAATAGCATACTCTCTGAGTAGGTACTTGAATGAGTAATTACTTGCAACCATTAAAAAGTATGTGAATGTGTGTAGTATGAATTTAATCCGGACATACTACATTCATCATGTTGTCATTGACGTGTGACCTAACAGCATCAGTTGTGTCACTTTATCGTCAGTCACAAATTCTCTCCCGTGTAGTAAAGTGTTCATCAGATGTACTTCAGAATCTTGCCGGAAGTAGTAAATCATCTGGGTACTTTTTGCCTGTTGTTTAATGAATAATGGGAATTCGGACATACTACTCTTTTCACAAACAGTTTTTTTTTTTTTTTTTTTTTTGTATATACGTATAGTAGTATATGATATACAGGTGCATTTCAATAAATTAGAATGTCGTGGAAAAGGTCATTTATTTCAGTAATTCAACTCAAATTGTGAAACTCGTGTATTAAATAAATTCAATGCACACAGACTGAAGTAGTTTAAGTCTTTGGTTCTTTTAATTGTGATGATTTTGGCTCACATAAGCCAAAATCTTCATAAGACCAATAAAAAAAACAATTTTAGTGAATTGTTGGCCTTCTGGAAAGTATGTTCATTTACTGTATATGTACTCAATACTTGGTAGGGGCTCCTTTTGCTTTAATTACTGTCTCAATTCGGCGTGGCATGGAGGTGATCAGTTTGTAGCACTGCTGAGGTGGTATGGAAGCCCAGGTTTCTTTGACAGTGGCCTTCAGCTCATCTGCATTTTTTGGTCTCTTGTTTCTCATTTTCCTCTTGACAATACCCCATAGATTTTCTATGGGGTTCAGGTCTGGTGAGTTTGCTGGCTAACACCATGGTCATTTAACCAACTTTTGGTGCTTTTGGCAGTGTGGGCAGGTGCCAAATCCTGCTGGAAAATGAAATCAGCATCTTTAAAAAGCTGGTCAGCAGAAGGAAGCATGAAGTGCTCCAAAATTTCTTGGTAAACGGGTGCAGTGACTTTGGTTTTCAAAAAACACAATGGACCAACACCAACAGATGACATTGCACCCCAAATCATCACAGACTGTGGAAACTTAACACTGGACTTCAAGCAGCTTGGGCTACGAGCTTCTTCACTCTTCCTCCAGACTCTAGGACCTTGGTTTCCAAATGAAATACAAAACTTGCTCTCATCTGAAAAGAGGACTTTGGACCACTGGGCAACAGTCCAGTTCTTCTTCTCCTTAGCCCAGGTAAGACGCCTCTGACGTTGTCTGTGGTTCAGGAGTGGCTTAACAAGAGGAATATGAAATTCCTTGACACGTCTGTGTGTGGTGGCTCTTGATGCCTTGACCCCAGCCTCAGTCCATTCCTTGTGAAGTTCACCCAAATTCTATTTTGCTTGACATCGATTTCTCTCAGTTGGTTGTGCATCTTTTTCTTCCACATTTTTTCCTTCCGCTCAACTTTCTGTTAACATGCTTGGATACAGCACTCTGTGAACAGCCAGCTTCTTTGGCAATGAATGTTTGTGGCTTACCCTCCTTGTGAAGGGTGTCAGTGATTGTTTTCTGGACAACTGTCAGATCAGCAGTCTTCCCCATGATTGTGTAGCCTAGTGAACCAAACTGAGAGACCATTTTGAAGGCTCAGGAAACCTTTGCAGGTGTTTTGAGTTGATTAGCAGATTGGCATGTCACCATATTCTAATTTGTTGAGATAGTGAATTGGTGGGTTTTTGTTAAATGTGAGCCAAAATCATCACAATTAAAAGAACCAAAGAGTTAAACTACTTCAGTCTGTGTGCATTGAATTTATTTAATACATGAGTTTCACAATTTGAGTTGAAATAAATGAACTTTTATATACTGAAATAAATGAACTTTTCCACGACATTCTAATTTATTGAGATGCACCTGTATATGTATAGCTTTTATTTTGATTATGTCATTGGCAATGTACTTATTGAAGTCATTAAGGTCACAGTCTTGTATCTTTGTCTTTTCGTCTGATTCAAATCAAAGTTCAAAGTTTATTATGTTGTGATTCTCCTCATAGCTGGTTGGTTAATGAAGACTTTTTAAAATCCCCATGGAAAAAATGAATGGGAAAAACACTTCTGGAGCTAACGCCGCTGAAAAAATGTTGCACTGTTGTACTTTCCAACTTATTTTGCAATGCAGAAGAAAGGTATTTTCTGTAAATGTGCAAGACATCTGGTTTATTTGCTGTATAGGTAAATAACTAGAAGAATAACAGTGCAGTAAACAGTAAAAAAAAAAAAAAAAAAATTCTATTTGTGCTATAAACCAGTGTTCATGATTTTGAAGATTAAATTAAAATAATATAAGAAATACCAGTCTGGATTATCAAACAGCATAGAGGACTGTTTTTGTATAGCTAAAATAACTGGAAGAGATTGACACTGGAAGCCATGCACATTGAAGTTACAAAGGTTGATCCACTTTTATGTAAAAAAAAAAAAAAAAAGCAGAAAAATGGTTAGCAAGGTGGTTAGCAAAAAAATAATAGTGTACAGTATAATTCTGTGAATGTTATGAAATGTGGGGTTTGACTTTATGTTGATGGTCCCTTTAACACTGTTGACTTTAAAGGGATACTATCATTATTATTATTATTATATATTTTGCTGACACAAAGAGGAGACGAGTTGTTGAATAAATGTCATTATTTTTATTTCCTTTGCGTACAAAAAGTATTCTCGTCACTTCATAAAATTCAGATTGAAGCCCCCCCGCAATCTCCATCTATGAGTAGAATGCCTGTTGAGAGGCCATCACAATAAAGAGCTAGCAGATTTTAAGCTGACAGTCTGATAGGCTACTCTAATGAGAGTTATTTATTTAAGTTATTTATTATTTAAGTTATTTATTGTCAACAGAATGTTAAAAAGGGACATTAAAATAAAGTTTTACCAAAAGGTGTGATTTCACGAGCACCTTCCAAGAAAGCATGACTGCTAATCTAAACTGCGTATGTATCCATATCATTAATTGAGACCTAAAGTCCTTTCATGTGGAACGCAGCATCAAGCTTACTCTCTCCTAACCGTCTGCCTTAATGTTACTGACATCTGTTGAGGCACCATCTCAAAGCTGCCCCACTGTGTGACCTCAGCAGAAATCTGCAGCCTGACTGGCCCACTGATCGTCCCGACTGAAGCCAATGGGAGGCCATTTAGCTTTTCACAAGCCGTTGCACATGCAATTGTGGTTCAGTGATCTTTCATGTCTCAGTTCTTGGCTCAGACAGACAAATGAAGTTGAGCCTTTGGGATGCTGGATGACTTAATGAAGAGTGCACTGAAAAGGTAGCCTACCTCCAAGGGGATTATTTTAAACTTCACATTATTTTAAATTAGCAGAATTTTAAATAGGCAGATTAACAGTTGCATGGTAGATAAATCTTATTAATTAGAATAAGGCAAAAGATATAAGTGGTTAAGTTGGCTCCATAATGTATCTACAACTGCCATTATGAGACTAGTAACATATCCAATCCCTGCTGTGTTCCATCTGTTGATCACAGTTGTTTCCAATATTAGCCGAGGTAAACAGAGGCCTGCGCTGCTGTTTCCACAGTAACCAGACTTACATGAGAAAGTATCAGTATTGTAATTAAAAACATTTGCTTTTAGTCTATATGTTTGGTGTCGCTTCACCTATTCTTTGTGGGAATTCAAAGTAATTGAATCATCGATATGAAATATAATAGTCTCCCAGCCATGTTCTTCTATTTAACTGCCTGATTCATGTGCTGGACTAGTATTGTGTAATATTGTGAGAGTCTTAACAATGGTTACAATTTCAGTATTGCAATGCGCTATGCTTGTAAACAGCAAGACACCAATACAGTTTGTGGTAGTTGGAGGCACGATTAAATATTCCATATTTGAGCAACATTCATGTCCAATTGGATTTTTCATCATCTGATCTAGAAACACCACAGCAAATTGTAATATTCTTTTACACAAATCATACAATTAATAGAAAAATATGACATTTGCACTGCTGTGTTGCATAACCTCACTCAATATCATTCCTGTGGTTTCTTTTGTTCTGCTTGCTATAGCCTCCCTTTTGAGCAAGAGACACAACCTAAAATATGTGCAATAACGACCACAACCACAGCCAAGATGCTTTGCTCAATCATTGGCTAGTTAGTGTATTGGTGTACTACACATGTTTTTATGTGTAACAGAGAAAAACTGATAAAGTCCTTGGAAGAAATGACCAGTAACTTTTCCGTTAAACTTATGGACATTTCCTACAAATCTAAAGCACAATACAACTCAATGCGTAATTTAAAATACAACCACAATCAATACAGAAAATCCATTCATATTTTTTTACCAGCTTCAGCAGATTTTTGAGTTTGCTCAACTTATTTCTGTGGGAGATTCTCAAATTTTTGTTGTATAAACAACAAGTTGAGAAAACTCAAAAATCTGCTGAAGCTGGTTACCTTAAAATTTTAAGTTGGCTCAATATTTTTTTTTTTTTTTTACAGTGTAGGCCATGTTTTTACAGACTTTTCTTAAAGTGTATATAGATAAACCTTGTGGTTTAGTGATAAAAAACAAACAAAACATAAATACATTGTAACCCACTGGTAGATGCATTAACTAAACATTCTGGGGGTAAAAAGACTGTCAGAAAATAAACAATTTTTGCAAACAACATATCACAAATATTTCCTTACATTATAGTAAATGTTTTGGTGTATCATTGTATCATTATGGAGCCTTGCAAAAAAATTCACTGCTATTTTCTGCATGTATATTATAGATCTTATTTTGAACAAGTTTGATTTTCTATTTTTTATTTTTATTCATTTATTTTGACCTCATAGTGAGTGTTTCAATCTAAACATCGTAACCGGATCTTCCAGTAAAATGTCTTCTTCAATCATGTTCATCTTCAGTCATCTTCAGCTCTGGCCCTGCAAGCACACACACATTTTTCACTACTGAGAGCCACGCCCACATCTCAAGGTCCAATCAACAACCAATGAATATGAATGAACCAATGAATTAAACTTTCAAAAGTTTATTGTGTAATTTTTCTGTGTTTGCTTTTAATACCATGTGCCAGCCAAGCAGCTGACATTTCCAAAATTGGGAGAGGCACAGAGAGCTTTGAGGTGTTATACTGTAGTGATGTGAGAGGATGTAAGATCAATGCTGATACAGTACATCACAAACCGAGTGTTCTTTCTTAAGTTCTGCGAGCCAAACGTAAATCAGTGCAGCAGCTGTGGAATGGACACTAATGTATTGAACTGATGCACTGAGTGTCAGGAGCGCTAATCAATAATGTTGCTTTGACAGACTCAAATTCAGTACTGTGGTGAGAGACTCACCCATTATGGAGTCACAAAACTACAGGCCAAGAGTGTATGTCTGTTTCTTTCGGTCCCACACCATTATAAGCTGCTTCATCACTGCATCTCCTCAAGATTACCAGTAAAAGCACTTGTTAGTTCTAAGAAGTCCATGAGTCAGCAGCTGTAATGACATTTACTTGAACAACTACAATAACCCTCTGTAGTGCAATGCGTGTGAGAAAGACTGTGCATATGGGATGCAGTTCATTGCTGACCACTGAGACAACTGTCTCCTTCCTCATAGTGACATGACAACACAAACATGCAGTGTTCTCAATTTTTAAACTGTCACTTCCTTCTGCACTGAAAAAAAAAGGGTAACCTAAAAATGGTGGTTAAATTTAATATTATTTAATATTGCTGAATCAAACAAAATGCATTCATTTATATCACCAAACCTATTTTATATGGATTAAATCATGTAAAAATATATTTTTAAAGTAACAATTGCAGGTTATCACTTTTTGCAGTGTGTGTTTCCACATGATGTATTAAGGAGAATATATACAACATTCATTTTGCCAGAGATTACAGATTTGTTGGAACTTTGATGAGTGTTTCGATTTCATTCAGTGATGAACTCCACATCATTATTTAACTGAACTGAAACGACACTGATCTGAACTGATCTGAATAACTTGTTAAAAGGTAGACGAGACTATGGCTATTCCTTAATGCATGGCACATGATAATAAACTTATTATTATGGATTTCTCTTATGTTTGTCTTCCAAAATATTGTTGTATTTCGAGATATTCAAAGCACATTTGCAGGGACCTCTTTAAAGTGCGAGCCACAATGTAATGTATGTTAATTACATTGAAAAAGTGTGTCTAGGAAGAGAGACTGCAGCTTAATTAACCACAGGCCCTTTAATAACGGTGCATGCCAGTCTCATGTCGAGAAGACTTTAATTAGCACAAGGCATCCTGCACCATTTAGGACCCATCTTATGTGTTGCTGACCCTAGATCAGCATTAATTCTGTTAATGAGTCAAGTTCGTAACTCCTCATTTATGCCCATGCTTCTCAACCAGACAGAGAGAAACGATCTGCTCTTAATTGGGGTTCTTGAATCTCTAGCCAGTGACTCCCCTAAGAGATTTGTTATTTGCTCCATTTTTACTCATGTCAGAAACCATTTGTTTGTCTGGATTTCAACACCTGGAAGGTAACAATTATAGTTTTCCCCCTTTGTTCCCCTTTTAGCTCATATCTTATCACTGGATTAAATATGACATATGATTACCTTTTGATTTCTGTATAGCTTTCCAAAGAAAACTTCTATTAACTATAGATTCTAAAATTATTTTAATGGTGACTAAATAGATTTTGCAAGGAGTAATTACAAATATTGTCGGTATAATGTCTACTCCTATAATCTAACAACTAGGAATTCAAGCACTGCAACTGAAATTTCTTCCTGTTTTAAATGTGCTAGTTCCCACTGTTCATTGTTTAAAATACAAAAGACTGTTTATGAACTGAAATAACTCATTTATCACATGAACCAGCTTTAATTATCTGTTTATTTCATAATAAAATCACTTTTAGACATTGCAAGTGTCTTTATTTATAAATGCAGTGTACAGATTACAGGGACAAGAGAGGCAGAAATGACACAATGGTGAATTTATTGAACCATTTATTGAACAGCAGGACAACAACAATGTAGGCGAATAGAAACTTCAAAGGAAGAATATGGAAACAGTTCTTATATTTGCAGGTGCCAATGACGCACACACAAACACACACACACACACGTGTTTCCATGTTTTACGAGGACTTCCCATAGACAAACTGTATTTTCTTTCCCCTAACCCCAACCCCTAAACCTTCCAATCACTGAAACCTTTTGTGCATTTTAAGATTTTCAAAAAACTTAATTCTGTATGAATTATAAGCTGTTTTCCTCATGGGAATCAAAAATAAAAATTACTGTCCTGTACATAAGGAATACCAGGTAGACACACACTTACACTGGGGAGCAGACGAGAGAAGGAACCCAGGGAGGAGCACCAGGAGATAACTTGGAGCATTCAAGTTGACTTTAGAATGAGAAGGTGACGACTAAGAGATCACTGATAGAATCACAGTTAAATATCACAAGGTAAGAGTGAGCCAATATCTCTAGTTGAGGCCAGACAAAGACTGTGGCTGCATCCAAAAACTTAGGCAGCTGACTTGCTGCCTCGCTGCCCTATGAGGCAACGTTTTTGCAAGAAGGCACCTCATGAAACTGATTTCGGACAGGCCTCTGGGGCAGCGTAACGGTTTTATGATCCACAGCAAAATAGAACGGAACCAAACCAATATTTAATCACAATAATACTGATTTCTCGCTATAAATAACATCAAAGTGCAAAAAGTTAGTTGGAAATATAAATTTACAAACTGACCACCAAACACAACTTTCAGATGCCATCTTTATTTTTTTTAGCTCAACCATCACAGAATGGAATGCACAGGATTGTGGGATATCAAAGGCAGCGAAGAATACATCTATGCTGCCTTCAAAAACTGATCAGATGAGACAGGAAGTGAAGCTAACTTTGGATTCGGACGTGCCTTGATGCCTTCCTACCTTTGGAGGAATGCGTCCTCCAAAGGCAACATTTTTCAGTTTTCTTATGCAGGCTGTGAATGATTGTGATTGGAGTGCTAATGAAGGGCAGGTGCAGGTGATGGCAGAGGGACAGCAGTGTAGTTCATGAGCAGAGTGACAGCGTGACACTACTATAATGATGGTAGTTTTTTGTTTGTTTGTTTTATTTAAGGTTCACTATGTTACAAAATTAGCAAGTACATTATGAATCCATCTTCTAAAATCAGATTCTTCTTCTTGCTCAATCAGATTATATGTAAGGGCAAATTTGTGAATAAGTGTTTATATTCAGACTATTTTAGACCAAGCGGGATGCCAACCACTGCGGAGTAGGCCAGTACCTGCTTAACTCGTCATATAACAAATAATAACGTCATATACAAGTAATACCTCTTTTGCGAACATATGGGAATGAGAATATTGCGTGAGATGTTTTATTTCTCAGCCTTTTTTCATGTTTGTATACAGTAGCCATGCAGTGGAATGTAGCCTTGCTGGAGACGATAATTATCTATTCTGTCAAGGTTTACGTGAGGGTTCATGTTCACAACCAGGCACAACATTCTGTAACATTTTTAAGTGATAAAAGAAAAAGTACATCAAATTACTTGCCTTTAAAGTTTTTAATGCTTTTAATAATTGGTCTTGCCATAATTTATTTCTTATTTATACTAAGGCATCATATATTCTGGGAGAGGGAGGAAATACAATATACAAACCAAAAGGCACAAATCAGATTAAAAGTGTTTACTGAGAGTTCTTATTTGTCCAGTGCAGACATGCATTAGATGCAGTGTTTTGTGACACAACCCAATGAGTTCAGGCACAGATATGTGTCTAGGAGTGAAAGCTTGGCTTATATGCAAAGCTTATTTAAACTCTATTAATCTCATCACCTTGTGTTGTTTATCTTTTAATATCTGGCACCAGGACAGGAAGAGGAACCGTTCCAAAGCTCTCTTATTGCACTCATTACTTCATAATGAGGTGACCACCAACAGAGACAGCTATGGCTGAGGACTGCATGCTAAATTTGCCCCTGTTAAAAATAATGGGGTACTTGTAGCTATCTAGATCAACTTTAAATGGAGTTTTGATTGTTAACATTTAGTGAAGTTAAAAATCACATAAGTGAGTAAAAATATGAATATTAAGTGGCAGTTGTCTACGTTAACTGATCAAGCCAAAAACACATAGAAATTTGACAAACGTGTACAGACAGAGACATTCTAAACACAGATACACACAACTGCATTTACATGTCCGGGCATGCAAGGTATTTGAACACAGATGGTATTTTCTAAGGAAGGGGTGAATCCTTTCATTCACACACCTAAATGACAGTCCTGATGTCAGCCGAAGCATCAATAATCACAAAGCTGCATGCTACACCACAGCCGCACATACTCTAGGCCTATGTGTGATTTAAATCTTTTTTTCAATGTTTAACTTAGACCTACAACGATGCAACTTGATTGGGTATTTAAATTCATTCAAATTACTGCTGTGATTTCCTTTGAGTGGCCAAACTTATTATCTTATTATCACTGACAACCACCAAAAAAGAAAAAAGAAAAAAGGATTCCAAAAGGGGGTTTTCGCTGCAAAAAAACCCCAAACCCCCTTACATTTAGTCATTTAGCAGATGCTTTTATCCAAAGCCACTATTGACTATTGACTACAATGCCAATAGAGAACCATTAGTTTAGATTATACAAGAGTATACAGTATGTTATGATTGTCTTGTGTGCTATAAGCTACACTGTTTCGTGCTTTTTTAAATGTTTTACTATTTAAATTCAGTTAGCTTGTCTTTAACAAAGAGTGAGAGCATGTTCTACCTCCTCTGTATTACAGTAAATCTGTTTGTAAAACTCCCTTTGATCGTGTTACTGTAATGACTGACTGTGTGTTGGGCTTTATTATCTTCTCAAAGGATGCTCTGTTAGAAGAGGTCAAAGAGGAACAGAGAGTTTAGACGGCTCTTATGCAGAATAGTGCCTTTGATAGATTTTCTGTGCTTTCCTGCTGTGGTCTCTTGTCTCACTGCCTTAGCTTCCTCAAGGCGGCTGGTTTGGATGCTGTTGCCATGGCAGCTGATAGCACAATTACCAATTTGACATCGACTCTGAGATCAAGTCCAGTAGAAAAATGCTAAAAACAGAATAATTGTTTTATTCATTCTTTGGTAAGTGTCCTATTTTTAAAGACTTATTTATTTTGCAGATTTATTAAGCAGATTCATTTTGGCAAAGACATGACTGATTACATAAAGCACAAATCTGACAACAGTTTGTCCTATTTCATCAACGTCACAAGTGTCATCTTTTTTTGAACAGAAGCCCATGCAGGTTCAGTTTTAAAACTAGAACATGTCCAGTCTATTGAAAGTAGTCTAAATCATCTAGTTTTCATCAAATATAAGCTTAGTCACATGCTCTTATACATCCTTTGATTTCCAGGTGAACTGCAACAAGTGAAGGTATTTTTCAAGTGAATCAATATTTTCAGAAGTGCCAATCACTAAGATCTGTGTCAAATACATGAAATAAAAAGGTAACAAATAAATCTAATATGCTCAAACTTGTAGATAAACAAATGCAATAAAACAGTAATAAACCTGAATTACAATTGCTGTTATCAAATATGAATGTACTCTGGAGACACCACAATATAGTGAGTGAGGTCATTAACCTAAAAATTCTATCCGCAGTTCTAGATCATTTGAAGTTTAGGCCTAGCGATTGAGTTTAGTTATTGATCATGAACATATCTATCTATCTATCTATCTATCTATCTATCTATCTATCTATCTATCTATCTATCTATCACGGTAACATCTAAATTAACTGTTTTTTAAGCAGTTAATGTAAATCATTGAAGCAACCTAAATACCTTAAAGCATACCAACAAAACTCATTTCTGTGTGTTTTATCATTTCGGTTCACTGCAGAAAGGCACAAGGTTTTTGTTAGCTGTATGGTTTCAGTCCAGCTAAACTTTCAAAATGAAAGTACATCCATTCCTTACTTCTCCTTCACTGTCTGATTTTGTAGAACAAGATGAAACCTGCCCACTGTTACATTCTACAAACTGTTCTGGTCGGAAGAGGTGAAACTTTCTCGAAAGTAAGAGCCTCTAAGCACAGTGATGGCTGTAAGATATCACCCTCAAAACAACTCCCTTCAGTAGACATGGCTTTTATTGTTGCCTTTAAAGCAGGAAGTGTGCTTGGAGTGAATTGATTGCACTTCCTGTTTTGCTGAGCAGTCTTTGGCAGCTGAACAGTCTACTGTTCTTATTTTTTTGCCTCCCTGCTAAGTTGTATATAAAAGGTGAGGTTGAGATGAAAGAGGTTTGTGTAACTTTTTCAGCCATAAAATCGTGTGGGATTGTGAGGTTTTAATTAAGATATGTTCGATGTGCTAACACATGTCTTGTGGAGTTGGCCATATTTTCTGTATATTTTTCACACACACACACACACACACACACACAAAAACGCCCACATTTGTTTCTGTGAATTGTGGGGACTTTCCATAGCAATTACTTTTATACTGACCAAATGATATTTTCTATCCCCTAACCCTAACCCTACCCCTTACAGTAAACCTGAAGTAGTAAGTAAACACACACACACACACACACACACACAAGACTGGATGATGATTAGATCAGATCTCTGTGTGGAGCCCTGACTGTTGGAAAAATATCATTGGATTATTGCAATTAATGGCCAAATGGATGTTTGGAAATGTAAACTGATATTTCCTACTGACACACTACAGCAAAAGATAACTGACTTTAAAAAAATAACTGACTTAAAACCATTTTTTAGCTGGTGAAAATACTAGTATTCTAATATATTTGTGTGTGTGTGTGTGTACGCACACACACACACACACACACACACACACACACACACACACAGATATGTTTGTTTCTGTGAATTGTGAGGACTTTCCATAGACCTCTATTATTTTATACTCACCAAACAATATTTTTTATCCCCAAACCCTAAACCTACCCCTTACAGAAAACCTGTTTGCATTGTTACACTTTCAGACAAACATCTTTTACTATGTTTACTTTTCTAAATTTTTTCCCTCGTGGGGACCACAGGCCTACACACACACACACACACACACACACACTATATATATATATATGGTTACACTTTATTTTGATAGTCCACTTTAGACATTCTACTAACTATAAGTAACTTTGCAACTACATATCAAATACATGTCAACTAATTCTCAATAATTTACAACAACATGTCTACTAACTCTCAGAGTAGACTGTTAGGTTAGGTTTAGGGTTAGTAGAATAAGTTGACATATACTTGCAAAGTTTCTCATAGTCAGTATGTTGTGTGTTGTGGACCCATCAAAATAAAGTGTTAGAAGATATTAAGCAGACAGTCTACTAATACTCTAATGACTGCTAGTTGACATGTAGTTGCAAAGTTACTTGCTGAGCCCATTTGGACTTGGATATCTTGGATATAACAGATTTTGCAGCTGGTATATGAATAGAATCTAACGAAAAAAATCAACCACCTGTAGCAGCTGCTCACCCACTGAGAAAACTGGATTTCTGGCAAACATTTCTGGGGTGATGAGGACACAGCTCTGCCTTGTGCCCCCTTTTGTCCATTGTTCATTTTCCACAAAGCAGAGCCCCTTAACCGCACGTGTGTCTTTCTGAATGCCTGATGCAAAATCAAAAGAAGTACACACACCATTGCTTTGAGTCTTGCTGGCTCTTTGCCCAGTTCTTTGCCTATTCCTGCCTTCTGTCTCTGTACAATTGGCACATGCCTGGCTCTGGCATCTAAAATCTGCTGTGTGCCCATTCTACTTGCTAGCTCAGTCTATTATGCTTTCATCAAGTGAAAGATGGCTGATATACAGATTTGTGCCTAAATACCAGGGCCTAACTGTCATCTTAAATGAATAGCTCACCTAAAAATGAAAATGTGCTGAAATGTATTCACCCTTAGGCCATTCAATATGTAGATGAGTTTATTTCTTCATGGGAACAGATTTGGAGAAATATAGCATTCCTGCAACTGTTACTTTAAAAAGTGTCATTATGGATTATGGACTTGTATTTTAGCCAGAAGCAACGTTTTGAAGTTAAACATGTCTTAAGGATGGATTCTCATTCTGACGGCACCCATTCACAACAGAGGATCCGCTGGTGATGGGATGTAATGAAATTTCTCCAAATCTGTTCCAATGAAAAACAAACCCATTTACATCTTGGATGGCCGGATATTTTCAACAAATATTCATTTTTAGGTGAACTATTCTTCTAATTTATTTAGCAGGAATGTTAAATTTTAGCATTCATTTTAAAAAGAATTTACTGTATGTAATATACTGATCAAAAGGTCGGTTTAAAAAATGACAAAGTGAGCATTAAACTTTTATTTGGTTTGAACTGCTTTGATGAAGTTTTAAGTCTGCTTTGGATGGTATATAGGGATTTCTTATGATGTAAAACAAATAACAAAACAAGCTAAACAAAACAACACAACAGGCAATTACTTTTCTGGCAGTTACCTTTGTGATAGATCAAATGGACAGAGTGCAGAGACATTTTGCTCAGACAGAAACTCTGAAAGGAAATACCAATGGATTATGAGAGAATGAAAGTAAGGGTGAGGGAGGGAGCTGGTGGACCCTTTCCAAAATCTCTACAGCCGTCCTTTCTTGCCCTCAGCATGGGTCAAATTTAAGGCTCTTTTCTGGAGGCCAGAGCATCTACACAGTTTCAAAACAAATCTTCATAACATCCAGCTACACCATGTGTCAACTTGGTATCCTTACATGACTCATGCTTTATCTTGGTTTGCGAAGTATCAAAATAATATTTATGCTGCCTGTAATTCAGGTCAAGCTAAAGGAAGGGTTGACAATCCTGTGGTTGACAGTTGTTGCGAAGTTTTATAGTTTTGTTTGTTTGTCTGATCATGTGTGAATCTTTTATTTCCAGAGTGCACTAAAATGACCCGGATAGACTGCTGGGTGTAGGTCAATTGGATATAACTGTTAACCTCTTTCCTCTGCCTTGTTTCTATGAGACTATTTGCAAACTCATTCTAAAAAATACACTTATTTGAAACTAATTTTGTGGTATTAGAAAATATTAGAAAGGAAGGCCCAAAACAGCTTACCATATATTTAGTACAGAGCAAGTCCTTAAGTGTCCCGCTTAGGGGCATAATTATGATAAGGGCTCTCATCCAGTTGATGAATTTTCCTCTCTGGGGTTTGAATTTCTGACCTATAGATCTTAATCCACACTCCATATCTTTAACATTTTAAAGTTATTATGAAAACACTGCATAAAATAACATCGAATTACACTGAATCACAACATTAATTTAGATACACAACTTAAGAGTGAGACTGACCAACCTTTCAACAAATTTCCACACCAATTTATGTCTGTAAGTTTTTTGTTTTGTTGTTTGTTTACTATAGACATACTGAAAGCTGAGGCTCTGTGTCTGGAAATGACTCATCACATCTTCATGGCATCACCATAATGTATTTCTGAAATCTTTAAAGCACTTGAATATGATATCAGAAGGCAAGAAGGCAAAGCTCTATGTTACAGCTCTCTTCATAAAACTGTTAAGTGGTTGGAAAGTCCCACTGAGCAAACTGGCAAATAGTACATTTAGTATATACATAATGCATAAATATGGCAACATTTAAATGGGTTAGAGATATATCTCTTTAAAATAACAGTTGCAGGTTACCACATTTTTGTAAAACGTACACTGGCTAGCTTTACAAATTTCAGATATCATATGATGAGTCATATTGTGGGATTATTATTTTTTTTCTGGTGTTTTTTTTGTTTTTGTTTTATGAAGTATTGATTAACCAAAAGGTAATTGATTTTTTTTATATATATATATTTATAAAAAAATATTATACTGACCATTTGTAGGCCATGCATCAGCTGTAATGTTGTAGATATAGAAATATCAAGTTACTGTAGATTAGACTAAAATCAATTTGAATGCAGGTGTGAAAGGGCTACTGAAAATGTGATCAGTCAGTGTTACATTCTAGGAGCTTGAAATAAACATTCATATAAGCCTTTATTACTGCTGAAGTTAATTGAAGTTTTGTTTGTGTCCATGTGTAGAGAAGGTAATAGCAAAGAATTGGCATTTATAGCTTATCGGTATCTTAAAGATTATATGGCTATACACTGTTATGGTGATGAACATTATAAATTCACTCCTCAGAACTGCATCTTCATAGATTCACTAACACACAGAGGAAGGACTGCTGATAGGCTTTACTGCTTTCTCGCTTCATCCTGATTTGATCCTGTCATCACACAGTGAGAATGCAGAAGTGTGTGTGTGTGTGTGTGTGTGTGTGTGTGTGTGTGTGTGTGTGTGTGTTGGCGTAATGGTGCTGTACTGAAACAGGCAGAGGCAGAGCCTCCAGGCCCATCATTCCTGTTCTGCAGATCTTGACTAAGGTCGACATGATTTGGTTATGCAATAATCTCAACAGATCCAAAAACCTTGCAGGCCCAACACACACACACACACACGTCTGGTTTGCTATCCTTGTGGGGACTCTGCATAGGCGTAATGGTTTTTATACTGTACAAACTGTATGTGCTATTGCCCTACACCAACCCTACACCTAAACCTACCCCTTACAGGATACTTTGTGCATTTTTAGATTTTCAAAATAACACCATTTAGTATGTTTTTTAAGCCTTTTGAATTACGGGGACATAGGCATTGTCCTCATAAACCACCTTCAAATTGTAATACCTCTGTCATATCCATGTCATTATACAAATTTTGTCCCCGTAAACAACAAAAACCAGTACACACACACCACCAAATACTCAAGCTACTACAAAACACATCAAACCCCTTTCAAACCTTTTCTGAGAGATAGCAGAATATCTTGTTTCATACCCAGAGGGGCAACTTTGCATTTGATGGTCTTGAAAGAAAGAAAGAAAGACAGCAAGAATTGTGACATCTGATACACTTCTTACTTTTGGTTATGTTCAGTGTATTTTTACTGATTTGTTGTCCATGTTATATATATACACATGCCTGATCCAATTCCAATAAATGAGTCTGCATTTGGTTATTTATTAACGCAGTAATATGATTTATGAACCTTTGCTCAAACTTCTTTGTTCAAGCATGGTGATAATTCAGTCAAGATTTCCCCTATAGAGTTCTGAGAAGAGCAAGGAAAAACAAGCCTGAGATGGAAAGATAGTATTTTTCATGTCCAGGCTTGAGAATCCAGTTTTGTGTGGAAGCTTTGGAAATATTGTACATCTGTCAATAAAGAGCACTAGAATCTTTACGGTCACAGGAAAGGAAATTACCAGCCAGATTCCACAATAATTGTCAAAACCTCTGTGCAAACTTAAAAGCAAACTGCATTAATAATGCACTCTTAAAGTGCTCATTCTGTGTGAATTGTCTAATACTTCAATTAGAAACAAAACAAAGTTTTTATTCTCTAGTTTAGAAAGAAATCAACCATAAAATCACCCTGAAGAACGTACAATGAAACATCAAGTACATTTTAAATGGTCATGCAGCGTATATGACAAATGATGCTTATAAATCTCCCAGTGTCTTCAGATTGTTGTAAATGAAGAAAACAAGATGTTGTCTCCTTGCAAAAGTGTAGAAGTAACATTTATACTTTTTATGCACGCACAAGTTAATGTTTCTTCCATGGTTTAAGTGCTGGATATCTGCAATACATTATGTAACAATGTAACAAGATATTTTGGTGCAAAATGTTTAACACTTGCTTTGAAAATACACATTGTAGGTTAGAACAAGGAGGAAACTGCAGTGTGTGATAATTAGGGCTGTAGCTATCGAATATTTTAGTAATCGAGTATTCTACCGAAAATTCTATCGATTAATCGAGTAATCGGATAAGATGAACGTTTTCTTTATTAAAGAGCAATACTAAATATACAAGAGAAAATAAGACAGGTCTCTTAAAATGAACAAGTAATTTGTTTCCTTTTTAGAAAAATTTACATTTTTATTGCTGAAATTGCATATATTAATAACTGTGAAAACTAAATCCATTTAGTGCATTTAATTGCCATATTACATTCAAAATGCAAATACAAATATATAAAAATAAAAAATCAATTTCAAATTACTGTAAAAAAGGTAAACACAGTACAACCTAAAACTAAGACATAAAACTAACATTTTTATTTTCTCTGTGACACTTTTTTTCCCCCCTACTATGTTGGCAGCAAAATGTTAAACGAATTTCGTGTCTTAAGACACAAAATTCGTTTAACATTTTGCTGTCAATAAAAGACTCTTGACGACGAATAAAATAACAAATACAATTTTGTGCAGACTACACTTTTATTTGTTAGCCTATCTGTCTTTCTTTCAATAGAGGAAATTTAAATGTGTGATTCTGAAAACGAGATCTAAATTTAGCGGGAACGGTCGGGTCGGGAAGAAAATTATTCAAAGCGGACAGCGGGTGAACAAAGAGTGAATATCGCGGGAGCGGGACTTAAAAAACAGCCCCGCGCAGACCTCTACATCAGATCGCGTAAATCAGTGGGAAATGAATAGAAATGATGATTCTGTGTACAGAAATATCAAGTAAACCTGTAAAAATATAAAAACCCTGGCAAAGTTATTATTATCAGCGCATGTGAGCAGAGCATAGCGGGGAGCAGATCAGTGAAGGAGATTTTACCAGTTGCCCACAGCTGCACTACAGCATGTCACCGCATAGTAACGCTACTGCAAACAGCGTTATTTGAGCGGACTTGGCTTTTCCGGTGAGCATGAGCGGTAAATGAGCAGAATGCACATGGATAGAGTGGAATATTGAACGGAGCGTCACGCGGCTGGAGGAGAGTGAAACCTGAACACTGCTGTGCGGCGCGGCATATATTTTCGGCGGCCGAAAATTCAGTGCATTCCTAGTAAATAGACTAAAACGATTCTTCGAAGCACAAGAATTTGCCTCGATGATTTTTTGTATTCGAGTTACTCGAGGAATCGTTTCAGCCCTAGTGATAATGTTCCATTCAAAGACTAACAAAAAACCCTTTTAAACTCCCACACAGGATCTACACCCACAAAAACTACACGCAAATATGCTCAGACTTGTCCATTGTAATCTCCCACTTTGTTTTGACATGCAAAAAATGCCAGCAATGCTGAGAGCTGTATTGGCCATATAGTACTGTACTGCGAAGACTGTCAGAAGGTCAGAACTGACGCCATACACAGGCATTATACAGTATTAGGTGTGTTTATCCTGGGTTATGATTGGATTAAGATTAATGCCTGAAACCAATGCAAAATCTGGGCATAGCAAACTGAAGAATTGAGATTTTTGCTTTCATTTTTTTTCAGTGATGCTGTCACTGAGTGCACTGCAAGTCACTTGAAAGACAAATTGCATGTTAAACATGAAATATATATATGTATAACATATTAAAATATTCCTTATTGTACTTAAATGGGAGAAAGTTTTTATTGATTTTATATTATACAAAAATTATATTTCCCTCACATTCCACTGTAAATATTTAATAGATTTATTTATTTTTGTATTTTGTTCCTGCAACATTCATTTGTGAATAAACACTCACTTGCACTTTTTCTTTCGTAGACATTATTTGAAGAATGCAATGTAGAATGTAAATATACAGTATATGCTTGTTATATGTCATCAATCTCTTGAAATGAATTTTAATACTCCATGTACTGAGGTCTGTACGAATGATGTATGTTTTAAAACACTAAGAAGCTGATCTTGTTCTGGCAGGCTCACCCAAAATCAACATGCCAAAAGTTCAAAGATCACACTGAGCTGAATACAGATACACCCACTGTCCCTAAATAATCGCTGCTGACCTGACAAGCTGTTACTACGGCCAGTAAACAGAGCTTTAAGCCATAGAGCACATGCCAGAGAAAAAGAGCAGATGATAGAGAGACAAATGACAGATCGAAAGACTACCAGGTGAATGGGTTAGTAGTACACACACCAAAACATCTTTACTCTTTATACAAACTATCTAAAGTATCAACAACCAAGTTGACAGATACACATGCTAATTTCAGATCAACCAGTAGCCTCTTACATTTTTTAGAGAGGAAATGTTTTTGGTACTTATGCTGGAACCTGGAACACATTCTTAGTGGAACCACTGACGTCCTCCCAAAATACAAAAAAATTCCTTGATCATCATCGGTTTGGCCAAAAAAATGCTGTCTTACACTTACTGTATGCAGGCTTGAAAGCTGAACCAACAGTCAAAGCTGTGGTTACATAATAGAGGCCCCCAGATATCATGCAAAAAAAGTTCAATTCCAAAACTGAGGAGCAGCCAGAAGTGAGGTTAGAGCCAGTGCTGTCTATAATTACAAACATTCCTCAAGTGAATCCTACGTATTAGAGACGGAGATTCCATTGACGTCAACTCTATTACCTTCTCTCTTGTTCTCACCCGGCAGTGTGTGAGTGGAGTCTTACAAACCTCTGGGCAGTTATGTCACAAAACTGAATCTCCAGCATAGTGTTATGCATATTTATAGAGATTATGATCCAGTAATCCTTTCATTACAACAAAATGCCAAGCAGAACTAGGCTGTTATTTCCAAACAAATATAAAGTCATTTGGACTCGTACACTGGAGTCTGTGAATAATCTTTATGTCCTGTAGCCCATTCTGTACCATATGCTTGTCTTTTCAAATGGAAATAAGTTGTTATGTTTCTAAAGCCTTACGATTTTCCATCTCTTTCTACTTTTCCCTGCTGCTGTTCAGAAAACAGCAACTTTACAATAGGGTTCAATTCATTACCATTGAGTATCATCAACTTACAATGAAAATAATAAAAGCATTTATTACTATATACTATATTAATATACTATTATTCAAAATACACTTGCAAGTTAAAATAAACATATTTATAAATACTTTAAAGGTACTATTCATTGCAACAATTCCAACCTTATTGTAGAGCATAACCACTGAAAACTGGTCACTCGTTCACCAAAATTAATGCAAGTTCAAGCAAAAGTTTAAAGTTAGCTGGCATCCCAGTTCTGCCTTAGATAGTACTTGTATGTACAGTGTCAAACAACATTCTAGAACATGCAAAATTCAACATTTACAATGATAATTTTGGAAACAAATGCATGTGAAAATGGGTTACACTTTATTTCGATAGTCCACTTTAGACATTCTACTAACTATAAGTAACTTTGGAACTACGTGTCAACAACATGCCTACTAACTCTCAGAGTAGACTGTTAGGTTAGGTTTAGGGTTAGTAGAATAAGTTGACATATACTTGCAAAGTTTCTCATAGTCAGTATGTTGTATGTTGTGGACCCATCAAAATAAAGTGTTAGAAGATATTAAGCAGACAGTCTACACTGTAAAAAAAAAAAGAAAAAAGAAAAAAAAAAAAAAGTTGAGCCAACTTAAAGGGGTGGTTTACTGCGATTTCACTTTTTTCATTTTAAATAGTGTGTAATGTTGCTGTTGGTGCATGAACAGTATCTGCAAAGTTGCTGCGCTGAAAGTTCAAGGTAAGCGGAGATATCGTCTTTTAAAAATCAGGAAGTTTAATGCCTACAAAAACGACTCATATGGGACTACAACGAGATACTTCCCGGGTTGCATACGTAAAAAACCCATAAATTTGCATCAACCCCTCCCTCCGGAACATGCCAAAGAGGGGGCAAGGCCATGTTCTGCGGCTTTGTCGAAGAGGAAGAGTTATAGTGGAGAGTTGTAGCCATGCCGTCGAAACGGTGTTATTTTCACCCAGCTGTCAGGTCTTCTGTGTTCGGGCTTCCTACGGACGCTGTAGTTCGTCAACAATGGTTAAAATTTATATTTGATTATGTTCCTGACAATTACAATCCTAATTTAGCTCTCTGTGCCGCGCATTTTACGGAAGACAGCTTCCAGAATCTACACGAGTTCAATGCCGGATTCACACAGAAACTGTTACTAAAACATGGAGCAGTTACAACTTTAAAACCAGAGGCAGCAGTTGTTGGGCCACAACCTGTAAGTAAGATTTAATAATTTTAAATGTATTTGCATGTATAATTTCAGACGTAATGTTTTAGTTTTATCAAGGACGTAAACAAATGCCAACGCTGGCTTTAGTAGCCAGTTAGTTAAATGCTATTTCGTGTGTCTATGACAAACACGTACAAACATTTTGGACCCGAATTTGTAATTATTTACTAATTTTGTAAATGTATTTTCCATGTATACTTTATGACGTAATTTTTCGATTTGATCAAGAACGTAAACACAAGCCAACTCTGTTTGGTTATAGTGGCCAGTTAGTTCAATGCTATTTTGTGTGTATAAGACAAACGTGTACAAACTTTAAAAAACTATATGTAATCACAACAGCAAACTTCCATTCAGAAACGTTTTGTAAGAGCCGTGCTTGCGGAAGTTCTGCTTGACTCTCTTCATTACCGCTTTCTGGGTCTGATTCTGGCTCAAACTGATGGGCGTGAAGTTTCCGGACAATGTGCAGTACGCAGTTTAGCCAATCACAACACACCGGCCCAACTAACCAATCTGAGCCCATTGCCTGTTTCTGAGGGAGTGGTTTATAGAATCAGGAAGTCAACCGGTCGTTCAAATGACAGAGGAGAAAGAGGCTTACAATAAAGGTGAAATATATGAAAAATAAGGCGTTTTTTAACAAACGAAACACGAAGACATGTTATATTGCACCCCATAAACACAATTAAGCAAAGAAAAAAAGCAGTAAACCACCCCTTTAATATTTTAAGGCAACCAGCTTCAGCAGATTTTTGAGTTTGCTCAACTTATTTTTGTGGGAGATTCTGAAAATTTTGTTGTATCTTAAGTTAGCTCAACTTTTTTTTTTTTTTTTTTTTTGTAGTTCGTTGCAAAGTTACTTACTGTTAGTAGAATGTCTAAAGAGAACTATCGAAATAAAGTGTTACCTATTTTTGTTCTGACTTAAGCACTTCCCTTTTAAATGTGAACGTAAATAGTAATTTATGTATTTATTCATGTCTTAAATGTTCTGTGTGCATTGAAGACACTGCTGATTCATTTTTACAATATATTTGTGTACAGTGACCTCATGTCAATCTCCACCGTCCCATAGACCTCCCAGACACCACGGGATTGTGTTGGAGAGAGGCTGTTCTTCGGTGTCTGGGAAGCGTCCGAGCCCGAGCCGGAACCAACCCGTCAGCCGCGGCTCCCCCTCGTCAAGTCAAGTCAAGTCACCTTTATTTATATAGCGCTTTTACAATACAGATTGTGTCAAAGCACTTAACAGTATCAAATTGGAGGATAGAGTGTCAGTAATGTATAATGATAAGATTAAACACTCAATTTTCAGTTAAAGGCATTTCATTATTGAATTCAGAGATGTCATTGTCTAGCTCGGTTTAGTTTAAATAGTATCTGTGCAATCAAATCGGCGATAAATCGCTAGAAATTAAGTGTCCCCAACTGAGCAAGCCAGAGGCGACAGCGGCAAGGAACCAAAACTCCCTCTGTGACAGAATGGAGAAAAAAAAACCTTGGGAGAAACCAGGCTCAGTCGGGGGGCCAGTTCTCCTCTGACCAGACGAAACCCGCAGTTCAAAAGTTTATATTTCTATTTAATTTTGTTGCAATTTCTAACAATAGTAGTATTATGTAGTTAGGTATTTTATTATATTTTAGTCAGTTGTCATCCCCGGCACTCCCAAACCCGCCGCCGTTCACGGCCACGGCAAGCCCGCAGACGGAGAGTATGGCAAGCCCGCCGACAGAGAGTATGGCAAGCCCGCCAGTGCCTGCTCCTCGCAAGAACCCTCCGGTGCCTCCGCTGGTCCTGTCCAGCTCTCCTGTGTCTCCGCTGGTTCCGTCCTCCCTATCTCCGCGCTTCCAGAGCGCCCTCAAGAGTCTCCGCTGGTTCCGTCCAGCTCTGCGCCTCCAGAGTGCCTCCCAGTACTTGCACCACGAAGGCGCCTCCCTATCTCCGAGCTTCCAGAGCGCCCCCAAGAGGGTTTAGTTCCGGTTCTTGTTTGTTAATTATCGTTCATTGTCCCCACCTGATTTGGATCACGTTGTTTGCCCTTTTGTTCTCTTCCATTTATAAGTTCTCAGTTTTCCCTTTGTCTTTGTCTCGTCTTAACGTTAATAAATGGAAAAGGGTGTTTATGATTTCGTTCTCCAAGTCTTTTATTTTAAGTTCGCTAAAACCACAAGCCCGTGACACCTCAAGATGCTTAATGCATTAATGTGAACAAATCGAACCTTAGTGTGAAGTGTTACTGCCCAAAACTTCACACATTCACCAAAATTAATGCAAGTTAAAGCAAATGTTTAAAGTTAGCTGGCACCCCAATTCTGTGTGTCGCTGTCCATCTATATTTGTGGTTTTTAAGGAGAGAGAGAGGTGTGAACAAGTGAGAAAACTGACTGAAGAGAGCAGATGTCTATAAATGTCTTTGCAAAAATGCAAAGCTCCTTTTGGCGCCATCCTGGCAAACACAAAACTCAAAGTATGCAACAGATGGGCTATACACACAGAACACGCATTTAAGACATTCAGCTTCTCAGCGTTCTTTCAGCATCATTGTGGCTCTTCAACAATACCGCTGGGGGCCCTGAGCTCCCTCAATGGTGCGACGTGAAAGTAGGAGAGTTAAAAATGGAGGTCTGTGGGAGGTCCGCATTGCACGCTCATAACCTGCATGTTCACAAAAAAGTGACCTTAGATTAGTGATGTTTTTTCCTCATTGCTAGATCAGTGCTATATAAGGATGTGAGAAACTGCTGAAATTCCCCTATTCAGTCTTATCAAATGCACTCAACCAGTCTACTGATAACAGATCCCTATTGGTATTTCTCTACGTGACAGTTGGACACCAGACACAAGTGTGCATTTGTGTGTGTGTGTGTGTGTGTGTGCATTTTTGAGAATGTTATGTGTTTTGGTTGTGATTATAAAGTGACATCACGGTCAAATCTAAGTCAGGCCCCTGAAAAAACGGTAATACACAATGAGCTTTGTTGTTTGGTCATTAGTTTTGAAGAGGACGTTTTTCACAGAACACATCCTCTCACTGACTCTTGTATGCTAAGTAATGAGGCTTTCAGATGCAGATGCAGTAAAACTCCTAATTTTCCAAAATTTCTTACTGCTTTCATTAACCTAAAAGCAACACTACAATGTCTCTCAAACAAAACCTCAGTTAATAATTGAATAAATGGTATAACAATGCTAATACTATCTTATGCACAGAGCATTCAATCAGTATTATGTCATTTTAAAGAAAAAAAAAATCCAAACTAACTTCCCCACTTGAATCAGACTTCAGCCTTTATCTGGTTTTTATCAAAACTGTGACTTCACAGTAACAAAAACTGTTGGTATCATTTAGTTACACTGGTTCCTGCAATGATTCTCTTTGATTTCAGGTAGACCAGAGACATATTATTGCCACAGCCTATAAATATTATAAAGTTACTGCATGTGGACATGAAAACAGCATCAGTACTGTAATAGTGCAAGCTGAAGCAACAGAAGAGGAAGAAAGACACACAGTACCAAAAGAGTTCTTCTTCTACTGAGTCAAGTTCCCTTCAGTCACAAGGTTTGCTGAGAGTTGAGCACTTCTGCAATCATCTCTTGGAAAAGGGAAGTGCAAGATTATGTGTACCTTTGGTTAAACTATTTGAGCACTGATATGACTTTGTATAAGCCTCTTTAAAATGGTTAAGAAGGGGCCTCTGTTTGACCATTATTTAACTGAGCGTGATCTCAGTAATGATCTCTAGCTGTTAAGATGAATGCACAAGTCAAGTTTAACAAGATACATATTTAGATTTTATTTTAACAGCTTGTTTAACACCATGTTTTTATTTACTTGTTTCATATTTGTGCACATGGATAAAACATGACGTCAAATCTAGGTTTAATTAATCAAATTCTAATGATTTGTTTTCCTTTCTTAGAGACATTTTTAAACCTAGGCTTCTTTTAGGCTTTTTAACCTCTTTACTTCTTCTAACCACCATTTTATCTTTGCTTTTTTCCTTCATACATTCAAACAGGCACAGTAGAGGTCATGGTTGGTATTCTCATGATTTAGCCTCAACTTTATAAAAACCGTCTGTGGAATTTGGCCGCATATTTCCTTCTTCCTAATTCAGGCTCCCAAATATGGCAAACATCTCGCTACATCAGCTGAAATATAAACCTGACTTGTACAGTTACAGTCATTTTGCATGTTCTTCAACATGTTTGTGTAATGCAAGGTGTTTCATCAAAACTCCTAGAAATTACATAATCTCTCCCTCTTCCTATTTGTTTCTTTCTCCCTTTTTTGTTCCTCCCATCCCCCAGCCCCATTAACTGAAATATTATGTAAGAAATTCAGGCAGGTCAACCAACAGGCAATCTGTTACTATGAAGGTGAAAAAAAACTTTTTTTATGTTTTGAGAGAAAAGAAATGCTGAATTTTTTTAGAAGTCATTATTCCTGCATTCAGTGCCACATGATCCTTCAGAAATAATTCTAATATGCTGATTTGCTGCTTGCTTTGAACTTTTGACTTCGTGTATATATAGTTGTGGTTAAAATTTTACATACACTCTGCAGTATCTGCAAAATGTTCATTATTTTACCAAAATAAGAAGGATCATACAAAATGCATGTTTTTTTTTAGTACTGAACTGAATAAGATATTTTTCATAAAAGATGATTACATAGTCCACAAGAGAAAATAGTTGAATGTATAAAAACGACCCCATTCAAAGGTTTGCACATGCATGCTTGATTCATAATTCTGTGCTGTTACCTTGATGATCCACTGCTGTTTTTTGCTTGTTTGTTTGTTTTTTGTGGTAGTTGCTCGCTGTTCTTTAGAAAAATTAGCTGTCATCCCTCAGTTGTGAAAAGATGGATCTCAAAATCATACAGTCATTGTTAAAAAGGATTCAAGTATGTAAAAGATGCTGGAAAACCAAAGAATTTGTGTGACCTGAAGGATTTTTCTGAAGAACAGCGGCAATTTAACTGTTCAGGACAAACAAGGGAATCATAAACAACTATCACAAAACAAAAAAATAGCTGTGGATCACTCAGGTAGCAACACAGTAAGAATCAAGCATATGTACATTTTTGATCACAACTGTGTGTATGTGTATGTATACACACACACACACACACACAAATAAGGCTTTGTTACAGGTCAGTCATATAGAGATATATATAGAAATATAGAAGAAGAAAAAAACTGTCACTCTCTCCCTCTCATTGACCTAGTCTTTCTCACACTCATGGCTGCTCTCTCTCTCACTCTCTCTCTCTCTCTCTCTCTCTCCTTTTCTTCCTAGTTCACTCTTTCACTCTCAGAGCAGAGTAACTAATTCTGACATGTCTAATAACTCACTAATCAGACTAGATAAGACAAGGGAGGAGACGTGCAGACTGTTGTGAAATCTTGAGGAGGCGGCGAGACACAACCACGTTTTGAGAACAAAGTGTTTTACAGAACATACGATTTGCCACTTGTTTTTTTTGTTTTTTTGCCTTGTATTGAGTCGGAACCACCAATAGTTTGTTGTTACAGATTAACATTACATAGTAATGAAATTCTGAAACATTATGAATAAATAGAGAATCTTAAAGAGACCAATTCAGACTAATATATAAAAAGATATTCTGACCCAGAGCTCAAATACAACCTCCTTTTCTGAGCTTTGCTCAGTGTTTTATTACCAGGGTAATTAACCCAGTTCTAGAAACATTCCTGTTTTGTAATTATTTGTTAGTGGAACTGGGTGGATGTGTTTATGTGTGAGTGTGTAGTCATTTTATTGTTGTATATGCTCAGAACTGTTTGTAGTTAGTCTGCACAGATTAAATGTTGTGTTTATGTACCTAATACACCTGATTATTTTACATTATATACATAACCTCATAAATAAATGAAGCACCTACACAATGTGTGGTAAAGGTGTGAAACAATTCTAAACACGACACGGAACCTACTTAAAAATATGAAGATTTTAGATGGAAGACCCCTGACAAGATGGAAACTTTTACTACACTAACAAAAGAGAAAAGAGAAATCATGGATAACATGGTAAATAATGACAATAGCAGTGGGAATTTCATAAAATATTTGCACCAAATGTCATGATTGCTCAATTCCCTATCATCTCAAACCTAAACATGACTTTGTCTAGTCAAAACAAACAGGGTTATTCCTTGGTGTGGGTTTAGACTGAATGTTCATGTGGAAGCGAGTGTTTATGTTTTTGGCAGATGTTTCGTTTTTCTGCAGGATAAACAGTACAGTTACAATCACGGAGAATCATTTGGGACCTTTATAGAGGGAGGAACTGGCATTATAGCCATACAACTGCAGATCTCAAGCTAACAGCAGCCAACAGCAATATTCATTGTTATTAACTGGGCCCAAAGCCTGAGCAATGTGTTCAGTAACTTTCAGCAATTTCTCTCTCTTTTTTTCTTTCACTCAAGGTCACACTCACAGCAGCAGGGCTTCAGCTCTCCCCCTCCTCCCGTCTCACTCAGTATCTGCCTGCGAGAGTCTATCCTCGTCTCACTCTGTCTGCCTGTAGAAGCCTGTCTTACTGCATCTGCCTCTGAAGACTTAAACCTCATCGTCTTCCGCCGGGCCATGTCTTGCTCTCACTTAAAGGGATAGTTCACACAAAAATAAAAATGCTGTCATAATTTACTCACCCTCACATCATTCCAAACCTGTATGACTTTCTCTGTTTGTTTGTACTTTATTTAAAGGTGTTAAGCACTGAGTAACATTAATTAACATCTAAATAGGGTTAGAGTAAGGTTAGTTGCTTGTAATTACACTATTACTGCTATAGTAATTACAATGTAATATGTGTAACATGGACACAGTAAAATAATTTTGGTATAGTCAAACAGTTTGGTGATCACTGACTTCCACTGTTTGGGAAAACAAATGTGTTTCGGAATGACGATAATTTTTGTATGAACTATCCCTTTAATGTCACTTTTCAACATATACTACTGTGAAAGAAACAATAACATCTAAATAAGTAAAACGAAAAATTATTTATTATCACTTAATCAGCCTTAATATGTTAATTTGTGACAACAAAACTACTTTATATGGATTAAATCATGAAGAATTATCTTTTTATTATCTTTGGAAAAAAGGATGTGGATTGTCAAAGATGACATCCGTGAGATTGTGATTCTATTGGTTAAAGTGTGTAGGCCTATTCCTGTTCTCACACTTATTACCATCATCATCAACAACAACAATGGATTTACCCTTGTCTTAATCTGGGGCAAAATCTAGGGCTAACCACAGGATAAACTAGTTAGACTGTCTTATCTGACTTAATAAATTTAAAGTCCACAGCATTTTTTCATCACATAGATGAAAGCACATTCTTACAGTCAATTGGAAACCCAATAATCTTTGGATGAAGCCATGAAAAACACATAATCTGTGCAATCCAAAAAATACTAATTGAGGTTTCATGGAATCATATCCTGAATGAGGATGACAGGACAATGTAGAATATGTGATATAGAATGGATGGTATTTACAATTAACACACTGATAATGTAAGAATTCAAGCAGTCCAAGTGGCCAGTGCACAATATGCTGTAACAGAATAAATAACAAACAGCAGTGCTTTAACATTTCTCATAATACTTGTAGCCAATGCATTTAAATATAATCCTGAAATGTATATTGAAGACCCAGAGCTGGAACCAGGAGGAAATGAAAGCAGTGTTAAAATAATCTACAGGAAATAAATGCTGTGCCACGTTGTGCACTGTCATCTGAACAGGCTGCAGAATGTCACTCAAGGGGAAAGGTCATGTTTTTGTCAGTTGCATACACTGACAAAAATGGTAACATCTAAAATGAACTGGTTTTATTGAAGTCAGAAATTATTTAATATTTTTGAATCAATCTAAACACATTTATTTATAACACTAAAATTACTTTATATGTATTAAATGACGAAGAAATATGTCATTAAAGTAATAATTACAGGTTACCACGTTTTGCAGTGCAGCTGTATGACAATGTGTCCTTCTGCAAGTGCAGGCGTGTGGATGCATGCTACTCTTTGTAGTGGAATGTGCAACGGCTTTGTTGACGTCTGAGTAGAATTTAGTTTGTAGACATCTGGTCGTAGATCAGTGTCCGTAAAACAACCCCTGCCTTGAATACCACATTAGAGCAAGCAGGAAATGACAGTATTTGTTTTATGTCCTCAAGGGTCTGGACACAGAACCATGAATAAAAACTAAGGTTGGATCCCCCTCTTGTGGTATATGAACTAAATAACAGTACAAAGCTCTGTAAATTTCCATTCTTTCTCAAAGTTGAGAGTATTGTAAGCAAATAATTACCAACAGTGGTACCAAATTTTGTCCTTTTAAGTAAGGAAGGGGGTGGGGGGGGGGGGGGAAACCTGTATAGGGAGAACTGGAATACATGGGAGTTGGTGCAGCTCCACCCAAAAGTCTAAACAGATAGGAACATTGAGTGGGAAGTAACAAAGAAAATAAGTTTGAAAGACTTTAAATTCTTTTTAACGAATTGTACTCTCAGGTTACGCCTGTTGTTATGAAGAACAAAAATGTGCCTATGACCGTGCTCTTCTATTATGTGAGCACTCATACAATGAGCCATTCCGGATATAAAACCCCCTGTGAGAGTTTTCATTACTTTTTATTTCAAAATGGAAAATAGTGCACCTGTGTCCGTTTGTGGAAAGAAAAAGCATACATAAGATTCATGCAAATAGCCTATAGCTATATATTTATATATTATAATTATATTATATTAGCTATTTATTTAAGTGTGTGTATATAATTGATTTTTTAACCAGCATCAAAGCCGACGTCAGCTAACTTCCACTTTTCCGCAAAGCAGTGGATCTGTACTTCCGTTATACATTTATACCGGCAGACTTCTCGGCAAGATGCGGGAACGCTAAGAGTTAGACTAATACTGTTAATGTACTTACAGTCGGGTTCTTTTGCGAACGTTATTCTCCATCTTCGCTGTAGATGGTTGAGAGGCCACCCTGCAGCAATGTTATAGATTTGCTTTCAGATTTGTATGATAACGCTTACGTCTCCACACAAAAAAACCTTTTCACTTGTTATTCGGTTTATTCCCTGGATCATTTATTTGATTTAGTTCAATTGTTAATGTTAATATTGTAATAGAGAGTACACTGTGTAAATTATCTGTATATTGACATGCAAGTGTAGTTGTTCTGCAATAAAAAAAGACAAATGTCGTAATTTTTTTAATATGGGAAAAATTACACGGACACAAGTCATATTTTTTATAATAAATATTTTCATATTACAAGTTTCACATCCATAAACGCAAGTGGTCTGAAAAGAAACCCAGTATTATCCAGTTCAAGAATAAAATGGCTTTATATTGAAACAATGCGAAGGTCCGCCGTCAAGCTGTAGTGCTACTTAACTATGGACCTCTACAATTACTTAAATTCCTCCGTTTGATTTATCTTTACATGTATACCCCTTCTTTGTGAATTATTATTGATTGATATGATTGATCATATTTTATGTTCGTTAAAGGCTATATGCAATGTGATCTTTAAAAAACAGCTGTGTTTTATATTTATTTACATAAATGCTCACAAATCTGTTTTTAACAGTAAAAGCTTTTATGCAAACTTAATATATTTATTATTTATTTATGAATTAAATTGTATCACGTTTATCAAAATAAAGCAGAAAAATATAGACCGTTTTATTGATATTTAAATAGTACAAGTTATGTTGAATATTATTCTTATACAGACGCTGTATTAAACAGTACATACATTTCTGTTACCACTTGCAAATATCTAAAACATTTGGCAAATATATATCTAACTGCAATAAAGACAGCAAACACTGCGCGAGAGTCGCAGAAATCAGAAAGTACGACTTCAGTGCTCCGTTCACAACTCCTCCCTCGACTTCAAGCGGCAAATCTCGCCGATCGGTATTCGGTAAATTCGTTTGAGATGCCAGACGCCTCGCCTTGAATGAGGACGAGAGTAGAAAGCTGCAGTCATCCTTTAATCGTATTTGTGGCAGATGTATAAGTGTCTGGGTGAACTCCATGCTGGTAGCGACAGCGCTTTACTGTGCTGGCGGAAGTGAGGATACCCTGCTTCGAGTCAGAACGGAAGTTGCGTGACGTCATGCAAACAAACAAAAATAAATAATAAAACATCGCTTCCGCAAAAATATTGCTAAAATGCTATTTGATTTCTTATGGAAAAATCGAACACACTATGTTAAAGAAGACTGTAATTATGAATACATATGAGAATGGTGGCCTTAATTTCTTAGATTTCCCCACAATGAACCATACCGGATTAAGCATCACTTAAAAAAACCCACTTCTGTCTGCAATTTTATTCCATCCTCACTATGCCTTTTCAAATATTGGTGGTCTTAGTTTTGTTTTGTTGTGTAATTATAATATAGATAAAATTCCAGCTAAGTTATCTGCTTTCCACAAACAAGTGCTCCTATCTTGGTCATTAATATAGCACAATTTTTCTCCACATTGCTGTTTCATCTGGAATAACAGAAAAATTATTTATAATCACAAATCTGTTTTGTTAAAGAACTGGTTTGACAACGATATTAAATTTGTTAGTTAAATAATAAAGAAGGAACACAATTTTCTTATGACGAATTCCTTTCTTATTATAAAATAGTTACTCAAAAAGAATTTGCAATGGTTTTTGGTTCAATTCCTTCAGGTACACAAATGCTATTTAGAGGTATTGATGAAGACCATTCTCCCGGTTCAGTGTCTTTAGATGTTACTAAATCTTATGTTGGTAAAATCTGTTTTTCATCATACCCCAAGAGTAATAATAGAGCTATTCATACTCTTTTCCAAAGAGAAATGACTGTACCTTATATTTTGTCTCACTGGGTCTCCTTATTGAATGGAAAATTGATTTGCTGGAGAAAAGTGTGGTTGTTACCACAGAAATATCATCTTAGAAATAAGATTAAAGAAGTTTCTTATAAGCTCATTCACAGATTTTATCCAGCAAATCATTATTTACAAAAATTTAAAAAAGGAATAAATGTAAATTGTACTTTTTGTAATGAATATGAGGAAACTGCCTTACACTTATTTTGGCACTGTACACACTCAGTTAGGCTACACTATGGTGTAAGGTCCAAAAGTTTATTAGTGAAAATATTCAGTGTTTAAAACCTTCTTCACTCTTATGGGAAAATGTACTTTTTGGCTTTACTGACTATCCTGACCAAGAGGAACAGTACTTTTACTTAATTTACCAAATTTCACATTCATAAGTGTCAATTTTCCAATAAAAATTTTTTTATGGTTTTGCTGACTGTATTTATGACAGTATCAGAGACTCTGTGAATAAGAAAGCTGTAAGAACCTTGAAAGTTTGTGAATTTTACAATATATTTATTTGATTTTATATATACATACAGATATATATATATATATATATATATATATATATATACTTTTTTTTTAAGTTTACTTTCCTCCCCCTGGCAACTGTTTTGTTTGTTGTAATTTGTCTTTCTATCTTTTTTCTTTTCCTTTTTTCTTTTGTTTCTTGATAACATGTTGTATGTTATTGTTCTTTGAATAATAATAATTAAAAAAAAATAATAAATCGCTTCCGCAACTTTCCAAAAGGGAAGAAAAAATTAAATAATAACAAGAACAACAACAGACAGATTGAGTTAGTAGAGACAAAAAGTAAATCGTGAGACAAACCCTGGACAGATAAGAGAAGTGTATGAAGTTATTTAATAACAATGAACATAATAACACAAAGTAATAGATGTAAATTATGATTTTAATGAAAATACAAAAAACCTTAGACACTATGCTAATAACGTTAATAAAGTTCATGGAAGCACGCTTTAGCAATCTAAAAAGGGTTCACTAAAGTTTTTCATGCCTGCACTTTAAAGACGTATTTATACAACTACGCCCTCTATAGGACGGAGGTGCTGCGTGTAATATGTAAAAGATATCAGACATGGCGGAAGGATTGCGAGGTGTCGCTTTCAAAAAAGGTTGTACTGTTGAATGTTTTAGCTAGGAATGACGACTTTGTTTGAAGGTAAAGGTGATGCGTTTTTCTGCAATTTAAAAATTATTTATTTTATTCATATTTTGCAGCAGTTTTTTCCTATAAACGCATGTCGGCTTAACGCCGCTGCAGCCAATGGCAATATATATTTTTCTTGGAAATGTTAGTTTAATGTAGAAGAGGTCATGAATACTAAAGAGATAATTCATTATGCTACACAAATAGAGAAGCTGCAAAATGATGGCGGCTATGAAGATATTATATCACTATTGACAGACCTGAACAACGCATGTTTCACGCTAGAGCAGCTGCAGACTACAGACATTGTTAAGGTCCTTTATAAACTACTCAAGTTCTGTCCAGTTGTGAGTGCTAGAACAATAGCAAAGGGCTTGCTTTCAAAATGGAAGAAGTTGTATAAGTTGTCATCTTTGCTGAAAAGTAATAAAAAAGGCATGCGGGACGACAAGGAACTAGACACACATGACCTGCCTAATGTTGAGGTGTCCCACTTAAATGAAAAGAGGAATAAGAATCAAGCATTTACATGCCACACAGAACAACATGATATAACAAAGGTTGTAAACCAGGACAAATGTGATGCATGCTTAAATAAGCTGTCTCCTGAAAAGCCTTGTCCAGCAAAACAAGCTGCAGAATCTGTTCAGCTACATTGTGAGGAAGAGAGCGTCACCCTACCTGCAGCATCACATAGGAGATCTGATACAGGGAAAGATTCTCAAACTTCAGTTCCTCAGAACACCACTCAGCCCAGCACTTCCTCTGGCTCCATGGCATTGAGATCCAAATGTGTCCATCTGATTCTCCAGGCTCTTACTTTAAATCAGCAAATAGACTCAGATGTTATGGACAAACACAAAGCCCTTGCTGAGGACATTGAAACACACGTTCATGCTCTTCACGGACGAAACCAACTTAAGTACAAGTCCTGCATCAGGAGCAAGGTGGCCAACCTAAAAAACCCAAAGAACCCTCTCCTGTGCCAGGGCCTTATTTCAGGACACCTGACTCCAGATGCATTCGCCCGGATGTCAGTGGAGGAAATGGCAGGGGAGGAACTTCGACAGCTCAGGGAAGGTTACACCACTATGGGCATTAATGAGCATCAGTTACCAGAGGCAGTGGAAGGGACACCCACCCATAAAGTTCGCTGCAGGCGCTGTGAGGGTTTGGACTGCAGGGTGACGCAGATCTCACGAGGGACGCTCTTCTTGCCATCCTGGGTACGGAGTGGCAGTGCAGATGATGATTCAATGACTTTCATGACGTGTGCTAATTGTGGAGACCAGTGGTACCACAACAGCTGGGTTTGTCTTTGAGCAAGTGTGTGTGTGTGTATTTATAACTGTAATAAAGATGAATAGCAATATTTTTCAGTACTAATTGACCGTTTTGTGCACAGTTAAACCAAGCAAAGATTTTTTTTATCAGAATAACTTTCTTGTGGCCTTCAGTTTGGTGCAGGGAACCCGCATGCATTGTAAGGGTTCACTGCACCAAACTGAAGGCCACAAAAAAGTTACTGACCCAGAGGAGATACATACTTTAAATACAGAGTTTTAAAATGCATAGTTTTCAAGTACAGGAGCCACACTTTGCAAATGCACCATATAACCATTAAATATGTTACCAATACCTTTTTTGATACAATTAAATATATCATGTTCTAGAATAATCCTGGATATTTATGATGTTGTCTTGTTAGAAAATGAACATGTAGGTTTCATAAATTTATACATTTTGCTTTTAAGTAGTTGTGAGTTTCATCAAGTTTAAAGTAATTTAATTTATTTAATCCATTGGTTTTGACTAAGTTGATACTGGTAATTCCGATTATATGCCCTTACAAATTTCATATAATGATATATTCAAATTATGAAAAACGTTCGCATGAATATATGGTGCAATAATGTATTTATTAAACACTTGTTACTTTCACCAACTTTATACATCATCATTTGTTAAATAATTTCACTTAACTACTCCATCTCTTAATAAAGGTTACTTAAACTGTGACTCGTACTAGGATAATAATAACTACTGTATGGTAATTTCCAAATCCACTTCCTCTGTAATGTCTTTCAGAGATCATGAGTTTGATCTTTACTACTCTATTCATGGCTTTGACCACAATAAATGAATGTATGAGAACCAGTAAAGTTACTTTCAGATCACCCAAAAAAGGGGAAGCACAACCCATGCAGCATGAGCCAAATGTGATCTTGTTTCTAGGCTCAGCAAACATGTGACAGAAAGTGTTCCACATGCAGAGAGCATGTGACCTGGTAATCTGCCCAAGATAGGGTCCAAAGGCTGATTTCTTTGGATGCCTCAGTCCAAAGAATGTATTTTATGCACTCAGATATCTCACTCAAGAATGTTGAGCATGAACACAATTGTAATAAAAAATACACGTCTTTAATGTGGAAAGTTCCATGGGAAAATATATTAACAGGCCATGTTGTTATTAGTCAGAATTAACTCTTGATATGTTTAGAATAGTCTAATTAGGCTACGCTTAACCTCATCTCGAACCTTATGGTAGATTTAGTGCTTTCATTAAAGTTATACAAAAATCACTTAAACTGTTATATTATTGTGGTATCTGTATAACTGTTCATTGCAACATTCCATGTTTGAGATATTCCATGATGAGGCAAACATTAGTGTAATCTTTAAGATTACATTCCTCTTGCACAAGTTCTAACCAGATCTAAGCTTCATGATGTAATGACATATTGATATAATATTGTGTGTGTGTGTGTACATGAGAGAATTTGTTCAACTAGCAGGGACAACATTTGGTTAGTGACTCGCTGATAACGCTGTCGTCAATCAGAGACGGTTAATAATTAATATGCCAACCAAATATTAAGGGGAAAGACACTTAAAAGAGAATATATTTAATTTACAATGAACCTTTCAGCCATGGTTTTCTGTATCAAGTTGACCTCAGTTATGAATCTAACATCATTCATTTCAGTGTTGTTTTATTAACTGATTTCGTGTTGCATGTCTTATAAATGAGTTCTGGGTCATATGAGCTTCAGTAGCTTGTTTGGCCAGCCCAGGGCGCCATGTCTTGGAGCCGCTCCACACACTGGAGATGCTGGTTGTACTTTACGGAATGGCGCTGCTAGCACAGCACTTCGACACTCATTGCTGAATTCTTAACGGTAATGTATTATTCTTACACTAACGGTATGTTCCTCGCGCAACAAATGTTTTAAATGTACATAATACAATGTGTAGAAATTGCCAGACCTTTAAAGCAATGATGGCGCTGTTAAGAGCGTCTCAGATCTGCCGGTCTGATCATGCGATTGAATGGAATGCCGCCACTTTCTTTTTCTCCTACACCGAAGCGATGTCTTGCCACAACATTACATTACTTTTTACGATTTGTTTAATGACGAGAAAACAGTCGCATTGTAACAGTTGTTCCGCTTGCCATTGATTAACTTCGCATCCGAGTAAAAATGGGCTTGACTTCAACAGACGTCGTATTCCAAGATGTTTCTGCTGTATAGGCATGAACAGCGCTGTCTGGTTGTTAAATGTTTGCTATAAAATAGCAGCCCAGCCTTACATTTCGTCTAGCTTTACACCGTAAATCTCCTACAGTTATTCAACATGTTCAGACTCGTTCGTTGTCAGTCTCATGTTATTCTGTATTGAAAAAAAAGTTGATGTAATAAGTCCAACTTTGATTACATTGATTCCTTACATTGTGAGTTTTATTATTTTCATATAGCCTACTAAGTTATGAGGACAGGACAATCCGTGAAGATGTGTCTCACATGATCAGCGCTTCCAATGAATGGACTCCTGTCATGGGACATTTCTAAACAGAAATATTAGCCTACTATTTCTGTGAGGAACAATGTCTGGGGCCAGAACTTTATTGTAAAGATTCCATTGAGCTAGCTGACTTTATGTCACACTGGCATTAAAAGGTATTTAGGCTAGTAGGTTACTCTGAAAATCACCTCCCACAAAAATCCTACTTAACACTTTTCAGTGTAGGCCTATATTTAGTTCACTTCAAAGTGAGAAGACGTGCTTTTCAAAACTTGATCATTCTGATTTTCATTTCAGGTCTTTGGGTGAGGTAACCTATGAAAGTTCTTGATCATGACCACCAAGTCGTCTTTGTTAAAGGTGATTCTCCTGGGGGATGGTGGTGTGGGAAAGTCCTCCCTCATGAACCGGTATGTCTCCAACAAGTTTGATTCACATCTATTCCACACAATCGGTGTAGAGTTCTTAAACAAAGAGCTGGAGGTGGATGGTCACACAGTCACTCTACAGATTTGGGACACAGCTGGCCAGGAGAGGTTCAGAAGTCTCCGAACACCCTTTTATCGTGGCTCCGACTGCTGTCTGCTTACGTTTAGTGTGGATGATAATCAAAGTTTCTTGAACCTCAACAACTGGAAGAAAGAGTTTGCATACTACGCAGATGTCAGGGACCCAGAGAAATTTCCGTTTGTTGTTCTAGGGAACAAACTAGATGTGGCAGAGCGTCAGGTGTCAATAGAGGAAGCTCAAAGGTGGTGTCAAGAGAATGGTGGATATCCATACTTTGAAACAAGCGCAAAGGATGCCACTAATGTCTCATCTGCGTTTGAGGAAGCAGTTAGACGTGTGCTGTCATCTGAAGATCGCGCAGAACACCTGCTGCCCACAGACACTGTTGACCTGCGCAGAAAACCACGGGCGAACGGCTCATGCTGTTGAAACACTCCTTATGTGTTAGCAAAAAAATGCATACTCCATGCCAGAAAAACCTCCTAATTTCCTAATTTTTGTTATTGCAGAGTTAAAACATCTCAAACTCTTGTCTTGCTCTGAACAATGAACATAATTGAAGAGTCTCTCAGAATTACATGCCTTGTATAAACTTTAAAATAATCTCTTTGGATCACATTCCTATTCCTGTGTTCTTTAGGTTGCCTATTTTATGATTGTTGGTAAACCAAACAGGGATCATTGAGATCCTTTAGCTTCAGCACTCACACTAGTTCTAATGCTGTTTACAGTTGAGAAATAAACATCGGCTGTTACACTCATGAACACTAGAACATATTCAAATGTGTTTTGTCTCATTTTCTGAGTGTACAAGTTGTGTTACTTTAAGTGCCTTTAGCACAGGTTTGTTTGTTTGTCTTATTTAACAATCTTGTGTGATAAGACATCTTGGAATGTCTTTGAGTCATGAAGTGCGATTTTGTAGCATATTTGTAAATATATTTTGTATTAATTACCACTCTCATTTCAACGGGCTTTGGGTCCCTCATTGATACTCTTAATTTATCAGAGCTAACAATTTATTTTTTGAATATGCTAGAATATAAAAGCAGAGTACTGAAATGATAGCATTCTAAGACATTCAACGGTGAATTTTATTTTACATAGTTTCTGTGTCACAAATGATTCTCATAATAATCCTGCATGCTAATCCAAGTTTGCTATATTTGTGTGTATTCATAAATATTTAATTGAAATAATGCTGAATTAAAAGTATTTGATAATTGATTATACTCTTCATTATGTTTTTATTTGCTGTTATACTAACCACAATTCTTATTATTATTTTGGTGCATTGAAAAGATAAAGGAATCTTTCACCCAAAAATGAAAATTTGCTGAAATTATGCAGATGAGTTTGTTTCTTCATGGGACAGATTTGGAGAAATTTAGCATTACAGCACTTGCTCACAAACAAACCTGATTAAGTTCATCAGCTTATTAGTAGAGACTCCAAGACCTGAAATGGGTATGCCAGATAAAGATGTTAAAATGTGCAGTGTCAGGGGGCTAAATGAACGTGGTTGAGAACCAATGCTCTATCTATCCATAATATTGCTTTCTCCAGTGAAAAAGTTTCCTTGTCTGAATTTACCTTAAAGTTAAAAACATCTTAATGATGGTTTTGTTTCTTTCACTTCACAAGATGTTAATTGATGGACTGGAGTTGTGCAGATTACCTTTGGATTATTGTGATGCTTTTATCAGTTTTTTGGAGTTTCATTCTGACGGCACCCATTCACTGCAGAGGATCCACTGGCGAGCAAGTGATGCTAAATTTCATGAAGAAACAAACTCATCTACATCTTGGATGAACTGAGGGTGAGTACATTAGCAAATGTTAATTTTTGAGTGAACTATTCTTTTACAGCCAATGTCTTTAAGCATAAAACAAAGTGGGGGCACCATGTTCTCATTCCTACACCAGGTGGCGCAAGTACAGCAAAAATGCACATTTAGAATGCACGAGCTCAGCAGGATTTAAAGTAGAAACGATGTTACCTTGCAATGCAGTTAAGTTATAAGTCAGTTTGGCCAAGATATGAATCTCTTGCACATGTGCTTTTTTAAATAATAATGAACACAAAAGAGTTCATATAGATCATAGAAAATATTTTACTAGAGAAGGTTACAAAAATCACTATACAGGATTCATAAAACATCTGACTTCAAATAAAATCGACTATGAAACATCTAAGACTACAATTTCCAATAACATACAGTGGTTGTTTTTCGGGGAGAGGTGGGACACTGCCAATTGTAGTTCATTAGAATGGACTACACATCACTTATAGTACTGCAAAACGAAATGAAATATCTCTCCTTCATGCAATAATCAGGGAACAATAGAACATCCAGGCACACATCTTCTTTTTCAAAAACAGGGTAAATAGATCAACATCTTACACATCCCTTTAAGCTCCCGTTAACAGAATCTTTAACATACAGCAAGAAACGGCATATAATTGGTATTAAACAGTTGTATATGTGGACAATACTAACATGCTTGTATTTACAGAGACATTACAGAGAAAAATTATTTTAGTTAAAAGACAGATCAATAAAAAGAGAGTCATATTGTAAAAGTAGTAATAGAAAGAGAGAGAGACCAATTAGGAAAAAGATACACTGCAAAAACAAGGCTGTATTATTTGACTGTAAATTCAAACCATTTTCAGAGTTTCACATCCACATAGCAATAACTCACACAGAGGAGTCACAATCATCTCATTAAACTCATGGTAAACATCAATCTTGCCATAAGAACAAATTCTAGAAGACTGAAAAATACCTAGATTTATCAATAAAACTGAAGGAAAGTATGTAACCTGTATAGCTGATGAGGGCAGTTTCCATTAGACATTATTAGTAAATAATTTAGCATTAGTTCATTTATTATTATTATTATTATTAAACAAACGTCTACTTTTTTTTAGCCTGTCACATTTATTTCAGTAAGATGCAGTTTTCAGAATATCATTTTGAAGGTTGAGTGCTTGATAATGATACTCAAGATTGACAGCTTTGAGGAAACGTCCTTTTAAGAGATTTGTGTGTGTGTGTGTGTGTGTGTGTGTGTGTGTGTGTGTGTTAATATACCTGCTTTCTATTACAAGATTAGTGCAATTTGTCAATAACCGGTATTGTTCCCCACCCCTTGCAAAAAATAAAGTAAGAAAGAGAGTTGGAAAAAGGTGAATTCAGAAATCTAAGATAGCCATAGAGACCAGAGAAAGATTCTACATAAACAGACATTTTCAATACACAACCTGGCACCCATGATTAAAAAAACAACAACATTCATTCACTTTCACACATTTATATATATATATTTATATATGTATAAAACACCAAAACAAAGGAAGTTCCTGCAAAATGTCTGTGAGGAGTTAGTGCAGACAGTCTATCATGTAAGCAGCGCTTCACCAAGACAATGCATCATAAAACCAAACATAACCCAGTTATAACCATGACTCTACACTGTACGTACAATTTCTAGCAATTCAAAAATACTTGCGAAATGACAGTATGATACTTGAATACATACACTTTTATACCAGTGGTCGTTTGCACCATGAAGGAGATGAGCAAAACACATCATATCACCATTAACTGCATGATTCCACTCATCATTTGTTACAGATGTTCAATATCTTGCCTGACATGTTTCATCATGATTATAACCAACTTATACCACTGTTATGATGTATAGTCAGGATAGCGCAGCGCTTAGCAGTGTTAGTTTGCGTATAGTGTTTCATCTGAGGGCGGCAGGTGTGTGTGTGTGAGTGTGTGTGTGTGTGTGTGTGTGTGTGTTTTGGTGTGGTGTAGTCTAGAGCAGGTTAGATAGAGGTTGGGTACGTAAGAGTTGGGAGAACTGTTTATGAGTAGGAGTTTAGACCCTCCTTGGAGCGTGACTGCACATCCTGCAGCTCTTGATCATCTCTGGTTTTGATGTCCTGGTAGGCATGAGTCTGCTGACACAGTCCCTTGAGATAGGCCCAGTTTGCTGCCAGGATCATCAGGTAGTGGATCTGTGGACGGGAGAGAAGGAGAGGAGACAGACAAAAGAGAAAGAGTGACAGAAAGGGAGAAAGACAGAGGAAGAAACAGGTGGAGGGCAGGATTAGTCATGAGTGGGTTAGTTAGCCAAAGCCAGCTATACGAGTTAAGACAGTATTAATTAGTTGCTCTAAGAATCACTTAAGTAAATAAATCTCAGTCAGTTATTATAGCTGCACCACACAGAAATCAATATTAGTTGATCGGAATACACTGAAAAAAATGGACATATATAAGGAAATATATATTTATTTATATATTAATATTATATATCTGTTACTGTATATCTTTAGAGATAAGCCAAAATATTACGCGATGTAGGTATAATATAATATACTTTTATAATTGTGTGTGGTTTTTAATATGCATTACATTTTCTATTATTTACTAAAAAAAATTAAGCTAGTCAGTATGTGTCACATGCACAGGGTTATTATAGTAAACTAAAAGTAAAATCATAAAATATCTGATGTATATTTTACTTCAGCTAGTTGCCATAAGGTAATATTTCGCACTTTTATACACTGTAAAAAAAAAAAAAGAAGTTGAGCCAACAAGTTTATACAACAAAAATTTGAGAATCTCCCACAAAAATAAGTTGAGAAAACTCAAAAAAACTGGTAAATTTTATTTTTTTAAGTTCGCTCAACTTTTTTTTATTTATTTTTTACAGTGTATAGTTTGTCTTTATGTAATAAAATAGCTAAAACAAAAACTGAAATAAAAAAGAGAACTACATATACATTTAAAAAATATAGTATCTCATAACTATTGTGTCCAGCAAAAAATACTGTTTAAACAAAATTGTTTCTTTTTCATTTTTGTCCTATGCAAGTGTTATTTGGTTTTATTTTTGTATTTAATGATTCCAGCAATATCATCAACTTGATTGCACAGATACTATCTGAACTGAACTGAGCTGGACAATGACATCACTGAATCGACGATGAACTGACTTTAACTGAAAACTGAAAGTGTTTACTATTATCACACACTATTTTCCTATTTAATACCGTAAAGCTGCTTTGACACAATCTGTATTGTTAAAAGCACTATATAAATAAAGGTGACTTGACTTTAGACAAACTGAACAAAACAGGTTTAAACCAGAAACTATTATTTCCGATTACAAAAATATATAAATGACATTTTTCAGTGTATCAGGCATCACATGAAATCTGGTTATTTCATGAGTTAGCAGTTAGTAAATAAAAGATGATGAACGACTGATATCTAAAGAAATGTAAAACAAACAAACAAACAAACAAACACAAAACCCCCTAAAACGATTAAATAAAGAGAAATGAACTTCTCCACAATAATTGTTTATTTCTGATTATTTCTGAAAACAGGAACTATACTGCTTTGAGAATAATACAAAAGGCAAAAACTATATGCTGTCTGAATTCAATATTAAACATAATATTAAACTATGCAGGAGGCTCTGAAAGAAAATGGCATTTTTAGAGTCAATTCCATGACTGCAAAACATCTCATAAGGAGTTAAAAAGTACAGTCACACCCTTCACAGGAACATGTAGCACAGAATAAAAGTTTATGAGCATAAACACAACATTCTTAATACCTTTCATAACAGCAGTAACTATGCCTTTCTCATCTGCTGTGCTTCACTTGCCTTTTCTATCTGGATGGGTTCTGGAGGACTACGGGTGCCTCAGGGTGGATATGATCCAATGGAGAGACATCATTACCAAATAGTACTATTTTCTAGTTTTAATCCTGGCCATTAGGTGTTGTTGGACTAACAGAGAGTTCAATTCTCACTACTAAAGTCATTTTCTTTTAAACTGTTAATAAGCTACATTATTCTGGATTGGTTATAGGTGCTATACTTTATATGAATTGGTATCTCTGTAAAAATATATGTAAAACATTAAGTGAGTATGATGTATTGTCCTTGTTTTGCAAAGAGATCACACCTTGTCAAATTAGTATAGAGACACAAAGATTCAAATTAATTGAACATTAGACATTATCATTAATATGCACTACCTAATATGCACTGTCTATACATTAAGGCCCATGCTATGAACTAACAGTTCTCAATTTATTTCTCTCCTTTGCCTTTTTCCTGATCTCTTTTACTCACTCAGATCCTCCCTCTCCCTATCTTTCTGTCTCTGTCTCTGAGAGTAACTTTCACAGACTTTGCAGTTATACAAAAAGCTCAAAACTTAGTGGTGTGACTGTGGTCGTAGCTCTTAAACTTCAACACTGCAAAGTTATACGTTGTGGCCATCACATAGATGAGCTGAATGGAAAAGAGACAAACCAGTGGGTGAGACCAAACAGTTTTAGATGCACAATAGCAACTTTACAATAGAAGTTGGACCACATCCCTCGAAAACTGAAAGTACGGTTGTTCAATCTGTGCCTATAAAGATTCTGTAAAAAATATAGCACTATATTTCTTTTCACAGAGCAATTCTTTCCTAAGCAATTTTACATAGTTTTTAACATCAAAGAAAATTATTATTGATATGAAAGTTAAGAAAACAAGTATAAAATGAACAAGTGGACAAATGAACATCATGAACTCTTACCAGTGCAATCACAGTGGCTCCAGCTCCAGCACAGGCAACAATATAAAGATGGTAGGACAGATAGAACTGTAATAAAAAGAGTTTAGGAAATCCATTAAACTACAGACTACAGAGCTCGCCTCACAAAAATGTAATATTCCCCATTCAAAATAAAATGTACCTATTAAACCTTTCCTTTAAAAGTATATTTTTAAAGGATCAACAAATCTTCTCAAGATAAATACAAGCCAACATTCCTTAAAAAGGTACAAAAAAGTCTGTCTTTAACCCTACAAAGCCTACTGTATCATATTTGATACACAAAGGACTAAAAAACAAAGGATTGTTTTTTTTTGCTGTGAAATCTTTACTGATTTTTATAAGGTAAACCTAAGAATTACTTGGATAATTGTTTCTCAGGGGGATGTAAGTGATTTTCACCATTTACAGGGGATAGTTGGTGATTTTATTGCCGTCCGAATCCAGGATGACGTAAAAATCCCCAGCCGAATTACCTACTGTTTTTTGACAAACACCAAGGTCGTGTGGTAATTTAATACCCATCAAAATCCACATCTCTGAGTTTACGAGAAGTAGTCGATTCAAAATGTAGTGTTTAAACCCTTTTTGAGCACTCCCGAACACCGTACAGTAACTGTTGTACTTCAGTGTAATTTGCATACATATTTATTTCTGAAATGCTGGAAAGTATTTAAAAGAAAAATACTTCATGACTGCTCAACCTGTTACGGGTTGTGGTTGTGGCATAAAATAAAATGAATATAAATGAAAGGCAGGAGAACGAAACGGCTTCAACGCACTTTTTCCCATTTATTAACTTATAAGAACGGACAAACACAAAGGGAGAACTGAGGACTTTTAAAGGAAAGGGAACAAAAGAGCAAACAACGTAATTCAACTCAGGTGGGGACAATGACAGATAATTAATTAACAAGGAACGGAACTAAACCAAATAAGGACAGACGGGAACTCAGACAGGCAGACACGTGACACAACCACAGCGACTAGGAACAAAAAGAGAAGTAAAGCACGTAAACATTCGAAATGGGTCTTTATTATGGCAGCAGCAAGTATGCAATACAATTTTAAAACATGTATTGTAAACAGATATATATCGCGTATAATTATATATAACTATAGCACGTCTATTTTCCTATTTTTAAACAGGAGATTTAAATAATCAAATAATAAAAAGGTTTATATATTATAAAATATGCTTGGAATAATAAGAATACATTTTACATAATAATAAGTATTTTTAAATACATTTTACACAATAAAATTTGTAAATAAAATTCATGTGACTGGCCACGTGAGCAGTGCGTTCCCGGGTTTGTAGGATCAAGAACTCACTCCTTCACTGTGAATAAATCGCCGTCCGAATCCATTCGTTTTATCACTGAGGTGATATGTAAATGTATTTTTACAGACGTCCATATAAGAAACAATTACCGTCCGAATCGGGCTTAAGACATATTACTGAATTTTATTTACTGAGTGACATCTGTTATTTATATAATTTAATGTAAGTAGTCTGCTATACTGTTATAAAGATCTCATTGATTTACATTACAAGCTATCAGAATTTCTTATTTTAAGCCATATAAAAGTATTGCATATTTTTGCTTAGCTTGGGCCCCCCTCCCAATATTCTCAGTTTATCATACCATATGAGCCATAAAAGCTCAACATAAACACATATGCAAGCTCTTTCTTTTTAGATTTTGTCTAAAGTTTCGATAAACTGTTCCATTAAAAAAAAAACTCCAACTATTATTACATGTCAGGTAAACATGTAAATATGAAAAGAAAAGATCTTCCTGTCAATGCAAATGTGGTGATCTTCAGGGAAAAATTAGGTATCTTTACCTCACTAGTATTGCAGATGTCGCTTAGCGTGGAGCCACAGGCTTTACCAGGAGTAGCGTTCCATGGGATGATTCCTGAAAATGATTATATGCATCACATACATTAATCTAAAAGGTTATAAGGACTAATAAAGCAATACATTTGAATAATTATAGATTATTAAATATATATTAAATATATTAATATTAAATATATTATAAATTAAATAAATTAAAATCACACACGTACATATACACATATATATATATATTCATTTTCCCACTGCTAGGGGTTTCAGTAAATGCTAGAGAAGGAAACATCTGATTGTATTTTTTTTTTTTTAAAGGAAGTGTACACTAGTTAGCACTGACAGATTTATCTCAACAGCTGCATTCCATTAGAATAACTCACTCCTTAGATTGTAAAGTGATGTTAATTTTGCAACTAAATACAACTAAGTATTATTCACTGGTTCACGAGTTGAGGACAATCAAGGTTTTTACCATACTGCCGCACATCGACACAGATGTTGTCCACAGAGGTGAGATTGGCAATAGGGGACTTCATGGCTCCACATGTGGTCCACATGTTATAAAACAGGAAAACGGGCACCGCAGAGAAGCCAAAGATACCCAGCCATCCCAAGCCCAAAATGTAGGTGAGGAACACAAACTTCAAAAATAAAAAGAGAGAGAAGGTTGTTAGCCTCTCATGCTCACATATCCTTTCAATCTCCACGTTTCTAATATTATGATGACGAGAATAATCTCATAGTTTTTAAATCCTGCAGTGCATACTGTATGAATGTGACCCAGAATCATGACCTATTTACCACCGGATCACCTTGGATGTGTTACTACTTGATTATCACACTCGTTCATGTGAACATACACACATGTTTTCCAGACTAATGCATGACACATGCATACATGGCCTAAAGGCTTTGAGGATGGATGCTACTGGACATCTGCAGTGATTAAAGCAACTGGGGTATATAGCACTGATCGTGCCAAATCCATCCTAAAGGGTTGGCGTATGTACAGTGGGCGTATGTGCGTGTGAATATGCTAAATCTAGCATTAATGTTTATGGATGGGGGGAAATGCATTTATGAGCGTGCACGTTTATATAATTATGTGTAAGTGTTTTTTTCAAACGTGTCTGTGGCTATATATCTGCATAATGCTAATTACAAGTTTCATTACATAAGTTGTTCTAAGTATCACAACAGTTTGGAAAGCGAGTGGCCCTAAAGGGTCAATGTTCTATTGCATTAGAAAATAATGTACAACCTACACTAAACCTTGCTGTAAACATAACATATTTATGTTAACAAAAGCAAATGTGAGATAAAAATGCATTTGCTGAAACAATAATGCTATTTTAGCTTACTTCTACAGGTCTTTGAGGAGGATTCGTATTTGAGCTCTACACATCACAAGTACAATGCTGTACCGGGTGAGATTCTGAGCAAGTTTACGCTGTCAAAACATATGCAAACATATGGAGCTGGTTGTGTGATGCAAACATCAAAATGTGTTAGTTAATTATGGTAAAAGTCTCTGAGGTCATAATAACATATTGTGCAATGAACTGTGTGAAAATAAATCTTTATTAATCAATAACCAGCCCCTACAACCATTCTTTGTGTGAAAAGGAATAAAAGTTTTTGGTGTTTTACTGCCTCTAGCTGGAGGCAGTCCGACTTGATAACTTGAATTGAAATGTACATGTCGGTACATTTTTTGAGTTTTGCAGAAACAAAGGTAGAGGAATGTTTTTTTACAGTGAGACTGGGTTTTATTTGTATGTCCATGCTTGTATGTGCGCACTGGCCTCACCATGGCACTGATGCAGCGTCCACACACAGTGGTCTTGAACTCGCTGTGCATCTCTTTGACAGCGCTGGTGGTGTAGAAGCCCTCAGCCAACAGGATGATGCCATACAGGAAGAAGAAACAGGCGATTCCATAGATGATGTACTGCAAAATCTGAACCCTGTATAACAAAGGAAACATTTAACTATGGTGAATCTGTTAATGTAAGAGATCTAGGGTGGACATAAATCCCTCAACAAAACAGAGATTTTCTTATTCTACTGGCACTTTCAAATTAACATGCTTGAAAAGATATCAGTTTAGATTAAATGATACCAAAGTATATAGTCGTAGCTTATTTAAGATCACATTTTCCAGAGCTCCTGCTCAGTAAACAATTGTGGCAGTGATTGATTTGACATTTATGTGGGGGATGCAGATGTGCTCTTGGCAGATTTTATCAGTGGTCCTGTGTATACGAGACAGGGCCACTGACAGTAAAGATGTACACAGGAAATTAAAGGCAATGGGTCATTTGTTCCCAGTAAATCTCCAGATGACATGATGGAACAGAAAGTACTGCCAGTTAATTGCTGGCATTCTAGAGGTCATTACTCAGCACATAGTCATCCTTGAACATGTCATAGCCATGAATGCAAACAGGTAGAAAATGATAAACTCAAAATTAGCTTTCATCTCTTTAAATATACCTCTAATAATCATCACACCTTGAGCAACTCACAGTAGTAATCTAAATAAATGAACAGCTATCATTGGGAAGTTATTATTTATGGAATTTGGAGCATTTTAATGGTTGTTTGAACACACTTACACATCAGTGAGAGTTGCATGATCAGAGGTGACGCGAGAGAAGTGGTTTTCCACCATGGTCACAGTGCCCGTAAGTGCCACATGCCCACAGCCGCAGAACAGAGCAACACCCGAAAAGCACAAGATGGTGGCCACCAAAGATGCGTAAGGGACGCCGCCCAGACACTTGATGCAACACTCGAAGCAGCCTGTAGGGGGACAAAGAGAGACTTCATGTTTTCCATATTTCAATGCTACTTTCTAGTATCTGTCACTTTGATTTTTTTTTTATGCTGTTATAATTAACCACACATACATTTTGAATATTGTATTTGAACTCTGAACATATTGAGCGTCAGACGAGTTTTTAAGGCCACAAAAACTACTTTAGACAGATAATGTTTTTATCACTTGATCAATTCTGCCTTGGACGCCCCAAGAGGTGAGGTTCACGTGTCTGGCGTCTTGACACCACACTGCGACACAATCATGTCAGATGAAATCAGCTAACCATCCATGACAAGCCATCTTCACACTCACGTCGTAGGATGAAGAGTTTAATTATAGCCACTAACAAATACATTTCTCTTTTTTGAATGCTCAATGATCAGGTTCACTGTTAACAATCATTATTTTACAAAACAGAATGGAAACTGGAAAATACAGATATGTAAACGTAATATATGACATATATTGCTATATCAAGGGTGATATTGCCATATGTTACCTATAAGGCCATATTTATATAAATAACATACTGAAACTCCCGATAGTAAAATTTATATTATGTACATATAATAATATCTATATAATGATGTTTTATATATTATATGTAGCATCCCTATATAACAATGTTTAATTTATAAATGCAACTTTATTAAAACAACATATACAAAAATGTGTTTATATATGTTTTTGTATTTTTGTTTTAAACATGTCTGTTAGATTACATGGATAAATCTGTCCTTCAGTTGCCAGCAGTTCTCCCTCACCAAAGAATGCATGATAATGGCAAGAACACACAAGGCTGTGTTCAGAATCTACAAAGTTTATTGGACATATACACAGTTAATTTTTCTTATTATGCATATTCACGTTATGCATATTCATCATTGAAGAAAGATTTTCAAAATTGAGCTTTTCTCTGACTCCCTCAGACTCTCCCAAGGCCTGGAATGCAGTTACATTTGAAACAACACAGCTCATATCATAAGTTATCTAGGTCAAAGAGGAAGTGCTGTGAAGAGATGGAGTTGCAGAGCACAGAAATCAATGGAACATGATCAACCAGGGTCCACAACAATAACCTGCACCGGGGCCCGCACGCCCTGACAATGTCTATCTTTTATATTTATGGATGGATATACATAGCCTATACATGACATTAATGTTCAAAAATGTATTCATGTCCAAAATGCATCACACATACAAAAGATATATGAAATTGTTCCAATTTCTAATACCTTTCATATATTTTACTTCATATGACAATATATTTCATACCTGAAAATTAAATATATGTACATATAGTAATTACATTTGCATATGTGTACTAGTACTTTTACAATGCCGCTTTCTGAAAAAAATGTCCCCAGAAAATGCAAAATTCAGCATTTAGAATGATAATTTTGGAAATACATGGGAAAATTCTGTTCTCACTTAAGCACTTCCCTTTTAAAATGTGAACATCCTAATTTTATTCTTTATTCATGCCTTCTAAAGAGTGAGAAATATTCTGTGTGCAGCGAAGTCGCTGCTGATTCATTTTGTTCTCTGCCTATTTATCTTCTTCCAGAGACATTAAACAACACCAACTCCCCCACATGCATGAATAATGCATCATAGATAGACTGCAACTTATGATCTTAAGACATCTATGGTACTCAGAAAAAGAGTGTTGAGTGTCTGCCTGAGGAACTACATTTTATTACCCATAAAAAAAAGCACTGTGGCAGTAACACAGTACAGTGATGGTATCAGATAATAAATAAACTATTTATTTATTTGTATAGATTTTTTTTACAATACTATAATACTATTTGAATGTTTACCAGATTAATATACAATATTAGCATGGTAGATGTAAAAAAAACAACAACGACAACATGGCAATTTTTTACATGTTTTGCAAGTGTACTATGTGTTTACAGCTCTTGTGTGTGAAGCTTTTTGCACAGTTTAAGAGCATAATAGGCCTCTTATGTAATCCAAGCAAGATGAATGTTTGCATAAGTAAACAGAACATACTGCATGTAAGAAAACAGAAAAAACATTTTATACCTTGCTTTGCCTTGCTGTTAGTGCTTTCAAACTGTATATATTAAGAGTTAATAGGGATTTTGACTGAATAGGGGTCTTTAGAAAGTCATGCAAATAGAAGAGTACACCGGCAGGGTCATTTCTGACATCAATGGGCCCTCTGACCCTCCTGTCACACACTCACATTAGTGATGCTAATTAATTTTTACAGTGAACAGAACTTCTCTGAATATACAAAAGCATCTGTTCCACACTGTCACACTGTTACCTCTTACAACAGCTGCTGCTCAGTTCATAATAGGCCATTTAAAGAGGTAAAATGGTTTCTCAACATGAAGAGGATGATTACAGCAGTTATCTGACAGCAATGTGAAATTTCATTTAATGTGTGCTGTGACTGGTTAGATCAGGAGTGGTCATAAAAGAACATATGGCTACTGCAGTTAAGCTTGGGAATGAAACACGGCAGGTTAAGATAGGGAAAAATTATTTTAGGATATTTGATCATTTCCAGCTTTATTCTTATAATAATGCCACTCATTTTATATGTGTGTTCACTTAATGTACTGCTGATTTTATAATCAAGCAAAACATTTTTAAAGATTGATCTCTGTTTGTGTCATGTAAAATACATTTATTTTATAAATTAAAAAATAAGTATTTCATTGTAATTCCCACTAATTTGACATGGCGTGACATATGGCATTACATTCATCACTATTATACCATTAAAAATATAGAATTAAAAAAATTTGCTATGTAACTTCAATGTAGGCTAATTTATATTCCCTGAAAATGCAGAAATTGTACATCATGTGTCTTTAAAGGAATAGTTCAATAATGAAAATTCTGTCAATTACCATTTCTTAAAAGTACAACAATTACCTTTTCAAAATGAATAGAATATTAGAATAAAGACATTCCTGACATTTTTAGGCGTAAATGGCACTTGTTTCCTGAGAATGGGCTGTGTACACATGCAAGTTTATTTGCATCAACCAGAGATCTGGACACGTGATATTCTTCATCCAACCACATTTATTATTATTCTCAATGCTCATGCAAACTTATTTCTGTGAGTGAACTGCTTAATTCAATCAGTAGTGTTAGTCGTAGGTCAGGCAAACCTGAAGAACAGAGACAATAGTGCGAGTGGAGATACATGCTGCTTGTGACACAGAGTGCTTATATAATGCTTGTTAAAAATAGCTTCAAACACACACACAAAGAGGAAAAAAGAAGAGCGTAAAATTGCACACTCTTGCGTGTGCCACTGGTGTTTCCATGGCAACCCTATGCAATTGGTCTCCTTAACACCTCATAATTGCAGTCATGTGAATATCTTTGGGATATCTTTCTGCTTTAGAAATTTTCTTCATAAAATAATGTGAGAAATGACTGAAGCATGATGCTGCTATTTGCTCTTGGGGAGATAGTAAGACATTGTGAAGTGACTTTTGCACATGACCCCTGTCTAAATGAAGAGACATGAATTCAGGTTAAATTCAGAATGATTCCAGTAAGGACATGTCCTAAAAATATTTGAACTGCCAAAATTTCCCCTTTATCCCTCCAAAATAGTTTACATTATCTTTTGTTTTCCTTTTTTTTAAAGATTAAATAATCAGACTGAATTTCTAAATCACTGACCAATCTCTAATGTAATGTCATTATTTGTTATTTTAAGTTTTTAGAGTGTTACAATACACCCTAAAATATTATTTCTATAAAACTGGCGTAAATGGTAAACAAAATTTCTAAAATTACCCTCCAATTTTATAAAAATGTATGTCACTCTCCCTATGTTTATGCCTTTCTCAAACATTACATTGCTCATTTCATTCCTTGGTAAAGTAGTGTAACACTTTAGCTTAGTGACCACTATTAACTAGTTGCTTATCAGCATGCACATCACTAACATATTGGCTGTTTATTAGTACTTATAAAGTCTTATTCTTATTCTACATGATCATATATCCCTTAATCCTATCCCATAACTAAACAACTTTACTAACTATTAATAAGCAGCAAATTAGGAGTTTGAGGCAAAATACATAGTTAATAGTTAGTTAATAGTGAGCATTGGTCCGTCCCCAAACTAAAGTTTGACCACACGCATATATATATATATATACACACACACAGACATTGTTATCCGATACATTTGATACATTGTCATCAAATGTAACACAACTCAAACCAGGAAGCCCCACAGAAAAAAATTTGGTCAGAAATGTATTTGTCAGGGAGCTCTGAAAGAGGAGATGAAGCTCTGAGAGAAGCAGCTGTGCATCTGTGTTGCCTAATAAATCTATCCCATTAATGTTAATGAGCTAATGAGGTTAAACCAGAGGTGCTGAGATGCTGCCTGATATTGTAGATACATGCCGGGTTACAGTAAAACGTAGTGGTGCTGACACAAAACTGAGTACAATTACAAATGAAAAGTTAGTGCACATTTTGACTTCAAAATTTATTTATCCCTCAGAGCTTCCTGCTGCCTGTTGAGGACCTCCAATGGGCATCCATGACAGTGCCTGAACCGTTCTCCATTTATCAACAGTGTTTAAGAGCTTTAATGGGCCATAGACAGGCAAAACAGGGCAGCTCTCTTTGCAGCCATAAAGGAAATCAATGAGCTATTCATTAGTGTTGAATTTAGAATGCAAAGATTACACGGGTCATCTCTCTCCGTCTCTACACTCAACTGTCTCCCTCAGCTATTTAGCATCTGATAAAATACATTTTACAACTGCATGCAGAACTCATAAATTCTGGCACAATATTTTTTTTATTACAATATTTGAGGTCCCTTCATTATTAAGATCTGGGATGTTCTATGGAATGAGCTCCACATTAAAAAAAGGGATGCTTTTTGTTACAGCTAAATTTATAAATTGTATAATTTATTTATCATATTGTGTTTATGGTTTGGTTCAAAACTTACATTTTGAAAATGTACAAAAGGTGTACATTTTTGTGATTTTATATTAATCAATAATATTTATTTTCCCAAAGACACAAACATTCATAGAAAGTAAAAAGTTTATTTTTTTTATACAGACCTACCATACGTAATCAAAATATTTTCTTTAGACATAAGCCAAAATGTTACTTAATGTAGGTCAATATAATAAATGTGTGCCTTTTTACAACTTAATTTCACCATAAACTGAGATTCTCAGATATTAAATCATATTTTTGACCTAAATAAAACCAGTTCATTTAGATATTGCCATTTTTTTCATTCTGTTCTGTACATCATAAAGCCAAAATACTATTTTAACTTTTTTTTTTTTCTATAGTGGTGTTATTTGCTTTTAGACAAACTGAACAAAACAGGTTTAAACTGATTTGACCAATAAAAATGCACTTTAAACAAATGACACTGTCATTTCACTTTTTTCAGTGAAGACACACAATGCCAATCAACCAATGTCTTCCAACTATCAAACATTGCTGTCAGTGGTAAAAAAAAAAAAAGCCAAATACCAAGTTCAAAATCTTGTAAAACACAGAGCCTTCATCCTCTTGGGACTAACAAGAAGAGCAGTAAAGAGGCCGATTGATCTGAAGCTCTGACAGCTAACCGTTCCTGGTCCAGGATCATAGATCAGGTCAGATTATGTGATGTCAGTGAATCAGTGCGTTTCGATGGAGAGCGAGAAAGGCAGGCAGGAGGTTTATGAGTTGAACAGACCTAGATGGGTAATGGTTTGGAATTGCTTTCGTCCACCCCCACCTCAGCGGCCACTGCCAGATGCAGCTGTGATTTGTTATATGAATTTATTTACATGTAGCTAGAAGGCAGCAACAGCTGTTAAAACTGAGAATGGCTCTACATGATAGGCTTTAAATGTAAAACTTGCCAAACCTTGATTGTTTATATGGTCCTATAATAAATCAATAAATTATTACAAAATGGCTTAGCTCTTTTTGAGCACACAAATAAATTAAACACATCAAATACTGCAATAGGGAAAAATAACCCCTTTAAGTTTTACACACTTTTTGCACAATGCCAATGAGATTTACAATGAAAGATAAAGCTTCAATATATTGATTCCAAATAAATCCAAAAAGGCCTGCAAAACAGACTTTCTAAAGGGCTTCCGAATGGTTGTTGCTCCTCTGTGAGATGTTCTGCAGTGATGAGCAATCAGAGTGAGTGTTCCCCTCACAACCTCTTTTCACAGCAATACAGTAGATCCTCTGCCAGACAGTTTAGCAAGGTTTTCTCAAATGAAACAGAGTGAGAGAGACGGAGAGATGGAAGACAGGAAAGAAAGAATGAACGCAGATTTTTTTGGCCCGGGGGCTGGTGAAAAGTGGTTGCCATGGCAGCGTTCTGCCCACGACCCAGTTGAGTGCACCCACATCTGACTGTCTCCGCAATGCCACGGTTTCTACATGCTTCCCACTCATTCACTAGCCCAGGGGAGAGTGTGTGTGTGTGTGTGTGTGCATGTGTAAACCTGACCTGAACTGTGATTACTTGAAAGACAGAGATATTGGTTTTGCAAGCTTTGGTCTATTATTAATCTTTACATTTATTGAGATAGTTCATTCAAAAATCTTTTTTGCTCCAATCCTGATTTTCTCACATCTGCAAAACATTCAAAGTTTGAACTGTTTTGTCCACATGATGAAAATCAGCAGAGTCTGATCATCTTCATTTCAAAATTGAATTTTGAAACACTGACACTGTTATTGGACGGGATCGAAGCAACACTGAACTGAAAAAATTGACGCTACTGTCTTCTGTAGAGCTGCTTCATAGCTGAACTCACTGATGAACTTTACACAGTTATTGAACTGAACTCAATCAATACTGAGCTGAATAGTGACACTTTTGTCTTCTGTAGTGCTGCTTTACAACAGAATTTGAATTTTGTCTCATTTGATGAAGTTTGCATCATTGATTCTGTTTATTACTGTGAAGCTGTATTGTATAAAGTGCTATAGAAATAAATGTGACTTGTCTAAAACTACAACCCCACTGACTTTCATTGTACACTGAAAAAATGGTAACATCTAAATGAATTGGTTTTAAGTCAAATATATGATTTAGTAGCGTAGGGTCAACTTAAATACATTAATTTATTTAAAACTACTTTATATGGGTTAAATCATGAAGAAATATCTCTAGCAACCATTGCAGGTCACCACTTTTTGCGGTTCATGGTTAAAATATATTTTTTAAAGTGTAGTTTTTGTGTTCCACAGAAGAAAAAAAAAACATACAAAATCATAAAAAATTTAAATCATTGGAATGACATGTACGACAGTCCTCACCAGGGTCACCCCGTCCCACTTCGTCTCCTCTTCTGCTAAATGTGGAATATATAAAAAGATTCTATTTGTATTCATTAACCTACAAAGTCACACAGGTAGAGCCAATGCTTTGAACTGTTTTAAAGAGTACTTTCCAAGATTCAATTGCACTTCAAACAGCAATGAAGCACTTCCAGTTAAATGTAAATTTAATATTTAAGCTTTTGTGGGTAAGCGTTGACCTCCCAAGCATATTAATTAACAACAGATTGTGTGAAAAAAAGTAGAACAAGAATCCAAACATCTTTATTTAAGGATTGGTGAATATTTAAATGGTCGTGTGCATATTTCTGCTATAGGCCATTCCTTTTTAGGAGTGGCATATTAATTTGTAGGCCAATTTTCTGTGCACTCTGAGAAGAATTCTCTCTCAAGCGAGAAAAACACTGACACAATGTCAGTTTTGGTAGAGACACAGCCGATCTGTTCAAGCTGTTGGAGCCCTGCCATCTCTCTCTGCCCTTATGGCTCATTATACATTTCTCTTTAATGTTTGCCACTGGCAAAATGTCCCATATTCGCCCTGTGCTAAGACTATATACTGTACGCCTGTACATTCACTCACATGACTATAGAGCTTTAGATTGAATTATGCTTAGGCTATATATCTAACAAAGCACCAACAAACTGATCTATCGTTTTATTGCATGAATAACATTGAGCTAGAGGTTACAAATATTGCCGGCTTTTACATTTCAAGCATAAAAAATTGTAACATAAAATGGTAATTCATTTAAATAAACTGGTTTTAAATCAATTATATTATGTAATATTACTAAATCAACCTAAATACATTAATGTACACCACTAAAACTACTTTATATTGGTTAAACCACGTAGAAATATCTCTTCAAAGTAACAAATGCAGGTTACAACTTTTTGCAGTGTAGTTAAAAAAAGTTGCATTTACGAATTTTGAGCACATGAATGTCCAAAAAAAGTATTCTTTACAACTGGGAATTGAAGATGATACCCCTGTTAAGATGTTAGAAGGGTAATGAATGATTTAGAAAGTAATTATAACTTTCTGTGCTGTAATTCAGCACAAATCAGGCTACCAATAGCTGCTTGCATAAAATTCAAGGCATTAACGTTTGCCTACAAAACCACCACTGGCTTTGCACCCCTTTACCTAAATTCATTACTTCAGACTTATGTGCCTCTAGAAGCTTACGTTCTGCAAGTGAACGTCGCTTTATTGTTCATCCCAAAGAGGCACAAAATCACTTTCACGGACTTTTAAATTAAATGTTCCCTCCTGGTGGAATAAACCTGCCCAACTCAATCCGAGTCCTTATAGCCATCTTCAAGAATCTGCTAAAAACACATCTCTTCCATCTTTATTTGACCCTAACTCTAGTACTCTCAATTATCTATCTATACAATTCTATTCTTAAAAAACAAAAAACAAAACTTTTTGCACTCTGTTCATTTACAAACTGCTAGTTTTATTTTATATATATATATATATATATATATATATATATATATATATATATATATATATATATATATATATATACCTAACACTAGCTTTTCAAATTTTTGTATTCCATCTATTTTTCTTTTATTTATTATAAAATTAAACAAAAGCAAAAAAGGCCTCTAACACTAGCTTGCTCTATTCTTTTTCTATTTTTTCTGTTTTCTTTTCATTATATAATAAAAAAAAAAAAAATCTTGTAACGTATACTGTGTTAAGCTAACTGAGACTTGTTATAGCACTTGCATATCATTGCTCTTTTGTTGATTTTGATTGCTTCCATTTGTAAGTCGCTTTGGATAATGGCTAAATGTAAATGTAAATGTAAAGGTACTTCAGTAATATTAAGGTGCTGTGTTCTAAAAAGCTTCAATGACAGATGCAGACAAACAGCAACAGACATGTTCTTTTGGGTTTTTTAGGATCAGTCTGTTACCGTTGGTCGGCGCATATTTTCGCCGATTGAACAATTTGAATCTGCGTATTTCGGGTGTTGGAATGTCTGAGAAGTGATGTACTATAAACTGGTGACCATCTGCGTTGGTCTGCATCTGTTAGTGAGGTGTTAATTGTCCTGTGAACAACAAATGTTGTCTTGCAAAGCCTTTACATGATGCCAGTTTTAGCTTGACATGCAAAACTATATGATATTATCCTTATATTGTAAAAAAGTTCTAACCTGCAATTGTTAGTTTAAAGAGATATGTATACCTGATTTCAATTTGTAAAATTTAGTTTTGTTGTAGTTTTATTTCACAAAAGTGAAGGAAGGTAAAATGCTATGGGAAAGTGTGTGTATACTTCAATTGGTTTCAGGCTCTAATTGAAGATCTCTGTTTTTTGTAATCTGGGATTTTTGGTTATTCTTGTTCTCTCATCACGTTTGGCAAAGTGGATTATTTCTTTTCTTTTCTTTTTGATTTTTCTTTTGAAAGATTTTTCCAATCTTTGAAGTAACCGCTGGTTTACTAAAGTTGCAAATCAAGTTATGTTACAAATATAATTATGCTGAATCAGAAATCTGAAATACACTTTCTGTAAAGCTGCATGCTTTGAAACAGTATACAGTGTGAAAAGTGCTATACAAATAAATAGCTAACGTAACTTAAATGTAAAGTTAATCCATCATGTGTTCCTTATATGATGAATAATACAAATTTCAGAAGTAGTTTTTGGGTTTAATGTTACACAATATTTTGTTTTGCCTACATCCAACATGCGTGACATGTCATAATAACAAATGCATTTGGAAGTAGGAGCTTCCCAGGCACACAGCATTAACCAATGGGAATTCTATTCCAATGGACAGCCACCACACGCAGCATAGTCTAGGAATAGATGAATTTGCACATGGCTCCTGTCAAAAAAACATCATGTCTCACACATATTCACTGTTACCGACTTATTTTGTGGGATGCAGTTTAAATGAAGCTTTTTTGTGGCTGATCAGAGATCAGTTTGGCTATATCTTTTGATAGATACGCAGTGGTTTTTGTAAGCAGAAGCATGTCGTTGATCAATGTGGAGGAGGTGAGGTCTGACCGCTGTGAGAGCCTGCTGAGAGACAGACAGCGTTTCGTGTGAGTAAATGGCCATAATTAAGTGCACGGCTTTTAAAGTTGTCCCTCCTTTCAGCACCAACACTGTGTTGATCGATGCTCGATGCCGCTTTAGAGCCAGTTCTGTATGCATTTTTGTGTGTGTGTGGTAGCTGACTGTCCATTCACATTCATCAAGGATGCTTGAGAGGAAATTAAGTGTAGCATTTGCCTTGACTTCACCCCTGCCCTTCTAACATACTCAAATGCTCATGTGCACATTTATAAGCATTCACACAAAAACATACAACATTTAGGACTAGACAACACATGTATACACTATTCAGTCCTTTACATCAGACAAAATTAAAGACATAGACTCAATCTGATCTTCACATTACTACACTGAAAAAAAATGGTAACACTTAAATGAATAAGTCAGAAATATTATTTAAAATCTCTGAATCTATCTCTAATTTATACCACAAAAATCTATTTATGGTTAAATCATGTAGAACTATCTCTTTAAAGTAACAACTGCAGGTTACCAATTTTCACAGTGTACGCTTAGATGGGCAAGCAACATTTACAAGAAATATATAACAACTTGTCTGTTCCAGAGCAACATTAACTTGTGCTCACAACTGTTTATGTTCGGAACAGAGACCAGAGACCTACTGATATAAGTAGAAAGCTGCCGTCGCATCATCCAAGTGGATGCTGCACATTGGTGGTGGCTCAGGAGATTCCCCCCTTTCATGTAAAGCGCTTTGAGTACCCAGAAAAACGCTATATAAATGTAACTAATTATTATTATTATTATAAGATATGTTTCACTATCAAAACCTGCTGAGGGTGAGAAAAAAAATGCATTGTTCAGTGATATTTTATTTTACAGTTCATGTTACACACGTTACTATAATTATTGAAAATACTAATAACAACAACAACTGTGTAATTACAAGCAGCCCCAAAAACAATGGCACACCAATTACATGTAGTCAGCTAGACTCACCCCATTATTATGCATGTAAATACATGGCAACCTGAACTTTGACCTACTATTCCTGTGCTGAAATGTACTTGGAAATTACTTGAATTTACTTTAAATATATGGTTTTTGCTGCTTAATTAAAATGAGCTAATGCTATACAATTTTAAAACGTTTAACTGTATTATTTACTCAGTTCAATCAATCATAAATAAATAAATAAATAAATGCCTCTTTCCACCTTCACCAGGCTGAAAGACGGACCAGGTGGAACACCTTGAAACACAGCAGGGATCCTATCATGAGGAATCAAACTGCCCTTGATCTTTTAAGATAAAAGATAGCAATAAGAGAACACGATGTACTGTCTAACATACTGGAATTTTCATAACTCAAAAAACCTCTAGTCAAAAAAGAGCTTTTATTGAAACGAATCCGCAAAAAATGACTCATTCTGAATTTGATCAACTTTTTACTTCAGCTCTTCAGCACCAACTATGTTTACATACTGATGCCTATTGATTACTAAAGGGATAGCTCACCCAAAAATGAAAATGCAGGAAATGCTTCAGACAGCATGCGAGTACCCCATTTCTGTGTTTTCTCCCTCTTCCAGCCACATCTTTAGATAGCATGTCAATGCCAAAATGAGTTCTCTTTCACATCTTTTTACATTCATGCAAGGGATAATGTACATCCAGCCGGTTGTTATCACAGAATAAAGCCTGACAGGCTTATCGGCAGTCCGACGCGAAGCGGGAATAATAGCAATGTTGTTTTAAATGTGATTATTCAATTTCTGTACCTGAATATTACTGTTATACCTATACCTCAAAAACTTAAAGCACTGTTTATTTCATTTTTTATCTTTGTTCTGTTGTATTTATTTGTTATTATTTGTAATTTGTTTATTATTTGTGTAATGTTGTTCTTCTTATTTCATTCCCAAGTGTTTTCTCTTTGATGTTTAACCTATCTAAATCTTTATTTCACAGAAAAAAATGGTAACCAAAAAACAATAACATCTAAATTAACTAGAAATATCTATTTAAAGTCACAACTGCAGGTTACCACTTTTTTCAGTCGGTCATTGTGGCTAAAACTGGACAAAAGCTTAATGCATAAATTATAAATAAGGCATCACTATGAATACATATGTTTTTTTCTCTCTGGTAGGGAGATGATAAAAAAGGGATCAGAGAACAGCAGATTGTGCACCAGTGGGCTGAATGGAGAGGATCCATATACAGGAGGATGAATGGCATCATGCAGAAACAGGACATGCTGTGCCAACCTGCCTTTTATTGCTGTTCATACCTATACACACCACAAATTTACACAAGCACAGGCCAATTTTCATACACAGGTACATGTAAACACAAAAACATGAATGCATAAGCATACTTATGGAAGCACTCGCCCACACTCTCTTACACATACAAAAAAGTGGCTAAACAGCCATGTGAGTTTGCGGCGGCAGATGGAGGCTGTCAGCATGCCCTGAGTGAGCTGTTCCAAATGAAAGGCACATGAGGTTGTCGTTCCTCTCTGTGATTACTCTCACATGCTCACAGTACTTGGCAGTCTTGAGGAAAGGCTAGGCTGTGCATATCAGCATTTGGGACTGAGAACCGTATTAGGTGTTAGTCACAAATTGTCCTGTTCATTCAACAGCACAGGAGCATCAAGCCCCTTTCTATAGCACTGAATACCGCATGCAACCACCAGAGACAGTGATTAAAGTATTATCAAAGATACAGATTTACATAAAACCGAAGCATCAAAATTGATGTTATTTAATAAATGGGTTCAATTCGTGTGCAAACCCAAAACAGCTCTGAATGGTTTGAATTCAAAGTCTGACACAGCATGTAGAATACATAAATAATGGTATAAGCTCAGGTCAGAGACAGGCTGAATCTGAAGCCTTCAAATAAAATACTGCTCTGTCTGTGTGACCTACCAGAAGTTCCTGGAACCCCAGATGAAACAACGTACCACATACAAGATTATGATTATCACACTATGACATAACAGGCACACTTACAGTATTATTTTGTACACACACCCACAAACATACACTAGAAAAAAAATTGTTTTAAAGGGGTCATCGGATGCAAAATTCACTTTTACATGTTGTTTGAACTGAAATGTGTGTTGGCGGTGTGTGTACACAACCACCCTATAATGATAAAAATCCACCCAGTTTTTGTTTTTTTTAAATCTTGATAAATGATAACCCCTTTCTCAAATCAAGCCTTTCTCAAGGCCACTCCCACAACTGTTGACTGACACTTGCGTTTTTACCTTAGACCCGCCCTGAGTGAGCTGTACACAGTCCGCCATTGTTTCACCGCTGGAGCAGGAGTAGACAAGAATGGCTCCTAAGCGATTGAGGTGTTTTGTTGTTGAATGTAATGAACATAGCAGTTGTCATTTACTCCCGACATCTGAGCCTCTGAAGACACAGTGGATTACGTTTGTTTTTGAAGTGAATGTACCCCCAATCTACCTAAATGCGTCTATGTTCGCACGAATCATTCGTGATCCAGCCTCACATACAGAAGTAATGAGTATAAGGTTTTTTTATGAATCTTTGCAAATCGCCTTTCCTAAAAATGTGCTAGTTAGCAAATTTCACGATGAATGCGGCTAAAGTTTACTGTCTCTTAAAGAACTGCACTACTGCACGTCACCTCACAGAAGAGAGGGGCGGGGTGAGCAGAGCTCATTAGCATTTAAAGGAACATGCAACGAAATGGCTTGCTGTCAACAGAGCAGTTTTTGACAAGGTAAAAAGGGTGTTGTTTTACACTACCATTGAGAACCTTTAACCAAAGTATGTTACAGACTTTTCATTAAGACCCTAAAGAATCATATCAACTTGTGGAAAATGGGCATCCGATGACCCCTTTAAGTCAAATACTATTTAATATATCAACCTAACCGCTCAATCAACCTAAATACATTAGGGTAAACGTACCTATTAAGCTCACCAAAATCTACATTGAGTCATTTTTAGTGCACAAGATATTGGTTTCAGTACAAGAAGTTATGTAAAAAATAAAATATTAATCTCTCACACAAAAATATTTAATTTTATTTTAAATGACAAAAGCATTTCAATTAAGATATACATCATTAAATGCAAAAAGTCTGGTTGTGCTTAATGGGTACATTTTTGTACCCTTTAAGCACACCCCGTTCCCATAAGGCTAACACCATGTTTTATTAAAAATTCTTGTTTATTTTAAACAACCTTTTTAAAGAATAATTGAAAAAAAAAAAGTTTTATTTGAAGGTACAAAGTCAATCACAATCGTCGTAAAACAGAACACTAAAATCAAGCAACAAGGCATACAATTTGATCAATTATATATTCATAGTGAAGTGTCATTTAAGTGCACTGCAACATCTATACTAGTCCACATTCAGCGAAGTAACACATATTCAAAAAAACACACTATTTACAAAGTCGGTAAGTGTATGAAGCCTATTGTTTTAAAAATTATGACGACTCCTATATGTTCATTAGTGCATCCCAAAACACAACATTTGTAATGCCTCTTTGGAGCTGACACTATATATATCCAGTAATTGCGGACCGCAGCTTCTCACTCAGGGCTGTGTGTATGCTAATAGGGCAGAGAGCGTCACAAATGGGCGGGACTTTTTCCCCTCGGTGACCTGAAACAGCTCTTTTGGGGAGACTGTTCATGATTTATTGGTTTTATAAAAAAAAAAATGAGCTGGTGGATTTGTAACATTATAGGCTGATTGTTTTCACACACTGCAGCCATGCAACTGTGTTCAAACACCTTATAAAAGTGATTTTTGCATAATAGGTCCCCTTTAAAGTGACGACCATCAGTTAATATTTAAAGTTTGTTTATGACGTATTTACATAGACGTTCAGTGTGGAAGAGCTTAAAGAGAGCACACTGAGCTTAACTGAGCTTAATCATGTAATAATTATTAAAATGACAAGATTTTGCTAAATAAATAATGTAGGTCATGTATTAAGTTCACACATATTTTAATATGAGCAACTATTATTAACAATATCTTTAAAATGATACTTTTTCTTATTGATGTCATACTGAAGCTGTGTGATTTTCATAGTAGTGCACCCTTTAAGCTCACCTTAAAATAACATGAAGTCTTTAAAAATAAAAGCAGTGTAAAACCACAGACCAGCAATAAAATGTCAATTTATAATATTATGGATGTAAAAGTACAAGCCAGTAATGCCTGTGAAATATTATATTAGCATAGCTATGTTCCTAAAACTATCTTTTGGATCTAACTGTAATTTTATCCCACATCCAAGTTACAGGTTATAATATGGAAAAGTCTGAACATTGATCTCTTAATTTTACAGTAAGTAGTGAAACTTACCCAAAATAAAGGATTAAACATCTAAAAAAAAAAATGCACATTTAAGGAGCTACTCTTTTGGTTAAAGTTTTCAGACAGCTTTCAAAATGGCCGCCAGGCAGCGTGAACACATGGAGACCCATACCTCAGTGTGCAATGATCTGATTAACTTGAAATTACAGGTGGTATATAGTAACAAACATATCAATTGATTAAGACTTCAAATAGGATAATAAATAATTTTTTCTTTTTATAATCTGAGCTCAAAAATGGAAGTGTGCTTAATGGGTATGCGAGCTTAATATGTACGTTTACCCTAATTAATTTATTTATTCCACCAAAAGTAGTTTATATTGGTTAAATCATGTAGAATTATAAAATGTGGCTGTCACTCTTGTTTACAACCGAATGGTGGGTGAATGTACCCGTATATAGTACTCTAAAGCGCATTGTACTGTTGTGGTAGACAGAGGAAGGGGGGCATTTAAATGGGAAGAGATTGAGGGAGAGATAGAGAGAGAGAGAAAGAGAGAGAGAGAGAGAAGAGAATGAAAGTGGGAAGTAGTATGGGAACAGAGATCAGGGAAACTGATACTGGGTAATGAAAAGCCAGTTTATAGACTACAGGCAGCGCAAACATACACAGCCCTCATCCACACTGAAAAACGGTAACCTAAAAATGGTAACAACTATGTTAACTGGTTTTATTTATGTCAAAACCTATTACTTAACATCACTGAATTAACTTAAAAACATTAATTTATACCAGTAATCAAATCAGAAATAGCTCTTTAAAGTAACAATTGCAGGTTACCACTTTTTATTATAGTGCAGAAGAGAGATGTTAAAAATGACAATAAAAATGCAAAGAAAATCTATACTGATCTGATCAGTATAAGAACAAGCACTAACCATCAAATATAAATATTCTTAAATGTAATTTATTTTCATTTTACTTATAAAAAGGTATTTGCTGCTTGGTTTACACAGTTACTTATTATTGCCATTTGTATCTATTAGTACACTGTAAAAAAAATTAAAATTCCAAATAAATCTGTGACATTTACAGTAAAATACCGGCAGCTGTAGTTGCCAGAACTTTACCATAAAAAATATGGTAGCAACATTTTTGGTTTTACAGTTTACAATTTAAATTCAAAGTAAAAAAAAAACAAAAAACATTTCAGTAGCTGCCAATGTTAATTTACTAACCTACTGAACTTCAAATATCTGTTTTGTACCTTAAATGGTGATGAGAAAAATCACATGATGAACCAAAGCTCATCATTGAACATCAAATGTGAAGTGTCATGCAGGGAATTCTGGGAATGTCAATTTAAATTTTTTCACTGTAAATTACATTATGACTTGTACTTTTTCCACTTCCAAAGACTCTATTTTACTGTAAAATTGCATTAACTCTAAATACAGTTATTCACTGTATACAGTAGGAAAACTTACTGTTAACCAATTAACAGGTTTTTACTGTAGCATTTTTACTTTTAAAATCACGCTCAATGTATGTATAGGATGACAACACCAAAAAATGTACCAAGAAAATAAATACTGAGAACATAAATCTGAGAAAAATGCCTTTATCTGCATGTCTGTGCATCAGTTCTTTCATCTTTACTACAGAGAAGTTATCTAAGCTGTGCAAGTTTAAATGTATCCTGACATGGTCCAACCATGGTCATCATTTGTTGTTTCTGAACATCCACAAGTGTACCTTAACGTGAACAGTGGCAATATTGGTCTAAAGCTAAAAGCAGACCACAGAAAGTGTTTTTCCATTATTGTACAGAAAACAAACATTATTTCCTGTGAGCCAATTCTTTATTGCTACCCATCCTACATATTTCCTGATTACAAAATCAGATGTTAAAGATACAGTGCCTCGTACGGTGATGAGAGGTCATTTACTTTATCAATTTTATCTTTCCCACCTTTAGTACTACTACATATCCCTCCCCTTTCACGTCCCAAGAATGATGTAATCCTTTTGATGTGGAAAGTGCAGGAGTTATGTAAAAAGAGAAGCGTGTGCATGCCGCCTCTTCTGCCCTCCTTCTTTTCTGTGCATGTGAGAGAAAAAAAGAAAGAGTGACAAGGAGAGAGAGAAAGACTCTATACTCTTTCAATTCTCCCATCATTGGCGTGGGAAGCATAAACAAGTACCCCAGCAAGCTATTAATCAAGAGCAATTGTATGGCACATCAGAAAGATTAGAAATGACAATGAATTGGTAAAATGGTAATTAATACTCAGAAAGATTTGAAGGGCCATGAACAAGGTGTACAAAATAACGAATGATGGAAAAAATGCTGTATTAACAAAAAGACAAGCATATGAGCATGCAGCAAATGAGACTCAAAACACTTTTTTTTATCTGGTCTCTGAACAATTTTTGTAACCATCCAGTATATTGTGCAGTTTCTGAATTATCTACACTGTTAGACGTTTATGTAATTTCTACAGTTATTTACTGCATATCACCCAGTATAATACTGCAAATTCCCTTTACAGTAAGTAACTGTAATACCCTTTGCATCATGGGAAATTTCTGTGACGTCAAACCCCACATACAGAGACTTACTGTATTTTTTAAAATTCCTGTATACTACCGTATTTGCCATAACGGACTCTTTGGCGCCATTCTATTGAGGTTGTTTTATTTTCCTCATTTCTTACATTTGGATTGACACGATTTTCCCTACACCGTGTCTACAATGCCGCAACAGCTTGGAACTGACTACTGGATGTGTTACATCGCTTCTAATGATTGGAAAATCCGTTTGTCCTTCATGTTGGAAACAGCGCGAGCGCTTGGAGTACTTCTGTATGTCAGAAATATACCGGGGCATCAGTTTACTGTCCGCATCCACTGTAGATAGTATATATAATGGCTTCTATATTGTCTTTTGTCGAGTCGCGCCGCGAGGAAGACACGGATCCAGCAGGGCAGCGCCGCGGGTTTTTCCCGGGGATGAACCCACGAGAGTGGAGGAGTTCCGGAGAACATCTGTTCTGTGTATCGATGCACCTTACGAGAGAATAAGACCAGCAAGCAAGGTAAAAATATATGTACGTTTGTCTGTGTGTTTGTGTCAGAGTTTTGCACACCAGGTTAACCTAGTAACATTTACTCGTCAACATAGTGGTTACAAACTTTACCCCGGTAAACTGCGCTATCGTTTCAAACGACTTGTGTCAGATTATTGAATTACCGAATTAAAATTATTTTTAACGAGCAAAGCTTATCTTATATTAACATTAAGCTAACTAATGTGAAATTTAGTTCAGGTGTTAGTAGTTAATGTTGGCCAGTACCCTACTGAGAAAATAAAATCGTATGTTAGCTAGGTTAAACAAGTTTTATGGCAAGCTGCCTTTCTAGTTTTAGAATTAAGTTTGTTAAAGTTTTTAATGGAATTTAAGATTTACTACATTTTTTTGTATTTGTGTTTTAAAGGCAACTGCAATGAAGCATCAAGAAAAGACATGAGCATGCCAGCCACCCTGAGACTGATCATTCATTGTAAGAGAACAACTATGGTTTTGAGAGATTTGTGTATTCTATATGGGGTTTGCCTTTTAAATGTGTATCATTTGTACTTCTTGTTTTTCAGGGAACACATTTCTATCACTAACAAAGTGGATGGTGAGCAAAGGTGGTGGCCACGTTTTGGAGCAGCACCTGGGTTTTGCAGATGGCTATGTATATTTTCCCCATTATGTTTCTATTGCTTAAAGATTCTTTGTGAGGATAAATCCAGATGATACAAAATAATGCACTGCAAAATGTCCTAAGACAGGAGTAATTGTGAAGATGCACTGTTCCAGTATTGGAAGACTGTTTTATTGGAATGTGTCTGTTTTAATTGAATGGCAGTAGTACCTATGTAGGGTAAAAATTAAATTAATTCTTTATAAAAAATTATAAAATCTAATGAAATCTATATTAAAATGAATGAATTACAGTAGTATACTGTTGAATTGGTAATTTACTGTAAAACTACAGTTGGCAATTGTAAATCAGTTTAAGATTTAAGTTTAAGATTAATTGTTTAAGATAATTGTAAATACAGTTTGCTAATGTAAATCTTAATTACAGTAACTTATTGGCAACAGTGTTGCCAGTAGGTTACTGTAAAAACCCTTTGAAATGTCTAACAGTGTAACAATTATGAAACAGTAAGGTAAACGTACCCATTAAGCACACTTCCATATTTGAGATCAGATTATAAAAAGAAAAAAAAAATTATTATCCTACTTGAAGTCTTAACCAATTGATGTGTTTGTTACCATATACCTTCTATAATTTCAAGTCAATCAGATCATTGCACACTGAGATATGGGTCTCCATGTATTTACACGGTCTGGCGGCCATTTTGAAAGCTGTCTAAAAACTTTCACCAAAAGAGGAGCAGCTTAAATGTGCAATTTTTAGATGTTTAAGCCTTTATTTTGGGTAAGTTTCACTACTTATTGTAAAATTAAAAATTAGATCCAATAGATAGTTTTAGCAACACAGCGCAGATGCTACAGAACACAGTTAGCTGAATAGCTGTATAAGATTGTGTGCAACGCTAACATATTACTTCACAGGCATTACTGGCTTGTACTTTTACATCCATAATATTATAAATTGACAGTTTATTGCTGGTCTGTGTTTGAATATGTGTTACTTCGCTGAATGTGGACTAGTCTAGATGCTGCAATGTGCTTAAATGACACTTCATTATGAATATATAACTGATCAAATTGAATGCCTTGTTGCTTGATTTTAGTGTTGTTGTTGTTTTTTTGTTTTTTTTTTGGTGATTGACTTTGTACCTTCAAAAAATATATTTTATTAAAAATTCTTGATTATTTTAAGGAATTTTTTTAAAGAACAATTGTAAAAATATGATGTGAGCTTAATGGGAACAGGGGTGTGCTTAAAGAGTACAAAAAATGTAGCCATTAAGCACAGCCAGACTTTTTGAATTTAATGATGTATATCTTAATTGAAATGCTTTTGTCATTTAAAATAAAATTAAATATTTTTGTGTGAGAGATTAATATTTTATTTTAACATAACTTTTTGTACTGAAACCAATATCTTGTGCACTAAAAATGTCTCAATGTAGATTTTGGTGAGCTTAATAGGTACGTTTACCCTATGTTCTGGGTACCCTGTCTTATTTATTTTAAAGACATTTCAGAAAATGTAGGAACTGTTGCACAGTGCAATTGTAATTCCAAGTATTTCTGTGTTCTCTCCATAATGTATTAATCTAATCATGCTGGTGGCGATTGTTCAAAATTTAACATGGAAAAGAGGATAAGAACACAGTGGAAAGAATAAAGCCATATGGAATTATCTGCTTGAATCTCATGATAATCATTTATGAGATGGGCTACATCTCCAATGGTTCAAGGCATACAGCAGTTATATGATGAAGCAAATGCACCAGTGGGTGGAGTGAAGGAGCATCCTCCTTGTTGCATTGATGCTTGTGGACTTTATTGCACAACAGCACAGTTATCAATTCCATAACTCAGTCAACATAAAAAAATATTACACAAACAGTCCAGAAGCATATGAGCCTGCAGCAAATGATGTTTGAAAACACTTGTTTATCTGGTCTCTGAAGAATTTTTGTAACCATGCAGTCTATTTTGCTATTCTGAATTATCCAGCAATCATGAAATATGTATCAGTATGTTCTACTCTCTTTTTTATTTCACAGAAATTTCAGAAATTGTAAGAATTGTTGCACAGTGCAACTGTAATTCCAGGTATTTCTGTGCTTATAAATTATGAAATGAAAATGGCTTGCTGAAAAGGAAAAAAAGCAGGACGGGACTTGATTTTATCCATTGGTTGTTGATTGGACTGTGAAAAGAGGGTGTTGCGTACCGGAATGGAGGGAGATTTGAATGTGATTGGTTCAACTGCAGTGAGGCTTTGCATATGCCAGCAGGGAGGAGTCCATATATATATGCATGGATGAATTATTCACAATATAAAGCCAGTAACATGCATTAAGAAAATGAATCAATTCAAGTCCATTTTGATTTCATGTCAACTCCAAAATCAATCAACCTATCCAGGTTTTCTGTACCTTATTACTGAACAAAGCATCAAAGCACCTGTTTCAATGTAACTGTTGCCTTATAGGGGAACTTCACAGCTGAGAAAATGAGCTTTTAATAAAATTAGCTGTCTACGCAGAAGCATGAAAAACACCCATAATGCACTTTGATTATGGCACCGCCCTTCTACTATTCTGACTGTCTGTGGGTGAGAATACAAAAATGCTAAACATACTGCTCATTTACATACACTACTGACATTGTAACAATAGAAAGTTAGTTGAAAATTGGCAAACTTATCCTTTAAGTGAACAAATAATGTGCCTCCAAAGCTCAAAGACTGACAACAGAGAAAGCATCTACAGCAAGGTGACCTGACAGAGACCAACAGTTCTTGCAAATACATCAAATTTTCATAAAGACTACTTATCTCTGCATATTTTAGTTGTTACACATATGGTACCATTAGGTCTCTCTCTCTCCATAATGTATTAATCCAACCATGCTGGTGGCAAGATTGTTCAAAATTTAACATGGAAGAGAGGATAAGAACACAGTGAAAAGAATAAAGCCATATGGAATTATCTGCTTGAATGTCATGATAGTCATGATTTTATGAGCTGTGAATATTAACAAAGATGGGCTACATCTCCAATGGTTCAGTAGTTATATGATGAAGCAAATGCACCAGTGGGTGGAGTGAAGGAGCATCCTCCTTGTTGCTTTGATGCTTGTGGAGAACTTGGACTTTATTGCACAATAGCACAGTTATCAAATCCATACCTCAGTCAACACAAATGCATTACACCTTCAGCGCTGCTTATATCACGGTGGGTTTTATTATTACAGAAGACCTTGTTCAGATAATCCTGAAACATAATCATCACTGAACTCAAATGACAAATAGGCTAACCTGTATTTACAGACACACGCGCGTGATTTATGTAGAGCGCCCTGATAAATGGCGCTTAGAAAGCATGTCTTCTTCAGGTGCTTTACATATTCAAAGCATGCATTCGGTTGCCATATGTGATACTTTTATTTTGCGAATTTCTTTTTGTCAAAAATGTTTACATAGAGCGCGACGTTGAACAGCAAAGGAATTCATCAAATTTATATATCAAATCTATCACAACCAGAGGAATTCACTACAGCAATGTAAACAACACCTTCAATACAATGCGACACCTCCATCTCGTCACCATCAGGCTACTATCGACACCAAGACAAAACAACATTTAGAATATGCTTAATGTAGTGATACGATATACAGTATAGTAGCCTATTTATTATTGACGCATCAGACAAAAGAAATGTGTTTGTTATTGCGTAGAGTAGGAATCACTAAGGTAACAGGAGCTGCGCTTATTCAAATCATCATCACAGGCAGCGATGGAAACGATTCTCCAAAGACGCAGAGGAGAGATTTGACATTACCAAAGGTAATGCGCTCCAAAGGTAGCTTAAATGCGCTTTCCCTAATCGAATAAACGACGTAGAAGAATTTTAATGTTAAGTGAATGACACGAGGAGGACCCTCAATCAATAAAATACTCGATTGATTCGCTAATGAACCGCGCGCAAAGCGAAGCCTTCGCAAATAGGTTAAGCCGCTCTCTAAACATCTAGCACGAGCAGAATAAATCCGAGTCGAAACACAAAACAAAACGAATACACAGTTACAAACCTTTGCTTTCTTCCCTTTCATCCTGATTCTCCTCAGCCGTCGTTTCTGGTTTCATCCCATCCATTTGGAAACGAGTATGTTGGACACACTTCCCTTTGCCTGGTCTCTCTCGCTCTAATATAGGAGTATATTTTACAGTCCACCTCAAATGTGTAAATGTTTTGTCAGAACGGATTTCGCGCAGACAATTGATTCATAAACGATAGGAGCTCAGCCGAAGAGGATCTCGCGTAAAGGAAGACTACAAGCAGATACGCGGAGGAGAGAGAATCCGTGAGAGGCGAGGAAAACAGCCACTCCACTGCCAGTCAGGTTGACATAAACAGATAGTCCCAGCTGTAAACAGTCACACATGCTCTCTCTCCGTCCCCCTCCCTCTCTCTGTCCCCCTCCCTCCCCGAATGGGAGGACAGAAAGAATAAACTGTACTTATTAGGACAGGGGTCAGATATGAATTAAAAGTGATGTGTGCTAAATGAGACCTAAAGACACAAAGACACTTCAACTATTATTTTATTCTAAACATCCACATTTAAATGGTGGGTGCCCCCTGTTTTTTTGATAATAATAAAACAATGGTCAAACAAAGAAATACCATCTGTCTGGAATCCTCTTAAACAGTATTAATTCTCATGCACATGACCTTCTGCTGCATTCAGCTAAACAAAAGACTTGCACGTACTGGTAAAGTACAACTGTGCAGGAAAGAAAGCACACTAAATACCATCTCTATCATTACCATTTAAGGAGCCTTAAAACCCAGAGGGTATATATGAGGTCGTATTTCAACAGTCCCCCTGTTAAAAAGCAGACACTCCAGAGGAGTGTCACATTAAATCCTGATCCTGAAATAGATAGCACCCTATAGTTTATTGGGTTAATGAATGTACAGTATACTTGGACACGACTAATACTAATAACATGGACGTGACTAATAGCATAGCTAAGTATGTCTGGGTTTTAGCTTTGATTTTTCTATCTCCTATTGTTTCCCTATACATGTCGATCCCACCTTTTCACACATGCCTGCATGCTATATTGGTCATAGCATACTGTTCAGTCATTACCTTCAGCAAGAATGAAAACAAAACCAAAACCCAGGAAAAAGAGGATGCATGATCACCCTATTGTACACTGTAAAGAGTGATGGACCTGCATTTGGAAATGACCCATAAAATGTCTCTATAGTGATGGATCTTTACGTATCACCAAAAATTTTACACCATTTTGTGTTTGTTAAATATTTATTTTTCAGCTAATCATAATTATATTTTATTGTGGAACCACAATAGTGTTTTACCACACTAAAAAATGGCAACATATAAATTAAGTGGTTCTATTTAAGTCAAAAATATTATTTAATATCGCTAATTTATACCAACAAAACTACTTGATATGGGTTATATGTACAAAATATATTTTTAAAGTAACACTTGCAGGTTACCGCTTTATGCGGTGCATAGAAATACAAAAGTGATCTGAGAAAGGCGTAAAGAGATTACTGTCCACCTCATTAAAACACCTCCCCTCCTCAGGCATCAAAAACACAGCAAGTAAAGGAATGCAAGTGGTATTGGATGTGCTGTAAACAACCTCAAACTTCTGGTTGTAATTTAGAGTTCTTACCTCCTTTAAAGTGTCACATTTTACAAGCAATTTAGGATGAAATATACAGTTTGTGTCAACAAACTTGAGCCTATCTTTTACATCCTGGAAGGTTGCTAAACTGAAACAACCTTGTCTTGGTGGAAGAGGAGACATTAGAGGATCTTTATCTACGCCTCTCACTGAAATTGCAGTATATATAGTAATGAACTGAGGCGTAATAAGAACAAATCAGGAGGAGAATTTTTGTGCATTTATATTTATTTGAAAGATATGTGCCCTAACATGAATTAGTTCCAATGACAGTTTTCAGATTTTTCAGAAAAGTTCAGAGGTGCATCTTTTCTTTGTTTTTGCCACTATTTGTCATCACAAATCACATTTAAGACTGGGGGTAGCCATGTAATAGCCAATGGGACACACTGGAACTTGTCATGAGGCAGGGCTCAGGGACCATTTTGCTCTGACACACTACAATAATCTCTAAATTTGTAGGTCACTGTCACAGATTAAGTGTTTGTCTGGTAGATGAGAAATGGTGTCTGGCACAGTTTATCTTCTTATCATCATCATCAAAAATTTTTTTTTTAAAACGTACACAACACATACAAACACGCAAAGCTATCAAGCTAGAGAACTAATTATTATTCTTTATTTAATATGTGTAACCACCACAACACTCTTTTTGGGCTAATTTGTCCCCAAACTTCTTTAATAAGCACAAAATAACAAGATATTGGCCATGGTGTCAAATTTGCAAGCCTTGGAAAAAGGACAGGTACATTTTGTAGAAATTTGTTTTCATTTTGACATGAAAGAACACATTTGTTGCTCATTGTCAAAAAAGCTCAACTAAATCAGTTGTGTTTTAGTGTTGGAAAAAACCACACACACTTTTCCATGGGGTGAATACTTTTTTATAGGAATTGTAGTCCTGCCAAGTTTTTACTGCAAAGCCTTGGAGCTTTTTAAGCCTTGAAGTTTTTTGTTTTTTTTAGAGATACTCTCTCTTTCTCAGGTCAATGTAAAACGGAGGCTCTTCGTCAAGAAGAGAAGTATGTTTTATCTATTTGTCAATAAAAGTGGAATTGTTCTCTATGCACCCTCAGAGCATAACAGCCCACTCTCCCTCAAAATAACTACACAATCCCTCATGGCTGTGTAGTTTAATTACTCTGTTCGCTGTTTATTAACAGGGACAATAGCTACATTTGAGGTCTCTACAGAAGCTCAGAGTAAGAGCCATTTAGCAGACAATAGAGAAAATAACGGATGAACGTTGGCTGCAATTTATGTTGCAGAACTTCATAATGTCAACAAACTGTCAACCACTGAAAAGGCTTCAATAAACACAGTTTAGGACTTATCTGAGTTTTAGAATATGTTAATTATTCATAACAGCAGAACCAGCTGTGGGTAAAAGAAAAGATAATATTGTGATTGTTCATAAGAAAAAAAAAATGTAGTGGGTTAACTACTAACAATGTTCATGCAGTCTTTTAATGACCACAACGGAAAAAGTAAAAATAATAATAATAATAAAAATAAGTACAAAATATAGTACAGACAAAAATAAACTACAGGATAACAGCAGAAATTACCAAAAATAACATTATGACATGGTACACATTAAATTCTTAATCTTTTTTTATTAGTGTTTAGCACATGGTCTGAGTAAAGAGATTTTATGTATTCCTGTTGAACAAAGCAATATTTTCTTTTAGAAATGTACTTTTTACCCATAATAAAATTTGATTACAATGTCTTTCAAGCTTTGTCAAATAAGCAGCCCGTTTGTGTAAAGGCCAAACTCAAAAGGAAACAATTAAAAAAATCTAAATGAATTCCAGACGAATGGTCTATTCGCATTAAAAGCAGATTTGCACTGGAACAATGGCACAACCCCAATGCACCTTTCAGATGGTCTGCCATTCAAGTATCAGAAGTACAGAATGCAAGAGAAGAAAGTTCAAGACTCGGATTTCATTAATAACTCCAATATGTACTGTTTGATTTAATTATGAAAAAAAAGAATAAAAAAATCTGAATCTCTAGCTCCACATCCATCTTTAATGCGGTTTCATAATTCAGTGTTTCATGTGGGTTAGCAAAACGCTAACCCACATGAAACACTTGTTAGTGCATCTGGTTATTACGTTTTCATTGCCAGACCACCAAAAAATAAAAAATAAAATAATGGATGTTCATCGCCATTCTGAATAGGTCGACAGGAATTATCTAATCAAAATCTTGTTTGCATCACATATTTGTGTTTAGTTAAAGGCCTGTTCACACTGACAAAATGCAATCTACACAGTGTATCAGAGAGGTTTATTTATACCAAAAATATTTCTTTGGCTACATTAAGACAAAATTCACTCCCATATGATAGGTGGTGCTGTTCGACAAACATACCTTCAAAAGGTCTACTAACCAGCTCTCACTGATGAGAGAGGAAAAGAAATACAATGTCACATGGGCTATAAATAGCACCGCATATGCCATGGAAGAACATATGGAATGAACTCATGTCTCAGTCTGCAAATCTTCTTCAAAATCAGAAATAGAGATCCACTAAAAAACATTGGATTGTCAAAGTGTGAATACTAGTCTTCATTGTAAATAGGTCTTTATAAACCCCTGCCCTAATCCCATATGAAGCAGGATTTCCAGATGCATAATAAATACTTTAAGATGGTGTGTATAGTTACCTTTAAAAATATAGCTCCACTGAGGGTGAAAACATTAGTTAGCTTCTCAAATTCTCAGAGAAGAGATTTGAAAACTAGGTCAGAATTCTACTTGTGTTGCTGAACTTGTCATTATTTCCCAACTGATCACAGCTAAATCAAATCAAACCCAAACACTGCACACAAAACTATTAAGGCCTGTTCACATCAAGAAAAACAGCTATAAAGATAACTAAAACTATAACTGAACGCTGAACTGACGAACTACATAACACTAACTGTAGGAGCTTCTTTACAGCAGAATTTGAATTTATCTCATTTTTGAAGTTGCGTCACTGATTCTTTAATTTTCCTGACAAAATCTTGCATGAAGTGCAATAAAAATAAATGTGGCTTAACTATAACAATAACTGTATAGCGTCCACACCAATGCACAATAACATTCTGTTTATTATTCTGTTTAATATGTTGTCTGCCACTTTAAATGCTCAAGCTCTTTAAAGCAGGATGTACTCTGATTGGCTCTCAATATTTTTATGGTTCATCAGCACAAAAAAAAAAAAAAAAAGAACGCTCTGAAAGTGATTCCAACTACATCATTCCTCGTCGTTTTTGTTAGGCCTATATTTTGTTGTTATTAGATGATGATGAATTAGATCAGTTATTAAAACTTTATAGTTATCGCTTCAGTTATTGTGCTTGGTGTGAATGAGCCTTTATTCTGCCTCTTCACATATAGCTACATTCTATTCTAAGTATGTCAAAAAAATTGGAAATCTATTTGGAAATCCAGACATATGGTTGGTCTAGTCTAGTTAATTTGAGACAGAACAACCCAGTGGACACATCTCTTCAGTAATGAGCCCATTACTGTTCTTTTATGTGCCCTGACTAGAGAGTTAATGTGGAAATAGAGGTTACAGCACACTGGAAGGTTTCCTTTTGAAGTATTGTAAACAAAAAAGCAATTAAAGTTGACAGACAAGGCCTAGTCCTGTTCCACTTAGGAGAGAGGTCTTCAGTGAGACCAGAGCCATGTCTCAGATGTCAAAGTTTAGGAAGAGAGAGATGTTTCATTTGATGTTAAAATACTGTCTCCTACTCCAGCTTATTATGCAGAACAACTGTAAGTAATCCATAGGTAGGTTTTCTCCAGAATGTATGATTCTAAACTGTGACTGTTACACCATTGCTCTATGTGTTTGAGCAGCCCGACATACAGTAGCAACACTGGCGTAACCAATATGTCGAGAAGTAAATACTCTATTTACTATGAAATCAACATCAAAGAATCAATTAACATTTCAACAGAACAAAAAAAGAAAGACAAGGCTCATGTGCTCCTGTAATTTGTGTTTACAATAACTGCCCCTAACTAATCCCAGATTTTTATGCAACCAACTTGGCCAATTGAAATAAGTACTTTAGTCCTGTGGCACAGAGTACTGCTGTTTAATGCCAACAGAACCCATGACAGTGTCTCTATAGCAACATGTTAGCACTGCTGAGAGACAAAAGTAGGAATGTTAGGAGAGGTTTTAATCATTCAAAACTGCTAGGAACCAACACTCGCGCATCTACATACAGTATTCCATACACATTATCTGGTTTAATAACATTTATTTCTCATTAAATGATCATAATATCATCAGTAGTTTTACATTTGTTGGATTGCAGCTCCATTTCAAAATGGTATAGTCAAGCAAAATATCGTCTGTATTGGCCACACACAATAAGCTCTGAATTATTGATTAGCATCAACCCTTAAATTCCATAACGGTGCATCCCTAACACATACACACACAGATATGGAACTTTATCATTAATGATTAAAAATGGTTCTTATAGATTTTGAAAACTGTTTTTGCTACTTAATATTTTTGTGAAGACTATGATACATTTTTCCATGATTCTTTGATAAATAAAAAGTTCTACAGAACCACATTTGTTTGAAATACAAATCTTTTGTAACATTATAAAATGTCTGTTAACCCAGTTAATGTTCTTGCTGTGTTAATTTTTATTTTTTTAATCTTATCCCAAACCTTTTAGTGGTATTCTATCATGTTTTCCACAAAAATATGCAGCACAACTGTTTTCAATATTGACAATAATTATTGTTATTGTCTCAGTAATTACTGTTATTGTCTTATCCTTGATCACAGCACATTAAAATGATTTCTGAAGGATCATGTGACACTGAAACTGCTGATCATTCCGCTTTGCATCAAACATTACAATTTAAAATAACCTTTCTATTTCAATTATATTTCACAATTTTACTGTTTTGTTCATATTTTAACAACTGCATTATTCCAAACTTAGCGTAGTGTATAATTAAAATATGTAATTCTCTTTGCCTAAATTAAAAAAAAAAAAAACTATCACTAACATATACAGAAATGCATGCACAAAACAAATGCAAACACAAGAAATAGAGTTTGTAGCTGAAGCCTTAATCTAATCCAAGTGGTTCAAACAGGCTAAATAGGCTGACAGCTTGGGTGGGTTTTACTCCTCAGAAGCATCCATGATTATGTGCAACTTTACAGGCTCATGTCATCAGCTCCCAGTCAGTTGTGGCTGTGTCTAAACAGAGTAGTGAGACAGAGACAAAAGAGAACTAGACAGGAGGTATATGAACTGGGGAACTATCTTCTGCCACACCTGCATTTAGAAAACATCATTTCTTTGGTCCATTTTGATCTAGCCATTTAAAAAAATAAAATAAAAAAACGTAATGGGGTAGTTTACCCAAAAATGAAAATTCTGTCATCATTAACTCACCCTCAAGTTGTTCCAAACCAAATCAAAAAAATATATTTTAAAGAAGATATTTTAAATGTTGGTAACCAAACAGATGACAGTAGCTATTGACTTGTCAATCACTACTGTCAGCTGTTTGGTTATCAACATTCTTCAAAATATATTTTGTGCTCAACAGAAGAAAGAAACTCATACAGGTTTGGAACAACTTAGTACATGATAGATTTTCATTTTTGTGTGAACTATCCCTTTAACTTAATTATATGATACTAATAGGACAAGCCAAATCACAAAACAGACAATGAATTAACAATGACTGTTGCTGAAAATGTTATGAAAAATACATATATCTCCAGGACTTTACAACAAAGTTGGTATTAACCTTCGATGCTGACAAAATACTTCAAACTGAAATTGCAGGTACGATAATGACAAAACACACACCACAAAACTAAACAAAGCACTCTTGATCTAATGTCCTTTAAACAGGCCAAATCTCCTGCTCTGAGAACTGCACAGTGAGAATGGAAAAAATCATGACAGTGCATCAAGAACAATGTGTATATATTATCTCATGAAAAACCTGCTCGTTCACCATCAGTTATCAGTTCACCTAAAATAGGCCAAGAAATAAAGGTAAAATATCTTTCTCACCCCCTCTAAATGATCTGTGTTGTTAGGTTTAAATCCCTCTTTGCAAACCCATAATCCTTTTGGCCCAGATTCTCAAGGGCGGGGTCTTAGGATGACATCACAGCAGTGGGAAAGCGGTTCATTCCCAAAGTAAAACTGTTTTAAAATATCCGGAAGCAATGCGTAATTTTAGTCACAACTTAAGACAGAACGTTGCTTTCAAATATAAATAGAATTGGTTAATCTGTTGCATATGCTTGCTGGTGCATGCCAGTTATATGTAACAATTATAATCATGGAAACTAAATTTGAGGTTACCAGTTGTTACATAACAATAGTCATAAGTTATGAATTATAATTGTCATTATGAAAACCTGTCATTATTTTCTCACCCCTATGTCATTTGAAACCCCTTACTTTCTCCCATGGAACACAAACAACACATTTCCTTTCCGTATAATGAAACTGATGTGTTGTCATTTGGTTCTTATGCCATGTCTAGAGCATGTTTTAGTGCTGGATGATATGATAATTAATAACTATGAGTGATTTAGATTAGATCTAGCTATATTGTACTTATGGTGTGGTCTAGCACATATTTCAATGCACATATTCAGATACGGGTAATAAAGAGATTTAAATATGGATTTGTATTGTTCTATTTAAATATTTCAATGTTGGTCGATTTTCTTCTAAGCGAGAGTTAGCGTTTCTCTAAAGGTATTAATGAAAATATTAAAGTCTGATGTTCGAGCACATGCCTGAGTGTTCAAAAGTAACTATGGGATTTAGATAATGTTTTGTTGTAAGCGAGAGTTGGCAATCAAAAGCATCAATGAGGATATGATCCGTTGTCTTAAGTGTTTAATAGTTTCCAAATTGAATCAGTAGTCATTTTAATAAAAATGTTGAGAAGTATAAAGTTGTCACACTTTGGCTTGGGGCGAGGAGAATATTCAACAATCCTTTTATTGAATAAAACACCAGGAACATGGAAGTTGGTTGGGGGTAGACAAACAGAATGACGATTAGAAGGACATTTAAGACTGGACCCTGAGGCAGGGAAACACAGGGCTTATAAAGGCTGGGGAAAACTAGATAATTAATAACACAAGGCTAGGGACTAATTAACTGATGATGACATCAAACAAGGACAGGAACAGGAACTCCAAATAAGGGCACGAGAGGAGGGGAAACACAAGACACAGAGACAAAGTCTGACAAAAGTATAGCTTTAAATTCAATTATACTGTATCTGATTTCAGGCAGAATTATTATATCTTGATGCCATTTCTTATTGTGGTTTAAAAATAGTGTGGTACAATGACTGGATGATGATTGCCTATGTATTTTTTAATGTCTTTTAAATTCAGTAAAATTTTTATAATTTTTATATAACAATTCCTGGATGATGGATTTGAATGCTTCAATACATGAAGTTGGTATTTTTTTTATAAGCATGGTGTATTCAATGAAAAGTGTAAGCATAAGTATGCATGGTCCAGGGTGCACATTTTAATGGCAAGTTTACTTTTTTTTTTCCACTGTGTGAGAGCATTTGTCAATGCCTTTTTTATACATCAGTCCCCAAGAGTTCATTTTTGTGTCACTTTAAACTACCTGAATCTACAGAATAAAGATTAGACCTGACAAAATTCTCAGATTAGTGAAAAAGGGCATCTCCAGCAAATAAAGTCACTTATTCCCCTTGATAACTCGAAATGTCATTGGATAAGTGATTTGAATTTCTGTTTAAAATGAAGTTTATAATTGAAGACTGTGGTGTTATCTACACTACAGTGACCTTTTCTATTATGCTGCACAAAATGAGACTTTGCCATGGCTCAAAGGCACAGATCTGTAGTTATGGTAGAAGTAGTGCTTTGCATAATGGACACAGAGGTGTTTTAGACTGGATAAACAAGATTTCATTCACACAGAATGGCATGTGATGTAATGGCATGGCACAGGTTGTGAGGTCTGAGGTGGAATTATGCGAGTAGGATTATGTACAGAGGGATGCTGTTGCTTGGAAACGAATGCTGCAAAGTAGCTAAATGCAAAGTGACATTACTCTCACTGACTACACTTGGTACAAGTGCAAATGCTCTTTGAAGCTAAGCAGTTCTCAATGTAAAGGCTTGTTCACCAAGAACGACTAGCTACATTGGCATTCACACAAGCGGATGATAATGTTCAGTTTATTATAAGTGTGTACTGCATTTTCGTCATATGCTATTTAAAATGCTTGAGCTCTTTATAGCTCTGTGCTCAATGTAAATTGTAAAATGTAAAATGTAAACTGTGCTCAATTGTAAAGCTCAATGTTTATATCGTTCATCAGCTGGAATTATTTGTTCTGAAAGTGATTCCAACAGTATCGGTCCTCTATGCAGTTATTGTTATTGCTGTGGTGTGGACATCCCTATTCTCATATTAGACTGATTATTAAAACTTTCTAGTTACAATTGTAGTTATGTTCCTTGGTGTGAATAATAGTCTGAATAACAAGTCTGATGTTGTTTACAGACTAAAACTTTAGACAGTTGTATATAGTACAAGAAAGGTTGTTTCTTTGTTTCTTCCATTTATTGCAGCCTAAAAGCACAAACAAATTCCTCACTTAATTTAAACCATTCACTTTTTGGTAGAAAGAGGAAGGATGTGATGGAAAAACAGAAGAGAGTTGAAGTATTCACTCTAGACTTTAAAAAGCATATTTGGTTTTGTATATGAACCTAGAATTAAGATATGAAAGCAAAGAAAAATCATTTTCAGTTATAGACCAATCACAGACTCCTTCAGTGTCAGAATGAAGTGGTTTTCTGAAGAAAAGATTTAAACTTGCTATGAAAACAAACTGACTTAGAGGAAACCTTGTTTTAGCGAACACTAACAATGCCATATACAACCCGAATTCTGGAAATGTTGGGACATTTTTTTTTTTTTTAATAAAATGAAAACTAAAAGACTTTCAAATCACATGAGCCAATATTTTATTCACAATAGAACATAGAGAACATAACAAATGTTTAAACTGAGAAATTTTATACTTTTATCCACTAAATGAGCTCATTTGAAATTTGATGCCTGCTACAGGTCTCAAAAAAGTTGGCATGGGGGCAACAAAGGGCTGAAAAAGCAAGAAATTTTGAAAAGATTCAGCTGGGAGAACATCTAGCAGTTAATTGACATCAGATCTGTAACATGATTAGCTATAAAAGGGATGTCTTAGAGAGGCAGAGTCTCTCAGAAGTAAAGATGGGCAGAGGCTCTCCAATCTGTGAAAGAGTGTGTAAAAGATTGTGGAATACTTTAAAAACAATGTTCCTCAACGTCAAATTGCAAAGGCTTTGCAAATCTCATCATCTACAACGCATAACATCATCAAAAGATTCAGAGAAACTGGAGAAATCTCTGTGCGTAAAGGACAAGGCCGAAGACCTTTGTTGGATGCCCGTGGTCTTCGGGCCCTCAGACGACACTGCATCACTCATCGGCATGATTCTGTCATTGACATTACTAAATGGGCCCAGGAATACTTCCAGAAACCACTGTCGGTAAACACAATCCGCCGTGCCATCTGTAGATGCCAACTAAAGCGCTATCATGCAAAAAGGAAGCCATATATGAACATGGTCCAGAAGTGCCGTCGTGTCCTGTGGGTCAAGGCTCATTTAAAATGGACTGTTTCAAAGTGGAAAAGTGTTCTATGGTCAGACGAGTTCAAATTTGACATTCTTTTTGGAAATCATGGACGCTATGTCCTCTGAGCTAAAGAGGAGGGAGACCTTCCAGCATGTTATCAGCCTTCAGTTCAAAAGCCAGCATCTCTGATGGTATGGGGGTGCATAAGTGCATATGGTATGGGCAGCTTGCATGTTTTGGAAGGCACTATGAATGCTGAAAGGTATATAAAGGTTTTAGAGCAACATATGCTCCCCTCCAGATGACGTGTATTTCAGCAGGACAATGCAAAACCACATACTGCAGCTATTACAACGGCATGGCTTCATAGTAGAAGAGTCTGGGTGCTGAATTGGCCTGCCTGCAGTCCAGATCTTTCACCTATAGAAAACATTTAGCGCATCATTAAACGAAAAATACGTCAAAGACTACCACAAACTCTTCAGCAGCTGGAGACCTATATCAGGCAAGAATTGGACCAAATTCCAACACCAAACTCCAGAAACTCATAACCTCGATACCCAGACATCTTCAAACTGTTTTGAAAAGAAGAGGAGATGCTACACCATGGTAAACATGCCCTGTCCCAACTATTTTCAAATTTGAAATGAGCTCATTTTGTGCATAAAATTGTAAAATGTCTCAGTTTAAACATGTTATATTATCTATGTTCTATTGTGAATAAAATATTTGCTTTTGTGATTTGAAATTCTTTTAGTTTTCATTTTATTCAAATTTTTAAAAAAGGCCCAACATTTCCAGAATTCGGGTTGCAAACAGTTAAGTCTAAATTAGCTTTTAAAGAGAATCCCAGGCTATAATCCAGTTCGGTCAACATATACATTAAAAAACCTGGCCCACAAGGGCCTTGAGAATAAGTCTATGTGTCGCTTAAGATTGTAACTGAATCTCTTTCTGAATTGTTTAACAAATTGTAGACAACTATCATCATGAGCAGAAAAATCATGAGCAGATTCTATGAGACATGGGCTGCCATTCCGTGGTAGTGCAATTCTGCTAGCAAATCTCCTGACTGAAGTTCAGTGGCATGAACGTTCAGTCAGTCATAAAACAATCTGTCCTCCCTGGGAAAGCAGCGTATTTATTAAAACCACTTATTTAAATGCAACATGCCTCTATTATCCTATCATTGTCAAGTGTCACTTACTATATAATGTCTATTAACATCTGCAGTAGGTGTTAGAGGGAAGCTTCCATAGTTTTTTGCTGACTAGGACAAGAGAGAGAGACAGAGAGAGAGAGAGAGAGAGAGAGAGAGAGAATGGGAGTCACTTTGGGCTCTGACTCATACAATAAGCATTTTCTTGAGTCCTGGTCCTCTAAAGGATGACATTCTTCCATCAAGGAATACAAAACTAACATCACTCTCTTGAGGGGAATTCACAGAGCAGAAATGTGCCACTTAAGCGGCAGTCTTGGTAGATGCAGACAGCTGGCAAAGAATGTGCTTTATAACTAACCATTCCAAGGACACAGCTGGGACAAATGAAAGAACGAATTCTTTCCCATGAATTAGCTCTATTTTGCATGCTGGATAAGTACAGGATAAACAAACCCACAGACTCATAGCAAAGCTCATTAATAGCACTCCAACTGACTGATGCATGCAAAAATACACAAAGCAGAATTTGAAAAAACTAAAATGAGATAAACATTGTTTTTCTAATGATTCTCTTTGTCTATTTATTACTGCCTACCTCAACTAAAACAAAACTCAGGGGGTGGGGGAGACACCTAAATAATTAGGCTATTAAAATAATAGTAATATACTAACACCAAACTAAACGGTAAACATATATCTAATAGCCTATACAACGGGCTAACAAATATCTGTTGCCATTTGATACAAGACCGTTTTTAAGAAGTCTGCGAAAGTGACACGCGTTAGAAAAATGAAGAAAAAAAGTAATTTTTGAAACACTGGCAGGCAACAACAAAACAAACTGCATTTTAACGCTATCAAATATTACAAATTATTCGCAGCTAGAGTATGAAAACGCATTAGTTGCAGCTGCAAACTAAAACGCGTCTCAAAACGAGAAGAGAAAGAAACGCTATACTAGAGTAAACTCTTATTAAAGAAACTATGAAGCAAACGCGCCACTGAGGATGCACTGACCAGCATTCACTCACCCATGTTGCGTTCTCTGTGTTCGGGGGGCGTTAGTGAAAGTTCGGCGGGTGTTTGGAGTGGAAAGAGTTTCGCTCAACTGAACAAATGTGTCTCTTCAGCTCGGGACCATCGCTGCGGTGACGTCACTGTTTGGGGTCCCCAGACGGGGCCACTCTTGCCTCCATAAGCGCAATGATGGCAGAGAGCGGAGCTTGTATAGCACCATTAGGCATTAGAAACATATAAGCGACAAACTAAGGACGATAAAACAGTGTCATACTCGCTCATGGTAATGGAAAATGTTGTGTTCTGTTTATTCATTACAAAAGAAAATGAAAATTATATAGGTTACACACCAAAACGACACAACGTTTTGGTATTTCATGTAAACTTTGATACTAAACTTGTGGAGAGACCAGAGAGTACAACTGAATATAAATTGCCTGATGCTCAGAGAAAACCCCATGGCAACCAGAAGGCAGGCAGGGAACTCTATTCAGTTTTGGCCATTTGGCATTAGTCCAGCATGGCCTCACTAAGTGGGCAAACAGAGAAGTTCCAAATTTCTCAGATCCTGATGCCTGTGGAGACAATGTTGCTCATATTTTAATGGCTTATCTGGAGTGTCACAGTTTGCCATTGGCTAATTTAGAAAAAGACAATAATTTCTAGAAGATAGATTGCACATAGTTCTTGAATAATGATTAGCATTACATAAAAGTACATTTAATGCAAGTTCATCTTGACAAAACGAGCTCAACTCAACCTCAGGCCATCCAAGATATAACTGAGTTTGTTTCTTCATGGGAACAGATTTGGAGAAATTTTGCATTACATCACTTGCTCACCAACGTATCCTCTGTAGTGAATAGGTGCCCAAACAGCTGATAAAAACATCACAATAATCCACAAGACTCCAGTCCATCAATTAATGTCTTGTGAAGTGAGTTTGTGTGTATATATATATATATATATATAAAAAAAAAATCCATCATTAAGGCATTCACACTTAAAATATGAGTCCTCTATCCATAATATTGATTCTTCCAGTGAATTTTAATTTTGGGGTGAACTGTTCCTTCAAACGTTTTAATTAATTTTGGAAGTAACCACTTTTTGCACTTTATCAACATGCAGTAACGTAAGTGATGTTTGTAGCATCAAAACCAGAGTCTCGCCTTTCAACATCTATTCACAAACGGTCACAGAAGACACCAGTAAAACAGGCATCTTTCTAATTGTATCTCCAGAGATGGATGTTTAAAAACAAGAATATATAGGCAAAGATCTATTTTTTTCTTATTGAAAAACTTCGATCAGATAAGATTATCATCTCTGAAGCATAAGCACTAAAAACATCATACCAACTGCCACACCCACACACATTTCAAAGCAATACATTTATTAATCAATCAAACCACATTAATTAAACAATGACTTCTTTGCATTAAAAAAGGAGAAATTTGAATGTAAAAACTGCACCAGAGAATAAGCCGGCAAACACTGTCTCATGTGCTCATGTGAGATGCAAAAAGAAGAGACAGACAAAACACATTAACCAAAGACTGTGGGGGAGGCAATGACCTAGTTAGGGAGAAATGACTACATGAAAAGAACGACACTGAAATCTAAGCAGCGCATCCATCATTTGCATGATATGAGAAACTTTAAAACGATAAAACAGTGTGGATGCCATTACATACAGATATCGCAAACTTTCAAACTTTTACTGATCATACTGAACTGAACATTTATTAAAAGTACTCTCTAAATGCTTTATCTGTCTATAAAGACCTAACAAGTGTTTGTTCTATGTATGCGAAAGGTCCTCAGAGATGCTGATTTGATGCATCGCTTCAGTACTGTCAGCACTGTTGTGCCTGGCATACTAATGATGGGGTCTGATCATCCTACAGGTTTAGTGGTATAACAGGCCAGTACTTGGGCTGTTTTTTGTCACAGTTGCGGTCAAAGGTGAGCTGCATGGCCGCTTCCATCCCCTGAATCATTGCTGCATCTTTACCATACAGCTTCTTCATCTCTGCAGTCCTCCTTTCTCCCGGACGCTCTGAAGGAGGCAGGCTGCTGCGCCAGGAAACTCTGTGCAAGTCTTGGTCAGCTAGAACATACGAGTCTTGCTGCTCTGCCTCCATCTGCTGTTGTTTCTCTACATAGCAGAGAAATGAGTAATGTCATGACTAGAAACATCACTTAAGGCTTTAAGATCAAAATAAGTGGCTTTTTAAGTAATCTTTTTTGAGATAAAAACACAAGATCAAGATTGGTATTTTGGTGTTCGAGCACCTTAATGAGAAAAACATTACATTTTCCTTACATTAGTTAATGCTACCATGACAACTCAAGCAATACATTGGAACTCAAATATGCATAGGTCAAATATTACATTACACATTTTTCATGTCTCCTATACTAGTGGATGACCACAGACTATGCTTATTTGCAAGCAAAACTTTATTTAATGTAGTTTAGTTTGTATGTTTTCTACCTTTTGTTTATTATTTTCCAGATTGAGGCCATGTCACATGTTGGAATCAGTCCATCTCACTTGGTCCAAAAATAGGTTAGAAGTGAGCACTGCTTATGTTTTTTTTTTTTTTTTTGGTTAGTTTAGAGTAGGTAAGTTAGGGCGTGTAAACGCCAAAGACTTGCTTTCATTGTTTTTTTCCCCCCTTTAGTTAGGTTAGAGGTTGAAAATGAGTTAGATTGGTTTTGTTTTGTTTTGTTCTTTTCTTTAGCACCACTTTTTCTCCTTGGGTTTATTTTGTTTCGATTGTTTTATGTAAATATTGTATATAATTTACTTAACCTTTTTGTTTATCCCACTTCTTTATTGTTACAATTATCTACATTATTGTTGTTGTCATTTAATATGGTTATTTCTTACTTTTCCTTAATTTGGTAAAATAAATGATCTTTCGTTGACACTTTTGGGTTGCGTTTTGTCTCTTGCCACCTGCATCGCCACAAGGCTGGTCACAATCTCAATGTTACTACTTCCATCTCTAGACTATAAATGAAAAGTTCGTAACAGTGATCGTATCAGAAAATATTCCTGTACCAGTTGAGAATCACTGTGCTACACTGTTGTCAACCAAGCCAGTACTTTAAAAATGAGATCTCATACTATCAGGTCCGTATTCAACAATGAATGAATAATCCCAAAATGATTGCAGTGAATTATTAGAGTGCACTTTTCCTTTAAGCAGGCTTAGTCTGTAAAACAGATGGCCAGTGTGAAGAGACTGCATGACTCCAGTGGGGACATTCTGGGATAATGAGTTTGGCACAGCACCACTGCTCCTTTCAAGCTCTCATCCAACATTTCCCCACATAAAGGAATTATCTAAGCAAATCAAATTGGGGAAGAGAAGATTTTGGGTTGTCTGTGCCATCCGTATGCATTTTTCCTGATATTTCTGGTTCCTGGTTCTCACTTCATATCTGCTTTTGTTTTAGGTTTTCTATTGTGTAACATCTATTTTTTGTTTGTTTTGCTTTGATTGGATTATGTATGTTTTTTTCTGCTGTCCTCTGTTTAGACTTACATCCTATTCATTTGTCGTTTCCCTTTTCCTTGGGAAGGACCACAAGGTTCTGAAAGGCGACATGGAAACCCCAAAATTGCAAGTTCTTGCAGCTGAAAGGTCAGTTTTTAGACATATTTCCACATGTTGTTAAACACTTACTGAGTTCCTGCCTGTGTCGCTCTGTCTGGGCAAAGTATTGTCGCAGCTCTTCTGAGATGTCCATGTTACTGACGTCACACTCGATCTGGCTCTCATCCGAACTCTCCTCCTCCATCTCACTGTCTGAATCAGTGGCCTCATTGTCCCTTTCTTCTTCTCTACCTGTCCTTCTGTCTCTGTGAGCGTTCCTCCAGCTCTCGTCTGCATGCCCGCCTGAGTATCGCTGGACGGCAGAGGGGTTCATCAAATACAGTGCCTGGAAGAAGCCAAACTCCACAGCTTTTCTGTATGCCCGCTTATGCCTCTGGTGCCAGCTCATGGCCTGCTGGTAGTGCTGCCAGTATCGGGCGTAAACCGGATGGGCGTACCACACCTCTCCATCACCCTGACTGGCCTGGAACACAACAAAGTTTTTGATGTTGACTAATCAGTAAAAAGTGCTTAAAATGATCACTCGGTTTCATAATGCATATAATCAGTCATATAGCCTTCATTGGCTGTATAATATTGATCAATCATAAATCAATCAATTACAGAGAAGTGCAAGACTTACCATTATGAAGAGACGACTAGTTAATGGTATCTATTTCTGTACCTGTTAGAAAGAAAGGTAATAGCTTTATTTCAGTCACCAGTAAACATTTATGTATATAGAGCAGTGGACATTAGAGGCGAATAATTTTGCCATAATACAGGTAAACGAAGTTATCTATTATTTTCGGGAGTGCTCTTTAATCAACACAAGCGTAACGTTACTATCAAGACTCCAATAATTAAACGTATTAGACATTAAACTTAAACTAGCATTGTTTAGTTGCACTTCTCACCACACATGCCTTCCTCTGCCATGAGAGGAGTGGTCTTCTTCTTCTTTGGTGTTTATTGACGGTTGGCAACCTAACTTTTCGGGGCATTACCGCCACCGACTGGAATGGAGTATGGATCAGGATATTTTCGATGACAGTCAGTAGAATCAGAGTTTTTTTAAGGAGGAGATGGCAATCTGTCGTTCAATGACTCGACCACGTGCTCCTTGTAAGCCAATCATTTAATGGCTCTGACGTTGTCGGTGTTTTAGGACATCTGGAGTAAAGAGATAACTATTCAGATTGTACAGGCATGTAATTCCTTTGATGTCTGTGAAATTTTGTTTATTCCCCATAGACGGTGTATTTATTTATTTTTATCTTTGTCAACAACTGTTTTTACATGGTTATGTTGTCATGCATTTATTGTTCAATAAAAATCTTTGCCAGATAATGCCGTAAATGACTAGTCTAGCACTTGTCTCCTGTTAGGATCTCATCGTATCTATGGTCATACAGTCTATGGTTAAGCATTGTTAAGCAAGATTGAAGTCTCCGCGTGTAAAGCGGTGGCTCTGGTAACTTCTAATCACACAACAGTAGGTGTTAAAGAAAAATGATATTGGTAATTTGACGACTGCGGCAGATGAGAGGCTACTGAGAAACATATATATCTATGCTGAGAAATGTCAAAGTCTTTTTATAGTCTTTGGAAATGACGTAGATCGCAGATTCGCATCCGAGTTGGACCGTTCAAGATGGCGGAGTATCTTGCGTCCATTTTTGGTACAGAAAAAGACAAGTAAGCTATATTAATATATTTAGTTTGAACGGTGCAATATTAACTGATTTGCAGGCTAACACACCTGCTTGTCTGCTGAGCTTTTACATCCGAACGCAAAACAATGTTTTTGTGTGAGATGTGATGCTTCCGCATTGCTCATGCTGCAGGTTGCAACAGTGAAATCAGACACTGCCGCCAATTTTATAAAACATTTTAAATATATCTAATGTACTGACATCATGAATTAAAAAGAAGTATTGATTTCTCTAGTTTTTCAGTAGTTGGGATTAAAATATTGTGGCTTTGTCAGTTTAAAAAGTTAGAATTGACACTTTGCATGGTCTTGTCACATTAATGTCAATGGCGATACTTGTGCGTGTCATAGTTTTCATATCTTGGAACAGTCTGCTTCCTGTTTGTTATTTCTAGGGTCAACTGCTCCTTTTATTTCAAAATTGGAGCTTGTCGTCATGGAGATCGGTGTTCTAGATTGCACAATAAACCAACTTTCAGTCAGGTATGTTTACATCTCAAACTTCACACCAGTATGTTTTCATTTCCACCTCATTAAAATTAGTTTATTGATGTTTAAAGTGAAACCGACTTAATATGTTAGCTATGTAGAATTTTTAGTGTGAAAGAAGTATATAATTGGATATATATCTTACGTTTACATTTGAATATGTAATTTAATTGACAATTGCTGGTATTGTCATATCTTGCCACACATTTATTGAAAAGTTATTTTTTACATTATAACTGAAAGTATTTGTATATTCACTTTTACATGTGTGCGTTATTCTATAATTCTGCACTTTAATGGAAGTTTTGTCAAATAACGAATGTTACTTTGCCTTTCAGTCACTTAATACATTCAAGACATTTAGTGTACAGAGTCATTTGTAGTTCATCCTTAGTTTCAATAGTGTTTAGGACTATTTTGTCTTAAAGCACCTGAGATCTGGGGCCTATACCATGAAGCCAGTTTCAGCTTAGTTTGCACCATAAAAGTGGCTTGGCCTTTAACAGTGTTCTTCGCCGTAGTACGTTCAACAGCTAACCTGCTACGGGGCTGGTTATATTCTGGATAAGAGATTCAAATCAAAACTGGACCAATCAGCTGTGAACAAAGTGACACATCTCTGACACAATAAACTCAGTACCCCAGTTTTTCTTCCTCCTAATTAATAGTCACTACAAACTAGCAAAATTTTAAAGAAAAAAATTGTCTGGCTTTTTGTGATGATTGATTATTGTAATTATTTTATGTATTTTGTCTGTTGCACATTTTTAAGCTTAACAATCAAGCACGTAGTTTAGATGAATATAAATATATACAAATAATATAAATAAGCTTTAGAAACAATTGATAAACTACATGTAACCTCACATGTTCAAGTGTCTGTTTACCTATATTTATTATCAGCTGTATAAACTAACTGCACAACTTTTACTTGCACTGATATACAGTAGCTTGATGTTTTCTTTTAATTTTCTTCTTTCATGGACAACTCTTTTCTTCTTGAACTGTATGTTTCAAGGCATGTGATTGGCTGTTTGTTACTAATGTCACACTTTCATGTGCACATGCTCCATGAACCTGAGTTGACAGAGACAGTTGATGATCAGTGTATTGTTTGGTTTCGTCAACTCAAAACTAATTCTGTAACCCTGAGTTTGTTCAACTACCATCATGGTACAAGTCCCAGATCTGTGAGTGTTGGGTAATCCATTACTTTCTGAGATTTGCTTAAGAAAGCTAAATGGTCAGCTTTTTTACCAGGTAGGATTTCTTTCTTTCTTTCCTTTTTTCTTTCTTTTTTTTTTTTTGGATGCACAAAGACAACTTCCTCAGCATCATTTGCAGCTCTTTTTTGTGTGTAGCCAATTGGGAATTATTTATATTCATATTTTGATTTCTCCCTTTGCAGACCATCTTGATTCAAAACATCTACCGTAACCCCCAAAACAGTGCACAGACAGCCGACTCTTCTCGCTGTAAGTCCCGCTTTTCCTTGAGATAATGCTAGCATGTGGGGTGAGCAAGAAATCCCATTTCTGTCCCAGATAATTGAGATAAAACTCAAAGTTGATGGAGAGGCAGCCTCGGCACTGATACTCTGGACCCTTACTGTACTTCAGCAAATTACACACATCAAGTAAACATAACTGAAACTTTTACTGTTTCTAATAAACAGTAAAAGTGTTATGGATTTGCTTTTATAATGTGAGATTGTCCAGGCAATTGTTCAATGCCCCTTTTCCAACGACATGATTCCTGAACCGTTTTATACTTGCTTGTACATTCTCAAGTGATTTTATACCATTCTATCAAAGAAAAAACACTTCTGGTCTGGAAAAACTGGTTCTGCAACATCCATAAACGTTTTCCGATCTGGAACCAGGGCCTCATTTATAAAGATGTGCTTAGAATATTCCTAAATGTGAACGTACAGCAATTTCTGAAATGTTCCTGCAAACAGTTTAGGTCTATACAATGTCTATAGCACAAAAAGAATTCCCTAATGCATCCCACATTATAAATCACACTTAATGAATTCATCTCTTTATGCTTTAGAAGTTGGATCAAACGTGATCGTACCTGTGTTTTATAAATGAGGCCCCAAAAACCAATTACGTCACAATGTTTTGTAGTTAGGTCAAATCTCCTTAAACAACATCAGGTTTGGCTAGCTACTTCATTGATGCTTGCAGTAAGGAGCAGTTTCTAATTTCTTGCAATAAATACATTTAAAAATGACTAATAGGAAAAGCATTCAGCATTGATCTGCGTAGGCTTCTACTGAGATTCAAGGAAATTGGAGAGCTTGCAAAAGAAAGTAAAGACATGCTGAATGCTGGTTTCATCTCCAGCCACATAACCTGTTACTTCACCATTTAGTTTGTGAGCCAGTTTGTGAAAAGATCCCAGATTGCATGAAAACTGGCACCATGTTGATGAAAAAGGGGTATTAGAGGTGCTGGGTTTGTGTGGATTCTTGCCTAGAAAAGATCATTTTATTTGTTTACTTTTAAGGTAAGTATGAGTGCAAACTCCAGTGACGCACACCTTTATTTCCGTCCAGTAAAGGACTCAGTACTTTGACGAAAGCAGACATCTTGTTTTTGATTTGGACATGACAACATCTGTTTAAAATATTTAATGATCCGCATAAGTATAATTAGACCCCTTGTTTCAAGAATATGTCAACTGAGCTGTACATATTTACATTATTGTTTACAGAAGATACTTCTCTGCTTCATCAAAGCCCTAAGACCTTTACGTACCAGTTCTCTTGTCATCTTGGATGGATCTCTGACCTCTCCTGCTGACCCCACTCTCCCCAATTCACTTGTTTTCATGGATTGCCTAATTTATAATGTTGATATCTCATGTGGTCTGTAGACCTGGATGCTAAACAGTCGTAGAGTTTCTTTTACAAAGATGCACATTTTGTATTTCAGACTATTGTCCTCATGAACATATACCGTAACACTCAAAACTCTGCCCAGTCTGCTGATGGTTTACACTGTAAGTTGCCCCCCACTTGCTTGCAGGAGTCTGCAGCATTGAACGTTTCTTACGACTGGCACATATCAAGAGCATCCATAACAATGTTAAATGATTAGAGCCCATAGTTTTTTAAAATACAACTTTTCACAAACACTGCAGTGATTGAATCTTGGCCATATGTTTATAAGTATAATGAAGGTCTATTTAATTCAGGATTTATGTTTTGCAGACATTTTATCCCCAAGGATGCATCACTCCTAAAAATATTTGTTAGGGAATTTTATGGGTAATATATAACAATGAGACCTATAATGACATGCAATATTGTTTTATCAGGGCAACAGATTTGTCTTTGATCCATATTATGATACAGTCTAATCCATACAAAGGCTTACTGTGTGTCTGCCAGATTGACCTGAAATATTTTCCTTTCTGAATTCTCAGTTTAAACATATGATATGTTGATCTTCAGATTTGATATTTAAATATATCCTGTTGGTTTGTGTTTTAACACTATCCAGTAGTTTTATGATGGGCCAGTTAATCTAAAACTTTATTTCTTATTTGCATGCTATGGGGGCTATATATCAAAATATTGTACTCTAATACACCTTTCTGTGTTCTAATTATATTTAAAAAATTGTTGCTAGGTGCTGTTAGTGATGTGGAAATGCAGGAACATTATGACGAGTTTTTTGAGGTGAGTTCTCATCAAGGATGAGTTTTGTTGTGTTTGTTTTTGACTTGGTCAGAATTCAGTGTACAGTTTCTGTGTCTTTCTGTACTCTTTACCGTGCTAAATGGCTCAAATGTGCACATCTAACATCTACTTAAAGTGATGTTCCTAGAAGAACAAAGCTAATATTTACATATAGATGAAACCATTAAAAGCCGTGCTGGTTGGGTGAGGGAGAAATCCTGGCGACCCAAGGTTTTTAGTTGTGGAAGCCTGAATGGTGCATAAACATTTTACAGTAGCTCTTCCTCATTTCAACATTTGTCACATAAAACATTTCTTTAGTGATCTCACCTTGCTTATTTTGTGATTTATATTACATTTCATAATGCTTAATGAGAATCAGTAGTTAAATGAATGCAATGGTTCACCCAAAAATGAGGGGGGGAAAAGAGTGAAATGTAATGTATGAGTAAAGCATAAAAAAATGAATAAATAATTATTTCATCATTTACTCACCCACATGTTGTTCTAAACCTGTGTGACTTTCTTTTTATTTCTTTTCTTGAACACAGAAGATACTTTGATGAATGTTAGGGTCCAAACAACATTGACCACATTGGCTTTCACTGTATGGACAAAAGAAGTCATACAGGTTTGAAACAACATGAGGGTCAGTAAATGATGCCACAATTATTTTTTTTGCACTATCCCTTGAAGTAGTTATTTCGACATTTTCAATGCCGATCGATTGTGTTTTCAACAGGAAGTCTTCACAGAAATGGAGGAGAAGTATGGAGAAGTCGAGGAGATGAATGTGTGCGATAACCTTGGTGATCATTTGGTCGGAAATGTTTATGTGAAGGTACTGTAAAATTTGAGTGTGTTTTGTGACATTTGCTTGATTGAACAGACAGGTTTATGAAATTAACCGTAGTTCAGTATTTCAAACAATGTAGCTATAACAGCCTGCATTAGAATTATACTTGGAAATGTGTAACCGTTTATTTTGTTTTATTGTCTGAACAGTTTCGGAGGGAAGAGGATGCTGAGAAGGCTGTATTGGACTTAAATAATCGCTGGTTTAATGGCCAACCAATACATGCAGAGCTCTCACCAGTTACAGACTTCAGAGAAGCCTGTTGTAGGCAGTATGAAATGGGGTCAGTGTCTCACACTTCATTCATTCAGATATTTCATTGAGAAACAATGACATTTTAAATATATAATATGTCACGTTTTAAGGAAATGACTGATTGGAAACGGTTCAAGACATTGTTTGTGTCTAAAGTTGTCATATACAAAACAGGAGAGTGGTTATGTTAATATAGTTTCTATTATAGTAATATAAGTCTCTAAAGCAGGGGTCACCAAACTTGTTCCTGGAGGGCCGGTGTCCTGCAGAGTTTAGCCACTTTTTTTTTTTCATCTTACCATCTCGTCTCACCACAGGGAGTGCACTAGAGGCGGTTTCTGTAATTTCATGCACTTGAAACCCATTTCTCGAGAGCTGAGGAGAGAGCTTTATGGACGTCATAGAAAAAGGTACCGAAAACCTTCTTCATCAAAGGCCAGTCTTGTGCCTTTTGTTAAAGTTGACATTTTCGTCGTTGTAATGGAAATTATCTTTCCATTAGACATCATTCTCGGTCAAGATCTCGTGAAAGACGCTCTCGCTCTCGTGACCGCAGCCATGGAGGTCGTGAACGCAAGAGGAGAAGATCAAGAGATCGTGAACGTTCTGGAAGATTTTGAGCCATGACACAGTTTTGCTGCCTATGTTTTGTTGCTTAGTGTCATCAACCAATGACCGACATTTTTGTGAGACATCAAATGCCATCGTTACTTGCTTGAAACCTTTTAGTTTGTCACTTTGTTTATTTACTTTTTTTTTGTGTACATTTGAAAGAATTTTATTTCTCATTAAAAGTGCATTTTTATAAATTGTCTATGCCACAGGTTTATTTCTGGGGTTATTAAAATCTTAGTCATGATGAATTAGTCCTGCAGGCTTTCAGCGAGTGTTGTAGGGGTGTGTCACACTGCATTTCTATTCATTGGTTATGTATTGCTCATAAAACACAGTGGTATCAGTTTGGAGGCAGATAAAGTTTTATATCACTACAAAAAGAAAATGAATTATGTTTGCCTTCGTAGTAGGAGTAGGGATATTGTTATAAGAGGCAATCTTGCAGTGGTAAAGTTAAAGATAGTACTTAAAAATCAAAGTTATTACCTCAAAAATCATAAAATCTGATTATTTCCATACACCTTATTTATCCATTGTGACAGTGGCTAGTCAGCATGACATTTGAATGAAAAAAATCTTTGTAAGAGAAATTAGCCATTAAAGATATCTTACATTTCAGCTATTTTGAGTTGCAGGCCAAATGTTTCACACTCATGTTTTTAAAATAATTAAAAAATAAATAAATAAATTTGGACATTTCCCAACTTCTGATAGGAGGGCGATCGACAGACGCCCTCGTTCCAGCCAATCAGATTGCGCGCCAACACATGGCCTTTTCCCAAATAAGTGATGAACCCCGTTCATATAAATGACGTGACGCAGGTACTTCTGTATGCACAGCTGTTAAAGTGGACGGTCGGCGCTTATCAGCAAGGTAAATGTGTTTTATAATCGTTGAATATTTGTAATGGACGTTGAAGTATGTGGTCAGCAATATATTTGAGACATATATATATATAATATACTTTTTTTTTTTTGCTGCTTTCCATATGTTGAAATGTTTATTTGCAGAACGTCTTTTTATTAGTATGTAATCATCAAAATCCTTTAATGCACCTAGCAGAACAGAAAGATTTATTCACAACTGCGAAGATTTATTTAAAACTAAACGTCATTTCCATCAATACGGATTAAATTAACTGCATTAACTAAAAACGAATTCACAAAAAGAGACGGACTGACTGACATTAACAAAAATTTTAAGAGCACGAGGTTTGTGATTTGCAGGTACATTGGTTGCCTCGTGCTCGTACAGATTATCTAAACATGCTTCTGATATTTAATGAATGGTTCTGTAAGTCTTATAAGTGTTTTGCGGGAAAACGATATGCAGGAAACTGCCTGGATGGGTTGTGAATGAAAGTTTTTAGTCAAAAGAGTTTCTTTAGAGCACATGGATCCACTTTAAACTTCCCCATACTTCTGACAGCCTGACTCTTGCGTCCTAGACTGGGTTGCCATGTGTGTGTATTAAAGTCACTGCAATCTCCAATATTTGGATTTTACAGTCACGTGAATATTGTTATCATAACCGCATCCGAGTTATATTTCCATTAAAATATAGTATACAGCTTGCTTGTTTAGACTGACAGAAGACTGAAGACATTTGTATTTGTGTACTGTCAAAAGTTGGGATACTACGGATCTGGCAACCCTGGTCCTAAAGAGTCACCACTCATGCAGTAGAATTTTGTATTATAATTTTTTAATATCTATCTATCTATCTGGGATCATTTGCTTTCAGGTAATATTTTGGTATTTAATGCAATGAAAATGCAAGAAGTGAAGCTTAAGTGCCTAACTGATCAAATACACAGTCACTGAAAATTACTGCAGTTTTCTTTTGTGGGAATAAGTCAGTCTCAATCATGTTATTTCTAGATACACAAAGACCATCTGAACTTGCATTGTATTATGGTCATTTCGCATTAAAGCAGTCAAGCATGCTTGTTATGTTGTTGAGGCTCATAGTTTTAACAGCTGGTGTATTTTATGCTTGGCTTCTTAGGTTATATATTAATGGTTTCTCATACTCTGGAATTAACCTGATGGATTCCTACGTCGTTGTGGTGATGTTGAAGTAATTGTAAGAGTGCTGCAGACCTGTGAACAAGCATGTTTAGCACTTCAGCTTCCATTGTCCTGAATTTTAAAAGGTTTTTAAATTTGATTTTAGTTAAATGCCTGTAATGAGGTCTGTGTTTAACACAAGTTCAACATATTTTCACATTTTATTCTACAACATTACATAAGTAATGCATCCTTGTGATTTTTTTTATTTTATTTTATTTTTTTACTTGTCTTAAAAAGGCAGTTGCTAACAACTGTCTAAATGGAACTACAATTAAACACATTAAATGTGAGTCATCATTTTATCTATTCACTAGTCAATTTTACAGGCTAATTGTGTTAATAATCAAATCTGTTTTAACTCAGACATTCAGGTAAAATGTTTTTGAATAAAGACTGAAAGAGCTGACGAACTTAATGGTGGTGACGTTGAAGTCATGTGACTATAGCCTACGTTTAGCTTTTTTGCTTCTTGTATTTAGTTTTCAAAATAGAGAAAAGTTGTTCATTTGTGAAGATTATCTTGAATGAAATGTGTAAGAATCATAAACTTTTGTTAGTCACAGAGCTTATTTTCTACAATAATCCAAAAGCCAATGGAAAATGTAAATTTTGGGTTGCCCTAAAAGTATATCTTCACTGCAGCAATCTATTGCTTTCTTGTTAATTCTGTGGATTTTACACTTTCTCATTATGGGCTTTGATCTTTTAGTCATAGTTGCTTTTGGAACTAGTATAAAGACAGCAGCCTGGAAGTATTCCAGCTTCATAGTCTGTGGACATCTGATTAAATTAGTGATGCTATATCCTATAATGTGCGATCCCTGAATTGAGTTATATTTCATGTCTTCTTGCACAATTGTGTTAAAATACCTACATTGGGATACAACCATTGAGAAAGAAATTGGATGTGTAGCCCTATAACAATTTTGGATTCATGCATTATGTCGTTAAATTGACCGCAGTCTAATTTACCAACTGCTGTCTGCCTTAAATGTTAATCCAAAAAAAAAGAAAAAATGCAGTGTTTCTAATTTTTCTAATTTTTTTGTAAACATCAAAGTTGTTTACAAAATTTAGCCTCTAATCTACAAACTAAAATATGTTATGAACCAATTCTCACACTTTACAGAGAACTATAGAGGAATCATGCCTTCAGTTCCATCCAACAAAGAGAATGACAGTCCTGCCTGCCCTTTTTCTGGCAAGAAGACCACTGGCAAGAATGGTGTTGAGAAGTTGGTTTCAGATAACGTAGACAGAACCCTGCAGCTGAATAGAGAAACTGTGGCCACTGATCCAAAATGGATTCGTCCTGACCTGCCAAGCAGATGTACCTGGAAACCAGGAATGTCTCTTGAAAATTCCCCTCACAAATACTTCCCCAGGTGATAATACTTAATGATCTCTCACTTTTCAATTCTGACTTAAAATCACAAGATACATTAAATCAAGTGACAGGGATGCATGCGTAGAGAGCTGAGCCTACTAAAAAAGCATTTCTGTGTCTTGCTCCGGAATATTTCCTTATTTGGAAACTTATCAGCAAGATAAACATGTTTCACAATCATTGATTAGCTGTAATGGACTTTGCTGTATTCAATCAACAATATATTTGTTATGGAAAAAAAAATATATATATAGAAGATATATAACATTAATTTAACAAAAGGAATATTTACTTTTTAGGTTTTAGAATGTACACACAGTTAAGCAGATGCATGTTTGTGTATGTATTCATAAGTGCACATGACTTTCCTTTATATTTACAGTTTCTAGATTGTAAAGTCACCATGAAATAAAAAGACAATTCTTATTTTTATGAGAATATGAATATTGGTTAATATTTTTGAAGATAATTTTTTTTTCTCTTCTCTGATAATGTATTCACTGCTGTGAGTGCAGGACAAAAGGTGTCACTCAATTCCTATACTATATTTTATATTATTTTTTAATTTACACCGTCACAAAATGACCTTTGTAACTTTATAACTATAATTGTAACTATAGGTTCTGTCCCTGCAATATCCTTTGAGTGTTTATTTTTTCCTCCTTTAACCATTACAGGACAAAAGCTGAGAAGATTCTGCCCAACATCCTGGACAGGATTGGAGACACACCACTGGTCCGTATAAACAAGATCTCGAAGACTTTTGGACTAAAGTGTGAACTTTGTAAGTGATTCATTCATATTTCTACTTTTGAACAATTCTAAATCAGTTACTTTAAAAGTCAGTATCGTTTTACCACAGAAAGTGTGCTACCAATAAGAAACCTCCTTGAAAGGCAAAAAAAAAAGAAAAAGAAAACCCTGAAAGATAAAGCAAGTATTGACCTTGAGTCCTTTGAAAGAGTTTTGGCCTGCTTTGTGGCTTTAATGTTATATTTAAATCTATGAAATGGATGAAAGACATTTATATAAATAACTTAAAGTTACTTTGCAGTCATTTGGTTTTGTTTGTTGGTGTGTCTGTAGTGGCCAAGTGTGAGTTCTTTAATGCTGGTGGTAGTGTGAAGGACCGTATCAGTCTGCGCATGGTGGAGGACGCAGAAAGGGAAGGCATCCTCAAACCCGGAGACACCATTATAGAGCCCACCTCTGGAAATACAGGTAATCACACAGGACTCTGATGTTGACACTGATTTTGTTAAGACTTCATCTGACCTGTTTTCTACATTCTTATTTCATTGTTCGTTGTTACAATATGTGTGTTCTTCTCAAAATCTTCAACACTAGTTCAGTGCATACGTTTAAAATCCAGTTCATAAATATGGTTAGAAAAGTGCATTGTAGTGGTCAATTTTACAATGGAGAAAAGCAAATATCAGTTTGCTTAAAACATTTTTTAAAGGTCTAAAGGGTTAAGTTATGTGCACTCTATGCAGGTATTGGTCTTGCATTGGCTGCAGCAGTGAAGGGTTATCGCTGCATAATTGTTATGCCTGAGAAAATGAGCATGGAAAAGGTAAGATTCTTTCCAGTTAGATCAAATGGGATTTGTTAAGCCATCAAGAAGGTTAAACGGGAGTCTCTTCATAGGTTGATGTCTTGAGAGCTTTGGGTGCTGAGATTGTCCGAACTCCCACCAGTGCACGGTTTGACTCCCCTGAGTCCCATGTGGGTGTGGCTTGGCGCTTGAAGAATGAGATTCCTAACTCACACATCCTGGACCAGTACCGCAATCCCAGCAACCCCCTGGCTCATTACGACACCACTGCTGAGGAGATCCTGGAGCAGTGTGATGGTAGTAATTGTGTTGTTTCTCTCACTTTCTCTCTCTGTCTTTGTTCTCCTATCTTTTTCAGATTTTTATCATCAAAGCATAGCTTCCTCTCGCTCCAGCTTCAAGGCTTTTTGTTGTCAGTAACATTAAAGGAATAGTTGACCCAAAAATTAAAATGTGCTGAAAATGCACTCACCCTCAGGCCATCTAAGATAGAGTTTTTCTTCATGGGAACAGATTAGGAGAAATTTAGCATTATATCACATGCTCACCACTAGATCCTCTGCAGTGAATGGGTGCCGTCAGAATGAGAATTCAAACATCTGATTAAAACAAAACAATTATTCACACGACTCCAGTCCATAAATTAAAGCCTTGTGAAGTGAAAAGAAGGAATACAAATTTATCAAGGCATTTTAACTTTAAACCATTGCTTCCAGTTAAAATACAAGTCCATAATCCATAATAACGCTTCCTCCAGTGAAAAAATCCTCTCACATCAAAATCCATCCATATATTTGTTTAAAACTGTTTTGGACTGTTTGGACAAACGTTGCTTGATCTGTGCTCTCCTGATTTACTTGAGACAAATTTTTCACTGGAGAAAGTCATATTGTGGATAGAGGTCTCTATCTAGGCAAAAGCAGTGTTAAATGTTAAAAGCAAATCTTAATGATGGTTTAGGTAATACTTTATTATAAATTAATAATCATTAACAAACATTATGTAATGTCTAACAGATAAGTTATATAATATCAGATCATTATATGATGTTTAACAGATTAGTTAATATATTCATTAAGCTACAAGTATGGTATCATTTCACAATGTTCAACAAATTCATATAAAATTACAATTGAAATAAGCTTTCTATTCATGTATGATCACGCACAAATACAATACAAATGATTGAAGTTATACACTGATAAACAGCTTATTAATGAGCATGTGAATGCTTACAAATGCCATTAAACTGGTTGTTTAAACTGATTAAAATATTAACCAATGCCCTTTTTTTACATTTACAAATGTTGTAAAAATGTTACTCATTCACGCATTCATTGCAGAGGATCCACTGGTGAGCAAGTCATCCTAAATTTCTCCAAATCTGTTCCCATGAAGAACCAAACTCATCTACATCTTGGATGGCCTGAGGGTGAAGAGATTTTTGGTCCCACTTTATATTAGGTGGCCTTAACTACTATGTACTTACATTTAAATTAATCATTTGGTACAACGCACTTATTGTGTACATACATGTGTTTACATTGTACATCTGTAATTACATTTATAATTACACTGTTGACCCATCCCTTACACCTAACCCCACCCTTAAACCTACCCATATCGCCAAACCTGTCCCTAACCTTACCCGTCCCGTATCCCACCTTAATATTACAATATGAACACAATAAGTACATTGTACTTGTTTTTGATGTAAGTACATAGTAGTTAAGGCCACCTAATATAAAGTGTGACCAGATTTGTAGTAAATTTTCACATTTGGGTGAACTATTCTTTTAACTCTCATCTCACCGCAGGTAAAGTGGATATGCTGGTGGCAGGAGCCGGCACAGGTGGCACTATTACTGGTGTTGCTCGCAAACTGAAGGAGAAATGCCCAAATATTAAGGTAGACACTGATTGTCCCTGAGATCTGATGCACAGCAATTTTGTGAAATTTGCCTGTGTTGTAAAAAAATCACTTCAAATGTCAGCCAGAAAGATAATAACTGGAAGAGTAAACCACATAATGTTAAATTGAGATAACATCATATAAATTGCAGTTTTCACTCAGAAATGAAGTAACCAGGCATCACTGAATATACGTCTTGACTCATCTGAAGTGTGTATGTGTTTTGGTAGATTGTTGCAGTGGACCCAGAGGGCTCGATCCTCGCTGAGCCTGAAGAGCTAAACCGGACTGATAAAACCCAGTATGAGGTGGAGGGCATCGGATATGACTTCATACCCACTGTCCTGGATAGATCTGTGAGTGACTCTACTTAAGTGTGTAGGTTTGAATATAAGTCCTTTTATAAATTGTATATGACAGGGCTCTTCAGATGACACACTTTCTAAAAATGATATATGGATAATCAAGTAAACCCAAGTTGCTTCAGTCCAGTAAGTGTTCATCCTGAAATTTTATTAACAATATCAAAGTTATTCTCACATTTTACTAAAAGGCCTTTTACTTGCTAAAAAGTATAATCTAGCAATCAGACGACTGAAAGCATGTAGCAGATTGTGCGCAATCGGTTTTTCAGCAAAGTTTGATCATGTTGATTATTTCGAGGACTTAGAAATGTGTGTATCAAATGTGATAAAGTAGGCAAAAAAAGGTTAAAAGTATATTTTTCTATTCTAAAATAAATGTATACTATTAAGGGGGTTTGGATTTGGTTTGGGTTTTTTGTGTTGACGTTGTTTGCAGTAAAAGTGCTAAGGTCAAATATTATACTCTCCTCTCATATTCATCTGAGTAATTTGACCCCTGATAGGAAGAGTCCTGCTTTTTGATACCCACATGTTTGTTGCAATAGTCTACTCACTGGTATTGCTATTCTGTTCTTTGCCAGAAGATGGCAGTAGAAGTATAGTTTTGGCTTACAGTGTTCTACTGTTGCTCTCAATAGCATGTTCATGTACAAATCACACACATTGTGTTTTTATTTCAGTTGGTTGACAAATGGTACAAAAGCAATGATGAGGAATCATTTGCCATTGCCCGAATGCTTATAAGAGATGAAGGGCTGTTATGTGGTAAGCACATTATCCTTTCTTAACATGTCACACATTTTACAGCATCTAAAATGTAATGTCATGATTGTAGTGGATTTGTGTTTGTATATACCGCACTGTTTATGTTCTCTGTTGCCAGGTGGGAGCTCAGGCACTGCCATGGCGGCTGCAGTAAAGTTTGCCAAAGAGCTGAAGGAGGGACAGCGCTGTGTCGTGATTCTGCCAGACTCCATTCGCAACTACATGTAAGGAGCACAAAATAATTACATTTATTCCTTAAATGCACTGTAAGCTGCTTTAGTTGAAAGCATCTGCCAAATTTATAAATATAAAATATATTCTCACCCTTGACTGGCTTTTTTTCCACAAAGACAACTAGCTTCACAGAAGCTTGGCTCAGTCTGAAGCAATGGATGTTAATCATCATTTTGTGTTTAAAATTTACTCTAAAGGTCCAAGTTCTTGAGTGATAAGTGGATGTTCCAGAAGGGCTTTCTGAGGGTGGAAGACATCATGGTGAATAAACCCTGGTGAGCAGAATATCATTTTGTCACCTAAGATTTAGTGTGTATACGTGAGACTGGGGCTATTTGTCGCATTTTATTGGTAATTTATTTATTTGGCATTTCTTAGGGTACATTTATTTTTAGAAGTAAATTTCTATGTGGGTATATAACTAAAGATTACATAAGAACATAATAACAGGACATGTTGTCACACTGTACACTCTTAAAAATAAAGGTGCATAAAAGGTTTTTCACAGCGATGCCATAAATGAACCATTTTTGGTTCCACAAAGAACCATTCAGTCAAATCCTTTCTTACCTTTTTACAATCTGAAGAACCTTCTTTCGCCACAAAGAACCTTTTGTGAAAGAGAAAGGTTCTTCAGATGGTAAAGGTTCTTTGTGGAACCATTTAGACAAAAACGGTTCTTCTATGGCATCGTGAAGCACCTTTATTTGTAAGAGCGTAGAATCTTTCCATTGCACAAAAGGTGCAAAAAAATATTCTTCATACTAAGAACTTTTTTTTTAACTGATCTCTAAAAGGTGTATATATATATATATATATATATATATATATATATATATATATATATACACACATAGGAATATGTATATATATACTTTTTTTTTGTGGCAACTCTGTGAAAAAACACTTTTTAAATTTTTAAGAGTGTATGGGGTAAGTTGCCACAATGCAACCTGTCATTTTATAAGCTATCCAGCAAAATTTAAACAGTAAAACAATTAAAACTGCAAAACAATTCATGTAACAGCACAACATTTAAGATTTATTCTACAAAAATATCAAACCATTATTTTGGGTGGCAAATGTTGAAACTAATTCATGTTAAACATTTTAAATACTCTTGTCCTTTGAACAAATTTTCACATTTTTATTTAAAATCTGTCTTCATTTTATAATTTATTATTAGTTTATTATTAGTCATTTTATAGTTTATTTTATTTTTATTTATTTATTATTATTATAATATAGGCCTATATTTTTATTATAATGTTTTAGTTTGGAGAAAAATTAATCTATTCTAAAAATAATTTCAGTTAACATGTTGTCACACTGTACACTCTTAAAAATAAAAGTTTTATGAAGAACCTTTAACATCCATACACTCTTAAAAATAAAGGTGCATAAAAGGTTTTTCACAGCGATGCCATAAATGAACCATTTTGGTTCCACAAAGAACCATTCAGTCAAATCCTTTCTTACCTTTTTACAATCTGAAGAACCTTCTTTCGCCACAAAGAACCTTTTGTGAAAGAAAGGTTCTTCAGATGGTAAAGGTTCTTTAATGGAACCATTTAGACAAAAACGGTTCTTCTATGGCATCGTGAAGCACCTTTATTTGTAAGAGCGTAGAATCTTTCCATTGCACAAAAGGTGCAAAAAATATTCTTCATACTAAGAACTTTTTTAACTGATCTCTAAAGGTGTATATATATATATATATATATATATATATATATATATATATACACATAGGAATATGTATATATATACTTTTTTTGTGGCAACTCTGTGAAAAAACACTTTTTAAATTTTTAAGAGTGTATGGGGTAAGTTGCCACAATGCAACCTGTCATTTTATAAGCTATCCAGCAAAATTTAAACAGTAAAACAATTAAAACTGCAAAACAATTCATGTAACAGCACAACATTTAAGATTTATTCTACAAAAATATCAAACCATTATTTTGGGTGGCAAATGTTGAAACTAATTCATGTTAAACATTTTAAATACTCTTGTCCTTTGAACAAATTTTCACATTTTTATTTAAAATCTGTCTTCATTTTATAATTTATTATTAGTTTATTATTAGTCATTTTATAGTTTATTTTATTTTTATTTATTTATTTATTATTATAATATAGGCCTATATTTTTTATTATAATGTTTTAGTTTGGAGAAAAAATTAATCTATTCTAAAAAATAATTTCAGTTAAAATGTTTTTATACTAGGTGTTTGAAACAACTCTATAGAAAACATCTATTTGTACATTTTCCTATTTGAACTAGACAAATTCTCGGTGTGAAAGCTAGCCCCATTTTCCTTATATTAAATATATACTCCATTTACGAACATTAATACAATGTCTAGGTATTTAGAACCCTTTCATCATCTTGTTCTGTGTTTGTTCTTTTTTTTATTCACCCTTCATTCAATTTCTTCCAGGTGGTGGAATCTGAAATTACAGAGTCTAAACCTTTCTGCTCCACTAACTGTGCTGCCCACAGTCACATGCCAAAAAACCATCAAAATCTTGAAAGAAAAGGGCTTTGACCAGGCACCTGTCGTAAATGAAGCTGGGTGAGCAATACATGCAACAAAGAAGATTTTAATCAACATTAAAATGGTGACAACCTCACCGTAATTGTCATCAGTACTTATTGTATTAAATCTATATTATCATTGTAATTGAAGACGATTAAAAGTGAGGAGTGGAATGCAGTTGTGTCTGGCTCGCTCTCTGCAGGTTGATTCTGGGAATGGTGACCCTGGGAAACATGCTTGCCTCTGTGCTTGCAGGAAAGGTCAAGCCCTCTGACCCTGTCAGCAAAGTGCTCTACAAACAGTTCAAGCAGGTGAGCGCAGTTCTTTTAGAAAGGATAGTTTGAGCTCACTCCATCTGACATTACTTCATCCATTTTTGCTTGTTTTAGATTCGTCTAACTGACAATCTGGGAAAGCTGTCTCGGATCTTGGAAACAGATCATTTTGCCCTGGTGGTCCATGAGCAGATACAGTGTGAGTGTTTATTCTGACATATTGAAGTCCTTTTGTGGATAATGTGCTCTCAATTGTTTTACAAAAACGCATTAGCTATGTTTGCAAGGTAAATTCAGATTTAGGAAAACTAAAGTAAAAAAAAAAAAAGACTTACATTTTTATTCTTATAAAAGGTATTTTGAGGTCCACTTAGAATGGTTTAGCATGGAGCAGCGTTGGCATCCATTATTCAGTTTATAAATTCAGTGTTAATGTGAAAAGTGTGGTGGTTGTGAAGGTGACAATCATATAATGATGATATTTGCATAAACATACAATAACAATAACCCATCTGGATGAATCCAAAGAAATAAAAGTTTAGATACTCAGGCAACTGTCACATTTATGTTCTGTTTTAAGAACTTGTATGTTGATATGTATTACGCTCACTAAGAACTGCTTACTCTCATCTCTTCAAGTCGGCATGAAATGAAAATTCATGTTGTAAATCTTAAACATGTAAATCTTCACGATTTGCTTTTTAAAAACAGTTATATCAGTATTATTCATTATGTTTCTTCCATATCACAAATGACTGGCAAGCCAAGTTTTCAGAAATGTTCTTCTTGTTTTTTCTTTTTTTCTGACGCTTAGTTCTGATATATGTATGTTTCCATTATACTGCTTAATTATTGATTTCTCCCGATGTGACCCCTTTCAAGGAGTTGAATTAATATTTAGTCCATGAAAAATGCTTTTGTATTTTTGCAGCCAGAGGCCTTTTCCTCTAGCCTGACTACGTCAGACTTCGTACTTCCGCTCAATTTCATTTCGCTTCTGTACCAGGCTACTTTTCCTCCTGATCTCATACACTCTTTGCTCTGAGAGGATGATGAGATGTTTGCCTGAATTTCTGTTGTTTTTTTTCCCCAGATCTGACAGATGGATCTTCCGCTCAAAAGCAAATGGTGTTTGGAGTGGTGACAGCCATCGATCTCCTCAATTTTGTGACGGCTCGAGAGAGAAGAGAGAGATCCATGTCAGAATCAACAGATGAATACTGAAGGCAATAGAGCACTTCCTGCCTCAAGCTGAATGTGATGCACTACAAAGAATCATAATGTTAGAGATATAGATGTCATATAGTTATTACACCCAAATTTGGGCAGTAGGGTTGGGTGGCATTGCTTCTTAATATTATATTTCTTGCTTATGTGTTTCTTAGCCAATAATTATGTAAACGTTTACAAATGTTGTTAACAAATGATGTTTAAAGGCAAAACAGGGTCTAAAATAGTTTTTACCACTAATTTACGTTAATGGATATAAATAGTTGTTATTGGCCATGGATGTGTATTTTGTATTGTGTTATTCCAAAACTATTTGTTTTAGTCAATGTGACAATTATTGTGGTTTGTTTTCTTGCATAGAAACGGTGCTGACAAAAGAAGAAAGAAAAAGTGATTGTACTTTGTATTTTCATTTTGGTTGCTTAATGTGAGAAATATTTGACATGTCACCACATGTAATTCTGCTGGATCAAATTGAAGGCACCCTAGAAAAACCTCTGATGGCAAATTTTCCACTGAGGTAAAAGTGGTTACAAGTTATAAAGCAAGGGATGGCTGTCAAATCCTTCTCCTGGAGGGCCACTTTCCAGGAGAGCTTAGTTCTAGTACAACTGCTTGGAAGTTTCTTGTCTTCTTTCTTATAGACCTTTGCTTAAAAGTGGCCCTCAAAGACCAGGTCTTGTCATAAACATTTATAACATTTAATTTGAATCACTTCATTTGAGTCACTTTTATCAGTGAGGGCCAGGTTAATCAATGTGATGTTGCAGTAACAACCACAGTGAAGGCAAGTGGCTTTGGCACAAAGTGTTTAAATGAACTAAATAAAATTAGTTTACCAGCATGATTGTTGAATGTTGTTTCTTTACTCTGGCCTTCGTACTGCATTGTATAAAAAAAGTTGGTAAAGTGGTATAATACAAAGAATAAATGAGATACTATTTTTTTTTAAATACTTTCCTAATTGAATTTGTCGCAGTAAATGAACAAACCACAGAAAGGAGGCCTTAAACAGCATCTAGACAAGAGTTTTGGACAATAGGCCTACATGCAAGATACTGATGTTTCCATCTTCTCTCCAGACTTTATATAAAATATCCTTTCTTACCTTATGCTCTTGTAATAGTTACGTTCATGCTGCAGTCCACTGAGAAAAAGCTTTTAACAAAAGCTGCTGACTGAGCTGAAACCTGGCCAAAGATTAAACCACCCATCCTCACTCCACTGGCTCGGCCGGGGTCTGTTTGCCAAGGCTGTTGAGTCCGTGGTATGGAAAAAGGGCCTTGCTGGTGGTTTAGAGTTAAGCCTTACCAGCGTGCCAGGTGAAGCCCCCAGGATTACCCTAATGCTGCCGCACAGACCAGAGGGGAAGTCATTATGTCTGCCATCGGAGTTATGGCTTCAGAGCTACACTGGTCAGACTGATAGTAGATGAGTTAAATACTCCACACATTAACTCTTTGCTTAGCCATCTCACTGTACATGTGTATGTGTGACAGTGCACTTATTATATATGCTATTAAACTAGTCATTTCATTGTCCATACAATGAAAGTCAAAGGGGTCCAAACATTTCAAGCTTCAAAATTATATAAAGTCTACATGAATACATTCTATGGTTATTCGTTCTCAGATCAAATCACTAATCAGCTGTAAAATATGTCAATGTAGTAATGATATGGGTCACTATTTTTTTATAACACAATTATACAACTTTCAAAGCTTAATAAACACATTTGCTCTATTTTGCCAGCGAGAATTTGTACAGTATTCATCTTGTTTATTTGCCCATGGTTATGAAGGTTTGCCCCTATAAAGTCTACTGTATCATATCTGATATGACAAATAAGCCTTCTAAATGATCAACATGATCAAAACTTTGCTGAAAACATTTATTGCACACAATCCAGCAAATGCTTTCTGGTGTCTTCTATGTGTTTTTTTAGCAAGTAGAAGGCCTTTTAGTATCATTGTACAGACTTCCATCTTTAGGTCATGGTTCACGCGTCTTTTTGCTGTGAAATCTTTTCTGATTTTTATAAAGTAAACATAAGAATAATGTTGATACTGCATTATTTCAAGCTGAACATTTCCTGGACTGAAGCAACTTTTTTTGTTGTTTACTTGATTATTCATACATCATTTTTTTTTTTCTTTCTTTTTTCTTTTTTTTTTAGAAAAATCATGTTCAAATATCAAATATGATCCATCAGCCTTTTGAGGAACATTTATTTGTTCATCTCTCAATAATCACTGTATTGCATTGCATTACTATATATGTTTTAATCATAAAATTAACATTTAAATATCTATAGACATTGTTGGGAGATATAGAGTATAACTGATATTTATATAATTTTACTTATCATTTACTTATTATTGTAAGTCTGTTATAAAGATCTCATTTATTTACATTACAAGCTATCAGAATTTTATCTTCTTGGCCATATAAAGCATCTGCACCAAACTGCAATTTTTTGCTCAGTTTGGGTCTCTGGATAAAATTGAGCAATTCCTTCTTCCATATTCTGACTATATCATACTATATGATCCACAAAAGCCTGATGTAGGATATCAAATATGATACTCAACAACAACAACAAGCATATAGGCATTCTGTATGCAGTTTTTTTTTTTTTTTGATTTCTTTTTATGTTTTGTCTAAAGGTGCAATATACTGTTCCATTCCAAAGATGATTTTTATGACTATTATTTATTTTCTTTTTTTTAACATTAAAATACATATCGATGTCTAGTCTCATTCTGCAGCCAAATGGTAATATATATATATATATATATATACACATACATTATATTTCTGGCCAAAATATTTGTTAAAAATATGGGCCATTCTACAGAATTGATGCAAACTGCTGTCCCACAAACAAAAAACACATTTAAAAAGCATTGAAGTATTAAAATCTTAGATGTTTACCAAAATCTTTCTATTATCTACTGAAACCCACAATAATATTTAAAATATCAGTAAGCTTAAGTTAATATATATATATAAAATCATAATTTATTGGGTACTTTCAATTGGGTGGTGGCTGTCCCAAACCCTAACCCCTAAATTTTAACTTATGAAAATAATAATGAAAATAGTTTTGTATTTTATTCCATTGTTTTTTTTTTTAAATATCTTTTTGATAAAAAAAAAAAAAGAAAAGTGAAATCCATTGAGTCCATTGGCGGAGACTGATTTTAACAACACCCCCACATTTATGATCAGGAAATATTCCTGTGTCACTCTCATAGCTAGGTGTGAGTTGTTAGGTCCCATCATTTTGAGGTAAATTGTTTTCAAAAGTTTGGAAATCTGTGTGTAACTTTACGGAACGTCACTACTGAACACCTTTTTTCTGCAATTAAACAGTTTTTTTGGGAGTTAGTCCGTAACAGTTAGTTTTTGTATGTGTACCACTGTTCAGAACTGTGCTAAGTAACATGTGCTGATCTTTTAGCTGGTTCAAAAGTATCTAAAATTGTCACTACTGAAACATTTGGTGGAGTTTCGACATCCTTGTTATTTTTGGGTATTACTCCCTAAAAGGGAACATATAATCCTTTATTTGGGTGAAATAAAATAAATTTTAGAACAGCTAGGCAAATGTTTAGTATTTTAATATGTTTTAGTAGTGTTTTAGTATGCAAGTTAAAATTCTGTAATGTGATGTGGTCACTATCAAAACTGAAATTACTGTCACTACCGAAAATGTACTGTCACGACGGAAGCATGGGATGTTTTGTCTAAAATAAAGTATATAAAGTAAATAAAGTAACTTTCTAAAAATACAATATGAGAATTAACTGCACAGTTAATAGAACTTTGAACCAATTCTGTTGAATATATGTTCATATATGTTAATTGTGAAGTGTGAAGCTCAATTAAATATATTTTTGAAATCCAAAATATATTTAATTTCAACCTTCATATCAATCTTCAACCAAAACATATTTCAAAATGTATTTCAAGGGGAAGACAATACATTTCCAACCTTCCAGAATGTGGATGGAGATCAAAAGTATCCATTATTTAAAAAAAATTAGAATTGCATTCTAAAATTACAGAAGAGTAACAGGAATATGACTATATTAATATTTATATAACTTATATAAATATAAGGACGATAACAACTCAAGTTTATTTATTTGTTTATGCACATTACATTCAGGGATACAGTAGCACATTTAATGATAACAAGGCAGTAAGTGTACTTAGTAAGTAGTCAGAACTAAGAGACTTCTGGTCAAACAAGAGGCCATAACACACCATTAGTAATGCTCTGCAGTCATCTGCATGGTCTGGTTTGTTTTGGCAGTCACTTATTTTCCGGTGATAACTGGCCAGCAGGGAACTACCGGGAGCCATTCAGGGCTAGACTGTCATTCTCAGGTCAGTGTGCACCCCACCAATTCTGCTGATTACACTGTTCCCACCATGAGATAATGCCATTCCAGAGAGATCCACTTGTAAGCCTCTCTTTCTGCAGCGCAGGTATATAACCAGCAGCTTGCCTTCACTGGGAACGGCGCACATCATTGGAGATCTTTGTCTACTGTACCAGCCTCTATCAGCCTCCTCATACCTGCCTTCAGTCCACATCTTCTCCTTGAAAAATTTCCTCAACATCAGGTGCAAATAGTCACAATCAGGTTGAAAATTGCCAGTCTACATTTAGCTCATCCAAGCTGCGAATTGCCAAGCCTGACATTATGGATATTGCCATCCAACACCCCTGGTTTAGACGCACCCTGGGCTACCCCACCCGCCTCTTCGACCAGTTGTTTGGAGAAGGCCTGTTCGACTATGACCTCTTTCCCTTCGCTGCCTCAACTGTCAGCCCTTACTATCGACACTCACTCTTCCGCAGCTTCCTGGACTCCTCCAACTCAGGCACCTCTGAGGTAACGAATCGCTTCACTGTGAATTGATAAGATTGAGATTTAGAATCTTAAGATGCCACTGTTGTTGCAGAGGACCGATACTAAATCAGTGCATTAAGTCGTCTTTGTGACAAACAGCATTATTAGTATCACCTCAAAATGAGTTATATTGTGGAGGTGAAAGATTTAAAGCAGCAAGGTTTCCAGAGAATTCATCTCTAGAGTTATTCCTTACAGACTCCAGAAATTAAATTACAAATAAGAGCACAAAAAAAAAAAAGAAGAGCAAACTGAAAATAATGCATAACTGTGACAGGACACACTAAAAAAAAAAACCTGGTGAATGCAGCACTGTATAAAAGTAGAAAAACTGATAGTGTCGATGGAGAAAATTACCAGTACCTTTTCTGTTAAGTTAACAGAAAGGAATTAAATGACGTACTATTCATTTAATATTGCGGCATGCTAAATAATGACAAGATTTTATTTCATATTACCTGAAGATAAATGCATCCACCGCTGCAATGCACAACAGTGTCACTCCAAATGAAACCACAAGTGAAACATCACTTACGATTCGTCTCCACCTAGATGCTGAATGCAGTTTGCTGAATGAACTGTTTTTCTTGAATTTATGGCATTAGTTTTCTCTTAAAAAACTGAAATCCTTATGTATTCTTATCTGCAAACAACACCACATTGATGTAAATCCACTGTACTTGATCATTTGTGCAGGTGAGGTCTGACAGAGACAAATTCACAGTGTACCTGGATGTGAAACACTTCTCTCCCGATGAGCTCAGTGTGAAGGTGACAGAGGACTATGTGGAGATCCAGGGCAAGCATGGAGAAAGACAGGTGAGGTCACGGCTCATTCGGACATGACAGGCAATGTGTTCAATAAGGAACTTACAATGAAATCGAATTAACCATCCAAATGTTCTCATCAGTTGCTGTGCTGATTTTTCTGTTAGTGGAAGGAAGCCGGTATTTGAACAGTACAGCTGTGAATCATTAATTAATCCGACTCTTGTTTGTGAATAATGCTTTATTTAGCTTATTTATTTTATTTAGCTTGTTTTGCATCACAGTGTTCAGTGTACTGTATGTAACAGTAATACTAGTGTAAGTGCCTGTGCATGTGTGTCTCGAAATATTATATAGTGTATGAAAATGCAGTAGCCTATGATAAATTCTACAGATTGTGGGAAAATATAATAAATGATTAAGCTTTTATTCAGTCATTTCCTTTTGTACAACCTGACAAATCATCACAACAGAGAATAAGACCTTGAACTTTCACAGACAGGCGTTCAGAAATGACTCATATATTTTTAATGCAGTACCAGTTGTTAAGCAACCATAACAAATAAATACACTTATTTTGAAAAAAATAAAAAAAGAATTCGATTTAAATCCTACTGGGAGAAAGTAGTATTTTTTTTTATATGTGAAAGAAATCTTTTTGGTTTTTATAAGACAATTTTATAGTTCATCAGCTATTCATGTTTACTTCACTCTCTCTTTTCTCCCAGTTGTGTTTTCTCTTCAGTTCCTTTTCTATTTTTATCCCCATCCTCCCATCCCCATAGTCACTATTTCAGTCTGGATTTATTCGCGTTTCAGTAGCCTGTGCACAGATAAGGAAAAAGTGAGCAGACCTCTCAGAATGTTTGTGTCAGATTGACGTCACTTTTGGGTCATAGCCTGCCGCCCCATTTGGAGTCCTGACTCTAGTAAAGGGCTTGTGGGTGATCTTTCCAGGGCTTTGACCCTAAAGCTGTTGTTCTGTCAACAGCATTCTCGAGAGACTGATGACTATGTTTGGGCAGTGCTTGATGAACTGTACTGATTTGTACACTGCAGTATATGAGCTCAAATCTACACTAATGTAATCAAAATCAAACTAACAATCTAATCTAAAACTAAAAGTCAAATGTAGAATTCGTATTTGTGAGAAAAGAGATTTGCAGTAAGATTCAGACTAAATTCATGGAAAATTCTTCATAACTGAAAAGGCATTCTTCAGAGCTAAACAGTTTCTCAAAAACATGCGAACGGCTCTTGACGGATTACTTATCTATTCATTACTTTATTATTCTTTTCATTCCTACAATCATTTATTCTATTTTCAACTTATTTAAAAAGCCTTTAAAATAGTACTTGAAAGTGGATCTTTAATAAAATGAGGTTTCTATTCCGGTTCTTCTTCTTAAAATAATAAGACCCCTAGCAGTAAATCCATCCTAAATCTAAAGGTCAGTATACAGATTCAGATTTGTCAGACTCAGACTGATTTAGTAAAAAATACTAATAAATGAAAAAGGTTTTCTTCAGAAATAAACAGTTTGCTAAGTCATTTTACAATAAGATTCCATTAGCTAACATGAGTTAACATGAACTAAGTATAAACTTCTAATGCATTTATTAATCTTAGATAATGTTACTTTCAGGTAATATGTCATTTATATCAAAAGTTTTATCTGTTAATATTATTTAATGGACTTGAGCTAACATGAGCCAACAATGAACATTTCTATTTTTATTAATACGGTAACAAATGTGTTAGTTAATGCATTAACTAACATTAACTAATGGGACCTTACTGTTACCTAAATGTTACCAACTTGAAAATTGGCATCTACATCTCGGAGAAATTACTTTTACATTAATTATATAAATATAATTTATATTAATTAAACATCAATTTTATATACATGTATATATAACGCCTTTAAAATAGTACTTGGAAGTGGATCTTTGCTAAAGTAGGGCTTTTACTTTGGTTCTTATTCTTACAGTAATTCCTATTTTTACACATTTATTCTTCATTACAATAATTTGGCCTGTTTTAATATTTCATGGAAATATTCTTCATGCCACATTGAATAGAGTTTTCCAACAAGTGAACAGGCACATCACAGGTCAGACTAGGTGAAGAGCTAGTCTGTACATGATGGGTTTATGAATACGCGTGTAGCCTTTTTCTTACATTTTGCTCTGTTTTTGTTGTTTGGCTCCTCAGGATGATCACGGCTACATCTCCCGTGAGTTCCGCCGCCGCTACCGCCTACCCTCTAACGTGGACCAGTCTGCTATCACCTGCACACTGACTGCTGATGGCCTGCTTACTCTTTGTGGACCCAAGACTGGTGGCATAGAGTCTGGCCGTGGAGATCGCACCATCCCTGTTAACCGGGAGGACAAGACCAACTCAGGCTCCTCCTCCTAGACGGGTCACTCCCCACAGCCAGGTGGCGGTATGGAGGTGTGAGTGGGGCTCACAGGGGGCTTTTATTTCAGAGGGCATCTAAAGGTGGATTTAAGCAAATCCTCTATTTGTTTATCATTAAACAAGCCCTTCCTCCCACTTCCACTTCAAAGGGTGTCAGTGTATATCTGACCTAATACCTTCTTTCATTAGACTACACTAGCTAATAATCTCCATAATCCACTATGATTGTTTTCATTTTACATGACACACAGGAAATGGATCAGGATGATTGGCTGGGGGTCTTATTTCTTAATCAAGCCTCTGCGTTCCTCTCTAGTCAGATGATAAGTCGCAAACAGTCATTGCTCTGATTTTTGACCATCCTGGTGATATAGGTAATCATTATTTAAAAGTACAATCCTTTATTGTATAGGATCAGTTGGAGAACTAAATGCTCCAAGAAAGGTTGGAGAGCTTGTTTAAAACTTGATCTGTTTGAAGATTTCTGATCCAAAGGAGATTCCATCACCTGTAAGACCTTGGCCTTCTCACTTGCCTGTGTCATGATCTCTTTTCTAGATTTCTCTTGTCCTTGACTCTTTTCTGTCTTGTAGGTTTTAGCCCTGTTCTACTCATTACTGACTCCTCAGGGGTCTACTAAAAAGCAATTAAAAAATAAATAAAGTTGTACCATTAACCATTAAGAAAACCTTGTTTGTTGTACTTTTGGTATGTAATACAAGTCACAACATACATCATACACAGAAGGAAAAAAAAGGTAACCTATCGCTGCATCAGCCTAAATACATTATTTATACCAGCAAAACTAATTTATTAGTTAAATCATGTACAAATATCTCTTAAAAGTAACTTTTTGCAGGGTATAATTAAGCCACATAGATTATAGTGATTACAATAACTGGGTAATAACTAGGTATTAACAATGAACCTAAACCTAACCTTAACCCATGTAGTTACCTTATATAGAACACAATAGTTCTAAGTATGAATTAGTATTCTACTATTTTAAATTTAAAAAATATATTTATTTATAACTGGAACTGAAATCTTAGTAGGAATAACAACTTATTAATGATACAAATAATGTTACTAATAAAGTATGATATAAAAACATGAGTCATAGTAAACTGTTTAATTGATGTATAATAATAATATATTTATATACACCACTTGATGGAGAATATCTAGGCCTAAATAACTACAATCATGACAAAAAAGACTAAGCAGAATGATGTCTCTATAAAACTATTCACTTCTATACAAACACACATCTAGCTAAACCAGATCTAGAGACAATTTATTTATCAGTCAGTTTCAGTCACTCACTCTCAAGCACTACTAAGTGCACACTACACAAATATTAATCTGTGTATTATTAACAATGGATCAAATCATTTTCACTTAACTGAGGGTAATACAGTGTCAATGTGAAGCCCGGCCTGAGGCAGAGACTGAGATTGTGGACTGATCTGCAGTTGAGATTCAAGAAGCTGTGCAGCTGATGCCACAATGGAGGAAGAACAGGAGAGAGAAGATAGAGAGTCCTGAAGAGCTGACTGTGGTGGGAACCGAGGATTCTGGGAGAAGGATGAGTGACTGATGGGATTCCTCTCATGCTGACCTGGACTAGAGAATCTCTGTGATTCCAGACCTGCAGACCTCTTCACATGATCAGGGGAAAGAGCAGGCTGCACTGAGAGAAACTGCTGCTGCTTTTGATGGCATGAGAAGGGAACCAACCTACAAAAAAAAAAAAACTATATGAAAATATGTAACATTCTATTACAGACATTCTTAGGCCCCGTTTATACTAGCGCGTTTTAAAAACGACGTTTTAGAATGAAAATGATCCCCGTTTACACTGTCGCTTCTGCTGCGTTTCAGAAATGATCTCTGTTTACACTACACAACCTAAAACGCATGTCACATGACCATTCATGCAGGTACAATCATAGATATGTATAGGTAGATTCCCTATTATTTAGATGGCGGATGTGTCTGTGTGCTTGGAGCGGTCGAATGAGAGATCTACCTCTACATATCTATGGGTACAACAATGCGCACGGTCGTCAAGGATACGCAGAGTGAATGTGGGCAGCCACGCCATCGTTTTCAAAAGTCTAGGTTTTGGTCCGTTTACACTGAAACGCAACCCCGGAGTTTCAAACTAAAACGGGGTCTGCAGCGTTTTCAAAAGTTTCCGTTTTTGACCTCGAAAACGCCAGAGTAGTGTAAACGATAGGCGTAACCGTAGCAAAAGTTATGCGTTTTAAAATGAAAACGCACTAGTGTAAACGGGGCCTTAATAAACATTTGCTAGAACTGATTCTGAAGGTATCCCGCAAACCAGTTACTTGATCCAAATAATTTTTTGAGCATAAATAATGAATACATAGTTCCCTTTTGGGCTAATTTGCTACATATTATTAAAAAGTGCATGGCCTTTTATTTAATTAATATTACATTATATGCAATAAGTTTTTAAAAATGTACTTCTAATATTTGTAATACACTACAAGTACACAGAAAATACAATTATGTGCACTTCTTAACTTCTTATTCACTGAATTATTTTTACCTTTCATTTCTTAAAGAACTCTTCAAGACGCCATTGTGGTGCACCACTGGGAAGCATGGAGGGTTTGTCAAAACCATCGATGTACTAGCGCTTTGTGGATTGTTACCTAGGATGCACGTGCGATGCACAGGCTCCTTAAGTTCGTTCCAACTCAACTGGCCCTTAATATGGACATTCTTTCTCAAATGAGTTGGAAAAGCCTTCACACCTGAAAAAAGAGGCAAAGTTGTTTAATCAACTAGAACTGTTACAGTGCTAGAATTTGCGCTGTGAGCTGTTTCCCTGACCTTGTGTAAGTGAGGTATCTGAGGATCTCCTTCCCTCCTGAAAGCTGGGCAGAGGAAGATAACTCTGGTGCTCAAAAGTGGATGAACGAGTGCCAGGATTTCCTAGTGAATATGGATGTAATCCCTGAGTCATGCGACTGGTGTCAGTGCTAATCTCTAATGGGTTGGAGACGGTGGTGAAAGAACTAGTAGAAACATAAGGAGAGGACCGGAGGCAGCAGTCTGAGGTGGAGCCATCAACATGATCTATGACAATACCTGAAGCAAGAAACAGAGAATATTAATAGTTCACCCAAAAATTTATATTTGATTAAATTTACTCACCCTCACATCCAAGATGTACATGTATATGAGTTTGTTTCTTCATGGAAACAGATTTGGAGAAATTTAGTATTACAACACTTGTGCACCAATGGATGCTCTTGTGGAATGGGTGCTGTCAGAATGAGAGTCCAAACAGCTGATAAAAAAACATCATAATACTCCACAAGTAATTCACACAGTCAAGTCCATCAGTCAACTTGCTGTGAAGTAAAAAGCTGCATGTTTGTAAGAAACAAATCCATCATTAAGATGCTTTTAGCTTCAAACCATTGCTTCCGGCTAAAATACGAGTCCATAATCCATGAGAACAATTCTTCCAGTGAAAGTCCGTCCCCTGTTGTCCTCTAACATCAAAATCCATATTTGTTTAGAACTGTTTTGGCCTCTTTTGTCTTGTAAATGGTCTTTGATCTGTGCGTATTTTTCTCCTGATTCAGATGAGATGACTTTTTCACTGGAGAAAGCAATATTAGAAGGTGGCAACGGTTTAAAGTTAAAAAGTCTTAATTATGGATTTGTTTCTTACAAATACGCAGGTTCTCAATCATTAATTGATGGACTGAAGTTCATTGTGGATTATTGTGATGGTTTTATCAGCTGTTTGTATTCTCTTTCTGACGGCACCCATTCCTGGTGAGTGTTGTAATGGTAAATTTCTATAATCGGCATCATTTTAATATCAATGTAATTTATGGGATGCAATAATTAATATTAATAATTATAATACTTAATAATTAATGCAATAATTAATAATAAAATCAATAGAAATATTCCAAATAGAAAAGTTAAATTAGCCTTCATATATGACAAAAGTTATACTTTATCACAATACTTTATAATTAATGAAATTTGCAGTGAAGACTAATCTAGAGCATGGGTCTCAGACTAAAACTACCTCGGGGCCACTATGCAGGTGGTGTTCTTTATCACGGCCAGCTATAAACAAGGGATAGAAGAGTTTTTATAACTTTTAATTTGAACTTTAAAGTTTCTGGCACTGTTAAGCAGTTATTTGTGTACAGAGCTCTTCAGAGTTGAGTGACTCATCTCATCCTCATATCTAGCACATTACTCTGCATTAGTAGTCAAGTAATGACGTTTGAGATTGTATTGTGTGGAACCTGCAGTTTATTAAAGGCAGATAGCAGTCCAATTGAGCGACTACAACCATTGCAATCTGGTTGGATATAAGTCAATTTATTTAAATATACAGTATAAGGACTATAACTGCTAAGTAAAGTGGTTAGCACTGTGCACTGCATGAACTCTTTAAACCTTTTGCATAGATTTTGATAAAGAGGAAATGGTATATATTTTATATGATATTTTTTCAATGTCTATGTGCATTGAAAAAATGGGAACATCTAAATTAACTGGTTTTGTTCAAGTCAAAAATATTATATAATCTCGCTGAACCTAAATACATTAATTTATACCATGAAAACTACTTTTTGTGGGTTAAATCACATAGAATGAGCTCTTTGGTAGTGGAAGTGGCAGGGAATTAATCATTTTAATCAGCAATACAGATAAAAAAAAAATGGTAACCTAGAAATTGTAACATTTGAATGAACTGGTTTTATTGAAGTAAAAAATATCAGTAATCACTGAACCTAAATGCATTCATTTATACCTCCAAAACTATTTTTATGGGTTAAACCAGGTAAAAATATCTCTTTAAGGTAACCATTGCAGGTTACCATGTTTTGCAGTGTGCATTAAATTAAAATCTAAACAAGTATACAGTATATTGTGATGATGGAGGTCTTTGGGTGTCCGCAATACTTGAGTGTATGGACTAATCATAATGAATGTAATTTCTTCAGAGATTCCTTCAAACTTACTTGGCAAGCAGGAAACTTTCTGGGATGCAGAGGCATCTGGGGAAGTGTGTCTCTGTGATTTTCTGGACTCCACAGAAGGACTGTCCAGGGCTTGATCCTCTTTCTCCTCCTTTTCCAAATGCCCCACCTGTGACTCTTTAAATGCTGTAGTCTCCAGCTGACAGGCAGCAGAAGCGGAGCATGTGTATTCTAGTGTGCTGAGATCCTCCTCCAGGGGCAGCACCGTCTCCTGAGGAGAGTGACATGGTTCTTTCAGCCACTCACTTCCCAGTTTGCTTTGCTGCAGTGATTGATGCTTCATCACTCTTTCTAACAGCAGGCAGTAGATAGCAGAAAAGTGGTTGAAGCTACTGTTCTGAAGAGACTGAATAAAGATGCATGTTTTTAGTCAATAGTCAATTTAAAATGCATGAAAATACAGCATCTCCTCCCCTACATTGAAAAATGGTAACACCTAAATGAACAGGTTTTGTCAAAAAATATTATTTAACATCAGGTTACCACATTTTTGCAGTGTGCTATTTGCAGAAAAGAGTTCCAAGCTTTTGAGCCAGAAACTTTTCGGAATTAGAAGTTTTAATGAGGTGTAATTCTAAAATGGGATATTTCTCAGATCATTATCAGCATTTGTAAATCAGTCTGGGTTGTCATTCAGACATTTAGTCAATTCTGTCATCATTTATTCACTATAATGTCATTCTAAATCTGTGTGACTTTCCTCTGTGGAACATAAGTGATATTTTGGGACGTGTTTGTTATTAATATAATGGAACTATTTTATTCATATAATGGAAGTCAATGGTCATGTTCGGTTATTATCAACATTCATCAAAATGCCTTCTCAGTTGTTCCACAGATGAACACAAAGTCATACAGGTTTGGATCAACTTTAGGGTGATTAATTGATGACAAACATTTCATTATTGACTGAACTTTTTCCCACACAGAGCTTGATCTCTGGGCTCCTCACCTCTATGGTTCTCTTCCTGTCAATGCCCACTGTCTGCATAATTCTCAGAACTGCTTCATTGTAAGTTTCCTGAGCCTCAAGGCAGGAAGAGGAAGAAAGGGACTGGCATATAGCCAAATGATCAGCCTGCATCCAGCGATGCTGCTTGATTTGTGCCACACTGAATCTCTTGGCAGGGTCAACAGCCAACATTCTCCGTATGAGGCTTTCACAGTCTGTGGAACGAGGTAAATGGCAAGGGTTAAATAAGATAAGATCACCACATCATGTGAAAAGGAAAAGTTCACCCAAAAATGAAAAGTCTGTCATCATTTACTCACACTTATATTGTTCCAAACCTGTATGAGTTTCTTTCTTCTTTGACTTCCATGGTGTGGAAAAAATACTTTTGTCTTCAACTCATATAGGTTTGGAACAACATGAAGGTGAGTAAATGATGACAGAATTTTCATTTTTGGATGAACTATCTCTTTAAGTCAAATCAAGTCACCTTTATTTATATAGTGCTTTATACAACACAGATTGTTTCAAAGTAGTTTTACAGGGAAAAACAGGGGAAAAAAATGATTCACAGAGAGATCAATTCTGCTATAAAGTAGCTTTAAAAAAACAAGTGTCATTGTTCAGATGAGGTCAGCTTCAGTTCAGTTCAATGACTGTGTAAAGATCATCAACTATGAAACGAGTTCAAATCAGCTGTAAAGCAGCCCTGTAGAAAACAGTGATGCCATTCTCCAGCTCAGTTCAGTTTTCATTCAATAGTGTCTGTACAATCAGTTCAATAATATTGTTGAATATTAAGTGTCCCCAACTAAACATGCCAGAATGGCAAGATTTTAAATGAATAAAAAACCATAAAAATTTATACACGGTTAATAGCCATCAAATTGTGAAGTGTGTGGGACTAAATATCAACCTAAGTGCATTAATTTATACCAACATATTTTTAAGGTTAAATCAAGAAGAAATACCTTTGAACCTGCACTTTAAAGAGCTATTTCTACTTGATTTAACTCATAAAAATAACTTTCTTGGTATAATGTATTTAGTTTGATTAAGTGATACTAAATAATATTTTTACGTAAATAAAACCAATTAATTTAGATGTTACCATTATTAGGTTACCATTTTTTTCAGTTTCACAGTTTCAGGGCCGCTCTCTATATAGGAGGAACATACCCTGTGACATGAAGAATGGCACTCTGAAGCGTCCATCAATGACTCTTCTTCTTAAGGCGGGGAGAGTAGTGCCATCAAAAGGTAGTGTGCCACAAACCAATACATACAGCAGTACTCCCAGACTCTAAGAGGCAGCAGGGAGACATTCATATTTCAGACACTTCCTTAATGCCAAAAAAGAAATTGAATTTATTTATATTAGACTATTAGTGAAAAGTCAGAGAATATACTCAAGCTGAAGATCCTACCCAGATATCCAAGGATGGTCCCTCATATTCCTTGCCCTCAAAGACTTCTGGGGCGGCATAGGGAGGACTCCCACACCAGGTAGACAAAGATTTACCAGGAATATAGAAGTTCCCAAAACCAAAGTCTGAAGAAAAATGGAGAGATACCGTATATTTGCCATGAGATATTATTAACAATGGACACTTTTAGCAAAAATAAGGTTTCTAATAGCAGTTTTCACACCCTAGTTTAATTTGTCTAATAACAATGTTGACAAATTTTTTTATATTTTATTATTATTACAATAATATCAATTATTACTACAATTAACTTTTATATAACAACTATATATATAAATGCATCATTCATTCATCATTCAAAATATTTAAAAAATCAACTTTTGAATAACAATTATAATGATTTACTTTAGTAAAATAATGGTTTAATTAAAAAAGTGATGCAATAAAAATAGAAGTACATGATATTTCTTACCTGCCAGTTTTATATTCATGTTACTGTCTAGAAGTAAATTTTCTGCTTTCAGGTCTCTGTGTACAATGTGATGCTTGTGACAATATTCTACAGCATCAAGGATTTGCCAGAACTTACAACGAGCTTCTGCCTCACTTAAATGACCAACTGAAGTAAGATAATCTTTGACAGAGAAAGATAATAGCAGTATTACATACCAGCATGTGGCAATGGCAGAAAAAGTATCCAAAATACAGATTTGTAGGTTAAAAGATTATCTTTAAGCTTACCAAACATCTCTCCATTCTTGGCATACTCCGTCACAATATACAGCATGTCTTTGGTCTCCATAACCTACAATTTCCAAAAAGTAAAAACATGAATTCTTCAGACTGGTAATAAGCAGTCATTCTTCATAAAGAATCAAAATTTTGTAAAGAATCAAAATTACATCTTTTTGCAGTCGTGGCAGAATAAGTCGTGCACATGTTTGACACAAAGGAGCTGTTTCTCAAGAAAACACAGTTTGGAATCCTACATCAGCTTCTGATCCCATCTCCTTTCTAATGTCTGCTCTTTTCTGTAGTCTCCATTAAACAGTCAATATGGCCATAAAAAGTGACATACACTGAACAAAATTATAAACACAACACTTTTGTTTTTGCCCCCATTTTTCATGAGCTGAACTCAAAGATCTAAGACTTTTTCTATGTACACAAAAGGCCTGTTTCTCTCAAATATTGTTCACAAATCTGTCTAAATCTGTGTTAGTGAGCACTTCTCCTTTGCCGAGATCCTCCATCCACCTCACAGGTGTGGCATATCAAGATGCTGATTAGAAAGCATGATTATTGCACAGGTGTGCCTTAGGCTGCCCACAATAAAAGGCCACTCTAAAATGTGCAGTCAGTATCTGGTGTGACCACCATTTGCCTCACGCAATGCAACACATCTCCTTCACATAGAGTTGATCAGGTTGTTGATTGTGGCCTGTGGAATGTTGGTCCACTCCTCTTCAATGGCTGTGCGAAGTTGCTGGATATTGGCAGGAACTGGAACACACTGTCGTATACGCCGTATCAACAACGTTGACATCAGCAAACCGCTCAGCCACATGACGACATACACGCTGTCTGCCATCTGCCCTGTACAGTGAAAACCGGGATTCATCTGTGAAGAGAACACCTCTCCAAAGTGCCAGACGCCATCGAATGTGAGCATTTGCCCACTCAAGTCGGTTACGACGACGAACTGCAGTCAGGTCGAGACCCCGATGGGGACGACGAGCATGCAGATGAGCTTCACTGAGACGGTTTCTGACAGTTTGTGAAGAAATTCTTTGGTTATGCAAACCGATTGTTGCAGCAGCTGTCCGGGTGATCTTGGAGGTGAAGATGCTGGATGTGGAGGTCCTGGGCTGGTGTGGTTACACATGGTCTGCGGTTGTGAGGCCGTTTGGATGTACTGCCAAATTCTCTGAAACGCCTTTGGATACGGCTTATGGTAGAGAAATGAACATTCAATTCACGGGCAACAGCTCTGATGGACATTCCTGTAGTCAGCATGCCAATTGCACGCTCCCTCAAAACTTGCAACATCTGTGACATTGTGCTGTGTGATAAAACTGCACATTTTAGAGTGGCCTTTTATGGTGGCCAGCCTAAGGCACACCTATGCAATAATCACGCTGTCTAATCAGCATCTTGATATGCCACACCTGTGAGGTGGATGGATTATCTCGGCAAAGGAGAAGTGCTCACTAACACAGATTTAGACAGATTTGTGAACAATGTTTGAGAGAAATAGGCCTTCTGTGTACATAGAAAAAGTCTTAGATCTTTGAGTTCATCTCATGAAAAATGGGGGCAAAAACAAAAGTGTTGCGTTTATAATTTTGTTCAGTGTAGGTAACTCAAAATGTATGCATCTAAATGAATTTGGAACTCAAATAGCCTATTAAATTATTGAGAAAGCAGTTGTATTGTGACCTTTCCATTGTGAGGTCATTATTTTCCCTCTTCCACATACTCCTGAGAGACCAGTGTAGGGAGGAAGCAGCAACCATGGGAAAGTCATGGTGCATTAGGATAAAGTAAGCTCAAGCTCAAACTGGCATACTGCTGGCTTAAACTAGTTAAGTGAGGTGAAAAATCAAAGCTAATACAGATAAACTATCAGTTTAATAAGGGAATTAGTGAAAATATAAGACATTAAACTCTAATTTTAAATGAACATGGATCAATAAAGGTGTTATTGATCAAGGTCTATCAACATTTTGTGTGCCTGAATATATTATACACGGATAGCAATAAATCATAATGACTGAACAATACAAGCCCACACACACCTGGTAGAGCTTGATTATGTGTGGGTGCTTCAAAAGCTTCATGATCTGAAACTCTCGATTAATCTTCTTCAGGTCAGACTCATCCAGTCGAGATTTATCAATGATTTTTATGGCAACCTGTTAAAGCACAACAAGAAAATAGATTTGTTTATTAAATTACATAAATAGGCTTATGTGTAATAAAAAGAAGTGAAATAAATAAAAAGGCCATTTAACATGAAATAAAAGAGCAGTAACTCCTACATGTAGCCTAGGCATATTTGTTCTAATTATTGGAAATGTACAATGCAGAGTAAAAGACTTTATAAAGAATAACAAAAACCACAACATACCTCTGTTTTGGTGACTTTATGTCTAGCTAGTTTGACTACAGCAAAGTTTCCTTTGCCTAATGTCTTGATGATCTCGTAGAAACCTACTTGCAGTGGTCTCCCGGAGTGGTTCACCACTTCTTCCTCTGAAAAAATCACCATTGTGACAAAGTAGGCCTAAAACAACAAGATCAGATAAGCCTTTATTATCACTGACACTTCAGTTAATATTCCATAAGTGTATAATGCACGCATTGGCTATACTGAAATAAAATATGTTTAAATGTAAAATAAAAGTGTGTCATTCACAAAGGGTATACTGGGGAAAAACTAAAACTGGTAGGCTAACATCTAAATTAACTGGTTCTAAGTAAAAAATATGATCTAATATCGCTAAATCATCCAAAATACATTAATGTAGTCTAGCAACACAGTGGATAGAAGAGATAAGACCTTTGAAATCAGTTATTTGTTCAGATTCATGTGCATCATTGGCTTGTTTACTAAATGATTTTATATGGGTTAAATCATGTAGAAAAATCTAGGCTATTTGAAGTAACAACTTCAGATTATCAGTTCTCTGAACCGTTCTGGCAAGGTTCTCTCAAGCCTTCCGTCAAGTTATCTTTAATAATAATGTTCTCAAAAAGTCAGCACAAAAACGTTATACATCGTTCAGAGAACATCTTCTTCTAAAAATGGTAGCTGTTTCAGAACATTCAAAAGTAGCCTAATGTTCATGCTTCCTTCTTAATATTCGTATAACCAAATTGTTAAATAAATAAATATTCATAGCTAGAAAGAAAAACGTTCTGTTTGTACCGTTAATTACCTTTTGGAGCGCCGAACTTAATCCATTTTTATAAAGTTCTCTTCATATGCTGAAAATGATCAGGAATCCTTTAAATTAAGCTAATAAGCCCGTTTATGAAGTCAATAACCCAAATGATTGTCTTGTTCTTCTCACGAGCAGTCAGTCAGTCGTCTCGCGCTGGGCTGTCATCTCGTTTAATCAGATATTCCCCTCAGAGTTAAGTCAGCGAAGTTGATGAGATCGTCTCCGCCTCCTGCCAACATACCATAACAAAATTATTCTTACTTTATTAACGTCACTTTTGCGTCAGAGCGCAGCTGAAACGAAATTTCATGTTGCCCAGCAACTTAACACAGCACACGCGTACTCAGGACCACAAGTTCCCAGACATTTAGCTACTCTGATGGGTGTTAACATTAACCCAATAACCTGCGATTAACGGTATAACAGCAGTGCCCTTCCGAGGGGTGCGTTTACAAAGATCTTCTTCAGCACATTATAGCACTATAATGCAAACTGAGCGCTGTAGGCATCATGACGCAGATGTAGGCGGCAGCAGAGTTAAATCTGATTCTCTCTGTGAAGTAGGGCAGATTAGGGAGAAGGCAAATTATTCTGTCCAAGCACGCGCTGAATCATTTAAACTTGTATTCAGTTTTAGTGCATTCAAATCATCTTTCTGGCTTACTGAGCTTGGGTTTTGGGTGTACTGTTGCTTGTGAATGGATGTGGGGCAGGACAACTGAAGAAGAAAGAAGAAACGTGTTGGGTGTCCCTCAGGCCAGTGAACCAGTCAGGTTGTGTTTCTGGACACCAGTTTAATTACTCCCTCTTTCTTTGCCCTCTCTCATTATCACTTGTCATCTGTTCCTACATACCTCTGTTCCTACATTCCTGCTTATAGTAAAGAATAACAATACCAACAAAGACATCTGGTTCTTGTTTTATTAAGGTTTAATCACTAAGAAGCAAAACAAATGCAGATTAAAAAAAAAAAAAAAAGTTGGTAAACTGTTACCATCTAGCCATGTGTGGTTTTACATTTATAATGCTAAATGCAAGTATGCCACAATAATCATTAAATATTGACTTCAAAACAATAATTCTTAATTTTAAGTATTTGGGCAGTGTTTAGTTTAAAGTGTTTGGTAGAAATGTTCTTTGTTTAGTGGACTTTAATAAGTTCATATGTGTACACATTATTAACAGCATTAATTTTTGAATAAAAAAGTTTTCTAAAAGGTTAAAGACAATTTGCAGTGTAACTTTGAACACTGAAAAACATTTAAACATTGAAATTCTTTAAACATCGAAATGACTTTAGATTCTTCTGTGAAGAGACAAAACTACAGAAATCAAGGTGAAATGCAAATATTTAATGTCTATCTTTTTACTTATATAATATTAACATGTATTGATGGGTTTTAGGATGAATATACATGTACTTGACATATATGTCCAAAAATGTATTACACACACACAAACACCTATGTTTATATATTAAAGTGTTCCCATTTCTAATAGGTTTCATATAGGCTATTTTTTACTTCATATGACAATTTATCATATATGCATATTTGATATGTACATATATTACATTTGAGTATGGGTATTTTTGATGCAACATAACATCTGATGTCTGTAATTAATAATCAACAGAGATCCATAAAAACCTGTCTAATTTGTATTGTGCTGAATGAACCTGGAATAAAATATCTAAAGAAAGAGTTTTGAATTTGAAATAAACGCAGAAAAGATACATCAATGAAAGGGGCTTTCTTATCAAGCTTTCACTGACAAGGGCTTTTATCTCTTTGATCTCACGATTTAGTCATAGTCTCATCTATCCCACTAAAGCATATGTCTATCGATAACTGTACAAACATATATTTTAAGGAAAAGACTGCTAATGGACTTCCACTTGTCTTAAATTGACTTCAGACAATACCGAAAACAAGAGACGGTGGTTATGGTCATCGTTTTATCCTTTAAACGTGTCCCTATTTCTTCAGCATTTCCCTCTGTTAAAAAGTGAATTTAAAAAAATCAAGACATCCTGTACATGCATTCACAGAGAGAATGTAAAATTTGAACTGACAATGAGGACTAGGACTATGTACTCTCATTATAGAAATCAATTAAACTGATCTCTTCTTCGACAGTCTCCCCCATTGAAGACCTCATGTTTTAGTCTGATCAGCTCTTGACATCAGCTTTCATCTCATCAAATGACCTAATTTCCTCTTCCCATTGACATCTTTTTCACAAAAACAGCCAGTCAGCTTTAATGATTATATACAAAACAGGATTATGTCATTTATAAAAAACAACACACATTGTAGGTTGTTAGAATGTAATAAAGTAGAGAGAAAAAAGAAAAAAAACCTGTTTGATGGCCTAAATTATTGCATGTCTCTAAGATGAACATATGAACATCTTACAAATTGGTGTCAAACACTTTTACAGAACAGAACTTCTTGTGTGACAAATCATAAGAGTAAAAAAGAAAAAACTTGTAACACCTTTAATTGTTTAACTTGAACAGATCTTTGCTCAAAAATATAGATATACATATAAATAAATGAACAGCCTAAAAGAAATGGAGAAAGACCACAATCAAAGCAATCAATGAAAATTAAAACAATCAAACATTTTTAAGAACATTCTATTTGTCAAAGTTTAGAAACGCAACATCAAATAAAAAAGATAATTTAACTGCACTTAACTTTAGATACACTAGACACCATCATGTCTAACATTATTGCTGCTGACTCTCAAAGGGCCACACTTTAGTTGTTTCTGTGACATTTGACCCATACATGTTGATTGCTGTGTTGTGTCCTAACAATGATCCTAAGTAAGGCTTCTTGTAAAGGGATGATTTATCATTCCAATGTTTAAGTTTAGAATTCCACGTAGGCTGGACTACAGAGACAGTGGATGTTGTGGGTGTGCTAGAAAGGGCAGCACACATATCGATTTGATGCTAATTTCATTCAGAACATAAAGTGATATAAAGGGCACACTGAGTATGAAAGCATGTGTTACAGCTTTTCTGGCATTTTATAAAAGACATGCACATCTATCTATAGAGGTGTTCAGCATTTACATCACAAATAAAGCTTAGAAAGTTCTGTAGAAGTCACTTCTTAACACTTCCAGGGCCTAACACAGTACAAGATGACTAAACTAACAAACTGTGGAATGAAAACTAATTCTTAGAAATCTCTAGGTTTGAACATGGCCAAGTCTCAGAATTAGTATGCGGTTTGTTGGACCTAGACCTACTTTTTTAAGTGAGTATGAAGGCCTGGGCTTCACTGCTCCTTCTCTGAGTCTTTAGCCTGGGAGTTGGTAAAGCTAGCCAAATCTTCCAGTGTCTCCTGAGCTGTTTGCTTGAGAGCGGGGTGGCGGCTTGAAGCTAGATGGTGGATACGACTGAGCGGGAAAGAGCTCAGAAAATCAGTTGTCATGTGTGACATGACCTCTCTCTCCAGCAGTAAGGATTGAAGGAGCCTCAATGACTGCAGACACACTTCTGGGTCAGGGTCTGTGAGAGAGAGAGAGAGAGAGTTTCTATGCATGTCAGGGGGCTAGAGAGCGAAAGAGTCAGAGGCAGTGTGTAAACGTGATTGACACAACATGAGGTCGTATTTATTTCTTAACGTGCAAAAATTTCGGACTCAGTGTGCAAAGACCTTCAATCTTCACACACAAACATACACATACGAACCTTCCAGAAGGGTGCACAGAAGAGGTAGAAGTCCAGGGCTCTCACTTATGAGCTTCAGTCCATTCACACTGATAGTGATGTTATATAGAGCCATTAACATCAATCTGCACACAAAAATAAACAGTCACATACTGTACTTCAGACAGTATTCGGACTTATAGTCAGTATTGTCGACTTATTCGGAATACGGTATACAATAATAACAACAACATATTGCATAAACATCATGCAAGTGTCCACAATAAAGAAAAAATCTTTTCAAAATCTAGTTTTTAATCTTAAATTGTCATGTGGTGTAACCATTAAATAAAAAGTAGTAAGGTTTTTACACCCTGAAGACATATGAGTTCACATCATGAATATATAAAAATGTAATATATGACATACTGTATATTGCCCTATATAGGAAGAGCAATATTGCCATATAGATTACAAATAAAGCGATATATAATTTTCATATGTACACTCTCATGTTTAATTGTTTATTACATATATACAATGCCCATAGTAAAAAAAAAAAAAAAAAGTGTGATGAAGGTTTTTTTTCCAACAACATATTTATATATTTTGTAATACATTTTTTACATGTCTAATACATGTCTATCTTTTAGTTTTACTTATATAATATCGACATGCATTGAGGGGTTTTAGGATGGATATACTTCTACAAGACATTTACTGTATATCCAAAAGTGTATTACACAGACATATTTGAATGGGCTAGATATACTGTATATGTTAATATATGAAATTGTTTTAATTTCTAATAGGTTTTTTACTTCATATGACAATATATTTCATATATGGAAATGTCACATATGTACATATATCTGCACATATGTGATCATTATTTTCAAAAATGTTTACATATGTGTGTGTGTATGTGTGTGCAAAAAAATGTTGTAAATTCATAAATAGTAATATTTGGATGTGTATTTTAAAGTTGTGACATACACTTTGAGTTTTGGGAACACTCCTGGTTTCATTAGATACAGCAGCTGCAACAAAGTATCCAACAGAATGTGGGCAGAAGAGGATAAGAAGTCCCGTCCACAAGACACAGCAGCTATATCTAAAACCAATGAACAGATGAAATGATGATTAAGTTAAATAAGTTATGACCGTTAGATTGAACTAGTAGTAAAAACAAGCTCAGTGCCCTCACTGGTAACAACGCCAGCCAGAGCCAGAACTAAATGATGCTCTTTTGAGTTGTAATTCTCTTGTGGCTTTGTCTCGTCATTCAGAAACTTGATGAAAGTCTCCAAGGTTTGACCTGCAATGCTCAGGAAGGGCTCCAGTTTACCCTGTGGATGCACAAGTGTATGAAGAGTTTTCTTACCTGGTTGAGGTAAAGCAAATGCATGTCCTCCCATTTACAAAACAACCCGGCTCACTTTATCTAACTGGAAGTCAGCCCTTAACAGTGTCCACTCCCAAAATGGTACAAACTCACAGCAGCCAGTATGTCTCTGATTGCTTCCTCCCTTTGGGACGCACTCCAGAGCAGGGTGCAAGATGCTGTGCCCAGCTCAGTACAAAATGCTTTCTGCTGCTGCAGCTCCTCTCTGCACTCCCATAACTGCTGCTTTAAAACCAACTTCTCCTACAAATGTATGTCAGGAGATACACACAATACATACACACATGAATAATTAGATAGCCATAACGTACCTATTTGGGGAAGAGATTTCTCCCTTTCTCTCACAATAACACACTAGTGGTTCTCCACCTTTCTGACCCCAAGACACCACATTTTCAAGAATAACATTCAAAGGTCCCGCAGGATAATGAATAAATAAATTACATTTTCATCTTTGGGTGACCTGTTACTTTAATTAATTTAATTAGCTCAATGTTCTTCAGGCTTTACACTTTTTATTATCAATGAATTTAACTTTGACTTTTTTAAGCATGTTTTTTACTCACAAATAGTAAAAGAAAAAAAGAGCATGACATAACTAGAAAAGTTAGCCCTCTGGTTGAGAACTACCTCACTAACATAGACATACAGTATATTAATACAAAACTATTTGAGCAGATGCTTTCCAATAAACTCTTCAGTTTCTCACTCTCTCCTCTCTATTTTAGTACCTGTCTCTCTCTCTGACACTCGCTCAGAGCAACATCTAGTCTGGAGCGGATGTGCAGACAATCCTCTCTCTGTTGCTGCTGCTCACGGTCACTGCGCTCTTTAACTATATAACAATAAAGAAACTTTTACTAAAACAACTGTCAGAATTAACATTTAGTATTGTTATAAATGCTGTAAAACAAGGTTGTGCACCATTCAGAATTGAACTGAGACTGTATTTTCTGAATTAGCACTAAATTTTAATTGATCTAGGAAACAGGATGCTTAATTAAAAAACAAACAAACAAACAAAAAAAAACACTGAATTTAAATATAAGGTAGCAGAAATGAATGAAAATCAAAGAAATTCATATAGGTGTAATCTGTACTAGATAAAGTTTGCCAAGACAAACTTTGAATGTTGGCTTAAAGTCTATATTGTGCAAGTGACATTATGTATAAGTAGCTTTTGTGAATCAGAGTGGAAGATCGCTTTATTTTTTTTTAGGATGCATTACATGGGTTGGATTCTTTTGAATTGCAATTCAGTAAATTTATCTTCTTGTTATTCAAATTCAACTTCTTGTGAGGTGTAGCCAATTTAATTCACATTCCAGCTTAAGAATTAAAGCTTCAATTCTGAATTTTGCTCAACCCTGTTGTTGGAACAACAATGTCCATTGCATACTATATACGTGTCTACCATGTACACATTAGTCCCTATTCATGTGTAGCATAACTAACCACTGCTACTGAAAGAGTTTTTGCTTACATGCGTCCAGAGACCGTCCTTTATGGATAGTATCAATAAAGTCACTATTGATTACTTTTGGCACAAGCTCTCGTAGTGTCCTGACTTCTGCCTCGAGTTTCTCCAAGTCTCGCTTTCTGACTCGAACAAAGCAGTCTGATCCTACGTCCTTTAAACACACAGGACCATTTTTGTTTACTGTTAGATGTAAACAAACGTTACAGTGTCGGTATGACTATAAGCAGAGTAGAGTACCAAACTTCTCCTGAAATGAATTTTGTATTATTGAACGTGCGTTAACAGTTGAACAGTGACATCTTGTGGTAATTTCCGGCGCTTGCGATCGTTTTGATCATACTTTAAAACTGAGTTGGTCTTGGAAAGCGATTAAAATGCTTTTGTGACGACAACATCTATTTGGAAAGTCTCTTTATGTTTACAGAAGTAAATAAATATCAAACAAATAATTAATTAGCTTATTAGCTTGCTAAACACTTGCACAAACTCTTTCATCAACTTCAGCTTCTCAACAACAAACTTGAAACCCGCGAAAATAGTAAAGTTACCTCTCCTGCAGATGACACAGACGAAACTTTAGCTGTATTGGTTGTTTTCATTTCGAAAAGTGCAAATTTGATAACGTTGTACGGACGGCCTCTGACCTATTATAATGTTTATAAACGATATCTTTAGCGCCCCCCACTGTTCAGTGAGTCATATTGTCACCCATCCCCCAAATCAACAGTGAAAACAATAATACAATTTTTAAAAAGGAAAGATAAAGATTCTTAACAGACTCTACAAAACATCTCTATGCAGAATTCGTTCTTAAATAAATTCTAAAAGAATTCTACTGGGTGAAAGCATAGATAGATAGATAGATAGATAGATAGATAGATAGATAGATAGATAGATAGATAGTGTGATTTAAACATGGACTGGCCTGATAGTTCGGTAGAGTTCCTGATCCCGTCTGGTGAAAATCCATAACGGGTTTTCCGTAAGTCATCATTACTTCGCTTGGGCTAAACCTGCTCCACAGCCCCGGAAGAAGTCCAGTCCGGGATTTCCAAATAGCCACTCAAGTTACACTTCGAGAGAGTGAGCGCTCAGTCTCACTGCCTTCTTTGTGTTTGTGGTAGGTGTTATCTGAGCACGCACCGCCTTGCTCACCCTGGAGCGTTCATAAGCCAAATAATTTGTGTTTTCCGCGACGCAGCAGAACTGTTGGACCATGTCTGTAGGACTGGAGCCCGGTTTCTCCAACGACGAGGTGTTGAGCCTCCGTTACCCGCTTCATCGCGCGTGCAGGGATGGAGACGTCGGCGCGCTGTGCTCGCTGCTCCAGCGCTCCTCTAACCAGGCGGACCTGGCCGCCGAGGACTCGTTTTACGGCTGGACCCCTATTCACTGGGCAGCACACTTCGGGAAGGTAATAGAAGTACATTGTTTGCATAGATTCATGCTTTATTCCTCAGTTCTTTCTCTTCCGGAGATAGAGGCGTGTATGCGCCCTGGTTTAGGGAATAACGAGCGCGTAACACTATTAGTTAGGCGTGTTGTCATCAAGAACTGAACTTACAGCGTGTGTACATACAAAGAAAAGTCAAATATCCCATCAATGTGAAATGGGCTGCCATATCGCTTAGTCGATAAAGGCCATCGGCAGAAAGCGGGTCATATCATTCGCAGCGGCTGCGTGCAAACTCGCATGCTGGGTAAGAGCAGAGATTAATCACTTAATACATATTTGAACTGAAAGCATTATGATTTCTGTCTGAGATGAGGCAGACTACAGCGTCAGTGGCACACATGTCGTCTATCTTATCCATTCCTGATTGAAGTTAAGTTGGATAAAAGAAATTAAGCCGAATATGGACGTTACTGATTGCTTCTTTGTTTCTGGATCACATTACTTGGAAAAAATCAAGTTGCATGGACCGCAGCCAGCGAAGCTGCAACATCAGGCGCCAGCTCGCACCGCTTCATTCATTGGCTGAGAGAAGACCAATAAAACACCTCGCGCCAAAACCGCGAATTTAAATTCCAAACCTTCCGCTTGTTAAAACTTTTGGTGTTGTTGTATTGCTGTCTATTAGTCAGAGAGAGAAGCACCATATTTAACTTTTGACAGGAATGTAAACGAGGTTTTGGGGGACTGAAGGACATCGTGTTCAATGGACTGTTTAAAACACGGATTGTTCAGCTTATAAAACGTCTTTCCGGAAAAAAAAGGCAGACAAAAACTCTATAAAACGGTTTTGAAAGGTGTAAGTTAATTGTGAAAGTTACATAAGCTAATACTTTTATACAAATGCTTGATATCGTCCCTAACGTTTCATTAGATCGTTTATATTCTAGTTTAGAAATGAATGTAAACCTCAATGAGTTTATCAGCTAATTTTACTGCAGAGTGGAGTTTTGACATACTGTTGACAGCCTGTCATGCTTCTTGTTAAATTATACACGTTTGATGGTCATGTTTGTGTAATTTTATTTAACACAAGATTGTTGACAATTTTGTTACAGTTAGAAAGTTTGTACTTTTGTGCCCATTCAGTGATGATAAATGACATTTTTGTGTCTTGTGTTAATGATTACTATTGATGTTATTTCAAACACATTACCTCATTATGTCTCAATTCCAGCATTCACTATGGAAAACGGAAAAGCTTGAGTGGCTTGTAACTATTTTTAGCATTATTCCTAATGGAAGTTTCCAGAGAAACTCTCTGAGCAAAGAACTGGTCCTGTGAAATGTGGCGTGTTTTCCACGCTTGAACATATTTGTCATTGGTTCAAATGAGCTTTAGTACATTTCTGTTTTATTAGTATGTTTCATTGTCTTGACCATTTCACTACACTTCATTCCTGTCACTTTTTGATTCCTTTACGCATTTTATAATCTGGTAAAAATGCAACCGTGTGTACACACATACAACGAGCGCATTGTGTTTCTGCTCCTAACATCTGCTGATTGTGTACATTTTGCAGAAATGTTTTGGCCATGAAGCAATTTCAAACAGCCAAACAAAGGTGGTAGTATTTGAAAGTGTTTGAGAGAATTGGTGTATTTTTCCAGAGTCTGTTTAATGTCAGGGAGAACAGGGTAATGAATTGCCCCATGGTGTTTCATATTGAAAATGCAACACAGCTGCTGGTCCCTGACAGTAGAGCGGGGGACATGAGTCTCAAATAACAAGTCAGAGAGATTGTTAGTATGTCTCAAACTATTCGATTTCACCACTGTGTGTGAAGTCTGCTGCTGTAAACCACAGCTTGAGCTGAAGTACTTACTCCTCCTTATCACCCAAGTTGTTCTGGAATAATTGATGGTTGTGTGTTTTGATGAACATGATTTCACATTTATGTAGGGGAGAAACCAGGCACTGGTGGAAAATCATGTCACTAGTTTGTTGATTTTATTTTTCTCTTTCTCACAAAACAGCTGGAGTGTGTTATGAGACTGGTGCAGGTGGGATGTGAAGTGAATTCATTAACCACACGGTTTGCACAGACCCCAGCTCACATTGCTGCGTTTGGAGGACATCCAGAATGCCTGCTGTGGCTCTTACACACAGGGGCTGAAATAAACAGACAGGTGGGTCCACATACAGTACTTGATAATGTTATAGGATTTGTAATGTCTTATGACTTAATTAACCCTCTAAAGCCTGACATGAATTAATAGTCAGAAAAATTGAATTTCTTAAATGGAACAGTTTACTGAACCTTTAGAAAAAAATCAACAACAGTTTTCATGTGTTTTTTGTTATGTATCATATTAGTCATATCAGGCTTTTATGACACATAATATGAGGTAGAGAAAATATGCTCAATTAACATTCAAAAACAGTTAAAAAAAATTCCAGAAGCCCAAACAGAGCAAAAATAAGCAATTTGCTGCAGATGGTGATCATTTATTACATTTTGATAGCTTGTAATGTAAATCAATGAGATCTTGATAACAGTATAGCAGACTACTTGCATAAAATAATATTAATATCAGCTGACGCTCTGTATCTCCAATATGTCTTAAGATATTAAATGCTTAGTTTTATGATTAAAGCTCTATAAAGCATATAATGCAGTGCAATACAATGATGATTGACAGAATGACAAAAACTCTTCTCAAGAGCCTGATGGATAAACATAATTTTAAAAAAATCTATGGAAAAAAACATTGTTCACCTTGAAATATTAATAACAATATAAAAATGTTTTTTAATGATTTCACAGCAGAAAGACACATGAACCACAACCTGAAGGCAGATGTTTGTACAATTATACTAAAAGGCCTTCTACTTGCTAAAAAACAATAAACTATCAATCAGATGACACATCATGTAGTAGTATGTAGTTGTGCAACGGGTTTTTCAGCAAAGTTTTGATCATGTTGGTTAATTATAGGTCTGTGCATGAAATGATACAGTAGGCTTTATAAGGTCATTAAATTGAGAATGTATTATTTATAGGGGTGATATCAGCCTTGTGACTCTATGAATTTTTGCAAGAGCACAGTCCCTCAACAATGAAGTGAAATATTCAGCATTAAAGGCCTTTTATTTCACCATGGCATATGTTACTGTTTTCTTCTTGAGTCAGGTAGTTAATCTATGAGCCCTTTAATACAATTTATCTTTCAGGAAGTGACTCAAAGTCTTATCATTTGCCCTAACTTATCATCCCTGCTTCCACTTCCTTCAATTCTCTATCCGCTCTCCGATGTCCTGGTGCACAAATCTCTGCCAAACTGATCCTATTGCCAGGGATGATCCTGTCTGCGATGGACAGATCTTTGAATGTGACGTCTGTCCTCAAGGGTTGAGCACTGTAGTCTGTGATTTAGCCCAAAGGGCATTGGAGGATATTTAACCCTTAATAACAGATGAAGACAATTGAAGTGACAGAATGAAAAGTCCCACTACTGTTGGGCTAAATCTCATTTCTCTTGCTTGACCAGTTGTACTTGAGGACCGAAACTAACTCTTACAATGCTTTGTACAGTAATTTTATAAAAAGCATAATATAATATAAAAAATGATGTGTGTGTGTGTGTATATATATATATATATATATATATATATATATACACACACACACTATTGAATTAATATTAAGTATGTGCAAACTGAACAGGTGCTACTCTTAATTTTTTTTATATATATATATATATATATATATATATATATATATATATATATATATATAAAATATACTTGAAATATACCCCATTTTGTAACCCATGTTACAGTTATTTTACTTTTGCCTGATGGAGATGCCATTGCCATCAAAGTAAGCTTTCCCAAACCCATCAGAATGTGCCTTTTATGAACTGTTGTCTTACACCCTTTGTCCATGTTTCCCAAGCTAAATTTTTAACACATTTTTTTCTCCAAACTTCTTGCTGAAAGTGATTCTGAAGTCTTTAAAGTGTAGGGTTGGGTGTTATACATGAACAAAATGTGATCAGCCAAGTTGAGAGTACTCAGAATCAAAATCTTTATTGGCCAGGTATGTTTACACATACAAGGAATTTGTTATAGTGACAGAAGCTCCACAGTGCAACAGAAAGACAGCAACAGGACAGAACACCGATAATAAAATAATAGTATACAAATAGGCAATGTACAAAGCAGCAAAAACACAATATATAATATAGACAATTATGTGTGTACAGGTCTGATATGTGCAATTTTGAAATGAAAAAATAAAATAAAAAATAAAAAAATTACTCTGTAGAAAGTCATTCTACTCATCGGCCCATTTCAGTAAGCAGCCAATCAGTCAGACATCCCTAATCAGGTTGCTTGACTTGCAATTACTTGAATTTTTGTTGATTTAAAAATGACCAACATCAAATATGTTCACTCCGACACAAACATGCACAGACACTGAGGAGAATAATGCTCACAAGCAAGTCCATTCTGTATTATTGCTTTGATTTAAGAGGAAGTGAATGAGAGATATCCCTGTTGTATTACTGTCTCTGCAGTAATTGTGTGGTTTGACCTACTTTTTGTGGTATTATCTGGGTTATTTAATGGCAAATTATCCTCTGTGCTTCAGTTTACACCCTTTAGGGGGAGCTGTTGTGTTAGGGTGAAAAGTTCAAAGTCTTCATTATGACTCACATGAGGAGTGTTTGTTTAGATTCCTTACTTTAGATTGATACCAACCAGATATGCAGACATAGCTTTTATAGATTCGCACATGCTGATGGTTGTTAAAAATTGATGAATTAAAGAATTGTCTAGAATGTTGTCAGCCGGTCTGTTGCATTTTAAGTGTGAAGAACTGTTAGTGATGTTGTTAAAGCCTATTAAAATATGCATTTTTCTATATGGTTTCAGGATTATGTGGGTGAAGCACCCATTCACAAAGCAGCACGGGCCGGTAACATGGAGTGCATTAATGTCTTGTTGATCCAGGGAGCCAAACCGGAGTAAGTCACTGTCTTACTGTTTTTGTTGTTTTAGTTATTTTTTTCAAAATGCATTGTTACGTGACTTTGTGACATCTCAGTGTGAAAGAGAATCTCCACAAATAAAAAAGCTCTGCCATAAAGCCTTCATTTTGATTTTGACAATCTCATGAAACCAGATGTAATACAACTAGACAGCCTTAATACATAGTTTACATTCAGATCTGTTGTGTCTCAAAATAGCTCTAAGGCCTTGGAAAATGTGTTGTTAAAGGATTGGTTCACTTTCAAATATTTACTCACCCCCATGTCATCCAAGATGTTTATGTATTTCTTTCTTCAGTCGAAAAGAAATTAAGGTTTTTGATGTAAACATTCCAGGATTTTTCACCATATAGTGAACTTCAATGGACTCCAAACAGTTGAAAGTCAAAATTACAGTTTCAGTGCAGCTTCAAAGGGCTATAAACGATACCAGACGATGAATAAGGGTCTTATCTAGCGACACGATCGGTCATTTAAAAAAAAAAAAAAAGTATATGCTTAATAAACACAAATGCTCGCCTTGCTCTGTTCTGCGATGCGCGTTCATGACTTCATGTAATACGTAATTACGTTGAAAAGGTCACGCTTGATGTAGGCGGAAGTACAGAGTCAGTGTTTACAAGTTGAACATGCAAATACTAAGTCAAATGCCGTTTACAAAAAAAAGGGAGTTAAAAGGTAAAACAACAATGTCGGGACGATTTTGAACTTGGAGGAGAAGATGAGATGCCCTGCGTCCCAATGTGCATACTATCCACCCTATCTGCCCTAAATAGTATTGAACATTACTAATGTCACACAGAATTTAGGTTGGATAGTATGCACATTGGGACGCAGGCATGGAGTTTTTTGCCCTGCCCTACTTTTTTGAACCGGAATACACAGAGGAAGAAATTAGGCAGATGGAGGACACTGCAGCGGCACAAACCTCTCAAGCGTGACCTTTTCAACGTAATTACGTATTACGTGAAGTCATGAACGCGCATCGGAGAACAGAGCAAGGCGAGCATGTGTGTTTATAAAGTATATACTTTTTTTTTTTTTTTTAAATGACCGATCGTTTCGCTAGATCATTCATCGTCTGGTAACGTTTATAGCCCTTTGAAGCTGCACTGAAACTGTCATTTTGACCTTCAACCGTTTGGAGTCCATTGAAGTTCACTATATGGAGAAAAATCCTGGAATGTTTTCAAAAACCTTAATTTCTTTTCAACTGAAGAAATACATAAACATCTTGGATGACATGGGGGTAAGTAAATTATCAGGAAATTTTTATTTGAAAGTGAACTAATCCTTTAAATTTAGTCCTGAAAAGTCATTTGAAGTACAAATGAAGATATGGATATTAAGATATTAACATTATTTTAGCATTTTTGTCCATCCATTTAAAAGCTTTGGTTGCGTAGTCTTTGACGAATCAAAAATACGTAATCCATATTAATAGAGAGGTTTAATTTAGGCTTTTATTCACTTATAAACAGATACAGATTTAGTAAACGAAGACTTAAATTTATGCTTTTATTCACATATATGTAACATGTAAAGAGGGTGAAAATTTACTATCACTTTAAATGTCCTGTTCTGTGTAGGTTAGCAGAGCTCTTTTAGTGGAGTTTTTCTTCATCTAATGAACGTGTTTATCTAAACCTGTTGTCATCATTTAGCTTAAAGGTAAATTTTATGTTTAGTGGTTCCATCTGAGGTTAAGATGAAATTCAAACAAAACAAATGCACATTTCCTCATTTTTTTCCTCATCTGAGGTCTCTTAAAAATTTTGGCGTAGAACGTGAATTGCAATTTGAAAATATTCTATATGAGAAATAAAACATCCCAGGGCTCAATGTTAAGGACTTTATTTCTACTGACCTGGTCACCCTGTGGTTTAAATTTTTTACTTGCCTTGCGAGAATTGTCACTGGCCCTGCCACAAAAAAAAAAAAAAAATATATATATATATATATATATATATATTGTTTTCATTGTTTTTGAACCATGTAACCTTGTATGCTAATAAATAAGCTTATTGTGACGCTAACATTTTAGATATCAGTTTAATTTCACAATTCTAGATTCCCATCTCAATACCACAGCAACAACAACCAGCCTAGGTGATATAAAGTTAAAACATTATTAAAGACAAGTTAACACTGAATAATAAAACAGGAATGAATAAACAAATTAGCACAAATAAATACAAAAGAACAAAAGTATAAACTAAATAAACAATGCTTTATAATAAAGTTTTTCAGGTAGGTCCAACAATAGTATTCAGCTAGAGAAATTGAATAATTAAATGTTATATGAATAATCCTTGTTAAAGTTACAAAAGCCATTTAGTCAAGAGCAGTGAGTGATTTTCTTTTTATCTTTTGTTTGAATAACATTATTGACACAGACAGCAGCAGGTTAGGCACAGATTAAATATAATGATATCTTTCTCCAAGATGGATGTTTTGACATAATTTTGTATGTATTTGTCTAAGTGCAAGAAAATGCAAAACATAAATTAGGGCTGTCAAAAAAAAAAAATTGAATTTCCAATGTTCGTCTAATTTAAAATAAAAATCCACATTTTATCACTCGACTTTTAGGTGTGCATCAGGCTGCCTTATCGGTGCACAAGATGCGATGACGATGTAAGTGTCGTTGCATTTTAATGTTTTTCATAGCTTATCCAGTTGAACCCTCTAGATGCGGCGCTGCTACGTTGTTCATTCAAAATATTGCGGGAAAAGAGAACATCAATGTGAAGAAGATGCTGTTTACATTAAAACTGAAACCAAGCCACACAGAACGCATATTTATCGCATTTTCTGGAGCAGGGGTTTTCGACCTGTGGGGCACGCCCCAGCATCTGTTAATTCAAGGCATTAATTTAAGGGCGTGTCTGAAAAGGTTGAAAACCCCTGTTCTAGAGGGACATCGATCACCGTTGCACTCGCGTCTCGCACAAGAGAGCTGCATGTTTAGAAAGCCATGTAAAATTTATGTTAATTCAACTTTTAAAAAACATGTCTCGAGACTTTATGGCTGTTTTTCCCCATCCCACTGCATCTCATGTTTTTAAATGAAAAAGAACTCTTTGTGACTGGTTTTCGGTCCTTTGTATTAAACGCATACATACGTGATGCTGTTTTGTTTCTAATTGTTTAAGCAAATTAATTAATTATATATGGTTTATATACATTAATTTAAACATTATGCAATTTTTTTCAAAGATAGTCGTGTTATTTTTAGGGCTACACGATAAATCGCATGTGATGATCGTGCATCTAGTCAGTAAAGCCTGTTCTGTGATTAGTAGTAATTCTCCATCACGTGCTTCAGATGGAGTGGCATTTAATACACAGAGCCATAGTTCACAGACAAGCTAAGCAATATCGCGTTCATAATCGAATGCGATTAATCTGCGATTATGTACACAATATTGCGTAGCTTGTCGATCTACGGCCCTGTGTATTAAATGCCGTTTCATCTGAAAGCATGTGATGGAGATTTACAACTAATCCCTGAACCGGCTTTACTGGCGAGATGCGCATGACAATTGCATGTGATGTATCTTGCAGCCCTAGTTATTTTATTGCTTTGAAGAAACATGCATTAGTAATATTTTGCTCGATGCGCCCTCTTGTGGCCTCAGGAGAGAAGCCAAAAGCTTTTGTCCCCCTAACTGAAATTATGCCTTTTAAATTCGAATATAATTTGAATATTGATAAATAATATTTAAGTACAAAATTCGAATTTAGTTTTTCAGCCATTCAACAAAAATGGTTTTTCTGTGCCCCTGGTGTGTTCAGAAAACTGTGCATGAGTACATCATTCAGTGTCGTCTTGTGCTAAAATGGTTTAAAATCGCTTTAATGTTAAAAATTGGCAAGGCTTAAAAACAAGTGCAAATGATAAAATTTCGTAACGACCCAGCAGTTGCATATCAGTCACCTGTCCTGAGTGTCTTTTGTGCTGGCCCAGGGCCATCAGGCAGTCCTTATTGTCGAGCCCTGCATCCATTAATTTCTTAGTTTTTTTCTTCTGTTGAATGAAATCACTCTTGTCTTGACTAGCCAGTATGTTGAGATGCAATATGCAGATCCTGCAGACCTCTTAGAAATTAAATTACATTTTGCTTTAAATCAAGTAAATGTAGGAGATGTTTCTTGAAGTAAATACAGGTCTTTTCTATATAAAAAATGATTAAATACTCGTTTATTGGTACTCGTGTGTACCAAGATGGGTGGATGGTTGAGTAATTGTGCATTTGTTTTAAGTAGTTTTGTATGTAACCGTAAAAGCATGTTGCCTTGTGTTTTTGTGTGTTTAATGACATATTGTTTATTAGTTTGTCTTGAATAAAAGCCTTTTTGGTCATTCTGTGTCAACTCAACATCCTGTCTAAGAAAAAACATGATTGATAATTTTTTTACTGGTGAAAGACAAACATAAATGAAGAAGAAAGCTAAAATAGTAAATGTCATGGTTGTGTATTTGAGTTTGGTAGAGGCGGGGCAAAATGACAATTTTAACCTGAGATTAGGGCCAATTTAGGGGTGGGCAAAATATATTTTATTTAAGCTTAGGGATGCTCATATTGACCGTTTAACCGTTAGACGGCAGTAAGAATTTTAACCGATTAATCGTTTCACCAGTTTGCTGCATGGTGAAAGAAAAAATAATGTTATACAGTCATGGCCAAACGTATTGGCACCATGGCTGGATAATTTCATGTTCATAATCACACTGTTGTGCTCAAAAATTGTAAATATGAATGGAACATACTTCAGAGAAAATTTCTAGGGGTACCAATAATTGTGTCCAACGTGTATTTGAGAAAAACATTAGGTTCCACTTTATATTAGGTGGCCTTAACTACTATGTACTTACATTTAAATTAATGATTTGGTACAATGCACTTATTGTGTACATGTTTTTACATTGTACTTATATTTTTAAAAATACCTATATGTAATTACATTTATAATTACACTATTGACCCATCCCTTACACCTTAACCCACCGTTAAACCTACCCACACCACCAAACCTGTCCCTAACCTTACCCGTATCCCACCTCAATGGCAGCAATAGTGTTTTGCAATACAGTATGAAAACAATAAGTACATTGTACTTATTTTTTGATGTAAGTACATAGTAGTTAAGGCCACCTAATATAAAGTGTGACCAAACATTAATTTCATAATGAGATTTTCCCCCATTTTTAATTGTTTTAGTTGAATGAAAGGTTAGATTTTTGTGAATTTTGTGAATAAAAAATCAAAAGGATTAATAATGCAGGTTTATTTTCAGAGCTTCTTTGATCGTATTTACCAAGGGTAAAATTAAATAAATTCAGTGCACATAGACTGAAGTAGTTTACGTCTTTGGGTCTTTTAATTGTGATGATTTTGGCTCACATTTAACAAAAACCCACCAATCTCAACAAATTATAATACTTCATAAGAACAATAAAAAAAAAAAAAAAACATTTTTAGTGAATTGTTGGCCTTCTGGAAAGTATGTTAATTTACTGTATATGTACTCCATACTTGGTAGGGGCTCCTTTTGCTTTAATTACTGCCTCAATTCGGCGTGGCATGGAGGTGATCAGTTTGTGGCACTGCTGAGGTGGTATAGAAGCCCAGGTTTCTTTGACAGTGGCCTTCAGCTCATCTGCATTTTTTGGTCTCTTATTTCTCATTTTCCTCTTGACAATACCCCATAGATTCTCTATGGGGTTCAGGTCTGGTGAGTTTGCTGGCTAACACCATGGTCATTTAACCAACGTTTGGTGCTTTTGGCAGTGTGGGCAGGTGCTAAATCCTGCTGGAAAATGAAATCAGCATCTTTAAAAAGCTGGTCAGCGATAGGAAGCATGAAGTGCTTCAAAATTTCTTGGTAAACGGGTGCAGTGACTTTGGTTTTCAAAAAACACAATGGACCAACACCAACAGATGACATTGCACCCCAAATCATCACAGACTGTGGAAACTTAACACTGGACTTCAAGCAACTTGGGCTACGAGCTTCTCCACCCTTCCTCCAGACTCTAGGATCTTGGTTTCCAAATGAAATACAAAACTTGCTCTCATCTGAAAAGAGGACTTTGGACCACTGGGCAACAGTCCAGTTCTTCTTCTCCTTAGCCCAGGTAAGACGCCTCTGACGTTGTCTGTGGTTCAGGAGAGGACAACTGTAGCCAAATTCCTTGACACTTCTGTGTGTGGTGGCTCTTGATGCCTTGACCCCAGCCTCAGTCCATTCCTTGTGAAGTTCACCCAAATTCTTGAATCGATTAAGTTGGACAATCCTCATAAGGCTGCGGTTCTCTCGGTTGTTTGTGCATCTTTTTCTTCCACACTTTTTCCTTCCACTCAACTTTCTGTTAACATGCTTGGATACAGCACTCTGTGAATAGCCAGCTTCTTTGGCAATGAATGTTTGTGGCTTACCCTCCTTGTGAAGGGTGTCAATGATTGTCTTCTGGACAACTGTCAGATCAGCAGTCTTCCCCATGATTGTGTAGCCTAGTGAACCAAACTGAGAGACCATTTTGAAGGCTCAGGAAACCTTTGCAGGTGTTTTGAGTTGATTAGCAGATTGGCATGTCACCATATTCTAATTTGTTGAGATGGTGAATTGGTGGGTTTTTGTTAAACGTGAGCCAAAACCATCACAATTAAAAGAACCAAAGACTTAAACTACTTCAGTCTGTGTGCACTGAATTTATTTAATACAAACCCGATTCCAAAAAAGTTGGGACACTGTACAAATTGTGAATAAAAACAGAATGCAATGATGTGGAAGTTTCAAATTTCAATATTTTATTCAGAATACAACATGGATGACACATCAAATGTTTAAACTGAGAAAATGTATCATTTTAAGGGAAAAATAAGTTGATTTTAAATTTCACGGCATCAACACATCTCAAAAAAGTTGGGACAAGGCCATGTTTACCACTATGTGGCATGCCCTCTTCTTTTTATAACAGTCTGCAAACGTCTGGGGACTGAGGAGACAAGTTGCTCAAGTTTAGGAATTGGAATGTTGTCCCATTCTTGTCTAATACAGGCTTCTAGTTTCTCAACTGTCTTAGGTCTTCTTTGTCGCATCTTCCTCTTTATGATGTGCCAAATGTTTTCTATGGGTGAAAGATCTGGACTGCAGGCTGGCCATTTCAGTACCCGGATCCTCCTTCTACGCAGCCATGATGTTGTAATTGATGCAGTATGTGGTCTGGCATTGTCATGTTGGAAAATGCAAGGTATTCCCTGAAAGAGACGATGTCTGGATGGGAGCATATGTTGTTCTAGAACTTGGATATACCTTTCAGCATTGATGGTGCCTTTCCAGATGTGTATGCTGCCCATGCCACACGCACTCATGCAACCCCATACCATCAGAGATGCAGGCTTCTGAACTGAGCGCTGATAACAACTTGGGTTGTCCTTGTCCTCTTTAGTCTGGATGACATGGCATCCCAGTTTTCCAAAAAGAACTTTTTGGAATTTTGATTCCAAAGCTGCGCTTCTGGATCATGTTTAGATATGGCTTCTTTTTTGACCTATAGAGTTTTAGCCGGCAACGGCGAATGGCACGGTGGATTGTGTTCACCGACAATGTTTTCTGGAAGTATTCCTGAGCCCATGTTGTGATTTCCATTACAGTAGCATTCCTGTATGTGATGCAGTGCCGTCTAAGGGCCCGAAGATCACGGGCATCCAGTATGGTTTTCCGGCCTTGACCCTTACGCACAGAGATTGTTCCAGATTCTCTGAATCTTTGGATGATATTATGCACTGTAGATGATGATAACTTCAAACTCTTTGCAATTTTTCTCTGAGAAACTCCTTTCTGATATTGCTCCACTATTTTTCGCCGCAGCATTGGGTGAATTGGTGATCCTCTTCCCATCTTGAGTTCTGAGAGACACTGCCACTCTGAGAGGCTCTTTTTATACCCAATCATGTTGCCAATTGACCTAATAAGTTGCAAATTGGTCCTCCAGCTGTTCCTTATATGTACATTTAACTTTTCCGGCCTCTTATTGCTACCTGTCCCAACTTTTTTGGAATGTGTAGCTCTCATGAAATCCAAAATGAGCCAATATTTGGCATGACATTTCAAAATTGTCTCACTTTCAACATTTGATATGTTATCTATATTCTATTGTGAATAAAATATAAGTTTATGAGATTTGTAAATTATTGCATTCCTTTTTTATTCACAATTTGTACAGTGTCCCAACTTTTTTGGAATCGGGTTTGTACACGAGTTTCACAATTTGAGTTGAATTACTGAAATAAATGAACTTTTCCACGACATTTTAATTTATTGAGATGCACCTGTATGTCTGTGATTGGCTATATTGCTCAACGCTGCAAAAACACGCTGTGGATAGAAACATATGACCACTGGATGAAATGTCCCGAACCGCAAATTGACGGGATTTTTGTGATGGTGTTTTTGTCGCGGGTCTAACAGTTAGCAGGCAGCGCTTCCAGTCTATCTGTACAGCATGTCGACATGTTACTTTAAAAAAAACAAACAAACAAACAAAAAAACAACTAGACACGTACACTGAGCCTGAGGTGAGGTATGCCTGCTATAAATTTTTGTCTGATGTGAAGAACAAGACTGGAACAGTTCTTCAAAGCACATTGAAGGATTCAGTGTGTGTTTTAGTTTTATCATCTCAATTAGATAATTATTTAATTTATATATATTTAGTGCAGGCCTATTTATTTTTTTATTTATATTATCTTATTCTGTTTTTTCTCTCCTCTCAGAAGCGCTGCTGGTGCGTGGTAATTTGAGGATGTGTGAATCCAGGTTTTGTTGTTGCTCTATATGCTGCTGTTTGCACGTTAAAATAAAATATTTGTTTGTATTTTTAAGTGTCATCACAGATTCTATTTTTATTTAATCCTAATTTATTATTCTAATTTGATCAGTTAACGGTTAATGTTCGGTTAACGAGCAGCGGTTGTTGGGTCATGAAAATGAACCGAAATGAGCATCCCTATTCAAGCTACAACAACTAGATTTTAAACAAGCTACATTTTATATACATGTATTTATTCTTCAGACATTCCCCTTTAAATGCAGTAAGTAACAGTATGCAAAGTGACCCACATTTGGATTTCGACAATTGAAAATGGGTGCAATTCAACAATTTGGACATGGAGCCACATTAGGATCCCCATATCTATGGGATTGAGCCATATAGGGCCTTGAAAATGAAGATTCCAAAATAAATGTAAGAATCAGAATTTGAGATGTTTTTAATACTTCTTGAATTACATTGCACACAAACTTTGTAAAAAGAATTTTAGGCCCTTAAAAAGTAACGTACCAAAAGAAAAGTTTTAGAACCAAAATCTAAAAGGATATTAAAATACCTTTTAATACTTATACTGTTATAGGCGTGCAAATCAACAGCAATCAACACCTATCAGTTTACTAGTACCAACAATGTTGTCATTTTTACCCCCTGTAATTTGGCTTCAAAATTGTCATTTTGACCCCCCTCTACAAAATTGTGGATTGCGGAGTAAATGTACGTCCACAACATTTAATCACTATTTATGTTTGTCTTTATTCATAAAAATATTACCAAAATAAAAAAAATTGAGCCAGGGAACTTGGTGAAATTCAGTTGATTTGACATGGAATGACTATTCTGTTTCCAAATTAGCTGAAAACTGAAAGTTAATTGACTTTTTGTATCATCAGCTAGCACCAGCTAAACGAGTCTTACAATTTTTTTTTTTTTTTTTTAATCCGGTAATGCCACATCAGTCAGTATAAACTAGCACATGCCACAGCAAAGATCACCAACTTGCATTAATAATCTGGAAAACATTAGTAGTAAACAGGAAAATATCTCTCTGTTGTGAAAAGTTCTCTAATTTGTATCTCGTTTATATTGAAATCATATTCTGAAACATCGAGTACAAACATGTTTGCTGTATTTGAAGTATCTCTAGACCAGACTGAGTGTTATGGTGATTCTCTTTTCCCAAATTTAGGTGGGTTAGATATACATGGCAAGTTGGTGTGAAAATGGTTTGGCACACGTTGGAAAGTTTTTTCATAAAGGCCAACCATAAAATTAAACCGTTAAAATGTAGTTTGTGGCTAAATTGAAGCACTGCTTTTTATAAGTACACATAATCATTTAAATTAACATCATGAACTTGTAAAGCTGTAAACATAAAATCAAACATTCTTAAAATATCTGTCAGTTTGTAGACGCATTTGTTAATAATATCAAAGGCAGTTAATGATTTATTTGTCAAATACAACATTCAGACTGACATTGATTTCTTTGATTATATACTTTAAACGACCCAGTTCCTCAAAACTTACTAGATTCTCAATAGATATACTAAATGAGACCTATATTGTGGAAATTGTAATTATAACCATCAATAAAGCTTGTTGGACTAATCTGTTTCCGTAGTCATGTCCATACTCTCAATATGTAGCATTACAGCAGTGCTTCATTTTGTTGAAAGTGATGTTTTAACATTAGCTAAAGTCAAAGACACGTTTCACCAAACAAATGTGTTCTCGCTACGCTAGGGCTGTCAATGTATTAAACAAGTCTCTAGAGATCAAATTTGTTAAACACCTTTAAACTGTAATTAGCAAAGAATAACTACATTTTCCCAAGTTGATACTAAAATTCTTTCATTCTGTTCTGCTTGACTTAAAAAGATCGGTTGGAATGGGCTGAAATTTTTTCAAGAATGCTGTTGCAAGTTTCATTACTACAACAGTTTTAGTATGAAATGTTTTTTAGCAAATGGTTTATAAGTAAACATTCTGAACACTGTCACTGCAACATGTAATACAATTTTCAAAGTTCAGTAAGCCAGAAAGATGAACTGAATTCCTTAAAACTTATCATTTTAAAAACGGATTATTTCAATCTTTGACAGCCTTAGTTGTGTCCCATCTGACTTTAATATATAGGCCATGGCTTTTTTAATTGTATGTGCCCATCTTTTAATGAGCTCTTAACTGTCAGAAAATGCAAGCGTTATAAGGAAGTGGAACTTATTTTTAGTCAGATCGGCACATAATCTGTCTTTAGGAAAGCTGGTCAGGGAATAGGTCCCCAGAACAAAAGGATACTTAAAAGCAGGGATGTGTCAAAACTTTATATAGATAAGATTCATGAATGTCTGCTTGTTTTTATGCATCTTAGATGTGTACTTGATCATTTGTTTGAAATCATCTGTGACCTTTCTGATTAAAGTAGCATGTTTATAAAAATAATATTGAAGATCCATTGTGAACCATTACAGAGAAGGAAAATCCCTACACATCTCAATGTTTTGCAGCGGTTGAATTTGAACATGACTTGATTTTCTCAAGTAAAGCCCAGAAAAGGGGGGGAAGCATTCCAAAAACTGCTGCCACACGTTCTTCAGCGAACACCCTTACATTGAGTGTTCACACTATCGCTTCCTTCAGTATCTACACACTGGCAATCTGTTGAGGTATTTCTTGTGGTGATTGGTTTTGATTCTAGGAGAACAGTCATGATAGCATTTAGACCTGCATGCTTTGCCTAGTCAGCACTGTCTTATTACTTATCCTGCAAGATTTGTTTACTTATTTGTTCTCAACTAACAAGAATAAGGGGAGGCTCAATAATAAAGGCTGATCCTACAGTAATCAACTTGAATAAGAGCACACTTGCAAAAGTAGTAAACTGTGTTATGATTAGTAAAACATTTATTAAAAAGTTAAATGCTTCCTAGAGCAAACAGTGTAGGACCTCTTTATTTTCAATGCCAGACAATTGTAGCAATGTGTCTTTTCGTGCTGTAATACCATCTTTAATAAGAACTTCATTCTATGTGCTGAGGGTTTAACCATTGGATTTAGCGTAGAGTATGTTTGTGTTTGCAGTTTAAATTAATCTAGTTTATTTTTTGTAATGTATTTTAAAGGCGTAACTTTACAACTTGTAGAAATCAGCGTTAAATTTGAACAAATTCGAAATTTTAGATTAACGTAGGCTAATCTGCTGTGATTCAACTGTAGGCACAAATGTCTTCATCTAAAGGCGTAACAGTGTAACCTGCACTGAAATCACCATCATGAACACACAGAAATACCAAATACTATTATTAAATACTACTATTATACTATTGACGGCCTGGTGCTCACATCTCAGAAAACAGTGAAGTGCCTATTTGAAAATTTGCTTTAAATATGCAGATTTATTTATTTATATAAAGATTAAACTACAGCATTGATATAGGGGTGTGCGATTATTTATTGTCTGCGATTTAATATCATAATTGTTGTTTTAATGATATGCAAGCTGACATTATCGAGTATGTCTCTCATTTTGCAAAAAAACAATGGCGCCACAGCATTTTTGTTTCCAGGCGGAACTTTAAAGAACACAACACACGTCTCCCGGAAATCCTGTATAATCTAACCAATCCGATGATGACTTCGAAACTCCTGAAGTGTTTCCAGCTAAGTGTGCCGTATGCATCAGATGTTTAGCCAACGTTCCGTCTGAGGCTGAGACTATTGATTAAGTGCCTTATTCGTAAAGCCAGCCTATCACTAGCTTTGTTTCTAAACGAATCAGCCATTTTGAATGAATCGTTTGAATGAATGATTCAATGAATCACTCATTAAGACACGGACTTACTGCCAACTACTGGTGGCTTTAGTGTCATGTTTATTTGTTCATGACAGTAAACCAGCCAAGGCACAAGCACAAAAACACGCTCGGCAAAATATTGTTTAATTATCACTATCGAAAAAGTAATAGATATGTTAAATATCTTTTATTTTATTTATTTATTGTCAATATCGCACACACCTACATTCTTGCCTGCTCTTAAACTACATTCTGTCACACAACAACTGTAGTATTTGTAAAATTATAGTGGATTTGGTCCTTCCGTGATGCTCGTTGAGACAAATGGTGTAAGCATAGTGATACGAATGGTGAAACTGTTCCCATGCTGATACTAGTAGATGGAAAGACCTTTCAGCCAATCAGATTCAAGGACCAGACGTAACTGTAGTATAATTTTAAATAATCCATTATTTACAATTATACTACATGTATAATACGTCCATGTGGCCTTTGAGCATTCATTTTATTAAGTAAACATGGCTTTAAAACAAGTAACAGAATGAAGATAAGACATGAATGCTTTATAGAGTGAACATGCACAAATATCCGCATGGAAACATTTGAAAAAGGTTTTCTGTCAGCCTAGTGTACCAAGTTTGGTACTGAAGTACCAGTACTTTTGACATCTCTACTTAGGGCATAGAAATGGTTATTCTTAACTCCTTAACTACAGTGCAGTGAGTTCCTTGTCTTAAGAATTGTCTGGCATTGTCTGATGTTTTCATTGCATGTTTCCAGAAGATTAAAATATTCAGTAAAAATACTTGGAAGCATTTAATATTTTATCAGCTAGAAAAGGTATGTTTAGGAAGGAATGAGTTAATGCAGGCCAATCATATCTTTATTTTATTTAAGTTTTTTTTTTAAAAGCTGAATTTGTCTTTATTTATATTTTATATTGTTTATTTACTTTTCATGTTTTCCTTGTTTTCCATGTAAAACCATTTTATAAATGCAAAGGGAGAGATTGAGAGATAGGTAAAACCGAATTCATAAATGAACCAACTATGTTATTCCTATAAATGTTATTCCTTCTCATTATTTTGTGCAGACACTGCAAAAAAGACAGAAATGGTCAGAAGTTTGTTAGGTTTGGGGGTGGTTTTCCAAATGCTAATTAAAACATGTTCAGGACCTAAAAGGAATCCATAGGATCTTAATTCTTAATAAGGCACTATTCAAAGGCTAGAATCTTTGAATCTGTATCTTTGAATATCAGTGTCATGCAGACTGAATGTAATTTTATGTCCATCTGACAAAATGGCAAACATTTAACATTAAAACTATATGTATAATGTAATCTGATCTGGTCCAAATATCTTTTATCCATTTAGCATGTTGGTTCATGTCTGAATTCTCATTTAAGTTCACACACTGCATTTGGAGATAAATATGTGCTGAACTTTTTTCTTAATGAACTATGCTTAAGTGGTTTTATCTACTAAATGAAATAAAGATCAACTGCCTTGCCTTCAGTACTTTTAACATGACAGTTCTACAAAAAAGCATCATGTTGAATAAATAGTGTTAAACTTGTATCATTGTTTAATTTTTTTTTCACAAAAATTATCTGTAAGAAAAAACAAGTTTCAGAACTTTACTATTTCCTGTTGCAGTGTGTAAATAAAATCAACTTTTTTGGGCCTTTCCTAAAACTAGCTTATAGAATAAAAGGGAAAGTCTTTGAAATTTAAAAACATAGTTAACATTAGTATAACAGATAATTAGATCATTCCAGACACAACTAATCTTTATTTTTTGTTTTTACCCACTGTGCAGCTTGAGGAATGCAAATGGGTTGACTGCAGCAGATCTGGCCCATGCTCAAGGCTTCCATGATTGCGCTCAGATCCTCTCTAATGCACACAACCAGCTAAATCAGATAAATGGATTTGCCCATAATGGGACTGACCACTCGCACATCCAGGGCCGCAGTCTTCTGAATGGGATAGCCAATAGAAAAAGATTACTTGATTGCACAGAGCCAAACCAAATGAAAAAAGCAAGAACTGAGAGTAAGTCTGTTTTGTAGTGCATTTAATCACACGTGTTTGTGCAGAAAACCAACACTAAATCAAGGGGAAAAAATATTTTTCTGACTATATTGCTTGTTTTCCATTCAGGCATGAATTTTTCAGTGAAGGCAAACAATGGAATTGGAGAGGAGCTTGAGAGTATGAATGTGGAATCAACTGCTGAAAACCAATCAGGTGGGACTGGACCTTCTCCACCAATGTCTCTTGACCTTGAACATCATGAGGACAGTGTTTCTTTGAGGAACCCCTCTCCCACCCAAAAAATGTTGGAGCCCGCATCTATGACTTCTGTTCCTGGCCCCTGGCTATGGACAAATTCTTACGCTTATTTATGAGACCAAGTTATCCACAAGTTGCCCCAGGTTTATCAACAAGCTGTCAATGCAAATGATTTGGCTAGTATATTTTTATTGGATTTTTTTCAGGCTGCTGAAATTTCTGCAATCTAATAGTATTTGGGGTGAGATGTCCATTTTTCAGAAGCTGACATTTATTTTCGAAGTATGCTCACATTTGATTTAAATAACAGACTTTTCCAATCCTTGCAAAGACACATCAGCTAAAATGATACAGAAATACATGTACGGGAGTTGCTAGTATTTTTATTTTTTGCTTTAATTCCATGAATCTTTGCCATATAATCTGTGTATGCTTATTCTGAATCAGTTTTGTAAAAGTAGCTTAATAATATTACAGTTGGCTTGTATGTAATAGTTATATATTCTGAATCCTCCAGCAATCTATTTCACAATGAAAGCATTAACTGATTTAAGGATATTTCATGAAGATGTCCTATTTACAAATTAATGAATGCATTGGTTAATATTTTACGAAGTAATTGTTTTTCTATACTTTTTCTATAAACTATTTTAAAGATATTTAAGGATTTCTTGTGTAATCTTGTTTATTTGAAACACTGAAGCATCGTTTAGGCTATTTGACTTTTATTTGATGGTAGTTATGGTTTCTAAAAAAAAAAACTTTTCTTATTGCTGACTTTTGCAGTTAGGCGTTTAAACTCTCTCCCTTGTGACCATTTGGAAGAGTACACTCTGTGTGTTGACATGCAGTAATAGTTCATTAAAAACAAGATGATATACTGTACACTTAAAGTATAACCAAAAAATAAATGCAGATTATCAATCGGCAAGAATGTATTGGGTACAAATGTTTTGTTTCTCTGGTCTGGCCCAAGTTCTTGTGTAATCAAGACCCTTTGATCATCACTTTCTGACGCATGTCTTGTTTTGAATGACAGATGAAGCCATAGCCACAGGTTTGAGGAATGGTCATGGGCAGCAGAACAGTTTCACTGTCAACAGCTTCGCCACAAATGGGCAGTGCTATCAATCCCAATTCAATGGGGTTGAAACCATTCCAGCTGAGTCAAGAATGGACATGTGCGGCTCACTGCACCGCAATGGCAGCCCAAGCAGCTGTGTATCTCACCGGCCTGCATGGGGTGCGTTCCTGCCTGACTCTGGTGAGCATCTGCACTATGGACACTACCATGGCTTCGGAGATACGGCAGAGGACCTGGAAGATGCTAGCAGCTGTCAGGAGCACAGCATGATCGTGAAGGTAGAGCAGCACTACGACCAAGAGGTTCTCAGTGCTGTGCAGTTGTTCCATGGATCATAAAGTCAAAATGAGTTCCGTCCAAGTGGTCACATTTATGGCAGCACTATCCGCCTTACCGGTTATCGTGCACCTTAATGCAGGGGGGGGGATTTTGAGAATTTGTTTTTGATAAGAGGACAATCTTTCTACCAAAGGGAAAAAATTGTATTGCATTTTGTATCTGAGCTAATGACTTTATTTTATTATACATACGTGTTTGAACTAGTTATCTGGGTGCATTTCTTTTTCCCCTTTAATGCAATGCTAGAACGTTAAGTTGTATGAGGAGTTGATTTTTATGTGAATTAATTGTGAGTTTGTAGTTTTGTGCCAATGAATACTAGCTTTTTGAAAAAGGAGTCTTTTGTATGATTTTGTTGTATTCTTGTGAGTTTTTTTCCTGAGAAGCAAAGCTGACATGCTGACTATAAAACAGTGTTTTTGTTTGTTTAGATTTTTTGAAAAAGAAAGCTTAAGATGTATAACATTCCTTCATCTTTGTACCCTGTGTTCTAATAAAAAAATAATAAAACTCAAAAGAAGCTCCTTTCATTGCCACCTGAAGACAGTTCTCCTATACAGCAGGCTATAGCTGAATCTTAAGTAAAGATGTATTAATGTCTATGTTCATTTTGAAAGTAAAAGTGTAAATTTCTCTTTTTTTCTTACATCATCTTCAGTGCACTTTGGCATTGACCCTCAATTCATCACTGTCATTAATTTTGTACATAATGCACTCAGACTTCTAAAAATCAACCATTATCAAAATTAGAACCTTATTACTCAATTGCTGTACATATGACTGTATTATACATACACGCATATATATACAGTGCCCTCCAACAGTATTGGAACCGTAAAGACAAAATTGCTCTGTTGGCTGTGGAGTCAAGACATTTACAAATATGATTAAAAGATGAATACGAGACAAAACTACACAATGTCACATTTTATTATTGGGTGATTCAACACATATGTTTTACCAGCTAAGAAGTTCAGCATTTTTAGAGTTTCATCCCTCTATCTGATGTGAGCATAAGTATTGGAACAGTTGCCTCACAGGTCTTTCTAAGTGATCAGCTGTGTCCTGTTGCATTAATTCTTCAGATATTAAAAGCAAGGAATGTGTCATATCAGTTATATCCATTAATTCTGCATGATGACACACACACAAACCAGGATGAAGATGAGGGAGCTGACTTTGAGAGAAAAGCAAGCAATTTGGATGCTAAAAGAAAAGAGGAGGTCAATTAGAGCTATAGCAAAAACAAAGGGCATGGAGAAATCAAGAGTTTGGAAACCACCAGCAACCAATAACTACCTGATCGGCTGAGAAAACAACAGTAGTTGATGACAGACAAATCATAAAAGCTGTGAAAATGAATCCTAAAAGACGTGTCTGTAAAATCACCAACAACTTCCAGAAAGCTGGGGTGATGCTCTGACAATTTACTGTCCTCAGGAGACTTTGACACAGAATTACAGATGCTACACAGCAAGATACAAACCTCTGACCAGCTCCAAAAATAGAAAGGCAAGATTAGAGTTTGCAAAAAAGCACAAAGGTGAGCCAGAAGAGTTTTGGAACTGTGTTTATGGACCGATGAGACAAAGATGTCTCAGAAAGCAAAAATGTGGAGAAAAAAAAGGGAACTGCAATGATCCCAAGCATACAGCCTCATCTGTAAAGCATGGTGGAGGGGGTGTCATGGCATGGGCATGCATGGCTGCCTCTGGAACAGGCCCTCTCAACTTTACTGATGACTTAATGTATGATGACAGTAGCAGAATGAATTTGGAAGAGTACAAAACCATCTTGCCTACCAATATTCAAGAAAATACCACCAGATTCATTGGGAAGTGCTTCATAGTGCATCAGGACAATGACCCAAAACACCCTGCCAGTTCAGTCAAGGAATTTATAAGGGCAAAGAAATGGAAAGTCTTAGATTGCCCAAGTCAATCTCCAGATTTAAATCCCATTGAACATGAATTTCACCAGCTGAAGAGGAGAGTAAAGGCAGAAACTCCCCAAAACAAGCAACAATTGGAATTGGCTGCATTAAAGGCTGGGAAAAGTATTTCAAAGGATGAGACCAAGAGTCTGGTGATGTCTATGGGTCACAGACTCACTGCTGTGATAGTGCGCAAGGGATCTGCAACTAAATAATAACTTTATATCTGTCTTATGTTCAACTGTCCCAATACTTATGCTCACATCAGAGTGGGATGAACTCAAAAAGTGCTGTTCTTTTTATTTGGTAAAACATATGTGTGTTGAAACGGCTAATAATACAATGTGACATTCTGTAGTTTTGTCTCAAATTCACCTTTTCATCATATTTGCAAATGTCTTGACTCCACAGCCAACAGAACAATATTGTCTTCACTGTTCCAATACTTTTGAGGGCACTGTATACACACACACATATATATATATATATATATATATATATATATATATATATATATATATATACACACACACACACACACACACACACACACACATAGTGCAGGGTATATGCATACATTTTAAAAGTTACTTTGTTTTGAAATCCATCATGCCATGTCTGAAATAAAGACAGGTCGTGGTGCACAACAAAAGATGAAATTTGATTAGCAAACTGTGGATGTTGATAGGCCCACCTCGGTCTCCTGTCTCACGTGTTTGGACACACGGGTGTCACCTGTCTTCTGCGTCGACCTTTACTGCGAGGCCTAAACGTCATTAGCGCTCCGCCTGTAACACATGGATCTTCGAGTTAATGCCTCGAAAAGGGGGTGGGGTCAGCATTCTTAACCCATCTAACTGCTATGATATACTAAATACAACAGCATACATATATTGAATTAAATCACGAATATTACATTTGTAGATCATTTAAATGGTACGAGTTATTTTTAATGGCAATCTACATTATTAACTTAGTTCCAAATATGGTTAATAATTTTCCACCCCCGCGCGTATGACAGTGGTATCGTCTGTATTCCGTGTAGAAATCCTCCAAGCAGAGCCGAAAAGCAAATTTCGAGTCGAGGACCTTTCGAGAGAAGGGAAAATATTATTGTAAATTATACAACGGGAATTTATATCCGACTCTTGTACAGTTTTAGCAATGTCTACTCCAGCACGAAGGCGACTCATGAGAGATTTTAAAAGGTGAAGCATGAATATATATATATATACATATATACGAGGAGCTGTTGTTTACTGAGCCCGGATGTACCTTAAAAAGACCTGAACGTGAAGAAACCTTTAGAAGGGAACTATTTTGATTGCAGGAAATGTAAAAAAGCTCTTTGTCATATCGGCCAGTTTTCATTTGAGTAAAACTGCTGATCTGTTAAATGTATTTTAAAAGGAAAGTTATTTGTTTAGTTTATTTGGACCTTTCGAAATCTAATCTGGCTCCTTTATTTGTTTTGAAACAAACACACCAGACTTCAAGAGGATCCTCCAGCTGGTGTTAGCGGTGCTCCGTCAGAAAATAATATCATGGTATGGAATGCAGTGATATTTGGGTAAGTACTTGTGAGCAGGTTTGTGCTGTGGACTAAACCAAGTTTAGCATCTTTCCAGGTTCGCGTTTCTTTATTCTGAAACCCGAGCATTTTGTCAAATATTCATTTGGCATAAAACCGTCCTTTGGTACTTGTCTTGACTAGTCTACCGGTGTGTTTTCAAGCACTGAAACTAAAAGCAAGAGCTGACGTGGTGGCATTATTGTGGTTATCCAAATGTGACCACTTTTCATTCTTGTTTTCACAGGCCAGAAGGAACTCCCTTTGAAGATGGTAAATATAAACATTACTTCTTGAGGTCCATAAGTTCTAGTAATTTAAGAGATGTATTTTGTATTCATGCTCTAAACCTGTTTTTGTTATAGGTACATTCAAACTGACTGTAGAATTCACAGAAGAATACCCAAATAAACCACCCACAGTCAGATTCATCTCAAAAATGTTTCATCCTAATGGTAAGATTTAGTTTTTTGTTTGTCATTCACAACCATTAATATGGCATTTTTATAGCATATGGCATTCTTGACATGACTTAAGGAAATAGTTCAACCCAAAATGAATATTTGCTGAAAATGTACTCCCCCTCGAGCCATCCAAGATGTAGATGAAATTGTTTCTTCTAGGAAAAGATATGGATAAATTGAGCATTACATCACTTGCTAACCAGTAGATCCCCTGCAGTGAATGGATGCCGTCAGAATGACTGTTCAGGCAAGCTGATAAAAACCCACAATAATCCACGTGTCCAGTCCATAAATTAATGTCTTTTCTTTTGAAGTGAATAGTTGTGTGTTTGTAAGAAACAAATCCATCATAAAGTTGTTTTACCTTCAAACCTTTGCTTCTGGCCAAAATATCAGTCCTTTATCGATAATATGGCTTCCTCCAGTGGAACAAGTTGCCTCATCTGAATCAGGAGAGAAATATGCACAGATCAAGTACAGTTTACAAGAAAAAAACAGTTCTATATAAACATGTTGGTCGATTTTGACATGAAAGGACAACAGGGGATGGACTTCTTCACTCGAGGAAACATTAGTATGAATTATGGACTTGTTTTAGTCGGAGGCAGTAGTTTGAAGTTAACACCTTGACATATTTGTTTCTTACAAGCACACAGCTGTTCACTTCATAGACTGGATGTGCATTATATTTTTATGAACTGTTCTGACTCTCATTCTGATGGCACCCATTCACTGCAGAGGATCCAAGTGATGTCAAAAAAATTTCTCCAAATGTGTTCCTATTAAGAAACATAATAAAGTATATTAAGCAAATGTTCATTTTTGGGTGAACTATTCCATTAACAACACCTTTCTCTTTCAATGATATTATAGTATATGCAGATGGAAGCATATGTCTTGACATCCTACAAAATCGTTGGAGTCCAACTTATGATGTGTCATCAATTCTTACCTCAATCCAGGTGAAATATTGCTTTTTACCATTATAAGTATAAAAGTAAATCAGAACACAGCTTGACCAGCTTGTTTTCCTGTTGGTTTTCCCCCAGTCTTTGCTTGATGAACCAAACCCTAACAGTCCAGCTAACAGCCAAGCAGCTCAACTTTACCAGGAGAACAAACGGGAGTATGAGAAGCGTGTGTCGGCTATTGTTGAGCAGAGCTGGAGGGACAGCTGACCATACACTGCAGAGCACAGAACTTTGTGTGATTATAGTTTAGTTGAGTGAATTGTGAGGAAGTTTTTTCACTTTTCCACCCCTCCCCTGTCTCACACACCACTCTCATACCGTTCTAATGCACTTTAATCAAAATCCATCCTTTTTCACTTGGAGAACTTGTGCTCAGCCAATATCGCCTGGTCATTTTCTGTTAAAAAAGTGACAGACATGGTGTCAGCCTAGAAACCTGGACTATATGATGATATATCCAAGGGCCATTTTTTCCCCCAAGAAAAACCAAACTCAATGGACATGGTGCCAGCCTGCCATCCTTGAACTATCCATGCCCCAATTGGAACTGATGTGATCCTGTTATGCTGTTTTTGTGTGTGTTCTGTTACATGCCTGAAAGTGTGTGTTCTTTTTACTATTCCATGTGTTATTGATTGCCTCGTGAACTATATTATAATAATACACATTGAATTTCGTGTATAGGATTTGAGTATGATCAGTCTGTTGTCTTTTTGTTTGTTTTAATGTGGTCAAGAAAAAAAAAAATTCATCAAAACGAGAATGGTAATTTTTAACCACAGAAGAAGAAACATTGTTAAATGTCTGAAGAGCATTTTTCAAACATTTATATTAAGGTTTTTATAAGATACACTAGATACATGCATGACTGACAATGAAAGCTCATTCACATAAACAATACAACATATCACACGACTAAAGATTCAGTTATGCTTCATATGAAATATCCATTTAAATTAAATGCTCTTTAAACAAAACAACAAAAAATTATTTCTGCCTCTCAGAGAGCAGCTGAGTTCAAGCCCTTAGATGGTACTTCATAAGTGATTATCTGAAACGAGTCTCCAGATGACACAGAAAACAAAGCATAAATCCATATGATTAGTTGTTTGAGGTCAGCCAATATGGGCTACCTGTTATATGCCCTCTCCTTTTTTGCTTTTTCCAAGGCTTTGTCCATGGTTTTCTCTGTGTCTCCCCTACATTTTGGACAATACCACTTCCCTTTGGGTTTGTGATTAAGCCCAACACATGAGAAATGGAACCATTCAATTGGACATTCATCATTATCACACCCAATCATCTCCCCAAATGACACCTGCTCACACAGGCAGTAAGTAGGCTCATTCGGATCAATAGGTAGATCTGTAGGTGAAGGCTCTCTGTCAGCTCTGGCTTTAGACTTCTTCTTTTTCTTTGAGGTTTTATTCCGCTTCTCCCTGACAATGCTGCCGGTCTCTTCATCATGGTGAACTGTAGAGATGTTCTCCTGAGTCTCAATATTACTGTTTTTCTGACGTCTGGAGCGCTTGTTTGCTCCAGAAAGACTTTCTATTGAACCAAGGGATTCCTCTCTTCTTTTCTCCTCCTCTCTTCTCTTGCTGGGAAAAATGGAAGACATGGTAGTAGCGGTCATGCTTTCTTGGGGTTCATGTCTGGTTTCTAGAAGCTCAGCAAGACTGTCCACTTGCCGGCTACGATTTTCCACCATCTCCACCATCTGACTAGCAAGTTGGATCTTCTCATCACCCAGTTCCTGACTTCGGATAAGGGCTCTTTGGATACAGTGTAGCAAGCGCTTTTGCTGGATGGGGTCCTCTTCATGGCAGTGTTTCTCATATGCCTCATCTAACTCTTTGAGGAGTTCTGAAATGACAAAAACATTTATTGTGAATATAATTTAATATTCTGACTTCTGTGTGGTCACATTAGCAAAATTGCACAGGCAAAGAAAAAAAAGCTCCATTGCCTATTGCCAACAGTGTAGATATGTATGAAGCACAGCTCATATATAAGCTACTTTATATTCAAGCAAGCTTTCTGTTGGTCAAAGCAGTGAATTAGATTAGATTCCAACTGAAATTACAAAAATGTGTCAAACACAAATTAAGATATATTTAATGAAACCTGAGAGGTTTCCATCCCTCCAAAACTAAAATCCAAAAACCCCATAAAAGGTGCCATAAAATTAATCCATATGAATAAAAGCCTAATTTAAATCTGTTCATCATATAAAGAAATTATATCTCTACAAAAGATTTGGGTTAAACTGCTTGATTCATGAGGATTTATTTTACAGTGCCTTAATGACCTTTTTGGATCTTTATAGGTTGTGGTTACCTGTACTTTTAATGGATGGACAGAAATCTCTCAGGTTTCATGAAAATATCTTATGTTTTGAAAATTAACCGAAGTATTATGTGTTTGAAACAACATGGGTAAGTAATTTATTACAGAATTTCCATTTTTGGGTGAACTATTAATGCAATACTGGACAGCTTCAAATGTACTTAACCTTGAAGTTTAACTTTCAGTATGAAATTTGGCTCCAAGGGCTGGTAAACACCAATCCCTATTTAAAAATAGCAAATCAAGATCCGCCCATGTAATATTCAAAAACCAGTCACACGCCCGAATGCGACCTAAATGGGCGGACTTAAAATGAATTGACAGTTTCTTCCCACCAACTGCAGCGCTTTCAAGCCAGAAATGTTTCCCACACAAAACCAATCCAAAACCAAATAAGGTGGAGCATGTGTGCTACCGTTATAAAAAAAGCAGTTGTGTACTTTGCACGCTCATTTCTATCCTACCAAATCCAATGAGCTTGCTTAGCCTACTTCATCTGACTGACAACAACAACAACAAAATAAATAAACCGACATGAACGAAATATATCCAGCAAGTAAGAAAGAATGAACCCGCATATGCAAATGGCAATATTTTTACCCAAGATAAATTTTTCAAACACAAGACAGCATAATACAACCGATCAGTCTAGTAGACAGCAAGTAACTGTAAAAAATAAGTGAACAACTGGAATCACAAATTGATTTTCAGTTAAATGATTTTGCCTTTAATTTATTTTTAATCGCAGAGTGGGTTTAACTGCTGGGATTTACATTTTTGCTGTTATTTGATGACACCAGCTAGAATTAGCTGCGAATCTTGCATATTTCTGTAATTCAAGATCTGACCAACCCAAGAGACGTAAACGACCGACAACAAAGTAGAAACAAATGAAGTCAGTCGCCATTTCCGAAATTGTTGGGATTTGACACGAACGAGTCTTTTGTTAGGCTATATCAAATGTAGTAGCCTACTTCTAAAATCATAATGGCAAAAAAGCACATTATGAAAGCGAATCATTGACTAAGATGTCTAATCAAAGCTATATGTTTCGCCCTATCTAAAGCGATAAATTAATTCCCACAGCTGCCACATGTGGAATATGAACACAAACAAGCGTTTGAGAAAAAGGGAAACGTTACCTTGGTATTTGGAGTCAATTTCTCTCATAAGAGACACATTTCTTTGCAGGTCGAATGGTAAAGACTCAATCAAGTCCAAGTATTCTCCAACATAGTTAGCGATGTGCAGTGGGTCCCAGCTGGTAGTATTCAGCATTTTAGTTGCTTTTTTCTACGTTAGATTTGTAGGAAGAAATCGTCAATGACCAAAGACAAAAATATCTACTCGGTCAGAATAATCCTTGGGAAACTGTAGACCACAAACAAACATAGTTCACATCAACGTGCACAATAAATGAAAATTACTATATTCATAAGATTTATAGTGTTGTCCATTATATGTTACAGTGACAATATTCCAGTGTCGCAATACTTGACTCCAGCGTGGAGATGCGTGTTTCAAACACTTGGGAAGAGTAAATCAGATGCGCATGCGTCAATGTAGCATAAGGACTCCCCATGTACACATAGCCTACTGTGTATATGGGCTCCCGTGACTTGTTTTTTACTGTGCTTTTCACAATTGTTCCACTCGGGATTATAGTGTCACCTACTGAGTGGATTTCTGGATCCATTGGAAACGGCCGAAAGGGCAAAAACATTCTGGTTGTAAGCAGCTCTAAGGAAGATAGAAACGCACATGAGAGAACCTATCGAAGATATTGTCTGTGCCCTTTTACTAAACTGTTTTTGTTACATTATGCGGTAATTGTGAACAGCGATGTAAACGTTTTCGTTCATGTGTAGCAGCCTGAGCCTATCTCGCCGTGACATCTTGCGGGTGGAGCTTAAGGCTATGAACTCCTCCCACTTAAAAATACAGTCTCATCACTAAAAAGCATTTAGGCTACAAGAATAAAGTTATTAAATTTGTGTTACCGAATTTGTTATTTGGATCGGTGGATGACACTCCTGAGTACTGCAGTAACTTATAGTTTTTCAGGTTAGTGTCATGTTATGGGGTGAATTCCAAACAAAAGTGCAGATCCCTATCATGTTAAACTCCGGTCCTGGAGAGTGCAACCAGCTCCAAAACACCTGCCTGGAAGCTTTTAGTAATCCTGAAGACCTTGATTAGCTGGTTGTGCTTTTAATTAGGCTTGGGGCTAAACTCTGCAGGACAGTGGTCCTCAAGGGTTTACTTTATTGAAGGGTGTAGGACATTGTTGTCTTGTGTAAACGTTTGGACCTCCCTTAGTGAAGTGAACCGACTGACCTCCGCTGTGTGAGTGTGCAGCCTCCAGCACTACATCTGTTGTTGCAAATAAATATTCATTATTATTTATTCATTAGTCTGTCTAATTTCAAATTACTGCAGGTAGTCACATTTAGATAGCATAGCTACTAATAAAAATTTTCCAAAAAACTGAACTTGCTTACACTTAAGCTTCCTCATTCATGTTTCTATCACTGACAAAAATATTTTGTATTACAAATTAAAGACAAAGTGAATTATTCTACTTACATTTTGCTTCAGAATGCATTGCGAGAACTTGTAACCCAAGATTTCATGATCTCAAACGTAAATCACTTCCTTTAAGAGACCATTGTTTCACTGATGGACTTTTGGAAGAGCCCTTAGTTCGTGAAGGGGTTCGGTTGTTCACTTTCATTTGAAAAGTCCCTACAAATGCCACCCCCTTCCCAAAGTGCCCTTCAATGGCACAAAAAAAAAAAAACTCTTTGGAATCCGCTTATTGTTATTTGCCTTGCTTTTGAGTTCGTGGCCGATCTTGACCCCACTAGGAAGAGGCTAGGGAGTGAGGTCAACGAGAAGTTGGACAGGCAACCACTTTTTGATGGAAAGTTTACATATCATTATATGAATTACGAAAAAGGACCAAAATCAGAAGTGGTGCTTCACTTGAAGTAGGCAGAAATAATGGATGATTTGACGAATGGAGCAAATCATACTATGGAATTCCATGAAGTACGATATCATAAAAAAAAAGAATAAAGGATAACGTGATGAGTTTGATTATGAACAAACATTCAATAGAAATAGAACCAGAAATATAAGGCAAGGAATGGTAAGCAATGGTGGAGAAGAAGAAATCAAAGTTATGATCAAGTGTGTAAAACAAGCAGAACAATACATACATCCTGTCAAATGACCAAAAGCGTTAGAAAAAGAAATAGGGACAGTATAAGGGGCAGCCTATCTAGGTAAGTGAGTCTTAAGTGTTATGATGAGAACAAAAAGCAAAGGTTCTAAAAGCCATTTGTCTGAAAAAGTGTGAAGTAATGTATCTTAAATATAGGCCTATCTTTGGAGGAAATTAAAGGAAACGTGTTTGGAGGTTTGAAATTGCTCCAGCTAAAAACTGATGACAGGATAGTCAAAAATGTCATATTTTTTTTTTTTTTTGTGTAGATACATTTGAAGACAGTAATCTTCCTTTAAAGGTGAGGTTATGTTTCATAAATGTATTGGTATGGGAATATGCACCCCCTTTGTGTTGTTATTGTCAGCACATAGGACACACTGTTGCTGTTTGTGAGGGGAAAGGTGATGTTCAAGATGTGCAGGAGAGCATGAGTATGGGAAATGTCAAGAAGGAACTGAGCTGAAGTGTTGCGGTTGTGGAGGAGGGCATAGTGCTGCGTATGGAGGATGTCCTCTACAGCAGGCTCATGAAATCCAAAAGTTAGAGTCCGCACCAAACATTTTCCGAAGCATCTTGTCGAGTGAAACATAGAAGCAAGTGTAGAATAAGCAGGCAAATTTATCTATGCAGTAGTGAATGGCACTGCAGAGTTAGAAAGGAAATCTTTTGAGCTCATGTATATAAGAAGGATACTGTTCGCGGCTCAGTACTGTAGGTGGCGACAGTGTAGAGTAGGTTGCCATTAAAAAAGTACTAGTAGAAGAAGAACCCACTGCAAAACAGCCGAAAGAGATCGAGAGATCTGTGTGTCAATGTGACAGTTTGGTGGTGTGTTGAGAGTTATGGACCCTTACTAGTAGCTGAACTTTCCATGTGATGACACTGAAAAGAAACGGGTCGTGTAGTCACATTGAGGACGTTAGACTATGAACAGATGGCTAAATCTACGCAGGTCATCAATCCAAATCGGAAAACACGCTAAAATGTGTAGAGATATTGATCGTCAAGGTTATGCAACATCTTTATTACTATTATAACCACCAAATGCAGTAAGATGAAAATGAGGCTTCCTTTAGCATTGATTGCAAATGTAAGACTGCTTAATTCTGGCTTTAGAATCAGGCATTCGATTCATAACGGTGTTACAAAAACGGCATTGCTGTCCAGTCATAATATATGCAGCAGAGCGGAGAGAAAGTGGATAAAACCAGCGGGGTTTGACACCGGTGTGAAGACTTACAACAGTCTCACCAAGCAGAAAGAACCTCTGGTTTTGGCACAAGAAAGAATTGCTACCTGGTAAGGCACACAGTAGTCCATAACGTCAAGTGAGATTTTCTTACATGTACTTTACACGTTCTTCTGTCACTTCCAGGTATAGCTGTGGACCTACTGTTTATGATCATGCCCATCTCGGTCATGCGTGGTAAGTTTTTCTGCTTGATAACTAGATGCAGAACGTTGAAAGAAGCACAGTTTGTTGTAGTGTTATTTTAGTAGTATTGAGATAATAGAGTTTTTAATTAATATTTTCCATTTTAATTTTAGGTGGAAGGTTTAGTAATTTTTTTGTTGTTCTAGTAACTGATTACATGTAATCTTGATTATAATTAGATTATATTACATTTTTACTTTATTCATTCCATCTTTTTTTCTTCCTTGCATGCAGCTCATATGTCAGATTTGACATTCTACAAAGGATCTTATCCAGAATTTTTGAAATTAATGTCATCCACGTCATGGTCATCACTGACATTGATGATAAAATAATACAAAGAAGCCTTGAGGTAAGTGTTAACTGATAATATATTGTTTAACTTCTGTTTCAGTAAATACAAGATTAGTCATTTATGTTGAAGGATTTAGCAATTTTAACACATGTAAAAAAAATTATTTTATGTATTTTGCAGCAGAACATCTCGCCCACTGTCCTAGCAAGAATGCATGAGGAAGAGTTTAAGAGGGACATGCAAGCACTGCGGGTAAATCACCACTTTTGGTTGGTTGGGGTTTATCTTGTCTAAAATATTTATTTGACTGATCTTTGTTCATTTTCCAGGTTCTTCCTCCAGCTGTATACATGAGGGTGACAGACAACATACCCCAGATTGTAGCTTTTATAGAGCGTATTATCGGAAATGGACATGCCTATGTCACAAGTCAAGGTGCCACTCTCTATTTTGTTGACATTTACAGGTCAAGGCCTTCTTGTTTAATTTTTTTCCCCAACAGTGAATAAAAGATGAAAAATAGAAAACTGAATATCCAGTATTATTTGTTGATCCAGGGAACGTTTACTTCGACACTCAGTCAATTGGTAACCGCTATGGCAAGCTTGTGAACCTTGGAGGGGTTGTTGGGGAGCTGGGTATGTTTATGATATTTTGTTTTTTCTTGGAAGTCTTCGTCATCAATAACAGTAAATGTAAATACAGTAAATATATAGTTTCTTTAATCACACGTTTTTCCACTGCACATTTATGATAAAAAATTGTTATTGGGCTAACTTGAATAATGAACTAAAATTATATTACTGTTAATACATGCCATGTCTGTGGTTAAGAGAAGTCAATTTTTCATAATTAAAATGTATTAGAAGCTAACCTAGATAATGTTGAGTAATTAACCGTTTCTTGTATTTTAGGGTCTCAGGATAAAAGAGATCCAAGGGATTTTGCTCTGTGGAAAGCATTCAAACCACATGAACCTCATTGGGAATCACCTTGGGGACAAGGAAGACCTGGGTGGCACATTGAATGTTCTACGATTGCTAGGTATTTGCTCTGTCAAACCAAATATCACTGTATGTTGGTATTTGTTTTGCATTGCTTTGATGTTGTGTCTGATTTTGAATGGATGTCAATGGTACATTTACTCTGTGTGTACATAGTTGAAGGCAGTAGCTTGAAGAAATGTATCCTCTGTTCATACAGAAACACAACATAATGGAGGTTTACCCCCTTATAATTTAAGTCAGTTTTCATTAGGTCTTTAAGCCCTGTTTGGATGGTAATTATTTATGTGTACGTCTATCATGTGTATGTCTACGTTTATGTGTATGTAATTTCAACATTTAGAAGGGCTAGTCTGTGATTTTATTGTTGTCCAAATCCAGAATGTCTCTTTTTTTTTTTTTTTTCTCTCTCCGCAAGACTTACTGTTTTTTCATTGCCATGCCAATAACGGTTGCGCTTCGTGGTGCATGCATTGTCAATATTGGAGACATTTACTACTGAAATGCTGAAAGTTGTTTACAAGAAGAGTGATTTATGTATTCACATATCCGTGTGTATTCATGTGAACTTTTGAAATTGGCCTTTGTGGCAGCAGGCATGTAATCGGTTTAAAAAAATAAATAAATAAATAATTTATATAAATTAGGACTAGTCAAGTCAAGTAACTTTTATTTATATAGCGCTTTTAACAATACAGGTTGGATATCTGATTGGATAATCGGTTTACTAGTTGGTTAAATAGTTAAATGTTTGCCTTATGTAAATAATAGGTTATTTCTGCTAATTTTCACCTTTTTTTAATAACATACATAATTTTGAGAGTTAAAATGTAAGAAAACCATTTAAACAATCAGTTTTCCTTTTTTAAATTGGATATTAAAATGAATACATATTAAATATTATATTATTTTCCTATAATTAAATTTGTCATCGTGTTGAACGTGTGAATGAGCACATGACACATGCGTTTCCAGGTTTTGTAGGATCACAGAACTCACTCCTCCACTATGAAAAAATGGTTATCTGAACGCTTGAGTTTTATTGCTGAGGAGCCATGCAAATATGTTTTTACAGATGTAGGTATAAAAGGGGAAAAAAAGTGACAAGCCCCTTTTTTATGGGTGAGGAATGGATGTCTAGGGATGCATGGCAGATGTAGCAGTATTGCCCATTTATTAAAGGCAACAGGAATGTACATTTGTCATACCACATTGGAATGTATTATAAAATCTTACCCCATCAAAGAAAAAATGAAACAGAATCATATAACATCCATAAACACTTGTTTGCTCTTATCTGCAGTTCAGTGTTTGGAAGTCAGTTGGACATCCACTCTGGAGGAATTGACCTTGCCTTCCCACATCATGAGAATGAGATTGCCCAGTCTGAGGCGTATCATCAGTGTGAACAATGGGGAAACTACTTCCTGCACTCCGGTAATGCCCTTAGTCTTCTGGTTTAAGTAGTAGTAATTGTAAAATTATAGGTTACATACTGTAACATAGAATCTGTGAAAATTTAGTTTTATTGTTGCTGACTTGAAAGAAAGTTTAATAAAAACTTTGTTTTCAAGGGCACCTTCATTTGAAAGGAAGCGTAGAGAAGATGTCAAAATCCTTGAAGAATTATGTAACTATAAAGGTAACAAGTTATACTGATATAAGTGTAAAATGATGTGTTATATTATGAATACAGTAGTGTATTTTAAATCTAACTCTCTTCATAATCTAGGATTTTCTGAAATCTTACACTGCAAATGAGTTTCGACTTTTCTGCCTTCTGACCAGATACAGATCAGGTATGTGTTACATGCTGAAAGGGACTCCTGAAAGTAATCCTCCTGCAGTTTTGCAGCAAAAACGGGCAGATATTTTACATTTACTGTCGGTCTTTTAAACCTTCCAGCTATTGACTATAGTGATGCAAGCATGAATGAAGCCCGATCTACCCTGTCCACAATCTCTGCCTTCTGCCACAATGTACAGGCCTACATGCAGGGCCACTTACAGTGCCAGCCTATAGAGGAGGGAATTCTCTGGGAGAGGTAAAGACAGATCACAGTCATGGTCTAATATACATTTTGAACAGCAGAATGACATGAATAAGATAGCGTGCAGAGACTGATATATGAGCTGTGTGTCATGCAAAGGATTTAAATCCAGTTTTGTGGTCTGTATGTGCCTTACACTTATTTAAATAAAAAAACAGTCAAAACTGGTTTTACAGAAAAATATGTCCCTCACTTTGACCTGTAATCCGTGTGTCAGATGGGATAAAACTTTCCACTGTTATGGATGCCACCATCTTTTATAGTTACTTCATACACTGTCAATATGGTTCAGGTGTTATTCACAGCTATAGTGATAATAGAAAAGGGGCTTGACTCAATGAACAGAACAATTATAGAATCACACCTCATAATAAATACGTTTATAATTCCCAAACATTTGACTGAATGTAGACTAGAGAGCTGATGATGAAAATGTCTCCAATTTCTTTTCGTCTCCTCTGTCTTGGTTTGGTCAAGGTTGTCTGCTACACAGTCCAGCATTCGGAAAGCACTCGCTGATGATTTTGACACCCCAAAAGCTGTGGATGCCATTATGAGCCTCATTCACCATGGCAACTGTCAGCTTCAGCCTGCTACTAAGGTAACATCATAGGGTAGGTCACTGAGGCCTCAAATTCTTTGTCATTATACAAAATTGTACATTTTAAATTGTACATCTTTAATTAGATGTTGTATATTTATATTTATTAGTCAGAGATGAAAAAAAATTGTATTTGAAGGTTGATGGGCCGAGGAGTCCTGCTGTATTTGGAGCCATGCTGTCCTATGTCAGGGAAATCATGGGTGTTTTTGGAGTTGATCTATTGGACAGAAAGGTAAAAGATCAAACATTAAAACTAATGCATGTATTTTTATGTTAAAATACTTCACCTAATCCTAGTGTAATTTAATGTTCAGTGATGTACAGAAGCAGGACTGCCTGCTTGACCGAAGAGTGGTGTATGAGGGAAATATTCTCATTTTGAAGTGGTTATTATTAGCAATTCCACTCTGTGGCACAGGAAATTCACAAAGCAGCTTTTAGGATGGATGAATAGATGGAAGGAAGGAAATAAATTAAACCATTTATATTCAATAGGCAATAGATATTGTTGATTGCAAGATACTTTGGCTTTCAATAATAACTTCTTTTTTTATTTTTAAAGATTAATTTTTTGGCATTTTTGCCAAATTTTGGACAGATCAGAGCTGACAGGAAGTGAAGTGGGAGAAAGATAGGGGGGCAGGATTGGGAAAGGTCTTCCTAATTTCTGTAATGTTCAGATATAGGAAATACATCAGGGTCGGAAATTAATGGGCACTTGGGGCAAAAATGGCACCAAGATTTAATATGTTATCATTTTAATATTTAATATACATTGAAAGTCTGTGCAACAAGAAAAATTTAAACTTAAAAAATGACATAAAGAAATCATAAAAGGAATGGAATCGAATCAAGACACCGCTTTATATAATTTATATGAACAGATTTAAATACAGGCTTTTATTTACATGTAACCATTGATCAATGCACATACATAGAGCACATCAAATATGGCAAACAGAAGCTCAACCATTGCGTGAGAACAGACCACATTGTCTGTCACAAGTCAAGCATGAGAGCTTCTTTTTATCTTTTTTTTTTTTTTTTTGTGGCATGTGATCAGTTGTGTAGCTACTACACTGTTGCCATTAGCCCAACACAGTCATGTCTACTGGGCAAACGATGCAGTGCTCTCCTTATTGCAATGCGATTTATGTAATCTCATAAATACTTTCCATCATAACTAACAGTAAAAACATGATGTAAATATGAGACTCGTTGGTATAAAGGGTATAAAAATAATTCATATTTTAAACTGGGGAGTTAGTTTTGAAACTTGCAGTACGTTTTTATTGTAGAGTAACAATTTGGAACAAAATGACCAAAAAATGTTCTTCCTTGAAGGCATTGACATCCTTTTTCTTCATAAAATTAAATCACTGCAACACTTTAAGTCCTTTGTACTCTTGTGTCCCTTAGGAAGTCCATGATTCCTCTGGAGTTTTAAATAATGTGGTAGAGGAATTGGTGCATTTTCGGATTAAGGTTCGTAAATTTGCTCTTTCTGTGGAAGATCAAGCTCCACAAGATCCCCAAACTGGCTCTGAAATTCAGAAAAGACATCCACAGCCAGACAGAGTGCCCTTGCTGAAGGCCTGTGATGCCTTAAGGAATAATCTAGCACCTCTTGGAGTCTACATTAAGGTAAGATTTCATCCTATTAGACTAAGTGCAGAAGAGCGTTTAAAGGAAAATTCATGGTTATTATTTAAGCATGGTGCACTGTAGAAATGCCTTTTGATTTTCAAAAACCCAAAGGCATAATTACAAAGTAATTAGACTTCCTGAGATTTCTCAAGTCAACAAACATTTATCTACCCTTATAATGCACATTTTCCTTGGCATATTCTTTATTGATCCCTTGAACTCTTGTAGGACCCTTCTGAGAAGCACACTACAAGACTCACTGTGGTTCACATTTCTAAATTTTGATTTTGGTTTCAGGATAGAGGCACAAACTCCACATGGGAAATAACAAGAGGAGAGACAAGGAAGAATTAACCACTTACTGAATTGGGACCAAACTTTATCTATTAGAACACAAGCTGTTTGTATCTCAGTGGTGACTCTTTGTAAAGTTTTTCCTCTCTTCAAAGAAATTACAGTTTAACTGAAAAAAAAAAAAGATTAGTTCTATAACGCAACTAAAGCGGTAACACCTCTAGTAATCGTAACCACATCTTGTGTCTGATGATGATTGTAATTGTTAATAAAACAACTCTGTTCTTAGTTTAACGACTTTTTGTATGATATTTGTCTCCATAAAGGACATTAGGACAAACTAAAGGACATTTCTCAACGATTCTGATAGAGAAATTACTCAAGTCAAGGATCGTGATTGACCTGATGATCATACTGGAATATGATATGCTAACCATAGCAATGTTACAAGTTAGAGCAAAGTTATACATGTTATTTGATGTTTGTTTGGTTGAAAACTTGTGTGCAGTGTCTGTTTCTGTTCACAACATGTTTTATGGTTTTTCTGGGAAGATTGTCCTTTGATATCTGAAGACATTATGAAGAGGCTCCCTAAAGACCTGTCGTAGCTTTTCTCTTTAAATGAGGAAGAATAAAGATAAAATATGTCAGTATCAAAAATAAAAACAAAGTCTGTCATAATATTCATTATGAATTGGTGCAAATTAAAGTCTGGTAAGTAGACTTGTAAAGTAACATTCCTAAATAAAACAGACATAAATAGGATGGGAACAATAAAGATTAATTTATAAGATCCAAGTGATTTAAAAAAAAAAAAAAAAAAATTTAATCTCCTTGCTTTGGTCTTCTGTGTGACGACATTTGCAGTTTAAATCGGGACTTTTTTGCATTGTGCCATAATTGAGCTTCCAGTTTCGTCATTGCTAGAAGTGAAATTTAAGTGGGAGCAGAGCACTGATGCTCTTTTAAAAGGACCGTTTATGTTCACGTTTAGGCACGAAAAAGTCCATTTAAACTCGCCAAAGCCAGAAGACCTGCTAAAGTGTTAATACAATACGAGCCGAAATTAACAACCACCACAGGAACTTGGACGGCGCGCGTTTGTTATGGATCGCGGAGTTTGAAGTGACTTCTATAATTTTGAGAGAATCGTTTTATCACTGAGTTTTCAACCTTAAACCCATGTCTGCTCCTGGGAGAATGAGAAAGCCTGTTATTAAAATTGTAATCCTGGGAGACATGAATGTAGGGAAAACGTCCCTGCTGCACAGATACACAGAGAGAAGCTTTAAGGACACTCTAAGCACAATCGGCGGAGCGTTCTTCTTAAAGCAGTGGGGTCCGTACGACATCTCTATCTGGGACACAGCGGGTAAGATTGATGGATGTCCGTCCAAATTTGACAGTTTGGCAGTTTTGGCCAATAAAACGGAGATAATCAGATGCAGAAACCTGCAGTTAAAGGTGCTTATGGAAAACATTAAATTAATAGTTTATTAATAGCCTAGTTATTGTTTCTAGAGAGAGTACCAATATAAATAAATAAACAACAACAACATATATAACACTTATTTTTTTCCAGAACTAGTTCGTGATATTTAGAACGTGATATTTTGACTGGGACAAGAGTTCTTCCACATGTGATTATGTTGAAATCAAGTGACAAGCCTAGTCTTGTAAGTTCCTGAATGTCCCTGATCCAATGACACGGAAAATCATTCATCTAAATAAATCTAATTGAGCATATTCTGCCAAAATTATTCATTTTATTATTCATATGTATTTATTTATGCCCCTTTTCATCTATCGCTAGTTTCTAAAAGCAGTAGCCTAAGTGAACCAAAAAGGAAAAAAAAGAGGAAAGGATTGACTCTGTCGTATTGCGTCAATGACTGCAGTTGTCTCGTGTGCTTTGCATGATTTTGCAATCTAAGTAGTTTCAGCAATAATGTGGATTTTTTTTATTTTTTTTTCACATAATTTTAGTAGTCATTGATAGGAATCATATCTTCATGCACATTTGCTGAATGCAAGCAACAGATCTAAATGTTGTATTCCATCAAACTATTTAAACGGTGTGTGTGTGTGTTTCTTTTCTTTTTTTTTTTTAAAGACATTTTAAAGATTTTAATCTTTAAAGCAAAAGGATATTTGACTGTTCTGGCCTTTATCTAAACATGTTTTTGTAGCTGTGATAGTATGGCTGAGTTGATAATAATGACTTTACATCCTGTAAGAACTGGCTGCTGTTTTTAAGACACTGGCTGCATTGTTAGCTGTTGCTGTAGCTCTTTTTTCTTCTTCTTCTTTTTTTGAGGTTGTTTTTACATAGCCTACTGCACATTGCAAACACATCTCATTTTAACTGACAAGGAAAACAAACAACAGCTTCTTATTTAACACTGAAATTAAATAAAAAAAAAAGTCATTAAATTGAAAATTTCTTTTTATTTAATTATTTAAAATGAAATTTAATTTAATTTAAAGCATAAAATATGAAAAATTGTTGGCATTTAGCTGTTTTAGTCATTTAGAAGGAGTATTCTCTTCCACCACTTAAAATTGTATAATTGTACTGTACGTATTTAACCCCTTTTATTAGACCCGAAAAAGAAAATAGAAAAAAAACCTAACAGGAATATTCTCAAAATAAATAAAATAAATAACTTTTTTTATTTTATTTTTTTTTGTTATGTGAATATATTGCAAAATGTAATTTATTCCAGTTATACAAAGCTGAATTTCAGCAGGCATTATTCTAGGTTACAGTGTAATATGCTGATTTGCTGCTTAGGAAACATTTCTTATTAGCATCAGTTGAAAACAGTTGTGTTGCTTCAAGTTTTTATGGAAACCATAATGCACTATAAAAGGTTTTGTGTTTTAAAAGGATTAAATTCATCAAAAGTGACAGCAAAGAGATTTATAAGATTTCTTTTTCAAATGCTGTATGTTTGAATTTGCTATTTATCATACAATCCTGAAAAAAAAAAAACTTTTCCACAAAAATGTGAAGCAGCACAACTGTTTGCAACATTCATAAATAATAAGAAATGTTTCTTGAGCAGCAAATTAGAATAATTTCTGGAGGACACTGAAGACTAAATCAATGGCTGCTGAAAATTCAGCTTTGCGTCACATGAACAAATGACATAAAATAGAATATAATAATATTTTGCAGTATTACTGTTTTTATTTTATTTTTGATCAAATCATTTCAGCCTTGGTGAGCAGAAGCGACTTCTATCAAAAACGGAAAGTTCAAACTTTTGAAATGTTGGCAGTTTTTAATATCTGTATTTCTGTGTTTCTTATTTCATCAGGTCGTGAACAGTTCCACGGTCTAGGCTCCATGTATTGTCGTGGCGCTGCAGCCATCATTCTCACGTATGATATCACAAACTGGCAGAGCTTCGTAGAGCTTGAAGATCGCTTCCTCTCTCTCACTGACTCAGCCAATAGTGACAGCATATTTGCCATTGTGGGCAACAAAGCAGACCTCACTGACCCTCAAGCCCATGTTATGACCCCAGAGGAAGTCAGGGCAGAAGACGGTAGTGTGCTTCCCCTTCCATCCTTTCCCTCACCTCCAGAATTTCCCTTGCACAAACAGGTGAGTCAGGATGATGCCATAGCACTGTACGACCGCATAATTCGCTATAAGGCACTGGAGGGCGCCAGCCCACCAGCGGACAAGATGTGCTTCGAGACAAGCGCTAAGACTGGATTTAATGTAGATGTTATGTTTGAGACACTCTTTGATCTGGTGTTGCCATCCATCATTCAAAAACGCTCCCAAAGTGAGTCGCCAATACTGTATTTGGAGGACTATAATGAAGAGGGGATGAAGAGCAAAAGGAATTGTTGCACATGAAAATATTTGCGGAAGAGCATCTGGAGTCTTGCATGAATATCCATTTATTTATGGACACTGTTATTTGATCTGTTTCAGAACGGTTTACTGTCACAGTAAAAATGAGTACATTGTCAGTGAACAAGTGCACATTGTTATCTCTGTTCTGACTCGTGTGTGTGTGTGTGTGCGTGTCTGTTTATATGTTTGAGATAATCTTGTTTTCACAAATAGAGCACAAAGAATTTGAACTTAAGTTACTCAGTGTTTTGGCCCACAAGTTGATCACTTGCTTCTGAACTCTATGAATAGTTGACTATATTGATTTTTTTGATTGATTGACTGTTAAAATTTTTTTTTACAAATGTGAATCAAAGATAAGAAATATACATTGTTTCATTGTTTAGAGTACCAAGCTTTTTTTTTTTTTTTTGGACATTTTTAAAAATATTTTATTTTGAATTAATTTGCTGTGATTACATTATAAAAATTAGTGTTTATATATGATCTTTAGTGACTCGTGACTTATTTAATAAAGGTTAAATGAATATCATTTATACATACAGAAGACAGTGTATACAATTACAGAAAACAAACCTCATTCGTGAACAGACTGTTTACACTGTCAGCATTTCCTTTTGGCTTATATGTGAGAATAACAAAATGATTAATGAGCAGTGTTGTGTCATATTTATATGTAATTCCATAAATGTCTTAACAGCTGCATTATATCTGCAACGATCATATTTTTACCCTAACATTTCCAAGAGAATTGTGATGTTGTTTTACTCTCTGGGTTTGTCTTCTGCTCCTGCTCAGATTCATCAGTATAACATTTGGCCTGAATTAAATTTGACACGCACGCACACACGCCACATATTAGAACATAATTCCTTGAAAAAAAAAAAAAATCTAATTTATTGTTTCAAAAGTAAATGACATTAAACATAGGATCGTAATTCAATGCAATGTGACAATATTGCAATATGGTATTAGTTTCATAGGTCTGCATGAAACAAGCTGCTGAATATAATTGGCAGTTTACAAAAGATATTTTCGTCAACTGGCTGTTTGTTGTTATATCTCTTATCTTGCTATATTTTATATCTCTTAGGTTGAAGTCCATTGTTTATTCTTATCAGAAACATGCAGAGTCGGGGAAGGGAAGGGCATGAGTCTGTGAAAGTCTATTTTTTTAGTACATTTAGTTGAGAGTTTGAACTACTGTGCAAGACTTGGTAATCCATTTTTAATCTTTTTTTCAAAAGGCATTCAAAGTAATAGAATAATGTCCAGAGTTTGAGTTTAAATGCTTGCAGTTAAAAGATGTGCTTGATTAAAGATAAGATTTACCTTTAAACTCTGTGACTATACAGACCAAATAAAGATGCGTGCTGTCTCGGACTGAATCCAAGAAAATCCATTACAAGGTCTTATGGGACATGGGATTTAAAAAAAAAAAAAAAAAAAGCCTACACACACCACCCCAAACACATCACAAGGAAAAGTTAAGCAGAAACCTTGATTAGTCAACATTACAACATGTTTTCAGAATTTGTTCAGAAAAGTTTTACAAAGAGGTTGTTTGAAGCAGTAAACCACAATTGTGTGATGCATAGTGCTTTTACATAGTGGACATCCAGGCGGCCCCACATTTCTGCAATGACAGTATTGTTGCTCAGGATACAGACAGCCTTCTGCACCTTAGCCAGATCTCCTCCAGGCACAACGGTGGGCGGCTGGTAGTTGGTGCTGACCTTAAACCTTATCAGTGTACGAACTGGATGGAGCGCTGTGCTTTGATTTCGGCTATAGCACCATAAAATAAACTGCAGGCCATGTATTTTCCACGTCAAGGGTCACACCACCATCTGGTTTAATGGCACAAAGGAGAATAGGGGACCAGTAGGAAGTGGATGCCAGGATACAGAACCAGGATACTCTGGAACTCTGTGAGGAGTATGTTTAGACCACCAGCAAAGAACATTGATGCCGTAATAGAGGGGACAATCTGGCCGATAAGCCTGTTCAGATTGGTATAGTAAGTTTTGCTTGCAAATGTCATAGAAAGCTTCATTATCCACCACGAAAGAGCAGTCAGAGTGCTCAAGAATGGTGTGATAAGGATCGAGTTACAGGGCTTCTGTTTCCAGCAAGAATGAACTCATAGCCTTTAAAAAAAGAAAACAACTCACCTCCACAGCTAGACCAATCTAGCCACCTGATGTTGATTTATATTGATCTCAAATCAGTGGGGTGTGACTTTAAATGAATTCTACCTGAGATAATGCTATGAAGATAATTTATCTTGTAGATTACAGCTATTTTATTTAGCAACAATAACACAAACAGTTTTCAGTATCAAAATAACGTCATTTAATTTGTATAAGGGAAAGTATTTTTTTTCTCTAATCCTGTGGGGTGTAATTTGTGTTTTTCCCTTTCATCTCAAGGTAAATGGTCATCATTTAAGTCTTACTGATAGTATTCTTTTTATCTTATTTGAAATAACCTTTCTACAGGTTTCTAAAGTAGGTAAAGTTGTGTTAAATTTGCATACATCCTACTACAAACTAGGAAAGTAAATGTGCTTCATATTAAGTGCTTAAATTTTGTGGGACGGTGTTTGTAAGAAACTGGAATTCTGTTTTTTCTACTTATTTGAAATACACTTTTCTTCAGGTCTCTTAACTTGAGAAATATTGGAGTTTTTGACCATTTTGTTGCATATGGATGCATGCTATTCCAAAGTGCCAAGGTACAACGACATCATATTAGGTGTACTGATAGTAACAGTGTAGAAGGTCACTTGTAAGAAATGGCCATTACTTTTTTTTTCTGCTCATTTAAAACAAACTTTCTATACAGGTCTAGGCAAGGCAAGTTTATTTATATAGCATATTTCATACACAGTAGTAATTCAAAGTGCTTTACATAAAAGGAAGTGAAATAGTCATTAAAAATAATAATAACAAGGAATTAAAAATAATAATAATCACAACAATAAAAACAAAGTGGATTTAAAAATTGATTTAAAAAGAATTTAAAACATTTAAGAATAGAAAATGATTATTTTTCGGACGTAGCACAGTGCTCATTGGGGACACTTAATTTCTAGCGATTATCGCGCGATTTGATTGCACAGATACTATTTAAACTAAACTGAGCTAGACAATGACATCTCTGAATTCAATAATGAAATGCCTTTAACTGAAAATTGAAAATTGAGTGTTTAATCTTATCATTATACATTACTGACACTCTGTCCTCTAATTTGATACTGTTAAGTGCTTTGACACAATCTGTATTGTTAAAAGCGCTATATAAATAAAGGTGACTTGACTTGACTTGACTCATTCAACAAATGCACAGCTAAACAGATGAGTTTTGAGTCTGGATTTAAATGTGGCTAATGTTTTAGCACATCTGATCTCTCTTGGAAGCTGGTTCCATAATAGCTAAAAGCGGACTCCCCTTGTTTTATGTGAACCCTTGGTATTTCTAACTGACTCGATGCTAATGATCTGAGTGGTCTGTTAGGTTTATATTCAGTGAGCATATCTCCAATGTATTTAGGTCCTAGGCCATTGAGAGATTTATAAATGAGTAAAAGTACTTTAAAATCAATCCTAAATGTAACTGGAAGCCAGTGTAAGGACCTGAGGACTGGTGTGATATGCTCAGATTTTCTGGTTCTAGTCAGAATCCTGGCAGCAGCGTTCTTTGGAAGGCCGGTGAGGAGACCATTACAATAATCCACCCTGCTGGTGATAAAGGCATGAACAAGTTTCTCCAAGTCTTGACTGGAAACAGGGGCGGATCTAGAAAATAATATTTAGGGTGGCAAAGGGGTGGCATGGGGTCTATGAGGGGTGGCAACACCAAAGCATGCAAAGATTTTGGGGATTTATTGTCTGACGTGCACAGTTATGTTCACAAATATCTAAGAGATCTGCTTCTAAACAGTTAAGCACACTTTAGAAAAAAGATGTGGGAAGTGTGGAAAAACAGACAGTCACTTCTTTTTGAAATTGCGGTCGAATCTGAGTGACCTCTGCAAAACTAGATATGCCAATCTCCTTTCTGATATTATTGATCTTCTCAGAAAAGAAGGAAGCAAACTCATTGCATTTGCTGTCGGAGAGCATTTCACTGGGAATCTGACTTGGGGGGTTTGTCAGTTTCTCTACAGTAGCAAAAGGAGTGCGAGAGTTGTTTAAGTTACTATTTATAAGGTTTGAGAAGAAGGTCTGTCTAGCTGTAGCTAGTTCCACATTGAAAGCATGAAGGCTGTCTTTATAGATGCTATAGTGAATTTCAAGTTTTGTCTTCCACCACATCCGCTCAGCTTTTCTGCATTGTCTTTTCATACTCTGAACTGCTGTTGATTTTCTCCACGGTGATTTTTGTCTGCCATTCTTCTTGCAGACCCTTGCCGGAGCAATATCATCAATAACATTCTTAACTTTTGAGTTAAATGAATCCAGGAGAAGATCAGCAGAGTCTGCAGAAATGCTTGGTGTTAAAGATATAGCCTTCATAAATAGCGCACTAGTGTTCTCGTTAATGCATCTCTTTCTGACAGAGACAGATCTAGATTCAGTGGTTACAGAGATCAATATATCAAAGAAAATACAGAAGTGATCAGATAGTGCTACATCCTTAATAACAATAGATGAAATATTTAGACCTTTACTGATGAGTAAATCTAGAGTGTGTCCACGATTGTGTGTGGGTCCATGCACATGCTGGATCAGGTCAAAAGTGTTTAAAATAGTTATAATTTCTTTTGCAGTTTTGATTTCTGCATTATCTATGTGAATATTAAAATCCCCTGCAATAGTAAAACAGTCAAACTCTGAGGAAATCATTGATAACAGTTCTGTGAACTCTTCAACAAAGGCTGGAGAGTATTTTGGAGGCCTGTAAATAATGATAAACAGAATGCGTGGAGCACCTTTCAGCACAATACCTAGGTATTCAAAAGACAAATACTGACCAAATGTCACTTGCTTGCATTGATAAACATCTTTAAATAGAGCAGCTACACCTCCACCTCTCCTAACAGTCCTGCAGACACTTGTAAAGTTAAAGTTAGGAGGGGCTGTTTCATTTAGGACCGTTGCACTGCAGCTGTCTTCAAGCCATGTTTCATTTAGAAACATAAAATCCAGGTTGTTTGTGGTTATTAAATCATTGATCAGAAATGATTTATTTTTAATGAACGAATGTTTAAAAATGCTAACTTGATGGAATTACATTTTGTCTCTACAGCAATCTTAGATTGACGCATTATAGGCCGCAGATTAGATGGGTCAACCGTATGGCTTGAGAAGGCCTTGGACTTTCTATCACGTGATAAAACAGAAATATAGAAGGCTACAGGCACACTGGGTTCCCGCTTGTTCTGTGAACATTTGTGAATGTTGCTGCTAATATAGCGGGGACCCGACACATATCACTGAGGTCTAGAAAAAATGAGAAATATTGCAATGTTTTAGAGCATTTTTGCTGAACAACAGAACCACTTGCCTCAACACTACATACAAAAGCTTTTGGCACTGGAAACAAACAGTGGCGCCTCCATATTGGAGCTGATTACAGACATTGAGAAATCCCTTACTGGCCTTTTGTCCAGGGTGTTTCCCTGCCTATGCACCGAGACACTGGAATAGGCTCAAGCATCCCTATGACCCTACATACAACAAGCAGTTCGGAGAATGGATGGATGTAGAAATGATCTGGTAGAAGTCTAATAGAGAAATTGCTAAAATCTGAGACATCAAAACTGAAATAGCATGACAAGTTATTTAACAAAAAACTGATGTAAAAAAATGATCACAAAAAACAAAATCACAAAACGTTCTTTTCACAGGCAGTACTTTACAAACACAAGTTTTTTCATTTGAATCACTATGAGCAACAGTGCCATATGACAAAGGAGCAACACAGTGCATAATTAATTAATTGCCATGAATTTTTTATAAATCTATACGGAATGTGCTTTGATTTCCTCGATGCAACACCATCCAATAGGCCAATAGTAAAGCATCATAAATGTCACTTCTGAAGAAGAAAGTAACACAAACACATCTCTGTGTTATGATCATTATGGAACTGTCTTTATTAAATGTGATGTTTCTTTAGTGGCTCTATTCACTGTCAGCCGATTTAGAGAAGGTCAGATCTAAAACCTGTAAGTAAAACACAGACCATAGAACAACAAACTGTTAGCTCTATTTGCAAGAAATAACATAAGCCTGTTATGCATGGTGCCAACAATGCCCTTTTTAAAAGAAAAAAAGGTATTTGAACTTTAACTCTTACCCATAATCAATACCTATAATGACTGTCCTGTTCATGTGTGAAAGAGGTGTTACATATTTACCTTTATCTTCTCTAAAAAGGGCAGATGCAATTCTCTCAAAATACATACTTTTAAGGGAAAACAATTGGGAATGACAACACCCTTGTTTTAAAATAATAATAAAAATAACATTAAAATACACGTTTTTGCACCAGAGGAACAGAAGTATAGTTCACCCAAAAACTCTATGTATGTTGTCAACAAAAGCCTAAATCTGTTCCTTATATAAAGTGCTCATGTATCTTAAGAGGACTTAGATTAATCAGCATAATTAATATGGATTATGCTGGATGGGCTTTTTCAAGCATCAAAGTTTTGGCGGAATGGTTTTTCATTGTTGGGACAGAAATCTCTCAGAGTTAAAATGTCATTATCAAGTGGGTTTGGAACAACATGGTGGGGTGTAATTATTGACAAAAATGTTCATGTTTGGGTGAACTATCCCTTTAAAACTCCTAACATGATCTTCATTAAAATACTGATTAGTACCAATTAATACCAACCAATTATAATACAAACATTTTAATCATCACTACTCACAGAAGTCTCTTCAGTTCATAATCCGGATCATCCTTCAGAGCAGAAAGCAGCTTCATGTCTGACTTTCCAAGAAAATTTCCAGTCAGATCCAGTTTTTGTAGGTGTGAGGGGTTTGATCTCAGAGCTGAAGCCAGAACAGCACAACCTTTATCTTTAACACTACAATCCATCAGCCTGTAGAGAACATTGACAATCTTCACTAATATACAGCTTAGATAAGAAGAAACTTCACAATCAAAAGATTAACAGGCCCAGTCTAAGGTGCAGACCTGTTTCTATGAGTGCTTGAGGGTGTTAATATCATAAAAAAGTAAGATACTTTAATTTTCCTTATCATGCATGTGTGATATGAAAGCAGTTGTCAGATCTTCCAGTCATCCAATCATGTTCATGCTTTGGCCAAGTATCAATAGTAAAATTATGACAGATACTTTGGAAAGAATCTAATAAAGATCAAGACAACATCCACTTCAGTTATTTGACAGGACACTTTTTTTAAATATAGTTTAGTTTTTGTTTTAATTTTGTTCATTATTCACCATAAGAGGGAAATTTAGGAAGATGCTCACACATTTATGCAAACTTACCACAGTGTTTCTAGTTTACAGTGAGGATCCTTCAGTCCAGCAGACAGCAGATCCACTCCTTTGTCTTGTAGTTTATTTCCAGACAAATTGAGATGTCTCAGGTGTGAGAGGTTTGATTTCAAAGTTGAAGCCAGAGCAGCACAACCTTTATATGTGATACCACAATTAATCAACCTGTAGAGAACAATGACACACCTCAGTCTCTCTATGCAGGATATAAGTTCAGATAAGCAGGAACTTCAAATCAAAATCCCAGAAAATTTTAACAGGTCCAATCTACGATGCAGACCCAACATTAATTTCAAAATAAATGAAGAGTGATTCATGTTATAAAGAATAGGGTAGAGTGGGGGAAAGCGCCCCCTACTGTTTTTCCCAAAATAACCACAAGATAAAGTTAAGATACATTTTTATTGTAACTATGGACTATGTTGACGAGAGTGATGTAGATGTTTTCATGATGAAGCTTACACTGGTGATGTACTGGAGAGAAAACGGATTTCACAGTAAATGATCTCATTTTCAGCAGTAAGAAAAAAGTGTTTTAAAGTTTTGTAGAACATCACAGTTATATATGACATGAGAACAGTAGGGCCTGTAGATAGGGAGTATGTGTTATTTAATAAAAATATAATTATATTTCCAGAATGACAATTTTTTCCCCAAACATAGTCTGTGGGTAAAACACCCCCAGCCAGGTGGGGTAAAATGCCCCCTGGGGGCAATGGGCAATTACTGTAGTTATTCTGTTCTGAACATCAAATCCTTTGTTTTTCCATCAGATGTATTTTAACTAGTTGGTTGAATAAAAATATTTGGATTTTATATTTAAAAATTACCTCAAGTTAACATCAGGTAGCTAGTTAGCTAGCCAGTTAGCATCAGCTAACAAAATGTTTCAAACAGGCTATACTAATTTTGTAATTCATAATTATTGATTATATTCTTTTAAATTTTAAGCAAAAACTGTCTGTAATCTGATTTTGCTGTAAATTTTTAAAGCAAATTGCTTTGTCAGACTGGGGGGCATTTTGCCCCATAGGTGGGGTAAAACGCCCCCTTGGTACAAATTTAATTTTTGTAAAAAATCTAATCAAACATGACAGTCACAAAGTAAAACACGTTTAAAAACAGATTCATGACCAATCTCTGTAAAGATCCATTGATTAGTAACAACCCACAATCGGTACATCAAAAAAACAACAAAAAAAACAACACCATATATATATATATATATATATATATATGCACATAAACATATCCTGTACAATCATACTGACGTGCAAATCAGGCCCAGATTACATTATAACATCACATTAAATAGAGCTTCATCATTCATGCCATTAGGTGATAATGTCTGAAGGGTAAAAACAGCTCACGTTGCTGTAAAAACAATTCAATATCGCCACCTCTAGGTGGCACATAACCCTTTCAATACCACAAAAACTTAACGTAGAAATTCCATTATCACCTAATGGCGTGCGGAGGTTAATTGTTAATTGTAAAAAATCTAATAACATGAAAACTCTGGACATACTTTGTTTATAATTTATGTCATTGTTCTCTTCTGAACACATTTAACTTTTTCACAGAAAAAAAATTACACAGTCCTTAAGGGGGTAATTTTTTTATATTTATATTATAGTATGAAGAATATTTTAGAATTTTAAGTACTTATTTTAAGTAGCAGGTGCACTGAGGTCGAATGTGAGGAGGCATGAAACCTCATAACGCTTACTCTGCGAGTGCTTGATGTATATCGTCGTAGAATAAGTCTGTGCCCTCCCGATCTTACACGCTTTCTACTAAGCTTAAACAATGCTGATTACCTTGATTATGTTCTGGGGTACTCTCCAAAATGGTGGAAGACGGTAACTCGGGGAGAAGAATTGTTGAATAAATTATGTTATTAATGTTTTCTTTGCACACACAAAAAATATTTTCGTAGCTTCGTAAAATTACGGTTCAACCACTGATGTCACATGGACTGTTTTCCGATGTCCTTGCTATACGTTGTTATACGGAACATTGCAGTTGCATTGCTGTCTACGGAGGGTCAGAGAGCTCTCAAAAATATCTTAATTTGTATTCCGAAGATGAACGAAGGTCTTATGGGTTTGGAACGACATGAGGGTGAGTAATTAATGACAGAATTTTCATTTTTGGGTGAACTATCCCTTTAAGCTCTGGACCCCACAGACTGAGGTCATCAAGCAGGACTGTTTTGCTCTGACAGGCATGTGTTTAAAGCTGCAGCCACTCTGGAGGACTCTTCTGTCAGCATACAGGATTATGCTGAGAATGTGACTGGGTACATTAGCACTTGTGTTGATAACATCATACCCACCGTACAAGTCAGGAAGTTCCCCAAGAAGCCCTAGATAAACAGTCAGGTACGTCACATGCTGCATGCTCAATTTTTTGCATTTACATCAGGCAACAAGACAGAGTACAAAGCTGCAAAGTACGGACTGAGAAAAGCCATTACAGCGGCCAAGAGACAGTATAGAGAGAAGCTGGATAGTTTCTCTATTGGTGATGGATGTGGCAAGGCCTGCAGCACATCACAGACTACAGGACCACCACGAGCACTATTATCTGCCCATCAGACAGCCTGCCCGATGACCTCAACACCTTCTATGACCGCTTCGAGACCTCCAGCATCAACGCAGAGAGGAGGCACACACACACTTAGACCACCCAACGCCCTCCCCCTCCCCCTACTGTCTCATCAGTTGTGGTACACAAAGCACTGAGGAAGATCAACCCCGCAAGGCAGCAGCTACAGAGCTGGCTGATGCACTCACTTCCATCTTTAACCTCTCCCTCAGTCAGAGCACTGTACCCACCTGCTTCAAGACCACAACCACCATCCCCCTTCCCAAGAAGAGACCCCCGACCTGCCTGAATGACTACAGACCAGTAGCATTCACTCCAATCATCATTTACATTTACATTTAGTCATTTAGCCATTTAGCAGACGCTTTTATCCAAAGCGACTTACAAATGAGGACAATGGAAGCAATCGAAATCAACAAAAGAGCAATGATATGCAAGTGCTATAACAAGTCTCAGTTAGCCTAACGCAGTACAGCAAGTTTTTTTTTTAAATTATATAATAAATAAAAAGAAAACAGATAGAATAGAAAAAATTGAGCAAGCTAGTGTTAGAGGCCTTTTTTTGCTTTTGTTAATTGTAAAATAAATAAAAAAACAAAAAAAAAACAAATAGATAGAATACAAAAAGATTAGAGAAGCTAGTGTTAGTTTTTTTTTTTTTTTTAAAGAAAACAAGCAGTTAGTAAATGAATAGAGTGCAAGTCTTCTTAAAGAATAGACTTAGAACAGAGAATGCTAGAGTTAGAGGGTCAAATAAAGATGGAAGAGATGTGTTTTTAGCTGATTCTTGAAGATGCTCAGATTGAGTTGGGCAGGTCATTTCACCATCATTCCATCATGAAGTGTTTTGAGAGAGTGGAGCTGGCCCACATTCAGAGCAGCATACCGGACACATTGGACCCCCTGTAGTACGCATACCAGCCCAACAGGTCCACCTCAGACGCCGTTGCCACTGCCCTCCATATTTCCTTCTCTCATCTGGAAGATAAGTACACCTACATCAGGATGCTCTTTATTGACTACATTTCCGCCTTCAACACGGTCATCCCTCATAAACTCACCCACAAAATGTTTGCACTTGGACTACACTCCACACTGTGCGACTGGCTTCTAGACTTCCTGACTGGCAGACTGGAAATAGGACCTCGGCCACCATCACAACAAACATTGGCACCCCACAGGGGTGTGTTCTTAGTCCCATCCTCTACACACTGTTCACACATAACTGTGTCGCCTCACACAAGGAAAACATCATCCTGAAGTTTTCTGACGACTCTGCAGTGATAGGACGGATCACTGGCGGAGATGAAGCGGCCTACAGGAGGGAGGTGGCCATGGTCTGAGGACAACAACCTCACCCTCAACACTGACAAGACAAAGGAGATGATAGTGGACATGAGGAAGAAGAGGAGAAGTCACTGTTTATCCGAGAGCTTTTTGAGAGGGTGAGCAGCTTTAAATATCTGGGGGTTCATATCAGTGAGGATCTCACCTGAGCACTCAACACCACCCACCTGGTTAAGAAGGCACAACAGTGGCTGTACTTCCTGAGGAGGCTGAGGAATGAATGACTGAATGGATGAATGAATGAATGAATGAATGAGGCACTTATACAGGTGCTGGTTATATAATTAGAATATCATCAAAAAGTTGATTTATTTCACTAATTCCATTCAAAAAGTGAAACTTGTATATTATATTCATTCATTACACACAGACTGATATATTTCAAATGTTTATTTCTTTTAATTTTGATGATTAGAGCTTACAGCTCATGAAAGTCAAAAATCAGTATCTCAAAATATTACTTAAGACCAATACAAAGAAAGGATTTTTAGAAATCTTGGCCAACTGAAAAGTATGAAAATGGAAAGTATGAGCATGTACAGCACTCAATACTTATCGAGTCGATCAGTCTGTGGCACTGCTCAGGTGTTATGAGAGCCCAGGTTGCTCTGATAGTGGCCTTCAGCTCTTCTGCATTGTTGGGTCTGGTGTCTCTCATCTTCCTCTTGACAATACCCCGGGCCGCGGTCCGGGTCCGGACCCAGAAGCCGTCCCATCTGGACCCGGACGTACATATCTAGCTTCTATTTCAACTGGCGCAGCTTTTGTAGTCTTTACGGTAGCGGACTCCGGTCCGAGTCCGTGAAGGCTTGTGACATAATGAAATGAATACCAAACGCTAATTTCTAGTACATCAAATTTATATCTAGCAGATCAAGGTCAGCTCTAGAGCCGTTTGGGTGCGCTCGTGTGTGCAGTGATGAGAGCAGGGAGCTGCCTGCTGCGCGCAGACAGATGAAACTTTCAGTGGGTGAAAAGCAATGGCATTTTCAAAAATTAGGAAAGTTGACGGGTCCTTAAAAATCTTAAATGTTACAAGAAAGTCTTAATTATGATTTCAGGAGGTGTTAAATGTGGGGACTGAAAGACAAGGATTGCGCTATTCTTTGAATAAATATGAGCGCTGCACGTTTCAAAGTCATCTGCTTCGCTGCTTTGTGGAGTCTGTCTCTTGGGCTTTGTGTACTGCCATTCCCAAAGCGCCACCTGCTGGAAGAGAATGATTTTCCATTTTCAATCAGCCCGGACAGTCTGCTGTTGTCAAAGGCCAATGTGAAAATCAATCTATGTTTTTAAGCAAACACGCAGAGTTGTAAATGTGAACTGGTGGATCAACAAGAAGATGTGTTATAAAATGTAAACAATTAAGGCAGTAAAATATATTTATATGTTATTTAATTAATATAATACTTGATTGTTTTTGTGAAAACCTGCATCTGAACAGTAAATCGTGCTTTTTAAAGTCATTTAATTTTTTTATTTATTTTTATTTTTTTGTGCAGGTCTTAAAAAAAAAAGGTCTTTAAAAGTCTTGAATTTAAGCTTAAATATCCTGCAGATACCCTGGCCTGGCAAAAACCATCAATTGTTTTTTATATATAATTGTTCGGACCTCGGCTGGTGGGGAGGGTTCATTACTGGACCTTGAGCCGTTTTAGTTGAAGACCCCTGCTCTATGGGGTTCAGGTCAGGCGAGTTTGCTGGCCAATCAAGCACAGTAACACTATGGTCATTGAACCAGCTGTTGGTACCTTTGGCAGTGTGGGCAGGTGCCAAGTCCTGCTGGAAAATGAAATCAGCATCTCCATAAAGCTTGTCAACAGAAGGAAGCATGAAGTGCTCTAAAATTCCCTGGTAGATGGCTGCGTTGACTGTGGACATCAGAAAACACAGTGGACCAACACCAGCAGATGACATGGCAGCCCAAATCATCACTGACTGTGGAAACTTCACACTGGACTTCAACCAACATGGATTCTGTGCCTCTCCACTCTTCCTTCAGACTCTGGGACCTTGATTTCCAAATGAAATGTAAAATTTACTTTCATCTGAAAAGAGGACTTTGGACCACTGAGCAACAGTCCAGTTCTTTTTCTCCACAGCCCAGTTAAGATGCATCTGACGTTGTCTCTGGTTCAGAAGTGGCTTGGTAGCCCTTTTCCTGAAGACGTCTGAGCGTGGTGACTCTTGATGCACTGACTCCAGCTTCAGTTCTCTCCTTGTGAAGCTCTCCCAAGTGTTTGAATCGGCTTTGCTTGACTGTATTCTCAAGCTTGCGGTCATCCCTGTTGCTTGTGCACCTTTTCCTACCCAAATTCTTCCTTCCAGTCAACTTTGCATTTAATATGCTTTGATACAGCACTCTGTAAACAGCCACCCCTTTCAGTAATGACCTTCTGTGACTTACCCTCTTTGTGGAGAGTGTCAATGTTCGTCTTCTGGATCATTGCCAAGTCAGCAGGCTTCCCCATTATTGTGGTTTCAAAGAACAAGAGATACCCAGAATTTATACTGTAGGGATGGTCATTTATTCAAACTCAAATGTAAATATTCTAATATTTTGAGATACTGATTTTTGACTTTCATGAGCTGTAAGCTCTAATCATCAAAATTAAAAGAAATAAACATTTGAAATATATCAGTCTGTGTGTAATGAATGAATATAATATACAAGTTTCACTTTTTGAATGGAATTAGTGAAATAAATCAACTTTTTGATGATATTCTAATTATATGACCAGCACCTGTATATCGCTTTATTGTGTATTGCTGTACACCCAAAGCGCTTAACAATCATGAGGGGGTCTCTCCTCAACCACCACCACTGTGCAGTATCCACTTGGATGATGCGACGGCAGCCACAGTACAACAGCGCCAGTGCGCTCACCGCACACCAGCTACAGGTGGAGAGGAGAGAGAGTGATGGAGCCAATTCAATGAATGTGGATTATTAGGAGGCCATGACTGACAAAGGCCAGTGGAGGGAATTTGGCCAGGACACCAGGGTTACACCCCTACTCTTTTACGAGAAGTGCCATGGGATTTTTAATGACCACAGAGAGTCAGGACCTCGGTTTAACGTCTCATCCAAAGGATGGTGCTTGTTTGACAGTAGAGTGTCCCCATCACTATACTGGGGCGTTAGAACCCACACTGACCACAGGGTGAGCACCCCCTGCTGGCCTCACTAACACCTCTTCCAACAGCAACCTAGTTTTCCCAGGAGGTCTCCCATCCAGGTACTGACCAGGCTCAACCCTGTTTAGCTTCAGTGGGCAACCAGTCTTGGACTGAGGAAGTTTAGCATATCACCTAAGATCCTCAACAACTTCTACAGCTGTGTTGTTGAAAGCGTCTTGACCAACTGCATCACCATGTTGTACGGCAGCACTACTATGAGGGACCGCAAACATCTGCAGAGAGTGGTGAAGACTGCTGAGAAGATCATCAGGACTCCACTGCCCTCTATGCAGACCATTTACCACAGCAGAGTCCACAGGAGTGCTGCCTCCATCCTTAAGGACCCAACCCACCCACAACACAGACTGTTCACACTCCTACCCTCAGGACAAAGGTACAGGAGTGTGAAATGCAGGACTTCCAGATTAAGGGACTCGTTCTTTCCCTCAGCCTTTAGACCTCTGTCTAAACAGGTAGTCAGAGGACATAGACTAGTCTCATCCATCTCATAGATTAGTTGGACTAAATTGTTCTTTCTCATTTGCACATTTGTTAATGTTACTGCTGCTATTATTATCAAGTAGCTACATCTCAGTTTGCACATTTTAATGCTACTGCTGCTGCTATTGTCTTGGCATTCACTGTGGACAGCAAATAAATAATTTGATTGTACAGGGAAACTTGTTTTCCTCACTGTGCACATGACAATAAACGCTTTGAATCTCTTGAATCTTAAATCTCTTGAATATTTAAATGGTGGTTTGAATCAGAACCTGTGATGATTGACATTGATAAACATGGCAATGGACAGGATAAATATAACCTGATACGGTACCGTGTCTTGCGAAAGTATTCATACCCCTTAATTTTTTTCACGTTTTGTTATGTTGCTGCCTTATGTTAAACTGTTTTAATTTCCTTTCTTTTCCACATCAACCTACACTCCATACACCATAATGATAAAGCAAAAAACAGGTTTTTAACATCTTTGCAAATTTATTAAAAATGAAAAACTTAAATGATTCCTTTGCATAAGTATTCATACCCTTATCTGGGACAGTTGAAATTTAGCTCAGGAGTATTCATATTGCTTGTAGATGTTACTACACTTCGAGTGAGGTTAACCTGTGGCAAATTCAATTGAATGGGTATGAATTGGAAAGGCACACACATCTTAAAGGGGTCATTGGATGCAAAATTCACTTTTGCATGTTGTTTGAACATAAATGTGTGTTGGCAGTGTGTGTACACATCCACCCTATAATGTTAAAAATTCACCCAGTGGTTTTTTTTAAATTCCCCAAAATAATAACCCCTTTCTCAAATCAAGTCGTTCTCAGCTTCTTGGCTGTGTGACGTCACACAAACCCAGGCCGCTCCCACGATTGTTGATTGAAACTGGTGTTTTACCTTAGACCCACCCTTAGTGAGCTGTATACAGTCCGGCATTGTTTCGGCGCCGGAGCAGGTGTAGACAAGAATGTCTCCAAAGCGACTGAGGTGTTCTGTTGTTGGATAAAATAATGATCATAGCAGTTGTCATTTACTCCCGATATCTGAGCCTCTGGATTGGATTATGTTTGTTTTTTAAGTGAATGCTCCCCCGATCTACTTAAATGTGTCTATGTTTCGCGCAAATCATTCATGATCCAGTCTCACCTACAGAAGAAATGAGTATAAGGGGTTCCCCTTCAGGAACTCGAGCTGTGTTGAACGCTTTGGGAATGCCTTCAGCGAGACCATACTCTGAAACGTGTGTAATCAAACCAATGGATGGGCGTGACGTCACGGACGGGATGACGTGTGACCAGGAAGCTATAAAAGCACGTGAGGTGGATACACCGGCAGCTTCTGTCATTCAGCGAAGCGCTCTGTGTGTGTGTATGTCTTATTTACCGTTGTCTGTCATTGTGAGAAACGATAAAACCATGCCAAAGGCTAAGTCTAAGACTGATAAGGGGTGTGCTAAACAGCAGTTTAGGCTGTGTGTTCCTCCCTGCCCTCGTTACATCACGGGTGGGGAGACACACAGCCTTTGTGTTGTTGCTTGGGAGCGAAGCACGCTGAGTCTCAAGGGAGCTGACTGTCCAAATTGCGAGTGCCTCTTGCTGTGGACACTTTACTCCCAGATGGCTCTCTTTGAGGAGGGAGCCCTCACCAGCGCTCCCCGCGGCTCTGGGGCGTGGTGATTGCGGTCGTGAGGTTCGCAGGTGGATCTCGTGGAGATCTTCCTCTGCCACGGGATCCAGTGCCTCCGAGGGTTTAGAAGCACGCTCCGATGGACTATCGTTCAAAGCACGCTCCGATCAAACTATCGTCTTCTGAGGAGGGCGATGGTGAGGGCGCCGATGAACCACCCCAGTCTGCACAGTACAAGGAGGTGATAACTCACACTGTGGCCAAGTTAAATCTAGAATGGCCTGCCAAGAAGCAGGCTGAACCCTCAAAAAGCAAATTAGATGAGCATTTTTTTGAGGTCTAAGCTGCTACCTCCTAGCTGGGGTTTGCCGTTTTTCCCCGATCTCCATACTGAGGTTTTGAGATTGTGGGCAAGACCATATTCGGCCCGCCACTTTAGTCCCTCTCTCATTGATTACAGCAACACCTCGGGACTAAATGAGCGCGGTTATAGAGCGATGCCCCGGGTTGAGCAGACACTCACGGGCTATCTGTCTCCCGGTGTGGCATCGTCTCTAAAAGCCCTGGCACTGCCTGTACATGGCAGCAGGTCAGGCTGGTGCTTGCTTGCATACGATGGCAGTTTTGCAGGCATACCAAGCAGACCTGCTGAAAGAGCTAGATGAGGGCGGGGAAGTTAAATCTGAGGTATTCAAGAGCTAAGAAGAACTGCTGATTTGTCTCTCCGCGCCACAAAGGAGACTGCCAAAGCAATCGGGCGGTCTATGGCAGCCCTAGTGGCCGTGGAGAGGCATCTTTGGTTGACCCCGTCAGATATAAAGAAAGACAGGGTCTTTCTCCTTGATGCCCTGCTTGCGCCTTCTTGCCTGTTTGACGATGCCGTCAACTCTGTCGTCGACAGGTTTCAGGAGGCTCGTAAACAAGCGGCGGTGTTTCAGCGGTTCTTGCCTCGCAGCTCTCTAGTTCACAGGGCTGATAGACAGGAGCAGCCCCAACCGTGTACCCATTCCTCACTTGACCCAGTTAATGGCCCGGTCGGTTCAGTGCTGGAGTTCTTGCAGGCTAGATTCTCTGCAGGGTTGACCCACTCCACTCTGAAGGTGTACGTGGCAGCAATAATTGCTTACCACGGCACTCTCGGTGGTCAGTCTGTGGGAAGACACCTCCTGGTTACACGTTTCCTCCGCGGTGCGCTGAGGCTGAAGCCTCCCGTATGATTTCCCCCCGTGTGACCTGGCCGTGGTCCTGGAGGCTCTCTATAAACCTCTGTTTGAACCTTTAGAGGAGGTTTCAGATCGAGTTGTGACACTTAAAACTGTCTTCCTGTTAGCTTTCACATCGCTGAAGAGAGTCGGAGATTTGCAGGCCTTGTCAGTTCAGACCCTCAGTAGGTGGATTGCTGATGCCATTACTATGTCATATGAGTCCACTGGCCTTCCCTCACCCTTTAGGGTCAAGGCTCACTCCACCCGAAGTGTGGCAGCCTCCAAGGCCTTCCTGTCAGGTGTGGCTATGCAGGATATATGTAACGCTGCGGGCTGGTCTACACCGCTCACCTTTGTCAGGTTTTACGACCTCGACATTCGTACCACTCCTGGTTCTTCCGTCCTTTTGCCGTAGCTGTGCTGTTTATACACACTACGCAGGGACTTGAAAGTCTGGCGGCGTGGGCATCTCATTCCCAAAGTGTTCGACGCAGCTTGAGTTCCTGAAGGGGAACGTCTCAAGGTTACATATGTAACCCTAGTTCCCAGAGGGAACGAGACGCTGCGTCTCCTGCCATACTTCCGGCATCCCTGCGAGCGCTTCCTTCATTCTCTAGAAGCTGCCAGTGTATTGACCTCACGTGCTTTTATAGCTTCCTGGTCACACGTCACCCAGTCCGTTGGTTTGATTACACACGTTTCAGAGCATGGTCTCGCTGAATGCGACACCTATCACAGCACTCATATATAAGGTCCTTCAGTATTATCACCAGCTTTCGCGTTGCTCAATAGCTAATTACCCACCTCCATCCCCGACGACTCCTCTTGTCAGTCAGGATTCAGCCTTCTGATTGTCCTTGAATCAGACCAATCTAAAATGTTACATTAAATTATTGAACCTTAATGATATTTGCAATAAATTTATGTTAGTTCTGTTCTGTTTACACTGGAGGGTTATTGCTGCTCTCCCGGCTCTTATCCATGCTAGACTGGAATTGGGAGTTCTTGCCCAGAACAGAACCATAATTGTCAGTCACCTTTGACGATAGTGGTCCTGACAGAAGTATAGACTTTTCATTAAGACCCTAAAGAATCATATCAACTTGTGGAAAATGGGCATCTGATGACCCCTTTAATAAAAGGTCTAACAGCTGATAATGCATATCAGAGCAAAAACCAAGCCCTGAGGTCAAAATAACTGCCTGTAGAGCTCAGAAACAGGTTTGCGTCAAGCCACACATCTGGGGAAGAGTTCAGAAAACAATTCTGCTTCATTGAAGTGTCACAGAAGCATGTAGTCTCTGTTACACTTAATAAAACAAGTTTGAAACAACCAGGACTCTTCCTAGAGCTGGCCTCCTGGCCAAACTGAGCAATTGATGGAGAAGGGCTTTGGTTAGTGTGGTGAGCAAGAATTTGATTGTCACTCTAGTTGAGCTCCATGATCATATATGGAGATGGGAGAAATCTACAGAAGGACAAACATCACTGCAACACTCCACCAGGCTTTATGGTGGTTCAGCAAGACTCAATCCTCTCTTCAGTGAAGACACATGAAAACACACTTGGAATTTGCAAAAAAGCACCTAAAGGACCGTCAGACCTTGAGAAACAATATTCTCTGGTCTGATGAACCTCAATTCCAAACATCATGTTTGAAGGAAACCAAACACTGCTCATCCCCTGCAGAGAAAAGTGTGCTGGTAGCAGCCTCTGGCTGTTTATCAGTGGCAGGGACTGAGAGACTCATCAGAGTAGAAGAAAAGCTCAATGCACCAAAATATTGAGATAGCCTTAATGAAAACCCAGTCCAGAGCATTCAGAACCTTAGACTGGGCAGAAGAGGTGAGGAGAAGAATGGCAGATAATTGCCAAATGCTGATGAGCAAAGCTTGTCGCATCAAACAAAAAAGACTTGAGACATCATGTGGTGTCAGGTGTTGTGATGAGCTATAGCCAATGAAAGAGCAAGGCATGGGTTGAGGTGACCGGAAGAAAAACAACAGCAGCAACATGGCTTAAAGGAAAGTTTGGACATAATAAATGGAGCAAAATTTTTCATCGTGCTAACAGCTTGCAGCGCTAATTTCTTTCTGACGTCCATTTTCAAATAACCCTGATAGCACACGTACATCTTGGAGACGTCTATTTGACGTCTGCATTTACATCTGCAATACGTCTATAGGACGTCTCCTTTTAGATGTCAAATGGACGTCTATTAGATGTCTTTAAGATGTTTATGATTTAGAATGTATGTAAAACTGACATCTTACTGTCAGACGTTTGTAGACAGCAGATGCTTTACAGATCATGAGATCTTTAACAGACTTGCAGATGTACGTGTGCTATCTGGGAAACAACTCCTGTTTCACGTGTGTTTTCTTGACAAAACGTGGTTTAGAGACCTTGTAGAGTTGCTGTCAGCACGTGTAGTGTGTAACCCCCGGTTGCTGATCTTTACAGTGCCGTGAAAAGGTTTTTACCCCTTCCGGTTTTTTTTTTATTTTTTATTTTTTGCATATTTGTCACACTTAAAAGATTCAGATAATCAAACAAATTTTAATATTACACAAATATAATGCAAGTAAATACAAAATGCAGTTTTTAAATGATGATTTCATTTATTAAGGGAAAAAAGCTGTCCAAATCTACCTGGCCCTACGTAAAAAATTAATTGCTCCCTCCTGTTAAATCATGAAAGAACTGTGATTAACCACATTATTTTACAAAGCTGAGTTCAATTTCACTAGCCAAACCCAGGCCTGATTACTGCCAGACCTGTTGAATCAAGAAATCACTTAAATAGAACCTGTCTGACAAAGTGAAGCATGGTTAAAGAGCAACACATCATGCCGCTATCTAAAGAAATTCAAGAACAGATGAGAAACAAAATAGTTGACATGTATCAGTCTGGAAAGGGTTCTAAGGCTTTGGGACTCCAGCGAACCACGGTCAGAGCCATTATCCACAAATGGAGAAAACTTGGAACAGTGGTGAACCTTCCCAGGAGTTGCCGGCCTACCAAAATTACTCCAAGAGCGCAATGACGACTCATCCAGGAGGTCATAAAAGAACACAGAACAACATCTAAAGAACTGCAGGCCTCACTTGCCTCAATTAAGGTCAGTGTTCATGATTCAACAATAATAAAGAGACTGGGAAAAAATGGCATCCATGGGGGAGTTCCAAGGCAAAAGCCATTGCTGACCAAAAAGAACACAAAGGCCGTCTCACATTTGCCAAAAAATATCTTGATTATCCCCAAGACTTTTGGGCAAATATTCTGTGGACTGATGAGACAAAATTTGAACTTTTTGGAAGGTGTGTGTCCCGTTACATCTGCCGTAAACCAGCACTGTACATAGTCACGTAGTGTGAACACCAGAACGACTTATAGACAGACAATCAAGTCATGTAGTCTGAACAGCACAGCGATCTGCCAACGTTTAAAGTTGTGTAGTGTGAACTTGGCTTAAGTAAGCAGGTGAGTCTTTCTCTTGCATGAGCGACGAGACCAGAGAATGAGGTGACAGCAGGTGCAGATGGTTAGAATTCAAGTAAATGCGTACAAGCCTGTGGAGCTGAGAAATTTGGTGGTAAAGATGCCACTTGGCCTGTGTAATGTTACTTTTTATAGGAAGCAGTTATTTCTGAAGCAGTAGGTTGGGGCTTGCCTTTTATTTTGTGAACTCCGTTTTCTCCTGGTTTTTGGCCAGGTAGGAAAGGCTCCTGTAATTCTTTTGGGGATTTTCTTTGTTAGGTAATTTAAGCTTTCGAAACCCTTAGTCTAACTTTTGGTTTGTTATTTTGGCCTGGATCCCCTTCCAAAGTTATGTGCTTCTAGTAATTATTAATTTATGAAATAATAAACAAATTTTTCAACATGTGAACAAAACCTCTATTGTGGTCATTGTGAGCTGGGACAGGAGAGGAGGAGTGAAGTTATTCTTTAATTTTATTCTTGTCACCGGCCTTACCAACCCTAGACTGGTCAGGTTGTGACAATACCGACGTATTAGATTCTAGTATCGTACCATTGAGGAAGCAGATTTTCTCTGCAACCTTCTGTCAGCACACAGACGAGAGGACACAGACGTAAGTGCACAAACAGTATGTTTATTTGGCAGAGGCGGGGGGTGAAGAGCAAAGCAGAGAGTCAAGGTGGGTAAACAGAGAGAACTGGTTACGTGGGGCTTGTTCGTGAGCAGAATCCTTTCCTGTGTTCCTCCCAGGAGAACTGTAGAGATCTGGAGAATGAGGGAACGGTGGAGCACTGGAGCTGAAGAGAACGGGGGATGATCGCTAGACAAACAGGCAGGTAAGTAGAGCAGAAGAGAGTCAGGTAAGTACACAATGAATGTTCAATACTAGACAGTGCCTGTGCGGGAGGAATGCCTTCATATAGTGCTCGGGCTGAGTGGTGACAGGTGGCGGTGGTTAGTACTCAGGTGATTGTGATCTGGTGAGCGTGATTGGTGGTGACTGTGACTCTCTGACACCTTCATCTCCACCAGGTTAATCCACAGGTGGCGTTCCTGGACCACCAGAGTGGACATCACCCAACCAAAAGCCTGCGCTGTGACCTTCGTTGCTCATAGGACAAAGTTGGTTGTTGTGCGCAGCTCCTGGACTACTCTTGTGCAGGTCTTTATGTGCCTTGGCCTGATAGATTGCAGGATAGCCATGGCATGCACCGCGGAAGCAGCCTGTCCAGCAGCACTGTAAGCCCTCGTAGTCATGGATGAGGTAAAGCAAGGAACTGGGATGGAACATGGTTGTCCCTTACGGAAAGAAAATATATTTGATTATATATGAACGGTAAATATATTAAAGAATTTTCAGAATATTGGTAATTATATAGAATAATACATTGTGGTAATATATTACAAGATACTGAGTTATACATAAGGAATTGCCGCTTTCCATATATTGGGGAATATATGTCAACATATATGGTGCTCAAATAGTCATATGTATATGGGAATATGTATTAGCAATATATGACACAATTCAAGGTAAATACTTATTTTAATATATTTTCATATATGGAATTATATATTTGTAAATATATAAATATTGGCTACACATAATTTAACATATATGCAGTATAATGTCATTATATATATATATATATATATATATATATATATATATATATATATATACAGTGGGGCAAAAAGTATTTAGTCAGCCACCAATTGTGCAAGTTCTCCCACTTAAAAAGATGAGAGAGGCCTGTAATTTTCATCATAGGTATACCTCAACTATGAGAGACAAAATGAGAAAAAAAATCCAGAAAATCACATTGAAGAGCAATGAAAATTTGCTCTTTTTTTCACACTGCTGAAGCACCCAGGGGAGCTCTCCACATTTAACTGTTTACAAACAGAGAGACCACTGGAATGCACCGTTATTCCAACAGACTTGTTTAGAAGTGAATGGAAGAGTAATCAGTACTATAGCTGACTACTCTGCTCCAAAGAGAAGGACAAAAGGCATCTCCTTTTATACCCATATATCCAGGAAATGCATGCAAATTCCATTTCCCAATTTTCATTGGCCTTTTTTGAAGTATGAGAGGTCTTTAGGGCTCCTAAATGTGACTCCTAGTTTTACTACATCAACACAATGTTGAGTAAGTGACAGATAGGCAACTTGAGTAACAGAACAGCAACTTCAGATTAAAAAAATATTATAGCTACAAATATTTATTATTTGTATATGATTGCATTTCTATCATGACAACTCTCAGAAGATTTTAGCATGGTAATGGATTTGACAGTACTAATGTATTTGGTCTTGGTGGAATAGATCTGCTACGCTGCTGCTGTTGGTTATTGCTGTAGTTGTAGATTATTGCTGCCGCTGTACAGGAACTTGCCATACAGCGCTGTGAGTATTTAAGACATGCTGCTGCTGCTGCACAAATAGCATGTAAAATAACCCCTAGCTGATCTATACAGGTGGAGCTGGGGAAGGTGGAGGATTTCAGAGGAACTCTGAAAGCGCACTGCAAAATGCTCAAGTGGATGTTAACCAGCCATTTAAATGTAAAGCAGCAAGCTCATTGGCTGTGTATGCAACATGAACCAATCAGGTTGTGCCAAGTCGTTTAATGCTGTGAATATCATCAGTTACGTGAAGACCCATCAGCCTGCGCCATCTAGAGTTTCATGAAAGAGCTAGGCATTTTTCAATTGACCGTTGACAAAAGCTACAAATTTCCTGCATAGCTGTGCTAGTTTTATCTAATAAATAATCTCATTTAATTAAGATAATCAATATAATGTACAATCAAAATCCAATTGGAATCGGGGTCCTGGTTCACTATCTGCCGTATTTATTGGATCTCTCTCTATATCTGTTTTAACCTTTTCAAATAAGATGAACCAAAAAAAAGAAATATGTTATTAACTTATGCTATAAGACAGAGATATGCTATTCATATATGCTATTTGAACAGAACTACGATGTCAGAAACCGGAAATTGTTAGCAGATGCATCACCTGTAACGAGAGCAAGTCTCCCAGACAATTACCATCCGGCTTATTGCACCCTTTGCCGGTTCCTCGCCAACCATGGTCTCATCTGGCTATAGACTTTATCACTGATATCCCCAAATGCAATGCCAATACCACAATACTCACCGTCATAGATCGCTTCTCCAAGGCCTGTCACTTAATTCCACTTCCAAAACGACCCACAGCTTTCGAAACGGCTGAATCCCTATGCAACTTTGTGTTTCGCTCCTAAGGCCTCCCTGAGGATATCGTGGACAGATCGAGGTCCCAAATTCACCTCCAGAGTTTGGTCAACTTTCTTCCAAAAACTTGGAATATCCTCACTTCAGGATATTACCCGCAATCTAATGGCCAGACTGAGCGGCTCAATCAGGAGATCACACGATTCCTCAGATCCAGACTAACTCCTTTCCAATGCGTAATGGGCTTCCAACCACCTTTATTCCCATAGTCGGGAGAGTTCACCGAGGTACCTGCTATCAACGACTGGCTCCAGAGGAGCGAAAACATTTGGAACCAGGCTCACACCCACTTGCTACATGCCGTTAGGAGGCAGAAGTTGCAAACTGATCGTCACCGTCACTCCAATCCTGAATACACTCCAGGTCAATGGGTCTGGTTATCTACCCGAGAGCTCCGCCTCAGACGTCCGTGCAGGAAACTCAGTCCCAGGTACATGGGTCCCTTCCAAATTGTTAAACAAATAACACCAGTTTCTTACCGTTTGGCATTACCTGGTAATTATCGTATTTCTCCTACATTTCATGTTTCACTTCTCAAACCCGCTGGTGGCCCGAAAGAGAAGGAGGAGGAGCAGACCAGTGACCAGGGCCCTCCACCCATCTTGGTTGATGGCGAGGAGGTATACCAGGCTCGTGAACTACTTGATTCCAGTTGCTGGGGAGGACTCCTCCAATATCTGATAGATTGGGAGGGGTACGGACCGGAGGGGCGATCCTGGGTCAGTACTGAGGACATCCTCGATCCCACACTCATAACCGAGTTCCATAGGACACACCCGGATAAACCGGCCCCTCGACCTCGCGGAAGACCCCGCCTCCTTGCCTCAGGAGCCGCTCACAGGGAGGGGGCTCTGTCACAAATGAGACTCCCACAGTGCTTCCCACTCGCCACCAGAGGGAGCTCTCCCCTGAGTATTGAACTGCAATTTGGACTACATTTCCTACTCACGTACCTGGCTCTGATTGCACATGCACCTAACCTGCATTAGTGGACTATTTATACAGCTCTCAGACTCTCCCTCATTGCGAAGTCTTGTATTGCCCCAGTGTGCATTTCTGAGTGTTTCTTTCTGTGTCTTGTCTATCTGTGGATTACCTTTGGATTGCCCTCATGGATTGCCCTCATGCCCGTCCCTGGATTCCGAGTTGTCTTGCCTTTACTGTTGTGTTTGCTGGTGATTGACCCTGCCTGTTCTACCACGTTTTCAATAAAACTGCAAATGGATCCTCAATCAGTTGAAGCCTCGTTACACTATTATGGACAGATAAATGCTATTCAGCTATAGACTCCTTGTCTCTGAAGGCCAATAATCATGTCTGGAACCATACTTGACAGCAAACTCGCAAACCACATGTGTTTGCAGAACATCACCTTAATTTCTCAATGAAATCACAAAACTCTCTCTTGTGTGTGTGAGAGAGGCATGTTTTTTGCCTCCTACATCTTTGTCAGAACTACAACTATAAACTCTTAGTGAATATTTCTTGCTAAGTAACAGTATATGTGACTCTCAGAGAGATGATTTACCACAGTATCTCCAGATTAAAGTGAGGGTCCTCCAGTCCGTTAGAGAGTAGTTTCACTCCTGATGGTCCTAGTTTATTTCCAGACAGATTCAGTTCTTTCAGGTGTGAAGGGTTTGATCTCAGAGCTGAAGTCAGAACAGCACAACCTTTATCTGTGACACCACAATCAACCAACCTGTAGAGAACAATTACATTTTTCATTTTTGTTTTAAATTTGTAAATAATTTCTTTATTCATCATAGGAGGAAAATGGAGGAGAATGCTGACACATTTACATAATCTTACCGCAGTGTTTTCAGTTTACATTGAGGATCATCCAGTACAGAAGAGATCATATTAATTCCTAGGTCTTTCAGTTTATTTCCAGTTAGGTCCAAATAACTCAGGTGTGAGGGGTTTGATCTTAGAGCTGAAGCCAGAGCAGCACAACCTTCATCTGTGACACTGCAATCACTCAACCTTTAGAGAACAAATGGACACTTGTTAGTCTCTTAGTTCAGGATATATCAGATCAGTAGAAATTTCACAATCAAAAAAAGAGACTTGTACTTTAGATTGGACCAAATTGCATTAAGTAGTCTCTCTTTTTTTAAATGGGGGCTTGATAGTGTTAATTTCAATATGAGCATAATAAATGTAATTTTTTATGCATTATCCAATGACCTTATGAAGCACCTAATTAAGATCAAAACAGCATCATCTTTAGTTATCTGACAGGATACTTTTTTTTTTTTTTCTTTTTTAAATGTATTTTATTGTTCATTAATCCCAGTAAGTGAGGAATGAGGATGGTATTTTTATACAATCTTACTGCAATATTTCCAGGTTACAGTGAGGATCCATCAGTCCATCTGAGATCAGCTTCACTCCTGCATCTTGTAGCTTATTTCCAGACAGATCCAGATCTCGCAGGTGTGAGGGGTTTGAGCTCAGAGCTGAAGCCAGAACAGCACAACCTTTATCTGTAACACCACACCTACACAATCTGTATAGATTAATGAATGTTAATGAACTAATGACAACAGGTGCAGTTAAAGAAAACAATGTGAAAACTTTGCAAAATGTAATTCAGTGATTTTTGTGTAGTGGTGTAGTAATTGTTGACATTTTTACTTACTGAGCTGATCTAGATTCTTTAATCACAGGCAACATTTTCTGAAGAACTTCATCTGCAGTATTTTGTGCTCCCATGAATTTTTTTAGATCAAATGTTTCCATCTTCTGCTCTGATGTCAGCAACACAAAAACCAGAGCTGACCACTGTGAAGAAGAGAGTTTGATTTGATTTATTTTTCCAGATGCCAGATAATCCTGGATCTCCTGCATTAGTGAATCATCGCCCAGTTCATTCAGACAGTGGAACAGATTGATGGATCTCTCTGGAGAGAGATTCTCCCTGATCTTCTGTTTGATGTACTCAGTTGTTTCCTTTTTATTGTAGGAGCAGCTTCCTGTCTGTGTCAGTAGTTCTTGTAAGAGAGTCTGATTAGACTCCACTGAGAGACCCAGAAGAAAGCGTAGGAAAAGGTCCAGATGTCCATTCTTGCTCTGTAAAGCCTCATCCACAGCTATCTGATGTAGGTCAAATAATGAACTATTTTTCATCCAATTTAAGACCTTAGAGAAGATATTTTGTTCGGTGGCATGGTCGAACACATTTATGTAGTCTGTAAAGGAGAGGTGTGCATATAAAGCTGCTAGATGTTCTTGAATGCTCAGATGAACAAAGCAGAAGACCTTCCCCTGATACAAGCCAAATTCCTCCTTGAAGATCTGTGTGCACAATCCTGAGTACACGGATGCTTCTGTCACATCAATGCCACTCTCTCTCAGGTCTTCATCATAGAAGATCAGGTTGCCTTTCACAAGCTGCTGAAAAGCCAGTTTCCCCAACTTGAGGATCACATCTTCATCTTTCACTTTCTTCTCATAGTCCTTCTCATGTTTAATGTTTGTCTGAAGGATCAAGAAGTATGTGTACATTTGAGTAACAGTCTTAGGGATCTTTCCTTTCCATGATTTCCCCAATATTCCCTCTAGAACAGTGGCTGAGATCCAGCAGAACACTGGGATGTGGCACATGATGTGTAGGCTCCTTGATGACTTCAGGTGTGAGATGATTATGTTGGCCAGACTCTGATCATTGATTCTCTTTCTGAAGTATTCCTCCTTCTGTGGGTCATTGAAGCCTCGTACCTCTGTCACTCGATGGACACACTCAGAGGGGATGAGATCAGCTGCTGCTGGTCTGGAGGTGATCCAGATGAGAGCAGAGGGCAGCAGATTTCCTGCAATGAGGTTCGTCAGAAGCACATCCACTGTGGCAGATTTACTTACATCACACAACCTCACATTGCTCTGGAAATCCAGAGACAGACGACACTCATCCAGACCATCAAAGATGAAGAAACCTTTAGATTCATCACTGGATATTTTAATTTCTTTTGTTTCAGGAAACAAAACCTGAAGTAGACCTGAAAGACTGAGTCTTTTGTCCTTCATCAGGTTGAGCTCTCTGAAAGGAAGTGGAAATATGAACTGGATGTCCTGATTTGCTTTCCCTTCACTCCAGTCCACAATAAACTTCTGCACAGAGACTGTTTTCCCAATGCCAGCAACTCCCTTTGTCAGCACAGTTCTGATGGGTTTGTCTTGTCCAGGTAAAGGTCTAAATATGTCATTGCATTTGATTGGTGTGTCCTCTGTTGCTGCTCTCCTGGATTGTGTCTCAATCTGTCTCACCTCATGTTGTTTATTTATCTCTCCACTTTTACTCTCTGTTATGTAGAGTTCTGTGTAGATCTCATTTAGGAGTGTTGGGTTTCCCTGTTTTGCTGTTCCTTCATGCAGACACTGAAACTTCTTCATCAGATTTGATTTGAATGTGCTTTGAAGCAGTCAAGAGCCATTAAATAAAGATTCACATAACAGATTACAACATTTAAACATTTATCAGTTAAAGAGATAAAAGTGACAGCAAACTAATCTATCTATCACATCTGTCTATCACATCTGTTCACATCTGTGGTTTGATTCTCTTGGTTCTTTTGGTCCAGACCAAAAAAATTATTCATTTAGCCCTTGGATTACTTAGCATTCACACTGTGAGAGGGTAGATCTATCTATCTATCTATCTATCTATCTATCTATCTATCTATCTATCTATCTATCTATCTATCTATCTATCTATCTATCTAGCTTCCTGTCTGTCTGTCAATTTAAACAGAAATGTACCTCAGATCAGTTGATGTGTGTCTTCCCTTAAATTCCATTGGCTTGCCCACAGACAAGTTGCCTTTCATGGACACATAGCTGGACTCTGGTGGGTTTGATCTATCTCTGTGCAATAGTCTTAGAACAGAGTACAATAGAATAGAGACATTAGCAGTATATACAAGAATTCAGATTGCTTTTACATGTAGATTGTAGATTACTTTCATATATGGAATCTATTTATCTGTCTATCTATCTGCAGATTTAGACAGTAATGTTGTATAGAATAGAGGTATTAGTAATACCCTTACCAAAAAGTAGTATACTTCAAGTTTATTTTATTAAGTATATTTAAGTAAAGTTCAAGTATATTTTTAAGTATACTTTATGTAGTAAGTATACAAATATCAGTGTACTAGTAGTATACTTGTAAGTGTACTATTTCAATACTTCTTGGGACTAAATTGGCACACTTTCTAGTATAAAAATATATACTTTTCAGTATACTTTAAGTATAACAGTAGTAAACTGAGTACGCAACTAGTTTACATCAAAATTTTTAGATTGTACTGCAACTATACTAAAAGTGAACTTATAGGTATACTGATAGTTTACTAATTAAATACTTGTAGTAGCATTTTTAGTACACTTTGAAATATAGTCTCAGTAAACTACTAGTTTAGTAGTTTTATACTGCAAGTATATTCGTAAGTTTTCTTTAAGTGAACTTGACATCATACTTTAAGTATACTACTATGTCCCTATTTAGGTATTAATTTGTATATATTTTATTATATGAATATCTGAACATACAAAACATCAAAAGAAAGAACTGCTTGTAAACAAAAACATTTTATTCTAGCTTCATGCATTTTTTTTAAACACTTGAATGTGGGTAAGTTTCATAAATAAAAAATAAAGAAAAAAATAACGTTTTGAACAAAAAGCTGAAAAAGACTATGAATTGGATTCAGAATGATAATCAAAGCGTAGATGGAGTCGATCAACACCCCAAAGCTTGACAGTCATTATTACCTCTTCATTGGTTGACATTTTATTTCATAACGTTAAACAGTTTTGATGCTGTTTTATGTCTGATGATCGTGTTAGATTACATGTGGAAGCATCTGTTGTTTCGGTTTCTTCTTCACTTGTGTTTTTTTTGGAAATTATGTACAGATGATGAGTACTAGCACCCCCTACCATATAACAATGAAAACACGGATTCTAGGAGCACAAGTATAGCTCAAGGATATTTTGACTTTTTTGAAGTATAAGTCAAGTATACTTAAATGCCATTTTAAGTATATTTCTGAGAAGTATATAAAGCCCATTTCTGAGACGTATATAAAAAGTAGACTAAAAGTAGACTTTCCTATTTTTTTTGTTTAAAAGAAGTATACTAATAGCACACTTGAATATACTTATTTTTCATAAGAGTATAGATATAAGAATAAGATATAAGACATATCTATCTATCTATCTATCTATCTATTTAGATAGAAATGCTGCACCTCAAATCAGATGATGTTTGTCTTCCCTTAAATTTTATTGGCTTGCCCATTGACTGGTCGCTCTTCATGGACACACAGCTTGCCTCTGGTGGGTTTGATCTCTCTCTGTGCAACAGACTTACAGTATAATGGAGTACAATAAAATAGAGACATAATATATACAAAAATACAGATTAATTTCACATAGGAAATTTATCTATCTGTTTATCTGTCTGTCTATCTTAAATGTTGTACCTCATATCAGTTGATGTGTGTCTTCCCTTAAATTTTATTGGCTTTCCCATAGACTGGTCACTCTTCATGGAAACACAGCTGGGCTCCGGTGGGTTTGATCTCACTCTGTGCAAAAGACTTACAATAGAACAGATACATTAAAAACAGAGATGATAAATTGGTCGATCTGTCTGCCTGTCTCTCTGTCTAGGCTTTTCCAGATATTACTTAATATCCAGAAAACAGTAGTGTACAGCACTGAAACTGCACTCATCAGAATTATCATCCTTATCATCCCCTCATTGTTTGCATCTCTATATTAGTACAACTGGACCTTAGTGTTGCTTTTGATTATACTGACCACAACATTTGTTTGGAGAGGCCTGGAAATTATGTTGGCAACAAGGGAATGGCAATGGCATGGTTTAAATCATATTTATCTGACCGTTATCACTTTGTAGCACCAAATGACGAGGTATTATATAGATCACATTTTGGTTAGGAGTACCGCAAAGCTCAGTACTAGGACCATTGTTTTTCACCCTGTACATCAGGGTTCCTCAAATCTTGCTTTGGAGGGCCAATGCGCTGCAGAGTTTAGCTCCAACCTTAAACAACTCACCTTCCTGTGATTTTCTAATGATCCTGAAGACATTGATAGTATGCTCAGGTGTGTTTGATTAGGGTTAGAGCTAAACTCTGCAGGAAAGTGGATCTCGTGGACCAAATCTGAGGATCCATGCTATACATGCTACGCTTGGGAGGTATCATTGAGAAAAATGGAGTTAGTTTTTTTCACTGTTATGTAGATGATATTCAGCCCTGTATTTCTTTGAGGCCCAATGAAACATACCAATTTACAAAATTAACGAAATGCATAGTTGATATTAAAAATTGGATGACTAGTAAGGTACTACTACTTAATTTAGGAAAAAAATAGTTTTTTTTTTTTTGTTGTTGGCATTTTCAGAACTGACAGGAAGCAAAGTGGGAGAGAGAGGAGGGGGATGGGATGGGGAAGAGGTTTTTAATTATTGGATCAAACATCTCCACATATAATAACTTATTGCTTGACTCTAGATGGATGCTCTTCTGTAGACTTACTAATCAGCTAAGAACTTGTGCTTGTCCTGCAGTTTAATTCAACTATTTTCAATTGGTCCAATATGCAGCAGCTAGAGTGCTTACTAGAACCAGGAGGCAAGACCATATTAGCTCAGTTCTGCCAACACTGTGTTGACTGCCTATTAACTATTGTCTACATTATTAATTAATGATGATTAATTAATGCTTATTACTTATAAAGCCCTGAATGTCAGTTTAAGGGTGTGTTCACATCTGTGGTTTGATTCTCTTGGTTCTTTTGGTCCAGACCAAAAAAAATTATTAATTTAGCCCTTGGATTACTCAGCATTCACACTGTGAGAGGGTAGATCTATCTATCTATCTATCTATCTATCTATCTATCTATCTATCTATCTATCTATCTATCTATCTATCTATCTATCTATCTATCTATCTATCTATCTATCTACCTACCTATACCTACCTATCTATCTATCTATCTATCTATTTAGATAGAAATGCTGCACCTCAAATCAGATGATGTTTGTCTTCCCTTAAATTTTATTGGCTTGCCCATTGACTGCTCGCTCTTCATGGACACACAGCTTGCCTCTGGTGGGTTTGATCTCTCTCTGTGCAACAGACTAGAGTAAATTAGAATAGAGACTTTAGAAAAAGACACAGAATTCATTTAGTTGATATTACATATAGGCCTACATAAATTTAGCACAGGGAGTCAATCTATATTTATCTGTCTGACTATGTAGACAGAAACATCATACCTTAGATCAGTTGTTGTTTGTTTCCCCTTAAATTTTATTGGCTTGCCCATAGACTGGTCACTCTTCATGGACACACAGCTGGACTCTGATGGGTTTGATCTCTCTCTGTGCAACATACTTGTACAATAGAATAGAGACATTATTAATAGATTCAGAATTCAAGATTTTAAACTGGACTGGCATTTTCAGTTCTTTCCAGGTTTTCAAGGATGTGTGGGAACCTATTTGTATGTCTGTCTATGTATGTCATTCAATTAGATCACCAAAACAACCATGGCAAAGATTTACCTACACTGTTAAATACAGTGAAAAACCATATGAAGACACTGATGTACCTGCATTCTGAAGGAAAATCTCTGTTGATGAATGTTTGTGCGTTCTCCATAAATCATTTTGTCTTCACAGAGCTGCATAGGTAAGTCTAAGAAGGCATACAAAAGTATTTATCACATTTTTGTGAATTAACTTGAATGTAGTATTCATGAGGACAAAATAGGTTAATGCAAGTTTCGAGATAATTCCTTGGCATGCTAAATGCCAATCTATAGACAGATTCTCAGAATATTCATGGTTTCCCACCAAGTACACCTTAACTCCTACATTAGCAAATAAAAACACTATAAAAAATGTTGATTCTTATTTTCCAATTACAGTTTTTCTCAGTCGCTTTGGTGCATTTCTCGAATCATCCTTAATATTTGCAAAGAAGTACGTGCATTTCTCAAAACAATTCGTACAAACAGCACCACACAATGGATTACCTGCAAAAGCCTGTAACTTACTCAAAATCTTTAGTTCATCTCTCAAAAGTAAGTATTTGTCAATGAACATTTCAGTGCCATCAGAATGAAAAGTCCTCGTGTCATTGTTCACAAACAAGATAGTTAAAATGCTTAGTCATGTTGTCAATATAACACTGCACTCTATTACTGTTTTTCTCAATTGCTGTGGTGCATTTCTCTGATCGGAAATGAAATTCTCAAAACTACTTGTTCAACCTCCACATCATCTAGTCACTTGTGCACATCACAAAAGCAGTTTCTCATTCTTTTGAACAAATTGCGATTGCTTTGGTACATTCATGCAACTGATTATGTACATTTGTCTGCGGTTTCCTACATTTTCAGTTGCTAATATCATGTTGCTCAAAATGTATACAGTTCTCTGTGCTATAGTCTTACCCCTCAAAACATCTAGTCATTAGTTCATCGTATAAGTAATTAAATGCAAAATGGTTGATCTAGTTATCATAAACTGTCAAGCATATTTTCTACACATTTCTATTAGACTTTTTGTAAATTTGCCATGAATTGTGCAAGTCAATCTTGACTTTCACTAATGAAGAGAATGTAGATCAACCAATTATAAATCAGTTCTCTGAAATAGCTCAAAGGTGTATCTCATGAATCTTCAATTGGAAAGCATATATAGACAGAGGACAACACAAGAGTTACAAATTCTGATGATAGATGAACATCCAGAAAACGATCAGGGTCAACAGCAAGAGGAAGAAGAGGAGAAAGGATGCTTGGTGGAAGGGTACAGAGGCAAAACAGAGGAAGAGGCAGAAGAGGCCAAGGACAGAGACACATATCAGATGAAATAAGGGCCACTGTTGTGGACTATGTTGTCAATCATGGCCTTATAATGGCTGAAGGGTGCAGCTAAATATTGGTGAGATCTACCATTCCTCGATAATTCAAACATTTCGAAACAGTCTCTTTCAATCAATATCCCACATACAGTAATGTGTAAATTTGTACATTTGAAAGGATATATGGCATACATAAGAAGCACAGCCTTCTGCATTTCAGTACAGTAACTCTCATCCAAACTCTTGTCATAGTTTACAGCAGGTAATACTAGCTGAGTGCACTGTTATATTACAGTTTTTCTCAGTCGCTTTGGTGCATTTCTCATATCAGAAATGAAATTCTCAAAACTACTTGTTCAACCTCCACATCATCTAGTCACTTGTGCACATCAAAAAAACAGTTTCTCATTCTTTTGAACAAGTTGCGATTGCTTTGGTACATTTATGCAATTGATTATGTACATTTGTCTGCGGTTTCCTACATTTCCAGTTACTATTGTCATGTTGCTCAAATGTATTATAGTTCTCTGTGCTATAGTCTTACCCCTCAAAACCTCAAGTCATTAGTTCATCGTATAAGTCATCACATGCAAAATGGTTGAACAAGTTGTACTGTAATACTGTATACTTTCTGTAATGCTTCATACAATATTACAGTATTCCACTTGCATTTTACAATATACAGTAAGTATACTTTAAACAGTGACATTTTATCTTACTCAATTTTGTGTTTTCATTACTATATTTTTTCCACATAGGACTGCAAGACAACTTCACAGGGGTGGCAGAGGGCCCCTTTTTACACCTGAACAGGAGGAGGCTATTTGCACCATGGTTGTAGAAAACAATGCCATAAGACTAAGGGAGACAAAGAGTGCCATTATAGAGGACAACAACATCTTTGAAAACATCCAAACAGTCAGCATCTCAACCATTGACAGGGTGCTGAAAAGACACCAAATGAATATGAAGCAGCTGTACACTGTTCCATTTGAAAGAAATGGTGAAAGAGTGAAGGAGCTGCGCTACCAGTATGTACAGGTAAAACATGTATGAGCATGCAGCAACTGTACCTCACAGTAAACAGTACAACATCATATAGTGATATACAGTACAGTAAGTGTGACCTTTAGACATTTGCTATGGCTGTAGAAAAGATGCAATATGTGCTGTCTACATTTGATGTAACTGTATCTTGGTCAAAATGAAAATGCATATAATTCATAAAACTCATTTTGTGTCTTCTGGACATCGCGTATAATGGAACTGGAAGCAAGTGAACCACCGCACAGCTTCATCTACATGGATGAGGCTGGCTTCAACCGAATGAAACGCAGAAGGTGTGGTCGAAATATCATCAGCCAGAGCTACAGTTGATGTGCCAGGCCAATGGGGTGGGAACATAACCATGGGTGCTGCTATCTCTGAGAATGGTGTGCTAACACATATTCCCATTATTGGGCCATACAATACAGAGCATCTTGTCACCTTTTTAGACACTCTCTACAGGGATCTCATCCCTGAACAAGAGAGGGGTCAGATTGGAGATGACCTGCCAAAGTATGTGATAGTTTGGGACAATGTCAGTTTCCATCGCTCCCACAACAGGATGCTGATGGAGTTCCTCTCACCCTACTCTCCATTCCTTAACCCATTGAGGAATTTTTCTCTGCATGGAGGTGGAAAGTATATGATCGCCAGCCACATACACCGATGACCCTTCTGGCTGCCATGGATGCAGCGTGTGATGACATCACAGCAGATCCCTGCAGAGGCTGGATAAGACACTCTAAAAGATTCTCTCCACGCTGCATCGCAAGAGAAGATATTCGTTGTGATGTGGATGAGAATTTGTGGCCCAACAGACAGGATCCTATGTTCACATTTCTACTTTTTTTTTTTTTTTTTCTTTGTGCTATGTAGTGCTGTCTTTTCCTTTCTGTATTGCAATGACATGGTCTGTCAACAAATTACAGTACAAACAGTAAAAGCGTAAATGTGAATCTTGTCCAGTCTCTTTCAATCAATATCCTACATACAGTAAGGTGTATATATGGCATACATGAAAAGTGCAGCATTCTGCATTTCAATACAGTAACTGTCATTCAAACTGTTGCAATAGTTTACATCAGAACAATAGTAAGGATGATTCAAGAAATGCACCAAAGCGACTGAGAAAAACTGTAACAACATGTAACTAAACTAAAGATGAACTAAAGATTTTGAGTTAGTTACAGGCTTTTGCAGGAAATCCATTGTGTGGTGCTGTTTGTATGAATTGTTTTGAGAAATGCACGTACTTCTTTGCAAATATTAAGGACGATTCGAGAAATGCACCAAAGCGACTGAGAAAAACTGTAGTATTACCTGATGTAAACTATGGAAACAGTTTGGATGACAGTTGCTGTATTGAAATGCAGAAGGCTGCACTTTTTATGTATGCCATATACCTATTTCAAACGTACAAATTTACACATTACTGTATGTGGGATACTGATTGAAAGACTGGATTGGATACAGTTTACTAGTGATCTGACAAAATAAAAAAAAACATTACAACATCATTGTGAAAAGAAAAAGAAATATGGACACAAAGGTGAAATTCATTGTCAGAATTTGTAACTCTTGTGTTGTCCTCTATATATGCTTTCCAATTGAAGGTTCATGAGATTCCATTGAGGTTCTTTGAGCTATTTCAGAGAACTGGTTTATAATTGGTTGATCTATATTCTCAAGTCAAGATTCACTTTCACAGTTCATAGCAAATTTACAAAAAGTCTAATAGAAATGTTTAGAACATATGCTTGACAGTTTATGATAACTAGATCAACCATTTTTCATTTAATGACTTGTACGATGAACTAATGACTAGATGTTTTGAGGGGTAAGACTATAGCACAGAGAACTGTATACATTTTGAGCAACATGACAATAGCAACTGAAAATGTAGGAAACCGCAGACAAATGTACATAATCAGTTGCATAAATGTACCAAAGCAATCGCAATTTGTTCAGAAGAATGAGAAACTGCTTTTATGATGTGCACAAGTGACTAGATGATGTGGAGGTTGAACAAGTAGTTTTGAGAATTTGATTTCTGATCAGAGAAAAACTGTATTGAAAAAAACTGTAAACGAATCTTAAGCAGCTGTAAAATGCACAGTTGAAATCCACTTTCACTTGCTCTAAGTTTGCAATCCTGATTAAAGAGAATTCACATTTCAGACACAGTGGGACGATTACCCCATTCTGTAATCAGTAAGTTAGACAATATCAAAATTCTATGATTCTATGTTTTTGTGGAAAAGAATGACTTTCCAGAAGACAATTTGTGAGTTAATAACTGAAAGTTCTTCTTGCAGTGATTTGAGGAACCAAGTTTTCATTTTATAACTTTTTAAACAAAATTAGTCACTGTAATTTACTAAGCATATCAGGATTGGAGACACAATTTATTGGCATTTTGTTTGTGATTCACCTTAACAGAGAATATATATATATATATATATATATATATATATATCGACGAGCGGAGCATCACATTTTGGGACTGGAATGTCTCATAAACAAAATGAAATAACAAATTTAAAATGTAGTTAGGACGTTACCCATGTATACATGCAACACCGTCTGTTTTCTGTTACTTCAGGACTCCCACGTAAATTGTGTGTATCCAGTAGCTGCATGACTACAGAAGTCGGGCGTTCTCCTGCAGACAGGTGTGATAAACTTACTCCTTATCTCTTACGGCGTAAGGAAAATGACGACTGCGTATAGATCAAGAGTTCAGTTTGAAACCCTGGAATAAGCCACTCTCGTAAATTCATTCAAATGTAGTAGTTGTAGTAAGCTGTCGACATGGGCGTCGCTAGGCCATTTTTAGGGGGGCTTTAGCACCCCTAAATTTCTGCTCAGCCCCCCTAAAAATCTTGCGATTCTTTCCCTTTAAATTTCAAATGAAAACGGCAGCAGACTTCGGCTCCTCCCCATCTTTCTGCGCGTTCTTCAATCCACAGACTGCGGTGGCGCAGAGGAGAGGACAAGGAGGTGTTTATCGATAGATTGTTATAATATCTACATCTATACAGTTCTTTGTCATAAATACAGTTTACAAAAAGTCATGGGAGAGCAATCGGTTTCCAATCTACTGTAAAGTTTTCGCTGCATTCACCACTCATCACACCACAGCTGTTTACTTCAGCGAAAGCCCTTAACACATATGAACGCTTTATAAAACGATCACGTTATTGCTATTTTCATTTGAAAATTTAGCTTTCAATATAGAACATAATATTACAGTGCATGTGGCATTAACTACCATACAGTTATGCATAGAAATGATTAAAGACAGTGACCGACAGCACTCATTCAGTGCACTTATTTTAATTGCATATCAGAGTGATTGACAGAGATTGAAACATTGTGTGTGTGTTTTGTATTAATTTTAAAAAAATTGAATTTATGTAGAACGGTTCTACAATTTTTTGTACAAATTTTCAATCAATTCTTTTGTAAATATTTTTTAATTTTTTATTATTATACCCTCATTGGGGGCTCAGCCCCCCTAAAATGAAAATCCTAGAATCGTCCCTGGCTGTCGATAAGTTCAAACACTGTTTCTTTGTTACGGTTTGTGAAATGTACTAGAAATGTCTACTAGAAAGAGTTTCAACACCCATTTTTACAGTGTATAGGCCTATAGGTGAGTGACACATTGTGTTTTAAATAATGAAGATGGAAGAAAGAGCAAAGTGGACTATTGCACATGAGAATATTTGCTGAAGAATGTTTACCATAACAGTAAATATTGTACATTGTCACAGTAAATAAGCGCATTGTCTCTATTGTTGGCTCATGTCACATGCATGCATGTGTGTGTGTGTGTGTGTGTGTGTGAGAGAGAGAGAGAGAGAATCTTCTTTTCACAAATAGAGCAAAAAGACTTATAGTGTTTTTGCTCTCAAGATGTTCACGTGCTTCTGGACACTGTAAATAGTCAATTTTTTTTAATTAATTTTTTTTTAACCTTTTTAAGTGTCAGATGTGTTTACAGTACTGACTTGGTTAACAGATTTGTTTTTGTAATTATTTTCTTCTAGTACAGTCTGCTGCTTGTTTTTGTGCAAAAAAACCCTTCCATCACTAGAGGTCGCTTTATACTATAAAAAACGCTCAAGAGTAAAGCATGTTGGAATGACGTGTGCAATTACAGATGAAAACATATGTAGATAGAGAACATGTCAAAGGCAGAATAGAACACACTGAATTATACACATTTATTGTAAATGGAAATAAGGGCTCCTTTATGAGGCGCCACGTAGGATTTAAATCAAACTTCACTTATCAATACATACATAAAACACATGCATATACACCTATAAATTACTCACATATACATGTATACTATTGGATGTTCAATATCTATATATGAAATACACGTGCACACTAATATGAAATCCATACCAATACATATTATGTTAGTAATGAATGCATATACACTTGTGAATAACTTGCGTATACATTTAAACTTGACGCATGCATACACCTATAGACACACGCTTATACATATAAACTCGATCCATGCATATACACCCACAACAACACACGCACATACATATAAACTCGCTGCATGCAGACACACCTATACATACTCGCATATACATATAAACTTGATCCATATACACCTATAAACCACTAGCGTAGGCAGAAATGTTTAAGTGGGTGGGCTTACATAAAACTGGGTGGGCCAGGTGTGTATATGAAAGCCGCATGTCAAATTGCCAACAAAAAAATACAGCACCAAGGTTCATTACACAGTACTTCTAAAGTATGCATTAACATTAGTAATTTGTTATGTTAATGTTCATTTCAAAATTTACTAATAGTGGAAAAAAGATCTGCACACTGTTATTCCCTTTATTTAATTTAAAAGAACAATGTTTCAGTCCAGAGACCTTCGTCAGGCAAACACCTAAAAAAATGTTACTAATAGGACATTATTAAAATTAAAAATTAACATTTAAAAAGTTAACATTGTTAACATTTGCCTGAGCTGGTTAACAAAGATGAATAAACACGTAACAAATGTATTGCTAATGTTAGTTAATGCATTAACCAACGTTAACTAAAGGAAGTTTATTAAAAAGCATTACCTCAGTGTGAAACAACGGGTCTTCGCTGATGATTTCAAGCGTCTCTGTCAGTTCACGCGCATCGAGGACCGCAGAAATGCACGCAGCTGCAAATTATGCAGTTTGTTGTGGCGTCCAGGATCTAGCACAACGTTTATGTGTTTCTTTCCACAAAGGACGCATCTGTTTAGCGGATCAAACTGTACCTATGCTAATATGATGTTTCAAAGTATAAAAGTATAAAAGTGAAGTTAACGCATCTTCACTTCGTGGGTTTTTGTGAGAGGAGAAAGATTTTGCGATATAGTGATATTTATAGTGTAATCTTGTTAATTATATTTAGGCTAGATGAAAAGTTATTATTAAGATACTGATAGATATAGGCTATAGACATTGACAGATAATTAGGATAAATATACCGATACATTCATATAGGCATACATATACATTAATATAAGTTAGATAGTGACAAGCAAGTTAGAGATAGGATATCATAGGCTAATTGATACATAGATTATTTCATACTGATAGATTACATAATAATGGAAGCTCCATGCAAGAGATGCCATGCATCTGTGGTGTGGGAGCATTTCCATTTGGAAACACAAAATAAAGTGAGATATATGTATTGTGATAGGCAGCTAGCCTACTGTAATAATACAACATCCACGATGGGCCATTTGAGGAGCACTCATCCTGGCCTTTTGGGGGGTGCAGAGGATGGTAACATTGTCCCTGTACCTAGGCCTGCTATTGACACTGCTGGGCCATCTAAGCAAGGCATACATTGTATGAAATCTAATTCAGATCACAAAGTGTTGAGACACTGTTTAGAAAATCCATATTTTACAATAAAAATCTTTATATGTAAAAAAAAAAAATTTTTCCAATCACGAACACTAAACACTCCCCCGAATCACGTGGTGAACCAACGAACACAATTAGGTTATAATTCGTATATTCGCCTAACTGCTTCTCTGTCGAAACTGTTTCAGAGCAAAACTTGAAAATGACCACTAGGTGTCACCGTAGACACGGGTGTCGAATTGCTTCGAAGCCTCGACACATTTGCTTCGACTGTTTCAGTGTTTCACGAAGCCTCGCTTTGCCCACCACTACAAATAGGCCGCCTTGTCGCCTACCTCTGCTCACTATCGTAACAATATTACAAAAGACAGTTATTTTCTATGCAATTCCAGTGGCGTAAGTAGTAAAGCGTGTACCACAGTATATTCGACGCGAGAGACACGAGTTCGGGTCCGCCTTTGACCGAAATCGTTCGTCCTTTTCACATCTCTTACTACATCGGAAAGGCATTTGTTTTCAATAAAAATAAAAATAAAGGAAATAATCTAAAAGTTTAAATAAAGTATCTGGTAGGCTTAGGTGTATCTGAGCAGCAGGTACGCTCAGATGCTTTGTTTACTTTGCTGTGTCTCGGTAGTGCAGCAGGCGCGAGTAACTAGTGAAAACACGGAATGGAGTTTCATTTATATGGACTCTGAATGAGACAAGTGCAATAGATTTGAGGAAGCAGCAGTGTTCAAGGCTGTAGCTAAATGAAGTTTAATTTATTAGGGCATTCGTCATGTCACGTGGAATGGATTTGACTGACGGCGCTCTGAAAAGTGCAAAGACATATTCACTGAATTAGAGAAGGTAAAAGTGGGTGGAACCAATATCGGTCTTCAAAAGTGGGTGGGTACTGCCCCACCCACATACAATGGTTCCGACGCCCATAAACACATTATTAATAAAATCAAACTATGTACTATGTTATTGCGTTTGGTATTTTAAAAACACTGTTTTAATGCATTAAGCCACTCCTTTTAAAATGTCCCGGCATCTGGAGATTTGCCTAGTGGGCAAACTGACTGAATATATTTGAATATATTTTGCCAATATCTCACCTCAGACAATACTTCCAATATTTCCCTTACTGTACGTACAGTACACAATAATTTTACATGAAAAATTGGACTTACATTTATTATTTAAATAATTGTGTACTGTACATCTATGAAGGGATGTATTGGCAGAAAACTCACTGTAAATCACTATATAAGTAATAAAAGCTTTACAGTTTGACAATGTGTTATTTTAAAAGTAATTTTAATTAAAAATACATCGGACGTCGGTGGAATTGTCAGACGGTTCCTTAAACATCAAGCACAATAGCGCTTCAAAACTTTCTCCAGTTTAAATTTACTGCTACAATATACGTTTTTAAATATTCTTTCATGTCATTAAATATTTTTTCATGATATTATTATTTTTTTCCAAAACCGCCAAACTCAATACACCCATTATTAATAAATCATACTATACTGTACATAGTTTGATTTGATTAATAATGTGTTTACTGAGTTTGGCATTTTAAAAACACTGTCTTAAGGCATTAAGCCAGGTTATGCGTATTATGGGAGGAAAAGGCTTTACGCGTAATTAAACGCGTTGCGTTCTTATTCTGGACTCATCTGCTTGTCTATACATCATATGCTTTATTAATAATGTGTTTATTGAGTTTGGTCTTTTAAAAACACTGTTTTAATGCATTAAGCCATGTTAATCATTTTCAAATGTCCCGGCATCTGGAGATGCCGCCGGAAGTGCCGCTGCTTCCTTTTACACTGAAATGCCTTCTGTTTGCACTGAAAAGTTCACGCACATCCACATATGAAATCACTTGCATATACGTATATACACAACTAAAGCATGCGTCTTTCTTATTGGAATTGTATACGTTTGTGAATTTTATTTTGTATGTTTGCGTGAGTGTTTTATGGGTGTGTGCGCGCATCAAGTTTATATGTATGTGCGAGTGTTTATAGGTGTATGCATGGATCAAGTTTATATGTATATGCGAGTATGTATAGGTGTGTCTGCATGCAGCCAGTTTATACAGGTGCTGGTCATATAATTAGAATATCATCAACAAGTTGATTTATTTCACTAATTCCATTCAAAAAGTGAAACTTGTATATTATATTCATTCATTACACACAGACTGATATATTTCAAATGTTTATTTCTTTTAATTTTGATGATTAGAGCTTACAGCTCATGAAAGTCAAAAATCAGTATCTCAAAATATTAGAATATTTACATTTGAGTTTGAATAAATGACCATCCCTACAGTATAAATTCTGGGTATCTCTTGTTCTTTGAAACCACAATAATGGGGAAGACTGCTGACTTGGCAATGATCCAGAAGACGAACATTGACACCCTCCACAAAGAGGGTAAGTCACAGAGGGTCATTACTGAAAGGTGTGGCTGTTTACAGAGTGCTGTATCAAAGCATATTAAATGCAAAGTTGACTGGAAGGAAGAATTTGGGTAGGAAAAGGTGCACAAGCAACAGGGATGACCGCAAGCTTGAGAATACAGTCAAACAAAGCCGATTCAAACACTTGGGAGAGCTTCACAAGGAGAGAACTGAAGCTGGAGTCAGTGCATCAAGAGTCACCACACTCAGACGTCTTCAGGAAAAGGGCTACCAAGCCACTTCTGAACCAGAGACAACGTCAGAAGCATCTTAACTGGGCTGTGGAGAAAAAGAACTGGACTGATGCTCAGTGGTCCAAAGTCCTCTTTTCAGATGAAAGTAAATTTTACATTTCATTTGGAAATCAAGGTCCCAGAGTCTGAAGGAAGAGTGGAGAGGCACAGAATCCATGTTGCTTGAAGTCCAGTGTGAAGTTTCCACAGTCAGTGATGATTTGGGCTGCCATGTCATCTGCTGGTGTTGGTCCACTGTGTTTTCTGATGTCCACAGTCAACGCAGCCATCTACCAGGAAATTTTAGAGCACTTCATGCTTCCTTCTGTTGACAAGCTTTATGGAGATGCTGATTTCATTTTCCAGCAGGACTTGGCACCTGCCCACACTGCCAAAGGTACCAAAAGCTGGTTTAATGACCATAGTGTTACTGTGCTTGATTGGCCAGCAAACTCGCCTGACCTGAACCCCATAGAGAATCTATGGGGTATTGTCAAGAGAAAGATGAGAGACACCAGACCCAGCAATGCAGATGAGCTGAAGGCCACTATCAGAGCAACCTGGGCTCTCATAACACCTGAGTGCCAGAGACTGATCGAATCCATGCCATGCCGCATTGCTGCAGTAATTCAGGCAAAAGGAGCCCCAACTAAGTATTGAGTTCTGTACATGCTCATACTTTCCATTTTCATACTTTTCAGTTGGCCAAGATTTCTAAAAATCCTTTCTTTGTATTGGTCTTAAGTAATATTCTAATATTTTGAGATACTGATTTTTGACTTTCATGAGCTGTAAGCTCTAATCATCAAAATTAAAAGAAATAAACATTTGAAATATATCAGTCTGTGTGTAATGAATGAATATAATATACAAGTTTCACTTTTTGAATGGAATTAGTGTAATAAATCAACTTTTTGATGATATTCTAATTATATGACCAGCACCTGTATGTGCGTGTGTTGTTGTGGGTGTATATGCATGGATCGAGTTTATATGTATAAGCGTGTGTCTATAGGTGTATGCATGCGTCAAGTTTAAATGTATACGCAAGTTATTCACAAGTGTATATGCATTCATTACTAACATAATATGTATTGGTATGGATTTCATATTAGTGTGCACGTGTATTTCATATATATATTTTGAACATCCAATAGTATACATGTATATGTGAGTAATTTATAGGTGTATATGCATGTGTTTTATGTATGTATTGATAAGTGAAGTTTGATTTAAATCCTACGTGGCGCCTCATACTCCTTGAATTATGACACACTAAACATATAACTAGCAACAACAACTAAGTTAAAAAATAATTTTAAGATATATGGGCTTCTGTACATTTGTATGGTCAAAAAGCAATTGTAAGCAGGCTAAATGCCCTTTATTAACTGGTGTTGTTTGTCCACATTGCAAAGGAATGCTATTCCGTTGTGGTATGAATACATTTTTATTGTCACCTCTAACAGCATAACGAGAGCTTTATTGATGTGCATCATTGGTATTTGTCCAAAAGGTCCAAATTATAGTATACTTCATAACTCTGTGTTTGTCACCCAAGCTTAGTGTACAGTGTACACAATTGCAAAGAACAAACCATTTAAAGCGGCTATATTTTTCCCCCATGAAATATCAGTTTCAGAATCATTCTAATGATACACTTTAACTTCTAATAAGGTGAATGGCAGGTTTTTAAGATTTGTGAGCGAGAATAGGGCAGACTGATTTACAGTAGCAACAAATGCATGTGTACAGCTATCCACTGTATGTGACTGTTGTTTGTATCATGTCCTTAGGCACCATGTAATTCACAACAACAGCCCGTTAACAGTTACAGTATTACATTTCTTTAGTATGACATTAGACTTAGGACAGTAACTCAAAGCAGTAATTCTTATATGTGAAAAATAATTTTGAAATGTGAAGTACAATGGTTAATCTTAGGCCTGTATAAAACAAGCTACTAATCTTTCCAGATATTTTCCTTAACAGGTTGTTTATTCTAATATCTCAGGGCTCAGGTTAAAGTTTATTGTTTATTCTTCAGAAATATGCTGAGTTCGGGAAGGGAAGGGCAAGAGTTTGTGGATTTAGTAGTAGTGGAATAACTTTAAAATCACTGTTAACAACAGCTTCATGGCCTTATTTCTTTTAAATTATTTACTACACATACCAAGGTTTCATAAACACACAGCAACAAAATGTAATAATTTATTGATAATAAATAATGATTCCTCGGCACATAGCATTTGGTGCAGTAATAGAATATTTCACAGTGGCCAATGACACATCATATATATATATATATATATATATATATACAGTATATCGGGGGTTTTAATGCAGACTTTTATGTGTAACATCGTTAAAGATTACATGCAGCTAAAGATTACATGCAGCCATTAATTTAAAGGGATCCACTACAGTTGTAATAAAATTATCTAAAAATGATAATGTTCAGATTATTGACTATTGACACCAGTGAAGTAAAGTGTCAATTATTCACATCAATTGTTCACAATTATCATTATTACCAAACAAACAAACAAACAAACAAACAAACAAACATTCAAAGGACGTTGCTTTTATATCCACCACAGTAGCATAAATAATGTGGAGTGAATGAAGATTTATTAAATAAGAGGTCTCATCAGACACATTAGTAGTCAGATATCCAGGCTAAGTATAAACATTACATTTAGGTATTAAATAAGAGAACAATCCTAATAGTTTAAAAAAAAAAGTGTTTCGGGGGTTCGGGGACAGTTAAAATGATTCGTAAATATTAATATTCCTCTTTAATATCTTAATATCTGAAACTGTTAATTTAAGTAGTATTACTACATTAATGCTTTAAAACTAAACCACTGGTTATATGGTAACACTATTTTAAGGTGTTCTTGTTACACATATTACATGTAGCCTACTTACTATTATAATAACAATAAATTATGCATAATTTCATGAAAGTAACTCTAAACCTAACCCTACGCATATTATAAATACATGTTGTTAATAAATATTACTCAGTTCTTAGGTGTATTACACTGTAACAAGGACACCTTAAAATAAAGCGTAACCATATTTATTTATTTCCATTTTCTTGGCACCATGTTAGCACCTGGCACATAGAGGCCTGTTGTGTCTTGCATAGGTAGATTTGTGTGGATAAGCTTTGATCAATGGATTTTATAGACTTTATTTCATTGTTGTGTAAGATTAGAAACGCCTGCTGCTAATGCCTCAAAACACATGCTGCTGTGTGACACAATCCCCTTGACCTGACAGATCAGATCAACAAACAACATCAAGCACAACAGAATCTCAGGACAATGCAATATGGCAGCAGCAGTTATCTGTCTGAAGCGTATTTAATCCATAGGATTGTTTGCATGTGTGTGTGGCAGAGTGTTAACAAAAGACAGCTGCTCTTTTCAGAATTTGGGGTGTAAAGGACCCAAATCTTTCCTAGGAAGATCAGCCATGCTGCATGTATACCATAATCTTCGTTAAGAGTCAGATTATGAAACAAATTGAGGAGCTGCATAGCCAGTGAACTCCTATTGGGTTCTATTGGACTGAGATAAACTGGACTGGTACGTATTTCAAATACAATACATCATTTGGCAAACAGCCTTCATACATTTGCATCTAATACTTGTAATCCCTAGATTATATGCTCACATCTATTAATAATAAAGAATCAACAGTCTGAAGTGTTGTGCTGCTTTTATTTCATGACCTGATTTGAGCTACATCATTACCAGGGAAAACAAAGGCTAGTTGCAAAGAACAAATGCTCATTCTTGTCAAGAAATAACTGTTTACAAGCGTATTATGCAGTAGACATAAAACGTTGATGTCTATAGGCATATCTCAGAGGTCAGTTATAAAATATTACTTCAGTTGTCAGGAATAAATACCATATTGGTCTTTGATGTGGTGCCATTTCTTGCATGGGAGTGGAAAAACAGCACAGTCATTCTCATTCATTTAATACATTATTATTATCATCAGTTTTGGGCAGTAACTAGTTACTAGTAACTTAGTTACTGTAATAATATTACTTTTTGTAATTAAAAAGTAATTTTATAATTAAAATAAATACTGTTACAGCATCATTTAATATTTCCTACAGATTAAGCTACTATGCTACTGGATAGGATATGGTGGACTATTTCAGTTACATCACATGCTAGGTATTTTAAATGTTCTTTAGATTATTTGTGAAATGCAATTACACCTAGAGCTAACCAAGGAAAAGATTAGGCATAATGTGTTGGTACAACTACAAACTCCATTATTTGTTGGTCCCACAGTAATGCTTTTATAATCTCACTAAATGCAAAAGTCAATTTTACATTTCAGCAAGGCTATAAACCATAGTGCAAAGAGTTCAATGTCATATTTTTATATTCTTGTGTTATGCGTGGCCAGAGGGTGGCGTATTTTTACTTCTACGTGCTGCGCAGTCCTTTCTCTTTTTTTTCTGGAACAAACAGACGTATTCTACCATTCCAGAAAGTTCCAAGTCTCCTTAAATTAAGGCTCTAATTTCAAAATCAACAGATTCCTTTTAACAAACTGTCAACAGACCACCTTTAAAAGTAAATGGTTTTAAACAATACTGAAAATCCATGTTGCACGGCGGAGGAGGCGAGATGCATAGAAGACACTCAATAGGCTATAAAGAAAAACAACTAGATGGGATGCTGTATTCAAATGAGTTCTTCTTGACGTTATGTACAATAACGCTAATGCTGGTTCTCAGACACTGTTGCTAGACAGGGACACCCGAGTGCGTAAAAATAGACCATCATATGCGTTATGTAACACGCAGCACGCGCACTACGACTTCACGCTTGTTTACAAGTTAGAATAGACTGCATGACTCTGTGATTTTAATAACTGACATATGCGTTTTCTTACTCCCACAAGTGCGTATTTTCACATTCTGACAGAGTGAAATGAACATTGGGTCTGACTAAATTATAATTCTGAAACAGCTACACAAGTCTGTATTTGTCGTCATTGCTTGTGTAAAAGAAACACTCAAATGTGTGTATATCGAATGTATTTGGAGTAGCCTACACAGCAGGTTTATTCAAGTTCCAGATTAAAACATGTCGATGTTTATGGTCGCTAGCGACATAATAAAACATTTTACAGCTATCAAGACGCAAGTCTCTGCAGCACTGAAGTGCGTAGGCTATATACAGTAGATGTGTCATCCACACAGCGCTGTTTGTTTTGAGAGGAGGAGAGAACAGCTTGTGTAAAGGGGGATTTGCCTGTACTACGTCACGGATTTGTCCGTGTACCGTCAATCTTTTCGCCTGGCCAATGAATCCAATGAGAAACTCCATTCGTTGGTTTGGCAGGCACGCCTCTAAAAGATCGCACCGCCTTTTGTGACTTTTTTTTTCTTCACTGATCCAAGATGGGCTGTGTATAACGTCACATGTTGTTTGTTTTTTAAGCTCAGTCATTCTGAGCGAGGAGTTGTTTTGCGGCGAACTAGTAGACATCGCATTTGGAAAGAGCGCGGAAATCTCCAGTTTTCGGATATTTAAGTTTCTCATCTCTTTTTCCACGGATGGATAACAAGTTCTTAAAACTGAATAAATAAATTTTAAACGCAAGTATGGCAAGTCCGCCTCTTAAAGGGGGACCCGTGTTATCAAATGACAACAACATTCATTCAAACAACATCAGAAAATGCGGATACCTCAAGAAGCAAAAGCACGGACATCGGCGCTATTTTGTTTTGAAGGATCAGAGTGACGGACTCTCTGCGCGGCTGGAGTACTATGAGAATGAAAAGAAATGGAAAAACAAGTCCGCTGCAAAAAGAGTCATATTCATCGACTCCTGTCTGAGCATAAACAAGCGCGCTGACGCGAAACACAGATATTTAATAGCACTCTATAGCAAGGACGAGTATTTTGCTGTTGCTGCGGAGAATGAGCAAGAGCAGGAGAGCTGGCACGCAGACTTAACCGATTTATTAAGTAAGGGAAAAGTGTGTGACAGCTCCGTTTCTAGTTCGGCATCTTCTCTGGTGGGCTTCGAGGAGGGAAATTACGGTATGATTACACCAGCGTATAAAGAGGTATGGCAAGTAAATCTTAAAGCAAAGGGACTTGGGCAGAGCAGAAATATCACTGGAGTTTACAGACTGTGCTTATCAAGTCGGACAATTAGCTTTGTGAAACTTAACTCGGAGGTGGCATCTGTGACACTGCAGTTGATGAATATACGCAGATGTGGGCACTCTGATAGCTTTTTCTTCATTGAGGTGGGAAGATCTGCTTCTACTGGACCTGGAGAGCTGTGGATGCAAGCAGACGATTCTGTGGTGGCACAAAATATACATGAGACCATTTTAGAAGCCATGAAAGCGATGAAAGAGCTGTCAGAGTTCAGACCACGCAGCAAAAGCCAGTCATCGGGATCAAATCCCATCTCTGTACCCACTCGGCGGAACCTAAACAATCTACCCCCTAGTCAGACGGGGTTGGTGAGGAGGTCAAGGACGGACAGTACAGCAGCGACATCTCCTGTCCCCAAATTTTCCTCTTGCCGAATACGCACAGCAAGTGAAGGGGAGGGTACCATGACCAGGCCTGTCTCCATGTCAATATCTGAGAATGGGAGCCCGACAGCTGTTGGCCGGAACCACATGAGCAGATCTAACACAGTCTCTGTGGGCTGCCGGACATCAGAACCATCCCTGCTTCATCACAGCAGGTCTATGTCCATGACAATGTCCCACTCGCCACCATCTGCTGTAAGCCCACTAAGTTTGTCCTCAATCAGTATGAATGGATCCATCTCATCTGCAGTACACAGACCCTCCAGCTGCAATGATTCTGTTTCTGGGTCACCCAACGACACTGGCTTCCTCTCATGTGACGATTACAGTTCTAGCCCGGGGGATGTGAGGTACAACCTAGCAAACAGGAGTGACACTCCGTCTTCTCTCTCCAGTACACCACCCTCACGAGAAGCCAGTGAGCTCCATGGTTACATGATGATGGACAGGCCAACCCAAAACAAGATGTGGCCAAGTAGCAGAGAAATGCTGGATGTGGAGACATACCGGAAGAGGACGTATTCTCTGACAACCCCGCGGCAACAGGTAGCACACTCCCAGGTTTCTTCAGCGTCACTTGATGAATACATGCTGATGAGGGCTGCGAACAGCCACTCTGGACGGAGCACAAATTCTGCCTCTCCTAAGGTCTCATACCCAGAAGATTATGGGGACATTGAGATTGGCTCTAACAGCAATGTGGGTGATGATGGCTACATGCCTATGACACCAGGCATGGCACCTCAGGGTGCCAAAAATGATCACTACATGCCCATGAGTCCTATGAGTGTTTCAGCACCCAAGCAGATCATTAACCCGAGGTTACATCCCCAGCCCACAGGCAGTGGCTGCACTACTATCTCGCCCAGCAGTGGATCTCTAGAAGACAGCGGGTACATGAAGATGTGGTCTGGATCCAAGTTTTCTCTTGAGAGCTCTGACGGGAGAGCGGTGAGTGGAGAATACATGAATATGTCGCCTGTTGACTCATGTGTCTCGCCCACACCACCAGATTATTTGCTGGGTCAGTGTGAACCAGCACAACGGCCCTCCCCATCACTAAGTATTCGCTTCAACAAGCAACAGGCACCTAAACGGGCAGAGGATGACCAGTATGTTTTGATGAGTCCCCAGAGCCAAAATCCAACAGAAGAGGCAAACAGGGTTTCTGCCCTGCCCCCTCTTCGTCGTCCTGATGGCATAGCATACAGAGCAAGAGTCAACAGGCCCAATAGGTTATCTCTAGACACTCTGAGGATGCTTCCCAGCATGACAGAACATCCTCTTCCTTGTGAGCCTAAAAGCCCTGGTGAGTACATCAACATAGACTTTGCTGCTGCTACACAGTACTCTTCTCCCTCTATTGTTTCCGTGGAAAACCAAGGCTCATTGTCCAACCTCAGACAGGGATCCCCCCTCTCAGACTACATGAATCTCAACCAGAAGTCACACTCTCCTAAACTGAGGGAAGCACTCAGCAGTCCCCTGGATGCAATGCCAGAGCTGGCTGAATGCCCATGCCCACTTAATGAGAGGGCTTTTTTCCTCAATGAACAGAGGAACTCACCATGCCCATCTGGCACAGGTAAAGATAACTACACTGAGATGAGTTTCAACAGTGGTCAGATCTCACCTCCATTCCTGACTCAGAATGATGAGAGTGCTTCAGTCAGCCCCACTAGCAGGGTTCAAAGGCTTAATTTGAGCGACCAGGGGGTTTCAACTGGAATTGGTGCTTTCTTGTTGGCTGCCTCTTCCGTAGACCCAAATGGAGGAGCGAAGGTGATCAGAGCAGACCCTCAGGGTCGGAGACGGCATAGCTCTGAGACCTTTTCATCCACCACCACAGTTGCACCTGTCTTTCCTTCCTTTGCACACAATGTTAAGCGCCACAGCTCTGCCTCAGTTGAGAACGTCTCTGTCCGAAGCAGTGAAGGTTCTGATGAGGAGTATGGGTCTCCCATGTGCCGAGAGACTTCAGCTGGTTATCAGAATGGACTTAACTACATTGCCTTAAACCTCATGGAGAAACAAGAGATGGGCAATTGTGAGCTTGTGGGCTTCAAGACTGGTGGTTGCTGCAAAGCAGGAATAAATGGATTACATGCAACTCCATATGTGTGTCTGGGATTCAAAGAGACTGCAACCACTGTACAAGGTGAGTTTAGATGATGTGATGGGCTGTTAAGATTTGAAAAGATAGCTGAAATAAACCGGTAAATGCAGCATGTGAGATTAATGTAATTGTGTTGGACAGTGTGGTATAATTGCAAATTAAATGCTACTTAAATATTGCAGTACTTCTACATGGGCACATCCAAATCAACTTTAAAAATAAATACATTTTCTATAATTATAGTGTGTGTGTGTGTGTGTGTGTGTGTGTGTATATATATATATATATATATGAGAAGGAGCAGGAGATTATATTTGATATTTGAGTGTTGGGCTATAACTTTATAAAATGTATTTAAAACTGTATTAAAATGTTTTCAGTTGTCTGTAGGTTGCATATACTATATGTTTGCTTGTATTTATTTTAATTGTAAAATTTAGTAGTAAAGGATATTTAGGAGACAACTCGAAATTATTCAGAAATTTTACAAAAAGTAATTAAACGAAACGTTAATGTAATTCAAAACAGTTATTGAGGTTTGCACCTCTGTCTATTTATGTAAGTATATGGGGCGTTTATGGCGATGATAAGGTGTTTTTCATTCAGAGGAATTCCAGAGAAATTTGAAGCATGAGAAACGTGACTAGCTCAGTGGCGCGCCGTAAACAACCCAACTGCGCAGGCACGATGACGCTGCAGGATAGAGAGGTGCGCGCAGGCGCGCGCTTGTTTATTTACCCCAAACTTGATCGACGCTGGGTTTATATAGACTGAAGTGTGTTAATGATTAACACTGTTTCAATGTTTGTAGGCTTTTGTATAAGCTGTTCTCAGAGAATGGAGCATGCACTGAGGAGAGAGAAGTGTTATTTTGAGGTTAATTTGGCTCACATGCTTAGCAGTGTTTTCATTCTGTGATACAGCCTGGTCGATCCTTTTCCAAGAAACTAATCACCGTTTACTTTAGTGCTGAAGGCAGATCTGTTATCGTAACGTAATGTAGCAAAATGCTATTAAATTTCCCATTAACAGGGATATTGATATAAGGTTAAGAATGATTCCCATATCAAATCTTCCTCACACATGACATATTTCTTACAGAAGTGCATGTGCTAATTTGCCTACTTGAATCATAAGTGGGCGTGTGTGAGATCGAATTGCGGTCACAAGCTGGAACAATATGCTGCTCTTAAGTGCAGTGCCTGTGGCTTTTCCATGTGCACACTGTTTTTGCATAGCACACAGAAGACAGAACATGCCATGTTCTGGGGCACGTACTTCACATCATCTGGTTCACCCATATTTCCATAACGCCTCAGTTGGAAGCAGTGTTGTGGCCCAGAATGATCCCCAATGGTTAAAAAGACCGTTCATGGCTGGTAGTTTTCATTGCAGGCAGCCTGCAGTGTAAACATCAGTCAGAGGAGGGATAGTGCACAGCAGTTTAACTCTTTCGTGGCTGGAGTATTGAGCCTTGAGAATATAAGAGGGCAAGAGGAGGTGGGGGTGAGAGCTTGTTTGCATTTTGTCTCTGAAATGAACATGTGCAACCATGTCCACGGTTTGGCAGAGCAGAAAAGGGAGAGCCTGATGGAAGCTTGAGCCATGTGCTTCCATCAGGAGGGAAAACAAGCCAGTTGGTTGTTTGTGGTTCGTTGTCAGGTAACGATGATGTTTCACGCTTGGAATGCCTGACTGGGTAAAGGTTGCTGGGAGAGGTGAATACTCGCTTGTTTTGGTTTCACCTTGAGCTTTAGTATTGTTCACTCTCTCCCCACTCATTGCCAGGTTTCAATTTCACATACAATGTGTTGACAAGAACTTGTTTTGGTGTTTTTTGAATGAATGCCAGGGACTCTCAAACATAACTATGCTTTCACTTTTGTATTCTAACTGTGATGCATTTATATTTGGGTTTCTTATGTAAAAAACAATTCAGACAGCTCAGGTGACAATTTTATTAATTACAAATTGTTATCGTAGTTGCAGAAAAAGAAACCACATTTACAAGCAGTGCAGGTCACGCCTCATTTGGTTGAATTACTTACAATTAATGTACTTTTGAATTTTGATTCTCCATTGGTTGGATTATCAGTAAGACTTTATTTGAGAATGTTGCTAGGAAGTGAAATTGGCTTGGCAAATTGGCATCCCCAAAGAAATGGCACCCTGGGTGGTTGTCTGTCGCCTAATGGGTTTATTATGTTTCCCTGTTTACAAGCACATTACTGTGCAGAAATACTTAATGCAAATGTCTATAAATGGTAAAAGCTAGGCATTATTTCCACATGAGAGCAGCAGGAAAAGAACATGCATGGGGCTAGTTTATTTGATTTATTTCTGAATAAAGAAAACCAGAATATGGACATTAATCTGAAAATGATGTGCATGTAAACATGGTCAGTGTATTACGGTACCTGTTGCTCCCCATATACAAAAAAACAAACAAAAAAAAACATTAAACACATTTTGGGATGCTGACATTTTAAAAATGTACCTTTTAAAAATAAGAATAATAAAAAGTACCAGAAGAAAAATAAATTTAGTTTAAGAATTCACACATTCTTGAATCAACAGAGTTTCTTTTCATTTCTTTTTATTCTTTTCAGTCATTCTTGCCAAAAGTGTATTGTTTCATAATAATTTGTTAACATTTATGTTTATATGTAGAATGTCTCTGTATGGATTTGTAACACCTCTGTTGAATGACACTTACTGCTATTGTGGTGTTATAAACAAAGATGTATTAATCAGTTAACACCTTGGTATACAACATATGTAAAAGTGAACTATTTTGACCAAGAAGCTGTTTTGAGACATTTAGTACATAAGAAACTTTTTTTTCTCTCTTTTGTTCACTCATTCACTCTCTCTTTTTTTCTGGAATCATATTTCTAGAGGTGTTTGTGTGCATTTGCGTGTGTGGCAGATGGCTGAGCAGAGAGGGGTGTGTGTGTGTGTGTGTGCACCTGCCGCTCTGCTCACTTCAGGTCTGTTATCAGGCATGGCAGCAGCACAGACAATACACTAATGACAGCACGCCATCTGCTTCTGCCCCAGGACAGTGGCTAGTGCTTGTCCCTTCAGCCTGAGAGGGGCAGGGGGTGGGGGAATGGAGAGCTATAGAACCTGTGTGATAGATAGAGAGATAAAGATTAAAAGTGGTTTGCAGAAAGGGAAGAAATTAGATGTTTTAAATTTGGACAAATGTTTTTTTACTGAAATATGTTTTTACTGAAATACTCAAACTGAAATGTTTTCATTTAGCCAAAAACCAAATATGAAGTTTTGTCATTTCAGTTTGGGTCATTGAGTAAACTCTTTTTCGCGGTGTCTTGTTCTCTGGTGTTTAATTAAACCAGTCAAAGTTCTTTGGAAACAAGTTACCTCTTGATATTTCAGCCAAACAAATTTTCTCATACTCAGTTGTCATTTTTGGTCACAGTGAAGTGTGGCCACCCTGCTGACATGTTTACTTGTAGCTTATCCACATTGTGTAAGAAACACTAACACAGTCAAAATGCATCATCAGAGAAGTGCTAATTAAGTATCGTTTCAGTCAATGATTTTAGTCCTCAGGAACTTTTGTTGTTTAATATTTTCAGTTGCTTAAATTTTGATGCATCACTTTAAAAGAATTGGTCGCACAAAAATTTGCTGAAAATGTACTCACTTAATGTAGTCCGAGGCAATATGGCAAAAAATAAATCTTGACTCTTTTCAGAACATTTGACCAAATTAGATTTTTATTTATTTATTTTTTAACATTCAACTAGTCAACTTAAAAATGTAACTACAACATGATTCACATATACCTTTCTCTTTATTTAAAACATGCAAAACCATCTGGTTAAAGTGAGTTCTATTCACTTGTTAAAATATTGTTGCAGAAAAGAAACATGAAATTTGGAGGCAAATATTGTAAAAACTTAAACATATCCTATATGTTCAGAAATAATTTCTATTTAGAATATAGAAAGAATATAATATAATTATTTCTATTTTAATTACTAAGAAAAATGCGAAATATTTCTTGGCATTTAGTTAGGATTTATTTAGTTACATTCAGTTTTAGAGGTCAACCCAAAAAGTCAAAACAATTTAAGTTCAAAAAGTGCAACACCAGTAGAATATCATTAACAGTAAATGTTTTGTAAAAACAAAGAAAATAACAGAAACTTTCAGCCTGTCACCATCATGCAAACATGAAATATGAAACATGCAGTAGTAGTTCTTGACAGGTTATTGCATTCCACTGTGCTTTCCATATTTTTTTCTAGCGAGTCATTCAGGAATTGGCATTTTAAAAACGTGGCACTCAAGTTAAAAAAAAGTTCAGTTTTCATCTCATAACCTTGTATTTTCTCCCTATTCCCCTGCCGCTTCTTGGGTTTTTCTGTGTGAAGTGATACAGTATGTTCTATGTTTGGTTCTTCATAGAGCACGTCACACATGAGCGGGTAATCAGATGCCGTTATCATTGGTGTATTGCCAATGTGTCTAATTGTAATGTTTGCTAATATTCTTATCCAAAACTACGATTCCTTGATGAAAAAAAATTTTTGAATTAATCGATAAAACTGGAAACATCACCCAGCCATACCAACAGGCCATTCAAGATGTAGGCGAGTTTGTTTCTTAATGGAAACAGATTTGGAGAAATTTAGTATTACATTACAATAATTCACAAGTAATCTACACAACTTTTAGCATTTTATCAATTCAACTCAAGTCAGTCATCTTGGATGACACGAGTACATTTTCAGAAAAGGCGAGCTATTCCTTAAGGGTGTGAAATGACACAATTCATATAGTTGGCTTAATGTTAATGTGTGTAAACAGCTTGCACGTTTTTGTGTAACTTTAGCACGAGGACAGTGAGTGTGCATTTTCTGAGACCTTAGTTACTATTCTACTACACTTTCAAAAACTAGGCTATCTCTCCCTAGCTCTGTTTCTCTCTCACTCACTTTCCTCGTGTCAAATTATAGAATGATTTATTACTATTTCACACATTTAGATACATTCTGGATTAATTATAACTTCACAGTTTACTTACCACAACAAGGTAAACACCAGTCAATTACCATAGAAAAGTATTTCATTTATTTACTATTACCGGTAATTAAAAAAAATATTAAGCATGTTTTATAGTAATACAGAAGAAGCTTAGAACTGTGAGTCTATACTGAAAATTTTTTTAGGAGGTGCTTCATGTCAGCTCCCAAGATCTTGTAACTCTAATCCAAGCTCTAACTTTAAACAAGCTGAGATTTAATAAACAAAAATTGTTAACCCAAGCAGTTCTCTCAGATTCTCCACCTCTGCAGAGCTGGCTAAACTAGGCCGGGATGTTCCCGCCTGAGATAGCCATGTCAACACTGTCAATGTTACCCACATTTAGCCAGGAGCGAGAGGAGATTACTCTTAGGGGAGAGTGGGGGATTAGACATTGTTCAGCGGCTTGTTTTGAGGCGGATGAAAGGAGCATTGACTCAGACATAGACAGTCATTCATGCAGGTTCACAACAACCATGTCCTCAAGTAGACGTCGCAACATTTCCGGGATGGTTTTGCGCAGCTTCATTAGCTTTTGTGTCTCTGCCGATTATAGACCTAGATTTTAACCCATCGTTGTGGAAGGTTCTATAACCTTTATTAAATCCACAGCTTAGACTGTTTATTAGAGGACTCAGCTGCCCTCTTGTTGTTCCACAGTTGTAGGTTCTGTTATATCTCTATCCAGTGATGCGCAATCTAGCAGAGACGCTATGTCATGCGTGCATTAAATCAGCATTGCGTGACTATTTCCCAGTCCCAGGCATCACTCACTGCTGCCTAGAGCTTTCAGCATTACACACTGAATACGCTGCAGACATGGTTGTTGGTAGCGTCATCATGCAAACCCTAAATCTCATCAGCTGAATAAAATACAGGGAGGATAACCATTTAATTTATCTACTTGCATGCAAGCTTGAGCCTTTTGGTCTTGATTGGTGGTTGTAGTGTTGCATGCTTTCTGCTCATTGGCTTATTGAAGCTAATACGTTATTATACATGGACAGTTATATTCTGTGAAATGTTATCAGTATTGTGCATGTAATAGGAGTGTTTTTGCTGAGTGTATTGCAGGGTAGGCATAATTCAGGCAAAATTCATAACTGAATTGGCTCACTTTCAGTTCATGAGATGGAGTTTGAATTGAATTTGCCACAGCCTGCTAAATGTTGAACTGGAATTTGAATTGGAGTAAAGGGAAGTGGTATGGGTTATATGGTAATTTTTAGAAATGATGTGGTTCTCTCTCCTGGTTCATACATTTGTTAAATAAATAAATATAAAGGGGTGTGTGTTTGTGTGTGTATAATGTGGAGGAGTAATGTGAGGCCTTACAAAGGTCTCATTCCGTAAGGAGGACTAGATGCATGTCAAAAAGGGAACAAAATTCCAAAAGGGCAGACATTAGATCAAAAGACTCTGCACACACAAACACAAGCCTTTACAAGGAGATCCCAAGGCCCTACTTAAAGTGAAATTGAAGAACGAACAGGTGTGACGTCATGTCAAACTAAATGTAGCCAGCTCATTTTGGTGGTGTGAAGCAGCTCGTCAGAGCAAACTTTCTGCTGGCTGTTAAAAACATTTAAACTTGGAAATCTTTTCAGGATAATTTCTTCACTCAATCCATTGAGGTCAGATTTGAGTAAAACCACGAACAGATTCAAGAGCTGCTTTATAGTTTATAAGTTGTATTTATAATTTAGGTATTCTTAACTACTATGTACTTACATTTAAATTAATCATTTGATACAATGAAGTTAGTGTGTACATACATGTTCAATTCATTTGAATGGAATTGTAAAAGACTGATTTTGGATATCTTTTAAGATGCTTTGACATGGTTTGATTTCAGGGATTCTATACAATGCATCTACTTTTTTTTTTTTTTTTTTTCTCAGTACAAATGGAGCTTTAAAGATATCTTCTCTTGTTTCTCCCTCTTACTTTCAGATTGAGCAGGAAGCAGATTTTACTCCTCCTGGTACTGAGGCAAAGTGGAAGCTCAACCAGTAACTGGACTGGACTGATCTGGTCTGGACTATGCTGCTGTAAATGAACTGTGACCTTTACACCTCATCCTAAAGCTGAACGTCGGTGATTATTCCAATGAGGCCACTTTAACATGCTACTCCTGTTTTTACCATCTGCACCATTTTTCAGGAACTGCAAAGCTGCTGCTCTGTTGGTAACAAGAGTCATGAAACGTACATGCCACTTGTATGTTTGAACATTTATTATTGTTGTTGTTGTGAACACTTTTGTTTTGGGGTTGTTCAAATTCAGAACAACGATTGGAATATAGTTTATCCTGAAATCTGTAATCTTTATTTACCTGACCTAAACAATTGTAAGGTACTTTTTGCCCTGTCGTACGAATAGTTACATTTGTGGCATTTTAGTAATTTTAAATGATAATGACTAAAAGATTTCAACAAGTTCTCTTTCGGGAAAATACTTGTATTGATGTACGCAATTCTGAATTATTTTTTCTTCAAAATTGAATGTTGTCATATGACCAATCCAAAGCCTTACTGTATCTATCTGAAAAATTGTGACTACTTATTTGGACCTAAACAATCAGAAAGTTATCAAAAATATAAGATATTTATTGTATTCACACTATTTTTCTAAATACTTAGTTTATTCAATAATTGCATAGTAAGTTGCTATATAAGAGTCCATTTTGATATGCAGAGTTTCCTACCACTTAATCAGAGGTGGTTATTGCACATAATATTTAATAACTACACAAGTCGATATTATATTTATGACCAAATACGGTCAGTCTTTCACTCTTGTGTTTCCTCAGATTCGTTGTCACTTTCTCACCTTGCAACATAAAACATGGCCATTCCCTTTTCCTCTGCCTCAAGTCATATTTAACAGTTTCCAGTGAATTAAGTAAAAAAAAAACACATGCATTAGACGTCAGGGATGCACAGAAATGTTGGTTGCAGAAAATCTGGCCCAAAAATGTCTGCCCCATGTTTGCTTAGAGTAGAAGTAAATTAAATCAAACATTGATCAATATTGATACCGTGGAGCTGCATTATATTAAACCATTTTGGAAACCAATATCTTATTGTAAAGTCACACCAATCAAAGAAAGTTAAAGTAATCATTTAAAAAGTATTATTAACAGAACTGATTAGATTAATTAAAAAAAGAACACTTTTGGTTTTCAGATGAGAGGATCCAGAATTAATTTCAGTGGATCATTACTAGACAACAGTTTAATGGTTGTCCGTCTTAATCTGCTCAGATTGGCTCTGTGTTGATATGTGGCAGTGATGTCTCATTCAACAAGATTGTAACACATGACACATCTGAATGTAGAGCACAAAGCCCACTTACATGAGAGAACTGATTAGAGGGGCAGAAAGAAAATGATCACAACATCAGTCATTTTTAGCCACTGTCTGCTTTTCCCTGAATGTTGTGAACTAAATAAAAGCTGTGATGTGCTTAGCATTTTCATAACATTTAAAAATACTCTTCATCCAACGCAATATATTAGTGTCTTATATTAAAATATTAAGTAAACTGCTAAGAAAATAAGAAATGCAAGATACTAAGCATTGCATTGGTGAAACATGTTTTGTTCATATCTTAATAAATCCCTTATCTAAAAACACATGTATAGCACTGATATAGATGTGTTGATTAGTATTTTTTTATTTTATTTTATTTTAAGTTTAAAGCCCTGAAAAGGAGTGACACATGACTAAATGAGTAATTTCTTGAGGTAATGGTACACATTCTACTTGATTCTTGGGAAGGTCTTGCTTCTTAGGTAGCTTTCATTCACCCTTTCTATATGCAATACTTACAAATCAGATTAGTTTACAAAGTGGAACCAAATGTATAAATATTATGTTAATATATTTGTTAAAAGATTTTACAGAGATATTGAATTTATGCTGTTTATACATTTCTTTCTGCCAACTTTTAAAGCTTATTTTATTTTGCTTTTTGAAACTAAAATATATATATATATATATATATATATTCAACAGTGTTCTTGAAGATCTCGAGTATAAGTATAAAAATAAATATATCTATTGTTTGTACGTATCAAAAAGTTAATATATTTTCAATATTTGCCAGGTTTAATTGAACAAGCTGTCTTCCATTGTACAAATGTCACATACTGTTCATTGTTATGCTGTTGAGAAATCATTTAATATATCCTTGATGAATATTGCTTTCGTTTGTGTTGCAAAAGATAGTCACATGCAATAATACGAATAAAATCATTATTTAAGAAAAATAACATTTTTATTGTTCCTTAAATCCTTTCTACAACAAATGTGAAATATCAGTAAAAAGTATTACATAAACACCTACGATATTTTGCCATAATTTCCACCTCGTTACTGACACTGTGTCCCTAAGCTCGAGGGCAATAGAGGAAGGAACACACAGTTCATTCATAAACAAGTGGACAGATTACTTCCTGTGGAATGAGCAGGACAGAGGCAAGTGTTTTCCTGTGCATATCATGAGTCCCAGGCTCCCATTGACAGAACAGGATGCTAATAAATCACAGTATTCCAATCTGAGGGAGACTGTGAGGTCCAGTCCAGCTACACATGCCTCCTTTTCTCTGTTATCATCCGCAGGAAGCTAATAGATTTGTGAGACATCCTTCCTGCTTTCACTATACATCTGGATCATTCCTGTTACAGCATCACTCTTGAGCTCTGTAAGTGAATATCAAGAAACAGTTATGCCAGTGTTTATATGTGGAAGTATTTCTATAAAAGGGAATACTCAACTTTCTGGAAACACTTTATTAATTATAGCTTGATTATTTCAGGGTGGAAATAAAGAGTTCAATTGTGCTAGATCAGTGTGGGATTGACAGTCTACTTCCATGAGAGTGTTAGCTGTGGAATTTTGATAATATCATATCATTTTACTCAAAGTTTTAAGTCTATTATCAAGACTAGATTATCAACACTTACTTATGCATATATACATTACTATATACTAGATGTTTATGTAGGTTACGCAGGACAATTACTAGATCTACACGCGTTAAGACCATTTCAGAAAACAAAATATGTGCTGACTCATGCATGCACAGGGGGAGACGAAACACCTGACAAACAAACGATCACGTATTTGTACTCGCACAATGAAGTGCAAGGACAGCAGGACCTCTGTTAGATCACCGTGACTGGAGGGAAGAGGCAAGGGCACTGTGTTATGCAATAATCCATGTCAGTGTGCAGAGAACACACTGTGCCGGAACTGCAATTTCCCCTGCCTCTGTCCCAGGGCCTGTTTCTGAAATATTTGCAAAAGACCTCCCACAGAGACTAAATGAATATGAAACGAGTCAATTAAAGTCATTTAAATCAAGGTAGTGCTGCTAAGAGAACATTCTGTTTCGGTGGAGGCTTTGATCAAAAGAATCGCACAGATTTTGAGTGAATGATTTCCCCCTTGAACCATGAAAACGCAAACCATGCACAGCAGACGATTTCATTGGTAAACTCAATCCTGCAGTCACCGGTCAAAAAGAGTTCAACATTCTGAAAAAGGGGCAGGGTTTGGGGAAATGGTTTTGAAAATGCTGCATGGGACAGGTATCATTTTGGCCACATTTCTTTTTAGCAAATTTGTATAAGATGAAAGGACTTGTTTTCAGAGATTTTTCTCTGGGGCAGTACTGACAGTAAATGTGAAATTATTGGGATTCCCCAGATGTCAGACAGGCCATCACCTGTCCTTCCAGGACAATAAACCAGTGGTGTATGGCAGATGTTGAACCACTACATCTTAAAAACGAGGGGTGGGGAAAGCCCCCATGTCTGAATGGATTTATGTTGTCCAGAAAATTGGGTAAAATTAGTTGATGTTCATAGTGAAGAAATGGATGATTAAGAAGAGGATAAAGAATATACAAGTATGTTCACATGCTGCTTGTGTTTGGTCTGTAACATAGTAAAATCTGTATTAATTTCCAATGCATTTGGCACCCATAAATCACCTTCTTATATTCTCAGACACAAAGTCTTGGACCTGCTTTACTCACCTAATCAAGCTACCCTTCTGCATTCCAAACAACATACCTACGAACTAAACAAAATATTTTATAATTAACTCTCTGCCATACTGACATCAGACATGGTTGTGAGAGCACAGAATATGCATGCACATATACATAAGCACAAACACCTTGGCAATCAAAAGAGCAACCACTGTTTATGGAGAACCCATTAGTAGTCATGGTGGCAAACACGCACACATCCATCCATTATGCAAACACACATTATTTCCACATAACGAGGCTTATTATACTCTCCCCACAAGGAAACTACTTTAGATTCAGTATTCCATTCTCACATTCAGCTGACATGCAACGCAGCGCTGGCATCTTAAACGTTGAAGTCCAATAACATGCAATAACGGCTGAGTGAATGATAACTGAAAAAGTGACTAATTTAGCCAAGAAGACAACAGTTTGTACTTATTCACCAAGACTAATTCACTTGAATAAATACAGAAAACAACAGCAATATGACCATTACACAATGGTTATAGTGTGTCTATACTAAAACTGACAGCTAAAAAAAAAAAGATTATTTTGATTGTATTGACTTCAACTAATTGTATTAGAGTTTCAGTACAAAGAGATTACAGTATGAACTGCCTGTAGAATTAAATTTTATGATAAACGTTTGTACAGCCAGAGATGAAAATGGGAAACTGTTGCTTGAAATTCTCAGGGGCATTTCTCATAGCCAGTTTTCTTTTAATAGTACACGTGGATGTACGGTTCACTTGTGATGCTTTCACATAGAGTTTTATAGAGCCATTACAGCAGGATGATTACACAAGTCTTGACACTAACAGAACAGAGGAAACGGGTGAGAACAGATAACAGTGTTTGACAGCATGTTAATCTAATTGCTGGTAATACCCTGACTTGTCCCAATGACTGCAGGACATTTAGGATTTTAAAATGCATTTGGATGGATCCATGTAATGGCTTCATGCAACACACATGCACTTTTTTCTTTAGGGACTGAAATACAAGTGTATGTGCTATGTGGGAATTTGGTTTATTTTATTAAAAATGATCAACATAATCTGATTTAACAAGAAAGGGAAGATGCTGGCATTAAAAAGAAAAAGAAAAAAACTAAACAAAACAAAACAAAACAAAAAAAACCCCCCAAAAAACCGTAGCTCTGTGGGAGTCCCTTTGGACCGACACATGCATCAGATCATGTACACAAGGCGCTCACGTGCGTGCGTGTCACGGACAGCAGCTGATGGTGTGTAACCTGATCTTTCCACCCCCTGCTTCTATTCTCTTGCTTTATAAACAAACTAAAACTATAACATTCCAATGGAGGCAAGTAACGTGCTTTGAGGAATAATGAATGGGCTTAGTTCTAATCTCACACGAGGCCACAGACAGTAGCGAGTAATCGCGAGCTTGTAAACAAGTCCACGTGCTCGCTGCTGTTTCAGGGCTAGAGCCACGCCCCCTGCCTCAAAGTCTCTTGAAGCTTGTATATCTGCAATAATTTGAAGCTTCCTGAAATCGCCTGCATGGGCTAAATATTAAAGTAATCTGTCATTTCGTTTATTTATTTATTGAAAACATTTATTTATTTATTTATTTATTTGCAAACATATATCGCAATAAGCCTGTTCTTCTTGGGGTTAAAATCTTTTTTCTCCTCAGAATCTTTAAAATATGTCTGTAACAATTTGCAATATATATATATATATATATATATATATATATATATATATATATATATATTTTTTTTATTAATTATTTTTATTTATTTATACTGTTATTTATTTATTTAAAAGTGAGAAATAGGTGAAAATAGAAATAACGTTTATCTTTTCCCAAAATGAATAGTAGAGGAGGGGCAGTTGTTGCACTGCTCTGGTCAGTATATTTCTCATGATGTTTTTCTCATGATGGATTTGTTCTTGAAAGTCAAGTCATTGATGAATCGGTACATACTGTACTTTAAATGCTAGTCTTGGCTAAAAAATAATAATAAAAACAAACAAACAAACAAAAACATTTCCACATTTAAAACATCTGTTGTGACAACATGCCTCAATAGCTGAGCATGATTCCAACCTGTTTAAATTCTTTTGTTGTTGACATTTACCTTGTATTCCAGTGTGATTTTGCTATTCCTTTGTGTACACAAGTACTTTTACAAAATGGATGATTGATATATGACTGTTGCTGCTTCAAAACTAAAGAAGTGTTCAGTAGCTTTTCTTTATGCCATGTCTGCACGAATGGTACAATTTTTGTCATCTATCCTATATGAACACGCTTCAAAACAACAAATCAGGTAACATTACTTCTGACTATGTTTTTCAGAAACACTCCCCGGAAAGATGCTTCAGACCCATAAATATCAGTTCTGTTTGACAGCACAAGGGCTTCTAAACCTGCTCCTGAAATTAGAGTCAACCCCAGCTACATTCAAAAAATCATTTGTTTCACAAAATCTCAACATGCATAGACATTAAGATTCTTTCTGTACAGTCTTCAGATATCCTGGAAAATTGTGTGTGTAGCCTCCTATGACACTAAGCCGAATCCAGTCAAATACATTACATATATAACATCGGTTCTGTACTATATATATTAGAGGTAATTCTGATTTGATTTATCTTTTCATTATGTTCCCTGCTGAAGATTTGCTTCAAGCACAAGGCTACTCAGCTGTGACCTATTTGCCTCTGATATGAAAACTATTTAGAGCATTATGTTACTTAAAGAGGTCAATGTTTTCCTTATTTTCTTTTTCCTTTTTTTTTCGTCTCTATTTTTCTTCATTATGTAGGTCATTTTCCCTAACTAAAATAAAACTGTTCTTTTGGGCAAGCAGAAACGTTTATATATATATATATATATATATATATATATATATATAAGTTCCAATTAATTATGATCTGACATGAATGTAAATATGCTTGCCACATGCCAGATTTTTTGTGTTGTATGGAACTCTGAGGCCATTATAACAAAATTGGGTTGTTTTGTAGGTTTATAAGGGTTTGTTTTACCTCTTTTTAGGTCATTGTTACACATCCTTGTCACTTATTGTCTAAATCCTTAGTAAATAAGCTGTTTAATTCGATTCCTCTTAAGAATGATTTACAGTTTCAATGGAAAGGTCAAGTGTGGCCTCTGGCAGGGAAATTCATCTGTGAGTGAAGCACACGTCAAGCCATTTAACATCTATATAGGCATATATCTTATTGTACATTACATACATTTTTATTTATTTATTTAACTGACTGATGTTTCTATTAACCAACATTGAATTGTTAAAATCACTGAAGTGTGCTTATTTGGGTAATCAAGATACATTTTTATAAATAGCTAAAATTTATTGTACTGTTAAATCAAGTTTGGAAATTTCAAAACATTGTCTTTCTAAGGTGCTAAAATACTGAGTAAAATTGCTCAGCAAGCAGTTCTGTAGGTAAAATGCCTTTTAATGACAGAGGTCAAGCGAGAATGACCAGACTGGTTCAGGCTTATTATTGCCACATATGGATAAGTGTTCCGTTTACTCTTACAACCTTCTCAATTCTTTGTGGCATGGATTTAAGGCGCTGGAACCATTCCAGTATATAATGTGGCAGAAAAGCTACTTATTTTGGATGCTTTTCTGTTCAAACAGAGGACTGTGACATCAGTCACATGTGCCTCTATAACTTTCTAGGCTTTAGAGGATGGATATCTTGATCTCCAGAAACAGAACAGTAGCCTAGTTACATTGACCATCATACTGCAATATGTATGTAGAGTGAGAAAACAGCTCTAAATTAGCATGTGGAATTAAAGTCTGCATGTCAGTTGCTATACAATTTGCAAAGAAGTTTATTTGCATTTTGGTAACACAAATTTTATTAATTTATTTTTAAATAGGCAATATCAACGTGAGACTCCATTATAATAGGTCCTCTCTTCATATTTCTCGGCCTCTTTGGTTGTTTGTCTCTAGGCTGTAGTCCGTTTCGTAGTTTTTAAGTAGTTGTGTTTTATGTTACAATGTTATGTTGACTCCATCAAATAACTTTGATTGGGATTTTTAAAAACTGTTCCATCAACCTATTTAAGATCAATGGTGGATTTTGTTTTCTTTCTCTTCACTAGCTCCAAAACTATGGAACTCTTTTCCTATTGAGATAAGGCAAGTGAAATCCCTAAGAATTTTGAACTCTTAAAACTCATTTTTTAGGGTAGCTTTTACTTGAAAACTTGTATTAATTTTAGATTATTTTTAATTGTTTTGAATGCATCTTTTCTCTTCTTGCTTATTGTATCATTTTTGGTGTATTTTGTTGTTTTATTAGTTCTTGTAAACTAATAAAAAGTTAAACTAATCAAAGTTACGCTTTGAGATGTAACATTTAAATTCGCTAAAGAAAATAAAGAATGTTATTATTTCCTTCATTTATTAATATAAATGCAAAACACTGTTTGACATCTCTGTAAGATTTCTGTATTGATAATTCATTAATTCATTCTTTGTAGTTTTGTCAATACTCAGGTTGACTATCTGCTACATTATTCATTTTGTGTTGAGTGGTAGAAAAATACCCACACGAAGGCAAAGAAATTGAGAAAATAGTATAAACAGAAGATTACTCTGATACACTCAGGTGAATACACCTGAACATGTTAAACAGATATATAAATATATATTAAAATAATACAAGAACTGGAGCAAGATGCAACTTAAAAAAATGTTTTGTGGCTATGTCTCACTTCAATAAATGCATATCTCCTTAACTCACTGTTTGTTTGGCCAAATGTTATATAAATATGTGTATGTGTGCATGGGTGGATGCATGAATATGTGCTCTGATAATACAATATGGAATCTAAAACTTCTTTGAAACCCATCTCTGATTGACCCATGGTAGTTTCAGTTTCTTAATCAGACAGCTTTAGACTTATAGGCAAGGTAAGGACTCTATTATATTAGGGTTGTCTTAACCAGATTACAGGTGTAAAGTCAGCAATGAGAATATAATGTCAGTGTGTATTTGCAATATGTTTTTCCATGACCTGTGAAAGAATCTACAGTCCACAGTGCATTTAAGGTGTTTTTTTTCTCTCTCTCTCTGTACATCTGCTTTGAAACAACAGACTGTGAAAAGTAACCTACAAATAAAAATGTCAATATTTCCAAAAGTCTTTTGTTAAACTATATTTATGAAATATTATACTCAAGTCAATTATGCTATCTACATTAGCTCTACATTATCTACAGAGTAAAGGGCAAGAATTACTCGTCAGTACTGAGGTAGAAGCATTACCACTAAGCAATCTTTCGCTTATCGCTTATCACTTTCAAAGGTCTTTATTTCTTAACGTCAGTTAAAAAATAGCTTTCAGAACATAAGAAAAACAGATTACTGTATCTCTCAATGCATCATGGGACACAGTTTTGAATTATCAGTAAAAGATACTTTGCTAACAGAACTGCTGAACTTATATGTGCATTTAATTACCCATTACCATGTTTTTATGGACTTTAGCTCACTGAAACATAGCTCGCAGAGTGCTTGTGGCACTGCTGTCCTCTCAAAGAAAGAAAGGTAACACAAACAACTGTGAGATAATTTGCGATGCCCTAGGGGGGCATTATATAACTCATGGCTGACATCTGTTCACTTGTGCTGCAACATGGTTCTTGAAGTCGATGGAAGTTGGCCATTTCACCTTCAGCTTTCTTGGCACATTCTAAATAATACTAAGAAAAATTAGTATAAAGGCACAAGTCAAGAATTACTGTATAAAACCTATCTAATCAAGCCCAGAATTATATTTACTTTTTATTTTATTTAATTATATCTGGTTCACACTGCATGTATTTTGGATGAAATATCCAGAATGACGGAACTTCCACAATAGGAATCAAAGGATGATGGCCAAAGTTTTCGCACAGCATAAGGTGCTCACTCGCTCCAAATCCCAGTTGCAATCCTAATCTCATTTCATAATCCTATGTGTAGTCTTGCCTGCATGTGAGATTTACGGTATATTTTACTCGTTGTGGGATTGTGTCTGAAACAAGTCATGGTGGATTCAAGCATGAGTTACTTGCTGTTTGCATTGTTGTGGTAGCACCATTAGCAACATCATTTCTAAATCCTCCATTGTCCTGTATTACACCCACCTGTGGTCCTTGGCTCAAAGTTGAGCCACAGTGAAAATCCTTAAAATTCATAAATTCATTATTAAGGTATAATGTGTTTTTCTGGTCTCAAAATTGCAACATAGTACACTGCTGTCAATTGTAAAATATGCACCCATTGTGCACATCCATCATAATTCACTCATTCCACCCCTACTTATGCAATACATTTTCTATATAATGGGTGGCCCTTTTACTCAAGGAGTGAGAGTTTAGCCAATGAAATCATCATCGTCAACCTAGTAAACTAATTTGGTTGATAGTTTTTCAAAACAAAAAACAAAACAGAAATATTAATATATATTAAAATATATTACATTTACATAGTGTTTGTTAACATAATCTTGACAATATTCCAAAGTCCAGTAGTCCTGGGGCCCGTTCTTTGTATGTTGCTAACTCAGTTAGCTGGATTTGATTGTTGCCGATTTCGCTTGATCTTGGATTGTTTGGTTCTTCGAAGCTCATCCCGGAGTTGCTGTCATAGCAACAGGTCCGCAAGCTTAACCCTGCTCGGGAGCAGGCTTATTTCATTTAAACAGGAAAGCAGAATTGATACTTAAAATCTGTCCCAACCACTGATACTTTATTACAAGAGTACCCCACCAATCCAGGGACAAAAATTGTAAATAATAAAATTAATTTGAAAATAATATAATAATGTTGTGTAGTCTATAGGGTAATAAACATAGTCAGGTTTACTTATTGAAAGATTTATTTGTCATAAAATAATTACTTCATAATTGTATTAGAGGCTTACAGATAGGCGTGCATTAATTTGAGTGATGACAGCTATTGTGGGAGTGGCTTGATGGAGCGCATGAGATGCAAATAACATGATCTTGACCCTAAAGAAAGTTTAATTAATGCTGTCACGAAACAAATAAAATTAAATGAATTGCTATTTACTAATGTAAAGCCTGTACAAATATTAAACATCATGAATATAAATAATTGGGAATCGTGTAAAAATAAAAAATAAAATAAAAACAGTGCACATTTCATTGATCTATTATAACATTTATATAGTTTTGTTCGCTTGGCTGTGTGTTTTCGTCTTTTTTAATTATATGATGTCATTACGTAGCTGTCTTTATGTTGCCAATCGCTGCACTGGTCGTGATCGTGGTTTCGAGTATCGATACATAGCCCCTTTTAAACCAACCCATGAATTCACTATTATCTCTGATATCTCAATTCAGCCATACTAATCATCAACAAAATGTGCATTCGAAGAACCGAATTAGCCAGATCATGATTAGCGCAATCATCTTGGATGTATCATTTGATCTCGGATGTAATAAGCGACGTATGAAGAACAAGCCCCAGAGTACTCCAGTACCAAAAACAATGTAATGTTTATTATTTACAGAAAACGAGTCAAAAATTTGACTTGGTTGTAAGACTTACAACCCCTTTGCAAACAGTGGTATCCAAGCATACATAGAGATGGAAAGAAAAAGACAGAGAACAAAAGGATGTGTTACAATGATCTGCTTGCCTGAGAGAGAGAGTTAGTGTGTCCCCTGCTTTGGCTATGGCAGTTCAGCGAGCCAATAATGAAGAGATATATCTGGACTTAGAGACTACAGCAATACGCAAGCCTAAATCAACACAGCACAGAATTTATGACAGTTTTTGCCATCTTAGTTTTTTCCTATACATTATGTTTCACCACAAGGACAAATAGAATTTAGTTCCAGAGACTGAACTCAAAATGACTTCACACGATGCCAGCTTTCCCCTGATCAGGCTCACAGTCTTGGAAATGTAGGAAATTTATGAGATTAAGAAGATTCCAGGCAACAGAATGACAGACTTCAAACTGAAGGGGTTTTCCAGACATGTGTTAATTAATGTTGATGCTGGTCTCTTGAGGCGCACTAATCCATCATACTTGTTTATCAATGTTTGAGTGACACTGCAAATTACTGTCATCCTGATTTCAAACAAGCAACAGCATATTAGCAGCATCCTTGTGGGTTTTGTGCGTGTATGATGAGAGCAGATCTAAACTAACATATCATTACAGAGGTCAGGAAATGGTGGACATTTTCCTGAAAGATACAAGAGATTCTCACTGCTGTTCTGCTCTGAGCTGAACCCTGTCATCCATAATTTACACTCTTCTCTCCCCTCCTCACCTCTCTCCCCGTCCCCTCTTGCCCTCCCCTCTTGTCTATCTGTCTATTCTGAGCCTGGAGAAAACCGGAACAAGACAGGGGAACACAGTGTACCATGCAAGCACAACGTGCACACGCGCTTGTTTTTCTATGATGCTGGGGACTTTCCATTGACTTCTATTGTTTTTAGAATGAGATAATGGTAAATTTATATCATACTCTTAAACCTAACCTTCAAACAAAGTATTTTTTATTACATATTATGTTTTATTTTTTAAGCCATGTTCGTCATTAGTTCCCACAATGTGGGTGATTTCAGGTTTTACTATCCCAAATGTTCACACAAGGCCAACAAAACCTTATCCACCCACACACATCACTATACTTATCCCTCACTTTCATTCATCCATGCATGTTCTCTCTCTATTTCTCTTCCTTGATGATTTTTAGTGATGTTGCTTGGCAACAGATCCAAACAAACCATCATAATACTGTAAATACATGCATGTGCTTTTATGAACACAATGAATGTATTAAAAGATTTAAAGGTGGTCATAAGATATAGAAAACACATCAGCAGATGTCTGTTATATTATCATGACACTGTTTAGACCTTTAAGAAACACATGAGTGAAGGTGATCTAAGGACTGGTGTTTTTCACGACTCTCCACCCCAGGCACAAGCATACACACAGGAGGCTTGAGAACATGTTTACCACCACCATTAATAAAACACTGAATTAAGGTCTGCCTGCAATGAATAAACTCTGAACTATGAACTGTCTGTACCTGTTATGGCACACAGTGCATCATTTACAGCACATGCCTGGATCTTGCACTGGTTGTCAGTGCGAGCACGACTCAGTCCTGTCAAGTCATGCCACAATCCTCTGTGAGCAAATATTAACCTGAATGAAGTGTAATGGAAATGACAGCTCATCTGGGATGTTTACAGAACACAAACTTCATTAAAAGATTTTTGCTCATGCATGTGAGCAAGATGCATTTTAAAAGACTGGCAGACGACACAGATTGAACTGGTGTCCTGTTATGATGCATATTTTTGTTTTGGATTGATGGCGCATGTGGGCTCATGAGTTGAGTTGAGTTTCCTGACCTCGGTTTCAGGATACAGATTACCTACTTTAGTTCATGCATTCTAAGGAGACAGTAGCTCTTAATTAACAGATAAGATTTAGCTAGTGTCTGTGTTGTGATCTTGCTCTTAAAATAGAAATCTTAGGACTTTAACTTGAACAGATGGCTGGATTGAAATGGGGTAACTGTTTATTAGTGTGAGGAAAGAGAGATGAGTAGCTTCCTGCTTAAGCTCGTCTGTCTTCAAAAAGACATAGACATGGGCCAGTCCAAATATGCATAAAGATGAGAAGAGACACGGTAAATATAAGATCCTATACCAGAAATGTGATCATTGGAAAATCCACTGTTTAGTTTTCGAAAATTTCTGCTAAAAGTAAAATGATGTCACATTGTGAGTGTACAATGTCAAAGCCCATTTAAAGAAGCACATTTTCGGAACCAAGATAAGAAACTTTGTAGGACAAGTATAGCAGAAATGCAGATGGCACACCTTGAAAAACTAATAAAAATATAGCATTTTGGCCTGATTATTTGAAAGTTGTAAGATTCATTTTAATTGAAAATGTGCAGCCTCACCTCCTGAATGGAATCTCTGCCTCTGAATTTGTTTAACACGAGCATCTGACCCTAATTTGGGGGCAATCTGATTAAAGCTGTAGGAATGAGTTTGGAAAAAGTAAAATGGCAGAAAATTCAAAACAGGCTAAATTGAAGCCATAAGGTACATTGAACTAGGCATACCAATGAATTTATCTACATCATGATTGCAGTGTGATACCACTTTTATACATATAAAAACAAGAAAGTCATGTTATTTAACTTACAACCCGAATTCCAGAAATGTTGGGACGTTTTTTAAATTTGAAAAAAATGAAAACTAAAAGACTTTCAAATCATATGAGCCAATATTTTATTCATAATAGAACATAGATAGCATAACAAATGTTTAAACTGAGAAATTGTTACAATTTTACGCACAAAATGAGCTCATCTCAAATTTGATGCCTGCTACAGGTCTCAAAATAGTTGGGATGGGGGCATGTTTACCATGGTGTAGCATCTCCACTTCTTTTCAAAACAGTTTGAAGATGTCTGGGCATCGAGGTTATGAGTTTCTGGAGTTTGGTGTTGGAATTTGGTCCCATTCTTGCCTGATATAGGTCTCCAGCTGCTGAAGAGTTTGTGGTCGTCTTTGACATATTTTTCATTTAATGATGCGCTAAATGTTCTCTATAGGTGAAAGATCTGGACTGCAGACAGGACAATTCAGCATCTGGACTCTTCTACTACGAAGCCATGCTGTTGTAATAGCTGCAGAATGTGGTTTTGCATTGTCCTGCTGAAATACACAAGGCCTTCCCTGATATAGACATCGTCTGGAGGGGAGCATATGTTGCTCTTTATATACCTTTCAACCTTTATATACCTTTCAGCATTCATAGTGCTTTCCAAAACATCCAAGCTGCCCATACCATATGCACCCCCATACCATCAGAGATGCTGGCTTTTGAACTGAAGGCTGATGACACGCTGGGAGGTCTCCCTCCTCTTTAGCCCGGAGGACACATCCGTGATTTCCAAATTTGGACTCGTCTGACCATAGAACACTTTTCCACTTTGAAACAGTCCATTTTAAATGAGCCTTGGCCCACAGGACACGATGGCGCTTCTGGACCATGTTCACATATGGCTTTCTTTTTGCATGATAGAGCTTTAGTTGGCATCTACAGATGGCACGGCGGATTGTGTTTACCGACAGTGGTTTCTGGAAGTATTCCTGGGCCCATTTAGTAATGTCAGTGACTGAATCATGCCGATGAGTGATGCAGTGTCGTCTGAGGGCCCGAAGAACACGGCATCCAACAAAGGTCTTCGGCCTTGTCCCTTATGCACAGAGATTTCTCCAGTATCTCTGAAACCTTTGATGATGTTATGCGCTGTAGATGATGAGATTTGCAAAGCCCTTTTAAAGTATTCCACAATCTTTTTACGCACTCTTTCACAGATTAGAGAGCCTCTGCCCATCTTTACTTCTGAGAGACTCTGCCTCTCTAAGACATGCCTTTTATGTTACAGACCTGGGCCCGTATTCATGAAAAATCTTAGAATTGCTCCTAGAAACTAAATTCTAAGAAAATTCTTAGAAATGTGGGTGTTTCCTCTTAAAATTAAAGAAAAGATCCTAGTAAAGAAAAAAGTAATTCAAAAAGCATCTTAATCCTTAAAAGAGGTCTTAAGGTCCAAAATTGTTAGGAGTACGGACAAGGACTTTTAAGGGGCTTAAGAGTTTCTTTAGCAGCGGAGAAAATGGACGAAACATGAAGAGGGAGAAGAAATGTGTTGCACACAATGCATGACAGTGAGTTAATAAGACACTACACATTAGATCGTGCAGGGATCATGTTTGTGACCGATCTTATTAAAGACATGCTAACATCTCCGACACCACGCTGAAATGCCCTAGCGCCAGAAATGGACGTAATCACTACATTAACATATTTGGCAACTGGAAAAATGCAACTATGCAGCAGTGATGATTTGGGTCTGTTACAGCACTTATGTCGCTGTTCATTTCCTATAAAATACGTTAAGTATGACAGCATGGTAAATAAAAAAATAAAGAATATATATACATATATATGCGTGTGTGTGTGTGTGTGTGTGTGTGTGTGAGAGAGAGAGAGAGAGAGAGAGAGAGTGAGAGAGAGAGAGAGAGTACGGTAAAACAGGAAAAATTACGGCTGTAATTTCAAAGTGAAGGCTTATAATAAACCCTAATCTTAAAAGCGCTCTTTTCTTTCCTTCTTGGACAACCAACCAATCACAGTATTCAAAAGACTGTGTCATAGCTAGCAACGGGGTCAGCCTCGCCTCCTCGCTAAGATAAAAGTTTTTGTCTTTTCCTCGCTCAGAGTTGCTCTCAGATTGGTCCTGAATCACTTCTAAGCTAAGACTCCTAGTTAGAATTTTTTAAGCTAAATTAGGAGCTCTCTGAGAGGATTCTTAGAATCTTTAAGAATATGGGCCCTGATGTCAATTAACTTAATTTGTTGCTAGATGTTCTCCCAGCTGAATCTTTTCAAAATTTCTTGCTTTTTCAGCCCTTTGTTGCCCCCGTGCCAACTTTTTTGAGACCTGTAGCAGGCATCAAATTTGAAATGAGCTCATTTAGTGAATAAAAGTGTAAAATTTCTCTGTTTAAACATTTGTTATGTTATCTATGTTCTATTGTGAATAAAATATTGGCTCATGTGATTTGAAAGTCTTTTAATTTTCATTTTATTTAAATTTAAAAAATGTCCCAACATTTCTGGAATTCGGGTTGTTCATTTAAGACAAAATATTGCCTATTACTTAGTTTAGTTTTGCTCCATCAATGAGAGTTAACATTTTTATCAGAACAACTAATGGTACTTCTGAACGAAGGCACAGACAATTTTGCAAATTTTGTCCATTGTCAGGAATGAATGGACGAACAAAGCACTTCCCACAAATAACTTGCTTTCTATTGGTCAATGTGGCCAAGTTCAACAATCTTGAACCCAACAAATCCACCTTGGTAAATTCTTCGCCTTGGGAAGTCCATTAGTGAAATTTCATGGGCAAAGAAGACGAGACTGGAAGTTAAGTATATGAGAACCCACATGTGTTCCAGATTGAAACATCACAGAAGTTCCTGCCAAACTAAGCAGCTGCATATTTGTGAATGTTGTGAATTTGCATGTCAGAGTTCATTAAACTTGAACCTGACACAAAAATTGCATGGGAAAATTTTTGAATGCGTATCATATATTGAATCTTGTCTTTTGCCTCTTGTCGTCACCTACTGGCATATAGATCTAAACTGAATAAAAATTGAGAGTCTCTGTGCTGTTGGATTATAGCACTCTTGGAATGCTGCTCATCAAATCAAATTTAAGTATTGGAAATAAATGTATGCTTAATTTTAGGGAATATTTGGAGTAGGTTGTTGCTGTGACAAAAATGTCTGATTAATACAGGAATATACACACTGTTTTAGTCAGATTTATACTAAATATTATAATATTAGTGGACTATAGAAATATAGGAATGTTCTTTTTAATGTAAACAGTGGGAAATTCAAAGTAAAAATGAATTGTATAATACTGTATATGCATTGGTTCAGTGAACATAACTTACATGGACATGCCTTATCATTGACAAGAAGACACATAAACTAAGATTATCTTCAGGTTAATTTTTGGTACAAACTCAAATAAACAAAACAGTTATAATTGTCACTACACCCCTGCATATGTACATTGACTAAGCATCCCTGGATAAAGGCAATCCCAAGAAATTTGCCACACAAACCAGTCTATGGGTGCTAATGATATGTTATTGTCACAGATCAGCCAGGCTCATTCACCACCCAATCACAGCTCACACCGTCACCTGAGTATTAACTGCACGCACCTGTTTGGAATCATCACTCTCATCAGGACTCCTTCATAAGCACACACCTCACGTCAATCAGTGTCTGGTCTTGTTTCAACAAAGTGGACTCATGTGCATGCCTTTCAAGTGCTGTTCAGAATTACTGTCCTTGTGTACGTACCCTTTGTGTTTCTTCCAGTGTGTGTCTCTGATCTTTGCTCCAACGTCAGTTCCAGGTGCCCTCTCCTTGTGGGTCTTGTCACTGCTCATAGTCAGAGGTGTGTGCTATCTCCAGCCTCCGTTCCACAATCTCCTGTGAAACAAGGTTATACTCCCCATCAATCCATGAACTGTTCCATTGTCCTTGATACTCCCCTGCCATTACCATCCACCTCATTTGCTGCTAATAGTTACCTGTATATCTTCTAATCCTCTGTCTGAGTTTCCTTCCGTAAGTTATGTACAAAGTATTATTTGTGCTGCAGCTTTTTTTTTTTTTTTCTGAAAATGCTCCCCCAAAACAATCAAGATGGAGGCCCATGTTTTACCAGCATTGTTGTTCCTTTCCACATTCAAAGTCATGTTGAAGATGATAACACTCATGCAAATTCATTCCCAAATGCTATCCTGACTGTTTCACTCAAATCAACCTGTACAGTGCACAGAATGAGTTTTTTTTTTTTTTTTCTCAATCAATACTTCTATTTATTCCAGACTTTTCAGTGTTGCTTTGGTTAAAAGGCAGTTTTATATAGTTATTAACTGAAAGTATTGTGATTTGCACCATGACTTGAAAATATCTCTTTGAGGAGCTGTAACACAAGATGGCATACCGAATGGGTCATTCAAGTTCCTGCTGAGGTCAGAAAGTCAAAACAGACGCAAGTCATTTGACACAAAGACTAAAGGAAATGAAAATCAAATCCCTCAAAATTAGCATCATCTCTTTGATTTCCTGTCTGCTTAGAGCCTGAACCTGAGGGGATAAAAGGTAAAAGAGTGAAAAATGAAGTCAAGTCAAATATATTTGTATAGCTCTTTTCACAATACAGATTGTTTTTAAAGCAGCTTTAAAGTTATAGTGTTCTGTCTACAATGCCTTAAAGGAATAGTTGAAACGTACCCACCCTCAGGCCATGTAGATGAGTTTGTTTCTTCATGGGAACAGATTTGGAGAAATTTAGCATTACAACACTTGCTCCCAACGGATCCTCAGCAGTGAAAACAGTGAAACGACTGGCATTTATTTAAAGTACACTTTTACATTGGTAGAATAAATTAAATGCATAGAATAAAAGAAACAATTTTTTTAAATAGTATTTTCTCTTGACACCATAATGTTAAATATTGATGTGCAGAACATACTGTTAAGCTTTACTAACTGCAGAAATTATTGTATATTTTATAAATTTTTCTGGTGTTTTTTTTAATATTATAACTTGGCTCTTGTTATGGTGATATTACGCTGTAATACGATCTTACATTGATTATTATCAAGTAACATTTTGGCTTATGCTTAAAATTTAAGTATATAGATGCACTGAACAAATGGGAAGCCGGCTTTACTTGATCAGATTATTTGTGTTCTACGCAACAATTGTTTCTCTTCTAAACTTGATTTCTTTCCTTTTAATGAATGTAATTATGTGCAATCTACTAAATTGAAGTAGGTCGAATATGAACCAATTAATTGGTGTCTAATGCTTGCGTGTCAACACACGTTCTTGATTGGCTGGCGTGAATTCACATTGCTGGTGATGTTGTGTGGCCATGCTGTGTATGCATCACCAAGATTATAAATAGACGCTTGAAAGCATGCCACACTGAAATTTTTTTTTTTTTTTTAATGTAAGGGGTTGCAAACTATTTATTTTAGCTACATTTTAAATACAAATTTTGAAAGTTAGTTAACTAAAAAACTTTTAGTGAATTCAATTAATTATTTTTTTTCCAGTGCATCAGCTTCTTTGTCTTCAGGAAACTGCTTATTTGTTCAGTGTGGTTGAAAAAGAAAGAAAATATTGCCCTAGAGGGGGCTGATTGTGTTCATTACATGAATATTTTCCATTCCGCAAGCAAAGTACAACCTCCCTGCCATAATCTCGAGATCTTGGAAGAATACTGAGCCTTTAAGGGCACATGCCAAAGGTGGAATAGATGCATGCGAGCTAAACATACCAACATCAAATGCTTCAATGTGGCCTAGTCACCTTTCACCTTTGAACTGAACAACCCAGGTCCAAAAACTGGTGGTTCAACATCAAGATGTTGTTCTCGCTCACATGAGGTGCTTTGGTTTAAAATTAAACCTTAAAAAGCATGTACTTTCTCCAAGTCGAAGAAGCATTTTTCAGGGGGTAGTGTGGGATTTGCACATCTGAATTCGATCCTCTGCTATGAGCAGCTATAGGCTGAGATATTTCAGTCAGGATTTTGGATGTTGAGATTTAGAACAGTTTTGGATACATTGGATTACCATTGTGGTGGGGAGTGGTGTTTATGCTTAGGGTAAGAGTGGGATCTTAAATTTAAAATATAAACTAACATGTCAATTAGTTTAAGTATTTAAAAACAGAAAGTATGTGTTTTAGTTTAGCAGTGTTTCTAAGAAAGAAGGCTGTCCTACAAATATTGGGAATGTCACTATAAGGATAGGTTGCTATCAGCAGGTTGTAACTGTAGGGCGTGACGCAATCAAGCGACAAATTATTTTGTAGTATTTTTGTTCAGAATTTGGTCCAATAAAGGAGGTCCATTTTAATTAAAATTATTTACCTGTTTGCTGTACTGTACACACTGTAATTCTAATGCAATATGAACTGTAAAACTAGTGCCAGCTTGACTTGTACATGAACTTGAGCTGCACCCTCTTCCCAGAAGTGGTGGGTAAACAACACAGATTTGACATACTGAATATATTATTCCCTAAAGGCATGAAGATACTGAAGATGCCACAAAGCAATTATTTTTAGAGAAAAAAAGAAAATAGCCACTGCTTTCTGTTGCTAAATGTCAATCCTGTATTGTAACTCTTCATTCTTCAGGATCATGAATAAAGAACCTTAATATGAATGAATGAATCATGTCTAAAATACATCCACTAAAGGAATCATACCGTAAGTCAAGGGAAGAACAGCCCATCGAATCAGTGCCCTAGCATTTTGTAATTGACTTTTTTTTTTTTTTACCCACCTCATTGGAGTATGTTTAGAAAGTAGCTGAGGAAACCTGTAAATGGACGACGCTGTGCTGAGTTACAGCAGTTCAGCAAACTGGACATAGACTATTAGATGAATTTGAGCATTTGCCTTTTGTAATTTCCACATTGGTCTGTCTGTGTTATTCTGAAAATGTTTTTGACTTGACATCTTCATGGATGTGTTCAGTATATAACTGATCACGGCAAGTATAAGGACAAACTTTTAAATTGTCATTGTAAAAATTGTTATTGTGGCTTCTAATGATTATAATTTGGGACTGATCTGATAAACTATGAAGCTGGTTAGTCCTTTTAGAAAACCCCGAATAACAAACCAGCTACCATGTTCATAAACATGGTTTTCCAGCATGAACTTTTGTTACTTTTCATATAGAAAAGTGAAATACAGTCAAGCATCATCACAAAGAAAATATATTAAATATTGTTTCAGTATATACTTACATTTAGAATGGTTGTGCCATCAGACCAAAAGCTTTTATCAGTGTTTCATCACAAACCTATACCAAACACTGTCCTAATGCTGCATGCAGTAGTTTACCCTAGGAAATCTTATATCACCTTGTTTTAATAACACTCCAATTCAATTTCACATCATAAACGCACACATTGTCAATCTAAGAGGATCTGTATGTCATTTGTTAAATTAACAGAAATTATAAATAAATAATTTCAACCTATCTCCTTATTCAGCACAGTCTACACTGGGTCACCCATTAGCCCACCTGTCTCTGTCTCTGCTATCTGTAAACAAGCCTGCCTTGTTTTCTTGACCACTCACAAATGGCTGTTTGTACGTCTTATCCTGCAATTACCATGTTACCTCAATTCAACCCAACCACATGTTGAAATTCGTCTGTTTTTCTGCATGTTTCACTGTTAAAAAGCCTCTTAGTGTGAATTGGCCCAATTGAAAAGGAAACCAGGACAATGTGTTATAAAAGCGTGATCATAAGCTGTTTGTTGGGTATTTTCAGTTTGAAAATAACTGATCTGTGTCAGAGCGCACACGCACGCACACGTTTGTTTTTGTGAATTGTGGGGACATTCCACAGGCTTAATAGCTTTTATACAGTACAAACCGTATTTTCTATTGCCCTACACCAACCCTACACCTAACCCTACCCCTTACAGAAACTTTTTTACTTTCTCAAAAAAACTAATTTTGTATGATTTATAAGCCTTTTGAAACATGGGGACATGGCACAATGTCCTCATAAGTCACCTTCTTCTTGTAATACCTATGTCATACACATGTCATTATACAAATTTGTGTCCTCATATGTCACAAAAATGCGCGTACACACACAAACACACGCACACACTGGTTTCCAATGTTTTATGGGGACCTCCTTTCATATGGCGAAATGGTTTTTATACTGTACAAACTGTATTTTCTAACCACTTACCCTACCCCTCACACAAAACGATATAAATATAACTACATCCTGCTACATCTGGGCAAATCAGGGACTTGTGAGGATCCTGTTTGTGGACTTCAGTTCGACCTTCAACACCATCATTCCAAACCTCCATCCGTAAGTGGATAGTAAGGCTGGAAAAAATTCACATCCAACACCTGTACCATCAGCACTGGAGCCCCCCAAGGATGTGTCCTCACCCCACTACTCCCCACTTAACAAACGACTGCACCTCTACAGACCACTCTGTTAAACATTTGAGGTTTACAGATGACACAACAAACATCAACCTCATCCAGGACAGTGATGTAGAAGTTAGGTCAAGCAGCTGACTTTCTGGTGCAGTCACTATAACCTCTGAACACACTCAGAACAGTGGAGATGATTGTGGACTTCAGAAGAAACACCCCAGCACTCCAACACTTACCATTATAAACAGCACTGTGGCTGCAGTGAAGTCCTTCAGGTTCCTGGGCTCTACCAAATCTCTGGACCTTAAGTGAGACGCTCACATAGATTCAATTGTGAAAAAGGCCCAGCAGAGGTTTTTATTTTCTTCGCCAGCTGAAGAAGTTCAACCTGCCACAGGAGCTGCTAAGACAGTTGTACTTGACTGTCATCAGAAGACTACAACTGACAGTCTGGACTGCTGATAGCATTTTTGGTCCTCCCCTGTGCACCTTCCAGGACCTGAAATATTCCAGAGTGAGGAAGGGGGCAGAGAAAATCATCACAGACTCCACTCAACCTGACCACAAACTCTTTAAACTGTTGACATCTGGCCAGCGACTCAGAACACTAGAGCATCTAGGCACAGGAACAGCTTCTTCCTACGGGCCATCTCCCTTTTGAACAGTTTAATACTGCCCAAGGCCTCTCTTACTGCAAATTCACTCCTGTTTATTCATATTATTGCTCATAACACTGTAAATACACAGAAATCTTTAGATACTTGTCCTGTATTTCTATTCTGACTTAAACTATTTCTTCTATTTCCATTCCATATTATTGCATTCCATATTATTCTGTAATTTTAATATCATGTGTCTTGTATTTTTGTGAGAACTGGAAGCTTAAAAAACAAGTCAGACCACTGTTGTTCATAAGAATTACTCAGCAGTGGATGACCTTCTATGTTTATTGCAATGTTATGTAATAGATTGCTTTCTATCTACTGTTCTCTATCACTGAGAAACATGTGAGCAATGGCTGGTAGGTTGCAGTGAGTACGCAGACATTACAGCCACTACTGTGGCCTCTGCTGCAGCCTGGAGCTTTAGAGGTTTGTGCAGAAGCATTTGTGCAAATCTGTGCACCGACCTGATTTCAGTTATAGAGTGTGGGGTGGAGGAGATAGACTGTCTGAGATGCAATGTGATTTATCTCCTAGTCAATGTAGTGCTATTTCATCATTCCTCCCACTCATGTGCACACCTGACTCATAAGAAAAGGCTTCATATGAGCAGCAATGGAAAAATTAACAAGACTGACATTATGTTCCCAGAAAGAACAACATTTCACCCTTCTGCCATCATCTGAAATTATTATATATTCATAAATTTAAATGAAAAAATCTATAGTCAGCAGTTCATGAGAAAAGGAAAACAAAATTGTTTTAAGATATCTCTAGAGATTGTTTGAAATAAGGGAGCTTGTTGAACATTAATTCCAAAACTATGCACTGTAAAAATATATAATGTAATATAATATTTATTCATTTATTTACTTATTTATATTTATGTATTTTCATATTTATTATAATATAAAATAATATTTGATATTGCCCAACTCAATCTAAGCAGCTGAGCCCTTAGCCATCTTCAAGAAACAGCTAAACCATCTACACTTGACCCTCTAACACTTGCACTCTCTATTCTATTTTTATTCTAACTATTTGTTTTCTTTTCATTTTAAAAAAGACACTCTAACACTAGCATTCTTAGTATAGTATTTCTTATTGGTTTTGTTAAACATTAGGGATTTATAGTATGTTACAATACATCTTATGTTGGTTAATTGTGTTTTATTGCATTATTTAAACAGTACCTTGGTTTTGTTTGTATTTGTGTGTATGACAAAGTGAACTCAGCTTGTGGAACGTCTTTGTTAGGAATCTGGTTCGTGGTCTTCCATCCACTCGCCATCAGAGGTCGCTCTTCCATCATATTGACTCTCACACCACACAGACATGTCACTCCGGACTAAAGTTCCCATCATCCATTGCACTGACACAGCTGAATGCACTGATCACACAGTTGTTACCAATCACACGCTCAGCTGAGAGTAATGACACACTCTATTTAATACCCACTCAGATCCTGTTCAGATCGCTGAGTATTGTCTAGCGATAGTTACTCTACGGAGCCATCCCACGCTTGCCCTAGGATTACTCTTGTGCCTTGTCTGTGCCATACCCATTTGCTGTTATTTGACCCTGCCTGTGTTTTTACCATGTTTCATAATAAAAGCTTGCAATTGGATCCGCTTGCCTCACATCTCGTCGACTCCGTTACAGTCTTGTGATGAACTTTGATTCTTCATGTGGCTTTATCTTTTACTATCTGTGTTATTATGGAGTTTAGTGTATGTTAAAGATGGAAAACAGATTTTACTTACAGAATGGTCATGTTACTGTAATTCAACTGAAAAGGGACTGGATTTTTTACAGTTTTTTTCTTTTTCTGGCAACTACAGCTGTCAGTTTCTTTCTCCCTTTTTGTTTTCTTTTTGTGTGTGTGTAAAAGCAAAAGGGGTGTTGTTATTAATAGGTTGTTGGTGTTTCTTTTTCTGCTACAACAGCTTTCACTCTTCTGGCAAGGCTTTTCAGTAGATGTTGGAACATGGCTGCAGGGATTTGCTCGCATTCAGACACAACAGCATCAGTGAGGTCAGGGACTAATGTAGAGCGATGGAGCCTGGCTTGCAGTTCACCCAAAACTACTCAGTGGGGTTCAAATTCTTCCACATCAGGTTCAGTAAATGGTTCTCAGGTTCTCATGTCATTTCCAGATATTGCATTTAATATCATAATAAAAATAATGGACTAGCTTATAAATAGCAGTCCTTTAAAGCATCCTTTAAAGATGACATAACTGATAAAAGCTGATGACACTTTCTGTTTATATATACATAAACATTTAGAACCTGTAATTTGTTTGTATGAGGTACATCCACTGCAGAAGTGGAGCTTAGAAGTGGGTCTCTCAGACAGACAGGTGATGGAGAAATCACGTGCCTCTGACCGGTAATAACTTTCCTTACTGTAATCAACGGCAATCACCACTACAGCCCTTGCTTTTGCATTTGTTTTGCATCTGGCTAATCAATCATGTAGCAATGGGATAGCAGAGGGCACAAGAAGTGCTGATGTGGGAGAAAGATGGACTGGATAAAACAGAAACATCAGCTGCATGCCCTTTTTAATTCAAACGTCAAAACATTACATAGCAGCTCTTTGATCATCGTAGAAAGGACGGTTCCACAGTACATGCAACGCTATGGTGCAGATCTGTATGTCTGCCATCTAATGCTTTAATAGATAACAACAACGTGATTTTCTTTTACATTTAGTTTGCTCTAAGTTGGGGTTTGGGTTGATTAAAAAAAAAACAATTGATATTGATTGTTTTTTATTTTGTCATTTGTTTGTTATATTACCAAAATATAGTAAAATACTATTTAATGTATAACAACCAAGGAACATGGAAATTTTTCTTATGCTGTATCTTTACCTAAATACAGTAACAAGCATTTGTTTCTGTTAACTGTTGTTTGGATATTATTTTTATAATCTCTTTCGGATGACAAACAAGAGGCATACCTTCCTCAGAAACTTTATTTTTCACTGTTGGACAGGTTGTTTCATAATACAGAAAAATGTTTGTTTACTGTTTGCTCTCATAGTTTTTTTTCGGTAGCCTTTTTCTCCCTATGAAAACCTCCTGACAAACACAAACACAAACACACACGCACACACGCAAGCACAAACCGAACTAGCAAACTAGCCTGAAGTGTTTTTGAGAGCAGGTGTGGGTCATTCTAAATTTGGGGGAAAAGGTCAAGCAACTTAGGCTACTATATAATCACTCTGTAACATACAGTATATATATCAATGCCCAGTGTTTAAAGGGATACACCCCAAAATAAAATTCTTTCATCATTTACTTATCCTCTTGTCATTCCAAAACTGTATGACATTATTACTTCCATGGAGCTTCTTTTGAAGAGTGTTTAAACTGTTTTTGTATATACAATGAAAGACAGTCGCTTTCGCACTGTTGACAAAATGCTTTTAAACATTTAAAAATATATTTTTTTGTGTGTGTGTGTTCAACACGAAGGAACAAATGCATACAGGTTTAAGACATAATATATGCGCCTGTATATTGTTTTAATAAAGTTGCATATATAAATAAAATATATTTTGACATAAGTGGTTGCTATATAAAAATCATAATATTTATTTTTAACAAAGTATGTACAAATTTTACTAAGGGGATTTTATATGTTATAAACTTATATCTTTGCCTTATAGGTAACATATATGACAACATCCCTCTTGATATCTTGCAATATATGTCATATATTACATTTCCATATGGGTTTTATTTTATTTTGTCCTACTTAGAAAAAGAGTTGAAGTGAAGTTGCTTGGTCCTACCCTGTGCACAAACAGTAGATAATTCCACAAAAACATCATTGTGGGATTTTAGTGGGAGGGAGAAAGACAGAAGAAAACAGATATCAAGAACATTAAAATGATTATGTCAAGTAAACTTTTCTCCCTTATTGCAGGTTAGAGACATCAGTACAGTAATTTCTGACCAGCCTTTTTTTTCCTTTTTTTTCCTTTTTTTGCATGGTCATGGTGACTCTGTGACTTCTGTGAAGCATTGTAGGTTGTGGTTCAGTGATGCAGAAGTCATTTGGTGTGCAGTGCAGTGAGTAATCCTATGAAGATTAAAACAGCAATTGCCTCACAGCTGGGAATATGTACGTATGCATGTGTGTGGATAAAAGTGAGAGAGAGAGGACCATTAGTGATTTTGTGATATCAGCTGACCTAAAGTTTCCCTGACAACAGAGCATTTTCCATGCACTAACCCTCCTCTAAACCCTCTGTACAAAACACACACACTCACACTCTCTCTCTCTCACACACACACACATACACACACACACACACACACACACATTGTTCGGTTCCACTTGAAAATGGACTCCTCACCACAAATGCTGACGTCACTTGTTTACCATTTCCCAGCTCAGCACACCCTCTCTAGTTCGGTTCACTTAATCATAGTTTCCTCTACTTCTTCTGCACACACACATCTACATAACTGTACAATCACACACATGGAGTGTTATGTAATGAACTGTTTCTTAGTGCCTCATTTTCATGCATGTAATTCTGTTTGATGAGATATGAAGTGTCAAGCCATTGGTAGCACTGATGTTGTCGTTCTGAAGGATGGCAATAAGAGGGATAAGATGAGCACTGTCCCCTCAATGGTTTCTCTACTGCAGGACTGATGTAAACAAGCCAGGGCTCTGACACAGTTCCAGCAGTGCAGTTTCATCTCATATGGAAAGTACTTCCCTCTAGTGGTGAATATAGAAATTCCAAACGTAAAATTCCACTCTGTTGGCCTGTTGACAAATTCACATTCTGCCTAACTCAGCTCTTCTATTCCAGTGCTTCAGGTCATGGGTTCATGTTTGCATTATGATTGGATTATTTTGAGGGCACAGGCTTCCAACCCAAAACAAATTCCCAGAGCAAAGGATTCCTAAAAACTACTGAGTGCATAAACATTGTGCCCGTGTGACCATGAGCAATTTCTCTCTTTTTGATTTTTCTTCTTAGTAAAACACCATTTAGTTCCTATCTATGTCTGTAAGGCCTATAAAACATTTTCTTTGCTATCATTTAATAAAGTTTGTCTTGACGAACTTTGCTATTGGCTTCTAAATGAATTAAATAGAAAATCAATTTAAAATTTTATTCTGCATCCTGATTTTCTACCTCAATTCAAATGTAAGACTAAGACACTTTTAATTCAGTTTTAAAAGGTACACTTAACTCTGAATAAAAAAATTAAAAAAATGAATTCAGGTAATAAAGCAGTTTATAGCTACACTTCGGGGTCTGGGCAGAGGCTTAGAATATGCAGGGATGTGGTGGTGTCCCTAAACTTTTAATAAAACGTAAATTCGTCCATCATACTTTTTCATTGGACAAGTATGTTCACATAGAGGTTTTCATGGGGCAATGTGCATGTATAAATCAAGATTTAAAGTTCAAAAGACAAGATAATCTATATAGTATGTAACATGGCATTTCCATGGCAATCAGACACTCACATAACTTAATAACTCCTTTTTCATGATCAAGTAAAGCAGTAAGTTGCTTTGGCATGTGGTAACAAAATTGTGTTGCACAATGATGAATAATTTGCTAGATATTTCTTTTAAAACCCTGCTTCCGAAGACTGTTTTGACAGCCCAAACATGCCTGAATCTGGTCTAAGAATATTGGAATCCATGTTTTTTCCCCCCTGCTTCATTCGTGGGTCATGAATTGAGTCATATGATCCATGTAATGTAATTGTGGCCTGATTGTCCCCTGTGCCTGAGATAAAAGATCTCTCCTGGTCAGAATCTCCCAAGGAAAGCCTTCCAGGTCCAAGTCTGCAAACCAAACTTGGGCCAACTGGAATGGAGCTACTAGTAGAAGGAGTGCTCCGTCCTGACAAACCCTCGCTAGAACTTACGAAAGCGAGTGATTGGGGGAAAGGAGTACCAACACAGCCTCAGCTATGCCTATACCATGGCATACAGCCCCAAGGGTGCTTGATGTGTAAGGGAGCACCAGAGGTAAGAAGGGACGCCATGGAGTCAGGACTTTTTTCTTGCCATCCGGGCAGTGAGCTGTCAAGAGCTGAACTTCCAAACAAACTACACAAAACTTGTGTCCGTCATCCCTAAGTATACAGTGGTGTGAAAAAGTTTTTGCCCCCTTCCTATTTTTATTTTTTATTTATTTTTTGCATATTTGTCAAAAGATAACCCGAGTAAATACAAGATGCAGTTTTGAAATAATGATTTCATTTATTAAGGGAAAAAAGCTGTCCAAACCTGCATGGCCCTACGTGAAAAAGTAATTGCCCCCTAAATCTAATAACTGGTTGTGCCACCCTTTGCGGCAACAACTGTAATCATGCGTTTGCGATAACTGGCAATGAGTCTTTCACATCGCTGTGGTGGAATTTTGGCCCACTCTTCTTTGCAGAATTGTTTTAATTCAGCCACATTGGAGGGTTTTCGAGCATGAAAGGACTGTTTAAGGTCATGCCACAGCATCTCAAAGGATTTAAGTGCGGACTTTGACTTGGCCACTCCAAAACCTTAATTTTGTTTTTCTTGAGCTGTTCAGAGCTGGACTTGCTGCTGTGTTTGGAATCATTGTCCTGCTGCAGAACCCAAGTGCGCTTGAGCTTGAGGTCACAAACTGATGGCCGGACATAGAGTGCAGAGTTCATGGTTCCATCAATTATGGCAAGTCATCCAGGTTCTGAAGCTGCAAAGCAGCCTCAGACCATCACACTACCACCACCATGTTTGACTGTTGGTATGATGCTCTTATTATGAAATGCTGTGTTGGTTTTACGCCAGATGTAACGGGACACACACCTTCCAAAAAGTTCAACTTTTGTCACATCAGTCCACAGAATATTTGCCCAAAAGTCTTGGGGATAATCAAGATATTTTTTGGCAAATGTGAGACGAGCCTTTGTGTTCGTTTTGGTCAGCAATGGCTTTTGCCTTGAAACTCTCCCATGCTGCTGTTTTTGCCCAGTCTCTTTCTTATCGTTGAATCATGAACACTGACCTTAATTGAGGCAAGTGAGGCCTGCAGTTCTTTAGATGTTGTTCTGGGTTCTTTTATTACCTCCTGGATGAGTCGTCATTGAACTCTTGGAGTAATTTTGGTAGGCCGGCCACTCCTGCGAAGGTTCACCACTGTTACAAGTTTTCTCCTGTAGTGGACAGCACATTCCAGGGCCCAGTTTATGGCGGGGCCCCTCTCTGACCACAATAGTGGACAAAGATTTGCTACATTTTGATTGGATCTTGGTGGACTAGCATAAGCAAACTGTCCAACGTCATCAGTTAAAGATGCCAGGACAACAGCCAGACACCTCTTAGAGGGCAAGTCTAAGAAGACCTTTGGTAAAAAGCCCGGGAAGGACAGGACTTCTCATTGGTCAAATGCAGTTTCTGCCCTTCACCCACCAACAGACTGATTCCTAAGGTTTTGGCCTGTGACTGCCATAAAAATTCCTTAGGACCTCTGGATGCAGCAGCAGTGGGTAAAACAAAGAGAGGTCACAAAGTTCCATCCAAATCCATTCATAACTATGTTCTCAAACCTTAAACTGATGCAAACTACAACACACACATCCTACTTATTCAGAGAAATAAGTATTCTTAGTGACAGCGACGTGTAGTGCAACATCTTACACAAACTCAGCTGTTGATGGACAAATGAATGCATGCATGACAGTTCAATCTTCTTCCATCATGTTTGGACTTAATGTGTTTGTAACATTGCCAAAGGTATTCTGGTTGTGGTTTGGTAAGTGAATGATGCAGGAAAGGCAGCAACAGATCAACCAGTTCTGAGTCTTCGGCCTGCAAGGGTGAGACACTAACAGATCAACCAAGTTCTGAGTCTCTAGCCCAAAGAGGCAGAAGACACACAGACATCTGTAACAAGGTTAAGCTCCAGCGAGCCAACCTTCACTCCAAGGTACCTTGGCTTGCGTGTTCCAGGCTAAGGACCTTCTGCACCTACTCCAGGGCCACATCTGCGTGTTCCAGATTCTAGGACCCTTTGGTGCTCCAGGAGACCAGCATCCTCCAGCGCTTCGTGTTCAAGGCTGTCGAAACGGATTCCTGCTCCTTTCCCCACTGCATTGTTACCAGCACAACCAGTGGTTGAAGTCACCGTCACCGGACTGCTCACTCAACCACAGAGAACGTAACTATCACTTATCCAAACCTCTTCCAGAGACCTTGGCATTGTTGTATATTATCAGTATATGACTTTTCTAATTTACATTAGATATTATATAGCCGATTGCAGTTTATAGCAAATCTTTCATGTATTTGTTTGATGCATAATAAGGTTCTTCACCTTATTTCTTTCAGAGTAGCAACAGTTTATCTTTCCAGATAACGTAGCTCTGACATTGCAACACCCAACATAATCACTTGCATTTTATGAATCTTATGCACTTTATTCCTATTTCATTTATGGTATTCGTTTAGTAGTTGTTGATTACTCTTGTCTATTTTATTACACTTGTGTCTTCCTTGTGTTGATGATACAGAAAGAGGTTCTACAAGTTAGAGATCCCACCAATCTTTCTTATGTGATGTACTCATAACCACACCTTAAGTGACACGTGATCCAAATATCATAACGTCATTGGTGACGCGAGTACCCATCACACCATTTCGCATCCCTAGGTTGGCAAAAGCAAAAATCACTACACTCCATTTGTGGATAATGGCTCTGACCATGGTTTGCTGGAGTCCCAAAGCTTTAGGAATGGCTTTATAACCCTTTCCAGACTGATACGTGTCAACTATTTTGTTTCTCATCTGTTGTTAAATTTCTTAAGATCGCGGCATGATGTGTTGCTCTTTAAGCATGCTTCACTTTGTCAGAGAGGTTCTATTTAAGTGATTTCTTGATTCAACAGGTCTGGTAGTAATCAGGTTTAGCTAGTGAAATGTAACTCAGCTTTCTAAAATAATGTGGTTAATCACTGTTCTTTCATGATTTAATAGGAGGGGGCAATTAATTTTTCACGTAGGGCCAGGTAGGTTTGGACAGCTTTTTTCCCTTAATAAATGAAATCATCATTTAAAAACTGCATTTTGTATTTACTTGCATTATCTTTGTGTAATATTAAAATTAGTTTGATGATCTGAATCTTTTAAGTGTGACAAATATGCAAAAATAAAAAAAACAGGAAGGGGGCAAAAACCTTTTCACGGCACTGTATAAGGGGGCATGTTTGCGGCACACATTTCTTATACTTATTCATTTTCAGTTAGTCCAAACTTGCATTCATTATGTACATGCTATGTAATCGTCACCTGATTTATCCATGGACAAATGAGATATCGTGTGCATATGTGATTCAGACACTGGCAATGCTGATGATGTTCCCATAGCGTTAACACGAAGATGTAGCATCGAATTCCACTTAAAAGGGAAGCAAACTTTACCGTAATCACTAACAAACCTAACCCAGCTGGTGGGCCTTTCCCAATCCCACCCCCCTCTCTTTCTCACACTTTGCTTCCTGTTACTGCTCCACTGTCCAAAAATCATGAATGCATCCAATAATGACATGGATATAAGGCCATGGGTAGGGTTAGGGGTTAGTATTTGTTTCAGTGTGTAGACAATCAGTTCTGTGATAAACATGACCAACATAATTTTTATATTCAACTGAAACAATTTATGGTCCCCATTGACTTCAATTATATGGAAAAAATACTATGGAAGTCAGTGGGGACCATCAACTGTTTGGTTACATGCATTCTTCAAAATATGTCTTTTGTGTTTAGCAGAAGAAAGAAACTCATTTAGGTTTGGAACAGTTTGAGGGTGAGTAAATGATGACAGAAATTTCATTTTTGGGCAATCTGTCCCTTTAACATGAGTGTAACTTTAGGGCATTAAAAAAATGCAGCATCAACTGATTGGGCCATGATAGATCTAGATATATGACTGTTGTCGTATTATTGCAAACCTTTTAATGCCAAGGTCCCTTTAAGGCAGCTGGCCAGTATCTAGTTAATGTATGACATAGCATAGCCTATTTATACTGTGAGGAAAAACAGTGTAATGTTACAGACAACATTTTGTATAATAATAATAATAAAAAAAAAAAAAAAAAACTGTGGCATTTGTAGATGATAATGTCAAACTCTGTAAATGTTTTTTTTTTTGTAACCCATGGATCTTTAAAGATCTTTGTTCAGTTTAGTTAATGTACTGTAGGTGGCGGTAAAGTTCTTTGTGAGTGAGCGTCCATTAAACCAGGAGAAGAAGTAACTGCCTTGTGTTACATTAAAAAACTTCCTGCATAAAATAACATAGCATGAACGATAAGCTAAATATATTACATTATTTGCGGATAAATCCGGAAATTGTTTCTAAAATATATTGATAAACTTCCTGTAAATAACACGGAAGTTGACTTGAACTGACTCTCGTTTAAGTATTGCAAGTCTTCGTTCAAAGGTAAATATTTTATTTTATGTTGTCTACTATGTAAATATTTTTTATTTGCCAAAATGACGCGTTTGAATGTTTATCAAATCTTAAAATGCGATCATTTGCTTATTACTATTACACCACTTTTACTTATAGAATTTATTTTAAATATTTATTAAAATATATTGTCGTTTGTTTTAAAATAGGCTATGTTATTTTCGTTGTGAAAGTATTCCGTTTAAGAAATAAAATTATTCGTTATAAAAAAAAAAAAAAAGCTCAATAATGTGTGTAATGGTCTGCTTATGTTTTTAGGTTAGAGTGACACAATATATTACTGATCCTCAAGGAAAATTAATCAGTCAGTGAAAGGCTCTTCATATGCTTCAAGCCCATGTGCATATGTTAAATTTCTATAAAGCAAAATATATGTGAAACCTATTAGAAATTAGTATTCCTTTTAAGAAAGAAAAGGATTAGTTATACTTTGTGTGAAAAAAAATCCTCAGTATGTGAATGAGTGTAATGGTCTGCTTAATGTTTTTAGGTTAGAGTGACACAATATATTACTGATTAGAAATTGGGACAATTCAATTTCATATACCCTGGACCACAAAACCAGTAAGTGTAAATTTTCAGAAATTGAGATTTATACATCGTCTGAAAGCTGAATAAATAAGCTTTCCATTGATGTATGGGTTGTTAGGTTCGGACAATATTTGGCCGAGACGCAACTATTTGAAAATCTGTAATCTGAGGGTGCAAAAAAAATCAAAATATTGAGAAAATCACCTTTAAAGTTGTCAAAATGAATTCTTAGCAATGCATATTACTAATCAAAACCGACGTTTTGATATATTTACGGTAGTAAATTTACAAAATATCTTCTTGGAATATGATCTTTACTTAATATACTAATGATTTTTGGAATAAAAGAGAAATCTATAATTTTGACCCATACAATGTATTTTTGGCTATTGCTACAAACATACCACAGCGCTTAAGACTGGTTTTGTGGTCCAGGGTCACATATTAGTATATATATCTAGTTCATGCAATATATGTGTTTATGTGTGTGTGTGTAATAGATTTTTGGACATATTTGTCATGTACATGTATATTCATCCTAAAACCTGTCGATACATGTTAATATTAAATAAGTAAATATAAATATTAGAAATGTATTTAAAACATTTATTACAAAAACATATAAACATACAGGTTTTTGTGTATATGTTCTTTTGATAAAGCTGGGTATATAACTATATATTGTTGACATATGGTTGCTATTACCATATAAATCATATAGATATTATTAGCATATGTACATAATCAAATCAAGGAGAATGTACATTTGTGAAAATTATATATTTCAGTGTAGGTAACATATGTCATATATTACATCTCCATATATAAGGAATTATTTATTAGCTCTGAATAATTATTTATAAAGCACATGAATCAAAACACTTTAGATAAACTCTGCGATGGTTTTTTCCTCAGGTGTCCTCTGCAATGATGGAAGGTGCCTCAAAAAGTGATGCCACACCACAGACGGCTGTTGCTGCACAAGTTCCATTCATCGACCTCTGCACAGTTCTGGAGAACATCCAAAAGACCAAACTCCGACCAGACAAAGGCAAAATTCTAAAGGATTTTATTGATTCTTGGAGGAACTTCCATGCAGCGCTTCACAAGGACAATTCCGATAGCACAGATTCATTTTACGCAGCCATGCGTCTTATCGTGCCTCAATTTGAGCGAGAGCGAATGGCTTACGGTATAAAAGAAAACATGCTTGCCAAACTATATATTGAAGTTTTAGGCCTACCTAAAAATGGACCTGAAGCAAACAAACTTCTAAATTACAGAGCTCCAACCACAAGTCAAGGAGAAGCAGGTGATTTCGCTCTTATGGCCTACTTCGTCCTGAAAAAAAGGTGTACAAGTCAGGGGAATTTAAGCATTAAAGAAGTCAATGACTTCTTGGATTCCGTAGCTATCAACAATGCCAGCAAACAGAAGGATCAAGTGAAGAAAAGCCTTTTGCATCTGATAACCCAGAGTTCAGCATTGGAACAGAAGTGGCTCATTAGAATGATCCTCAAGGACATGAAACTTGGCATTAGCAAGGAGACAGTACTTCAGGTTTTCCATCCTGATGCACCAGAACTCTACAATGTCACCACAGATCTGAATAAAGTCTGCCGAAAGCTTCATGATCCATCTGTGTCCCTCAGTGAGGTCTCCATCGATCTGTTTTCTGCTTTTAAACCAATGCTGGCTGCTGTTGTCAACATCAGACAGATAGAGAAGCAAATGGGCAACCGGACATTCTATATTGAGACAAAGCTTGATGGTGAACGCATTCAGCTGCACAAAGCTGGAGATGTTTACAAATACTATACCAGGAACTCTTATGAGTACACGCAACAGTTTGGGGCCTCTCCACTAGAGGGCTCCCTCACACCATACATTCACAACGTCTTCAAACCTCATGTGGTAAACTGCATACTGGATGGAGAGATGATGGCTTATAACCCGACAACTGAGACCTTCATGCAAAAGGGCAGTAAGTTCGATATTAAAAGGCTGATGGATGACTCTGATTTGCAAACCTGCTTTTGCGTATTTGATGTCTTGTTAGTAAACAATCAGAAGTTTGCAAATGAACCTCTCAAGAAGCGCTACGAAATTATTGAGACTATCTTTACGCCAGTCAAAGGTCGTATCCAGTTGGTCACAAAATCTGAAGGCAAAACCATGCAAGAAGTAGTGAATTCTCTCAATGAGGCCATTGACAATCTGGAAGAGGGGATTGTGGTTAAGGATCCCATGTCCATCTACAAACCAGATAAACGGGGTGAAGGATGGGTGAAAATTAAGCCTGAATATGTGGATGGTCTGATGGATGAGCTTGATCTGCTGATAGTGGGAGGCTACTGGGGTAAAGGCAGGAGAAGCGGGATGCTCTCTCATTTTCTGTGTGCGGTAGCAGAGGTGCCGAGTCCAGGGGAGAAGCCCACGGTTTTCCACACCCTCTGCCGCATTGGATCAGGCTACACCATGAAAGAACTGTACGATCTTGGTCTGAAGTTGGCCAAACATTGGAAAGTTTACAGCAGAAATAATCCTCCAGCTGCCATCTTGTGTGGAACAGAAAAACCAGAGGTTTACATAGAACCACGCAACTCGGTGATCATACAAGTCAAAGCGGCAGAGATCGTCTCTAGTGAAATGTATAAGACCAACTGCACATTACGTTTCCCCAGAATAGAAAGAATCCGAGAAGACAAAGAGTGGTATCAGTGCATGACCTTGGCTGAACTGAGCCAGTTCCGCTCCAGAGCTTCTGGAAAGCTGGCATCCAGACATCTACATATCCAAGAGGACCAGCCTGAAAAGAAGAAGCACAAGTTCGTATCCAAGCCCAAGAAGACAATCGGAGTCATTGACCACTTTAAATCTCAGGATTTATCAGCAGTCACCAAAGAGACGGATATGTTTGAAGATGTGGAGTTTTGTGTGATAAATGGCAATGATGAACATTCCAAAGCAGAGCTTGAGAAAGTTGTGGCCCGCTGTGGAGGCATTGTTGTGCAGAACCCTGGGAAAGACACGTACTGTGTGATTGCAGCTGTGCAGAACATGAGAGTAAAGAACCTCATCTCCTCAGACCAGCATGATGTGGTGTGGGCTACTTGGCTGCTGGAGTGTCTGGAAAATAAGCAGGTTATACCATGGCAACCACGTCACATGATCCACATGTCACCTTCAACCAGGGACCACTTCGCTAAAGAGTATGATTGGTATGGAGACAGTTATTATGTTGACACTGATGAGCAACAGCTGAGGGAAGTCTTTGATAGGATTGGCCCCACAGAAGCTGAACGTTCATCTGTGGCACAGATAGAAGCAGAGAATGCCTGGGATGACTTGCCCACTAGCATGTTTAGGCCTTACACTGCATACTTTGACCGGTGTGCTGACTTGGGAGATCCAAAAACCATCATACGTGGTACAAGTTTGGACACACGTGCCTTAGAATTCCGATTCCATGGTGGTACAGTTGTGGAGAAACTGAAGGAAGGATTCTCGCATGTCATAGTAGAAAGTGAGAGAAGAACTCTGAACTTCAAGACGCTGAGGCGACTTTATGCTAAGAAGTTCAAAATTGTTCGAGAATCTTGGGTGACCGATTCTATCAAAGCAGGCCACGTAGAGGATGAGACTGACTACCTAATATAACTATGAAGGCTACTACACAAACTATAACATTGGAAGATTGTGGTTTTTATACTAGCGGTAATAGACTACACTTGATAACCCTTACTGTTGCATTAAAGGTAACCATTTTAAGAAAATATATAAAATGATGGGACTGTAAAGGATTACAGGAGAACTTTGCTGTCAGCAAAAGAGTGTAATTTACTGTTGAAAATACAGTACCTTTTAAAGTTTGCCATATGTCTCTGATTTAATGCACTAAGTAAGACAAAAACTTTACAGGTGGAAACAAGAATTTTAGTTTTCTTACGCTGTGTTTTGATCTAAATAAAAATGGGGTGGTTGTAACCTAATGCTTAAGACTCGTAGCCTTTAAATGTCACCCTATTAATTACATTGATGTTACTGTACTATTAATTACTTAAGATGGAAATTATATGCAAAATATCGTGTAATTAAATTTGATTCTTAAAGAAGCATTCAGAATTTTAAGTGAAGCTGTCAAGAGTGTTTTTCTTGTACATTAACTTGACTCATTACAGTCAGACAAATTGAGCTTCTGACAAGCTTGAAGTTCCATTTGAACAGCTTGTCAAGCACACTGAATTTATGGTGTGAGAGCTGTAGCTTTCTAATTGTTTGGAATGGGAGTTACTGTAATGCTTCCAGAGATCTAATTTCCAGAGCACTAATAGAATGATTGAGGCTTCACACACAAACACATTCAACTGTGTGTCTAGGTATTGTAAAGATAGATTTGCATTTGAGTAATATGGATATTACACTAGGTAATTGGTGTGAGTTTGTGAAGGTGTGTGAGTGACAAATCCATCCTTCATTGAAAATGAGAGCATAATGTGCTTGCACTGAGTTATGAAATCCACATTTAGTGTGGGAAGGTGCTTTGGTTTGGAAATTTATGCTGCAGAGCCATGACAGATATGGTCCTAAGACAATAGCGTGTAATGTGTTTTAGGGAGGGGAATTGTTTACTGTTCCACAGACGGGTAAAACTTTTGTAACTTTGTTTTGTGTTTGTGTGTGTGTATATATATATATATATATATATTCTTTCTGTCTGGAAATCCCAGGTCTGTATAGCCAAAGACAACATCTTTTAAGTGAACCAGACCTCTAAAGTGAAAATTGTCATCAGACCATTGTCATTGTCATTGTCATTCTCAAGCTCCAAGTTATGGATAACAAGATTTTTTGAAAATAACGACTGAAGTCTCTTCAAAGCTATTGTGTGAACTTAAGACGAACTGGAATATACAGTCTAAGAGACAAGAAGAGACATTGCCTCATCGATTAAAAAGGTACAGACTGCTATTATAAACAATCGCACTGGCAGAGTGTTGAATTTCAAATAAAGACAAAGCCTGAAAAGAAAACCCTGAGAAGAAAAGTTTTTGTGCAAATTCTTCATTGTCTCTGTGCTTTGTCTTTCACCTACATACATTATACGTAGATAGAAAAGCAAGACATTGCAGGAAGGTAATATGAATCTCAATCTGACCGAAGATGTGTCCCAGAGTGCCTGCTAGATGGTGCACCCACTGATGAAAGCCTCCTGTATGGAAAAGTTCAGAGAATTATCATGAGTTTAAATTAGCCTGCAGGAGCTTTGTCTGCTTTTTGAAGTTGGTCACTGACATTGTTTAGGATACAGGCTTTGCAGTATTATTTTATTGAAAATCAGGGTTTTGGTAAGATTATTTAGCATTGATTTGTGTTTTGATGTTTTGAAGTCCATATCCTGTTCTTCCAGAGAAAACCATATCATATGTTCTTACTGATGGCCAGTCTTTCGTTGAGCAGTTAAGTCTTCTCCAGTCAGCAGCAGTAATTGGATGTTTATACTAGGTAGAGAAGAGAGGATCCATTACCCTGGGGCTTCCTGACAATAAATCAGTGGGAAACGGCTGCATGTATTTGAAAGAAACACATACCCCCGACCCCACCCCACTGAGAGCCAGAAAACTTGACTCAGAAATGGGGAATTTGCCTTGCAAATGAGTGAGGCTTCCCTCTGGTGACATGTTAGTTTAGAGCCACTCGTCCAGGATGTTTAAGGAAGATCCTGTCAAAAGCAATTTGTCTTCAGTTATGTAAGGTGGACAGTGTTATTGGCATGAGTCAATGCTGCTTATCATATATGGAGTGACAAAACACGTTTTTTTTTTTAGCCAACCCTCATTATCCACCATACTAATTTCTCCTGAAGTAAGTTAAGTTGTGACATATTGTCAAGTATGGTGACCCATACTCGAAATGGTGCTCTGCATTTAACCCATCCAAGTGCGCGCGCACACACACACACACACACACACACACACACAGTGAACACACACCCAGAGCAGTGGGTAGACTTGCTCCAGCACCCGGGGAGCAATTAGGGGTTCAGTGCCTTGCTCAAGGGCACCTTAGTCATGGTATCAAAGGTGGAGAGAGTGCTGTTCATTCACAATTCCCACTTTCAACTCCCTAACCATTAGGCCATGACTACCCCTTAATCTGATGTGCTTGGCCACTGCATAACGTGTATATATCCAACTGGCTTAATTCACCTCAGCTTCCTGCCAAGAGTTGTCTTGATAAATTTCATTTTATCCTGATGTCTGTATCATTGGTCTTTTTTCAGAGAAAACTCTGTAATGATTGGTTATTATTGAGATGAAGACAGTTATTATTGAAAGAAACAATGATGATGATGATGATAAATGATTGTTGTTGGTATAATAATGATGACTTCATAATGAATAAGGAGAAACAAGTATAAAATGGTGAGAAAGGAATGGTGGAAATTCAGCATAACATTGCATTCTTATACATGAGCCATACTGTATAATTTGAGAGACTGGTGAATTATAGCCTTGCTTTGTATGTTTGCTCAGCTTGAATGCTATTGTCGTTTTAATGCCATGATCTCAGCTCACATATGGGCACCCGCTGTGGTATGAATGGAGTTTGCAGGTCTCAGATCCCCAGCCTAACATCCTTTAAATGAGTGTGATAGTATTCATATTCAGTTAAGGCATTCAATCAGAGTATTTTTCTCTGTCTGTTTCCTGTCTCAGGAGAAGGTAGGATAAATCCACATACTGAGGGATTATATGTTGTCTTTGACCTGCTTCTGAATGTTCGCTTTGAAGTGATGAAACATTTTGAAAAGGGCTGTGGAGAGAGGATTTACCTTGCACCTCTGTAAGGGCATGTTTTGATCTAAATGGCTTCATATGAAATCCTTGTTCAGTATGTTCTGTATCGCTTAGAGGCACAGTGGTGTCCCTTTTCTTCCCACTTTATCCTAAAGATCTATGTCTAAGTAGTAGACAGATGCATGTACATATGTAAAATGTATATGAAATAGATGCCATCTAAAGGCTCCTTTTGGAGAGACATTCCTTCAGTCTCTTATTTATTGTCTTTTTAATGCATTTGACTACAGTTTAATGCATGATGTTTTAATAAACTGTGCCAGGTCAAACACATAGGCACATATTTTTTCCCCCTCACCTATATACAACCTGTTCCGCTCAGTCTACTTTTTTAGATCTCATCTAAAAGCTTCTTTTGATGAGACATTCCTTCAGTCTCTCATTTCTGGTTTGTTTACTGTATCTGATTGCAGTTTAATTGCAGTAAATAAAGCCTCAGAGTACATCATGCTGGAAAAACACAACTTCTCACAATCTTATTGATTCTGATTACTGAATATGCTCAGAGGGGTTTCCAGTAATGACATTTGATCAAATGTAATGGTAACTGTGAATAGAGAAAGGGGATGCATCCCCAAAGTACATCAGTCAGTTTGGTTTCTTTAACACAGAAAACCTAGTAATTCAATTTGAATCTGTGGTTTCCTGCAGTTGATACACAGGAAATGCCTCTGACCCTGTCTATGGATATTGTGCCCGGATAACATCCTCAGATGTGCTTAAAGATGGCACCTTTGCTTCCCGCACTCCTGACCGTATCCTTACACCAATTATGCATGAATTTGCCAAGTACACAACATGTTGTAGTTATAAAGGCTTATGTCAATGTCTTCTTAATTGCAATATACAGGCTTTAAGGATAAATCCTAATTGAAAGGTGTTGAAAAATTGAAAGGTGATATAAATTCAGCAACCTTGCACTTGGTAGTATGTTGCAATAGGTGTTATAAATAGGGCAAAACTTGACGCATGGTAATGCGTGTTTAAAGCATTTGCCGACGTGTGGCCATACGGCCTGTAGCAGACAAATACTGCTGGAATGAGGAAAAGGAAAATGCTCTTAATTGCTGCTTCAAAGTGGAATGCAGGTCTTAATTGTAACTTGACTAATAGTAGTTAATGAACAGAAATAACAAATAATAGTGGAGCCAAATAAACAAAACCAGCATTTGTGCATCCTGTTTACACTCTTAAAAACAAAGGTTCTGAAAGTTTGCTATAGAAGAACCATTCAAATAACCTTTCAGTGAACAGTTCTTTTCTTCTTTTTTCTTTTTCTTTGTGTGAAGAACATTTTTCCACTATAAAGAACCTTCTGTGCAATGGAAAGTTTCCATGGATGTTAAAGGTTCTTCATGGAACCGTTATCAAATTCTTCTGTAAAACATTCAAACCATTGTTGAAAATAATGTTGTAAGGCAAATAGAACGGACAGAGATTCCTACTATTTTTTTAAAATCATTATTATTATTGCCACTTGCTGTTTTTAGATTTGTGTTAAGTCAATACACATTAGGCACGTGTTCCCCCCTTCACTTTAAGCATATGCTTCATCCTGTTTACATCTTTTGTATGAATGTAATAAATTGTTCACAATATTCTTATTTATTAATACTATGCATTTCACATTTGTGACCCATTTTCTATTAGCTTTCTCATCACAACATTAACCCTCATGCTGCTGATTAGAGAGAATAAAGGAGATGAAGGAAAAAATGCATTTTGCAAGCATGAACACATATGCCGTTGATTAGACAGCTCTAATGTGTCAAGCTTTAGGTCATTACATGCTCTGTGAGTATTTGTTTGTCAGTTTATGCAAATGTGACAGGTTCACACACTACCATATGGCTGTCCACTGAGAGACAAAAAATCAAAAACAAAGACTAACCTCCAAATAAAAAAGAAAAAGGGGGCATAGGAAAATTTGTTTGTTTGACAAACCTATGTTGTGTTACATCATCTTACTGTTTCATAAACTGCTTATATTGTTTTTGCTTTAAAGGTTTGTCTATACACCTATAATTATGATTGTAGGATTACTTTGATTTGTTTGGAGGCACTTACACTCCACTTGCAAGAGGTTCGTTGTGGGACTGTATTTTCCGTTTTTAAATTTATTTTCATGCTGCAAATTGAACTGAATTTAAAGGTCACTTTGTCCAAACAACATTAGACTATTTTAACTTTTATTGTATGGACCAAAAATAAATACATAAAAATAAACAAATAAAATAAAGCACTGATGTGTTTTTCAGATATCTTCTTTTGTGTTTCACATGAATAAAAAAAAGTCATGCGGGTTTGGATCAACATGAGGGTGAGTATATAAAATTTTTGGGGTGAACTAACCCTTTAAAAAAATATTGTTGATCATATTGTGTTGAACAATTAGTTTATTATTATTATTATTATTATTATAGTTTCAATAGGCATTACAAGAGTTGACTAATTACAAAATATAAATTAACAGGTTGTATTTAAATAATATATATATATATATATATATATATATATATATATATATATATATATATATATATATATGTCAGTGATAAATATCAGTGAATCAACCTAAATATGTCAATTTATACCAAAACTACTTTATATGGGTTAAATCATGTAGAAATATCTCTTTAAAGTAATAATTGCAGGTTACCACTTTTTGCAGTGTGTTGTCAGTTAAGCTAAAATGAACTATATGTGGTAATATCTGGTTTTATTGAAGTCAAAAATATGATTGAATTTGAATGACTGCTATATGCCAATGTCATTTTTATAAGGTAAGCTTTATAACATCTTGACATTCTCACTGTACAGAGTGCGTTCAATATAGTCTATCTATCAGACCTCTAATGTTGGTTTCAAGCAATACTGAATAGTTTCACAGTGTACAAGCTCTTGTGCAGCTGTTCAACCTGTTGATGTAAACGTATTATAGATTCTAACGTGATGATTATGAGGGCTTATTTTCTTGACCAGCAATCATGTTATCTCTCGCTACGGTGTATCAGCTCAGCCTGAACAGTTTGCAAATCGGCCGGGTCGCTGTGATGGATCAATCACATCGCATGAGCTGACGCAAATGACCCTGCTCTCTTTCAAGAACTCTTTCAAAAGGAACATGGCGGCAACTTAACGTTTGGCCAAAATGACTGTGGATCGTTTCGCGAGAAAAGATCCCACCTTGTCGGACCGAGGAGGCGAGATTCGGCGTTTCGAAACGAGGAGCCCTTGCGCTTTTCACCAGAGCGAGCGGCCAGACACTGGCTTTTCCGCGTTGTAGCGGCTCTGCGCAAAAGGGGAGAGCGGAACCCATGACAGACGAGCAGGGAGAGACATGTTGCTACAGATAGCTGGGTTTTTCTCCGGAGAAGCACGGGGAGACGGGACTCGACAATGAAAGCAGTAATCCCCCTGAACACAGCAACTGATCGTTAATCGCGGAGGTGAGCCACGACCGCTCGTCAGCCATCGTTTAGTGGGCAAAACTCAAGGCAGACCTCCCGTCAATGACTATTGTGGCAGAAAAGCCCCCACGGTGGAGTCAGCCAGAGCTGCGCTTTCCCAAAATATGACCAGCGGTGCTTGGAAGTGTCGGCAGCGAGATGACGGCTTAAAAATTTGGTGTGCTCCCCGCGAGAACGAGAAGCCATTCACCGACTCCGAGAGGGCCCAGCGATGGCGATTGTCCTTAGCGTCCCTCTTATTTCTAACCGTTCTGCTTTCTGATCATCTGTGGTTCTGCGCCGAGGCCAAACTGACAAGGACCCGAGACAAGTTAGCTTCAGTGGACATGAGCGCAAACCACAGACCCGACCTCCCTTCAACACACAGCAGCCTCAGAAGAAATGAAGATGCTATTTTTGTAGTCAATTCTACCAAACCTTTGTGGCAACTAGAAACTTGCCACCCGGATGGTTTGTCTGAAAACTGCTTCACTTTTGTCGACGCTGACCACTTGTGCAGGGGCCTTTCGCAAACGGAGGGGACGCGGTGGATGAACATAAGCGATTTGTACCTTTCCTTTTGTAATTCGTACTCTCTTATGGATTTGCTTTACGGATCGTTAAGTCCGGACAATTTGAACTGCAGCCTTGACGTGATCGTGGACGGCGACCTAAACAGGTGCAGTCTGTGCGTTCAGGCGTACCAGCGTTATGACCTGCACGCGCAGGAGAAATATGAGGAATTTGAGATGATGGCAGACAAATACGAGACGGATGTGTACTCAGTAAGGACGTGCATGGAAGAATGCAAGGTAGGGCTTTATGATCTGGATCTCTCGTTTTCGCTGAATAGAGTTGGCTCTTCGTTCTCAGTCGTCATGGTAACTGGTGACAGTAAAGCGGTGATGTTTTAGTGGGGGAAAAGTGCATTTCATATTGTATTCGGTTTTTTCCGCATTTCGCATCTGTTGGTGGTGCCAACTTTGCAGTCATCTCATTTCCGAGACAGTTGGAGGGTGAAAAATGAGATAGGCTTTTAAACTTTCTTTTCCCGCTGTCTCAAATGATCCCTATAGCGCGATCAACGCAAAATCCATTGTTCTGGTCTGATCTTACGGAGGAAATTAAATGTTGCTGCTGATCCAAGGTTACTGTGTCAATGCACAAAACGCCGCACAGCCGATCTTTCAACGTGCGTGCGTCACTCTATAGCGCGCAGGTGCGTCTCTCTGAACTGAATATAGAGCTGCTCCGCCAGGTGTTCATTCACGTCCACCACACTGAGTACATTTCAATAACTCTAATAGGGCAGCGGTGCTTTCTCAGCTAATCTCTCACAAGAGTATTTTCCCTCGCTCATTGGTCTTGTTTGCACAGCACTCTGCGCGCGCTGCAACAGGGTGCCCTCTTAACCGCCATAAACTTGACATTAAGGTTAATTTTTGAGCTCCCGCTGTCATCTTAAATGGATTGCTCCCGGGCGACGAAAAAAATGGCACACTGTGCATAGTTGCTGTGTGCTGATAAGGAAGCGATCTTACCGTGTTCTTTACGCGTGTGTGTGTTGCTTTGCGTAATTAATGGTCAAACATTTACCCAGAGCTTGTAAGTTGTCGTTTAAATGAAGGAGGCACAGATAAGCTGGTGAATAAGTGGGTGGCGTGTTTTGCTTATCCACTGGTTCATTTGGCACAGGACTGGATCGCTGCTCAAGGAGTCACGGTGTGCTCGCTGTCCGTGGTGCTGAAACACTCTTAATTCTACAATGAAGGGACAGGCCTTTTGATGCAGGGGACATGTTTAATTGTGACCCTGGACCATAAAACCACTCATAGGGGTCAGTTTTTTGAAATTGAGATTTACATATCATCTGAAAGCTGAATAAGTAAGCTTTCCATTGATGTGTGATTTGTTAGGATAGGACAATATTTGGTAGAGGAGAAACTATTTGAAAATCTGGAATCTGAGGGTGCAAAAAATCTAAATATTGAGAAAATCATCTTTAAAGTTGTCCAAATGAAGTTCTTAGCAATGCATATTACTAATCAAAAATTAAGTTTTGATATATTTACGGTAGGAAATTTACAAAATATCTTCATGGAACATGATCTTTGCTTAATATTCTAATGATTTTTGCCATAAATAAAAAATCGATCATTTTGATCCATACAATGCATTGTTGGCTATTACTACAAATATATACCGGTGCGACTTATGACTGGTTTTATAGTCCAGTGTCACAATTATTACATGAGCAATTTGCATCATTGTGACAGTTATGACATTGGGCCTTTGCATCTGTGATACACCTACACTCCCAAAATCCACGCCTGCCTGTCAAACTTGCCTTTCATGAAAAAAGAGCTGTTTTGCTAGTCCAAAATAATAGTAATAATGTAGTTAGTATCAACACAATTTCATAGAGGCTGACAGTGAGGCTGTATGCTTTATTTCAACCTGTTGATGAGTTACATTTATTTTCAGGACAATGCATACTGCCACCTGTGCGTGGTGTTTTCTTTGCCTTCGCCATATCTTAGCAAAGTGACAGCCACAGAATTACTATTCAGAAACCTCCCATATGAATAATCTCTCTGCAACAGCCTCTACAGAACAATTATTTCTATTAAATGCTTGCAAAGTATTGTTTGAGGATGGAAATTCTGGCCAGTAACCACAAATTAGTCTTTTGTGTTATTGTGGATGATAAGTCTATACTGTTTTGCAGCATTGTTCTTCTGTTCAGGAAAACATAAGTGCTCATCATTGCTGGCACAATACGGCTGAAGATATTGTGTCATTACAGTGCATTTATATTCAATGCTTTTTATGGCTTTCAAATGGAAAGGATGCATGTAGTAGAATATTTGGACTGTTCTGTTTCTCAGACATTTTCAAGCGTTAACGTAACTGTCGAACCACGTTACCGTAGCCTGATAAACTACCAGTGAGTGTGAATGAAGGCCGTAATGCAGAGGGAGGTGGCAGGAGTCAGTCAGAGCCTCTGGCAAGCAGCTGCAAGGGATAGCCAGTCCCAGCTGTGATTAAGCAGCGAGAGTTAGAGACAGAAAGAAAGAGAGAGACTGAGAGGATGGGTAATCACTGTGACACGCCGTCTCTGACAGTCGGATCAGCCTTCAGGTTGATTTAATTCGGGCACCTTCCTTGCACTCCATCTGAGTGTGGAAGACACTGTTACTTTTGTCTGCGTGTATGGGTTTGTATTGTGTGTAAATGTGCTAAAGGTTCAGTTCAATTGCTATGAATAAACCAGACATTATAAATAGGTAACAAACAAATGAACGAAGGGAGCGGGTAGCGATTAGAGGAATAAACTAAGAAGGTTTTACTCAATAGTGTGCTATTCTTAGCTACTGTTTGAGCTCTGCACTGTTGCACTGGTGTTACAGATAGGCTGTTCTGTGACAAAGCAATCACATCACTGATAACATGGACCACATTTAGTGTCTCAAAGACCAAAAGCGGACAGTACTTTTATTCAAAGGTGGAATGCCTTTGATGTTCTTTTTTACACTACAGTGTGTTCTCTTATGCCAAGTATTTAATTAATCATTAAAAATGCTACAGAATAACTTCGAGAAGTCCATTTTGTTACTTGCCCTGACTTTTCCACTCACTTTGATTCAAAATAATTTGATTCTAGCAGTGAAACCTCCTGTTTCTTGCTGTAGCGAGTTGAAAATATGCTGGCCTCATTACATTTCAATTGGAAATGTGGATGAAAACCTCCTAATATAGGTTCTGAATGCTTGGCGTAGATCTGTGTGATTTCCACTGATTGACTCTTATGGGCAATATAGAAAGGCTTGTGGTATGGAATTGATAGCTATTGGCATGAAACCCTATTTACTGAGAATAGATAAGGACAAGTCCAACATTCCTCAAAGATCATAGATAGTGTTAGCACACTTGGCAGGGTATGATCCCTACAAGGGTTTATCACAATTGCTTGTTCATCTATTTCAAAGTTGTCTCATTTTTGGAACATCACCATTCTGTCTGTTGCACACAATTTCCTTCTATTTTCTCTCTGCATTGCAATACAATTGAATAATTCATAATTGAATAAGCTCCTCATATAGATTTCCAAATTTTTCCATTTTGTATCCTCTATCCAGTATTCCTAAATTAAAGGAATAGTTCCCCCCAAAATGTGAATTCTGACATGATTTCCTCACCCTCTTATTGTTCTCATCTGGTTTTCTTTCTTTTGTGGAGCATGGAAGATAGATTGAAGAATGTTGATGGAATGAAATGATGACATTTTGTTTTATTTTTAGGCCAAACTTTTCCTTTAATGGGGTGCTTTGCTCATTTGACTCAACCGTGGATCCAGGATTTGCTTGTGACTGAGCTTCACGTGGAGTGGGTTTGGAAAATCTGAAATGCAAATTATACAAAACAGAAGCCCCTACATTGTTATCATGTTCATGAAGGGACATTTTTTGTTCGCTTTCCTATTCTTTTTATTCTAGAAAAAGCAGACAGTGCTCCTCTGTGTCTCATTAAGGCTATCACTGCTCACTGTGTTATTTAAACAGGGCTTTTATTAGTGTTAGCCAACAAAAGATGACTATCAGAAGGCTATTTTCTTTATCCACATCCTGGCAGAGGACAGAATTGGTGACTAAATCTTTCTCCGTGAATGATCGCATTTGTCTGAATGTAAGTTTAGATATTTATTCTCTACTAACAACTTTCTGCTCACATTACCTAATAATCAGGATTTCATGCTCAAATCAGAGTATATTACACCAGACCATACAGTATTTAACAACTGATACATTAATGCTAAAGACAGATACAGAATTCACTACAAATCTGTTACTATTATAATACATTTTTATTATTACAAAATAATTTTTAGCTTTTAGACTTTACATTTCATTGATCTTTTGCAATGAAGTTAAAAACTTTTAATCTTAAATTAACCAGGATGTTCAATCCCTCATTCCCACATGAATAATTTTGTACATTATTAAGCAAAAATGGTTTGGTGTTTAAAATAGTTTGATTCTTGTTTTTAGGACCAGATTATGAATGAACAGAATTGACGAGAGTAGAAGTGAGTCATAAATAAAAATAGAAATGTTACTAGATCTTCTTGCACATTTGATAAAGAAAGAATAAAGGAAGAGAGAGATTGTGATTATGTGTTTTCAGTCTTTGAACTAACCACACAAATAGCCAGACACACAGGATTCGGCAACTGCCCATTCATCTCCAGCTTTGCATATTCGGGCTCTTTTTTAATCATCCTAATGGGTGGCATTTAGCTTATCGGGTTGGAGAGTCATTCTCTATTCTAAAGATACACCTCACCATGGTGTTTACAGATGGTTGGGTAACCTTTTTTAATTAAGCAAAAATAGTGATATATTGATGTAATATTATGTAGTTATTATGATTTATATTTACCCTTTTTTTTTTTTTTTTTTTTTTTTGTAAAAGCAGCAGTCACACACACTATTTTAGCTCTTTGCATATCATAGCTAGTGTACTGCATTCATAGAGCTGCCATTCAGATCAACTCAGACCCATTGCCACTCCTGTTCATTGAAATAAAGCAGTGGATTGGATGGGATTACAGTGATGGGTGGAGCCAAGAGGTTGAAGCTCTGGCTAGGGTCAGGTCTCCATGGCAGCATTAGAATGCTGAGTGTGTTTGCTTATTCATAAAAGCCTGCCGTGGGCTGCTGCAGCAGGCTTCCAGTGAGGGACACAACCAAAATCAAGGTCAGTGTCCCAGATCGCCATTGCATCACTGCCACTGCAAAAGGTGCTCTGAAATAATGTGCCAGACCAACACACATATGCTTTTATATATGTCCTCCAATGGAGACATTTTATTATTATTATTATTTTTTTACATTTGTATAATTCTTTAATAGACATTTAGATATTCAATCTAGTAATCCATGTTCTGTTGATAAAGTGATTTATTGAAATGAAGGAAGACACTGACTATAGCACATACTTATTTCTTGGGTTTGGTGATGAAGGTCATAACACCTCTGTATGGGTCATAATGCCTTTGAGGATAGGTTGCCAAGGAGATAGAACAGCAGCTTAATTAGTGTCAACGTGAGTTTGACGTCAGCCAGCAATAAGAGTCTTGGAGACTTCATACAGATTCACCTTCTTTAATTCCCAAGAAAAGACTGTAAAGTACCTCAGAGAGCCCAGACCTCCAACTGTCCATCCCAGGCTGTGGTTCCTGCTTTAGAAGAAATTAAAACATATAGACTAAAAATTCTTTCATTATTTACTCACCCTCATTTTGTTCCAAACCTGTATGACTTTCTGTCTTCTGCAGAACACAAAACAAGATGTTTTGAAGAATGTTTCAGCTGTTTTGTCCATGCAATTAAAGTCAGTGGTTTCCAAAACAACACTGGCTGAACATAAGAATAACTTTGATGTTGTTAGTAATTTTTCAAGATGAACACTTGAAGTAATTATTATTATTATTATTATTTTTTACAAAATTAATGTTCAAATGTGATATCAAATATATCAGGCTTTTGAGGAATGTTTATTGCTCATTGGACTGTTTATTGCTTACTTGACTGAAGTAATTTAGGCCTATACTTGATTATCATACATACATACATATATTTTATATATTTTTTTAATTAGATTTTGATGACTTTAGGACTTTTTTTGCTGTTATATGCAATAGAGCTACATTGCCCTGTAAAGCCTCTTTTGCATGAACAACACTTTTTTCACATCCACTGAACTATTTAGGGTCCCCCAGTCTGAAGTACAGGTACATAGTAAAGAAAAATTACATGAATACAAAATGGATTTTATTCACAAAAAATTGTATGGATTATTTTATATTCATAATGTACGCACAAAAAAATTCAGCCTAGTTCATAGCACATGCGTACACCCGTGAATGTTTTCTTAACCTTGTTCATGGTAATAATGTTGGAGTATTCCAAATGAGTGGATGAGTGCCCAAGGTTAGTCATTTGCATAAACCACACCCAAACCATCTCCATATAAGGGCTTTTGCACACAACCTTTCCTTGGCAGTCTTTCATCATTCTCAGGAAACATATGATGCTCTTGGCTGAAAGACACTCAAGCAATGTCAAGTGTGTTGTTCTCAAAACCAGTTCATTCATTCATTCATTTGTACTTTAAAATCTATTTTAGTATATGTTTGGTGAGTAATGTTTTTTTTTTCATGAAAACATTTATACACAGATTTAATGCACAAATTTGCGCATATGCATGTTTAGGGAATAAGAACCATAGTTTATAATGTTGTGAAAACTATGATCAACAAGTGTGCTGTACATTTCCTGAATAGATGCCATTTACATGCTGTTTTGTGGAATATCATAGTACGGGTGACTTTACCACTAGCTGTAACAGCAGCCTCTATGTATCGCAAATCTTTGGCGGTTTAACAACCTCCAACAGAGCTTCCGTTTCTTGGATAATGATCGATTTCACACTTTCCATCCACTACACAGTGTTTAAAGAGGTGACTCATAGAACCTCACCGCATGATCATTCATCTGGGGCTAAAACAAACGGGGTGAGATATATTTAAGTCTACTTAACTATTACAGTGACTGCAATTTAATGGAGAGCTCAATATAGGTTTCCAGACCACGTGTTCTGTCTAGAGGCTAAGGTGTGGAAGACAAAGGTGTAGATCTTTTCCTTGTTTCCTTTTTTCTTTTTTTTATACATGTGCTACACATACAGTGTGATAATTTGTTCCCGGATCAGTGCAACGTCTTTGAGGTTGAGCAAATTTGTGCCCATGTGCATTGTACCTGTCCTCAGAGGGTGTTAATGGAAAGCTTATTATTGAATGGAAAGATTAAAAAGTGCAAAGGAGAGATGAGAGAGAAAAGAATTAGTACATGTGTTACAAACAGCTAGATGGGGACCACAGACCTAAAGATGTAACCAGAAAGTGGCATGAGGGTGACCTGAGTCTGAGCTAGCACTAATTTACCAGTTTTTAGGGTATGAATAGGTATTCCCTTAAAAGTACAGTTGCTTGTTTTAGTTGAACGAGGCAGTGGTCACAGTGTTAGAGTTGTGAAAGCCAACTGTATTTCACTCTCTTGGCTCCCTAGAAAGTGTTTTATTTGGTGCAGACATGCTTTGAACAAAACAGCATGTATGGCGCCTACTGGGTGAAGAGAACATGATTCACGCTCCTCCCTCCATTGATCTCCTCTCTGACAGACACCCGTAATAAAGATGATGTCAAGCAGTCTGGGAATCTGTTGACCTTGTGCTAAACAAGTAGTTAATCAATAGTCAACCTTATGTTTCCAGTGTATCATGTGTGACATTTTTTAAGAGTTAAGAATAATACGATGGGGTTTTAGGAAGTGAAATGTCTCTGCTTCACATGAGAGAAGCTACAGTTAACATAAAAGGGAAAGAAAATGCATTATTGTACTTACAATGGAATCTTAACAGACAAGATAGCCAGAATGTTTAAATGTGAAGCTTATATTTTTGGTGAAGCATTTTCACTACATCTTTACTTTATTTTCAGTCTTTTTGAGGCTACTTTTCAGTGGAATTCATGTAATTACTATATGTAGAGTGTTTTGCAAGTCAACGGTGCTTTATGAATAGCTCAGTCTACCCCTTCCATGTCACTTCCTGCAATCATAGATTTATTTTTAGCATAGTTGAAAACTGGATGCATCCTCATTCGTTTACTGTCCATATTTACTGTACAAGATTATAATTAATGCTTCATAGTATGAACATTCTGTCATTTGCTCATCATCATTTACTCACCCTCAAGTCGTTCCAAACCTGCATTACTTTCTTTCTTCTGTTGAACAAAAAAGTAGGATATTTTGAAGAATGTGGGTTTCTGGTAGCCATCCATAGTAGGTGAAAAAAAAATACTATGGAAGTCAATGGAGACTAGAAACTTTTTGGATACCAACATTCTTCTACAGGTTTGGAACAACATGAAAGTGAGTAAATGATGACAAAATGTTATTTTGAACTATCCCTCTAACCCGTATAGTTCTGGTGTTAAAATTAATGTATTTAAGTTGATTCAGCAATGTTAAATAATATTTCTGACATAAACCAGTTAATTTAGATGTTACCATGTTACCATTTCAGCATACATTAAAAACAGTATGACAAAGGTGGTATTATACAGCAGTAGATTTTTGAAGTGTGTGTACTGAAAGTATTTTTCAGCATTTTCAGGTGCCTTAATGTGAAAATGTTTTGTTTGCAATCAGTAAAATTTAAAGGACGGAAAAACATTTAGTATAGAATTCAGTACTTACAACTTCAGTATAAATTAATGTGGACAGTTTTTTTATTCATTTTTATTTACTTTATATTCATTGATTTTTATTTATTTATTTATTCATTTATTTTTTTGTGAAAAATCCCTTAATGCAGTGCAATGCAGTACTGGCACTTCTATATTTTACTCTTTAGCATACCAGCACTTTTTTGTGTGTATACCGGCACTTCTGTTGCCGGTACTCAAAGTCAAAGCGTCAGTGTCTGGGTGATTAGAAATGACACAATATAAATCACACTACCAGGAGGGGTCACCTCTCATCTCGACAAATCACATGAATGAATGCAAGTGAAGTCAGTCTACCGCAGGGGTTGTCAATGTGTGGGGTGCGAGAGCATGTCATGGGAGGTAGAATAATAATTAATTATAGATTACTAATGTGAATCAGTACATTATAACAGAAACAATTCCTTAAAAATGAAAAGAAGCAGGTTTTTGTGATCACATCACTTAAAACTCCTGGAAAGTCCAAGGATCCAGTAAGCCAATTCAGACAGTAAGTTCAAAACAGCGCTAATAATGCAGAGAACAGTGGCTTATGTCCAGATGTCAGTAAATTATTCTTTCAGTGTGTATTTGGCTTAAAAGCAAGAGTGTTTATAATGGACACAGGCTGAATGTTTTTTAGATTATGCAGTGGTATTATATATAATATTAAATAAATAAATAAGAAGGTACCATCGCTTCTTTTTTCCACTTCAAGCACTGCCTTAATGTAATCATACTTTAACTTAACTACGCCTTCTCTATACTTGTAACTGTACACCACTAACTATCATTTAAAATTTAATTAAAAATGTTTATTCAGAAAGTGTGTTCTGATAAGGAAATATCCTCATAAACGTCTATGCCATTATCTGACATTTAGATGACTCTTGAGAGCATGAAATGGTCTTATATTTATCCCTGTCTGCTACCTTGCTGTTACAGCTCAGTATTGTCACAAGTTAAGATGTTCTTTTGGTGCTTTCAACCGATCAACATCCATATGGTGCTTTCAACTAGCCAGTTCTAATCGTGTCGTCAAACAATGAGAACTGTCAGCTTGTCAGGATGTTATTTTCCTGAGGCTCCAGAGTGATTAGTCACTTCGCTATTATGGCTAAGCTGATATCTTGAACTGAGTACCCATCAGATATTACAGGCCTCCTTGGTATATTGATCAATGTATCTCATCATGATCACCAGTATTACTCAGATTTTTATAAGAATAGCTACCAGGGTCTCATAACAAAGCTAATCTTAAGAAATAATATTTTCTGCTATTCTTCTGTTCTTTCATTTCATTATACTACAGATGGTTTAGAGCCTATACTGGCTGGTATTGTGGAGAAAAATGAGAAAATATACAACATAGACGTACGTGAAAAGGTCCATATTCTGTTTATTGATCGATTACTCTTGCTCACAGTAGCTGCTCTCAGCACAGCAGAGTGATACCCAGTACAGACACTTTAATAGGTTTACAGGATATTGCTGGTGATGTTGAGGGCAGTTGTTATGGGTATTACACTTCTAATAAGTATATCTGAATGATTACTGTTGTGATTAGCCTATCCACTGCTTCAAACAGACTAATCATATATACATTCAGACAGAGTGGGAGTAAAGAAGCAGCATGAGTATCTGTACACCTTTGTTAGGATGCACCTGCCTATCCTTTGTAGACACAAGTAATATTGAAAAACCATGCATTTTGGTTCTAATTTGTTGTTTTAGTATAACCAAGGAACAGGAAATGTCACATGAAGCAATATCACATGAGCATATTCAGACCAACAGCATGAGTTGAATAAATAGAGTTTTTTGATGAACAAATCAGTTTATTGACTTACTCATAAAGACTTACTAGTAAGCTTAATTTTAAAACAATGTAATCTGCAGAAAATGGTTACTGAAAACACTGCTAGGCCAATTAGATTCAACAATTGGAACTAAGGAACTGTATTAAAATAAGTATGAAACTGAAATGCAAAAAGAAATGTAAATAGTATTTTGAAAAATATTTTTCATTAAAAAAATGTGTGTTTTAAAATGTGTAACCCATTATCACTCCCAAGGCATCAAAAACTGAAGCATGGTCAAATGCCTTGTTTCTTTGAATTAAGATGCAAAAGGTACTTTTTGGCGTGACTATATTGACAAAGTAGTAACTTCTTTCAATTGCTTGCCTTTTTCTCTTGTCTTCAGAATTTTGCTTGCATAGTTTTTTTTTTCTCTCCATATTATGGAAGTCAGTGAGGACCAGTGGAACTGTGAAGAGGAATCAATTCATACAACTTGAGGATGAGTAAATGATTAATTTTTGGGTCTATTCCTCACACAAAGCAACCATTTGGCCTCAACATATTTGCAATTTCTGACTAAATTATTGCGACTGTACTTGTATCTGCTTGTTATATTCTGTGTTTAAAATTGTTTTCTACTAAGAAAAAATTGGGTCCCACTTTATATTAGGTGGCCTGAACTACTATGTACTTACTTTTAAATTAATCATTTGATACAATGCACTTATTGTGTAGATACATGTTTTTAAAATGAACACATTTTAAAAACAATACCTGCATGTAATTACAAAAGAGTTCCTAGCTTGTAGTGATGCCTGGGGTACCTTTAGCATCTCAATAGGGACAAGCAAGGCGCTTGCTTCAGTTTCTTATATCTTCTGAGGGAGACAGGCTGAAACCTGGCATGTACAAGTAGTTAACGAGACAGTGAAATCTCTGGCACTGCTCTACATACAGTACATTAGTAATTTTCTCTACTGCTACCCATCACGGTTTGCATGTAGCCGGTGCCAGGGTGACACACACTAGGAGGCTTTGGAAAAGTGTGTCAATTATATCGCTAGAAGTGTGTGTTTAGATCATGTTAGAAAGCCATTAATAAGTCGGTGATTCACACAATGCCCTCTTTCTTAGAATGCAAATGTCAGTGTCATAATATATGCCTAAATGATTGAAATCTGTCATACAAAACTCACAGATATAAGTTAATCAGTCTGCTGTTGTATTTAACAGATGTCAGTGGTTTGTCTATGGTCTCAATAGCATGAGAGCAGAACAGGAACAGCTGCTTTGTACAGTATTTAATCATCCTTGTAACTATTACATCTCTAAGCATACTGTATACTGTAACTATATGATTAAGAAAGATAATAAAACTTATTGAAAACAATGAGCTGCTTTTGTGAGGCTGGCAGAAATGAAACTTATAGTTGCCTGAGCATCTAGCTTTAGTTAAGAGTTATCATTTGCTGTGTGTGTGTGTGTGTGTGTGTTTAATGAGCCCCAGATAATTCTTACTCATGAAAAACCTACAGTAGTAAATCAACAATAGCAGCCATTGACAGCTGGCATAGAAGCCTTCCCCTCTATAACAGTCCAGCTCTGCAGGTCCATATGAGTGGAGCTTATAATATGCTGGCAGCCTACCATCAGTGCCTGGCACCCCCTCAGTGGAGCGTATGCCACAGCAAAACAGTGTTGCGTACCCCCCTCTGGGTCAATGGGAAACACTGGCATATGGGCATATTCTGGTGCTTAGCCCTTTTCTTCCTAGTGTGTATTATTGGTTGCTGAAACCTGGCTTGGTCGATCAGCTAATCCATGACTGGCTGCTTCCCAGAGCATTCAATAAGTACAGCCACCAGCTAGCCTGAGGGCATCAATGCTACTCTCTGTTGTGGTCAAGTTAAATGTGAGCTCTGCCTTATGATCTTACAAGTCGAATCAACCATTAATTCTTGAGACAAAGCAAGTTCTAAATTACCTCGTTTTTTTCTACCATGAAAGAAAAAACACAGAGAAAGAAAATAGCATAGTATAGCACAGCACAGCGTTCAAATGAAGTGGGCTTGCTTTATTTATTTATTTTTGACCAAAGTTATTAGTTTATCGTTCAGAAAAGTTTGGAAAACTTCTGAAAGACTTCACAATCTCAGCTTTTCATTTTAAAATGTGTATTCCAACATGCATTCGTTTTTCCATTTGTGTAATGACCTAAAGTTCACTGATTTAGTGGTTTAGTTGTTAATGTATTGCACAAGCTCTGTATGTAGCTGTCCTGAACACTCATTAGATTAAAGATCTTCAGAATTAAATTGATCTTAAGCGAGTTAAGCAAACATTTTCCCCAGGATATGTACATAAAGCATTCCACAACAAAACGTTAATGAAAATACTAGTACATAATACAGATAAAGTATGCCACTCTTTTTCCTTTGTACTTTGTTTTCTCCTTCCCTAAGTCTTCTCCCACCTCTTTCGATGTATGCCAGTAGATATTGAGTGAAAAGAGGTTATCAGTTGCATCGCTGTACACAGAGTGCCAGATATTGATCTGGAGAATTAAAAAAGAAAAGCTCTCTTTGTGTATATGTCAGGTTCACAAGATCTCTTCATGCACTATACTGCATGTCTTTTTGGTTACACTTTATTTTAAGGTGTCCTTGTTACAGTGTAATTATACATTTAAGTATTGAGTATGTTAATTAACTACATGTACTTACTATGGTTAGGGTTATGATTAGGGTTTGGTTTAGGGTTACTTGCATGCAATTATGCATAATTTATTGTTATTAAAATAGTACGTACATGTAACATGTGTAACAAGGACACCTAAAATAAAATGTTACAATCTTTTTCCTTCACACTTTGTGGCAGTTATTAGAAGAAAAAGAAGCGTTATTAATAAAAAAAAAGTTGGTAACACTTTAGATTAGTCATTATTATTTGTATAGCGCTTTTAACAATGCAAATTGTGTCAAAGCAGCTTTACATCAGTTTGATATAAGGCTGGGTGGCTTTATATCAGTTTTACAGTATTTAGGGATTAGGGATTAGGGAACACACATTTAGGCTACTATTGACTAAAACTTTTCCCTGAATAAACTCCTTATTTGTGGCTTATTAATAGTTAGAAAGATAGTTAAGTTTAGGTGTGGGCGTTAATATGTGCTTTATAAGTACTAATAAACAACCAATATGCTACTAATATGCATGCCAATAAGAGTGGGGGAACTATGATGTCACTTTGTAGGTGAAAACCCGGAAGCGAGTTAGCATTTTAGCACTTCCGGTTCCATCGTCTCAGAGTCAATGGGTTTTTTGAATGAGATTTTGGTTAAATCCCTTAAATAAGGCCCGTGGTTCACACAAGCTCAAGATACTTTCACGTTTTATTCTACGACATAAAACACACCAGTTACACCCCACTCGTGATTTTTTAAAACTGTTATGTTTCTTAAAAAAGACGGTTGCTAACAAGTTGCTAAACGGGACTACAGGCGCTGTCGGAGACATTAAACGTCATCACACCGAACAGTTTATCAATTTACAGTATTTTCCAGTTGTAGTATAATTTGTAATACAATTAATTTTAGAATAACCAATGAATAGTTTCCCGCATTTTATATTTTTGTTCAATAATGTTTTTTTTGCTTTGCCCCGAAATGCGACACGTCTTCGGAGGGAAGAAGCTCGTTTTATCGCTTTCCTACTGATACATAGATCTGGGTTCGTACTATAAGGTAAACTCATATTACGATTATTACATGTAAACACCATATTTTCCGGCTTTACGCGGTGAAAGTGAAACTTTAATGATGCATAGTGCTTAAAGCCATGTTAAAATTAAATGTTTACGCCGGCCACATGAAGCTGTTAGAAAGCATAGGCCTATAGATTGAGGATTTCCTAGAAGCAAGGATAAAATAACATTTTGTGTATCCACCCTAACAAAATGATAGCTGAAATGTGGTACTTTGTTCACTAAAATAAGTTTAATCTTACGATATCCAAAAACTCGCTCACTCTGCTGTTATTTGATTAAATACGCGGGGATAGATTTTTAATTAAAATATTCATGTTAATCAAGGATTTATTCACTTTTAATGCACCTTATTTCGAAATGTACAGAAATACGTGCTTTAAATGTCCTTTAGTTAAGATTATTTCATTTATTCACTACTATTTATTAATGTCTCATTTGAGTTTGGCTCTAGTTTTGCATTTATTCCAGTTTATATGAAACGGTTCATGTAGCGTGGATTAAAATTCATATACAGAGTAAATCCTTTTCACTGAACATGTTAAAAATAAGTTTGAAACAGTTGTCGGGAGCACGGTGGTGGTGACGCTGAAGGCGAGCGACCGTGGTGCTGCAGTTCGTTTATAGCCTAAGTTTAGCTTTTTAGTTCTGGCACTTGTATTTAGGCTTCAAAATTCGTCAAAGTTATATTATTTTGTGAAGATTATCTTGATGGACAAAACGTGTAAGTTTCATGAACTATGATTGAACACAGAGCTTATTTTTTGCGATTATCCAAAAGCCTATGGAAAAATCCCATTGGCTTTTTGTCGAGGAACCAGTTTCAAGCTAACCGCCGAACCGCATACAAAGGGACATCATAGTTCCCCCACTACAACAACTAGTCAGTAGTGAGAATTGGTCCTTAAAAAAGTTCTATAAATTCAAGAATGTATCGTTCCTTCCTTTCCATATAATAAAATGGAATGGAGGTGTATACTGTCAGGCTTTAGAAGGAAAACAAAAAACTAAAAGAATTCATATGATTGGTGTGTGCAGCACCGCATGAAGTCTAACTCATCTTAAAGGGATAGTTTACCCAAAAATGAAATGAAGATTTTTTTCCCTAGTGTTTTTTTCTATGCTGTGGAAGTCAATGACTAGCAGCAACTGCTTAGTTATCAGCATTCTTCAAAATATCTTTTGTGTTCAACAGAAGAAAGCAACTTATACAGGTTTGCAACAACAGAAGGGTGAGCAAATGATTACCAAATTTTTTATTTTTGGGTGAAGTGTTCCTTTTAGGCGGAGGGACATAAAGTGAAACATTTTCTGTTGGGCTCCAGCCATAAAGAAGCTGAGAAGCTGCTTTTTAATTGATTTAAGGTAATGTTTGTGGTTTAGGTGAAACTGAATCAGGTGAATGATGATGTGACGCAGATTAAATGTGGTACAAGAATTGATGTTTGCTCATTGCACACAGCCTCTCTCAGTCTACGCAGTCTCTTGGGGCTGCATTGGTCTGTAATTTGCATTATCTTACCAGTATCTCACAAAATAGGGGATATTTCTGGTGTCATGATGCAGCCAAATTTGTTATTAGCTGAGGAAGCAACAGGCTGAGAAAAATAATTGCACATTTCAGCTCTCATTGTCAAGTTACTTTCTGGCACTGGACTACAATTACTGTAGCCACACATCCGTACACACGCACACACTTATTGCCCTATTGCTTAATTTCCTGGACATTTGCGTCAATGCCTTAATGAAGCCTCCTGGACAAACTAAATGAGCCTCTACACCATGTTAAATCAGATATCTATTGTCACTACTCCAGAGAGCAAATCACTAACAGCCTCTCTGGAACAACAGAGGTCTGTGTTCAGTCAGGGAACTGTGAGAATGGTAAACAAAGACAAGAAAGTGAACCTGGGATTTTTAGGATTAAACACAATCTTTTAGCAATTCCCATGACTGCACTGGATATACTGTAGGTCTCTGTTGTTTTTTCTGGGATCTGATAAAGATATTCTTATAGTTTGGATGTAGCATCACTGTGATTGTTGCTGTGTTTGTAGTTACTAACAATACATTCTACCATGTCAAAAAGTTTCTGAGTTTTGTGTTAAAAAGTGGTAACCTGCAATTGTTACGTCTCTGCTGCCAGATTAGTGCTTCTGTGGTTTCACTCAATCCTGCCATCTACAGCCACTGGATGGTATAGGATTTCCCAATGTCAGCAACCTCTGCTATCATGATAACCCATGGTGGAGCTTGTTGTACCACATCACCTCATGTTCTACTTCCTCATTTATTCTGTAGTAATTTATTTTATATATCATGTTTTATCTAGAATGGTAGTCTTTATGCTTACTGAGACCTGACAGCCTTTTAGACTCCAAAAATGAATGAATGAATGAAATGAATCAATAGGGCATTTTTACACTTAAATAGTTACCCTGGTTAATTTTTAACCCCGAGTAAAAGGAATCCAGGGTTATCTTGCTTCACATTTCACATTGCTCATAACTTACCCTGGGTTAGCAATATATCCTGGGTATTCATAAGCTGATGTTTCACAATGTACATTCCTAAACCCCAAGTTAACTTTCTTATTTGCATATTTGTGGTGTCAGTGTAATTAATTGGATGAACGCAGCGTGCAAAGTGTTTACATAAAGATTCTAGCATTGAACATCCTCATATACTGCCGACTGTACTATTGATTATTGATTGACTGTACAAGTTGTCCAGAATGGACTTTTTGGAACATAAAGGTAAGAATAAAACGGTCTGTTCTTCACTTCAGTATACTAACCATTTTCTCACCATTTGACAGTTTTCCCCTCAAATGCTGAAAAGACGGTTTATACAATACACAGTGTTTCTATAAATGTCCAAAGCATGTGAATGTGAGGCACTCAATTGGTTGCTGGTTACTAAGCATCTTACTGTAACATTCTAACACTGCATCATTTCACACTGTACACGTTTGGCATTTTAATACAGGGTTAACAATGCAAAAGCGGTGCTAACCCTGTTCTGGAACAGTATTTCAAACTAGAGGGAAAAAGTGGTGCTAACCCTGCTTCTACATTTCAACTGGGTTAAAAGCAGGGTTTAGAACAATGATGACGGGGTTAAGCACAGTGTGAAAAGCCCTGCAGTAGACCAGCGAAAGTCAGAAGTAATTATCTAAATATTGTCAGAAAAAAATAACTAAAACAGTTTTAACTTATTTGCATGCGATATTCAGTTATGCTATAAAATCAAATTAAGCGTGTTAAAATAATACACCTGTGTTTATCTCAAATCCATCAGCAAGGTTGCTTAATTACACGATAAATATCATAGACTTAGAATAGCTCATATAAGTCCTACTTTTGTAGACTTTCAAGGAGATGAACCTGTGGATTTCATAAAATCTTTCAACACAATGAATCCATTGAAATACAATTAGAAAAACATTGCAAAACCTGGACAGCTATAATGCTGTCCTATCAAAGCTGAGAGGGCAATTGAGAAGAGGGACCAGAGGGAGAGGAGAAAGAGAATCCAGTTGCAGAAATTATTTTCTGAAATGGCAGAAGCTGATCAAAAATCTCTTCAACACTTCACAGATAGAGAGTAGCCAGAATGAAGACGTTTGGAAGAAGGAAAAAAAAAAGAATGTTGTTGTTTGATCCTGATGTTGAGCTCTTTGAAAGCGAAGTGCTATGTTTGCTTTAAACGAAGTATGGCTCAATGCCCAGGTAACACAATTGTAACAGAGTGTTTTGGACAATGACGGAAACACAAGCACCTGGCATTGCGGTGGTGATGCCTGTGATGCTGGCAGGCTCCTACACTTCCAAAATATGTGAATATGATCCCTTTTGTTTTTTCTCTCTTCCTCTAATGGTGTGCAGAGTATGTGAGAAAGGAGACACAGTTCAGTACAGAATATCCTGGACTGTGACTGATAATGTACCAAGTGCATGTGATGCTGCTAAGCTTTAATCTATGTTAAGAAGAGATCTTATCAGAAGACTTATCAGAGTAATGTTTGTTGTGCCTCCTGTCCCATGCACTCTCTGTACATGCTTGTTGAAGGCATTTTTTTAAATAATTTGTCCTTCAAAGCTGTTGGCTTCCTCACGACTTCATATTTTAGGTTTATAAAACTATCTTTGAAGACAAAATCACCAGTGTTGGGGGTAACGCATTACAAGTAACATGAGTTATGTAATCAGATACTTTTAAGTAACTAGTAAAGTGACGCATAGCTTTTTAATTTAGAAGGAAATATCTGAGTTACTTTTTCAAATAAGTAATGCCAGTTACTTTGTTCCCCATGTACTATGAATATAATGTTACTGTTGTTCTAGACTAAAGGTGAACATGCATTTACTCATCTCACCTGCACAAAAACAGATTCAGTTTTCTTCAAAATGAATAAAAACTCAAATGCAAACTCAGAATATTATACAAACCTGCAATAATTAAATATGTTAAATAAGACATCATTTATGTATTAAATCCCATGTTCTTAACCAATGTCTTTGCTACTGACTTTTATGATCCAATTCAACCATACTAAGCAAAAATGACACATTTCAATTCAAGTTTATTTGTTTAGAGATTTTTACGATACAAATCTTCTCAGGTGTTTGGTCATCTCAGATCGTTTAAGGGTTGGATCCAGACTGAAGCTTCTGTAATTCCTAGTTACCACGGGATGTTAATCCAGAAACATAGAAACAAATAGAGACATAATTAGAGTAGCTGCTGTTCCATCCAAGCAAAAATGATTTGTTCAACCCAAGCTAAAGAATAATAATGTGCGTTTGATCAGATATAACTGCAGTACAAGATTATGAGATGCATTATGTGAATGCTTGGCTAAAGAGATGAGTCTTTAATCTAGATTTAAACAGAGAAAGTGTGTCTGAACCCCGAACGTTATCAGGAAGGCTATTCCAGAGTTTGGGAGTTTTATTTAGGTTTAATTTTTGTTATTGCTGAATAGTGTTGAACTGTCTTCTCCTGCGTCATATTCTTCATGCAATTTGTTTGAGCTGCATCCTCTACTGTACAGACATGAATTTACATTTCCTTCAGCCTGAGGCGTATTCATTTCACTTTTGTTGTGAAAGGACTTTTACATTTGTAAAATAAGAACTTTTTTATATTAAAAACAAACAATCAAGCCCTGCCCAGATTTAAAAAGTAACCCAAAAAGTAACGTAATGCATTACTTTCCATAAAGAGTAACTAAGTAATGTAATTTTAAAAATAATTTCCCCCAACACTGTAAATCACCTTGTAGTAATAGTGTTTTAAAGTAATATTGTGACATCTTGTGGTATATAGACCTGTCTTTGAGTTCATTTTTAGAGCTAGAATTAGATTTAATATTGTTGAACTTGGCAGAGATGCTGTTTTAAATAATATTATGACGAGTGCAGTATATTCAGGATGTTGTTTTCCCCCTGAGGTGAGGCTGTATGAAAACAGCGATAAAAGGTAGAGTTTTAATTGATGTACAAATGCTTGTATGGACGTTATTTATATTACATAATAGTAATAAATAATTTTTGTACGTTTTTGTTAAGCTCAATGTAAAGTGAGAACATCTGAACATCAACCAGTGTGTTACTAATGTTTGTGGACTCTTTCTTAACATAATTTATCTTTAAACATATGTTTATGCACATTTGTGAACCTTATTGTACATTGTGACCTATTTCATCACTACTTGATGTTCTTTATTATCATTATTTAACAGCAAAAGAGCAATTTTTTATTTTTTTTAAATTAAGGTGTACCTGGATCTTATTCGCCATATTCATCTATTATATATTCATCTTTATTACTATTATGTAATGTAAGAGTCCACAATTTTTATATGGCCAAAAATATTATCACAATATTTTTTCCATATCATACGATATCGATATTTATCATGGTATTAATTTAATGGGGAAGAAAATGCTTAACAAGTTTGCTAGAACATGAAAATAATTGTAAACATAACTTTGTTCACAATTAAGCTGTACAGAGTAGCTATCTTTTAATTAGAGCCCCCATAAATTCATTTTATTTTCTCCTAAATTCTGGATTTCTTTGAGTTGTGTAGTAGACAAAACTATGCAACTCTTTCACACTGAGACACGCAGAACATGCAGACCTATTAGTGACATGCACTGACTGGCTGTTGCGGTGTTTATTTCTGCTGTGTGATAGGCTGTTATAGATTAATCCATGTAGAGAAAAAATGTCAAGAGTTTGTCATCATTATTGACATAAATTATATTGCAATCTCAATATTATATTGTTTATAGCCCAATCCTAATTATAATAATTTTGTCCAGGCTTGATCACTCATAAGCAATAATCGACAATGGATAGCACCCACTTACATGCCTTTAAGCAAGCACTACTGGGTGAATGTTACATCACCTAATTAATATGCATGAAGCTGATTATTCCTTCATATCTGAATAGAGGAATTTTTTGCATGGCCAGACAAGCTGTAGCTGGAAGCCAGTGCTACACCTCAGTAACTGCAGCCCATGTATTTGTATAAGGCACTCTAATGTATCATAAGAGTATCCATGTTTTGATACTCCAGTGTTATTATGTGGTTGTGACAGTGAGGGGTTTCAGGACCCCTATTTTCATAATCTCCCACAATCCTCTCTGGCATATTTACATATAGTGAAGTTTGAATAGTGCACAAAGGCCAGTGCGTCCCCATGCTTGGCTGGTATTAATAACAATATGATATGTCAACAACTGACTTGTGAAATTAAAGTCCTCCTGCACAGAACATTTGTCTATCATCTCCACTCACCTAAGCAGCACTCTCCAACATTCTTACAGCTTTTTTGGCCACCTAAGGTGAGCGTGAGTTTCCTCCTCTGATGCTGGCAACCCCCATGTCTATAAACATTGTTAATCCATTATTGATTGAGCTCTCTTATGTGTGCAGTAAAATTGTTGTAGCATAGCCTATACTCAAATGCAATATATGTACATATATTAAATATCCATATATGAAACATATGGTCATTTGACGTAAAAACATATATGAAACTGGAACAATTTCATAGATTAAGATATATATCTAGTCCATATATGTATGTGCAATACATTTTGGTACATATATGTCATGTACAACATATAAAACATAAAAACATATAGATTTTCTGTATTCTGTTGTTTTAATAAAGTTGCATATGTAAATAATATATATTCTGACATATATGGTTGCATATACAGATTTTACTATGAGGATTTTATATGTTATGAACTCATATCTTCATCTACCTAGATAATGTAGGTATATGAAAATTACATATGGTCTTAAGCCCTGTTCACACCAAGAACGATAACTATAAAGATAACTATAAAGATAACGAAATTAGCGTTCACACCAGTGAACGATATCATCTGTTTATTCTAAGCGCACGCTCATCTGCCGCTTTAAATTCTTAAGCTCATGATTGTGTGTCAATGATTTTATCGTTCATCAGCTGGAAAAAAATCATTCAGGAAGTGATTCCAACGATATCTTTTCTCTATGCCTTTATCGTTATAGCTGTGGTGTGAACTATTCTTTAATACTGAGAACGATTTTTAGAACTACTGTATATCTTTATCGTTATCTTTATAGTTATCGTCCTTGGTGTGAACGGGCCTTTATAGGTAACATACAGTATATGGGAATATCACTCTTGATATAGGGCTATATATGTCATATATTACATTTCAGTATGTACAGTAAAGTGCAGACAGTCAAAATTAGCAACACAACAAGCTATTTGTTTGTTTAGGTGTTTGGCTACTGTTTTCCAGAAAAATTCCAATCCATGCATTTACATTTACATTTACATTTACATATGCATTTACATATTACATTTTGTACAACAGTTAGTTTCAAATTTGATTGTCTAGGCCAGCGGTTCCCAAACCTTTTTGTTTGCTGAACCCCTTGGACGTAAAACATTTACTTGAGTTTATATCTTAATATTTTAACGACACTTTTGGATGTTCAGAACAGATTAACATAATAGCTCATTTATAATGCTATTTTTACTATTTCTACCCTATGTATGTGTATAGGCCAGGGCAGAAGTAGTATGTGAGTTTATGCAGTTTTAGATTCAGGCACATTCATTCAGAAATACCACTGCTGTGTGTTGCACTGAGGTTCGTGAGGATTGATCCTACTTTGAATTTATTTATATTTTTGCTTTGGGAACAAATATAGTTACAATATTGTTTCTGAAATGTAAGCTTCTCAGTAAACTTTACTGAACTATCGTACAGTTTAAAAGCAATGGCACATTTAAAATCATGCTGACTGTCTGAATATCATCACAGCTTTCGATTACAGATTTGAACAGCTTGCTTGTGTGATATGACTTAAATAAATAATGTGCATTATAAGATGTGGAATTCAGTAGTCCAGTAGCTTACACTGGGAATATGATGTGAAGCGGATGAGGCACGCTCCTATCTGTCTTTGTGCTGTGCGCATGTGTGTGAAACAGATCCATAATTGAATACAGCTGATATCTCACTATCATGACTCACCATCTTTTAATAGTGGCAGAGTTCTTTTTTTGAACCCTCACAACCAAAACACAAGGGCATTAAATGAAGAGATAGATGCATTTCAGGCCCAATCTTTTACAAGAGAACTCTGATGTGTTAGCACAATAGAGCCTTGATCTGTCGGTTAAACGAATCTCATGTCACTTCCCTCAGAGTATTCATGGTTCATCGAAACATAAAGTGTTCGACATATGCTTTTGCCATCTCTTATTAAGCAACACTCCTAAACACGGGAGCCCAGCAGTTCATTTCAACCATTTGTTATGCTGCAGCTTTAATCCAATGAATTATTAAATGGCACATTTATTACACAGCCCTTTGCTTAAGAAACCACTGCTGCAGAGAAAACCAGACTGTAGATATACTCCTCAATTCTTTATTTATTTTAATTACGCATATATTATGCATTCTTTCTCCTCTGTCTGCACCTAGGCCTATATGTGATTCTCTTCTTTTGCTTTTTTTCCACCTTTTATACTAGTTTCCTCAGGGACTGTGTTCTGATTTTGTCTCTGCTTTTGCGTGACAGGCTGAAAAAAAGATGGGAGGGGAGAAAAAGTCCATCAAATAAACGTGTAAAACAGAATTGAGAAGGAGCTGCTTTTGAAGAAGTGGATCTGTGGAAATAGGCTTAGATCTCAGGGTTGTCAGTCTACGGCAATGAGTCCCCTTTGATGTGGCAACGAGAAAGAGTCGCTGATGTGTTTGTTCAGATGGAGATATCCCCCCTGTCTGTCTGTCTGACTGTATGTCTTTGTGCAGGAGTGTCACACCTGCTCATTGGATGATTCTAGAACAGCATGTGCTATTCAGTACCATAGTACATTCACATAAAGACTGTATGCACATGTGCAGGAAGACTCCAGGTCTATGTGTCATTCAAAATTGAATCGAGAATGTGTTTTAATTCAGTTCCAGAATTTGAATTGAATTTAGCAAACAGAATGCAATTTGAATTTTAGTCAACTTAAAATGAATAAAAAATGAAAAGAAATGTATATCTTTCTTTTTTTAACTAGCAAAGCAAAGTTCAGAACAAACATTTAAATAGGACAAAATGTTGAACTTGAAGGATATTTTTTTTTTAAGTGCATAGCAATTGGTAAATTTAAGAAACTGTTTAAAAGTGATGTGATTAAGAAATACAGAATAAATGTCTGATTTGTAAATTATATTATTCATTATCATTTCAATATTCAATATAAATTTAAAATTCCTTAATGGAATGTTATATTAGTATAATTTGTGTTTAATTCTTAATTTATTACTAATTTATTAACTGTTGATTTAATAATTAGTTCAATTACTATGAGTTGATAATGTGGAGATCATAAGCAAACTGTTAAGAACGTTTATTAATACACATTTGAGTGATTCTGAGAGTGTAAAGTTGAAGGAAAAAATCTAATTGGCTTTAAACATTCATGTACAAAATTATTCAACCCCCAAAAGTCAAATTATGTGCAAATCATTTAGTGAGTGAGTGACGTGACTTGTGCCCAAGTATGGTGAAACATACTCGTAATTTGTGCTCTGCATTTCACACATCCAGGTGAGTAGTGACCAAGAACATTCTATGACCAATCCTGGCACCAAGCTTAAGTAGATTTGAATGTATACTTTGGGATGGCTGTCCTGCAGGAAAGTCATGAAACTTATGAACAAGGCTGCCAGCTGTGTCTCTAGAAACTTTTAGTGTTTTGGAAATTTCCTTGTAGCCATAGACTTTCGAATATAATAAAATAATTTGTTTTCTATAGGCTTTGTTAGAACTCTTTTGACTTATTTTGACCATATTTGCTACTCATCTTTAGTTTTGTTATAGAATTTCCAAAGGCCTAATTGTATTTTAACACAATTTTGTACCATACCATACCATACAAGTAAGTTACTTAAAAGCAGAAGCGTAAATGTGTTACAGAAGAAAAAAAAAACATTCTGGCTATAACTCATACACATTAAAGTGCATATTAAAATTATCATGTTTAATTTGCCATATCCATTTGTCCATTGGGTTCAAATCTTCACATTACAGTTAGGGTAAATTCATCATCCTGTCAGTTCAATTTTCTATTCATCCTCCTGGGGTGTCCATTTCAATTCAGATCATGAATTGAAAGGAAACCAATCTTTCCTTTTTGAATTTTTCGCAACCTCTATACACTCCCACAGATTCCTAAAATGAAGCCTCTGGGAACTTCTCAAAGCCAGTTGTTTTGTTCTTCTCTCTAGGAATCATTCCCATCATGCACCAATGCATGCAAGACCACATATCAACAATTAAGTGACCTCTATGTCTAAATGCAATGTTTTTACTAAAACCTTTATTAAATATTACAAGATGAATAACAACTTGATAAAATGACCTTTGCAGCCCACATCAGCCTGTGCTCAGGTGCTGAGAAGAAACCACTCTGTAGAATGTCACATCCTGTTAGAGGTGAATCGTTGTTTGCAGGAAAGTTTGTCACACATTTCTCAAGCAGTATTTTGTCTGACTTGGCCCAGACATGCTTCAGTGCTGTGTGTGTGTGTTCTGTCACTTTATTAGGGGTAGCAGTGACTCAGGGGGTGAAGAAACGATTTTCAGCACCCCTGCTCTCCTCTTCTTTGTAATTAGTGAATGTGTTTGTGTGTGTGCCTGTCTTTGTGTATTCTTTGATTTATCTGGGGTTGTTGCCCTCCAAAAGGCATAATCAGTGTTGAGTTTAGAGATCACTGAATCAGAAAATGAGGTGGCATATGTGAGAAGGTATTGGGGATGTTTGGGACCGACCCCCCCACTGTGATCTCATTTTCTTATTGTTTATTCAGGTATATCTACATGTGCTCACATGGCGATAAACAGTGAAGTTGTGGAAGATTTGGAAGTAGTTTTTGTTTTAGCCTCAGGTCATTTAATTAAGGTTCAAAGAAGTCCCATCTCTAAATTTCCTTCCTTCCAAAGGTCTAAACAATCAAATATCTCAAAATAACTTAAACTGCTTCGGGAGCTGATGCTGTGTGACTACGAAAGTAAAAAAAAAAAATAATAATAATGTGCATGTACATCTTCAAGTTGGCAGTATTGGTCGACCTATAGAGTATATTGCCAAAGCTCTCATCTTCTGTCTTCATTAGTTTATTGTCTCTGATTAACAGTTTATTTGGCAAAACTACTAAACAAGTAGAAAAAAGAATTATAGCATTTGCTTTTCTGTTATTAGTAATAGAACAGGAAATGAAATACTACAATAGGATTACACAAGTTGCCATATAAAATATAAATCTGTTTATTTTAGATTATTTTTATCAAGTTCAAATATATATATATATATATATATATATATATATATATACATAATTAATAATATAATTCATAAAATTGAATTTAAAAATGATTTATTTCTAATTTAAAATATTATTTGTAAATATGTAAAACAAATATAAATTTAATTTCAACAATTATCATACATGTGGTTTTAGTATCTTTAAATTAGTGTTTTTCAGTATCTTTAAATTAAATCGTTATCCCACTTAAAATATACACTGAACATGTTTCTTAGCTCTGTTAAATTGGCCTGTTTGCCATAAACTGGAACTTTTTAAAAACTAAATCATTATTCTCCCATTCACCATACACAGTCTTCTGGAGCAAATAAAGTCAAAATCAAATAATAAACAAAATCAAATTTAATAACCAATATGAAGATAAAATTGAACTCATAAAAACTTTGTTGTCACATTAGGCTTGCAATGTTATGTATGTATTCACTTTGCATGAGAATAAAATGGCAGTGGCAGATACATTGAACTGATTCAGTGTTTCGGTGATATATATGATTCCTGTTAAAACACATTGTGATATCTTTCTGTAATATATGACATTGTGTCTTTTCAGTTAATGTACAGTATCTCTTCAATCAGACTTTCTGGCACGGAATACTGTAGCTCTTCATACGAGGTCATTCTTTGGTCCTGGACTCCAGAAGTTCCTTGTTTATAGCTCTTATAATTCCCTCGCTATAATAGCCAGAGATAGAGCAGGCTCTGTATGTGTAAAAAGAGACTTATCTAATCTAACACGACGGCCTGTTTCCTGCCACCCCATCCCATAACTCAATCCAGCTCTAACACATCATCTCCTCTCTCTCTCTCCAGTGCTCTCTCTCACACACACACACACACACACCCACACACACAGCTGGGTCTGGAGCACTTCACAGAAAGAACGTCTCTCCTTCTCAAAATAGAAGCTGCATGTAAATGCTAATAACCTGTGAATATTTCCTTAGTAATATATTCAGAACTTTTAACATTACACTGTAAAAAAAATCCACTACATATGTTCCGCTTTACAAAATCGTTTGACTCTTTCCTACTACTGTAGGCAAATGCTAAGAAATTTTCCAACATAAAAACCCTTAACAGACCAGTTCCCCTAAATTTTGACCCAGTATAATTAAAGTTGTCTGAGCAAAGAATTTCATATTGCTGACATGTTAAGCATTTGTGAGTTCCCAGCATGCATTGCAGCATTAATTAAAGCTGGAGTATGCAGTTTCTGTTAGTGTCACCTAATGGAGCTACAAAAATAAAACATGTTTTTAAACAATCTTTGCAAATGCCCATTTCACACTTCATGTGTCCCCAAACTCAAACATCATAAACAGCTCTTACATGTTTATAAAAAAAGAGTAATGACAAAAACAGTTTATTTTACATAATCTGTTTCTTACATGACTATATATACAGCTAAAAAAAAATTTGTTTATTGTGTCACTAAATGAAAATTTGCTGAACAAGAAATTTGTTGTCTTGATGATTTCATCAAATGAATGAGGCAGTCTGCATTTAGTGATAAAGAAATTCAAATTGACAAATTAGTGTAATTTCGTACAATTATTAGGATAATAGTTAAGAGAACTTAATCTGAATGCATCCCTAGATTTTCATTCTCAAGCATTTATTTATTTATTTATTTTTTTTTTAGAGTGTAATTATTTAGATTTCTTTAGTTTGTCTTTAAGTAATGATGATGACCCAGGGGTGTTTCTGTGGTCAGTGCATTTTCTGGACTGTGTATGAGGACATCCTTTGTGAAAATATTGGAATATAATGAGAAGACTCGAAAACAGTTTAAAAATAAACTAAAGAATTTGGACCCAAGGTATTCTGTAGTCTGATTCTGAATCACCATGTAGACAGTTTAATGTTTTTAAGTTTTGTTAGAATTTAGCAAATGGTTATAATTGTGAAAGTATTTGAGGTTTATAGCATTGATAATAGAGATTTGAGAGGGCGGCTTATGACAAATGGCTTGTGTCAAACTTTGAAGACACATATTAGAGCACATCTGTATGTTCCATGTTGTTACAGTATGTTCCTGTAGCTCAACTTGCAGTGGTTTCCATGTAACACACATACAATACATACAATGGTAAAATGTATAGTTTGAAAGTCACTTTAAAGGGGTCATAGATTACGATTTCACTTTTTTAACTTGTCTGTATTGTGGCTGTTTGAGCATTAACAACATCTGCAAAGTTACGACGCTTGAAGTTCAATGCATAGGGAGAAATTGTCTTGAATTCGCTTTGTAAGGCCTACAACAAATGGCTGGTAGTGACTACAATTAACTACTTCCTGGGTTAGTGACATCACAAACCCTGAAATTAACATAAACCCTGCCCCGGGAGCCCAAAGGGGGTGGGGCCATTTTATGTTGTAGCAAGGATGTAAACAAAGGGCAACACTGTTTGGCTCCGCTAGCCATTAGCAAGATGCTAATTCATACTTATCCATCAAACTCGTACTTGCATATTTTGTGCTCGATCCTCTTCAATAATATTCTCTGCGTATGACTCGGGCTCAAATTGTTAAGGCAATATTGACCCCATTGTTTACAATACACCCGGGAGCGCATGCAACTACCCGTAATGGGGTAAGAGACGTGATGTTTCCGGACTGCCTGAGGTGTTTAGCGAATCACAACACACTGGGCCAGCTAACCAATCTGAGCCCATTGCGAATTTCTGAGAGAGGAACCAGGAAGTTAGCAGACCGTTTTTAGAAGAACGTGTAAGGATGAAAGAACCTCAGATACATTGATCTCCTGAGAAACAGACGGGCATCTTCGAGACACCCCACAGAGTGGAGGTGCAGGAAACTTCCATTTGTTTCTTCTTAAATCCCTTCACCCATCCTTCCTTCTACTCAGTCTGCTCAAAATGGTAAATAGTAAATTGTAATGTTCTACATTAATGCAAGTGATATTTACAGTCTGTTTCTCAGGAGATCAACGTATCTGAGGTTCTTTCATCCTTACAAACGGAAAAGTGGTGTAGAATAAGCTCATTTACATACACCTCGCAGAATAAGAGGGATCATACAATATGCATGTTATTGTTTATTTAGTACTGACCTGAATAAGATATTTCACATAAAAGATGATTACATATAGTCCACAAGAGAAAATAATAGTTGAATTTATAAAGATGACCCAGTTCAAAACTTTTTGAATTTGAAGATCAGGCTAAATTTAACTTATTTTGTGTTCTGGGAAACATGTAAGTAACTTCTGTAGCTTCTGAAGGGCAGTACTTAATGAAAAAAATTAAAATAAATAAAATAATAATATATATATATATATATTATATTTAGCATATAAGAAAAATGTCACATCTTCATTCTGTTCAAAAGTTTTCACCCCCTAGCTCTTAATGCATTGTGTTTCCTTGTTGAGCATCAGTGAGGGTTTGAACCTTCTGTAATAGTTGCATATGAGTTCCTCAGTTGCCCTCAGTGTGAAAGGATGGATCTCAAAATCATACAGCCATTGTTGCCATTTTTGCAACATCTATGATTTTTTTGTTGTGTGGAAATAATCAGCGTAAAGATTCCTCAGAATATCTTCTTTTGATTTCCACAGCATAAAAGTGGTGACAGAATTTTCACTTTAGTGGTGCTTGGGTATATTAGTGTGTTTAGAACTCACTCAAATCACAACAATAAATCCCTCTGTCTTTTGGTTTAGTCCCCCTCTAAGTGTCCTCTGAAATTATTTGTGTGTGGTCTAATATTTCTTTCCTCTCTGCATGTGTATGTGCGTGTTTACATTCAGATCTGTCACTAAGGGTATGTGTGCCTAGAGTGGCTCAAGGAGACAGGATTGTTCTTTCTAAATTACCGTTATAGATCCAGCAGCAGGAGTCTGTCTTGTTTGGCTGCCTCCCAGTTTCTCCATCCTCTAGCATTTCTCTGTATTCCTTCCTGTCTGTTCCACATTGGGGGATAAACCTGCCATCACTGAGGATACACTCCTGCAGGACGGAGATTTAATTAACAGGTCCTTGAAATCAGCCAAGACTGGAGATGCCCAAGCTGAAGCTAGCAGGTGCTGTGGAAGAAATTCACACGGAAACTATAGCTAACACCAGTGAAGACACACTATACACACAGTATTATGCTCTAACCTCAGGAAACCAATAAATTAGCATGAATGCCAGTTAAAGGGGCTACAGTATATGGAAAAATGTTCATGTATTGATTTTTATATGAAGGACTCGGGACGGTTTTACTGGGGAAATCAAAAGGATGTGACATTTATGCACACCCCAGAGAGCCTCTCTTTCTTTATGACACACAAAACAAATTCTTATACAATGTTTGGGTTAATACCAAAAAGCTATTCTGTACTGTAATGTCATGGTTCATGCAATAGCCAGATCTACATAGTCTGTAGTCTCAGATATTCTTTATAATTAGTGTATTTTTTATTACCTCATCTGCCACATGATGGCGGTAAATTGCAGGCCTGGTGCAAACATATCCACATCACTATGATCAGATGCTTTCTTAACTGCTGTTTTCACACCTTGTTATTTTTCGTGTATGTTTATTTTGTTATTGAGAGGAAAGTATGCAGCACATATTTACATATTCATCTAAATGCCACTCTTAGCAGCGTGGATGATGTTTGGATGTTATTTAACAGTATATCACTGCAACGATATTTTCAGCTTCTTTTTACTTCTAAGCAAAGAACAAAAAAGAACTTCACCGCGAGTATATCGGGGCACTGAATCAGTCTCTTGTACGTTACGTGTGTGCTCAAAATAAACCTAAAATGCTAAATTATTTGCCTAATTAAGGATGGTAAAGATTTATTCATAAAAGCACAAATGTAAAAAAATTCCATGCTTTTAAAAATGCTTTTATCTGTTTGCTATTTGTAGTTAGTATTTACCTTTTTTTCATAGTTAGATTTTTGGTTGAATTTTGTTAAAAGGCATTGTAATATATTATTAATTTTAATATATAATAGTGTAATAATATTTGATAATAATTGTAAGAAAAATTTTATTGTCTGTGTTTTTGTCATTTGAAGATTTAGTGACATTTCACTGGTATTTTGACGACTGAACTAGGACATTTCCCCAGTTTCCATTTCACAAATCTGGTCATCTTACTGGCAGGAGCTGTGAGGGATAATGCTTTATTGTGTGATCTCATTTGCTACCACTGGAATTTTAAGTTGACAAATTCTCTGTTGCATTATTCTTTGAAATGACATGTTGTTCATTAGTTGGTCATATGTTGGACAAACAAACAAACAAGCAAACAAAAATTTTAGATTTAGACTGGATCTACACTGCACTCAACTGCCTCAGTTTTTACAGTTTACATTTAAGGGCCTCAAGATAGGTATGCACTTTGCAAATCAAGTTCAAATATTAAATGTAATTGCATTTATAAAGCTGTAAAAGACCCTGTATGTTTTTTATTCATTTTATGAAGAAGTAGTAGTAATAGTAGTTAAAAAAAACAACAACAACTAATATATGTTTGTTCAAACAAGAACAGCTGATATGCAGGCAATTGCACTGTGTGGGTGATGTTATAGTTCACAAAAACTAAACTTCTGTCATTTACTCACCCTCAGGTTTTTTTCCAAACCTGTATGAATTTCTTCCTTCTGTTGAACACAAAAGAAGACATTTTAAAGAATGATGGTAACCAGTCGGAACTGATTTGTTGTAGGCCTCATTGATTGTATGCACCTCTGTTTATAAGTGAAAAAATCATTATTTATGGATCATTTTAGCAGTTTTCACTCAAAAACCAATGACATAGTTACTCTCTTAACTCTTGTAACTAGTTGCAACTTTCCATCCTGTGCACTTTTAATGATGTAATGACTGACGTTGAGACAAAAAAAATCGGATTTGTGAGCACTTTCTCTAAGACCACTTCAGTATTTAGTATAGTCTGCAGCGATGAAGAACATAATAAAATTAAACCTAAATGAGTATGGTATGCTCCACTCCAGATTTGCCATCATTACTGCCATGTTTAGCAACATGAGTCAGCCTATTCATAAATCCCCCACTGAACCACATCTCTGAAATGATCTCAGACTACATCATGGTCACACATTAAAAGCTTTTGAATTTCAGTAGGAAAGCCACTAGTGACCATTTCCCATGCGGAAATGTTATAAATGACACATGTAATGTAAATGTAATTATGACATATATTGGCCTATATATATTAAAGCGATATTACCATATTTATATGCCAAGTAGACTTAGCTTAAAAAAAAAAAAAATCCTGTTGCCTTAAAATTATTAAGTAAATAATAATAATTAAAAAAAAATAAAAAAAAAAGTTAAGTGAACTTGACAATTTGCTTAACTTATTTTTTTTAATTATAATTTACTATAAATTATATAGTCAACGGTTTTCCTCGATTTTTTTAAGTTAAGTCAACTTATCACTTTTTACAGTGTACCTGTAAGTCGATAATATCGACAAATATTTAAATGCTTTAGGATAAAAGCATATAGTAAATAATACATATGTTAATGTGATTCATTTTGATATGTAGTGTTATGTATGTTAGCAATATATATTTAATTCATGTGTGTGTGTGTGTGTGTGGAACAGCAAGAATGGTATTGCTTAATTGCAGGGAGGTACACAGTAACTTTCATACAGGCATTTTCGGCGAAATTCTGTCATTCTTTCATTATTATTCAATACCACTGGTCAATTAACACAACTCTAATACACATGTCGAAACTTGTCAGGAAAAGCAGAAAAGTCTATGCACAACAGTCTTCTTTCCTCCCTCTTGGCAAACAGCGTGCACACTTCTGGTCCCCCTGGATGGGTGAAAAAGAATGAGACAGAGGTGGGAGGGTGGCAGCAAGTTTCAAGATGCACACCCAACTCCTTATTCCTAGAAGACTGCTTTCAAGAAAACAACACGTGTGAGCATGCCTGGGAGTGACACTCACACACTTACATACTCACGAGAGAGTGGGGGAGTCATCGGCTCTGCTTTTCAATCTAAATGCAAATGTGAAGAACAGGAACTCATAAGCAACAGGACAGAAGATAAAACAAAAGAGAAAAAGCAAAAGATTAAGAAACAATTGTGTGTCATCATGTATGTTTTAGAGTATGTGAGTGTGCATAGTTCCTATGAGTTTATGTTGTGATCAATAGAAGACTTTGTTTTTCCATGGATGTGTGCCTGTCCTATCGTGGAATGTGGCTAATTCTTCTTTAATGAGCTGCTGATGTCATTAGTGTGAGGTGTATGCATCACTGCGTCCTCAATTGGCTGAAACCATAGTGATGAGGCAATCCACACGCACATAGCTGTCACGTCAGGCTGTGAAATGAAGATGCAGTTCTGTCAGAGCAGGAGTCATCCGTGGCCGATCGGTCCGGGGATGGTTTAGAATCTTGCTGTTTCGTTTTTCTTAAATCAATTTGTAAGCTAGTCAAATGTGGGTATCTTATAAAGGTATAAAGGTTGTTTTTTGTTCTCTTTGTGTGTTAATGAATGACTGACCAAATTCATCCAAGTAAAAAAAAAGGTTCATTCATTAAACTGATGTGGCAAACCAGCGGAAAAAGAATCAATTATAATGAAGCCAGTGCATAAGAATCTGACCCTGCACCATATTTACAAATAAACCCTAAGTGACAGTTACAAAGCCACAGAAAGATTTGTTTACCCTTTATTGTGGGTGTATAATGAGGTTGTGTATGATGCTCTCAGAAATGGGCTGCTCATTATCAGTAAAAGCTGTTCACTGGTTCTGAAACATTTCCTTGTAATACACCTTGAGCTCCTCTAATAAAACGAATATTTCAGGATTACTAAAGTACTGAACTTATTAACTGAATGTAGCGTGTGGTAAAAGCATTACATAAAATAGAATACATTAAATACCTTACACTCAAGAGATGGCAATTTACTTTTAAAAGAAAACTTCAAAAGGAAGTCAATAATCTTTTGGTTTGTCTGTGTATGCCCTGCTCCTTCTTTCACAAACGCTTATTGCTTTTTTCCAACACACATTTGATGAATCAAAGTGGCCAATGCATAATATAATCCATCATTTATTTTGGGGTTTATGAATGCCTTTGTGCGTATATATGTGTGTGCTGGAAAAAGAGATAGAAAGAGATGCTCTTTGGCAGATGGCTCATATTTCTCCACTCCAGTTGTGAATCTCGGCCCACAGCCGAAACACATAAGCAGCTTCCAGATTAATAAATAAGCAGGCAAATAATTGGCACCAATTAAATATTGAAATGCAGCGGTTGTTTACAGAAAAATGACTGGAGCTACAAATTGGGACATTAAGCTCCACTATAAGACAGCATGTTATCTCATTTTACAGATTCATTTGGCAAGCATCAATCTTCTACTATGTCTTTTCATGTGATTATCTTGTTACAGCCACTTCAGTCTGACTGTGTATCATGGCATTATGTGTCATATAATGTGTTATTTTTATGACAAAGAACATATGTCTCATGGCCATCCCATACGCAAATGTAATACACATGTTAAATTTCCATATATGAAATAGATTGTCAAGAGGTAAAAACATATATGAACCCTTTTAGAAACTAGAACAATTTCATATATTAACATAAATATCTAGACCATACGAATATGTATGTTTATGTATGTGATACTTTTTGGATATATTTCATGTACATCATAAAACATGCAATACATGTGGATATTATATAAGTAAATATAAAAGATAAACATGCATTTAAAAAAATGTATTACAAAACATTTTTAAACATACAGATTTTTGTATATATGTTGTATGGTATTATATGGTTGCGACATACAATACCATATATTAAAAAAAATGTATTAATATATGTACATATATTAGTTTTACTATGAGGATTTAATATATGTTATAAATGTATATCTGCCCAGAGAATGTAACGTATGTGAAAATTATATATTGCTTTTTGGTAACGTAAAATGACAATATCACTCTTGATATATTGGGTAATATTGGTCATATGTCACAGTATCTGTAATATTTGACTAAACCAAAAATCTGTGGTACATTAAATCTTAAAAATCTTCAACATCAGCTGTATTATAGCTATTGTGTCAAGATTTGGCTGGTTATCATGGTCCAGTTAGATTCTACACCAACTTTTTGCAAGCAACATATAAAGTATATTGTTACATCGCAGTAAGTCAAGTCAAGTCACCTTTATTTATATAGCGCTTTTAACAATACAGATTGTGTCAAAGCACTTAACCGTATCAAATTGGAGGATAGATGATGTCTTAGATGTCTTACCAATTACATTTTAAAGTGTGAAGTTCTCCAGAAGGTCCTGTGATGATTTTAGCTTGACTTTAACTGTTTTAGTCACTCAGCTTTGGGCTTTTGTTCATTTTTATCCTTGAGGGCTTTGTGGGTGTAAGTCAAACAGTGAAATGGAGAGATTTCAAGCAACATTGGTATCCAAACCAATTAGAGCCTGCAGGGTTGTCCATGTGGTAGACTGAGAGACACAAGACAGAGCAATAAGGCAGTATTTGGGTAGTGCCTGCTGTCCTGTACATCACTGCGCAATTGAAATTCATGAGGAAAACACCATGTGAATGCCAACTCTCGAACATTTTGTTTTCCTTGAGAAGCAACTCAGCTGGGATCTGTGGGAACACATTTACAGTGCTTGAGACAAAATACATCTCTGATAAATACTGAAACACTATGCTTTGCTTATTTGAGGTGTGTTGACTTGATGCAGCACTAGTCTGAGTGCCATGATCAAAGCTCAGAGAAGCAGTTGCGATCATGAAAGTGGATGCTTTTGAAATTCACAAATCGATTTTAAAGTTCTATCTACACTGCTGTTGTGCCCTTGAACAATATTTGTCAGCTTTATGCAAAGTGTCAAAATGTAATTACGATTCACATAATTGAGACATTATCAAACTGTTGAATATTCGGAAAACGTTTAGAGAAAGATAAAGTCTTCATTGCTAACGCTTCAAAGTCGAAACAAGGGAAAAATATAGGGCTTTGATCTTTGGTATTTATTAAGGCCTAATTGAAGGAATTCTCTCTTAAACAACGCAGACACTCTTTGAAGCTCGCTACCATTTAACAGTTCTTTGAATCTATCTTTAACCTTTATCTTCACATTTTTGGCTTGAAAATATATGTGCATATCCAAGACTGACAGGTTGAGAGGAGGGAAATTTCACAACTTGCTTGTTTGTTTGATTTGCAAACAGTCACTGTCGAAACTGTGGGAGGGTGCCAGTGTTTATCGGGCCTTCAGAGAAAAGTGATGCCGGTGACATTTTGGCAACCCTTGAGCCTACAGTATGCAAGTGCAGGTTGCGGAAGGACACAAATGAACTCAAAGTCACTATTTTGAGAACATAGCAAGAAGCTTAGCCTCGGAGCTCTAAATATTCAGCGAGAGGAAGGTGTGTGTTATTGCCAGCCAATTTTTTGACAGCACCCGGGGCTGCAGCGTGAGTCAGCAGCACAGATGTCTGCTGCTAGCACTGCTCACATCTGGAGAGCAAAGGACACACAACAAATGTCATCAACATGTTGCTTCATCTGGCTTCAAGGGGGCAGAAAAAACATCATCCTGATTAGTGGATCTAAACCAGCAGGGCCATGTCAGGGGTTGTTAGTCATGTCATGCCAGCAACCAAAAACAATAAATACAATTAGCTCTAGAAAAGGCTCCCTTTTTTTTTTTTTTAAATCAGAGCAAGGCCTCAGTGGACAGGCATGAACAAGGTGAACAACAGTGCGATTATGTTCTTTTGAAAGTAAAAACAACTAAGTCTTACTGGCTCATACAGCTGTAAACATTAGCTCACGGCGAGGGGCATCTAATTTCATTTTACAGTTTATAATGTAGCTCTGAATTATATTATGCATTCAGGCATGCTGTTCGATAATTATGTTAAAGGTGAGGCATTTAATTTCTGCACCAAACAGAATTACAATATAATATAATGACTGTGTTCAAACAGGTTACATTATACACAGTATACACTTGTCCTTTGTGAAAAAGAAGTACACTTTTTCTTAAGACTATTTATTAAATAAATATATTTTTAAAAAGTCTAAACTTAAGAGTGCTTTTATATGCTTGTAATTAGGCAAGGCAAGGTAAGTTTATTTATATAGCACATTTCATACACAGTGGTAATTCAAAGTGTTTTACATAAAAGGAAGTGAAATAGTCATTAATAATAACAAGGAATTAAAAATAATAATAATCATAACAATAAAAACAAAGTGATTTAAAAATTGATTTAAAAAGAATTTAAAACATTTAAGAATAGAAAATGATTATACATAGTGCAATCAGTTGGGACGTAGCGCAGTGCTCATTCAACAAATGCACAGCTAAACAGATGAGTTTTGAGTCTGGAAGCTGGTTCCAACTTCATAATAGCTAAAAGCGGACTCCCCTTGTTTTGTGTGAACCCTTGGTATTTCTAACTGACTCGATGCTAATGATCTGAGTGGTCTGTTAGGTTTATATTCAGTGAGCATATCTTCAATGTATTTAGGTCCTAGGCCATTGAGAGATTTATAAAAGAGTAAAAGTACTTTAAAATCAATCCTAAATGTAACTGGAAGCCAGTGTAAGGACCTGAGGACTGGTGTGATATGCTCAGATTTTCTGGTTCTAGTCAGAATCCTGGCAGCAGCGTTCTGGATGAGCTGCAGCTGTCTAATGGTCTTCTTTGGAAGGCCGGTGAGGAGACCATTACAATAATCCACCCTGCTGGTGATAAAGGCATGAACAAGTTTCTCCAAGTCTTGACTGGAAACAAAACATCTAATTCTTGCAATGTTTTTGAGATGATAGTATGCTGATTTAGTTGCTGCTTTGATATGACTACTAAAACTAAGGTCTGTCTCCAGAATCACCCCAAGATTTTTGACTTGGTTTTTAGTTGATTGACCCTTAGAGTCAAGGTTTGCATTCACCTTGAGATTCATCTTTGTTTCCAAATGCAATGACTTCAGTTTTCTCCTTGTTTAACTGAAGAAAGTTCTGGCACATTCAACAGTTTATTTTATCAATGCATTGGCAGAGGAAGTCAATGGGGCTGTAGTCATTTGGAGATAAGGCTAGATAAATCTGCGTATCATCAGCATAGCTGTGATAGGCAATTTGGTTCTTTCTCATTATTTGACTTAGTGGGAGCATATACAGGCTAAACAAGAGCGGTGCAAGAATTGAGCCTTGTGGGACTCCGCATGTCATGGATGTCCACTTAGACTTATGCTCTCCTATGCTCACATAGTAACCTCTCCCTTCTAAGTATGACCTGAATCATTTGAGTACCATCCCAGAAAGCCCGACCCAGTTTTCCAGTCTCTCTCTAGAAGTATGTTATGATCAACAGTGTCAAACGCAGCACTAAGATCTAGTAGTACCAGCACTGATATTTTGCCAGAATCAGAATTGAAGCGAATATAATTTATTATCTAATTTAATAAACGCGGTCTCTGTGCTATGATGTGCTCGGAAACCAGATTGAAAATTGTCCAGGTATCCATTTGAGTTTAAGTAGTTGTTCAGCTGATTAAAAACGACCTTTTCAATAATCTTACCTATGAAAGGAAGATTTGATATTGGTCTATAGTTGTTCAACATTGTGTTATCAAGATTAGTACATCTTTTTTAGATTATTTTATAATTATTTCTGTTGTCTCTGAAATATGGTTAAAGTGTACTTCCAAAATTACTGACAATCATTTATGGTAAACTAAAATATATTTTAATGTAATTTCTTTAATGTCATGTGTTTAAATATATTGATAATTACAAATTTGTAATGACGAAGTTGCAGTTTAGTATATTTAAAACATTAACTTTAAATATAACATTGAATAACACACTACATTTAAAATTATAATTTTTTACTTTACATGTGCTTTAGAATGTTAGTCCACACAACACAAATAAGTGTACTTATTTAAATCATGAAAAAGATTGTAAAACCATAATACCTTATGTACCTTAGATGTACCTTTTAATTTGACATTTTTCAAACCTTAAGTACACACACACACATATATATACATACTTATTAAGTATAAAATATTTAAGTACACTACAAGTGGACATTCAGTACTATTAAGTGCACATCTGCACTTCACTTCTTAGCCAGTAAACAGTAATGGCAAATTTGCATCAGGGTGAGCCTATGTTGCCATGTTGGAATAATCAGGACTGCCAAAACACACAGCAATGTTTTGATAGCATATTGATAATAATTAATAAAGATTTTGCCAATGAATTAGGGATTAGTCAGGTCTTTGTGTTGTGCATGGAGACATGTTAGACAGTATTCTCTGTCAACATAAAACACCAAATGAGGGAATATAGGTCTATCTTTTGGAAGATTGGTGTTCCAACTCTCCAGCAGACTTCCAGAGACCTGTAGATCAAAGCCAAGGCACAGTGAAGCTGTTCTTGCGGCATAACGGATTTCAGCAGTACAACTACTTTGGTTTTAATGTTGTCTTGAAGGGATGTGTGCAAAACAGCACAGCACTGATAACAGAGCCTTTAACTGCAAGCAAGTGATTAAATAATGCTGTCATCAATTTCAAATATTTTATAGAGCAGGCAGGGGTTTTTGACCTGGGTATGAGGACCTACATAGGGCCATGATGTAAAGATTTGAAAGAAAAAGAGGGAGATTTTCTCCTCCTCATTGTAACCTTTATATTGCTTACTGGGGGCTGTAAGTCAGCATTCTCTGTAAATGATATTTAATGTGCAATCATGCATTTTTTAAAAGTGTTTTTATGCTTTTATTTTGGATGGGACAGTAAGTTGACAGGAATCGTAGTGGGAGAGAGAGGGGGAACAGGATCTGGAAAGGTTCGCCAGACTGCAGCGGTGTTACATGTCGGCACGCTGCCTACGAGGCTATCGCACACTGACAATCATGCATTTTTTAATGTAATTCCACTGTTGTATAGATAAGTTTATACATTATTGCAAAAATGAATAGAAATATTATATGACACAACCTTAATACAAAGTCGATATTTTCTAAGTTAAAACAAACAAACAAATAAACCTTGACAACGCATGTACACTTTATATTATAAACTTTCTATTTATAACCTTTTTGCTCACTGTGTATTGCATATCACCTGGGGACCCACAGCACATTTTGTCTGTCTTATCTGACAGACTCAGTTCAGTACCACTCTCTGCTATGATTTGAATCAGGTGTATTAAATAAGGAAGTCATACAAAATATGCAGTGCTGTGGGTCCTCCAGGGTCCCATTCTTTGTACACAATACTACATCTGATATGATGTGACAAATCTTAGATCTTCTAATCATAATTTATCTCTGGCAAATTTGGCTCTTCAAATGCATTTGCAAATTTGATTAAAGCGTCAAAATTATGTTGTCTGAGATTACTGTGAATTCTCATTGGAAAAGGCAGATGTATTGATACTTACAACCATGGTCAGCAAAGCAGTGACTGGGTGCCAGTATGACAAGCAACAAAATCACGTCATCAATTAGAGTTTTAGACAAGTAGAGTATCTTTACAATATAAATATTCCATTTCAATGGCAGGGCAGATGGTACTTTTTACAAAGTTCCCTGCATCTCTTGCTCCATATCAAGCACAGTAGCTGTCATCACTCAAATTAAAGGACAGCACTGGGCAGGATGTGGAAAATCTGATTAGCCAAAGTAATAATTAACTGACTTTGTTATTTTTGTTGCCCTACTCTGAATTTTAAATGTAAAATGTAAACTACTTTAACATGACCTTTAAGTCCAACTGCTGCTGATTTGACATACATGACTATCTCTGGATGTTAACTTACACACTCATTGGTTCAGAATCACACCCAGTATTGCACAGACTCCAGGTTTCTTAATCTAATCGTGTTCTGTAATAATGTGGCAAGTCTTTTTTTTTTTCATGTAATTAGTTACCATTGATGCATTATAATGATCCTCGGAAGCACTTTAATTAGATTTGAATCATTAATGAGAAACTCATGGTTAATGAAGTTTGATTGGACATGTGAGTGTGCAGAGACAGACCCACATGTACGCTTGCACAACACACACACACACACACATCACATTACTAAATGAAGGGATTTAGATAAATGAAACATTTTTGTAAAGTGTTATTTCCGGGAGTAAAGGGTGCGTGTGCGTGTGTGTGTGTGTGTGTGTGTGTGTGTGTGTGTGCCTATATTTTGAGGACAAATTTGTACTCCCAAAACTTATTCTCCCAAAACCTCCTTTTGGGGACATCCTTATTTGTATAATTTACTTGTTTGTATTTGCGGTAACAAAGAGCAAGGGCTTATTTTGGATACTGTCTTCCTATCGACTGACATCTGATTGCATTTTCAGTTGTAAACAACATATTCTCTTTTTTTTACCTCTTAATTTTTTTGAAGGAAATTGATGAGGAATTTTTTTTCCCACTGTACTAGAATTTTTGGAGATTCCTTGAAAACTGGATAATTTAAGTAGAATATTGAAAATACAGTTTTGACAGCTAATGCTCAGTTCTAAAAAGCACTGCACGTTAAATTTTGTTTGCATATTGAATTAATGTCTTTCTGTTAGTCAATGAGTAATACTTGCAAGGTCTACAAGGTTAATGTCATATACAGTACACCAAGTATTGTACAGGTAGTGTGCTGCTAATTTATACACAATAGTACCTTTTTCTGTCTCTTTTATATGGGTCAAATTTGCAATTCTGTCATGCTTGTTAAGATTCACTGGGCTACAGTTCCTTGAGGAAACAAAAAACAACTTCCTCTTTCATTGCGTTCATTTTTCTCTTCTAATCCTTCACTGATGCTGTTCACTTGCAAGACCATGCCTTTCCGGATAACGACTACATAACCCTTAACCTTGGCTCATGGCCATATGGTTATAAAAAATCCCTTGAGGCATTGCGGTGGATACTCATAGCGCTCTTTACCATCTAAGTGCCAGTAGGTATTGCACACTTTAACCTTTTGACCTCCTGTTACCATTGTATGTGATGTGGGAGGATTCACAATTATTTCATAGCCCTAGAACTTTCACGGTTGCAGAAATGTTGTGTTGATGGTTTTTAATTTAAAGAATTTAATTGGTGCTCTTGACCATGCAGTAGACCCTAGTCAGGGTAAAGTGGCATATTTAATTTCTGTCAGCAATAAAAACGAGGCTGTGAGTGACTGCAGTTCCTCCACCCTCCATACGTCCATGTATTCCCTTGTTCAAAACATCAAGAAAACAGGATTCTGATGAAACTAGATATATTTGTTTTTTGTAACTAATGTCAAGAGATGAGGTAAGTATTATAAATTAAATATATAAATTAAAATTAGTCTAATATAGAAACATGGCATGTAGAAGTTGGCCTTCAGCAGAAAGCTCCACCATCTTGTTTTTACAGAGCGGTGGATGTGACTTGTCGTTGTCACTCTTGCAGTCTCACAGAAAATACCAAAGACGCCCCAGCAGGCCTGACTGCCAAAAAAATCCAAAAAACAGAACATAAAATCTCAGATGCTAAGGATTACATTACTACACTATATCTTTACATAGCAAATAGTTATTTTCTGATTCTATATGTAAAAATTTAAATTCAGCTTCCATTAGGTTTGAACTTCTTTTTACATATTTGATGAGCTGTATGTGTGTTGATCAGTGTTAATATGTGAATAAAAGTCTTAATTAAATCTGTTCATCATATCAAGCGAATACATCAAGTCAAGTAAAATCACATTTATATATCACTTTATACAACAAGCTTCTTAATAACAGTGTTAATGTTGCAGAATTCATCAATTCAGTTTCAGATGTAAAACAGCTCTACAAAAGATAATAGTGTCATTATTCAGCTCAATTCAGATCAGCGTTGATTCAGATCAGTTCAATAACTTTGTCAATTTAATCTATTATGAAATGAGTTCAGTTCAGCTATAATCAGCTCTACAGAAGACAGTAGTGTCATTCAAATCAATTGTTTCAATGTTGATTCAGTTTAGCTCAGTAATTGTCATGTTGCAAAGTTGATTGGTTATGAAACTCAATTCAACTATAATTCATGTCTGTAAAAGATGATAGTGTCATTATTCAGATCATTTGTGACCCTGGACAACCCTGGTCTTAAATTTCAATTTTTCGAAAATCGAAAAGCTTTCCATTGATGTATGGTTTGTTAGGATCGGACAATATTTGTCTGAGATACAACTATTTGAAAATCTGGAATCTGAGGGTGCAAAAATATCAAAATATTGAGAAAATCGCCTTTAAAGTTGTCCAAATGAAGTTCTTATCAATGCATATTACTAATCAAAAATTAAGTTTTGATACAATTACGTTAAGACATTTACAAAAAATCTTCATGGAACATGATCTTTACTTAATATCCTAATGTTTTTTGGCATAAAAAACCCCCCAGATAATTTTGACCCATACAATGTATTTTTGGCTATTGCTACAAATATACCCCAGCGACTTAAGACTGGTTTTGTGGTCCAGGGTCACATTTTAGTTAAGTTTTTTCAATTCAATTATTATAACTAATAAATAATAACTCGGTCAATGTTCCAATGTTCATAAATTATGAAATTCAGCTGTAAGCAGAAGCCAACAGTATCATTATTAAGGGAAAAATATTCAGTGTCTTTTCAGAAGAGTTATTAAGCAGCTTGATTCGTATGGATTACTTTAAGATATTCTTGTTATGAGTGTTTTGAAACTTGAAGATTTTGGTGGAATGGACTTTCAATGGAGAGAAAGAAATCTCAGGTTTCATTAAAAATATGATTGATTTAAAACCAATCTGAAGAATTTGTTCGTGAATGAGACTGATCCATTTCTTGAGTTCATCTCACCGACTTAATGATCTGGTTGTACTGGAGCTCATTGGACTGCATGACCTTCAGTGAATAATGACTTGAAGTTTGTCTGGTCCTTACAAAAAGCTATCATATGGCTTCAGAAGATGTGAAAGTCTATTTTTCCTGAATTTTTTTACCTTTTTAATGTATTTTTATCTTTTATCATATTATGCCCGTGTCACAGGACGCTTTCTTCCTAAACACGTACAGTAAGTGAAAATTTATGATGTGACAGCTCTAGATTTACAGTAAACCAAACATTTGTTTTTCGCTTCCATCTGGCATGCGATGGGTGAGATGGGGGTCAGCAGCCCCCAATGGCGTGTCATTTCCTGTTATTCTGTTACAGATGTCTTGTTTTTAAAGACATTTTAAGAAGAGAGAGAGAGAGAAGAAGAGAGAATCCTCTTAGAAACCAGCCTTCACAAATCTGCAGTACTGGATTCTCTGACAGCCAGACAGTGCTAATGACGACCTGGTTTTCTATGCCTCCTGTTCTCTTTTTTAACACACACACACACACACACACACACACACTCGTGGATGCTCTGGCATCTTCCCTTTCCTCAACAGCAGGCTGTGCTGTGTGCTATGTAGGGCAAAATAAATGAGCAAAGTCTATTCTTATAGCGCCGTGGAGTCCTCTGCCCACCCCTTGCACTGCCCACTGCGCTCTTTTGCTTCTAACTCACTTTATATTTAGTGTGATACTATCATTTTGTCACAGTGATGTTGCAGTAGGCATATTTGGTTAAACGATCAAAGGTACAACATAAAGCAGCAGTGTTTTTATGAGGTCTGCGTGACCTGGTTGGGCCTCTGTGTATGTCACAGGCAACTGAGCTGTTGTGAGACAGATAAATGAATTTATCAAACAGGTCCGAAGTGGAGAGCTGTGCAACTCACCCATCTGCTGGTCACTTTCAGTACTGCACAATTGATTGATGGTGATATTGGTTTAAATTCTTTACTATAACTATAAATAAAAAGTGACACTTGTTATGGCACTGTAGTGACAGTGAAGTCAGTAACTCAAGAGTTTATTGCACTTTCAATGGGGACTGAGGTTTTCAAGCTTCAAGAACCATGGCAGTATCGTAAAACTCTATTTTACATCTATTTTAAGTCTTTTGAAGGAACATGATAACTTTGTGTGAGGAGGAGACCAAATTTAGGTTGTTATTTGCTGAAAATCTTGTCTTAGGTCTTCCTGATGACTTGATTGAGCAAATTGAGTTTCCATTTACTTTTCTGAGTTTCTGTTTACCATATTTGATGTGCTCTATACATGTGTGTTGATTAGTGTTTATATGTTAATAAAAGCCTATATTAAATCTGTTCATCATATAAAGCAATTGTGTCTCACTCTGCTAAGTTTGGTAAAAAAAAAAAAAAAGCATTTCCAACTTAAAAATGTGTGAAATCCAACCAATAGATGTTTGAAAGTTTAATGGTTTGCATTCATTCACTCGGTTTATTTGTTTGTGTCTTGTTCTCTCTGCAGACCGTCTACAAGCCCTGGCTCTGCGCTCAGTATTTCCAGAGTCCTCAGTCAGGCTGCAGTCATAAGATTCCCTGTGAACAGTACTGTCTTGAGGTCCAGCAGAGGTGTCCGTTCATATTGCCTGACAATGATGACCTTATACATGGTGGAACTCCCAGTTTTATATGTGCAGGTTGGTATACAAATATTTGCAAACTCCGTATAGCCAGAACTGAATTGTACTTTGTGAGATCTATTGTGCATTATGCACCATAAATAATATGTTAATCATCTTTTAAGTGCTGATAATTCCATGTTTTGTGTCAAGCAGAATTCTAATGTTAGTAGGCTAATAAAGCAATGAACAGTCAAAATGTAACCATTAAAACAATCTAAATCTTGTATCTGCATTTAATCATTACAATAAAGTCTATAAAGTAAAAACAAAGTACAGTCTGCTCATAGGTAGCTTTTTATCTTATGTACAGTAGTAGGAGACCAGTCATAATTAATAGCATCAATACCGCAAAAAAAAAGTAACACGTTAAGCACATCAAAAAGATCCAAAGCAGCAAGATCAGCAGGAAACCAAGTTTGATTTAAATAATAATAATAATAATTTAAAAATCATGTTATTGTTTCATAGAACAGAGCTCGTTCATTTCTCAGTATAATCTCAGCACTTCTTTAAAGTAAATACATTGGACATACTGAAATGAAACACGCTATTTGAACAGTGACATCTGTTGGACAATTGCTGAAACTGTCAGAACTCTGCTCAAAACAAAACCCTTTAAACAATAATTTAGTAGTCATTTAACATAACACGAGAAACCGAGCAACACATCCACTGCTTTCTTCCCTTTGAAATGAACTACATTAAATACATTCAATTTCCATGTATGAAATTGTCCTATATAAAACATAAAAACATATATGCAAGCCATTAAAAAATGGGACAAATTTATATAGTAACATATATATGAAGAGTTCAGATGCAAAAGCCTCTAAGTGCCGTCTGAAATTTTCATCTAAAATAAGCATTTTTATCAGGCTCCTATGTTTAGGTTCAGTAATTTTACTCTAATGGCAATGTATAGGTCAGTTTCTATGCAATTAAAGTGAAATAACTGAACATAAATATAGGAGAGTGATTAAAAATGCTAATTTTAGAAGAAAATTTCAGATGGCACTTATAGGCTTTTGCATCTGAACTCTTCATATCTTGCCAAATCAAATAAATGTGTTTATGTATGTGTACTACTTTTTTGGACATATATGTCATGTAGATATATAGCCATCCTAAAACCCATCAATACATGTTGATATTGTTGACATATATGGTTGCTACGTATAAACAATCATCATATATATTATTAACATACAGTATGTTATATCTTATATCTTCAACTAGAGAATGCATGTATGTAAAAATGATATATGGCCTTATAAGCAACATACACGGCAATATCACTAAATTCTCACGCAATATTGCATGTATCTCATTTCTGTATGCCGCATAACAATCTTCATGTACATCACCCTAATCTCTTATACTCATCAATAATAATATAATTCAATAATAATATCATTCTGTAATCAATGAATAGTTTAATGATAATAATATTAATAATCAACATTATTTACATCATTTACATCATTTAGCAGATTGTTTTTAAATGAGGAAAAGCTATTCATCATATAGGAGCCAACAATATTAGCAGTGACAGTATTTTTGAAGTTAATTTTTGAGCTTAAACAAATGACAAAAGCATATAAATAGTTGATGTACTACACTAGCACTGAACTAGCTTTTTCTCAAGTGTGAGCATCTTGGCCTTAAAATGAGTTATTTGGAACTTCTTTCATCTTTCCTAATTACTTATGAGCTGACCATTTATTTCTGCTTATATTCAGCTTTAATTTGCATACGATGTCACAGGAATGTCAGTGCCATGGGATGCAATTAATGAGCACACAGAAGCATCTTTGTATTTAACACTGCAGCCTTATACTTTTCTTTAATTCATGATGAAACAGCCAAATGCTTTTCAAAGCACGTACAAACACTTTACATGGTGAAGTCTTCAAACCTGCTTTAATTTTTTAAGAGTATTATGAAGCAGTTAGCACCTTTAAAACCTTTCACAAACCTTTTAAAACATGATGAAACAACAAAATGCCTTTAACATGCATTTTAATGGAACCTTTTAATCCAAAGACTTTTTAATGCAAGATGGAATAGTTAATCATAAGATTTTATGAATATTCAGTTTATACAAATATCTTTAAAGTAATAATTTAACATAGTTTAAAGTAATAATGTCCATTTAAAAAAAAAAAAAAAAAAGGTAAACTTTTTTTCTCTCGTTTTTGAGAACATTAGCAAAAAAAAATAAGGGAATGTTGAATTAGGGAGCATTACTTTTGAATGTTCTCTGAACTTCTTGAAACTAGTTAATAGTGACATTTAAAAAAAATGTTAGACTAACATGCAGAAAAAAATGTCCCTTAAATCATATATAACTCACATTTTTCCCCCAACATTTTAGTATGTTTTTAAAGACCAGATAACTTAGATAAACGGATGTTCATAACTTTGAGAAAATCTTGCCAAAATCTTGTTCATAAACACAGTCAGGCAGGCATACTGGTGTGTCATATACTGTAGTGTGCAAGAGTTTTCCAAATAAAACACTGATGTGTGTTTTTGCATACACCCCAGGGTTCAAACCAGACATCAACCAGGAGCCAGAGTGCTGTGATGTGCGGTGGGACCAGAAGTCCAACAACCGCTCCCGCGGCACTTTAAAAAGAACTCACCCTTCCTGCCAGCACACATCCGTGACCTCCTCGGGGGCTCCACGGCTCGGGCAGGGCCGGCTGAAACTTTGCTTGCTGGTCCTAGTTCTTCTCCACACTGTGGCTACCATGACGGCCAATCAGAACTCGACCTGCCTGACCGCCATCTTTCCACTGGACGACAACGCCCCCAGAGAAGAGTGATTGGATGATGCTGGGCTGGACAACTCTAGCGTATCCGCATGCTCCAACACATCTCGCTTCGGGCTTGTCAGTAAAGAAGCCCCGCACTCAGAGAGAAGTTGAGTGTATCGGCTCCCAGTGAGGCTAACAGTCTCAACCAGAGAACACTTAACCACACTTGTCATCAGCACCTGGTGGGGTTTGGGGAAAACAGCAAACAGGACACAGGACAAAAGATAAGCATAATATGAAGAGTCAGAACATGCCCCCACAGAGACTTCTCACTCTCTTCTGGAACACACATTGTGACACACACACACACACACACACACACAAAATGTCATTTCACTTTGCACTAGGAGATTATCTAACTTTTCCCTTTTAGTTTCAGCTGTTATTTTCACTTCAAGATGGTTTTGACTTCTGTTCAGTGGTTTCAGAGCAACCTGGAAAGTGACTTGAGTGTCCATGGTCCTGTCAAATTCTCTCTTTATATGTTGCGTGCCAGTATTTTGTGTATTTTGAGAGTGAATGGCACACCACAAAGTCACAGCACCATTCAGACAGGATACAGGCTACAGATTCATGTCTCTCTTTCAAATGCATACATTTTCATCCTGAATAAAATGTTTTTAAATTAAATGTACTCAAAGCCTCAAAATCAAAGCAGCAATTGGCATCCCATCTAATTAGTAAATGTTGTTTTTCCTCTCTGCCTTCTAAGAAACAGATACAACCACCTCACGTTATATTAGAAAAATGATGATTATTCCCTTACCTGTATGAACTGTATGAGTTTTCTGCAGTTTGTCTTAACTACCATCTTCATCTCCATATCGTGTACATGACTTACTGCTGATGTAAACTCTCAGAAAAAAGAAAGGAAAAAAACATACTGTAAGTAGATAATAACATAAGCTGTCACTGTACCCTTTCAAAAGGTACTAAATACTAATATGTACCTTTAAGATACTGATATGAACCTATTATGGGTAAGTAAGGTACAAAGGTGTACCTTTTGAAGGGGTACAGTTCTAGTGACTGCTTTTGGTACCTTTTTTCTTTTCTGAGAGATTCCAGAGTGTAAAGACTCCATTGTGTTGGTACTCATTTAAATACAAATATTGTCTACAACAGGTCAAAATAATCAAATGAACAGGGCGTTGGCACACAACTGTAAAGGAGGAGGATGATAAGTATTTTCATACATGACACTACTTTATTATGCACTTTATTCATTTAATAATGTGCTAAACCCTTCAGCCTTTCTGCATTAATTGCATCTTAGATGTTCTGTGAAAACATTTTTTCAGTATGTGGTCCTCATGTAATTCTTAGCATCAACAATGTTTGTATCTTTACTCATTGCATGGCAATTTGAATGCATTCATTTAACACGCTTGTATGTGAAGCTGGTTTAACTAAGGTTAACTACAATAGTTCATATGCGAATGGAATTGAAATAGCTGAACAGAATGTGCTGTTCCATCATAATCATACACAATTACACTGTAATTTTACCATCATTTCCCTGTCAAAAATAACTATCTATTGTGTAAAGGGCTTAGCAAATAGTAGTGTGTGGAGAAGGAGTTAAGGGCTTACTCTACATTTCTCCTTCTGTGTGGTTGTTGTCTTCAGTGTTTGAGTGTAATGGCTAATAGGGATTATGTGCTGTTTCGCCTTTGTCAGGACCTTATTTTCGAACTATCCTTGTATACACCTGTGCATTCAACACTTTCCTTTGGTCATTATTTTCAATATTTTTCACTAAATGAATTCTTGTAAAGTTAAATTCAAATTACTTAAGAGCAGAGATGCACGGAGTGACTGGTAACATTGGCCCAGGTGTACAATTCTTAGAGGAAACTACTTGTAAATGCCCCTTTTGGAATACTATTTATAGATTATTATCTATATGTTTTTCATAGACTAATAAAAATAATTACACTAGATAATTTAAAATGTTTTCTTTTTTTAGTGTATAGGCTAATTTGAGAAATATCAATATACAATAATAGAGTGCACTTCACAAAACAGGAAACTAAAAATGGCAGAATCTCTAGTCACACGGAGATGTCTTGTTAATTAAAACATGTATAGCAACACGAGCACTATTTTATGCACAGGCTCCCTGGTTCTCTGTTTTTGAGCCTTTGTCTCTGTACGTCTCTGCTTTAGAGTAAATTTAACTGTGCAAGTGATTACATATTCTTGGTTTTACTCTAAAACTTCTCTGTCAGTGTTACTAAGTTGTTTCTGAGAACCTGTGTCTGTTTATGTTTATTCCACATAATTTTGTTCAGTAGTGTTTTCACTGTCTTAATTTCTTAATTTTTCACCATCAAATGATGTACAATGCTAACTTAAAGGATGTCAATTTTCCCAGATTGTAATGATCATTCAGTGGAAACATTATGCCTTCACCCAGTGTAATATTAAACATACAAACAGCAGCATGCCAAAGTCTTGCATAACATTTTATTTTCTTTCCTTTTATTTTGTTATTTATTTATTTTATCACACTGTTCAGCTGAGTGATGAAAACATGAGAACCATTGATTTTAAAGGCTCATGTAGACTTTCCCAGTATAATATTAACATAATAACACAATATCTATTACACTAGGTGAAGGCAACACCAACTCTTAAATGATCAATATTATTTACACTGTTATGCAAAGGCAACACACAGCAACAGAGTTATGACTGAAACTGGGTCTACTATGATATAATATATGGGTTTAGCGGTCCAAAAAAAAATCATAGGAAAAGAGTTTGAATTTATATCAAATCAGTTACAATAAAATACTAACAAATGGAGCCATTGTTGCTGTAGTTACTGTGTTTTGACTTTGCATAGGATTATACAATGAGATCATATATTTAATTTAAGATATCAGACCGTGAATGATCACAGATTATCAAGAGACTATGAAAATGTATGAATGTCCAGCTTGGAAGAGCGGCATAGAACATATTGTAGTCCATCTGATGCTGTAGGGCATCTGTTAATTACCAACCTGTTTCATGCTGACTTCAGGATCAGAGATTTCCTTTTTTATTTATCCCAAATGTATTCTCTGTCACTATACTGTATTTCCATTGTAAAGTCAAAGACTGCTCATATATAATCTAACCCTGAATCTGGCCTCGCTGTATAAAATCCAGTTTACCGTCTAAAATCCATCAGTATTTCCCAGATATCTCTCTTGTTCCCGTGGATTTAATTCCATAGTGTCATAAGTCACATATCCGATCCTCATCTTTGTCGAAATCTGGTTATTCTGATATAAATTGTAAGATTTATTTGAATGTAGCCTGTCCTCTTTGAGGTTTTTCTGTGCTTTTGTTGTTGTTTCTGTTGTTCAGACACATTGTTTGTCATGTTTATCAATATTTTAATCACTGTTGAACACTTGTCAAAAAGTATGATTTACACAATGAATGCTCTCCTCCTCTGGAAAGGTTGCAACTGGAACCTGCGGTTTACAAGCATAGAAATGGACAGACATACAGTATATAGAAATAACAGTTATTATTACAATGTCATATTGTCATACAATAGATGCTTTAGTTCAACAATTTTCTTTGATTTTTTTTTTTACACAAAGACTTTGATTAATATTTATAAATCAGTCTCACTGGTCATGACCTTTTTTGAAGGTAAGATGAAAATACAGCTACATTTATTAAAGTTCTGTTCTAAGGGAAAATAAATAGAGATATAAACTATTATGAAACTGCTGTCTGTGTTTTTCTGACTACCTGTGTCTGTGTGTTTTTTTTTAAAGAGTATCTGCAAACTAACAAGAGAAAGTATGCAAATGCTTTGGTGTAACATCACAAACTTTGGCTTGTATAATCAACTTATCTAGGACTAAGTCACTGCCTAAAGTTCACCCAAAAATGAAAAATTGGCTGAAAAGTTTCCACCACATACTCTTGTGAACATACTCAGGACTGTTTCCATAAGGCTATGGATTCCAGGTAAATAATATTCTTGCACAGACTGATCATGCACTTAGCATGTTGTTAGCATTAAATTGCATGTTGGTAACATGTTTCTAGCATGTTTGACATTTGGTAGCATGAATTATCATGTTGATAACACAGCTAACATGTTTTAGTTGTTGCTAGCATGAGTGAGCATGTTACTACCATGGTTAACATGTTGCTAATATATTGCTAGTGTCTTTTAGCATGTTCAACATGAATTAGGATGTTGTAATCATGGTTACCATATTGTTGGCATAAATTAATGTTTTTAACATGTTGTTAGCATGATTTTGCATGTTGCTAGTATTTTCAGAGAGGCCTTTTTATTGGCATATTTCTATCATGTTTTAACATGTGCTAGCATGAATTTCCTTACGAAAACTAACCATGGTTTTATTGTACAACCTGAATTCCGGAAATGTTGGGACTTTTTTCAAATTTGAATAAAATTAAAACTAAAAGACTTTCAAATCACATGAGCCAATATTTTATTCACAATAGAACATAGATAACATAACAAATGTTTAAACAGAGAAATTTTACACTTTTATCCATAAAATGAGCTCATTTCAAATTTGATGCCTGCTACAGGTCTCAAAACAGTTGGGATGGGGGCATGTTTACCATGGTGTAGCATCTCTTCTTCTTTTCAAAACAGTTTGAAGATGTCTGGGCATCGAGGTTATGAGTTTCTGGAGTTTGGTGTTGGAATTTGGTCCCATTCTTGCCTGATATAGGTCTCCAGCTGCTGAAGAGTTTGTGGTCGTCTTTGACATATTTTTTGTTTAATGATGCGCCAAATGTTCTCTATAGGTGAAAGATCTGGACTGCAGGCAGGACAATTCAGCACCCGGACTCTTCTGCTAGAAAGCCATGCTGTTGTATTAGCTGCAGTATGTGGTTTTGCATTGTCCTGCTGAAATACACAAGGCCTTCCCTGAAATAGACGTTGTCTGGAGGGGAGCATATGTTGTCCCTTACGCACAGAGATTTCTCCAGTTTCTCTGAATCTTTTGATGATGCTATGCACTGTAGATGATGAGATTTGCAAAGCCTTTGCAATTTGACATTGAGGAACGTTGTTTTTAAAGTATTCCACAATATTTTTACGCGCTCTTTCACAGATTGGAGAGCCTCTGCCTCTCTAAGACATCCCTTTTATAGCTAATCGTGTTACAGACCTGATGTCAATTAACTTAATTAGTTGCTAGATGTTCTCCCAGCTGAATCTTTTCAAAATGTCTTGCTTTTTCAGGCCTTTGTTGCCCCCGTGCCAACTTTTTTGAGACCTGTAGCAGGCATCAAATTTGAAATGAGCTCATTTAGTGGATAAAAGTGTAAAATTTCTCAGTTTAAACATTTGTTATGTTCTCTATGTTCTATTGTGAATAAAATATTGGCTCATGTGATTTGAAAGTCTTTTTGTTTTCATTTTATTCAAATTTAAAAAAACGTCCCAACATTTGGGACGCATTTGGGGCTAGCATTGACTAGCTTGTTACTAATTATGTTTTAAAACATGTTTTAACATTTTGCCACCATGCTTTAGCATGTTTACCATGTTGATAGCATGATTTAACATGTTGTTAACATGTCCTAGTCCTAGACTTTGCTATTAATATAAAGCTAGATAGATAGATGATGTTCGAAGGTCTTGAACTGGTTTGATGCAAGTTAAATTATCTATAACAGTCGTTTTCAATACTGGTCCTGGGGACCCGCTGTTCTGCATATTTTGTCCCCAGGTCCCCTGATCTAAAAGGGTTAATGTTTGAAAGTTTTGACATGTCAATGAAAGTCTATGGGATTTGTTGTGGTGGGGGAGGGGTGTGTGGAATTTTCCCACACTGACAGACCAAAGGATGCAGACACTTGGCAATGAATATTCGACAACAAGTGTGGAATTTGTGTGTGGCAAGGTGTGCAAGAACCTGCATGGCCTGAAGATTCACCAGGCCAAGATGAATTGCATGTAGATGGTGCAAGAGTCACAGTGCTTAGAAACTATGCCTGGTGAGACACAGGAGGAGCAAGATCTGAAGTCACCCCACAGTGCTCAGAACTTCCAAGTGACTCAAGCCCCAGACGGTTACAGAACATTAGAAACATTAGAACATGGGTCAAGTGGCCCCAAACTTATAAGGAGAAGGAGTGGCTCAGATTTGATTAAAGACACCGATGCTATTTTGGAAGCAACTGCCAATGGTGAAGCTGAACAATACCTCCAGACAATGACCACCATCATATTTAGCCTATCATCTGAGAGATTTAGGCTGAAGGAGAAGGGTTGCAACTTCAGGATTAGTTACGAGGATCGCTGGAGGAAGTGCAGGCCAAAAAGATGGTTGGGATGCGGCAGCCGGCAGCCTGGACAAGGTGGGAACAAGTAGTACAGGGCAAAGTCACTTGGGCTAGCTCTGGAATTCTAAGCCCCACTACATACTGTAAAATTCTTAATCCACACTGTCTACCGACATACTACCAAGCCTGTCCAACTTCTTCTGCTGGGGGAAGACAGAGTCACCAGCTTGCCCTCTGTGCCAGATGAGAGGGACTCTGGACCACATCCTCACCAGCTGTCAAAAAACCCTGAGTGAGGAGAGCTATCGCTGGCATCGTGACAAAGTTCTGAAGGTCATCGCAGACACCATCTCTAGTGGGATAACCCACTGCAAGCACCTACACCCAGTGAAAAAGACCATAATTTTTGTCAAGCCAGGGGAGAAGGTAACACCAGTTGCCAGGACCACTTCCTCTGGCCTGCTATCAACTGCACAGGACTGGGAGCTGCAAGTTGAGCTGGAGAAGGAACTGAAATTTCCAGAAACTGTTGCCATGTTATTGCTAAGGCCAGACATGGTTCTGATCTCAAAAGCCTCCAATCAGATCATCCTCTTAGAACTCACAGTTCCCTGGGAGGGCCGTATCGAGGAGGCCAATGAGAGGAAGAGAATCAAGTACAGAATTGGTAGAAGAGTGCCAGAGCAATGGCTGGCAAGCAAGGTTGTGAATCACCTGAGGCGCGTTGCAGACGGTTCGTGGTCCAGTTGCAGCCCAATTTGATTTCCTCAACTCCAGGCCAAAGTTTACCTCAAACCCTGACCAAACATGCTGCTCGAATTCTGCAAGACCTGCGAGTTTGGGACACTTATGCATTTGAAAAAGCTTCACTGGCCAAACATCTTAATAAACTAGTAATGAGAAGCCTTTATAAATCTTATTTGGCTTCTTACTATCTCACAGAATGAGATCAATATATTATTTTTAGCATTCTATACTGTGATGAATACTATGTTGATTATCATTGCATTGTAAATGTAATTTACTCTTATGAAAATACCTGAGATGGCTTAAATAACACAGATAAACCATATATTGTTGCAATCGTGTATTTTTTTTAAAAAAAAATTTCATGTTTAATCAGTCAAAGAATATGTTTTTTTATATTCAGGTATAGCGACAACTGCCTTTGTCAGCCTTTGTCCATATTTGGGATTTCCTGGAATATCATAGCTTTTATTACTTTGTGAGGCATATTTGGACTTTCTGCACGAGGGCGCCTTCGGCTTTCAGTATGCATGAAACATGTTTATAGCACTCCATAATGGTCACACCACACTGTTGTGGGTAAAAATAGGAAAAACAATACTACTGTCAAAAGAAATATGAAGTAAACATATGACAATCCATATGTCTTCCTCTGGTGTGCAGTATTTTTTTTAACCGGGGAACATAAAAGTCCCCCACCCCAGACAAATATTTTTTTATTTAGAAAAGGTGATGATAATGTGATGTGAGGATAATCTACAATTGCAGTGCTCAAAATTACTTCACAGAGAAATCACATAAAACACTAATAGTTAAATTACAATTTTGTAGTTATAGAAGGCAGATAATACTGAGAGAAAATAAATGTTTTCAGAGACTCTTTGAAAGAAGAGATGGTGAAGGTGTTATGAATACTCTGTGGGGGTGAGTTCCAGAGTTTAGGTGCCATAATACTAAATGATCCACCACCCGTTGAGAATCTTGGGCAAGCAGTTTGAAATCAAAGGACCTGAAAAAGCAGACAGGTGTGTAATTCTGCAGTAGCTCAGATACAAGGTCATTGAGGCATTTAAAGGAAAACAGAAGTACTAATATGAGCAGAGACAGGCAGCCAGTGTGACTCATACATAATGGGGGGAAATGTGGTCAGATCTTCTGGTGTGTATGCAGAGTTTTGAAAATGTTGAGGTCAGCAAAATAAAATAAAAATACATTACAATAGGAAGAAATGTTTACAATGTTGTGAAAGGTGAAAAACAGTTTTAATTCAGGTATACATGTGGGCCTAAAATGTAATATAAGGATCAATTATGACACAAAAATAAAGCACTGGATGAGACTTTTTTTTAAAGGGATGGTGGTTTGAATAGCAGGACTTTTTAAAATGAATTGTGAATATTGGCATTCTCTGAAAGAAAGGAAGGACTGTAACAGAATGATCACATACTGTACAGTATATAGTGTTCAAGGTGATCAGCATCGTAGCTATAATGAGGATAATGTGACCAAGGAGGAGAATGTAAATATTAAAAAGAAGAGTGCCAAGAACAGAGCCTTGAGGGACACCTTGAGTAAGCAGGACAGAGAAAGATTTGGCCTGTTGAATAGAGATCTTCAGAAGTTCTGTCTGTAATTGAAATATAAACCATTTAATGCCAATAGCTAAAAGTCACGAGGGTGTATCATGACTAACAGTGTCAAACACAAGACTATGAGGGTCCAAATCTCAGCTCCTGGAGGGCCACAGCCCTAAAGACTTTAGTTCCAACTCTTTCCTACACACATACCCTAATGTCTTCTACAGACAGTGCAATTTCAGAAGTCTTGTAAGCTCATTACAAATCACACTGTGGGACACTGATCTAATAAACTTTGGTACAACACGTATGTAGATGATGACACCTATTGAATAGTAGGCTACGATGCAAGTAAATATATAAGAATAAACATCATGAGCATACACTTTTATACGTAAGAATAAAATGTCTTCAGCATGCGCTAGAGGTAAACAAATAGAGCAATCATGCTTTGGCGATTGTGGTTTCCACATACCATTATTCCTTCTTTTCTCCTCCATCTTAATTAAGCTTTAGCATCATGTTGTGTTGATCAATATGTCATTTCATGTTGCATTTTTATTGACTAGTCAGTAGATGTAGGTTGTAGCAGCAAACATACTGTGAATAGTCATCCTAAATTTCTGACATCTTTCATCTGCAACAGCCCAAAATCGTAGAGTGTATACTGGGCATAAGCCCTAAGGACTTGATTAGCTGGATCAGGACAGATTAATTTAATTAGGTTTGAAGCTAAACTCAGCAGGGCTGTGGCACTCCAGGAACTTTTTGCACCCTTGCAGTACTAAAATGAAGTAAAATGAAGATATTAAAGCACCAAAAGTTTGCAGAGTCAGAGCTGTTTCACTGTGGTAAAATCCAGACAGAAAATGTCATTTTAACTGAGAAGTCACAACTTTTTCCAACTGGTAAGAAAAATGATAAATTAGTGTAAAATACTGCTTTGTCTTAAAAACAAAAAAAAACATGTGAAATGTGACCTTTAACTCCCTAAACTGCCAAATGGAAAACATAAAAACGTATTGTCATTCATTTTTTCTCCACTAGATGTCAGCACATGTCTTTAGTTTAAGAGGAAAAATTTTTTTAGCCACAGGTGAGTAAAAGGCAGAGAAGTGGGAATTTTGAGAACACAACAAGGCTTGATCATTTAAAATCCATTGATCTAATTTGTGTGTATGACTTTTTATATTATCATTAATTATACATTATCACTGTGTGTGGGGAGGAAAAGCTCATTTTAATATGGTGGACCACCAATAAGGAAAAAAGTCAAAGAAATGTAACTAAACATTTACTAAAATTCTTACATTAGGCTTATTCCCTTGTTTACATTTGTTCTGACTAGTTGCCTTTACAACACACTAGTTGCAACTTGCAACAGGTTTGAGTAAAGCTGCCACAGAAATGTATAGTTTATCACTGCAAAATCAAGTAATCAAATAAATTATTAAAATGGAACCAATTGAGATACTGCTCCTGTTAATATATCCATAGGTTTGAAGTAAATTTATTATAACATGAATCATTTATTTCAGCATAAGAATTGAACCCAACTTAGTTTCCTAAAGCATGCCTTTTACCCACTGACTATATATTTCTAATGGTGCAATGCCCTAATATCCTAATAATATCCTAACAATTTAGTAAGTGTTAATTCTTTAAGTTTTTAATATATAATATAATTGAGCAGGGCGATGTGTTAATTTTTAATGCTATGACTTATTTCTTAATACATTGATGTATACGGGGTGAAGGTTCTGACACAATTGGAACACAGTGTAAAATGCCACAGGGTAAGTTGCAACACCATCAGTTTAACATTTTAGAAATTTACACCATGATGTGGTGAATGTAGACTTCAAACTTTCTTGTGCAGAAATTCATAAGTCAGTTTTTGCTGTCGCATCAAGTGTCTGAACATGGTGGAACCTGTAGGGAGTACACACTTAATTATAAACATTCAGTTTTAAGAAAATAAAACATCAAACAGTCAAATTTCCTACATTATATAAAACCTGTTGAGCAAACATTTGCTAAGACAGGTGTGTAAAGCATGGTAAATGATTCTCACTCTTGATAAACGTAAACTTGCAGAACAAATGTTAGCACTGGATAGCATCATTTACCTTCTACAATTAGGTCATACACCTGAAAAACTAACAGTAGCTTTAGGGATTTTAGGTAGCACTGACATGCTCTACACACCATCTTCTAAAAATCTGGTAATGAAAACAGAGCCCCTCTCCCATATAAGAAAAGGTTATCTCAAAAGCTTTAAATCTTTTGAGATTTAATTTGGCACCCATGGGTTCATTTCATGTTTGATGAAAATATAGAAATATATATATGAATTGTAACATGTTCAATTTCCAGTGTCTTAATCCTCTTTATCACTGAATTGCTGCAATGCAAGAAGAAAATAAAACTGTAAAACAGAATGAACCCACGGTGACTGCTGTTCTCTTAGGGGTGGTGATATACTGTATATAAAAAAGGCACCTGAAGACAGACCTGACTGATTGAAACTTTGCGCTGTTTTAGTAATACATTTTCTGGAGCTGTAATTTCAGTGTGCAGACATCTATCCTTTTTTGTTTATTGCTTTTTTAGTCCTGCACCTGAGCCCAATTTAGATTTTCGATCTGCACACCTGCACTTTGCATTCTTTTGCTGATAGCCTATTATATGCAGTGTTGGGAAGGTTACTTTGAAAAATGCAATAGGTTACAGATTACAAGTTACTCTATTTAAAATGTAATAAGTAGAGTAAGTATTTCTATTACTTTATTAAAGTAATGTAACTGATTACTATCCTAAATTTGTAATGAATGTTTTCAACTGTTATTCATTTTCAAACATTGAAACCAGGCAGGGTTAACCTTACAGTAGTACTGTACACTGTACACTGATTACTGTCAGACTTTTAAAATCTTTCATCACTCGAATTAAGATTGTAAAAATTAAATTTAAAACAGAGCCACCACAAAATCAGACTTAGCACCTCTTTTTACTTTGAGATCATATTGAGGTTAAATACAGATTTAAAATCATAAGATATAGTTTAATAGCTATGATACTCTTTTTGAAATCAAAATCGTTGCATATGACAGGAAACACTGGCATCTAACAATGCCTTGAGAAAAAAAAAAAAAAAAACTAATTTAAAAAAATAAATAAATAAATCATATAACGTACATAAACCCAAATAGGAAATAAAGCAGTAAGCAAAACAATAAGCATGTGTCCTAAACTCCTGAGCATAATTTAGAGCAGTCAGTGCAGTTTGGGAAAGAAATCAATTCAACCTTTGTGTGTGTGTGTGTCTTTTAAAATAAAAAAGCAGAACTACTTTTATTATAATACTATACACCAGCATTCAAAAGTTTGGAATCAGTAGTGTTTTGATGTTTTTGAAAGAAAATTGGTATGCTCACTAAAGCCGCATTTAATGGATCAAAGGTACAGTAAAAGAATAATGTCATAAAATATTATTACAGCTTAAAATATCTGTTTTTGCTTTTCTCCAGAGGGAGGACTCCAAGGTTAAAGGGTTACTCCAGGACAAAATGAAAATGTTGTCATTAATCACTCACCCCCATGTCATTCCAAACCCATAAGCTTCATTCATCTTTGTAACGCAATTTAAGATAATTTGGATGAAAATTATTGGTAACACTTTATTTTGATGGTCCCTTTTGAACATTATGTTGACACTAAGTAATGTTGCAACTACATGTCAACAAACTCTCATAAGAGTATTAGTAGACTGTCTGCTTCATATCTACTAACTCCTTATTGTGTTGGTCTCCCAACAGATATTCTACTGACTATAAGTAACTTTGCAAGAACGTGTCAACTTAATCTAACCCTAACCCTACCAGTCAACTAATACACTACTAACACTCTAATGAGAGTTAGTAGAAATGTAGGTGCAACATTACTTATAGTCAATAGAATGTGTTAAAGGGACCATCAAAATAAAGTGAAACCAAATTATTGAATAAAGTGTTTTTGTTTTCTTTGGGCAGAAAAAGTGTTCTCGTCGCTTCATTAAATTCAGATTGAACCACTGATGGCAAATGGACTATTTTGACGATGTCTTTCATACTCAAGAATGAAGCTTTTACGGGTTTGGAACCCCCATGAGTGACACGTTCTTAGTGATTTCTGACAACATTTTCATTTTGGGCTGGAGTAATCCTTTAAGCTAAAAAAATGCATAACCGACAAGGAGCCATGCTGTTTTAAGGTAAGTCAGTGGAGGAGATGCCTCAGTATTAAGTCACATTTCTACATATATAGCATTTTATACAGACTGCTTCAAAGCAGACACAGTAATAAACAGGAATCCGTGTCATTGTTCTTCAATTTCAGGAATCAAACTAATGCTGAATAAACTTCTTTTGTGTAAAACCAGCTTGTTTTACCGAATGCCATATTCATCTGAATCTTTCTTCTTCAGACCATCTCAAAAAGCCAGACACAGGCCACATACAAACTGCAGTTAAATTTGGTTGTCAATTCACCTTTTAGTAATTAATCCTGTTCTGTACACATTAGCAGTGCTAGATTTTGCTGAAAAAAAAAAACAAGCCCATAATAAACTTAAATCCAAATGTGTTATCTTGGAAATAAGCCACATACCAAATACTTTGTTAACTCTAAAAACTGGATCACTTTATGAGCTGAGCCCAACCATGATTAATAAGCATTGCTAATAATAAGTGGACATGGCAACACTCTGCAAAGCAAACTTTTAAACAAAACACAGTGGCTTTGCTGATGATGGTTTAGATAAAATCGCTGAACAGAACTTTGGTCTTTGGTTGCTGTAATATTTCTTTGGTCAAAAATAGCAGATAACAAAAACACAAGATGGCAAACCATAGCTATAGTTACATTGCTGTAAGTCATCGCAATTTTGAGATTGCATTATTTTTCATACACACATAAATTTAGGGGATTCGCTTCAGTATTTAAATCCAGTTGTCACTCCTGAAACTTTATATTGTGTACGTGGCCATAGAAAGTATAGCACAGCTTCAGAGGACAGCATCACAAGCTACTAAAATTGTGAACTCACTGCTCCCCTTCGACAGCAACACTAACACCATGTCTACCTCGGTTGTGGATTTAAAGGGGGATGGGCCAAAATAAATTTAAAACCACTGCTGTAGCTGAACTGGTATAGAATATATACACCAATATCATGGGTTAAATTCTGAGGAAGCACAAAAACTGAGATGAAACCTATTTTTAATTAAACATTAATTTTGGGGTGAGCTACATTTGGACTCTGATGACAAAAATAGACATTTTTAGAATGGAAATCACAGACAAACTGGCAAAAGGTAGGATTCATTTTGTGACACTACAATATCTGCAAACAATGACTTTCAGCTGTAAAGCTCTGAAAACAATTAAAACTGGACCTACTGTGCATTTTTTAAATTGTATCTTTCCTTTAGTGTGTAACAGGCCTATAGCTGTTTGCGCATGTAAATGATCTGTAAAGTTGCAAAGCACAATGTCCACACCAAAAGGAGTTTGTCTCTCCAACCCAAGGGCGTAGGTTTACTTTTGACATTGGTGGGGACATAACAGTTGAGACCCTACATAAACAAAAGTTTAACAAAAGTTAAAGTTAAAGACTACCCGCGGCGACTCAGGACACTGTTCCAAATCCTGACACACCACAGAGCTCCACTTAAATAGTTTACCATAAAATCACCCTATATTTGTCCCAAATTATTGTTAATGTGCATAATGACTTCACCCTAGGCTTAGAAGATTGTGTGTATAGTGCATCTTTCAGCACATTTGTCTTTCTGTCCGTATATAGAGAGGTAATATAGATTGCGCTTTTTTTTCAGTTTGCACTGTTTTGTCAAACACCGTACAAACTCATAGACGCAACTTTGTTAATTCCTGAAGTAAACTTTTATTATGAACTGTTTTGGACTGCTGTCTTGAACTGGGTGCAATGTGGCGCTGCACTCGTCCAGTGTTCTGACCATTTGTGCTACCCTGTCAGATTTTGCTACCTCCCATTAAAACAGTAGGTAAGCACAATTTCGACAACGAAAAACGCTACCTATAAGATCATGGTTTATTAACATATACACCTACCCCATCCCTAAACCTACCCTTACAGTAATGCAAATACAGTAGTTATGTGTTGCTCAGCGTGAGAAAAATGATGCAATATTGATGTGCACATGCGCAGTAAACCCAGGTAGGACAATCTGATGGGTAGTAACTGTGTGTGACCAAAGACTATAGAATACACCCCTTTGGTGTGACTGCCTTATGTTCTTACATCGGCCATGTAGGCTATTAAGTGTGTGTCAATGAAAGCGCACAATTTTCTAATGTATTTAACTTCTTAGGTAATATCAATGGTACGACATGTTTCAGTAACACTTTATTTTGATGGTCCCTTTTGAACATTCTGTTGACACTAAGTAATGTTGCAACTACATATCAACAAACTCTCATAAGAGTATTAGTAGACTGTCTGCTTCATATCTACTAACTCCTTATTGTGTTGGTCTCCCAACAGATATTCTACTGACTATAAGTAACTTTGCAAGAACGTGTCAACTTAATCTAACCCTAACCCTACCAGTCAACTAATACACTACTAACACTCTAATGAGAGTTGGTAGAAATGTAGGTGCAATGTTATTTATAGTCAATAGAATGTGTTAAAGGGACCATCAAAATAAAGTGAAACCCATGTTTCAGATGTGTCCGAAATTTCAAAAACATTTACATATATTTAATTGTTTGATCAAAACCTAAAACACTTGCCTAAAATGCTGGTTTGTAGCCCTTGCCATTATTTCTGTGACTTAACTTCGTCACCATGTCACACATCTGCACAATGTCTGCATACTGGCTGCTTTGGCCTGCCCTCAATGTACCGTTGGGTAAGCGATTTTTGCTGAGAGGGCAAAAACAAACAAACAAAAAAACATTATATGGACAAAATCATTAGTTAAATTACCAATGCCATAGTTACCATACTGTTTACAGCTGCTCATGAAGACTGCGGATTTGAAACCTGATTATGGTAAGGGGTGTTACATTTCTGACACACACTCTAAATGGTAGAGAAGAAAAACAATGTGTTTTTGAACTTTAAATCATGTAAATATAATCTATCAAAAATACAATTTTGAACTTTTAAATGGCATTTTAATTGACATCAAGGACATTACATAATTAACTTACATGCAGCATATTATCCATGTTGATCATTGCTTTCTGCAGTGATAGATATGTCCAAGTTGGCATCTCCTCCTTTATTAAGAGAATCTCTGGTGGTGCCCTGAGCTGAGAATAATTCTGTGAATATGTTGCATGCCAGGGTTTTAGGAAAGCATCATTCTTAATTTAAGAAGCCTTACAAAATCAAAATTGAAACTGAATATGTGTACTTTCAAACAAATAGACTGGAGAATACAAGAAAATGGACTGGCAAATCCAATTTCCTATTGTTATTTGTGAATACAGTCACCCGTAATACCTTATTCCCCAAGACACAACATAAAATTAGTGTCTGCAAGAAGATTTTTACATCCTGACATTTTCAAAGACATGACTAAAAATATCCTGAACTCTACTGTGTATACAGCTTCTTTGAAATTTAATAGGACATTAAGTTTTCACACAAAGGTCTGCAGCAGACATTTCACCCCAGATCATCTTGAATGGTAAATCAGAGGGTCAGTGGGTTTTAGTAGTGTCACGCCCCTGGACTGTTTTGTTGTGGATTTTGCTCCCCATGTGTTCCCTGTTGACCCAGTTTCTGCCCAGTCTGATTGCTAATTTGATTCCAGGTGTGTCTCGTCTTCCTCCCTGATTGTCCTGTCTTTAAAAGCTCCAGTCCTTTCAGTTAGTATTTGTTGGTCCTTGAATGTCTTCCTTGTCCGTGCTCTCTGTCAACCATTTGGATATTAAAGGCGTTAGTTTTGTGAACTCCTCGTCTCTGTGCCTCTCTGTGATTTGTGACAAGTAGAGGGTGTTATGCCAGTGTTGTTTAAGTTAAACTGCTACACTTCAAACGCTGTGCCCCAGTGTGTGGGTGAGGATAAAAAGACTTGAAGCTAGGGCTACTAGAAATAATGTCACAAGGCCTGTGTCTTTGTAACTGAGAAGCCCTTCTTCAATATCTGTGACCCTGGACCACAAAACCAGTCATAAGTGTCAATTTTTAGAAACTGAGATTTATACATCGTCTGAAAGCTGAATAAGCTTTCCATTGATGTATGGTTTGTTAGGATCGGACAATATTTGTCTGAGATACAACTATTTGAAAATCTGGAATCTGAGGGTGCAAAAAATCTAAATATTGAGAAAATTGCCTTTAAAGTTGTCCAAATGAAGTTCTTAGCAAAGCATATTACTAATCAAAAATTAAGTTTTTATATGTTTACGGTAGGAAATTTACAAAATATCTTTATGGAACATTATCTTTACTTAATGTCCTAATGGTTTTGGCATAAAAGAAAAATCAATAATTTTGACCTATACAATGTATTTTTGGCTATTGCTATAAATATATCCCAGCGACTTAAAACTGGTTTTGTGGTCACAATTTAGCATAATCATTTTGTGACACTACAATATCTGCAAACAATGACTTTCAGCTGTAAAGCTCTGAAAGCAATTAAAACTGGACCTACTGTGCATTTTTTAAATTGTATCTTTCCTTTAGTGTGTAACAGGCCTATAGCTGTTTGCGCATGTAAATGATCTGTAAAGTTGCAAAGCACAATGTCCACACCAAAAGGAGTTTGTCTCTCCAACCCAAGGGCGTAGGTTTACTTTTGACATTGGTGGGGACATAACAGTTGAGACCCTACATAAACAAAAGTTTAACAAAAGTTAAAGTTAAAGACTACCCGCGGCGACTCAGGACACTGTTCCAAATCCTGCCACACCACAGAGCTCCACTTAAATAGTTTACCATAAAATCACCCTATATTTGTCCCAAATTATTGTTAATGTGCATAATGACTTCACCCTAGGCTTAGAAGATTGTGTGTATAGTGCATCTTTCAGCACATTTGTCTTTCTGTCCGTATATAGAGAGGTAATATAGATTGCGCTTTTTTCAGTTTGCACTGTTTTGTCAAACACCGCATACAAACTCATAGACGCAACTTTGTTAATTCCTGAAGTAAACTTTTATTATGAACTGTTTTGGACTGCTGTCTTGAACTGGGTGCAATGTGGCGCTGCACTCTCGTCCAGTGTTCTGACCATTTGTGCTACCCTGTCAGATTTTGCTACCTCCCATTAAAACAGTAGGTAAGCACAATTTCGACAACGAAAAACGCTACCTATAAGATCATGGTTTATTAACATATACACCTACCCCATCCCTAAACCTACCCTTACAGTAATGCAAATACAGTAGTTATGTGTTGCTCAGCGTGAGAAAAATGATGCAATATTGATGTGCACATGCGCAGTAAACCCAGGTAGGACAATCTGATGGGTAGTAACTGTGTGTGACCAAAGACTATAGAATACACCCCTTTGGTGTGACTGCCTTATGTTCTTACATCGGCCATGTAGGCTATTAAGTGTGTGTCAATGAAAGCGCACAATTTTCTAATGTATTTAACTTCTTAGGTAATATCAATGGTACGACATGTTTCAGTAACACTTTATTTTGATGGTCCCTTTTGAACATTCTGTTGACACTAAGTAATGTTGCAACTACATATCAACAAACTCTCATAAGAGTATTAGTAGACTGTCTGCTTCATATCTACTAACTCCTTATTGTGTTGGTCTCCCAACAGATATTCTACTGACTATAAGTAACTTTGCAAGAACGTGTCAACTTAATCTAACCCTAACCCTACCAGTCAACTAATACACTACTAACACTCTAATGAGAGTTGGTAGAAATGTAGGTGCAATGTTATTTATAGTCAATAGAATGTGTTAAAGGGACCATCAAAATAAAGTGAAACCCATGTTTCAGATGTGTCCGAAATTTCAAAAACATTTACATATATTTAATTGTTTGATCAAAACCTAAAACACTTGCCTAAAATGCTGGTTTGTAGCCCTTGCCATTATTTCTGTGACTTAACTTCGTCACCATGTCACACATCTGCACAATGTCTGCATACTGGCTGCTTTGGCCTGCCCTCAATGTACCGTTGGGTGGCGATTTTTGCTGAGAGGGCAAAACAAACAAACAAAAAACATTATATGGACAAAATCATTAGTTAAATTACCAATGCCATAGTTACCATACTGTTTACAGCTGCTCATGAAGACTGCGGATTTGAAACCTGATTATGGTAAGGGGTGTTACATTTCTGACACACACTCTAAATGGTAGAGAAGAAAAACAATGTGTTTTGAACTTTAAATCATGTAAATATAATCTATCAAAAATACAATTTTGAACTTTTAAATGGCATTTTAATTGACATCAAGGACATTACATAATTAACTTACATGCAGCATATTATCCATGTTGATCATTGCTTTCTGCAGTGATAGATATGTCCAAGTTGGCATCTCCTCCTTTATTAAGAGAATCTCTGGTGGTGCCCTGAGCTGAGAATAATTCTGTGAATATGTTGCATGCCAGGGTTTTAGGAAAGCATCATTCTTAATTTAAGAAGCCTTACAAAATCAAAATTGAAACTGAATATGTGTACTTTCAAACAAATAGACTGGAGAATACAAGAAAATGGACTGGCAAATCCAATTTCCTATTGTTATTTGTGAATACAGTCACCCGTAATACCTTATTCCCCAAGACACAACATAAAATTAGTGTCTGCAAGAAGATTTTTACATCCTGACATTTTCAAAGACATGACTAAAAATATCCTGAACTCTACTGTGTATACAGCTTCTTTGAAATTTAATAGGACATTAAGTTTTCACACAAAGGTCTGCAGCAGACATTTCACCCCAGATCATCTTGAATGGTAAATCAGAGGGTCAGTGGGTTTTAGTAGTGTCACGCCCCTGGACTGTTTTGTTGTGGATTTTGCTCCCCATGTGTTCCCTGTTGACCCAGTTTCTGCCCAGTCTGATTGCTAATTTGATTCCAGGTGTGTCTCGTCTTCCTCCCTGATTGTCCTGTCTTTAAAAGCTCCAGTCCTTTCAGTTAGTATTTGTTGGTCCTTGAATGTCTTCCTTGTCCGTGCTCCCTGTCAACCATTTGGATATTAAAGACGTTAGTTTTTGTGAACTCCTCGTCTCTGTGCCTCTCTGTGATTTGTGACAAGTAGAGGGTGTTATGCCAGTGTTGTTTAAGTTAAACTGCTACACTTCAAACGCTGTGCCCCAGTGTGTGGGTGAGGATAAAAAGACTTGAAGCTAGGGCTACTAGAAATAATGTCACAAGGCCTGTGTCTTTGTAACTGAGAAGCCCTTCTTCAATATCTGTGACCCTGGACCACAAAACCAGTCATAAGTGTCAATTTTTAGAAACTGAGATTTATACATCGTCTGAAAGCTGAATAAGCTTTCCATTGATGTATGGTTTGTTAGGATCGGACAATATTTGTCTGAGATACAACTATTTGAAAATCTGGAATCTGAGGGTGCAAAAAAATCTAAATATTGAGAAAATTGCCTTTAAAGTTGTCCAAATGAAGTTCTTAGCAAAGCATATTACTAATCAAAAATTAAGTTTTTATATGTTTACGGTAGGAAATTTACAAAATATCTTTATGGAACATTATCTTTACTTAATGTCCTAATGGTTTTTGGCATAAAAGAAAAATCAATAATTTTGACCTATACAATGTATTTTTGGCTATTGCTATAAATATATCCCAGCGACTTAAAACTGGTTTTGTGGTCACAATTTAGCATAATCATTGTGGAAAAGGTGCCGCAAAAAATTCCAATACTTTCATATTTGACATGAAATTTATTCTACTTACATCATTATAAAATAAAAACAATTAATCTTCCCCTCAAATAACTATGCATGCAAGCATCACTGCATGCTGAATGTTGCAAGGTTGTAGCAGTACCACAAACACACATCGACATATGAACCAAATGCATCCAGCAAGCACATCCTGACTCATGTTTGACCCTGCTCCAACTCTTCTCCTTACACCTCGTTTTGCTCATCCATCAAACCTATAAATGACCAACGAGTCAGACTGACAATGCCACATAGTGACTATCCAGGTTTCATCAGGCACACAGGGTTGTCTAATGCTGACAGCTGGATCAGACAAATGTCCTTAAAGCATGTGTGGCCACAGGATGGAGCAGGAGAGAAATGGGTATGTGTATCTGAAAAACACCAATGGACTACAATAAAAGACACTGCAAAATACAGATAGGTGAATCGATTGAAAGTGCGACTTAGTCCAATATAAGACTTCAAACTGTATTACTGTTTTTTTCCCCACCCTGTGCTGGTTTTCCTTAAGTGTCTGCTGGTTAAAACAGCACAACCTTATCTTTGTAATCTTGTGCAGCATTTTATATAAAAACGAGCTGGTCTTTCAATACTCTTAAAGCCCTAAAGCAGAAATTGTTCTGGTGATGGTTTTGGTGGTTCAGCCTGTCCTAAATTGCAGGCTTTTTTTCAAATTTGAGATGTTTTAGGTCATTAACAGAGTTGAGTGATTGACTTTAAAGCTGTTTCCAGACTCATCTGGGAAGATATCATCACACATCAAATATTAAACCCGAACCACGGAACAGGTTTTCAATGTGCTCTCCAGGTTTCTCTCTGTTTTGGAGTGTGCATTTATACTTTTAAACATTTGGTGAAATGCTACATTTAGGTCTTAATAACATTTTATCCAGCAGTATCAAACATGTTACATCAAACATGATATTGATGATAATGTTTGTACAAAAAAAGGTATATATTTGATTAATAATGAAATACTACATTCCAGTCACAAAAATAAACAGCTTGATCAAAACATTCAATCCATGACTTCACATTCTTTATATATACTCAATTTATCTGGCAAACAAGCCTCTTAGTAATGTTATTACTTAGAATCGCCCTGAAGAGGGCACTGTATTGCTTTGATAGTAATGTAGAGACCATCTAAATTTCAGTTCGTTGAGGTTATTTAGGCATCATATCAGGAGAGTTTCTGTTATTACTCTCTAATTGAAGAACAGTGCAGATTTTTATCATGACTTCACATTCCAGACACATACAGGGAAAGCAACACTATAAAAAAAATAAAATAAAAATAAGTAGGCCTAAAGATTTCAAGTTAGTCTCTCACAATCCGATTGCACATATATTACCAATTCTAGCCAGCGTTATATCATTTAACATTCTGTTTTGCAACATTATTCATTTAGCAGATGCTTTTATTCCAAGCAATTTACAGCTGAGCAAGATCCCAAGCAATTTATCAGAAGAACCAACAATATTTGTAGTACTGAATGCCAAGTTTCAGGTATGAGCTAGATTATAGTATGCAAGCAAGATCAGAAGTGAAACAGAGAAAAGAAGAGAGAGATTTAAGCAATTAGTTAAGTGCTACCCAAAGAGATGTGTCTCTTTATCTTGAAATGATGAGTTATGATACAAATGTGTGTCTTTGATGAATATGTTCCATTATGTAAAACCTCCCATACAACATATTAATAGTTTTGATAGCAAAGCTATGGTGAATCTCTGAAGTCTGAAGAATGCTGCTCTGAAGTCAGAGGAGGGAACTGAACTAAAAGGGATTTATTAAACTGTCATGCTATGAATGAAGAACAATTCAGACAGAACCCTGACTGTTTAAATTTATCCCTCTAAATTGGGCAGAGCAGTTTTCCTCAGCACTTCATCCAGACTATAATTCACCAGGAAGAAAGGAGATAACAGACCAGAGACAGAGGAGACTCTGACATTCACATAGAGGTGAATGCATAAGTAAAGTCCTTCTTTAAGATGCTCCTGTTGAATAATTCAAAAGAACTTTTGGCTACAGTCCATTTACAAGGATGCTCAATCTTAAGAAACCATTACTCAGAGGTCTCAATGTAAACAGGAGTGTTTCAAAATGAACAAATTCCACTAAGTGCAATATTTCTAAATCGGTGGAAATTATCCTAAGTTCTAGTTCAAAAGAAGTGTGGTAATAATACAAATCTACAGTATTTGGTTAGTATGGGTTATTTCATCACTCGAGACTTTATTTATTATTTTAACCCATCACTTTTCAAAGTGTGTCCCCTTGTGAGTTAGCCAGTGGCAAAGAGTCTGTCGTAACAAGCCTGTGTAAATAAGTGTAAATATCACTTCCTCACCATGACTCCATAGTAACTGCACACCGTCTCACAGATAATTTACTAACTATAGCATCAGTATGCACTTGTGACGTGAATGCAATCACACATGCAAACAGGAATAACCCCCATTAGACCTCAGTTGACTTTTTAATTAAGAAGAGACGTGTGCATGGTGTTTTGAGCCTCTATATTGTGGAAGTCTGTGTTGCGAAGAGCTGTTGCTGGGAGGGATTACATTGAGGCCATTTATATCTCAGGTTGGCAATGAGAAAATGCTTCCATTCATCTGTAAGGGCAAACAGTTGGGTGGGGTGTAGACAGCCACTGCAGTGATAAAAGACTTACTTCCATTATATTTATATTGGAAATATTGCATGAAATAACTATTTATGCATGCCAAATGGAGAGTGAGGAAGGATGAACCTGTGGGTAAGTGCCTCGCCCTTTGTATCCAGGCATATTTTCTGTCATGTGATCATATAAGCAGGATGTATCCATCATCTTATCAGGCTGGGAAGAGGATAAGCTTAAAGGAAAAGAGCTAAGCATGTTTTACACACACATACACAAAAGTTTTTTTGTTGATGGCCAGAGTACTTTTTTATATTAAAGGCTTAATGACTGTTGTGGGAAAGCACATTTATTCAGGTAAATAAAAAAATATAAAAAACACTATATATAACATACTCACCCTCCACTTGTTTCAAAGCTGTATGAGTTTCTATGAGTTTAAATGATGAAAGAATTTTCAATATTGAGTGAACTATCCTTTTAATTTTGCCAAAAATATTATTTAATATCACTAAATCAACCTAAACACATACATTTAAACAACTAAAACACATTCATTTATAGAAGGGGCTTAATTAACTAAATTTCACAGAAAAACAAAACTCCACAAGAAGTGGTGAAAATTACCTAGTCAGTGACAGAATGTTTGTTAACATGGATGGCTGGTTTGGCTGATCCACGTGCTAATAATTATGTCGGTAAGGGGGGGGAAAAACCGAAAGTGAGGGAAAGGATGACCTTAAAAGGTTGCAAACTCTGCAGGCAAACACTGGTCTATCATTAATTAACATCGAACATGCTTTATCATTTTAGACATGTTGGCAGTCTAACGTAACATTTTACATGGCCGCTAGATATAACCTTAGGGTTAACTGTGATAAACTCGTGCTATTACATTAGGTGCTTTTCCAAGTTTTCATGCAGAGTGTGGAAGTTACTGATCAAACCATTTTCTCCCCGTATATAGCCTACTTAAGTTTTTTAATTAATATCTTAAATGTGCGATTAGTTAACTAATGGCTTAAAATAAATAACTAGTCAACTAGAGAACTCCTTAGTCAGGGGCAGTCCTAGTAGCATGTTAGTGTAGCCCTGTGAAATAATTAGTTTATTTTGTTTATTGATTTAATTTTCTTATTTTATTTATTTGATGTCTGTATTGTGTGGCATATGCTTATGTTAACACATTCATTTATCGAGTGTAAATATGTATTTTATTTTTATTACTTACTTAAGGCCTATGTATGACCAATCCACCATCGGGGCAGAGGTAAGGGGAGGAGTTAAGGGAGAAGAGAGAGAAGAGGAGGGGAGGGATAGAACAGGACAATATTGGATCGAGTTTTGTGTTTTAATTCTAAAGTAGTGGTTTTCTGACCGAAAGCCAAGGGACTGCTGTAACTGTGCTGGTAGGGAAGTGGTCTTTAATCAAAAGTTCCTAGCACTTTCCATATTCGATGAGTTTGTGTGGATGACACAACTCCCGTGCGCGGTTAAACTATCCTGTTACCACGAGCTAGATCAGCAAGTGTTCTAAGCAGAATCGGCGAGACATTCATTCCGAGGACAGAGAAAGGATCCCAGATAGCACTCTGAGCTACCGGGGATTGCTCAGACTTCCTCCGGCAACGAGGGATTTGTTTGTTCTATTTCAACAAACTATTTCCCCATCTAAATACTGTAAATACTGTAAAACTGATGTAAAGCTGCTTTGACACAATTTGCATTGTTAAAAGCGCTATACAAATAATAGTGACTTGACTTGACTTGTTCAGCACCATCGTGAGGATCAGCGCGTTGTGCATCCGAGTAGGCCTCAATTGCTTGGGCTGACGCAGAGGTTCCAGTCATGTTCGCAGCACCACTCCCAACCGACTGCTCTCTCCATAATCAACAGCAACTGCGGTGAATGGGTTTGAAACGGAGGTACATTTTTAGTTCGTTTTTTAAACTGAAAGGATCCTTATTCTTTTCCATGAGTTTCATTATGAACTGAGAAACTGAATACTTATTGTCACTCATTGTGTTTCTGATATTTTTCCCAGTGACTCTGTGAACTGAAATCCATTTAACGTGACATCTTGTTTAGTTAATTTGTTCATTCTATATTTTCCTTAATTTGTCTATTCATTCGCTTGATTATCAATACATTTATATTGAGGTACCAACCCCTTATTGTGATCTAGTCTGGGTTATTTAATATAGAGACAAACAGTATATTGATAAAAATTTGAAAGCCCTCTAATTGAAGTTCTTATTATTGAAATTCATAATCTCCATAAACCCTAAGATACCATTTACGATTAGTTACCAAACTCAGGGCACTGTCTCTTTATTAGAGGCAACAAAAGCGCTACATAAAATGGAGGCACCGCTGGGATGCCTTGGTTTCCCATTATAAGGGTTTTATTGTACCACAAAGCAAAAATAGTGAGATTATCAGGTGAGATCTAAGGAGTGGTAATTATGGCGTCTACGAGTGCTTACCCTGAGCTAGTAGATGATCTCCGAGTTTGTACCTGAAGAAGTGGAGATTTCTCAGGTTGAAGAAAGCCTGCAAACCATTAAATGTTTTGGGCGGGTGCGTGTACGTGGAAGAATGCATAATCGTAAATTAGATGGTCTAGCGATATTGTGTGAAACTAAAGAGAATGTTGAGACTGGCAGAGTGCCCCCGGAAGTTTTGCCCATAGGTGGAACAAAGGCATGGCCGATAGTAATAGAAACTCAAACTGCGGCAGAGGCTATTTTGAAGGCACAAAGTGACTCCCTGGCAGAGAAGAGTGAGAAGGAGGGCAGCTTTGATCCAGAGGTAGTGAGTCTTAGAAAACAAGTTAAACGGTTGCAACACAAAGCCACTGCTAAAGGATTGAATACCCCGGCTACCGGTTTTGTGGTAGAAGCGTCCCGTGTGGGGCGGACTGCATCTAAATACCCCAGGTCCACTCAAAATCCCGATGAGTATTATTGTTACCGTTGCGGGGAGGACGGACACTTTTCGTCCAAATGTCAAAATTCCGAAAATTTAAGCAAACTAATACAGAAACTGATCCAATCCCTTAAGAGGGCAAAAAGAAAAGACTCATCGTCAGGAGAGGCCAATTCAGGTTCTGGTGATTGTTCAGTGAAAAAGAGTGTTGTAGAAAGGTTGGAAGAGAGACAGTTCCCCGAAGGATTAGTAGGTCCAACTTCAGTGGTGCAGTTAAGGATTAATGGACATCCCTGTGATGCTTTAATGGACAGTGGCTCACAGGTGACCATAATATTTGAAGATTTGTACAGACAGCATCTGTTTGATCTCCCAATTCATTCAGTTGATGGATTAGCCATTTTGGGGTTTAAGTGAAGCCATCTACCTCTATTTGGGCTATGTCATGGTAGATCTAGAGTTTCCAGAGAAAGTTACTGGAACTAATGATGCAATCTCAGTCTTAACCCTAATCTGCCCAGGACCCTCCAGTCCAGATCAGACCCCTGTTATCTTGGGCACTAATGCCAATCTTTTTAAACGATTAGCTCAACTGTGTAGGGATCGGGCTGGAGTGGATATTTCTCAGACCCTGGGTATAACAGTAAGTGCCAAGAGGGTAGCATCAGAGGATCTGTCAACCAAAACAGTTAAACCTACCTCTGAGTCTGATGAAGACCATGTGGGTTGTGTAGTCTGGCAGGGTCCTGGTTCTCTACAATTGCCTGCAGAAAGCGATTGTTGTGCCATTTGCAGCGTAGAGTTATCGGTGCCTGTGGAAAATTAGATTTTGATGGAGTGGGACGTTGGCTTGGCCAAAAGGGTAGAACACCATATTAGGCTGTCCGAGAAGGCTAGCTCCAGCGGATATTGATGATGTGAGGAGGCATTTACAGGAGCTTTTGAAGGCCAGGATTATCAAAGAATCCCGAAGCCCGTATGCTTCCCCTATAGTGATAGCTCGTAAAAAGAACACTAGTATCCGAATGTGCATTGACTACCGCAGATTAAATAGTCTAACAATTCCGGATCAATACACGACTCCACGTATTGACGAGGCTTTGGATTGTCTATCCGGCAGTCAATGGTTTACAGTTCTCAACCTTCGGAGCGGTTATTATCAGATCGCAAAGGCTCCCAAAGACCGAGAAAAGACTGCATTTATATGTCCCCTGGACTTCTAGCAATTTGAGAGGGTGCCGCAGGGAGAGACTGGAGCCCTGGCATCGGTGGGAGACATGAATCTTCTTGAAGTTTTGGTCTATCTTGATGATCTCATCATCTTTGGAAAGTCTTTATAAGAGGATGAAGCCCGGCTTTTAAGTGGAGGAAGTTGGACTGAAAATCTCATTAGACAAATGTCAATTTTTTTAAACCAAAGTGAGGTACGTGGGGCATATTGTGTCCGCTGAAGGTATTGCTGTTGATCCGGAGGTCCTTCTTAATGTTCTGCAAGTATTACCGTAGATTCATTGCTGACTATGCAAGAATCGTCAAACCCCTGACAGAGCTCACTAAAGGATATGCCCCTCCCCAGCGTAAACGGAAAGCTAACATCAATAAATCCAAGGCCTACCTGAAGGAAGCCGAGCCATTTGGTGATCGATGGACCCCATCCTGCACGGACGCCTTTCATCAAATTATTCAGAGTTTGACTACCGCGCCTGTCCTGGCATTTGCTGACCCAAGTAAGCCCTATGTGCTGCATGTGGATGCAAGCCTACATGGGTTAGGGGCTATTTTATATCAAGAGCATCCCTCTGGTCTGCGGTCTGTTTCGTTTGCCAGTAGAAAGCTAAGTAACTCGGAACAGAAATACCCCATTCATCAGTTAGAGTTTTTAGCTTTGAAGTGGGCAGTAATGGATAAGTTCCATGATTATCTGTACGGGGCTAAGTTTACAAACCATACAGATAACAAGCCACTTACCTACATACTCAGCACGGCTGGCTGGCTTTATTAGCCACCTATGATTTTGATGTGCAATGTTGATGCTGACTTGTTGTCTCGCAGATTAGGTGAGGACAAGGAAATGGACAACTGGAAAAGAATATCAGAGTCAGAGTCTCCATTTGCCAGAGAGTCGGTGCAGGCAGTTCTCCCCACGGTTCACCGCAGTATGTTGAACAATTAGGAGGCCCCCAGGAATGTGTCCCCAATGAGTTTGCCTTTCCTATTTACCTGGGGTGTGATTCCATGAAGCCAAAGTCACGCGCTGAGTTGATACAAGCGCAGAGGAATGATGAAACCATCGGCCCAGTGATCTCCGCACTGGAAGATGGGAAATGGCCTGTGGAGACAGAAGGACATTCAGTGTTAGGATTGTTAAAGCGGCAAGTAGGACGGTTAGTGAAGAAAGAGGGACTGTTTTATAGGAGTAGTAAAGCGTCTTCTGGAGAAGAGACATATCAGTTAGTCTTGCCATTGACCTACCGAGAGACAGTGCTGAGGTCATTACATGATGATATGGGACATTTAGGGATGGAGAGAACCCTTGACCTGACGAGGAATAGGATCCCGGATAGCACTCTGAGCTACCGGCTATTGCTCAGAGTTCCTCCGGCAACAAGGGATTTGTTTGTTCATTTTTCCCAGTGACTGTGTGAACTGAAATCCATTTAACGTGACATCTTAGTTAATTTGTTCATTCTATATTTTCCTTAATTTGTCTATTCATTCGCTTGATTATCAATACATTTATATTGAGGTACCAACCCCTTATTGTGATCTAGTCTGGGTTATTTAATATAGAGACAAACAGTATATTGATAAAAATCTGAAAGCCCTCTAATTGAAGTTTTTATTATTGAAATTCATAATCTCCATAAACCCTAAAATACCATTTACGATTAGTTACCAAACTCAGGGCGCTGTCTCTTTATTAGAGGCAACAAAAGCACTACATTAGAGTAAGTGCTAGTTCATATATTTTCTTTTAGTTTTGATGGTTGAAATTTTGAATAGTCTTGTGTAAACAAACGTGTTTGTGATGGATCCTGTTGTCCAAAAATACATATTTATTGAAATAAATGTATTTTTTTTCTCTCTCATAGATTTATTACTCACTTATTATAAGTGATAACAAACTACTTAAAAATAAAGGTAGCTATATTTCTTCTGTCAGTTTTTTACTCATAAGAGACAAAATAAGTTAAAATTGCCTCACATTATCACCGTCTATAAAAATAAAATCAAATCAAAGCTTAATTTATGCTCAAGTCTTACATTAAAGTTTTAAAACTATTTTAAAAAACTCTCTCTAATATATAGATGATAACACGGACATTAAAAAAACATTCTGCATGAGCCATTGAACAAAAACTAATGAAATCATCCATTATCACAGGAATTCCCTCAATCCCAGTCATTAAATATTAAACCAGAGCACATTGTTTGGGGAAGGAAACACACAGCCATGATTTAAAATCAATTGCAACTCTCAATGCTGCAAGCAACACTCTTATTTAATTCATCTTAGCTGGAGATAAATGAATTATTATTGGATTTCATGCATCATGGTTATCTAAGCCTAAAGGAGCAGACTAAATCAAGCTCATCATAAATCATAAGATAACCACATGTGTCATTCATGTGTGATGTGAGTGATGATGCAGATGTCTTGAATTTGTATTGTGACACTATGTTATTGAATTTTGCTTATTTGTTTGAATCTCAGCTCCACAAATTGGTCTCTGTTCACAAACATACAACGCATGGTCATTGTTAACTGTGTCCAGCTGTCCGTGCAATTATAGTCTCTCCATGTGTTGGATGGCCTCGGTGGACTGGCTGATGTGTTGTCTAATGTTTCCCTGCAGTTTGTTGTCCCCATCAGCCCACAGACAGCTTACTCACTCAGACTGTTATTCTAACTCTAGAGGATGTCTCCCTCAAGATTCACTGTTCAGATGGTGTTACCACAGCACAAAGCCATTCGTAATGAACATCAGACTGGACATCCTGTTTGTATGAGTCACAGTGACTCAGACAGCAACATCAGCACCCCTGCTATAGAATAGCAGATTCACATGAATGGTGTATTGAGTTCCAAATGTTTCATAAAGGGATGCCCAGCCTAGCAGGGGTGTTTTTTAGAATACACTGTGAAGATATGAAACAGTTACCACAGCGACCTGTTATTGACAAAACCCCGCTAAAGGGGAATTGGTGCAGATACTGGAGAGAACAGGAATGTATGAGATGGAGAAATTAGATGCTGTTGAAAAGTTAAAAGAAGAGAAATCCAAATGCTGGAGGCTGGGGGTTGCACTGTTATCTTGGCTGACTCAATGCTATCACAGGGCATCTTAGTTCCAGTTTGATGATTGTTTCGTCATTATTCATGCACACTAGATGCCGTTTTTAGATTCACAGAATGGGGTTTACATCTAATAAGGACAGCATTGAGGAATCATTTTAAAAAAGAATTCATATTATGCCAATGAAAAGATGCATTTGTTTTGGCTCACATTTACCAGCTATAGCCATATGTAGTCCAAACTGGTTTTAGCATCTTGAGAAGCCAAACAAGATTTACTGCTAACATTAAATGAATAACTAAAGATTATTAATATTTAGGCTAAGGGACAGCTTCGAGCGACAATCAAGGAAAAGTATTCCTACAGTAAAACACATCCCCACTTCTGTATTTAACTTCATTTATTTGGAGTATTTGTGTTGATCAGATGAGACCACCTTAGTAACCATAAAAGGTAAACTGCCCCTTAGGTCAGCAATGATTTTGGTTCTCATGTTGAAAAACTGTAATATATTTTTGCACATGGTTAGATCAAGGTATAAAAGTTTTGGTGTTCATCAAAGAGTAATCCTAAATGCAATTTTTCTAAGAAACAAGGCAAGGTCAATGTGAAGATGAAGTAAAAAAAAAAAAAAAAAAGGGATTCAACCATAAAGAAATTCTGGGTCACATGCTATATACAGTATGTATGTGTATATAAACCAATATAGTGCCTTTAAGAAGTATTCATTTATACCCCTTTTTTCACAATTTGTTATGTTGCAGCTTTATACTAAACTGCTTGAAAGTGCTATTTTCCACATCAATCTACTCTTTATATACCATAATAACAAACCAAATTAGCAGACTTGTGATAACTTTATTTGTAAGCAAATGCATTAAAAAGTAAAAACTGAAATAATTGCATTGTATAAGTATCATACCCTCAGTGCAGTATTTAGTTGAAACACAGTAAATACATTATTTTGGATATGATGCGATAAGCTTTGCACATCTGCATTTGGGGATTTTCTGATTCTTCTCTGCAGATCCTCTCAAACTCTTGATTGACAGCCATTTTCAGGTTTCTCCAGAGAAGTTTGATTGGATTCAAGTATGCTCTGGCTGAGCCACTCAAGGGCATTTACAGAGTTATCCATTTGCCACTCTTGCATTGTCTTAGCTATGTGCTTAGGATCATTGTGCCCAGTCTGAACCAGGTTTTCATTAAGGATATCTCTGTATTTTGCTGCATTGAGCTTTCCTGCTGAAAAACACCCCCACAGCATGATGCTACCACAACCATGCTTCACCATTGGGAGGGTATTGTGCAGCAGGTGATGAGCAGTGCAGGGTTTTCTCCAAACATGATGCTTGGAATTGATGTTCATCAGACCAGAGAATCTTGTTTATCACAGTCTGAGAGTCCTTTAGGTCCTTTTTCCCCACAAGTGGGTTTTCATGTGTTTTCATCTTCACTGAAAAGAGGGTTGAGTCTGGCCACTCTGCCATAAAGCCCAGATTGGTGAGTGTTGCAGTGATGTTTGTCCTTCTGTAAGTTTCTTTCATCTCCTTATATGATCATGGAGCTCAACTAGAGTGACCATCAGCTTCTTGGTCACCACTCTAACCAAGGTCTTTCTCCTTCGATTTCCCATTTTGGCCAGGAGGCCAGCTCTAGGAAGAGTCCTGGTTGTTTCAAACTAATTTGCACTCATGAGAATTACATTTTTGCCTATCACTATCAATCACTTCGATAAATATATAAATCTTAATACAGGTGGAAACAATGAAATTCCCTATATTTTTTCAGAAACAATGGTACTTTTAAAAGCTTTATAGCACACTATCCCTCAAACACACACCACTATGGTACATTGAAAGAATAAATTTGCAAACACCTCTAGGGTTCCTTGTTAAGAGATCCATATAGTTAAAATTCAAAACCAATTGATTACTGATCCTGCTGTTCAGTGAACACCTAATGACAGCGCAGCAGAAGCTGGGGGAAGACACAAATCCTTTGTTCTCTGCATTGTTTGCAATTTCACTACGCATTTCTTTAATGAGATAAAAGGAAACAGAGTCATCGTTAGTGGAACAATATGTGACAGACTGGCAATTCATCTTAAGCTGCATGAGGAATATAGTGATTGACAGTGTTGACTGCTGTATTCATTATCGGTCATAAGTCATTGAGCAGTGTACATAATTTAACATCGATCATTAAGTATTTTAGTAATTATTATTCAAAGACCACTGGTTGATGTATGTGCAATCATATCTGAGCATGACAGTCATGTTTCATTGAGGACAATGAATTACCCTCTAGATATTGATAACTGAAGTTCCAAAAAGTGTAAATAATGTCTTTCTAAAGAATTACATTTTTCTACCATCATTATTTTCCAAAACGTTCAAGTCTATAGAAACATAACATCATGACTGACATCATGTGACCATGAATACTTCAAAAAGATATGGGAACTTTGAATTGCTCTGAAGGTCAGGACAGAAATAGTACAGAGAGTCACTATTTTTGAACAGAGGACCTTACTTGAAAGCTGATTGAAAAATGTCAAAACGGCCTTTTAGCGAGATGAACCCCACTACACATGCTCATTATATTAATTTGGCCACTGACAATTATGTCACTTTAATCTCTTTAATGTGTGAAATAAAACAATGCATCTGCATTATTGCATAATTATTAGAACACTAGTATTTTCACCAGTTAAAAATGGTTTTAAGTCAGTTATTTAGCCACAGCCATATCACCCTGCAGCCCAAGACCAGTTGCCCATGAAGCTAAGCAGGGCTGAGCCTGGTCAGTACCTGGATGGGAGACCTGGATTCCATGCCTGGAATGACATGAAGAAACAGAACAAACTGAAACAGACTAAATCCAGAAGAACTGTGGCAACGTCTCCAAGATGCTTCAAGAAACCTACCTGCAAAGCTACAGTACTGTTAAAAATTTTAGGCACTTGATGAGGATGCTGTCAAAAATAATGTCATAAATAGATTTTCTTTATCAATTAACTTCTATTAACTAAATTAAATCAACATTTGGTGTGAGTGACCATCCTTTGCATTTAAAGCAGCTTTTGCCCTAGGTGCACTTGTGCATAGTTTTTCAGGTAGCTTTGCAGGTAGGTTTCTTGAAGCATCTTGGAGACGTTGCCACAGTTCTTCTGGATTTAGTCTGTCTCAGTTGGTTCTGTTTCTTCATGTCATTGGACCATTTTACCGCGGACTGCATTGTAAGATTGCTCACTGGTTTACATAGACTGAAACATGGAAGCGTGCCAACTTTGTTTACGTGGAGCTGTGAACTGAAGCCCAGGAGGAAACTTGAGCGACATCAGAGGTGCGTACCGTACCGTTCACTCGTTTGATGATATTAGGATTGTCTTTTTAAATCGAATTTAACCTTGCTGAATAAAATATATGATAGTACTGTAATGTTTTATCATATTACCTGATGTAATTTGTCATATTGCATAACCTAACCAAAGTGATATGAATTAATTTTGTTTGCTGTCAGTTCTTATAATTTAAAGTATTGACAGAAAACTGTTTATTCAGACTTGACATATAAAACTGTTGGAATTGTCAGATCTGAATCAATTGGTGGTAAATTTGATAGATATTACAGAAATTCTGAATTTTAAAATTTATGTCTGTGACAACTGTGCATAACAGTACAATATGAACAAAAGGAACTTTATTAATTGAGATTTTCCTACCCAGTGTTAACGATATTGAAACATTTGAGGAGGATGAAGAGGAGGACCTTCATTTTCTGATCAGAACACAGGAGAAGAGTGAGTCGCCTTTCACAGAGTGAAAGATGTCTTATATAGGTATGATAATTGCTGCATAATGACTCAATTGCTACATTTACATGCACCCAAATAATCTGTTAGTAATGGGATTGATAGCTCAAATACCTTGCACACATGCACAGTGCTGGTATGAATGTTTACTAGAGCCCTTTTATAAGATCTGTGTGAATCAGATTACATGTTTTGTCTGTGAACCAGATAAAAATGTAGGGTTCATATAAACAGAACTTTCAGAATCTGAAATCGGATTGGATTTATTCAGATTGATGAAAATTTGTGTAAACCTACACAATGACATCCTTGATAATTATTTTTGTTCTTCATACATTTTTTCTTTACGTCTCTTCTATCCAAAAACAGATCTAGCAGTGGTTTTGGGGCACTGCAAGAGCATGATTACCTGGAAACATCTCCTTACACGGAAGAGCACCTGAATGCAGCACAAAAGGAGAAGTCAGCAGTTTTGTCTACAAAGATTCCAATTTAAAGATTATGAAACCCTCAAAGCACTCTACCTGTCTCTTCAACCTACAGCACAGTCTCTGGTGAGATGGACTCAAATGCAAAGATTTAATAAGACAGAACAGACTGTAACTGCTGGCTTTCAGGCTCAAGACATCTGTCTCTGACCAGTTTTTCTTGTTTCTCTGCCGTGTGAGTTTTTCTTGTTTCTCTGCCTTCTTTCCTCAGATTTAGCAGTAAGGTTTAATATCTCATTTAATATCTCAAGGCCACAGTCAGCAGGATATGTATAACTTGGGCTAACTACCTTTATTTCATGCTTGGTACACTACCAGTATGGCCAAGTAGAGAGACTGTTGATGAGCTAATGCCACCCTGCTTCAAGAAGACCTTTCCCAAAACACGTGTTGTTCTAGATTGTACTGAGATCCATATTCGAACAGCAAGTTCAAAAGTTCTGAACACCATGACATACTCTCATTACAAGGGAACCACAACTTTGAAATCCCTGATTGGCATCACACCTTTTGGGACAGTTAGCTTTGTAAGCAACCTATACACAGGCTCCATCTCTGACGAGGAAATCACCAAAGAGTCAGGCATTCTGAAACTGCCTGAGCCAGGTGATGAAGTAATGGCGGATAAGGGCTTTCTTATCAAAGACCTCCTTGCTGACATCAATGTCAGTCTTGTAACCCCAGCTTCACAGGGCCAAGCAGACAAATATGTAAATATGAAATTACACATACCCAAGAGATTTTCCACTTGAGGATACATGTGGAGAGGGCAATCAGACGCATCAAGGAATATCACATTTTTGATGGTGTCCTACCCCTTTCACTCTGTGGTTCAGTCAACCAGATGTGGACTGTTTGTGCTCTATTGGCAAATGTCCAAGGACCTCTATTAGTCCTATTAGTAATCTGTTCCGATGAAGAAACAAACTCACCTACATCATGGATGGCCTGAGAGTGAGTACATTTTCATTTTTGAGTTAACTATTTATTAACTCAAAAATGAAAATGTACTCACCCTCAGGCCATCCATGATGTAGGTGAGTTTGTTGCTTCATCTGCACAGATTTGGATGAATTTAGCATTACACCATTTGCTCAGTATCTTAGGTGTCCTGAGAGTAAGTACATTTTCAGCAATTTTCAATTTCTTTTTTTTTTTTTGGTAAACTATTAATTTACTCTCCAAACCTACATTTTAGCTTACAGTTAAAAAACAAACAAATAAAATGTACATAAATGAGTCATTTAAATGTTGCTACTTTGGTTTATTGTTGTAATTTGTACAGTAGGAAGACAAATATACAATGGATTGAATTACTGCTATTGTATTGAATTGCTAATTTCATTGGTTTTAATCTAGAAATGAGTTCTTAAACTATACAAACATTTAATTCATACTTATGTATACAGTACAGTGAAAACCTATTATAATTAGCAATGACAATATTTTTACATTGTTGTTTGTTTTTAATGTAGAAATTAGTTCTAAAACGGTACATATTTACTTAATTATCCAATGTGTGCATTGACTGTTAAGTGTGTGTGTGTGTGTGTGTGTGTGTGTGTATGTTTGTTTGTTTGTGTTACTCACTAAGGACATGTTGATTTATAAGCACAGGTTGGGCAGCCAGTAGTTGGAAAAAGTCTAATTTAGTTTTTACAGACTCCCAATTCTCTTCATCAAAGTCAATGCGATCTAGATGGAAATCATTTCTGGATTTGACAAAAAAGTCACACACCAGGTCATCCCTGTGATTCCCATTTGTCCAATCATCTGGTAATGATATTCATGGCTGGTTTTCAGAGCAAGCGCACCATCTTCTTTTACAGAAAGGTATTTGCACTCTAGTACACTGTCTACATCAGGGCACTTGATTTCAAGCAACCCCAGAACACCAGTACTGTCAACCACCTTTCGATCAGGAGATGCGCCTAAATGGGGGGCATGAGGATTTATGATGAAGCCACAAGGGAAAGCATGATTGCCGGTTTCCTGCTCATACTGTGCAGCTGCATCTGGATCCAGTTCCAGGCCTCTCTTCATGGCTTGTGTCTGCACTGACCTTTTCTGCTTCTGCAAACTGGTGGCAAGTGTGCTGAAGTCTGCAACTCGTGACACTATTCTTTTAAAGGGGATGAAGTCAGACGCTGGGAACAAACACGGTGCCATATCTTACTGTCACTAGTGCCTCCACATCGGAGGGTGTAACAGTCATACCTCTATAGAAAGTACTCTCCTTCTCATTGAGAACTGTTGAGTAAGTGCACGGTTGTGGTGGCAGAGGAAAAGGTGGGTAGTGATCAATGGTTGTGGTGGGTAAGCCAATGGCTTGGTACATCAACGCTAATCCATGGGGCAGAAGTCCAAATTCTGATTCAACTTTGTCCACTGAGTATCTCCTTGATGCCAGCAGCAGTTTGTACATTTGGCTATTGCTTCCAATTTTAGCAAGGTTTTCACAAAGGTCATTAGCAAACTGATCACTTGGTAAAGGGGTTGGAATAGGACAGTAGATCTTGGGTATGATTCCATAACAAGATTTTTTAGGATGTTTGTGGTGGATCAGCTGTTGGGGGCTTTAATTGTGAGATTTTTACAGTGTTAATAGGTTTAGGGGATAGACCCATAGACCGTGAAGGAACATGCCATGTCTGTGGTAAGGAGGTTTTACTAATGGTAGGTGGAACGGACTTGTTCACTTACATTATATGACTGACAGACTGCAACGGTTTGAGTTAAAAATCTTTGTTTGTGTTCTACTGAAGAAACAAATTCACCTACATCTTGGATGCCCTGGCGGTAAGCAGGTAAACATCAAATTTTCAGTTTTGGGTGAACTATCCCTTTAATGTCCAGCATGTTGTGGGAAGTGAAAGAACATTCTAACATTTCCCCCCAAAAATGGAGAGGTTTGCTGGTTGTAGGAAACAACATGGTAAGTTGGCAATTGTATAGTGATTGTATTTGTGTTGAACTGATGATGCTAAATGTTGGCTGTGCATGCAGTATAAATACATTTAAAATATAATTTATTCCTGTAATGGCAAAGCTGAATTTTCAGCATCAATACTCCTGTCTTCAGTGTCAAATGATCCTTTAGTAATCATCCAAATATGCTGATTTGGTGTTCATTTATTATTAGTTATTGATGGTGCCCAATTATTAATAATGGGTTGTGTTCTTTATAAAATTATTATTATTGCTACTGTTATTATTAAGGTATGTAAAATTGTCAGGTTCTCCTACAACCAGTGTCATTGTAAAGAAGGTGATGAATTCAGTAAAGAAAAAAAACTTTGGCACTTGAACTAGCACCTCAGCGTCTGAACTTGAACTCACTGTCTACTTGTCAGTGTTGGGTGTAACGCGTTATGCGTTATTGTAATTAAATTACTTATCCACTGAAAAAGTAAAGTAAGGATTTTAGAATTTTCATTTTTGGGTGAACTATCCCTTTAAGTTTGGGGGCGGGGGGGTTGAATGTACAGTGCTCTCTTCCACCTTCAATACCACGACTGAGGTGAGACCCTTGAGCAAGGCACCAAATCCCCAACAACTCACGGGGTGCCGCAGCAAAAAATGGCTACCTACTGCTCTGTGTGTGTGTGTGTTTGTTTGTTCACTACTCACTGTTGTGTGTGTGCATTTGGATGGGTTAATATAGAGCACGAATTTTGAGTATGGGACACCATACTTGGCCACACGTCACGTCACATCACATCACATCACATCACATCACGTCGCTTCGCTTCACTTCACTTCAGTTAGAGATATACAATATGAGTGTTAATAGGCTATTATGAGGAGAATAAATAAATTGAATGTAACTGACATCTTGATAAACTACCTACAGAAATTTCTTTAATGCTTTAGTACAGTTTATACCGTGTCCACACTGCGAGAGACAAAATTAGATTGCTTACAGAAATAAAATGTTTTCCAATAATGACCAAATATGTTGACACTGCAGACATGCACCTTGTGAAGGAGCCCTTTAAACTGTCGCACTTTAAACTGTTTTAAATGTATTTCTTTTTTTTTTTTCTTTAAAAATAAATTACAATGCTTTGTGACCGATCCTCCCAACACTTGTTGTATTGCTGTATTAGTGAGGGACAGAGCTTTTTGACACTGACAGCAGAGAAATCTGTGGAGATACACCATTGGATTTAAAATGAGTCACAACAAAGAATCTGTTTTTGAACACAACACATACTGCATGTGTGCCACACAAGGGTGTTATATTGGAAAGTTTAGCTGAGCTAAACTTGGGGGGCACCAAATAATAAAAACAATACCTGTGCCCGAACACTGAATCCTGACACTATGAATAATGAATACTGCTAACCACACTGACAATGACTGATTAATTCATTTAACAAGCCAAAACTGATTAGGGGTTGACTTGCTGATAGGATCTATTAATAGTTTCCTGTAATACAACTGGTTGTATAGAAGGGAATGGGGGCTGCGAGTGGTAAGTTCACTTTTATTGAAAATTGTAAGAAAAGGCACTCTTTTCCATATTCACAAAGTGTTTGTCAATATCAGCTCCATAGCAGGCCTCTCTCTTTGAATCTGGTCACAGGTCTCACCTCTCTGCAGTTCATAACGGCTCATCAAATTTGCATGCTCTGGTGACTTTTATCCTGCAATAGCAAACACAAAGCTATGCAATGTGAGAAAAAAGCCAAAATATATATTTTTATTTACACCACCAAATTCTCCAATGCATCCAAAATATGGGTCATTCCTGGGATTCGGTAATATTTCATTCCAATTTTTAAAGTGGGGGTTAACCAAAATGAATTGTTAGAACCTATAGGAAAAATGTATTGCTCAGTTGTTGCTTTTCCTAAGCTCAGGAGACTTTTCATATGTCTCATTTTAGTATCAACAGCATTTCAGATGTTTCTCCTAAAATTGCTTAAGAGAAATAGAAGTAGACACAAATGAAACATGCATGAGAAATATATGAGGAAAAAAAAGTGTCAAAACTGAGAATGTGGTGGAAGAAACATAGAATATCTATTTATTGACTCCAATATTGAAATATTTTATTGCTCAGTGGTTGGTCTTTCTAATCTCATGAGACTCAGTTGTGATTCTCATGTATTTCTCATTTTAGTCTCAGCAGTGTCTCAGATGTTTCTCCTAAAAATTCTTAGGAGAAATAAAAGTAAAAGTTCAGAAAGAAAGGAATCCAAAATGACAATGGGAGAGAAACGTGGAGAAACATGGGAGATCTCTTTATTGTCTTGCTGTAGTCTCTTGCAAGACTCCATTATAAAAATGTTTTACTGCTCAGAGGTTGCTTTTTTTGTTTGCAATGGGGTTTTTCACTTTTAATGGTCAGGACAGTAGGAGTAAAGACAGGAAACGATTGGAGAGGTGAGAATTGAATTGAATAGGAGCAGGAAAGTACCTTTAGCTGAGATTTGAACCCATGCTCTCTGAAGTGCAGTTGTGCCTTCTCGTTGATTCTGTCCACAAGGCTATGGCTCTGACAGAGGTTACTCTATGCTCAGATACGAAGGGGTGATTTTCCAAGCACACTAGAAAGGACTTACAAGTGCAAGATGTTTAGTATAAGAGCAATACCTTTTTTAAACAAATGTAACACTAGTATACCAGTGTTTGTTTGTTTTGTTTTTTGCTTTGTTTAGCATTAAAAGTTTGTCTTGAACAGCCCATTTTTGCATGCATGTAAATATAGGTTATGGTTTCCTCTGTTAAGTCATTGTGCAATAAAATTGTCTCCATAAAACTTCAAATATGACAATGCATGTATTGTTTTGTGGATAAATGACACTGAAGCTAACCAGATGGAAGAAAATAAAATAAAAAAGGGATCTCTTTAACATTTCAAATATTTATCCTAGACAGGAATACAGAGTTCTGGCATGAAACTGTAGATGGTGCAGTCCGATAGGTCTAACTCAATCTGAACTAATTACACCATTATCACATGGCACACAGCTGATTGGTTTTCTCCTGTATCAGTAGCCAATGAGCTCACTGCTCAATATTCAAACACCTGGCTTTTGTTTGCTGTTGCAGTTTGGCAGCACACTTCAGAAGCCCTCCACATTCCCCAGCTCCACCTGTATAGATCTGCTACAGGATGATTCATGTATGCTATATGGGGTTATTCATATGTGTTATATGTGCAGCAGCAGTATTTCCTACATGCTCACAGCAGCATGTTGTGGATGTTTTGGTACTTGCTCTATCGCAGCAGCAGCAGCAGCAGCGTAGCAGATCTATTCCGCCAAGACCAAATACATTAACATTGTCATGTACATTACTATGCTAATCCCTCTGAGAGTTGTCATGACAGAAATGAGATTACTTTAAGACTGAGTGGAAACTTTTGCTTTGGTCTCCTGCTTCTCAAACTTGTCTCCTGAAACAAAAACACTCTCACAATGGTCCCCTTTAAAGGTTTAGAAGAGATCTCAACAACTTTACACAATGTGCTCAGATTTTTCTCCTTCTAAAGACACTGGCGGTCTCATATTTGTCTCCTCCACTGTTTCAAACAAGATCTCAACAACATCACACACTGTGCTCAGATGTTTCTCCTTAGCTAGAGCTTATCTTTCACATTTGTCTCTTTTAAAGCTTTAGAAGAGATCTCAACAACATTTGTGCTCAGATTTTCCTCCTACACTAAAGACTTGGGAATTCTCACATTTGTCTCCTCTAAATTTCAGAAGTGATCTCAATAACTTTACAAAGTGTGCACCAAGTCAAATGCCTCAATATGAGCTCAAACATTTCTACCATATAGTATGTATTAATAATCAAATTAGTCAATTAATATTCAAGCTCCAGGGTTACATTTTCTGTAAATCAGTTTTGATTAAGGCATCCGGTACATTACTATTTCCAACAACAAATTATGTGCCTATGTACATAAGCATTATCTTAAAAAAAGTAACATTATCCTTATTTCTGCATAATTTCTCTCAATATAGCCTTTAACTTTGAATTTATGAATTTTTTCACCCTTTATTTAGTGCATTTTAAGTACTTGACTTGGTGCACACTTTGTAAAGTTGTTGAGATCTCTTCTATAGCTTCACAGGAGACAAATATGAGACCCCCAGATTATTTAGCTAAAGAGAAATATCTAAGTACAGCGTGTGATGTTGTTGAGATCTCTAATCTAAACTTTAGAGGAGACAAATTTGAGATATCCAGAGTCTCTAGCTAAGAAGAAATATCTGAGCACAGTGTTTGATGTTGTTGAGATTTCTTCTAAAGCTTTAAAAGAGACAAATGTGAGAGTGTTAGAGTTTTTGTCTCAGCAGACAAGTTTGAGATGCAGGAGACTCAAGCAAAAATCTCAATGCAATCTTAAAGTAAACTTTGTTTTAGAGATCTCACTTTTGATTTTTCTTTCCTATGGGTAATCTTTTCACAATACGTTTGTATGACCATTATAATGAATAAGAATAATTATTGAATTTTAAACATTTAATAAGCATAAAATAATGTCTTATATCTATCTTAAAGCAAGCATTTTGTCATGTCCCTGAGGCACTTCACTGAGTTTGTACTTAGAAAATTATTAACAAAACCTGCATAGTTTCTATGATTTTTGGCAGTAATGTAAGCATTTATTTGTGTTCCTTTCTTGTGAAAAATATTTTTTCACTCTAACCATTCTACACCCATAATAATTTAGTCTCCACACATATGTGACATCATTCAACTCTCTTTAATAGTGGTGCAGAAAATGGTTAGTATTATCATACTTTTCATTCATATTTTTGAGGTGTATTATAGTCTGGGAGGGTAATGTCAAGCTTAACAACTCAACCCAGTCACATAAAATTAAGATGGAAAATAATTATTTTTCAACATTTTATTTCAATGTAATTATTTTATTGCTGCCATATATGGTCTACTCTTGAGTGAAAAACCACAACCCCGTTACACTCAACCCCACCATAAATATATATTTCTCATTGTTACAGGATTGTAAACGTGACAGGGTTGAGTTATTTACTTCATTAATAATTATAATAAAAATATCAAATGGTCATGGTTTTGGTAAATATATACTTACCAAAATCATGACAACTCATATTTTTGTTATAAATAGAATTTTTGATGCATCACAAGCATCATACATCTAAAATTGCACCCACATTTGCAGCAGAAAGACGATGTTTGCCATGCAGATATGGTGAAAAAAAAAAAAAAGAGTACAATATGAGAGAGAAACAAAACCAAAAATTTAAATTGAGGGCAATGTATCCCTTCAAATGTGTTACAGTCTTCAACCCTGTCACATTAATATTATTTGAAAAAAAAAAAAAAAATAGAGAAGACAATTAAGAATGAAAACATTTCTTGCTGATTAACAATAAAATTGTGGTTTTAGTTAAACTTCTAAATTAAAAACATTTTTTACAAGAATAAACAGACCATAGACACACAATTTGTGTATTTTTAGCTTCAGTCCTATAAATATTATTTATCATTGTTATCAGAGTAGGCTACGACGGCGTTTTAGTGCCTCCTTAAAAAAAATAAAATAAAATCTAAGATTACGAGATTAAAGTCGTAATATTTCAAGAATAAAGTCGAAACACTACGAGAATAAAGTCGAAATGTTTCGAGAATAAAGATTAGTAATATTTTGAGATAGGCTATTCTAGCCTTTTGCTCATGCAATGGCCCGGATTGGAAGCATCGGGAGATATTCCAAATCTCATTTTTCAAAATCTGTCAGTTTTATAGCGAAATATAAACAATATGTAGGCTATATTGCAATAATGTGTTTGTTAAACGGCATGTGAGTCAATCATCTTTCCGATTACAATAACTAACGACGAGACATTTTCATTATAAATTAGGCTAAACTTTTTATTTTATGCCTTATGTTCCTTCAACATCATTTATAATTTGTATTTCGTTATCAAACCGGCAGAATTTGAAAGCTGAGCTGTGTGTAAAAGCAACAAAGCACAAAATTGTTGCGATTACTGGTTGGCTGACGCGCTACAAATAATGAATTGAAGACGTTAAATATCATGTCCTCATTTACAGTATACCATGAATAAAACAGTAAGTGAATAGTCACTTAACGTTTACAGCAGAAAAGACAACAATATAACGTATGTTAACAAATTTGAGTCCACTTCAACCTTAGAACGTTTTATTGTGGTTTAATTAAACAGGCTATTTGAGGAATTAAAGTTTGGGACGTTTTTGCGGAGCAGGTGGTGGAATCTTTACAATAATGTAATGAATTTATTCACATAAATACAGCGATCTGTCACGCCACATTAAATATCTTGAAAATCACATTGTACACTGTAAAACCGGATAAGTTAATATAACTCAAAAAAATAGTTGAAACTGATTACATCGAAATTTTTAAATTATATTAACTCAAAAGAAACATCATTTTTTAAGTAAATGTTACTAAGTCATTTTAACTGATACTAACTTAAATCTTACAAGTTACTATAACAGTATTGATTAAGTTAATTTTACAAGGAGTTTTTGGGTTCACAGAACCAATTCAAATTAATTGAAGATGACTTCATTTTTTGGGTTACATTACAATTAAGTTTACCTTCGTAAAAACATTATAGTTTTAATAAATAACTATACACCAACTATACTCATTCTGAAATAAAATAAAAAACAAAAACGGGTTAACAGACAATTTAAATGCAAGTTACTCTTTTATTAAGCAACCACAAATCATTAACAAAACATCAACATTAAATTGTTCAACATCAAATGGAAATACATTCTCCAAAACAGTGCAAGGTCCTTGAAAAATGAGCTGAGATAGTAACTGTCACTTTTAGAAGTGGACAATATGGATATCTGGATATCACTCAACTGTAAACACTTCCCTAAAATAGGAACACTTCCAAAATTCACATCTAACAGTAACTTTAGAAATATAAAAGTTATACAAGAATAGAATATACGAGAACGATTTCAAAATAGAGCAATGTATTTTTTTTTTTAACTGTCATTTCTATGAGTGGATGAACATGGTACTGTATATGGAATGTATACCATTCCAGAAAATCAACCGAGAAAATGTTCTGCAAATTAAATACTAGACACATTGTAAAAAAAAAAAAAAAAAAAATTAAACAATTCACTAAAAGTGACAGAAGTGAAAGTTTAAATGAAAAGTCAAATAAAGGAGTACCTTTGTTAAAACACTGAAGAAACTCTACTGACAAAAGTTCATTTTTAAGACTCAACGCTCTGGGTCTCAGCTTCCCATCCTCCAGACCCATCAAGACTTTCCGGGTAAAGTCACATGTACTGTCCAACTCTTTTGGGGAACTTAGATCCAAGGTGTAAGTTAGTCCAAAAAGCATGACAAATGCATGAGCCAATAATGGGAAATCGTTAACCATGTTACCCAAAGTGCAACTTCAGTCTTCTCTGAGCAGATGAACATGGCAACTGTTGAATTGTCACTAATGGAGAGGAGACGAAGTGATAAATCTCCAGCGTCTGGTTCATCAGATTGTTCTACCTGAAGACAAAAACAGAGTAATGTTACTCTAAACTTCCAAAGGCTGACTGCTAATAAATGACATATATTTACATCTACTCCAAACCATTCTATCCCATACAATAACTACATTATATTCTAAAACCTGCAATTAGAACTTGAATGACATCTGAATGGAAGGTGAGATTGTTGATTACTAAACAGTTTCAGGTTGCATTGATTTTCATAGCATTTTTTTTCTCTATACTATGGAAGCCAGTTCAAACCAAAACGGTTTGGTTATCCAACAATCTCTCCTGCCATTCAGATGTCATTCAGGCTGTAGTTCCAGGTTTTGAATATATCCTTTATAATTGTAGTAATTCTTTGGTCTTCTGCAAAAGTGTAAGTGAGGACTAGACAGCATTTTCATTTTTAGTGATCTCTCTCTCAATTCTAAAAGGTGATGATACACGGGGCAACATTTTTGAGCAATATTGCTTGGGCACTTTCCCATTGAGAATGGCCATCAAATTTCTATCTGGATACTTTAGATCAGTCGTGTGCCCTGCGTCTCATTTTTTGCCCAGCAAAATTGCTCAAAAAGTTGCCCCGTGTATCATAGGCTTAAGCAACATGATCACTTACATCCCCCATCTTGAGAACGTTGGAGTCATCCTCAAGCAGATAGGCGGAGGGAGCACGGCGGACAACAGCTCATCATGGACATCACTGACAGCAGCATGGATGTTAATATTTCCTTCAGAATGAGAATTAGAGACTTGAGTATGAGAATCTTGATCTAACATGGAATCTAATCAGCACAGCCACACAATACTATGCATCACCCTAAAACGTCTGTATGTAACAACACAACAGAAATCACTCAAAATCAACCCTATCAGCCATTAAGAAGAGTAACCACTTCAACTAAGTACTTCAGACACTTTTCCTGTGGGATCAACTTTATTTCTGGTTCTTCAGGTTGATGTTTACTCACCCTTCAGCCAACCAAGATGTAAGCTACTTTCTTTAGTAGAACACTAAAGATGACTTTTAACTGAAGTTGTGTTCCTTGATGATTCATAAACTTCAAGTCAACAGGTGCCACCAATTTGTAAGTCAAAAAGCAGATACAGACAGCACATTATAACACTGTAACCAGGAAAACCAGAGTCTGGAGCTCAAGATTTCTGTGCCACCATGGGTATTAATTTTGTGTTGCTTGTTTATGTTTTTTGACTCGCAAAGCGATGGCACCCGTTGAGCTGCATTTTATGAATCACCAAGTACCATGAATTCAGCTAAAAATTATCTTTTGTTCTACTGAAGGAGGAACATCAGCTACTTCTTGCATGGCCAGAGAGAGAGAGTAAATTCATGGCAAATGTTATTTTCTGGGCTAACTATTACTTTAAAGGGATAGTTCACCCAAAAATGAAAATTCTGTCATTAATGACTCACCCTCATGTCGTTCCAAACCTGTAAGACCTTCATTCATCTTCAGAACACAAATTAATATATTTTTGATTAAATCCGAGAGCTTTCTGACCCTGCATAGACAGCAATGTAACTGAAATGTTCCCAGGTCCAGAAACATTAGTAAGGACATCTGTAAAATAGTCCATGTGACAAGAATACTTTTACTAAGCTACGAGAATACTTTGTGTGCGCAAAGAAAACAAAAATAACGACTTTATTCTACAGGTCTTCTCCTCTAAGACACCATCCTCCGCCATTATAGAGAGTACCACGACACATGCGTGTGCATTCCTCTGCTTGTAAACAAGGCTACGAGCATGCGTGTTCTACGTCAGTATGGAGTATTTTACCAATGTCCTTACTACATTTCTGTGCCTGGGAACATTTCAGTTACACTGCTGTCTCTGCAGGGTTAGAAAGCTCTCAGATTTCATCAAAAATATCTTAATTTGTGTTCTGAAGATGAACGAAGGTTTTACGGGTTTGGAACGACATGAGGCGGAGCAATTAATGACAGAATGTTCATCCCTTTAAAGTATAAAGTACTTTAAATATAAAACATTTTCAAGTGTGCTAAGAAAAATATTTTTACCTGTGACTCCATTTTAAAGCAGGCCAGCAATCCAGGATCTCACCAATCTGTAGGTTCCAGTATCTCTATACAATGAATGTGTATTAAAATTAATAATTGGACATCAATATACCAAACTAAACTTCCAGCTGCTTCACTTTTATCCTGAAAAGAAACAGATTGAGAAGTTAGTCAGGTTGTAATATTTGCCAAAACACCAGGAAAATTCTATTTAAAGCACATGAAACAAATCAGTTATTTAACTTACAAGGCATTATGTGAAATATGGTGCTTAATTTAATCCCATAATACAAACATATATATATATATATATACATACATACATACATACATACATATATATATATATATATATATATAGTATAATTTGCTCTTTAAAATGTTACATTTTAAGCAAGAACACAAATGCATTAGGTAAATAACACAAGCTTTACTGGTATGGCTTGAGCCAACAACTTGAATACATTTATAAATACCTGTCCTTACAAAAATGTACAACTCGTGGAACAAAGTAAATCAAATTATTGAGAAACCTCTATGAAAATCATTTTACTTTATGTCCAGCAATGCGAGCCAATTAAATATACGAATCAAAACCGCCAATTTGAGGTCATTACAACTTGTTACCCAAAAACTTTTTAATGTGTGCACACTCGATGCAAAAAGACAGACTTATATATATATAAAATAAATACAGTTTCTTCATCAATTCAATCGATTTTTGACCTTTAGTGAGGCGGGATAAAATGGCTCAAATAATTTGAAATTGCATAAAATACAATAACTGCTAAGACACTAAACACATTTAAACAAATAAAGCAAGGAACTTACGTTAACTCACAGTTGCGCGGGCAGCACGATGAAGAGAAGCTCATCAAACCGCATGCCACGTTTCCCCACAAAGGTCCTCGCAGGCAACACCACAGCAAATTCCCGATCGAAAAATATCCCCTCCTACGTTATTTCTATAAAATACGAGCTTGTGTTGCAAACTTATTTAAATAAATCCGAGGCGAGTCAGCGCAACAACAACATGGCGTCTTTTCAAAAGTTGCAGCAGCTAGTTGAGGGCGGAGCGCGTAAGCACGGGGACGGCAGACGGGGTTGTACTAAAATTATTTGAGTACACTGCCAAAAAATAATGAAAGCATTTGAGTGCTGTAAACTTAAAATTACATTTTTGTACTAATTACACAAATAATTAGAGGCGAATGAACGTTTTTATGTATTTTCAGTAATTACAACCCAATTCCTTTATGAAAGATTTAGTATTTGGTCTTACAGTGTAAGACACATAATTTGTGTTTCGTTATAAAACTGATTTTGAAAGCCGAGACTTTGTTTTATATTAAAAGCACTAAAAGCACAAAGCTTAATTGCTATTATGTGGCTGGCGCACTACAAATAATGAATGCAATGGAAGACATTAAATATTATTTCCAAGCATACTGTCCCCGCGAGTATGACACATGATTTCTGCTAATAATCCCACATATATTTGTAGTGTATTAAAAAAGGGTTAAATAAGAGAGCTACAGCGCCCCCCAAAGGAATGTCGATTGAGTGTGTGAGCTGATGTTAAGATAAACCGTTGTTCCTGTTCAGTCTGTTAATAAATATCATATTCTTGATATTAAGCTGTTTCCGCGAGTCCTTAAAATTGACATCCCAGTAAGATGATGCGGCCGCTCGGACACAACAATATTCAAATCAATTCCGGCCTGGCCTCGCAACTTCTCCCGGTGCTCTCAATGCGGGCCATTTGCATGCGCAATTCTATACTCTCAAAACATTATAACTTTAATTTCTACGATTTAAATGACCGACACATTTTGACTTTATTCTCGTAACATTTCGACTTTATTTTCGAAACATTTCGACTTTATTCTCGTAATATTTCGACTTTATTTTCGTAGTATTTCGACTTTATTCTCGTAATATTACGACTTTATTCTCGTAATATTACGACTTTAATCTCGTAATCTTAGATTTTTTTTTATTTTTTTAACGAGGCACTAAAACGCCGTCGTATCAGAGACACAGGAGCGGTAGGTAGATGATTTTTGTGTAGGTTTAATGTGTCTAATGAATGATGTGGGGTATTTAGAAAATTAATTATATGTAGTTGAAAAAAAATGTATATTCCAATATGAAATGTTACCGAATCCCAGGAATGACCCATGTCACCTTGAGAGGCCTTATAACAGGTTTTGTATCAGTGATTGCTCTCTCTCTCACACGTCTTGTGACCAAGTGTTAACATTCTCTTTAAAGTTGATTCATCCTGGTTATCAGTTTATTCTATCACCGCTTGCAGAGGCACTGTATGTTTGTGAAATGTGTCTCTGCACTTGACAAACATTATATAATTGCAATTTGTATTTTGATTCTGTGTCTGTGGATCTGCAGTCACGCAACAGTGAGCAGCAGTCATTGTGAGTACAAGGTAAAAATGCGATGAGCTCTATTTCAGATGTCTGTATGTTTTAATGACTTAATCTGCTCTTCATTTGTGTTGGTCAGTGTATATGTTTGTTTACCCATCAGAGGTAATTTTGGACTGCTGCTGCACTGCTGTTTGGATTTTTATTATTAAGCTTTCCAGGAAATGTTGTGAGTCTGCCTCAGGTAGACTGCTGTGGTTAGTAGATGGCAAGGACCTTATGCAGTAATAGTTTGTAATAGTTTAGTAATAGTTTGAATTATATCCTTGACTTTGAGCCACATTAATGTGCCCTTGCACTATGTCTGTCTTTAGGACAAGGGATTGGACAGCTTGTCTCCACAATTTTGTTTTTGTAACAGCCAAGAAACTAAACTAACAATCACTTTCTTGATAGGTGTGACAAAAGGGCCAGCTGTTGGCAACCTCCCATTGTGGGCCCAAGGTCCAATCTCCCTACAAGCCAAAAACAAGTTAAACTCTGTCTTTAGCATCTGTTACATACTGTGAAATAATACTTTAGCTTGTTTTTCCCTGTTTCATTGAACGTTTCTTACACTTCTCTAAGCCAGCAAAAGCACAAATCATCCAGTGCTCTTTTGGGTGTCTAGTCACTAAGAACAATGTTTTTAATGGAGGGTTTTCGCACACTCTGTTTTCTTTCAAAAGCATGACTAGACTTTGAGACGACTTTGCCGTGTGACAACTCCAAAAGAGTGATGAAATCCTTCTGATTTCTCTCTTGTTGTAATAGCCTGCTCTTCATTTTAGGAGTTTAAATGTCATGAGGCATGTCTGCCTACTCATCAGTTGTAATTTATGGCACTCTTTCCCAACTCTAGTCCTGGAGTAAATCCACAGCTCATTTTATCCCCCTAAACTATGAGTGTACAATTCTGCTTCTGGAGGGCCGCTATCTTGCAGAGTTTATCTTGAAACCTAGTTAAATACACCTGAACCACCTAATTAGGTTCTTCAGAACTACTAGGCTGTGTCCGAAACCATAGTGGATGTTATTGAGTGCACTCACTCAATTCCATAACACTGCAATAACAAGTGTACAACCGGTGTACACTCAACAACTAAAGAATTCCCATATTGCACTGTGGGTCGTGCAAAAGAATTCCCGCCGCCTGCAAATCGGGTCCATTTTTTAAGCCACTGGTCCAATGTGGGTACAGCATTTTTAATTGATTATTAAATAGTATTAAATGCTAGTTTCCATGACAGTGTTTGAAATAAATCTTTTCATTACTACTGGAGCTTTCAGTTCACTAAGTTTCAAATGATTATTAAACAGTAAGCACAAACTATGCAAAAGCAGCAGCCCTTCTGGTGTATTCTGTCCGAATTCGCTTACTCATTTTCATTTACTCCTTCAGGTGGACTATATTAGTGAACTAATGTTGGGAATAGTGAATGAGGGTATAGGGGACCATTTTATAGAACTAGATATTTCCAGGCAGGTCTGTTTTGGCAGGTTGACACTAAACTCTGCAGGACATTGGCCCTCCAGGAGCAGTCCTTGTAAGGCTGCATGTCTCGGCTGCCATCAAGCGATGACCAAAATGTTTTCTTTTGGTGCAATGTAATGCTACACTTAGGGCTGCAAGATTATGACAAAAATCATAATTGTCGATTATTCCCTTGAGATCGTAATTGCGATTATTAATAACGATTATTTTGAACAAATTTATGCCACTGTTTGAAGCTGCATGCCATATTTTTATATAAAAAAAGGCTGAAAACACTCTTCCTGTGCTTTTATTGGTTTTCTATAGCATTGAGCCTCAAATGTCAACTACACATTGGTTTGGTTTCTTCTTTAAACAAAAAAAAAGGTACAATTATGCATGGTATAATATTTGTTATACTAAAACTAAAAGAAAAATCTAAGAAAAAATGGTTTACCAAAGCTATATATTTCATTTACAATTAAACAGACGAAATTACAGTAACATTTTACAGTACAATTTATTTTATCAGGGCTCCAGACTAACATTCGAGAGCAGTGGCACCAGCACCTGATTTGGTAGCACTGAACATGTAATATTACAAGTTTTGTCTCTTAGAAATGCACATTAGAACAGGAGCTTCAGTTCAGAAGAGCAGGAGCTTGAGTTGGGATGCAGATGTACATTTAACAGTACCATTGTGAAAACTGTAACAGCCTCATCTTTTATACACAACCAAAAGTACAGCACTTCATTACCATGGTAAAAAAGTAGCCTAACTATATGGTTTCTATGGTGTTTGCATTGAAAAACAGTAGCCTAAAGACATTGTCAATTACAAATCCACATCAACTGATAGAATAATTAACAAAATAATGTAATTATATTCCATTACTCCTTTAACATATTTAGTATATTAATAATATAATAATACTCAATATGAATATCCTACTTTTCTGCCACTGTACCATTGTTACCGTTAGTGGTAATACAGTAAAACTATGGTGAATGTGGGTGATTTGTGGATTGAAACGTCTTCTAACTGGATCGTTGTTGCACTGTTTCTGCTGCTTTCTGCATCAGTGTTGATGAGAATAACAGCTCCGATTTATTTGGCTTTAAACTAGTTTAAATTAAAGAGACGTGATTTGTACTGGAGAACTCTGCGCTGAACTCGAGTACTTCTTACTGGATTTCACAGTGTTGTTTAGTGCGTGATCGGGACTGGTCACTGTAGATAAAGCAGATAAAATGTCCGTGTGGCGCGCAGTTCAAGTACCGCTATTTTGTTCCGCTTTTGACACGTTTGGCGTTTAACATCATGCGCAACAGAGTGACAACGACTATATAGAATAGAATAGAAACCATCACAGAAATGCCAATGGTTTCCATTAAAATACCATTATAAACCATTAGCTTTTTCCAGTAAAACCATTACAAAATTCCTTTTTGTAGTGTGTTTTGGGCATTTTTCCAATAGGATTTAACATCCCACCAATAGAATTCATCACATATCAGTAGACACCATTATAGTTTCCATTAAAACCATTACATTTTCTATTGTGTTTTGGGAAGGGTTCTATTGTTTTTTTTAGCAGGGAGAATAATGCAAGTGGGCATTTTTTATTTTTTTGTAATCGCGGTTTTGAACTATTGTGTAATTGCGGCATCCATAATCGTAAGAGCGATTACAAATTCGATTAATTGTGCAGCCCTAGCTACACTACCCATGATGTAAATCACTAGGAGACCACAGAGTATTTTTCAAAGTACATTTTTAATAGTATTTTCGTAAAATGACTGTGGGGGGTGGACACATTTATGACATCGTTACAAGACATAGACCATCTTATTCTAGTTCTTGTGACCATATCTCCTCTTTTTCCCGGACATGTTTTAAATTGTCTAAAATGTTCTAGTTTTGGCTTTGGTATCCTGTTGTTTTCATACTTTATTTTGTAATTTGACAAATAGTGTACAGTACATTATGGACCAATTGTGCCATGCCATTAGGTTGGATCTACAGAGAACAAAAAGCAATGCAAATACCCAGACATTTTAGACAATTTAGAAATCCCAGCTAGGGCATATAGGGAAAAAAACTTATGGTTATCCGTATTTTAGTATCCAGTGCCGAGAAGGAGTCTAGTCTAGAAGCTTCAGAAGGACTGGACAAGGATTGACGCATCCTCACTAGGATGCAGCCATCTGACTGAGAAGCACTCATCCAAAATGTGTACTGTTAATGGAGCGCAGCTGGAGAAAAACAAAATTAGAGGTATTTCGCATTTCTTACTGCTAAATTCTGAAAAAACAGAGGTGTTAATTATTGGACCAAAAACTGTACAAAAATGTAATAACCTAGATCACTGTCTAATACTTGATGGCTGCTCTGTAAATTCTTCGTCATCAGCTAGGAACCTAGGCGTACTTTTTGATAGCAATCTTTCCTTCGAAAAACATGTTTCTAGCATTTGTAAAACTGCATTTTTCCATCTTAAAAATATATCTAGATTACGACCTATGCTCTCAATGTCAAATGCAAAAACATTAATTCATGCGTTCATGACCTCGAGGCTAGATTATTGTAATGCTTTATTGGGTGGTTGCTTTGCACGTTTAATAAACAAACTCCAGCTGGTTCAAAATGCAGCAGCTAGAGTTCTTACTAGAACCAGGAAGTATGACCACATTAGCCCGGTTCTGTCAACACTGAACTGGCTCCTTATTAAACATTGTATACATTTTAAGATCTTGCTAATTACCTATAAGGCCCTTAATGGTTTGGCACCTCAGTATTTGAGTGAGCTCTTATCGAATTATCGTCCTTCACGTCCGCTGCGATATCAAAACTCTGGCCATTTGATAATACCTAGAATATCAAAATCAACTGCAGGCGGGAGATTGTTTTCCTATTTAGCGCCCAAACTCTGGAACAACACTATTTCAACAAACTATTTTCCTTCTAAATACTAAATACTGCCACCCAGCTTTATATCAAGCTGATGTAAAGCTGCTTTGACACAATTTGCATTGTTAAAAGCGCTATACAAATAATAGTGACTTGACTTGACTTAAGGGTACTGCAGGTAGAGAGCTGAGAAACAATGATTTTTGGTAAAAGCTGATACTGTAGATGTACTTGAGCTGCACTGCTATTTTTGTCTTTATTTATTTATTTATTTTTGTCTGGTCATCATTTATATGATTTTTATTTTGGTCTTTACATTTGATCTCAGCTCTACAATGGAATTTTGTTTTGCATCTTTATTTATTTATCAGTTGTGTTTCTTCTGCATCATACATTTATACGTACCAAACGTCTGCATTTTTCTCCAAGTCTTATTGGACCATTGGTGTGAAATACTGTCTTTCTTGTTTGATCCTTTGGCCAGTTTTTATCTTTTCATAAAGTGCCGTGAGTCTTCAACAAGGAGGATACTTACTAGGTGTCAATATGCCTTTTTGGGCGTACATGCCTGTATTGTCTGTCTCCCTGCTGGTCAGCCATAGTCTTACTTCTTCTTGTTGTTATTCTTTTTGTTTTAGATTTATTATCTTATTTTTTAAATTATCTTTTGAAGTTTTTAAAATTGACTATCGCGTTTGTTTTATTAGCTTGATTTTTCTCTCCGTGACAGGTTGTTGTACCCCTGAAGGTACAATTTTTGCACATTTATTTTTATTTCTGAGAGTGTAGTCACTTCCCTTTATTTCTATTATTTCATTTATTTGTAAAAACAAAAAAAAAAAACACCAGCAATTTAGATATTTCGGTTTATGCTCTTCCAGAATATTAACATGTATATTGCAAAAATTATTTTATCAAATGATGGAATTCATCAGTAGCCCCAAATCAATCAATGTGACATTCTGTGCAAAGCAAACTGTCATAAGATTTACAGGTAAGCTAGAGACTTTATATCGACTGGCATGTTGACAAGACTCAGTGAAGTGATAAAAATGGCATTAAAAAAACAACATCTTAAGTCATGACTAACACTGACTAATGATAAATTAATGACCATTTTCGCTGTATAATTTTATTTTATTATGAAGACAATGTAATATGATTTATTGCCTATGCAACACAGTCCCCATAGTGCAAGCAAGTTTACATCCTATACCCACACACTGTTTTTAGTACTGGGTTTAAAAATCTGAATTAGTAAACCTGTATTTCTGATCTATATTCAGTATGTGTACTTTTGTAACTCAATAAGGAAATATGTATTTTAAAAATGGATTTACAAAAACTTATAGCTAGTCTTAGAAAAATATTTTATCTTTGTTTAAAATAAGCACATACACATGAGCTTTTATGCATGACGCACATAAACACATTTCCTTGACGTCTTAGTCTATTGATATTCAAACCCCCTAGGAAATGTCAGAAATCCTAAATGGGGACCTCTGAACACAGACACAGCAACGATCAATTCTTGGACTGTTTGATCAGAGTGAAAGTGAAAGATTGGTCCATGTCTTGAAAGCAGGTGTCAGGATGCCTTATTGATTAGGTCCTTCAGTGCTTCAAAAGGAGGTTTTGATATCTTAAATAAAACGAATGAATGCCAGAATAATGTAAAAGAAAAAATAATCAGAATTAATAACTGTCCTGCATTTTGCACTGAGTGTGAGTGTCAAATGTAGTCTGATGCGGATATAGTACATCATGCACACTTTTGCTTTGTAATTTGTTTATCTGGTATATTATGTATTTTCTTAGTTACTTACATATGTATGGGAAACTGAGGGAGGATGGTTGTAATACCATTATCTTAGGGTTAGTTGAAAGAATTAGGGTTAGCCACCTAAATAATGCACAGAGATTAAATGATTATCAAAATGAGCACCATCCTTCTGAAGTGACATTAAAAGTATCTGTGTACAAGTAGGATTTACAAAACACAAAAATGAGATAGAAAAATCACCATTTATTATAATTATACTTGTGATCAGGTTAATCAATGTTAAATGAAAGAAGTGGTATCATTTGAATCAGCAAGTTCTCTTGCTTAAACTGATATATAATATTTCAAATTGAAAACTTTGACCAGCTTTTTCTTTTAAGGAATATAGTAAAGCCTAGAGTTTTGTCTACTACTTTCCCCATTTACTGTACTTCTGGACCTACGAAGATCGAACAAAACAGGACAGAATAAACAACTGAATATGGAATATGACTAACACATACACACACGTGTCTGTTTGACTATTTTACTGTGGACATCTTACAGACTTTCATTGTTTTATATATGATTAAAGAAATTTTCTTAACCCTGCCCTACCTCTAAACATAATCTTCATAGAAACCTGTGCAAATCACTAGGTTTAAATATAAACATGACTTGGATGATTTATAGGTATTTTTAACTAGTGAAGTCACACAGGCTCATTAGTTGTTCAACAGGTTTCACTATATTATTGAAGATTTATTTATTTTATTTTTTTCGTATAGGACATTTTGGACCTCACAAGTATAGTCAATTTCAATAAACTTGTTATAAGCCTTTTCAAAAACACGCTGGATAGAATTTCTTTGTCCTTGATCCAAACTAGGCAGCCTGATGTTTGTCTGGGGGAAGGCATCGTCTTTTCAAAAATCCTAACAAAATAAATGAAAAAAAAAAAAAAAAAAATTGTGAAATTGTGTTGTACTGTTGGAATGGAAGGGAAGATGAAAAAAATCAGTCTTCACTATGCTTGGTTGTAGGTGATGTCCTTAATTACACTTGCAAACTTACACTTGTGTACATGGTGAAGTCACAATAAAGTGAGCTGATTTTGAGGTGGAAAAACCCCTGCAGTCTCTTCCGCTTCAAACTATTTCACTCAAAATGGTATTGCAGGTGTGTGTCTAATTTTAGAGCTAATTATATGATCAGCTACCACAAGCTCACAATTTCCTGCTGAATCCAAACCAAGTAAAATAAAAAGGGCGGTGGTCTAGTTATATCACAATACACTGCATACTTAGAACCTGGTTTGCTGAAATGCAGTGGTGGATTTTTGGCAGGAGGTGATGAAAAACAATAGGCACCAGGTGCAGCTCATCCTGCACTATAGATATCCATCCATCTCCACCTTCTTTCTGAGGTCTGAACTGTTCAAAGACTGAACTGAGGTGTGTGCTTATATGCTGGGGCTGATGAGGGTGTGCTGATTGAGTGCAGGTATTCAGAATTCAGGTGACTGGGATCGTTGTGTGGTGGTGTGTATAGGTTTTACGGATTTAACTTAAATTTACATTTAAATACCGCAATTTCATTAACTGATATAATGTTAATATACCAACTTATGGAAGTGCTGAAATCTGTTTTGTTCCTTTGTAATATACTGATAACCACCAAAAGCAGGTGGTGATGAGAAAGTCACATGATGAACCAAAGCCTATCACAAGCAGCTTATAAATACATATAGAAGTTCACAAGTTTGTGTGCCCATATAATCTTAACATTAGTGGTAAAAGGATTTGGCTTGATGTCTGCAATGGAGGGCTCAGAGAGACTATTCTACTTGAGCTCCGATAGCCCCTATAGGCAGAAGGATAAATGAAATAAATATGCATAAAGGGGGAGATGGGGAGGTGGAGGGATGCTGAAAGAACTAAAAACATTTGACAATATGACAATTGATCATTGACACAAACACTAAACACCATCATGGTAACACACATGAAACTGAAATAATGCAATAAACATTAATGTAACAACATTATATGTAACATCTAACCCTAATGGGCTACACAACCCATAAGAAAAAAAAAAAAAACTAAGAAGAAAGTTATTTAAAAAAAAAAAATAAATAAATAAAATGTGAAACGTAACACAGGGAATTCTGGGAATGTCAATTTACGGTTATTCACTGTAAATTATATGTTCTTTTTCACTTAAAAAAAAATGGTATACTACCATAAAATTACATGTAATGTCTCACAGCTATGCTGATGATACCCAGATTTATCTAGCCTTATCTCCAAATGACTACAGCCCTCTGCCAATGCATTGATGAAATAAACTGTTGAATGTGCCAGAACTTTCTTCAGTTAAACAAGGAGAAAACTGAAGTCATTGCATTTGGGAACAAAGATGAAGTTCTCAAGGTGAATGCATACCTTGACTCTAGGGTCAAACAACTAAAAATCAAGTCAAAAATCTTGGGGTGATTCTGGAGACAGACCTTACTTTTAGTAGTCATATCAAAGCAGCAACTAAATCAGCATACTATCATCTCAAAAACATTGCAAGAATTAGATGTTTTGTTTCCAGTCAAGACTTGGAGAAACTTGTTCATGCCTTTATCACCAGCAGGGTGGATTATTGTAATGGTCTCCTCACCGGCCTTCCAAAGAAGACCATTAGACAGCTGCAGCTCATCCAGAACGCTGCTGCCAGGATTCTGACTAGAACCAGAAAATCTCAGCATATCACACCAGTCCTCAGGTCCTTACACTGGCTTCCAGTTACATTTAGGATTGATTTTAAAGTACTTTTACTCATTTACAAATCACTCAATGGCCTAGGACCTAAATACATTGCAGATATGCTCACTGAATATAAACCTAACAGACCACTCAGATCATTAGCATCGAGTCAGTTAGAAATACCAAGGGTTCACACAAAACAAGGGGAGTCTGCTTTTAGCTATTATGCCGCCCGCAGTTGGAACCAGCTTCCAGATGAGATCAGATGTGTTAAAACATTAGCCACATTTAAATCCAGACTCAAAACTCATCTGTTTAGCTGTGCATTTGTCAAATGAGCACTGTGCTACGTCTGAACTGATTGCATTATATATGATCATTTTCTATTCTTAACTGTTTTAAATTCTTTTAAAATAAATTTTTATATCTTGTTTCTATTATTATTATTATTATTATTTAATTCCTTGTTTTTATTGTTTTATTGTTGTAGATTTTTTTTTCTTTAATGACTTTTTCACTTCCTTTTATGTAAAGCACTTTGAATTACCACTGTGTGTGAAATGTGCTATATAAATAAACCTGCCTTGTCTTGCCTTGCCTAACACAGTTTTTCACCGTATATAGTAGGGGAACTTATCATTAACCAATTGATAGGTTTTTACTGTAGCATTTTTACAGTCTTTCACCATTAATATCACTGTCTTTTTTTAAGGTCCCCCAAAAAGGAGAGGCAAAAACAGAACACTGCTGGCAGTACGCAAGACGCAGTCTCAATTTGGCCTGATTCACTGGTGCAAATACTCAACCATCTCTACTTCACTAAACATGGTTTCATAAATGTATGCGTGACATAGTCTAGTCATAGTCTATTCCATAATAGAGCAACTTGCCTGTTGATTTCTGGAATCACACCTTAGGACTCGATTCACCTTTTTTTGTCTGTAAAGCTTATTTGGATTGTAGCATTTGGACCAATCAGACAGACAATTTTTCATTAGATTTAATAAATCAATTAGTCATTAGATTAACAAATAATCACAGACCCCTCACCCAATACACATACTGGGTGCCAGTATGTCTGTGAATGACTCCAGGCACCCGGTTCCATGTCAGCCAATCTGATAACACTAGTTTTATTGTTCAAAGGAATGCGGGCAGAGCAACACTCACTTCATTTGCTCAACACTCAAATGAAAGACGCATAATGCCCATAAAATGGATTCTTCTCTTATTAATTCATAGAAAAACCTTTCTTTGAATGAACACACATCCTTCAGGTCATTGTGTATATTATTACTGTTCTTGTATATGTTCTTGTGTATTGTATACTTTTTTATGCATGCTTATGATAGATCACTAGTTAATATCACCTCACTTATACCATGTTTGGTCTCTATAAATTTGTCTTCAGATGATCTAATTGAGATTGAATATTACGTTACATGTTGAGAGTGAATATGCAACATATTAGTGTCCTAAGAATCTTTAGTAGTGCATTAACCCCAGGCGAATTACATATGCAAATTACCATGTTCAGAGACAAAGAGTCGTAAACTTTCCCTCCAAAAGTTCAAGACACCATTGGCTCTTTGACACCCAAGAGGTGTGACCCCTATATCAGATAAAGCTCTCACATCAGTGATCCGTCTCCAGTCTGTGGTTCTTTTAGATCCTACGAGGATGCTCCTCATCAACCCTTAAGTTTTTGCGCCAGGCTTTGCGTCTTTACTTTCCATTCAACCAAAGATCCTCAGATCTCAGCAGATCTCTTTTTCACTTTCTGCCTGGGAAGAAACTCCCAATCACCATCGAGTCAGGACATCTTTGGAATTCATCACTCTTCAACCCGGAAGAACGTGATCTCAAGTCCAAAACCTTGAAACCATCAAGACTTTCATCCGTGCATCCGGACACTCGTCGACGACCAAGGCAATGCAAGTATCGTACATTTAACTAAACGAAACAGAGGTTTAGTATAAGTTATAGACCCCGTTATAAGCAGCGCTGATGGTTTTACTCAGGTGGTTAACTGACTCTTTCCATAACTGCATTCTCTGGTTTCTCTAATGGCTTCATTCATCCACTTTAGCTCCCCTTTGTATGTACGCCGAGAGTGTATGTTTATTCGTTTTTTTGTTTAGATTAGTTATGTGTGTTAGCGTTTAGTTAATACAAGTTGTGTGCACAGATTACATGAGTTTCTGGTTCTGCCTTGCAAAGTAATGTCTTTTTAGGATTTTGACCCTCGCTACATGCTCTAATGCATTAATAGTAGCCTAATGCATTCTGTGGCCACGGAAATATCCTTTCTTAGAGCTGATATGAACTTACACTGAATGTTCGCCCGACGAACAGATCGGTTGATGGCAATTTAATTCTGCTACAGTTATTACTGTTAGCCGATATAAATAATTGTAATTAATCATAATTAATTGTAATTATTTATATACATTTCCCTTTTGAGCTAAATATGCTACAGGATTTTACAAAAAAATACAGGATCCCCACTGTTATTTTAGTGTGAAATTGCAGTATATTTCAGGTTAACTGAATTGAATGAATTGCAATACTTTCACAGTAATTTCACAGTAGAATTTATTTTGTATCTAACTTCACTCTCAGAAAATTCATGCAATCCAGCATGAATAGATAATGCTGTAGACTTTTTCAATTCATGTTGGTTTTATTTGTGCTAATGAATGTATTTTTGGTTCACTTTTAGCAGTTTGTTTTGTTTGTTTATTCTGTAATGTTGGTTTATGTTGCAAGTGTGTTTTTACTTGTTGAGTGTGACCATTGTTGTGTTTTGTATTTCAAGTATTGATGTCACATCTTTCAAAGACGTATCTTAGCAGTTGTTTCACTATTGTTCCATCCACAAACAGTTATGAAAATGAAATGTTACTGATTAATTTTCATGCTTAAATAATGCTAAAATAAAATCTTCATTTTCATGCTAAGAATAGTTTGACTTAAAGTCAGGAAGTTAGCTTATTTCATATTCTAACTTGTCATCATTTTGTCAAATGTTTTCATTTGTCACACTTGTGACGTGACTAGATTAGAAATTTGAATATAAATATACAAGGTCCAAGATCCCTAACAAATGCTAATCACTATAATGGTGACTTCAAAACAAGTTAAAGACAACTTTATAATGTGAATTCACAGTACTGTGATGTTAGCATCATTCTCCTGTTCATTCACAGTAATTTGTAAGAAAATGACCCAGCATGCATTGACTTCAGTAAATTTCTGAGTATAGTAATTTATTGTAAAATAATACTCTTTAATCCTATAAATTCCTGGCGATTTTTTTACAGAGCTGAAAAGGAACTTTTTTTTATTAGATATTTTCATCTATTTATGAATTATTAAAATGTTGGCATAATCCCCAAAAATTCTCTCCCAGAACATAAACATGTATTTTGACAGAAATGATTGTATCAGGTGATAGAATTCAAGAGTAACACGAAATTAAACATTGCAACAGGTGGTATTGTGCAAAAGCAAATTGACATAAGAACTGAAGGTAGGCTACTGTTTTATTTATTTTGATGCAACTGTTGACATGGCTCAAATATTTATTTAAATTGCCACAAATTACTAAATCCATTTGAACGGCTGAAACACAATGTATGCCAGAGTATAATACACCAAGTTTTTTTTTAGTTTTTTTTTATAAATTCATGTATGATGGACTTAGAATGACAGGTATTGGCTGCTTATTTGATTATTGCAAATTAAATGTGTCAGTGCAATTTGGTGCTTAATGAAGGCTTTAATCTGAAAATAACTGAATCGGAGGGATGTACAATCATATAAACTTCAGCATGACAAAATATAAAAGTTATCTAATTTTCTTAGATTGATTAAGGTTTATTAAAAATCTAACAATTAGTGCAATTTAATCAACAAATTTATCAAAGATGTTTACAACTTTCTATTCAGTGAAAACACATATGCATTTGAAAAAGGACTCTGAATGATGGTAAGGAAGGAGCAATTTTACAGCTCTAGCTAGGTAATATAAAGAGATGTTTTGTGAATTATCATTGCCCATTAACTCTCACTCCCAGGAATTTCAGTGTGATATGATATTTTCTGTGTCCCTGTGGAATGTCTAAGAGGGATACTGGCAACCTACCAAATGTCAGCTTTGTAGTGGTTTAAAACAGGCTCTTTGATCAGGATGTAAACACACAGGCTAAGCTCTTTAGGTAAGTACCTGTGTAATCTACTGTGGCAACAAAAGAGTGAGAAGCCTGCATTGTATTTTTTTACTTTTATTGTAGTAAAGTTCCTTGACCTTAAAATACCACCAACAAATCAGCAGCAGCACTTTAGACCAATTCAGTATGACTTGATTACATTTAATGCAGCTTTGCCTAGATAATGATGTGAAAAATAGTCACAGATTTGTCAAATTTTGTCAAAGTCTGCATTAATTAACAATTAAGAAGAAGCAAGATACTTATGTTGGCCAACCCAGTTTCATGTAACATAGCCAGGTGAACATCAGACAGTGTAATGTTTTCTATACACTTATTTTAGTTAACCACCTGTATAAATCAAATAAAAATACTTCATATTTTGTTCCCTACAATTGTCATGCAATAAGCGTTGTTGTTTCTGCACTCTGCATGGAAACAACTATACCCGAGGTGTTTCAGACTTTTCTTGCAGATGTTTCAAGCAGTCACAATTTTCATCAGAGCAAAAATTTCCTTTTCAAGAGGATACATTTTTAATCAACTGGGCAGTGTGCAATCACTTAAATAAGAGGTGTGAGTGATTTTACCTTTGTGGTTGTGTGAACATGCACACATATATCTGTCATTGTGATTAAACTTTAACAAGGGACTTGTGTCTAGAGGCACTAGAGAATATAAAATATAGACATGCACAACTATGTCTTATACACCCACTCAGACCCACTCAAATTTCTGTAACACATGCAAGTAAAAGCTAATCAAAATCTTAGTCACTCCCAGTCACTCTCCATGTTGTGAATAATACAATTTGAAAAATGGCATTCGTTACGAATTTAGACAGTTCTGCTCTGCTACATTGCATCTCATTGACTGCTGGAGGGAAGGATGGTTTCTAGGGGGCTGCTGTAGCAGACTTAACTATCTGCCACTGAAAATGAAGCTGCTCGTTCAATCTGCATTTTCAGCTAAGGTGTCTGATAAGGCGGATACAGATACTGCAGGGAAATATCCAAATGTGGGGATATTAGTAAGTGATAGGCCCCTTGGCAAAAAAGACCCACAGAGTTACATACATCTAGCAGAATACTAATCTCAGAATCATGTGAAGAGCTTTATTTGGTATTCCTGTTGGAGTGTTAAAGTACTGCTTCAGATTCGGGGAGGGAACAGTCGATTTCTGACACTCCACTGAAGATCAGGGCCTCCAAAATCTCTACATGAAAGTCTCTTGGGGAACAATTTAAATGGGCTGTATATGTTAGTCAACTGCAAGGAAAAAGTATAGGCCTACTAGCCATACCTGTCAAGTATCCCGTTTTGGCCGGGAAAGTCCCGTATTTTACCCTTCTTTCCCGCCGTCCTCCCGTATTAGTATTTTCCCGTAAATCTCCCGTATTTTAACCTGCGTTATTAAAAAATAATAACACCGGAGTAAAAAAAAACAAAAAAACATTTCCAATCTGAGCTGTCACTAGCCTCGCGATAACTGCCATCTGCAGTAGCCTACAGTACTGTAGGTGGCAGTTGTCGCGAGGTTAGTGTGTGAGGTCAGATGATGAGTGACAACGCGGGAAAAAAACAAAACCGAGACGGATAATGGAGGTAACAACAGTGACGGAAGGCACTCCTGCCAAAAAACCGAAACCCTCGTGTAAATGCGATCAATGGGACAGCGAATTTAATTTTAGCATGGTACGAAAGATTGTTACAGAGAATAGGATGACATTAGACAACAGAACTGTTTGCGCTTTACTCTCATGTAAAATGAACCACTCTGGCCCAGCCCACAAATACACTCATTCCAAAACAGTCTTAAAGAATGCAAAGTCTGCAACAAATTTGTACAATAACTCACTAAAAGAGTAAAGAAAAGCAATATGAAATAAAAAGAATGTGGAATGAAAATAAAATGTAAAGACAAGCAATGTTAAATGAACAGAAAATATGCAAATAAGCCTTTAAATAAATGCTCTTCATATATACCCTTTTGTGTTTTCATTTGGGCTATAACACCTGTCTTAAAATGTAAGGGAAACTGGAGCTTGGTTGGGGTGGTGGGACTGCTTGTTGGTGGGCGCCGAAAAATTTCCCTTATTTTCAAATCCAAAACTTGACAGGTATGCTAAGAGCTGTGGTGGTGACCATTAGTAGCCATATAAATGAGTCAGTGACTGGAACACAACCATTGTAAATCATTAGATGTGTATAATCAATATTGAATGTCTTTGTGCCTTGTTGTAAAATGTGAAATATGTATAAATGCAAAGCAGTGTATTTGAAGTTTCATGATCTGGCACTGCTCAGTCTCAAAAACACAGTATGTCCCCAGAGCAAGATAGAAGGATATCAGCTCATTTTTCCAACTGAAATGTACTATGAAAGAATGACGCAGATGAGACTGCAGCAGATTCCCATCTGACCCCAGGATCACTACTCAGAGCAAAGAAAAGTGAACTCCTTATTAAAACTCTTAAATCATCTGAGATCATTACAGAAGGGTTTTTTTTTTTTTCGGCATGACTTCTAGGTCTATAATCATGTCAACTGTTTTTATATTACAATTACACTCTTTTACTATTTCTAACAAATATCTTCTGTGATGTCCGTGAAATAAATCTCCATGAGCTGGTAACAGAGTATAGCAGGCGAATAAACCTTTAATATTAAAACGTCAGAGACATAATTTGCGAGATAGCTTGTTTGACTCAGGCTGAGAACTCATTTTTTTTCCCCACAGGTCACTCCTTGACAATCAGTCTACCATCTGCCCCCCATTAGGATGTACTTTCACCTCCATAAGGAACTGATTCATGCACTCCACTGCACTTTTGGATAATGGAAAAACATTTTAAGAGTCCAACTAGAACACACACTTGTCCTTATGTTCATATCATTCTTTGTGTCAGCTCATTAGTATATTTTTGTTACTAATTGCAAGCCAGTTTAGATAGATATAAGTGGATAGTTATAGTCTCGGTTACAAAACATCATATGAAAGTATACAGTATTGTCAAAATTACAACACAGTTTGGTAACACCTCACAATAGAGTTCAGTTTATTAAAATTATACTTAAAGGGATAGTTCACTCAAAAATGAAAATTCTGTTATCATTCACCTCAAGTTGTTTTAAATATGTTCTTCTACTGAACACAAAATAGTATATTTCGAAGAATGTTGGTCCTCATTGACTTTAATAGAATTATTATTATTATTATTATTTTCAAACTATGGAAGTCAACGGAAACCAGCAACTGTTTGGTTACCCAACCCACATTCTTCAAAATGTTCTTTTATTTTCCATAGAAGAAAAAAATTCATAGAAGTTTGGAATGATATGAGGGTAAATAATGAACTATCCCATTAATTATATATCAATAACTAACAATCAACAATACTTTTACAGCATTTATTAAACATGTTTCCTGGGCACACTTATTGTAAACTTAGAACTGCAGGACTGAATGAAAAACAAATATCAGCTACTTAATTTAATCAAGAGTCAGGCCTAATCAGAGGTTGTTAAATCATTGCATGAAATGATTTCACTCATCTAAATACATGTCAAATGTCTCCATTGTGGTTGCCAAAGTGAGAGGACTTCTAGTGCAGACAGTACATTGTTGAGTTTTGTTCATTCAAAACGACCATTTCCCATCCCTGTTGCACACAAATTATATATACTGTATACAGTGGTGTGAAAAAGTGTTGGCCCCCTTCCTGATTTTTTTATTTTTTGCATGTTTGTCACACTTTAATGTTTCAGATCGTCAAACAAATTTAAATATTAATCAAAGATAACACAAGTAAACACAACATGCAGTTTTTAAATGAAGTTTTTTATTATGAAGGGAAAACAAAATCCAAACCCACATGGCCCTGTGTGAAAAAGTGCTTGCCCCCTCCTGTTAAATCATGAAAGAACTGTGATTAACCACATTATTTTAGAAAGCTGAGTTAAATTTTACTAGCCAAACCCAGGCCTGATTACTGCCAGGCCTGTTGAATCAAGAAATCACTTAAATAGAACCTGTCTGACAAAGTGAAGCATGCTTAAAGAGCAACACATCATTCCGCAATCTTAAGAAATTCATAAATAGATGAGAAACAAAATAGTTGACATGTATCAGTCTGGAAAGGGTTATAAAGCCATTTCTAAGGCTTTGGGACTCCAGAAAACCATGGTCAGAGCCATTATCCACAAATGGAGAAAACTTGGAACAGTGGTGAACCTTCACAGGAGTGCCCGGCCTACCAAAATTACTCCAAGAGCACAAAGACGACTCATCCAGGAGGTCATAAAAGAACCCAGAACAACATGTAAAGAACTGCAGGCCTCATTTGTCTCAATTAAGGTCAGTGTTCATGATTCAATAATAAGAAAGAGACTGGGCAAAAACAACATCCATGGGAGAGTTCCAAAGCAAAAGCCATTGCTGACCAAAAAGAACACAAAGGCTCGTCTCACATTTGCCAAAAAATATCTTGATTATCCCCAAGACTTTTGGGCAAATATTCTGTGGACTGATTCAACAAAAGTTGAACTTTTTGGAAGGTGTGTGTCTCGTTACATCTGGCGTAAAACCAACACAGCATTTCATAAAAAGAACATCATACCAACAGTCAAACATGGTGGTGGTAGTGTGATGGTCTGAGGCTGCTTTGCAGCTTCAGAACCTGGATGACTTGCCATAATTGATGGAACCATGAATTCTGCACTCTATCAAAAAATCCTGAAGGAGAATGTCCGACCATCTGTTCGTGACCTCAAGCTCAAGTGCACTTGGGTTATGCAGCAGGACAATGATTCCAAACACAGCAGCAAGTCCACCTCTGAATGTCTCAAGAAAAACAAAATGAAGGTTTTGGAGTGGCCGAATCAAAGTCTGGACTTAAATCCAATTGAAATGCTGTGGCATGACCTTAAACAGTCCTTTCATGCTCGAAAACCCTCCAATGTGGCTGAATTAAAATAAACGCTTGATTGCAGTTGTTGCTGCAAAGGGTGGCACAACCAGTTATTAGGTTTAGGGGGCAAGCACTTTTTCACACAGGGCCATGTGGGTTTGGATTTTGTTTTCCCTTCATAATAAAAAAATTCATTTAAAAACTGCATGTTGTGCTTACTTGTGTTATCTTTGATTAATATTTAAATTAGTTTGATGATCTGAAACATTAAAGTGTGACAAACATGCAAAAAAATTAAAAATCAGGAAGCGGGCCAACACTTTTTCACACCACTGTTTATATATATATTTATATATATTTTTTTTTCTTGTAAGATCCAGTCTGAGAATTAATTAGCTTAGCTTGTTCTCAGAGCTATTTCATATACAACATATTTACAGCATACTTTATGATCGAAGACATAATTAAATGCTAAACATAATTCAAGGAGAGGCTGCCTCCAGAATAGCACAGTGACGTCATGAAATCCACCCACATGTGCGAAATCAGAGGGAAGAAAAACTTGAGCCAAGATGCTTTCTATACACCGATGAACTCAAAAAAGTGTTTTTCTCTTTTCACACACACCAGGCACACAAAGATCTAGCAATCATTGGCAGTCTTTACTCCAGCATATGGATAAGTCATACAAGCCAAAGAGTCATTAGGACAAACCCTCGTCTGTATCACCACAAGTTCAGAAACACTGTGTGGGAGCAGCGAATGAAAGTAAAAACTGCAATTCATATATTAATTTTTTACTATTAATTTTTAATATTCATTTTATTATTCAGTATTCTTTTTTACCACAATTTTGCTATACTTCACGTGTGCTGTCAGAAAAATAAAAAAAACAAAGAACGGTTTTCCTTGAAAATACTTTATTCAGGAGGTATTCTGGCCATTAGTACTGAGCCATAATTAGCAAAACAGGCTTCCAGCAATGCCATTTGTAAAGCCTTCGCTGACAATTAGCATAAAACAGTGGTTTTATGGTGGTGTATATATATATGTATATACAACCCGAATTCCAGAAATGTTGGGACGTTTTTTAAATTTGAACAAAATGAAAACTAAAAGACTTTCAAATAACATGAGCCAATATTTTATTCACAATAGAACATAGAGAACATAACAAATGTTTAAACTGAGAAATTTTACACTTTTATCCACTAAATGAGCTCATTTTAAATTTGATGCCTGCTACAGGTCTCAAAAAAGTTGGCACGGGGGCAACAAAGGGCTAAAAAAGCAAGACATTTTGAAAAGATTCAGCTGGGAGAACATCTAGCAACTAATTAAGTTGATTGACATCAGGTCTGTAACAGAAAAGGGATGTCTTAGAGAGGCAGAGTCAGTCAGAAGTAAAGATGGGCAGAGGCTCTCCAATCTGTGAAAGAGCGCGTAAAAAGATTTTTAACTTTAAAAACAACGTTCCTGAACGTCAAATTACAAAGGCTTTACAAATCTCATCATCTACAACGCATAACATCATCAAAAGACTCAGAGAAACTGGAGAAATCTCTGTGCGTAAGGGACAAGGCCGAAGACCTTTGTTGGATGCCCGTGGTCTTCGGGCCCTCAGACGACACTGCATCACTCATCGGCATGATTCTGTCATTGACATTACTAAATGGGCCCAGGAATACTTCAGGAAACCACTGTCGGTAAACACAATCTGCCGTGCCATCTGCAGATGCCAACTAAAGCTCTATCATGCAAAAAGGAAGCCATATGTGAACATGGTCCAGAAGCGCCGTCGTGTCCTGTGGGTCAAGGCTCATTTAAAATGGACTGTTTCAAAGTGGAAAAGTGTTCTATGGTCAGACGAGTCCAAATTTGACATTCTTTTTGGAAATCACGGACGCTGTGTCCTCCGAGTTAAAGAGCAGGGAGACCTTCCAGCATGTTAACAGCGTTCAGTTCAAAAGCCAGCATCTCTGATGGTATGGGGGTGCATAAGTGCAAACGGTATGGGCAGCTTGCATGTTTTGGAAGTCACTATGAATGCTGAAAGGTATACAAAGGTTTTGGAGCAACATATGCTCTCCTCCAGATGATGTGTATTTCAGCAGGACAATGCAAAACCACATACTGCAGCTATTACAACAGAATGGCTTCGTAGTAGAAGAGTCCGGGTGCTGAACTGGCCTGCCTGCAGTCCAGATCTTTCACCTATAGAGAACATTTAGCGCATCATTAAACAAAAAATACATCAAAGACGACCACAAACTCTTCAGCAGCTGGAAACCTATATCAGGCAAGAATGGGATCAAATTCCAAGACCAAACTCCAGAAACTCATAACCTCGATACCCAGATGTCTTCAAACTGTTTTGAAAAGAAGAGGAGATGCTACACCATGGTAAACAGGCCCCCCATTTGAGTGAGAGCTGTAGCAGGGATCAAATTTGAAATGAGCTCATTTTGTGCATAAAATTGTACAATTTCTCAGTTTAAACATTTATTATGTTATCTATGTTCTATTGTGAATAAAATATTGGCTCATGTGATTTTAAATCCTTTTAGTTTTCATTTTATTCAAATTTAAAAAATTTCCCAACATTTCTGGAATTCGGGTTGTGTGTGTGTGTGTGTGTGTGTGTATACAGTATATATATATACGTATATATATATATATATATATATATATATATTAGTGTGTGTGTGTGTGTGTGTGTATATATTAGTGTGTGTGTGTGTGTGTGTGTACATATATAAAATTGCAAATGTAGATTCCTCTTCAGCCATAGCTTTGATTTGTGCAACTTACGAAATAGTGACCCTTTAAGCTGATTTTGAAGTATGATCACACTTCAAGCTGTGATTAACTGAATGTGCTGTGGTGCTGCATCATTACCATAATAATTTGCTCAGCTATGAAAAAGCATACTGCCAACCAACAGAATCAACTGCACTTCTGCTGTGTTCTGATCCCACTTAACCCTGATCACACTTAGCATGACATTTCAGCATGATTACTGGACAACGGTTCATTGTGTGTCACTTTTAAAGTTTTAAAGAAGTTTTAAACTTCCTGACACTGGCCTTTGGTAGTAATCACAGGTCAGTTTTGTCACCTTGCTGGTATTTTCGAGGTCAGGGTTTGAGGCAGTAGAAGGAAATCCTCTCAGAATTGGTATTTTAGCTAATTTAGCTAACACCTCACCACTTAACAGAAGTGATTGAGCAGAATAGAGGCCAAATGTGCCATTATGTCAGACTGCCCAGCACATTTTCACACCCTCCTCCCCCTCCTCTTCTGGTCTCCAATTAGCCACCAGTCATGGTATTTCCTCTTGGGGCACCATAGTCCATCTGTGGATCATCACATCTCTTACTGTGCTTTAATCTCAAGGTTAAATGTGCTGTAAGGAAGCTTGGAATTGTACATAATTTTGTAAGTGTATGTTAATATGGTCAGAAAGAATCTTGTTCCTCTTGGCATAAGATCTGCAATGCAATTTGGACAATGTCCAGTAATAGTCTACAAAACTGTGTTATTTATTGGATTCGGTGTAGTCCTAGTTGGACTAGTAATGACAGCTGGAAGTTAGATCTCCCACAGGTGTTGATTTAGCCAAAAATCCTGCTTACATTAAAGAAATGGAGCAAACTTTTAGCTGTAAGACACATGCCAGGCAAAATGAGCTTTAGAGGAAATGCATTTGAAATTGTCCCCTGTGGCATACTTTGCCTTTATGAGGTACAGTCTAGCAGTAAGTGCATTTACCTGCGCAGTCTTCAACCTTCTGCACCAAGTTTACATGAAATGATGCGTAAAAGAAAATTTTAAGAAAAAAAAAATGTCTGGCATCACCTAATTTGGGGGAAAAAACCCACAAAAGCCAAAGTCTGAAAACTGACACTAAAGCATTTACATGAAATTTTAAAAAGGACAAATTGTTGCTTTAGTTTCACTGAAATCAAACTTTATGTTTCTCCCAGGCAATAATGATGGTTAACTGAAACACGTGTCAGATGTTCTCACTTCATCCAAAGCGGAAGCTTCACCTTTTGTTGACAGTGAATTACGTAACCAAAATTTTGTAATTTCATAAAAGGAAATTAAAGATCTGGAAGTTCAGATAAAACAGAACAGTTGGATGCCATAGCGGTGGGCGGAAGAACAAAAGCTGCTGCTGGGTTTGAAAGAGGAAATGAAAGAGAAAGATGTTGGCAAGTTAACAAAATATCATTCATTTTAACAAAATTAAGAGGTTAATGGTCCTCTGGGGTTTATGAAAGTTTACCTTGATAGACTACTTAATTGTTAAATGATTCTGTACTGACTGTTTAAAGAGCTTTCACATATGAGTCAAGGTAACAGCCTTCAGTGTGGGAAGTGACAACCAAATGAGGCACATGACTGACTTAATGTTTGATTTGAAGACCGTGTGGCACAGTGGCATGTCATGGACACACTAAGAGTCCAGATATTTTGAAAATACACAAAAATGCTTCTGGCTTATACATACAGTATTTCTATTCTATGGCCCCAGCATTGCTCACTCGCCAAACCTCAGGGGGTTAATACCTTCTGTGCTTCCATGTAACGGAAAAGCACCTGATACAGGCTATTGATATTGACTCTTGTTCAGTAAATGTTTTCTGTTTCCAGTACTGTGAAGACTTGCTCTAGCCATTTTTAGCATGTTCCATTCGACTTTCTCACCTCAATAATTAGTGAAAACTTGCGTCAGCTTGTACAGGAAATGACCTTAGTGCCATAACATATTTTGTGAAATTTTGAGTCATCAGGCTTGATCTAATATTTTTTGGGAGATTCATTTTTGCTCTTATAATCATATGCAGTGGTGCTGTGAGAGGATGTGAGCTAGTGTTCAGTTGAGTCCTTTCCAGAGATGGGTAGAGTATCCAAAAACTGAACTCAAGTAAAAGTAATAATCTTTTCAAATGTGCTCACAGCCTCACACCCATGACCAATGAATCAAATGCATACCAACTGACCTTCTGTCTGTTCTACAAAACATAATTAAATGTATATTTCTGAACAATGGAGCCCAGTCTCATGAAAATGCGTATAAATAGTACGCTAAATAAAAACAAAAACCCGTGGTATTGATACGCAAAAATGGACTTTGGTGTTCATATGATACGCATGTGTTTGGCGTGCATATAATACGCAGTTTTCGCGTGCATATGATACGCATCTACCCCACAACCCTAATCCTACCCATCGCGTAGCATATACACGCCAAAGTCCACTTTCGCGAATCAATACCTTGAGTTTTTATTTGGCATACTATTTATACACACTTTCATGAGATCGGGTTGAACAATGATAGGTTAATTAATGTATAAATTAAGGTATCTGTTTAAAAACCTGGGGTAACACTTTATTTTAAGGTTTCCATAATACAGAGTAATTACCTAATTAAGTACTTAGTAGTAGCCGTTGTACTTACATGAAATAAAATGTACTTACAATGTAACTAAATTATGGAACAGACAGTTTGTAATTATGTACATGTAATAGGCAGCTACTGTTACACATATGTAACAAACCGAGTCTATTACACAGCTACTTATGTAACCAAAAGATTGTTACATATATGTTGAAGACTTAAACATTGTAATTATAAATGTAAGTACACAGACATAAGCTACTTAAAATAAAGTGTATCAAGATTGTACTTAAGTGTACTTCATGTGTATCTATACTGTACACCTTATCCAGCTGCACCTTAGTTTGATTTTGCACTGGTGGGTTAAATCAAACTAAGGTGCAGCTGGATAAGGTGTACAGTATAGATACCTTTCTAATTACATTACAATTACAGCATATTACACAGGCATAAGCTATTTAAAATAAAGTGTATCAAGATTGTACTTAAGTGCACAAGTAGCTGTGTAACAGACTCTGACAGACACTGTCTTTTGGCTTTTGGCTATTATTAATTCATCGTTGTCATTAGGATATGTCCCCAAAACCTTCAAATTGGCTGTTATTAAGCCTCTCATTAAAAAACCACAACTTGACCCCAAAGATCTAGTTAATTACAGACCGATCTCAAATCTCCTTTTCTGTCAAAGATACTAGAAAGGTAGTATCCTCACAATTATATTCCTTCCTAGAGAAAATGATATCTGTGAGGAATTCCAGTCAGGATTTAGATCGTATCATAGTACTGAGACTGCTCTCATTAGAGTTACAAATGACCTGCTTCTATCATCTGATCGTGGTTGTATCTCTTTATTAGTTCTACTGGATCTTAGCGCTGCGTTCGACACTATCGACCACAACATTCTTTTGAATAGACTAGAAAACTTTGTTGGCATTAGTGGAAGTGCCTTAGCATGGTTCAAATCGTACTTATCTGACCGCCATCAGTTCGTAGCAGTGAATGAAGAGGTATCATATCGATCACAAGTGCAGTATGGAGTACCTCAAGGCTCAGTACTAGGGCCGTTACTTTTCACGCTTTATATGTTACCCTTGGGAGATATTATTAGGAGACATGGTGTTAGCTTTCACTGTTATGCTGATGATACTCAGCTCTATATTTCTTCGCGGCCCGGTGAAACACACCAAATTGAGAAACTAACGGAATGCATAGTCGATATAAAAAACTGGATGACGAATAATTTTTTACTGCTAAATTCTGAAAAAACAGAGGTGTTAATTATCGGACCTAAAAACCCCACATGTAATAACCTAGAATATTATCTAACACTTGACGGCTGCTCTGTCAATTCTTCTTCATCAGTCAGGAACCTAGGTGTGCTGTTCGATAGCAATCTGTCATTTGAAAGCCATGTTTCTAGCATCTGTAAAACTGCATTTTTTCATCTCAAAAGCATATCTAAATTGCGACCAATGCTCTCAACGTCAAATGCAGAAATGTTAATTCATGCGTTTATGACCTCAAGGCTAGACTATTGTAATGCTTTATTAGGTGGTTGTTCTGCACGCTTGATCAACAAACTACAGTTAGTCCAAAATGCAGCAGCTAGAGTCCTTACTAGAACCAGGAAATATGACCATATTAGCCCGGTTCTGTCAACACTGCACTGGCTCCCTATCAAGCATCGGATAGATTTTAAAATCTTGTTAATTACTTATAAAGCCCTGAATGGTTTAGCTCCTCAGTACTTGAGCGAGCTCTTATCGCATTATAGTCCTCCACGTCCGCTGCGTTCTCAAAACTCTGGCCGTTTGATAATACCTAGAATATCAAAATCGACTGCGGGCGGCAGATCCTATTCCTATTTAGCACCCAAACTCTGGAACAGTCTACCTAACACTGTTCGGGAGGCAGACACACTCTGTCAGTTTAAATCTAGATTAAAGACCCATCTTTTAGCCTGGCTTACACATAACGCATTAATACGCTTCTATTATTCAAATCCGTTAAAGGATTGTTAGGCTGCATTAATTAGATCAACCGGAACCGGGAACACTCCCCATAACACACGATGTACTCGTTACATCGTCAGTTGAATGGCATCTACGCTAATATTTGTTTGTTTCTTTCCTAGTCTGTTTCTCAGTCCGTATCCGATCAGATGGTGGATCAGCACCAAGAGATGATGTCTACAGCCCTGATCGTCAGCGGAGACCAGGACACCCAGATGACCCCCAGAGATATATCCCTAGATATATCAACCAAAAATAACAAAATAACTAAAATATAATAAAATACCTAACTACATAATACTACTATTGTTAGAAATTGCAACAAAATTAAAATAGAAATATAAACTTTTGAACTGCGGGTTTCGTCTGGTCAGAGGAGAACTGGCCCCGACTGAGCCTGGTTTCTCCCAAGGTTTTTCTCCATTCTGTCACAGAGGGAGTTTTGGTTCCTTGCCGCTGTCGCCTCTGGCTTGCTCAGTTGGGGACACTTAATTTCTAGCGATTATCGCCGATTTGATTGCACAGCTACTATTTAAACTAAACTGAGCTAGACAATGACATCTCTGAATTCAATAATGAAATGCCTTTAACTGAAAATTGAGTGTTTAATCTTATCATTATACATTACTGACACTCTATCCTCCAATTTGATACTGTTAAGTGCTTTGACACAATCTGCATTGTAAAAGCGCTATATAAATAAAGGTGACTTGACTTGACTTGACTTGTTACATATGTGTAACAGTAGCTGCCTATTATATCTACATAATTACAAACTGTACGTACAGGCTGTTCCGTAACTTAGTTACATGGTAAGTACATTTTGTTTCGTGTAAGTACAATGGCTACTACTAAGTACTTAATTAGGTAATTACTCTGTATTATGACACCTTAAAGTAAAGTGTTACCAAACCTGGTAATGTCATACTTTGCAGTAGTGTTATTGTTTACTTTTTAGCATAATCATCTGTTTGGTTGTAAAATGTATACCTGTATGAAATCGATTGCATACTTGTGGATTTGTTCACAGACAGCACACACAGTGTTCAACTAATAAAAGTCCTAATTGGTGGCAAACAATAGGATGCATTTGCAGATTTGGTTTCAACTCACTGTATGTTCATGGTCACTTTATACAACACTATTTGTGCTATTTGTGCTCTTACATTTCCTGTTACAGCTTCTAATGAGAAACCACTTCCTATGATTCAGTGCCTGTAGGGAAACATAACTTTACTTCTGACAGGTCACTTCAGTCAAGCTTGCATTAGCAGATCCACGTCTACCTATAGGAATATGATGCCTCTCACAGCATCCATATATATAAGGTCCATTCAGTATTATTCAGCAGCTTATCACATTGCCCAGGAACCAATTACCCTCCTCCATCCCCAGCTTCTCCTTTCGTCCACAGTCAGGACTTGGCCTTCTAATATCCCTCAATGAATCAGACTCCTTTATCTTGAATTATGTTGTTACATTAAATTGTCATTAAGAAACTTAATGATATCTGCTACATTTATGTTGGATCTGTTCTGTTTACCCTAAGAAGTTTTTGCCCAGAACAGAGCCATACTGCCAATCCAAACTGTGTGATAATTGTCAATCATCTTTGACAATAGTGTTCTTGACAGAACTGAACAAATAATTCAAACTGATTTGTAAACCAAATCGATTAGACTGGTTTGCCAATTGTTTGATTAAGTCTTTGAACAGAATCAAATCAAAAGAGTGATTTATTTGCAAATGAGGTGCACGTAGAATAAACTACACGTTTTGTCAAGTACTCCAGTTAAAGTAGCTAAACACATTTAAATCTACTCTTAAAAGTACAAATTTTCAAAAAAAAAAAAAAAAAAACAATTACTCAAGTATATGTAACAGAGTAAATGTAGCAAGTTACCACCCACCTCTGGTCCCTTCTTTTTCCTTTTTTAGTCTTTGTAATGATGCACTGTAATGAAATGGTGAGTTGCTGTTTAAAATGTCGCATTTTGTCTCTCCGTATACCATGTCTGGGACCTCCAATAGTGGAGATCTTTGTTCGACAAAAAAACAATCTCCCTTTAGACAAAGGTTTAGATACTCTGTTCTAAATAACACATTTCAAAATGTATTTTTCATATATAAAACAGCTGCTTTCAAGGTTCAAATATGTTGACAATTGTAATCACCACACAGAGCTTTGAAAGAGGTTTAAAAAAAAAATATATATATATATATATATATATATAATAAAACACTTCTTTTATACTTCCTTAAGATAGAATCTTCATCACATACTTGATACTTCACAACATCATCCGATTCAACATTACTTTTACCTTAAAGTTAATACAGCTGTCTACTTTCACACATGGGTATTTTCTGTGAGGAGACAAGGAAGGCAGTTTGGATGAAAAATTTGGAAAATGAACAGTACAAAAATAAAATACTAACTACGATGTACTTAAATTTAAATTAATAATTCGGTACAATGCACTTATTGTGTACATGTTCTTACATTGTACTTATATTGTTAATAAAACCTTTATGTAATTACATCTGTAATTAATTTCTGTAATTACATTTATAATTACACTGTTGACCCATCCCTTACACCTAACCCCATCCTTAAACCTACCCATACCACTTAACCTGTCCCTAACCTTATCCGTATCCCACCTTAACAGCAGCAAAAGTGTTTTGAAATACAATATGAACACAATAAGTGCATTGTACTTATTTTTTGATGTAAATACATAGTAGTTAAGGCCACCTAATATAAAGTGTGACCAAAAAACCTGCATCCTTCTTACCTTCAGTGAGCTCCTGAAGAGTGGCATGAATGAGGCAAGTCGCTCTGATTGTTCAGTGGCATAATACAACATAATCATGTTCATAACAGGCATGTAAAATAGTGAGAATATAGATTAACTACAAAGTGAAATGAACTTCTAATGACTTGAAAAAAGGAATGATCTGTGAGTAACTAGTTTTAGTATAGGCTATAAGTTAAAAGTGCACCCCCACACTTGCATTGTTTTTTTCTGATTAATGATTCAATAAGAAGTCAGCTATTATTTTCCACTAGTCTACTATTGTATGAAAGATACAATATACAATATATTTTTGTTACTGTATTATTGAAGCTATTATTATTTCAGAAGAATCTAAAATAAATTAACTAATATAACTAACCATTAATATTCTAGTATTTAGGACCTGAAATATCTGTTTAAAACCGACATGAAATATTTATTTTAATTATTTAGTGGTGGAATAGGGTTCTTCTACCTGTGCTGTATTTCTGAATGTTCTAGAAGCTCTGAAAATGCGATAACAATTAATCTATCACAACTGAGCTGTCAATTTGTCAGCTCTTGTCAGCTTATTATTAAAACAAGAATGGTGCTTGATCATTTCATGCAGTCTCGCTCTCAATGCCAATCCAAAAACTACTGCAGCTTATGTAGATATACACTTTTGCATCCCTTTTACCAAAATACCAAAAAAAGTTGGCCAAACTTTCAAAAATGGCTACCTGCAAGAAGCACGCCCAGGGGTCACCAGAGGTCAGGGGTCGGTCACTAATGTGTAGTCCATGGACAATTACTGCCTCCTATTTGAAAAACGTTGTTTTTACACTCACGGACCAGTATGTAATATGGGCCTGTGGGCGGCATATGGGGTCATTATGTTTGGCCACATTACAGCAAATTGCTGGACCAAAGGGTGAATTTTACACAGAGAGAATAAAAGAGACTGAATGAAGCAACAAGAGTTGCGATACTGGATTAAAGGAATAACAGGAAGAGAGAAGGACAGAGAGAAATGTGAGGGCCAGTGAAGATGAATAGCTTGGCTCTCTAGGGCTTTCCAAGCCGTTAGTATGCAGTGGGCACCATGAATTGTGTGTGTGTGTGTGTGTGTGGATATGGGTGTTAGTGTGTGTGTGTGTAAAGGGTCTATTTGGCTGACAGTGAATCCTCCAACACCATCTCATTACTGAAGCGAAGAGGAGTGTCCATCCACATGAAATATACTTCTCTGCTTTTACCACTTATGTCTAAGGTGAAAATTCAGCATCAATTTATTTCATTCTTTTCATCTTGCACCTTTTAAATGTACACTATGTGAAAATAGGCTTTGAATCACTGTCAGAAGTGTAATGAGATCGTGACGACTTGAATCTCAACTCAAAGTTACACAGCCTCTCTGCCGGTGTAGGCATGGTACAAATATCCAGGTGTAAATTGAGCTGTAAATTCTGCTGTACTGAACCGAGCTGTTTATACAGTGAACATGCTTTGTGAATGAGCCTTGAATTTTTCTTTTATGACTTCTGAGGAAGGAAGTCAAAAGGTTTTCACTTGTTTATTTGAAAGAGGAGGAACGTTATCAGAGGATTCTGTAAGTGTATAAATTTGGCTGTATTCGTCATTTGCTGTATTAACATTGAATAATAAGGCAACTAATGGAACTTTACATCTGTTCATTTCCATCAAGGCCAGTTTCAGTGATTCACTGCATCCAAAAACAACAAGTTTTATGCCAGAAGACAGTAAAAATGAGAGGAGGACAATTATTTAAAACATCTACAATGACAGGAAGTTATGGAAAGTAAAAGTGAGAGACTATCAAGAATTCAAATATTCTGTTGTTGAGAGTGCCGTTTTCCTGTATATTGTTAGAATTGCTCTTTGAAACAATGTTAGATTGGACAGACCCAAAGAGGGATCTCTAGCTTAATGTCTCCAGACACTGTAATCTGTCTTGTGGTAAAATAAGGCTCACATAAGACTCTCACATAAGCTGACCACGTATACACTAACCTATGATATGACCGAGGTTTCAGAGATGGCCACCAGATATGACTTATAAATGAAATACCACACATACACAGAGATTCTATCCCTCACAAGACATTACTTTGACCTAATGTCTCTCCGGGATCAATCCTTACACAGTCTAGCCACAGAAATGGCCAGCATGGAGACAGAAACTCATAACAGCTACGATGACAGTGTGTGAACTGGAGAGACTTGTTGACTTAGACTGACCCTCATAAAAACAGACCATCTCCCCTTGCGATCTAGCAATCTTTTCCATCCTTAACACAATTTTCTCTCTCTCTCTCCCCCACTGGAGTTTCCTCAATGGGAGATGTTTTTTAAGAGATGAAACGGAAATAAGCGTTGGATGTTTGAGGACTAAGGGTTCAGGCAGAGTGAATTGCTTTGCTTCCCCTGACAGCTCTATGCGTCCGTCGTGTGCACACAGCGGTAATTGCATGTGTTTTTGATTAGTCATATCTCAGAGATTCACCATTCACTCGGATGAATGTAACATTGAAAAAAATCATCTTTTTTTTTTTTTGAGCTCCTTCTAGCTCATTACCTGCCTGCGCACACATGCAGCTAATTAATAATCACAAGGAAATTTCTTCTTGACAGGCAGGTGTGCACCATAAACCTGAGAGATAATAAGGCAATTGAACAGAAAAGGTTGTGAAAGGAGCAAAAAGAAGACACTGACCCCAATTATGGCTGCCACAGGGAAACAAGACAAAAAGAACTGGCGGTTAAAGTGAATCTTAACACAGGCCTGACTCACAGCCAAACGTACTGAGTGCTCTTCAACGTCTAAGGAGACAAGTTGTGCCTTTTCTTGAACTTCAGTGTCAGTGCTAGTGATGTTTTTAACTATACTTTGAAAGTATAATTATATTAATTTTGTTAAAAGTATAATTTTACATACAATGACAGGATGTATGGAATATGCCACGTGTTGGGTTGTGAACCTTAATTAAAAATCAATCAGCACAGATTTCAGTGAAGTCCTGGCAGTCAGTGTCATCTAAGATTTTATGTTGCTTCCCATATGGAAATGTAATATATGACACATTACCCTATATGTGACTCTGGACCACAAAATCAATCTTAAGTCGCACGGGTATATTTGTAGAAATAGCCAACAGAACATTGTATGGGTCGAAATAATCGATTTTTCTTTTATGCCAAAAATCATTAGGATATTAAGTAAAGATCATGTTCCATGAAGATATATGGTGAAACTTAATTTTTGATTAGTAATATGCATTGCTAAGGACAACTTATATGGTGAATTTCCTACCATAAATGTATCAAAACTTCATTTTTGATTAGTAATATGCATTGCTAAGAACAACTTTAAAGGAAATTTTCACAATATTTTGATTTTTTTGCACCCTCAGATTCCAGATTTTCAAATAGTTGTATCTCGGCCAAATATTGTCCTATCCTAACAAACCATGCATACATCAGTTTTATATTCAGCTTTCAGAATAACGAGATTTATAAATCTCAGTTTAAAAAAATTGACCCTTATGACTAGTTTTGTGGTCCATGGTCACATATCAAGAGTAATATTGTCATATTTGTTACCTATAAGGCCATTTTAATATCTGAAATTGTTACAGTTTCTAATAGGTTTCATACATGTTTTTACTTCATATGAAAATATATTTCTTATATGTAAATTTAATATGTGTACATATATTACATTTGTGTATGGGAATTGGATTGTAGCCTATCCTTATAGAGGAACCATACTTCATGAGATCAAAGTATAGAAAGTACAGACAGCTTTTTTGAGTGACAGTTCATTATAAAAAGTGTCTTTAATGGTATGTATTAGGCTACATATGTGACAAGTGTCATGAAATCGAACAGCTCAGTATGAGGGATGATGTGAACATAATGCATGGATATTATGTCATCCATATAGTCAATATTAAATGTTAAACAATACAATAATGCCCTTTATGCCCTACTGAGAATAGAGAAAGTGAGTTGAAATTGATTTAGGTTATGAGAATCACTCAATTCAGAGTCACCAAAGAGGTTAATTGTTTTTCCAAATGTCACTTTACTTTGGATTTAATTGTTGGTATTTATTGTTGCAGGCTGCAAATGTACCTATAAATAAAATGCATTATTATTATTATTACTATAACGTTGCAATTCCTTTGTGTCATTTACAAAAATCTTTAGCTGTTTTAAACTGACACCATCTCACCATCAAAGTCTACTCTCCTGTCTACCCATAACACACACACAGCACATACACACACTCTTGTCCTGTTGCTCAAAACTGTGCAGACAAAAAAAGACGCAAGCACTTTTGAGTAGTTGTGCTGTCACAACACTGGCTTTCCCTGAGAAACAGATTCTGTGAGACATCACCTGTGAACTAAGTAGCTGAATAAACATTCTGTGATGAAGGAAGAAGAAGTGGGAGTTTCAAAGACATGATAACAGAAGACAGATTACCATGGCAGCACAGAGAGAAAGCTTTATTTTAGCCTTGGCCTCAAACTACAAACCCAGAACACAGCAAAGACGTTTATACATTGCGAAACAAGCTGCCTCAGGTATTATAAATATATCAAACACATAATGAGATCAGCTGGCTTTGAAACAGACATTGATAGAATTTCTCATAGCTTTAGCGACAAGAAGGCATAATGATATTGAACAGAACATACAGGACACAGGTTTTTTTTTTTTTCAAGATTTCCAGAATCTTCTAAAAAGGTCCAGAGAAGTCATAACTCATACAGTCTCAAAAAAGAAAATGTATGCAAGGCAAAGTGAGTAAAATCAATACTTGGGAAAGAAAAGAAAAAATAAATAAATAAAATGCATATGCCGCCATTTTCTTTTTTTTTTGTACTCTCTCTATTCATATTGGTTTTATCACAAAACTTTTATATCATTTTTAAGAGAAGTTAAAGAAGTTACACTGAAAAAAATTATACTAAACTTTTTAAGGTAAATGGATGCAAACAATTTATTTTAGCTACATTAAAATTAAAAATAAAAAAAAAACATGTTGAAAGTCAGTCAACTAAATTTGTTTATTTAAATTTAGCTCAAATAAATTGATTGCAACCACTTACCTTGAAAAATTCAGTAAATTCAATTAATATATATTGTTTTTTTTCAGTGTAAGAAAAGAAAAGTTTGACAAATGTTACGTGGTGTAACCATCAAGTAAATGTAATAATATATTTATTTAACCTAAATGCAACCTTGATGTCATTTTATAACTTACACTAACCTTGCCTTGTTTTTTTTTTTTTTTTTTATAAAAGGTCAAACTATGATATTTTGAAAGACTTACTGAGCTAAAGTTTTTCCATTGTTTTCAAATGTTAATAAGCAGTGTTTTGTTTTGTTTTTTCTAAAAATAAATAAATAATAAAAGAAAGATAATGCCAAACTACTTAATATGGTTTTCATATTATCTTAAAAGATTCTTCTTTTAATTAGTCTTTATACAACAAAAAATTAGCTTCACATCACTGAGCAACAGCTAATCTAAAATGGGCTTTGTCATTAAATATACACTGCACACTGACTTAATTGTTTTCTGTTCAAACCTCATGTAGTCCAAACAATTCAGAACACTGAATTTTCATTCAATGCACAAAGCATGTACGTCCACTTAAAACTCTGCCAAGAAATTTGCCCTTTGAAATCCATTCATCACAACAGCAACTAGCTGGAGATGAATGAGTGAAACACTGTGAGAAAATATTACTTCAAAGTATTAACCTTTGAGAAACAACCCTATATATTATAGTTTGCTTCAGAGCTAATCACAAATAATAATAATTAAAAAATAAATGCAATCTTACATCTGCTGATGCTATTTGTCATTCTCAAAGATGTAAGTAATGGGAAAAACAGCAACATAAATCAACAAAAAACATGGAACATTTCAGACATGGGGGGGAAAAATACCTGAAAGACAGTATCACATAACTTTTACAAAGTACAAAGTAGCACTGAACATAACTGAGTACTGATAAATGTATAAACCACATTTATATTTAGATAATGGCCACTGGAAAGGACAATTTGCTACAAAAATGGCCTAACAATACAATCAATGGTTATGCACAAGTGCTTACTCATGCAAACACACACGCACACACACACACACACACACACACGCAGTATTATATTTTCTCTCCCTCATTTAAGGCTATGGTGGCCAAGGTGTATTGTGATGTTTTAGCCAATACACTGCATTTTAACAACCTGTTTCCTTATCATTTAATTGTGTTTTAAATGGAAAGAACTTAAATTCCCACAATCCTCTCTACTGCAGAAAACCAGTACCATTTGCTCTTTTATATTGGATATATATTGTTTTGTTGTTGTTGTTTTGGTATGTTTTATTTGGATTTGTTTGTGATTTATTTGGAAACGTATCTATTACAAAAAAGTACTCATTCATTTTTTTTTTATCTCATAGTGTGCTTTTTAAATTATTTGATATTTATATTTAGAGATGTATCATATAATATCAGTACAGATAGAAGAACCATTGTATTTACAAAGATGTTGGGTCACACTTTATATTAGGTGGCCTTAACTACTATGTACTTACATCAAAAAATAAGTACAATGTACTTATTGTGTTCATACTGTATTGCAAAACACGTTTGCTGCTATTGAGGTGGAATACGGGTAAGGCTAGGGACAGATTTGGTGGTATGGGTAGGTTTAACGGTGGGTTAAGGTGTAAGGTAACAGTGTAATTATCAATTTAATTACAGAAATTAATTACAGATGTAATTACACATAGGTATTTTTAAAAATATAAGTACAATGTAAAAACATGTATGTACACAATAATTGCATTGTATCAAATGATTAATTTAAATGTAAGTGCATAGTAGTTAAGGCCACCTAATATAAAGTGGGACCAGATGTTCAAACATAAAATTCAAGGACAGTACATATATTTAATTCAATATCTCACAATGTTTTGCTTAAATTATACAAATCACAAAGCACTCCCAAAGAATACACAACACATTTCTGTATCTATATTTCAGAAGGGAACTAGCCGAGGATAATTCCTCATAGAGAACAATCTAGAGCAGACAAACTTTGACACACTGCATAATTATCAGTCTGTTAGTGCTCGTTTACACCTGCCACAGAAGACAGCAGAAGCATGTTAGAAAATATAAGCAATCTTTATCTGAACAAGGTCAGAAGGTGTGACACGTCTTAACCTACCAGCCAAACATTAAAAGTGGCACTTTCGTTACACTGCACTATATACATCCAGCTTGATAACAGATGAATCTCTGAATGTAGTTCTTTGTTATTTGCATGATTATCTAAGGCTATTTCTATGTCATTCTTTGCTTTTCTGTTATTTATTTATTCAGGTAGCTTTCATTTCAATCAATTTCTATTTGTTACTTTGTTGCGTTCAGTCCGAATCAAACCCTCTTTGAATGTATGAATGGTTGTCTTGGAAACAGGTTCCATATTCTCTGTTGTAGCGATTTGAGATTAATGGTCAGACTTATGTTATATATCATGTACCCAAGCAAAACAAACCTGCAAGAAGAACCAGCTCAACTTTCTGTGTCACTTTTGGCAGATATCACTGACACCAAGAGCAATAACAGCAGCTACTTAGCAAACAGGTTGTGTGTCTGAGTGAGAAATAACACTTCCTGTTTATCCCCAAGACTCTAGTTTGAAATAGGTCTGCCACATACCCAGGTGGTCCTTTAGAGTAAATGGAGAGAGGGAAAACTGACCGATGAAATGAAAAAATTGCAAGAAGGGAGTAATAATCAAGAGAGAGAAGCAGACAGAAAGAAAAGAGGTAAGAAGGGCGGGAGTACTGGAGTATTTGTTCACTGTATATCCCGGGGGGCACATAAACAAATTATGAAGCTATGAATTCTGGTGCTGACCCCCAAAGGCATGGAGGAGGTGGGAAGAAAGGCGAAACATAGAGAGAGAGATTGCATCTTTCATTAATAATTTTATGCTTTTTTCATTTTTATGTAGGCAGATAAAGGTACACATATAAGTAAATTGGTTCTGACCTGCAATCTAATGCTGATGAATCCAGATAATTCAAATAAAAGGGGCGTTTGGCCACCATACAGCTCTCTTCTTCTACATAATTCTAGTAAAGTGTAAAGAGTAAAGTGTATCATTTCATTCGCAAAACCATTTGAAAAACAACAACCATTTCAATAGGCCTGCAAAAATACACTGTTTTGGACCTCTTGTTTGCCAGCTGGGCATATACCTATACAGGCTACTTTTTTTTTTTTTACTCAGAAATAAATTATTCTTAGCATAACAAATGACTTTTTTCTAATGTGTGGTTTCTAATTGATACATTTTATCATCAATCATAAATGTATAGTTTGAATTATAAGAATATTTTTCAACATTGATTAAATAAATACATTTTTGACAACTGCCATCAACTGCATTATTATTACAGTGATATTTTGAATATATTTTATATTATTCTGTTTTCATTTTTGTTGTAAAGTTTTGGTAATTTTTGGTGTGTTTTTGTAGTTTTTGGAAGAGGTTTTTTATTATGTCTGTATGGTTTTTATTCCAGTTTTAGTCATTTTAGTACATCAGGTTAAACAAAATTAAAATGAGAAATGTTGCCTTGAAATTAAAATGTTTATTTCAGTTAGCATAATTTTTTTAAGTGACAAAACTGTGTTTAAGGGTTTTATTTTTCATTTCTGTTTTAGGTTGTAGTTAACTGTAATAACCCTGCTGCCAATACAACAATTTTACAGTGAAAAATATGGGCATTCAGGCATTTCAATAATCCAGTGGATAACAAGATGAAGCAAGTATAAGCACACAAACATCTCATATGCGCTCCATCCTTTTGTGGATGATCCAGCTTTCATGTTTAGCATGAACCGCTGAATAGATTAATTTCAGCACAAACAAGAGCTTAGCTATCCTTTCATATATTCAGAGAGGGTTTGCTGGGGCAAGGCGAGAAGCCGAATATCCCAGGTGTCTCATCAGCTTCAGCAATAAGGAAGAAATCGATTAGAGCAATTGCAATTTGAGATAGACTATGTCTATTAGAACATTAGTGCCTCCAAGGCAATCACATCAAACTTCCCTCCGCAGTTTATTATTTTCCATGTAAATCATTATCTCCAGTGCCAGGGCATTAAAATTCCAACCTGTCATGCAGCTTGGCAGTATTGACCATGGCATCACTTCAACTGGGGTGAAGATTTCCAAGAGACCGTTGATTCCGTTGATGACTGAATTGCCTTGCCCACCTGATACATCTTCATGTAGGATAACTTGTAGGAGATGTGCATCAGAAAAGAAGGAGCACAAATTAAACATTGTCTCCTACAAAACCATCTGATGTTATTATCAGAATATACAAAAGAAGGACTCTCAGTTGTGTCATTTAAGCAAAGCTCATTAAGACAAAGATACCATCATAGAACAAACAGAGAACAAAATACAGATGATACATCACAACACTCAAAATAGACAAGAAAATGTACCATTTTGTAGCCGGAAAGCTGCTATCTACAAGATTAGTCTTGTGTTTGATCATGCAACATGCAATATTTGGTTCTATAACATCAAAGATACAAGAATATTTCTATGGTATTTCTCTATGACCACTTCCCATGCATGATAAGATCATCCTCTGAAAAGTCTTACACAATAAAAAATATAGCTACATCTTTGCGCGTCCTGTGCACCACACCTTTTGATTGTATCACAATGCTTTAAATTGAAGACACAGCCAGACAGTTTACCACTAACACACCAACTTTGGGCAGAGAGAACAGACAAATGAGGTATTCTTTTCCAAATAAAAATGAACACTGACACATTGAACAAAGAATGTTGACACCATGAAAAAGAAGAACACATCTGGTGATCTGAACTCAGTACATGTCACAAGCACACAGCTCATGGATCAAACTGGAGATGCCTGCAATGCTAATGCTAACACGGTCCTACCGTGCTAACGGTGGTATAACTGAACTTTGTTATGGACGCCCCTGTGACTCCAGTGATCTCATCATCACCTTCCCTCCTCTTCCTCCGGTTGAGGCACGGGCGCCTGCAACACCCAAAGGTGGCCAAGAGAGCCTTCCGGAAGCGGGTGTTCATGAAGCAGTAGATGATGGGGTTGACGCAAGCTGAGGTATAGGACAGCAGCTGAATGAAGGAGATGGGAGCTCCGGAAAGTGCACGCTGGGCTGACTTTTGGTCGAAAGCCTTCCAGGTGTTGGCAGAGTATAGAGGCATCCAGCATATGAAGAACATGGCAACTATAATGATCAGCATTCGGATCACTCGTTTTTTGGCAATGAGCTTTGCCTCTGAGGTGTTGCTCCGTGGACGGTCTGCCTTGACCGTGCCAGAGGTGGTCAGAGCAGAAAGTTCCATAGCAGGGGGCTTCTTTGGGACTTGGATATAACATCCATCGCTCTCATCATGGCCAGAAGACAGTGCTCCATTCAACCCATTCTTTACACCTGTACATAAAAGAAATTAAAAATGAAGGTGCATTGGCAATTGATTCCATTTTTTACAAATTGGTATTGGTGTTATTATTAGTTGCAGTCACACTAGACTTTGCTCTCTATTCACACCCATGCGAACACGAGAGAATTTCACATTCTGCTGCATACTGTCTGGTTCAGCTCAGCTACCAAATCTGACCTCGGAAGACTATAGAGGGTAGTCCGGACTGCTGAGCGAATCATTGGTACAACCCTCCAAGAACTGTACTTATCCAGAGTGAGCAAAAGGGCTAAGAAAATCACTCTGGACCCCTCACATCCAGCACACTCCCTCTTTGAACTGTTGCCGTCTGGTCGACGCTACAGAGCTCTGAGCACCAGAACGGCCAGGCACAGAAACAGTTTCTTCCCCCAAGCAATCCATCTCATGAACCCTTGACAATAAACGCAGAGCACACAACACTATAATACATTATTTATTTAACACACATACTTATTTACATTTCAAATTTGCACATATCATAACTGTACATACATAATTGTCTATATTATATATATTGTGTTTTTTGCTATTTTGTACATTGTCTATTTTGTATATTATTCTTTTTATTCTTTTTATTATCTGTGTCTTGTCTTGTCGCTCTCATTCTGTTGCACTGTGGAGCATCTGACACTAAAACAAATTCCTCGTATGTGTAAACATACCTGGCAATAAAGCTCATTCTGATTCTGATACAAAATTTAGCTGAACGCTGATTTTCGAAGCTGTATAACAAAAATACCTATGACCAATAGAGGATCTAAACGTCACAGACTTGGTTGAATTCAAAGCTTATATGCAAATGTAATATACAGTATGTACATGTGTAACGGAGCCGACGAGATGTGAGGTGAGCGGATCCAAGTGCAAGCTTTTATTAGTAAACATAGTCAAATCACAGGCAGGGTCAAACAACAGCAAACGCGTATAGCACAGGCAAGATACAAGAGTAATCCTAGGGCAAGCGTGGGTCTTCGATCGGCAAACAATATCCAGAGGGCTTGACAAGAGGGGTAACCCGATAACGTGAGCAGTAGTCCAAGCAGGAGCAAACAGAGTACAAAACGACAAGACTAAAGAGAGATCAAAGGCAGGCTAAACTTCAGGGCTGGCAGAGATCAGACAATAAATGAGATACACAGGCTAGGATAATGATACAAATGACTCAGGCAATAAACTAGACTTAGACTAAACTTAGACTCAGAAACACGGAAGGGCTCCGTAGAGTAGCGATCACTGGGAGAACGATAAATGCTAGATAATACTCGGCAACTAGATCAGGATCCGAGTGTGTTTTATAGTGTGGGTGTAATAGTTTTCAGGTGAGCGTGTGATTGATGACAGCTGTGTGATCAGTGCAATGGGTGATGGGAAATGCAGTCCAGTGTGATGTGTGGTGTGAGAGTCAATGTGATGGAGAGGCGACCTCTTGTGGCAGTCGGACGGAAGGCCACGAACCAGATTCGTGACAGATAGCTCCCCAGATAGTAAAATACAGGAGGGTGGTGGAGCAGAGGCGAAACAGGGGGAGGGATGGAGGGCCAGGTCCATGTGTAAGTGGAGAGACAGGTGACTGAGGCTAAGCAGGATGCCAAGGAACCGAGAGCCAGGGTGTAGCCGGCAGAGTAGGAACCCAGGACAGATCCGGCAGTATAGGTGGAACTGAGGACCACCACGACAGAGCAGACGGAGCAGCAAACCACCACAGCGGAGCAGAAGACCACCAGAGCCATACAGCTGACCACCACGGCGGAGCAGATGGGGCAGAAGACGTCCACGGCAGAGCAGGAGCCCACCAGTGCGGAGCAGACAGGGCAGAAAACCTCCACGGCGGAGCCCACCAGGGTGGAGCAGAAGCCCCTGGTAGAGACCGGGACCTAGGGAAAACTGAGACACAAGAAACAGAGAGAGCATGTATGGACTCAAGAACCAAGGCAGGGAACATAGGAAGTCCATCAATATTTTCCCTGGTGGCAACTGAGCAGTCAGACAGTCCATAAGCAAACTCCCTGATCAAAACTGGACAAGGAGACAATTCGAAATCTGACTCATTGACAGTGACTGGACAGACAGGCAGTTCAAAATTTGACTCATTGACTGGAACTGGACAGGAAAACAATTCACCCTCAGGCTCACTAGTTGAGACTGGATAGACAGATAGCTTAGGAGTAAACTCATTGACTGGAAGGGGACGGACAGACTGTTCACTAATGGTCTCTTTGGCAATGACAGGGTTAACAGGACAGATATTGTGCATTTATAGTTTCTGAGCTCAAGACAGACAGTTCAGGTTTAGATTCCTTGACAGAGACAGGCAAGACAGACAGTTTGAAATCAGACACATTAGTTGAGACGAGACGGACAGACAGTTCACAATCAGCCACCATGGCTGGTTCAGAACGGGGTGAGAGTTCAGAGATAGCCTCCTCGGCCGATTCAGAGCAGGGCAAATGTTCAAAAGCAGTCTCCGTGGACGTGACAGAACAGGTCAAGGATTCACAGACGGCCTCCATAGCCATGACAGGGCAAGACGAGGATTCGCAGACGGCCTCCATAGCCGTGACAGGACAGGACGAGGATTCGCAGATGGCCTCCATAGCCGTTACAGGACAGGACGAGAGTTCATAAGTGGATACCACTGACACCTCTGAAGGTTCTGCAGTGGTTGCCTCCACCTCTGGAGGTTCTACAGTGGTAACAGTCTCTTTGATCGCGACACGACAGGCTGAGAGTACATTGCTGGGCGCCACCACCATACAAGGAGCTGAAGCGAGCACCGCCGCTTCGGGAGGTTCTGTAGCATGTGCCGCCACCTCTAGAGAAGCTGCAGCGGGTGCCATCGCCTGAGGCAGTTCCGTGGTGGTGTACGCAGCCCAAATGCAACATAAAGCGATCCCCATCATGGGAAGCGCTTGAGACAGGGGAATTAGTGCAGGAACAGGAGGGTTAAAGTGAGCTGGTTTGCGGATACCAGCAATGCGTGCTGACACCAGCGGTGGATCCTCCACACTGGATGCCAACCTCTGACGCTTGATGACAATTTCCCTTGATAAGACAGTGGAGGGTTGCAGTACAACAACCGCAACAGGACGTGGCTCTGGGGTGGCATACATGGCCTGAAGCGGTTCTGGAAGGTCAGACGTGACGAGACTCTGGACGATCTGCTGAGACGTGTTGAGACTCTGGACGATCAGCTGAGACGTTACGAGACTCTGGACGATCAGCTGAGACGTTACGAGACTCTGGACGATCAGCTGAGACGTTACGAGACTCTGGACGATCAGCTGAGACGTTACGAGACTCTGGACGATCAGCTGAGACGTGACGAGACTCTGGACGATCAGCTGAGACGTGACGAGACTGTAGACAATCAGCTGTGACGTGACGAGACTGTAGACAATCAGCTGTGACGTGACGAGACTCTGGACAATCAGCTGTGACGTGATGAGACTGTAGACAATCAGCTGTGACGTGACGAGACTCTGGACGATCTGCTGAGACGTGTTGAGACTCTGGACGATCAGCTGAGACGTTACGAGACTCTGGATGATCAGCTGAGATGTGACGAGACTCTGGATGATCAGCTGAGATGTGACGAGACTCTGGACGATCTGCTGAGGCGTGTTGAGACTCTGACGATCAGCTGAGACGTTACGAGACTCTGGATGATCAGCTGAGATGTGACGAGACTCTGGATGATCAGCTGAGATGTGACGAGACTCTGGACGATCAGCTGTGACGTGGCGAGACTGTAGACAATCAGCTGTGGCGTGTTGAGACTCTGGACGATCAGCTGAGACGTTACGAGACTCTGGACGATCAGCTGAGACGTGATGAGACTGTAGACAATCATCTGTGACGTGACGAGACTCTGGACGATCTGCTGAGACGTGTTGAGACTCTGGACGATCAGCTGAGACGTTACGAGACTCTGGATGATCAGCTGAGATGTGACGAGACTCTGGACGATCAGCTGAGATGTGATGAGACTGTAGACAATCAGCTGTGACATGATGAGACTCTGGCAGATCAGCTGAGACGTGACTGGACTCATGACGATCGACTGTGACTGGACTTCATTCATGACGATCAACTGTGACTTGACTTAGCTCAGAAAGATCAGCAGTGCCGTGGCTTGACTGTTGTGTCCGCCATTTTGCGACCAGGCTCAGCTGTCGCACCATTTCAGTCATAGGTGCGGTGACTCGTTCTTCCTCCGTGACACCCACAGTAAACAAAGAGTCATCAGTCAACAAAGCATAATCCATAAACTGAGGAAGTGAAGAACGCGGACCCTCGAGTCTAAGCTCAGATCTTAGAGGTTGATTAATACCATCACAAAAAATCTCTATCAGAAGATAGTCCGGTAAATCAGAATAGTTTGCAATGGCTATAAATTCTCGAATATGATTCTCTAACGATCGTGGGCCTTGTTTAAGTGCTAATAATATTCTTGCTGTGTCCATACCTGACCAATGTCCACTTGAACAGCTGCTGGATCCTTGTGGGGCAGAGTATTCTGTAATGGAGCTGACGAGACGTGAGGTGAACGGATCCAAGTGCAAGCTTTTATTAGAAAACATAGTCAAATCACAGGCAGGGTCAAACAACAGCAAACGGGTATGGCACAGGCAAGACAAAAGAGTAATTCTAGGGCAAGTGTGGGTCTTCGATCGGCAAACAATATCCAGAGGGCTTGACAAGAGGGGTAATCCGATAAAGTGAGCAGTAGTCCAAGCAGGAGCAAACAGAATACATAACGACAAGACTAAAGAGAGATCCAAGGCAGGCTAAACTTCAGGGCTGGCAGAGATCAGACAATAAACAAGATACACGGGCTTGGATAAAGATACAAATGACTCAGGCAATAAACTAGAGTTAGACTAAACTTAGACTCAGAAACACGGAAGGGCTCCGTAGAGTAGCGATCACTGGGAGAGCGATAAACTCTAGACAATACTCAGCAACTAGATCAGGATCTGAGTGTGTTTTATAGTGTGGGTGTAATAGTTTTCAGGTGAGCATGTGATTGGTGACAGCTGTGTGATCAGTGCAATGGGTGATGGGAAATGCAGTCCAGTGTGATGTGTGGTGTGAGAGTCAATATGATGGAGAGTCGACCTCTTGTGGCAGTCGGACGAACCAGATTCGAGACCACATGTATTAATGGTGGCTTTATTAGGTACACCTGATCATCTGCTCATTATTGTAAACATCTAATCAGCCAATCATATGGCAGCAATGCATTTAGACATGTACCGTAGACATGGTCTAGATAAAAAAGTGACATTGAATGGTTGTTGGTGCCAGATGGGCTGGTCTGAGTATTTCAGAAACTGCTGATCTACTAAGATTTTCACACACAATCTTTAGGGTTTACAGAGCATGGTCCATAAGAGAGAAAATCCAGTGAGTGGCAGTTCTGTGGCCAAGAGGTCAGATGAGAATGGCCAGACTTGGTCAAGCTGATAGAAAGGCAACAGTAACTGAACCAATCGTTACCATCAAGGTATGCAGAAGAGCTTCTCTGAACACACGACACAATGAACCTTGGGCTACATCACAACACATCGAAGCAGATGGGCCACAGAGGCAAAAGGCTTCACCGGTTGCCACTCCTGTCAGCTAAGAACCTGAAGTTACAATACCCATGGACTCACCAAAATTGGACAATAGAAGACTGGAAAAAAGGCTGGCTGGTCTGATGAGTCTCGATTTCTTCTGGTCAGAATTTGGCGTTAACAACATGAAAGCATGGATCCATCCTTGCTTTGTATCAACAGTTTAGGCTAGTGCTGGTGGTGGGGAACATTTTCTTGGAACACTTTAAACCCCTTCAGTACCAAGTGAGCATTGTTTAAACACCACAGCCTACCTGAGTATTGTTGCTGACCATGTCCTCCGCTTTATGTCCACAGTGTGCCCGACTTGTTATCACTACTTCAAGCAGAATAACGTGCCATGTCACAAATCTCAAATCATCTCAAACTGGTTTCTTGAACATGACAATGATTTCACTATACTCAATTTGCCTCCAAAGTCACCAGATCTCAATCCAATTAAGCACCATTGCGACATGATGAAATGGGAGAGTTGCATCATGGATGTGCAGCCGACAAATCTGCAGTAACTGCATAATGCCATCATGTCAATATGGACCAAAATCTCTGAGGAATGTTTCCAGCATGTTGTTGAATCTATACCATGAAGAATTAAGGCAGTTCTGAAGGCAAAAGGAGGTCCAGTCTGGTACTGGCAAGGTGTACCATGTGGCCAGTGAGTGTATCTAACTTATACAAATATGTATGTTTATGTATGCACAATACATTTTTGGACATATGTGTCATGTACATTTATTACAAAAACATATATAAACATACAGATTTTTTTGTATACATGTTGTTTTAATAAAGTTGTTATAAATAAAATAAACAAACTTGCCATTTGTAGTGCTGCAGGAAGGTAGAGTATACAATACATTTTCAAATGTTGACTTCATTATTACTTATTTACTAAATATGAAAGTCCTAGAGCATGAGATCATAACCTGTTCATGCGTTGTCCAAAGACACTTCAGAAAACTCCAGTGACACCATGGTTTAATGCAGATTGCATAAAGTGGGTTCGGCAGGGCACAACAACATAAGGAGGATGTGTCAGCTCATTTATATTGTAACACTATGCATGCACATGATACAAGGGAGTTACACAGTAGTGCAAATAACAACCTGTATAACCAGTATCCTGATTAAACATATAAGATCTTATGCATGTCCCTACTTTCAGTTCTCCAAAGCAGTAACTTCTCTATTTACTCTCTTTGGCTTTTTCCAGCCTAATTTATTTGATCACAGCAATGGTACAAGACAAGTTCAAATAGTACTTTTTGAAGAATACTTCTAATAAAAGGTACCTGTAGAGGTCTTTAACTAAAAATGCCCTCAGAAGTACCTCTTTCCACCTCACTGAAGTTGTCTAAAGCTTTGCCCTGAGAGAACTTACATCTAGCACATCGGTGCACAAAGAGCTTTAATGCCCAGGGAGGTACTCAGCATGACCTTAGTGCATTCAGTCCTCACCATGGGAGACATGGGTCAAGCAGCCTCTCTCACAAATGGAGAGAGAAGGGAAAAGACTGTTGAGCCTTTGAGAATGGCCAAAACAATAAACCCAGCAACCTCACTCGCAGCACTTACTTCATGTAAAAAAAAAAAGGTTTCTAAAAATAAATGTCACAAATGATGGCGTGACAACTTTTGACTAGGGGTGTAATGGTACACGTATTTGTACTGAATATTTTCGATATACGTCTATCAGTTTGGTACAAATACAGCATTGTTTTAACCACTGTATGAGTGGAACTTCATTGGAAACCTCCAGTTTTATATATTGTTACGTTTGATAAGAAACAAAGTCTCATTTTTCAAATTCTGTCTATTTGATCAGGAAATTTAAACAATTTGTTTTGACACTCTTTGATGTATAAATGCCTCAGTTCAAATGGCAGCACAGAGTGCGAGTGAGCGAGATCATTCCTTCTTCTTTACTACTAGTTTTAACGTGAAATAAACATGAATGAACATCTCACCCCTCATGTTATCGCTCAATCGGTGTTTAAACTGCAGAAAGACGTCAATAAAACAGCTTGTAAACAAAATGTCACGTAGCATTTCATTTACCTCAGGCAAGTCATCAGTGTCCACAGCTCAAGTCTACAGAAGAGCATTTCGTAAATTATTAAACTATATATTCATTATATTTTACTTTACCTGTTAGTGATGTCTTAATTATTTAATGTATTTCTAAATAAATCTATTATGAAACAAGTTATGACCGCCACTGTGTAAATGTGTAAATTACTGTGTAATTTTATCATTTCGAAGTTAATTTAAAAACTGCATCATGTGCAATTTAGATGTTTGGATACAATTTTTTTAATTTGAGTGTTGATTATTATAAAAAAAATAAATAGTAATTGAATTTAAGTTTGGGCTTTGTTGTTAATTGTAACCTTACAATAATGTAAATGGGCTCCCTATAGTTTAAAGCAGAATCTGAGGTAGATTTTTATCCCTAAGTTAATTTTAATTGTAATTAAATTTATTTACAGAAAGAGCAATTTGTTCAGTAAACCACTGTTTAATATAAAAAAACAAAAAACTTTATGTTTAGTTCCCCCACCCCTTCCGAAACCACACCGAGCCATGATATCAAAACTGAGGTACGTAGCGAGCGAACCGTCATTTTTGTGTACCATTACACCCCTACTTATTTTGGCTGATTGCAGGAAGCACTGAATCAAAAACTAGAAGTTTTTCAGATGTTAATCCATTTTTGTCCAGTTTATGAAAGTGAACAGGCACGCTTCAGGCAACTCAGGGCCTCGAGGGCTAACTTAAATTATGATGTGAGGGCTTGAAAAAATGGTTCATACCACTAGATTCTTTCTTCTGCTCCATTTCAAACTGAATCCCTCTGTAAAGTTCTCTGGATATGAGACCGTAGGCGATTATCATCACCAGACCTGGGATGAAGAATAGAATTAAGAGCAACAAGACGTACCTAACAGAGAGAAAGAGAGCAAAATATCTGTCAATGAAAAGGTAGGGTATACAGATAATGAAACCAAAGAGCTACATGTCAGTAGTGGAAAAATTAGAACAAATGACTGGTGATACTGTACTGAGCTGCGTTTTTCAAAAGTAGATTGTAGAAACCATTAACAACAATGCTCTCTAATAGGCTTCCGACACTTTTGGGAAACAGCCCTGGTCTGTTTTGGTATTGATCGAAGCAGATCTAAGGTTCAATTGAAATTATGAGGTGTTTGAAATTCATTTGAAAAACTTTTATATCAAGTCCTCTAATCTGGTAGTTCTGAAGCAACAAGTGATACAGTCGTATTTATACTTCCTTTGAGGTTATTGTCACTACAATTGTTAAATGAGCTAGAAGATGGTTTCAGTTACCTGGATGAGCAGTATGATATACAATTATTACAGTTACAGAATGTTACTAAAAATCTGATTGTTTTGATAACCTGCAGCTGTGGTGATATTACAATACAACAGAATTATAGTATTGTTTAACTACTTTCTGCTATTTAAAGGATCTGAAATAAACAACAGAAGCTTTAGATTCAGTCTCACAGTATTTAAAATAATGTGGTCAGATGGTCAGCTCTGGCGTACAATAGGACAATGCAATACTTGAATGTCAAACTTTAAATTAAAAACCTCTACCCCATAATATGATGTCATTTTATAATATTCAAATGACAGCGTGGGAGTGTTCCCTGAAAGCATCTCCGGTAGTCCGTTCCTCTGATCTTTTTCATCTATCAGACAGCTTTGTGCTTGGAGCTCCTTTCCATGCTGCACTTATCTGATATCAAAGACACTTTTCGCTCCTCTTGTTTCCTGTGTAGCTTTCAAATTCATTACGAGCTCCAGCACAAAGGCAATAAAAGCAATTCAACTAATCCAACCAGGAAGTGGGTGTAAGAGATGAGGGTGTGATATTGGGAAGCACCTTTTTATGCAAAGCAAATTTATAATGTGTGATCTTTAATACCTGTGTGTTTGGGTTTTTTTTTTTTTTCATTTAAACAAAGCAAAACCAACATCATGAGTAGTGAGACGGACACAAGCACATATATATACAGTAGTCAACATTTGAAGTGGATAAAAAAAAGTTCATTAAAGTTGTCCTAAGACAAGAACACATCTTGGACAACTTGATGAAAGGTTTTGATCCACTTCAAATGTTGACTACTGTGTGTGTGTGTGTGTGTGTGTGTGTGTGTGTGTGTGTGTGCGTGTGTGTGTATATACACCGTATTGTCCCGAATATAAGACGACCCTGATTATAAGACGACCCCCCTTTTTCCAGATGTACCTGTTGGAAAAAGGCTTTTTGAAAACCAAATCTTGTTTTTTTTTTTTTTTTTTTTTCTCTCTGTAAAACACATTTATTCTTAAATTATTTTCATATTGCATATTTTTCCAATTCTAATTTTTGTTTTGAAAGTACGGTAAATACTGGTAAAATGTACCAACAATGACATTGGAAAATTTTGATATACCATTGAAATAACAGGTAGCCCATCTGAATAACAATTAGGCTATCCAACTCATAGCAGCCTACCAAAATGTTATTATCAGTAGAAGTGCCTTCTTATGTTTTAAAATCACTTACAGAGGAAGTTTGGTCCCATCAGGCTAACATGACAGTCACGATCATGCTGCTGTAAGCTTTTCTTTTTCATTTGTTTTCATTCGCGATCTTTACAACACACATTACATATTTCATGGCACACTCGTTTTATGCGTTTTTGGCGCCACCTATTGTTGCGGGTGTATTATTGACATGTCAAAGTCTACTCTAGACCCTGAATATAAGACGACCGCGTTTTTTCAGATGTATTTCCAAGGAAAAAACATCGTCCTATATTCGGGTCAATACGGTATATATATATATATATATATATGTGTGTAAGCAATAAGGTACGAGAAGCCGTGCTGTATTGTGAATAAATCACGGGCGTTGTTAGGCACGGCACGAAGCAGAGAATACAACACAGCTGCTGTCCAATCAGAATCAAGAAATGGAACTAACCGTTATATAAATATATAATTACCTTATCTATAATAAGGATAACTATCAAATATTCATTGCATATAGTTATAGTTCCTAACTATATATTATTACCGGGTATGGTTGTAACATGGGGAGAGTTGTAACAGCACCATTTCCACCTATTAGGGATAAGCTAGAGTCCTATGATAATTTCATTATTTACCTACTTCCTCCCCCATCCTATATGAATGGTTGTCAAGGCTGTAAATAGATATATGCAGATTTTATAAAGAAAAAACTGATTTTGGTGTAAGAATCTGATTTTGCTTAGTACTTAAACCGTTGCAGATTAAATCATATAACATTAGAATAAATTGTAGACTCTCATGCAAAATGTGATGCATTTTTAAACTGCTAATTTCAAACCGTTATGCTAAAACAGCTAACTAAACATTGGATGGCAGGGGTGGGGGAAGTTGTAACACAGTTTAGCATTCCCTTACATAGAACTGAGAACTTTCATGTTGTCTATATGGAGCTTTTTTGGCAGCTCAAAGCCAAAGGAAGTGTGGGTAAAATGTGCCCTATGCAGTTTCTGGATTCTCCAAGTCTGCATTCTAGGGTTACAAAACATTGTTTTGACACCATTGTGAATCTGATTGAGAAAATTCATACATAGGCAATCTCACACACAAATTGACACAGTTTTTTGTTAGATCTACATGTTCCTTACGTCGGGAAGAATGGAGATGAGTGTTCAGTAAGCCTAAATACCATTAAGGAGGTTTGTTCTAGAATTCTAATTTAGACACACACACACACTCCTGCATCAAACAGAAAGTGGATTGGAGATGTGGTCATTCGTAGAAAGTGTGACATTGTTTTGTATTGTTCTTTTAGATTGTTTCAATAAACCTGTTTCTGAAGCAAATTTTATGACGTGGCTGCTGCTTTTGCTTCTTTTGTCTAACTGTTACAACTTACCCCAGCATGTGTTACAACCTACCCTGGCAGTGGGGTAGATTGTAGCAAGGGAACTCCATGTATTTGACATCAACTTTTAAGGGCTGTGATATTCTTTCAGAGGTTTGAATTGGTGCCTTTTGTAGTGAACAAATGTGGGTGCTTTGTATAAAAGTTTGAGCATTCTATCTTAAATATTCAGTGAGTTATAGATGCTGAAACAAGTGTTACAACCATACCCGGTCTCCCCCCTACCCCAAATTGTGATGCATGCCCCATGCTGCATTAGGTGATACACTCACTAAAAAGAGAGTGTGTGTAATTTAGGAGTATTCAATCCTGCTGAAACGTAAAAGCAAAAAAAAAAAAAAAAAGTTGTCATTTTGAGATTTCCTAGAGCATCAAGGGCACATTGCCTGTTTCTACAGTTACATTATGAAAGTCACAAATCCGAGCCCCCTGGAGCTCAACAGCCCTCTGAGCCAGTCTCTGACCACGACTCGAACCAGCAGGCTGTGATTTGTGTGAAGCTCTTGTTGACTGATATGATGCATCTGACATGAATGTCTGAACAGAGATCATGAATACTATGGAGGTTTGGACCTCAGCTTCACAATTAATGAATAAGATTTAATTGCTCTTGTTATGCATTTTTAACTTATTTAGAGTTGAGTCCTGACAGCAGGTCCCCTGCTTACAGCCCAGATTAAACCAGCATGAATTTCCAGGCTCTGGTTTATGCTAGTTAGTTCTATTTTGGTCCTGCCGTTTGTCCTTGCTATAAAGCGTGGTTGTGGTTGTCTCGCTTTTATTCACTGCCTCGGCAGGGACTGCTTGTTGAACATTTTATCTTTCCACTCATACCCTTTCTGTATAGAATTGCATATATATATATATATATATATATTTATATATACACATACACTCTTAAAAATAAAGGTGCTTCCAAAGGTTCTTCACAGCAATGCCATAGAAGAACCATTTTCGGTTCCACAAGAAACATTCAGTCAAAGGTTCTTTAAAGAACCATCTCTTTCTTACCTTTTTATAATCTGAAATTTAGCTCCAACCTTAATCAAACACACCTGAACAAGCTAATCAAGGTCTTCAGGATACAGGTAGGTTTTTTTTTAGAGGTTAGAGCCAAACTCTGCAGGACATTGGCCCTCCAGGATCAAAGTTCCCCGCCCCTGTTCTATGGCATCGTGAAGCACCTTTATTTTTAAGAGTATATATATATATATATATATATATATATATATATATATATATACTGAGAGTGCGTACCGGCTGGATCAGTCTTGTTTTTAATTAAAGGGTTAGTTTTGTTAAAACTTTTATTAACTCATGTCTCCGAGGGGTGAATAAAGGCCTCCTGTAGCGAATCGATGTGTTTTTGTAAGAAAAAATCCATATTTAAAACGTTATAAACACTCTTCTCTCACTTCCGCTAACTGTTATACGTGCAATCCGTTCCAAGCGGACGCGTTATGCCTACGTCCTATGTCTTCTGCCCGGAATGGCTTCCGCGTACGAAATGAGCTGAAGTGAGAGAAAAGTGTTTATAACGTTTAAAAAATTTCTTACAAAAACGCATCGATTCGCTACAGGAAGCCTTTATTTACCCCTCGGAGCCATGTGCTTTATTGCACTTCTTTTGGACTGTTGAACAAAAACACTCACCCACTGCCATTATAAAGCTTGGAAGAGTCAGGACAATTTTTAATATAACTCCGATTGGATTCGTCTGAAACAAGAAAGTCATTTACACCTAGGATAGGGTGAGTAAAGCATGGGCTAATTTTCATTTTTGGGTGAACTAACCCTTTAATAGCAGAATTATATTAGTTATTGTTGTAGTAGTTGAAGTAAATGAACAGGGTGTTCACACTCCTAACTCATCACATATTATATTTATTATATAAATATATTTTATTAAAAAAAGTAAGAAAAATTTTTTAAAGTGTAAAAATATTCTTACTTTCATAGCTTTTTTTTTACTCCTACCCTAAATCTACCCACTTCTCAACAACATAAAACACATAGACAGACGAAATCATAGGCAGGCTATGTATTGTAAAAATATTTATTCATAGGTATTTATTAATACTCCAATGTGTAATTTCATTATGGCGATATTCCCATGCCCATTGTGTCTGTGTATGATGCCAAAGGTTTCTCACTGAAAGCAACAGAGCACCCTGCACATCAAAACATGACTCTAAAGGGGTACCCTGAGCATTAAAAAGTAACGTCAAGGGACCCTGACCAAGAGTCAGTATGTTGGGAGTAAGAATGTGTTGAACTGTTATGTTAAATTTTGAGAAATGACTCATCATGCGATGTATAATTTTTAGCCCCAATGTGGGGGTGACTCCCTTCCTTTAGAACAAAGGTGCCCAATCCACCACCTGCAGAGCTACTGGTGTGTTCAAGTCATGTCTGAAAGATCAGTAACACTTTATTTTGAAAGTCCACTTTCTACTGACTATAAGTAATTTTGCTACTATACAGTATGTCAACTGCCAGTCGTTAGAGTATTAGTAGACTGCTTAAAATTTAAAACTGTCTGCTAACACTTTATTTGTTCCCCTACATTCTACTGATCATAACCACTGTGTTATTACTGTGAATATTACTAATAATTACTGTGACTACTGTGATTAATCCGACTGCATTAAGTTGTAACATATGTAAACTTCCTGTATACCTGGTATACTGTCTATTTCTTGTGTATACTGTGTATATATAGTGTATACTTCTAAAATGTGCGGACCCACTTTATATTAAGTGTCCGTAACTACTATGTACTTGCTTTTAAATTAATAATTTGGTATAATGCACTTATTGTGTACATAAATGTTTTTACATTGTACTTATATTTAAAATTACCCTGTTGTCCTGTAATTACATCTGTAATTAATTTTTGTAGTTATATATATAATTACAATGTTAATACTACCTCTACCCCTTAAACCCAACCAGACCACCAAACCTTCCCCTAACCTTACCCATATCCTACCTCAATAGCAGCAAAAGTGTTTTGTAATTCAACATGAACACTACAGGTACATTGTACCAGCAATTCATTGTTTTATTATTAAGTACATAATATTTAAAGACACCTAATATAAAGTGGGACCAAATGGGTATATTGTTATTTATGTATATTGTCAATTGTACATACGTTGTTTATACTGCCATGTTACAGAGAGACCTGTGTACACGATGTGTGACAATGAAGATATTTGATTTGATTTGAAGTAACTTTGCAAGTACATGTCAACTTATTCAACTAACTTTAAACATAACCCTAACCTAACAGTCGACTACCAGTAATAGTGAGTTGACATGTAGTTGCAAAGTTACCTGTTGACCTTCGAAAGTGCGAGTGCAACTGAAAGATCTTCAGGAGTACTAGAAGCTTCTGAACAGGTGTATTGGAGCAGGTTGGAGCTAAATTCCGCAGGAAAGGAGCCCTCCAGGAGCAGGACTGGGCACCCCTGCTGTAGAATAAACAGCATTTAATAATCAACTAAAGGCTGTGACACACCAAGCCAGCGGCTGGCCATCACTGAGTGTCTGTCAGCTCAGTTTTTGTAATGTGTTCCACACCATTGACAGTCAGAAAGGTCACTCTGATTGGCTGTTCATCTTAGCAAACCACTGCATGAGAAGAAAAGCTACAGCAAATGACAAAGTCAAGAGAGCACACACAGAAGCTCTTCTAATTTTATGTCATTTTACATAACCAATACTATATTAAATATTTTCATAACGACATGGCTGTATAGAATGAAGAAAGTGATGAACACGATTCATATTCAAAATGGTACACAAGTACTTTGTTCACAGTTTGTATATCCACAGTCCTTGTTTAGCTTTCTCTTTTTGAATGACAAATACAGGCTACTACTGCCTGCTGGTATAGTAAATTATTTCCTCTCATACAGACATAGATTGTACATTCTAGCTGGCCTTTGGCTGTAGTCTTCTCAGTGTGTTCAAGCTCATGCTCTTTGTCGTTGGTTTAGTGTGTCATGGCCTTAATATAGTATAATAGAAAAATAGTATATAAAAAATAGTATATGTGTGTGTGTCTATATACACACACATATACAGTATCTTACAGAAGTGAGTACACCCCTCACATTTTTGTAAATATTGTATTATATCTTTTCATTGTGACAACACTGAAGAAATGACACTTTGCTACAATGTAAAGTAGTGAGTGTACAGCTTGTATAACAGTGTAAATTTGCTGTCCCCTCAAAACAACTCAACACACAGCCATTAATGTCTAAACCGCTGGCCACAAAAGTGAGTACACCCCTAAGTGAAAATGTCCAAATTGGGCCCAATTAGGCATTTTCTCTCCCAGGTGTCATGTGACTCGTTAGTGTTACAAGGTCTCAGGTGTGAATGGGGAGCAGGTGTGTTAAATTTGGTGTTATCGCTCTCACTCTCTCATACAGGTCACTGGAAGTTCAACATGGCACCTCACGGCAAAGAACTCTCTAAGGATCTGAAAAAAAAGCATGCCAGCATTGCTGCAGAGGTTGAAGGGGTGGGGGGTCAGCCTGTCAGTGCTCAGACCATACGCCGCACACTGCATCAAATTGGTCTGCATGGCTGTCATCCCAGAAGGAAGCCTCTTCTAAAGATGATGCACAAGAAAGCCAGCAAACAGTTTGCTGAAGACAAGCAGACTAAGGACATGGATTACTGGAACTATGTCCTGTGGTCTGATGAGACCAAGATAAACTTATTTGGTTCAGATGGTGTCAAGCGTGTGTGGCAGCAACCAGGTGAGGAGTACAAAGTCAAGTGTGTCTTGCCTACAGTCAAGCATGGTGGTGGGAGTGTCATGGTCTGGGGCTGCATGAGTGCTGCCGGCACTGGGGAGCTACAGTTCATTGAGGGAACCATGAATGCCAGCATGTACTGTGACATACTGAAGCAGAGCATGATCCCCTCCCTTCGAAGACTGGGCCGCAGGGCAGTATTCCAACATGATAACGACCCCAAACACACCTCCAAGACAACCACTGCCTTGTTAAGAAGCTGAGGGTAAAGGTGATGGACTGGCCAAGCATGTCTCCAGACCTAAACCCTATTGAGCATCTTTGGGGCATCCTCAAACGGAAGGTGGAGGAGCGCAAGGTCTCTAACATCCACCAGCTCCTTGATGTCGTCATGGAGGAGTGGAAGAGGACTCCACCAGAGCTTCACAGGTTGCCACTGAACTCCATGCCCAAGAGGGTTAAGGCAGTGCTGGAAAATAATGGTGGCCACACAAAATATTGACACTTTGGACTCAATTTGGACATTTTCACTTAGGGGTGTATTCACTTTTGTGGCCAGCGGTTTAGACATTAACCCTTTCGCACGTGAGTTTAAAATATTCTAGCTGAGCCCCCGGCATGAGTTTTTTTTAGGCGACCGTTATTTTAGAACTTATAGCCTTAAGGCCCTTTCACACAGGACGCGGAATGCGCTGCGCTGCGCTATGAAACCCATTAATTTCAATAGCTGTGTCCGAAACCGCTCCCTATCCACTATATAGTGCACTATATCGGGTGTCAGCCATTTTTTAGTGCTGTCCGAATTCTGAGTGAACGACTTCATTCCCTACATTCGTTCACTACTTTTTACCCACAATGCATTCTGATTTCGAGTGTACAACCGATGTACACTCGCTGAAGCACTATCTCCCACAATCCAATGCGGAGAACCGACGAGCTGTTAGAGAGAGCGGGAGCGAGCGAGTTTGAACGAAAGATGCCGTTTAATTTACAAAAATGATGAATTTGGTGGATTTTTAAAAATGTTAGTTGGTAGTGTATTCATTCTGATGTCAAATTAACGGTCGCCTGAGGGCGCTCTACGGTCATCTTATTTGAGTGCAAAAACGCTGCTCGGGAGAGTTTCAAGATACTACAAACAATAAATACATACAATTATTAATATGTGCTAATGTGAGTTTATTTTTGTTGACAATATTTTAATAGTATTTAATGCTGATTATAGTCATCTCAAGTGTTATTGCTATTAATATTATTTTCTAAAATGAGGTACATGAAATATAAAAGTAGATGTTTTTGCAACAGCCAAGTCTCACCGTCCGAATCCGTTCACTTCATTTCGTTCACTCCTTTCTAATCTAATAGTGCACTCAACTGCCTTACACTATATAGGGATTAGTGAATGAGTGAACGAGTGAACGAGTGAGCGATTTCGGACACAGCTAATGGCTTGCGCGGCGCGAAGGCGGTCAGTTGCTGCGCCGACCAAAGCGCACGCGCAGCGGAGCGCACCAGCGGCGAGCTTGCGCGCGCGCCGCGGTCAAAGTTCAAAATAGTTCAGTACTTTTGTACTGTTGTCACCTTTTTCACCCCTGAGGAGTTTGCACCCCTGGTATAGGGACATCGGGAGAAAAGCTGTGTCATGGAGACACATCTCTATTCAAGTTGGCATGTCAGGTGTGTTTAAAGTTAGCACGGACAGATACATGTTTTGCTGCTGACCGAAAGGTGGAACAACAATCCAATGACTAGACGTATAGAACTCCCGCTAAAAATTTTGAAAACTCCGCCTACTTCGCTCTGGCGAGCATAGCGCAAATCGCCCTGTATCTGAAGGGCTGCGCTGAACCCAGCGGCAGGCGCAGCTCATGCCGCATCCTGTGTGAAAGCCCCTTTATACTCACAACCGGCGCAACGTCATAGAATGTCTCTGAACAGGTTCACGCCCACTTTTGGGGGAAAACAAACCGCCATACAGCATCGGATCGAGGAAGTGGACTAACCTTACAACATGCCAAAGAGTTGTTGTGTGGTTGGGTGCACCAATAATGTTTGTAAAAACCCAAATTTAGCCCAGGCTACCTGCCACCATCATCCATATCTTGCTGTTATGGAAATATTATGAATTACGGATGATGCTATCGAAAGCGAAGCCAGGCTAGTTGTATGGCTGGACAGAAAAGTGCACTCAGTACTCTAAATATAAGGACATAATATATACATTTAAAGATGTTTACTTTCAAACGAAGTAAAATCATTCACTGGTTTACCTGGTGATTAGATTAGGTATGAGTAAATGTCCGGCAAAACACCTCTGGCCACTGGGTGGGGTTGTTACACCAATTTGACGCTGGGATAATGAGTTTTTAAATTGACCAAATTAAGTTTATGGATGTATCTTTCACGCTCTATGGCAGGCAGGGTGGACATATAATTACTTGACATGATTAATCCTAGTGATTACTTAAGTTATTCACGTCTGTCGGCTGTGTATGGACGTTGCTTTTTGCCGCTATTTTGTATTGAAGCCTATGGGAAGTCTAGTTTGTTTTCCCCCAAAAAGGGGCGGTAACGAAATTGACAGTTAAGTTCCCGGATGTGCCGGTAGTGCGTATTGTTTCCATGGCGACGCGTCATGCTTGTCATGTGACACACCGCAGCCCTAATAGCGCTGTATGACACATGGATTGCTTTTATTTAGTTTTTCCTTTTTTTAATATTAATATTCACAAACATACTCGCTATATTATCAAATATCTGATATTCCGATTCTGAAATATATGCAAGTAAATGTATTTGGTTGTTTAAACACTTTTATAATGACCGTGTTAGTTGATCTATACTGGCGATGGGCGCCGCCATGTTTGTTCGCGCTGAATCCCAGCTGTGGGATTTACAACAAGTAAATGCATCCTCTCCTCCCGAAACACGTTAAAGTAAGTCTCCAGTAAACTGGGAGAAGAGCAGAGTAAACTTTAAAGTTATCTACACAATCTGTATATGATATCAATAAAACATGTCGTCAGATTATATTTCTAAGGATCATTATTGCTGCTTCCATAGACATCAGTGCATATTTTACAAACTATAAATGTATGGTTTTGCTAGTACTTATGTGTATTTAAATGTCTGAAATCTAAAATAAGCATTATATGGTTGAAAACACTGAATAAGTGATAATATGACAAGCGCTCGCGCGTCTGACCTGGCTCCGCGCCAGAAAGCAGATTTGAATTCAGCAGTTGATGACGTGACGCACTGAACGTTCTAATCACACCGGTGTGATCGTACGCGTTAAAGGGTTAATGGCTATCTGTATATGGTAACACTTTATTTCGATAGTCCACTTTAGGCATTCTACTAACAGTAAGTAACTTTGAAACTACATGTCAACTAGCAGTCATTAGAGTATTAGTAGACTGTCTGCTTCATATTTTCTAACACTTTATTTTGATGGGTCCATAACATACAACATACTGACTATGAGAAACTTTGCAAGTAACGTTAAATGTCAACTTATTCTACTAACCTTAAACCTAACCTAACAGTCTACTCTGAGAGTTAGTAGACATGTAGTCACAAAGTTACTTATACTGTAGTTAGTAGAATGTCTAAAGTGGACTATCAAAATAAAGTGTATCCATATATATATATATATATATATACACATATACAGTTGAGGTCAAAGGTTACATCCCCCTTTCAAAATCTGCAAAATGTTAATTATTTTACCAAATAATGGGATCATACAAAATGCATGTTATTTTTTATTTAGTACTGGCCTGAATAAGATTTGATAAAAGACATTTACATATAGTCCACAAGAGAAAATAAATAGTTGAATTCATAAAAATTACCCGTTCAAAAGTTTACATCCCTTTGATTCTTAATACTGTGTTCTTACCTGAATGATCCACAGCTGTGTTTTTTGTTTAGTGATAGTTGTTCATGAGGACTCCCTTGTTTGACCTGAACAGTTAAACTGCCTGCTGTTCTTCAGAAAAATACTTCAGGTTCCACAAATTCTTTGGTTTTTAAAGCATTTTTGTGTATTTGAACCCTTTCCAACAATGACTGTATGATTTTGAGATCCACCTTTTCACACTGAGGACAACTGAGGGGCTCATATGCAACTATTACAGAAGGTTCAAACCCTCACTGATGCTCCAAAAGGAAAAACCATGCATTAAGTATTAAACTACTTTTGAACAAAATGTGTAAATCTTTTCTTATTTTGCCTAAATACCATATTTTTTCATTTAGTACTGCCCTTCAGAGGGTACAGAAGATACTTATATGTTTCCCAGAAGACAAAATAAGTTAAATTTACCCTGATCTTCAAATTCAAAAAGTTTTCACCCCCGGCTATTAATGCATGGTTTTCCTTCTGGAGCATTAAAAATTGATGCATCATTGAGATACGAGGAATGTAGCCAAAAGACTCACCAACTCTGTTCCACCTGGCTGATGGGCCAGTCAAGCCTGCACATGTGAGCCGTGATGTTGTTTGGCTTGTTGAATGGCACCAGTATACTAAACACAGGATAGGGCACCATGATACCCACAGATAGTGCCCATGTGGCAGCGATGACCTTGTAGGCATGAGAACGGGTCTGCCATGCCCTGGACTTCAGCGGGTTGCAAATGGCACTGTATCTTTCAATGGCAATGGCCACCAGACTGAAGGTGGAGATGCTGACAGATATACCTGTAAAGTGAATGTAGACAAGGGAAGCAAATTAATATTTAAAAATGTATAATATTCAAATATATATATAATATAATGCTTACAATGTAAAATATTTGTATATACTCTCAGAAAAAAAGGTGCAAAACCTTTCAAAAGGCACTAATATGCACACTTTGAGTACTAATATGTGTCTTTAAGGTACAATACTTACAATATTGGAACACGCCTATTAATTATTGAATTTAGGTATTTCAGTGAGACACATTGCCACAGGTGTAAAATCAATCACCTAGCCATGCAGTCTGCATTTGCAAAATAATTTAAAAAATAAGGTAATTATGTAAAGTCAGAAAGCGGGGTTATATACCAGTCATATAACAGTCTATATAATATAGAAATATAGAAGTAAAAAATATACTTTGCATACTGTTACAGAAGTCATTGCTGAATAAAATAGAATGGTACTGTATTAACCTTCAGTTCCTACACCTACCAGTCCGTATTGTATCATGTATTTACCATGCATGTCTTGGGATTGTGTATTTTATGATACGAGTTCTTCTTCCAAGCATTCCCGCTAGGGCGGCATACCTCTGCTAATTTCATCAGGTTCAAATACCAAGGCTTATGGAACCTCCTGGATTGAGAACTGCAGCTAATGGGGTTTGCATACATGAATATGTATATTATGCAGTGTTTGCTACATTCCACTCTGGCACTCTTTACAAATCGTTTTAATGTATTCCCCTATTTAAACACACACACAAAACACTCTGATCTCAGATTCACAGGCAAAAATTATTGCAAACTTCCTTGAAGTATTGAAGTATTTTTCACTGAACAAGAATGTTTTTTATGCCAATGTTTTTCTGCACTAACTGTATTTCATCACGTTGTGCTAATGAGAAACCAGGGCTGCTACTGCAGAACCTCATTTATCCAGCAACTTTATGGAAACACTTGGGCAGATGGATTTCAAACTGACTGAGATTACCCAAGTGAATTTCCTAAACTCTCCTTAGATGTTTTTTTCTTCTAGTCCAAAAAGAAGCAAGATAAAATGTGAGAGTACTAGAGAGTTGGGTGCAATTGCCAACAAGGTTTTTTATGGTGTATGTGGTGTCTACAACACGTTCTTATTATTGCAGAGTATTGGCCTCTTGTTCATTGTCTGTGCTCTACGCCGGGTTTTAGATCCGCTCCACTTTGTTTCATATATACAGTGGTTGATAAATCCTATCTGCCTGTATTTGCCAAGGCCGCACACACAGTGAGCTTTTCAAAGCAGACCTTCAGTGCAGCGTGACATGTTTAAGAACTTTTCTGAAAAGACAAATGTGACCCTGGACCACAAAACCAGTCTTAAGTCGCTACCCCATATTTGTAGCAATAGCCAAAAATATAATGTATGGGTCAAAATTATCGATTTTTCTTTTATGCCAAAAATCATTAGTATATTAAGTAAAGATCATATAACATGAAGATATTTTGTAAATTTACTACTGTAAATATATCAAAATATTTTCGTTTTTGATAAGTAATATGCATTGCTAAGAATTCAATTGGACAACTTTAAAGGCAATTTTCTCAATATTTAGATTTTTTTGCACCCTCAGATTCCAGATTTTCAAATATTGTCCGATCCTAACAACCCATACATCCATGGAAAGCTTATTTATTCAGCTTTCAGATGATGTATAAATCTCAATTTCGAAAAATTGACAGGTTCAGGGTCACAAATCTCTGAAGCTCTTCTGCGGTTAAACGGTCAACAGTTTGACTCTATTCAGTCTGAAACTATTACGTTCCACATAGAACTCTTTGGTTAGAGGAAACTTTTAAGTGATATTTTTTCACATTACCAAGATATTGTCTGCGTTCTATGCTCCCAGGTGTATTCCAGATCTAATTTTCATCTCAAAAGAATTCACACTGGCTGAGAATGTTTATAACGAGAATATTTAAAACTCACTTAAAACTGAGGTGTACACAAATGTTGCAGCCATTGTAACCACATTTACCAATCGCACAGACAGTGATTTGTGTTCTGAGGTAATTTCTTCCTTGTGGGTAGACATTAGCAGATATGACCACTGAGGGTAGGAAATCAATGGCTCATAATGGTTTTGTGCATTGATTGCCACTGGCTGACTAAAACCAGGAGCCCAGAGCACTCTCAGATTAATGCAATAAAGTGAGCAAGGTAACACAAGAGAATGCCACAGAATGCCAGTGGAGCTGTAGAATGTGATGGAATGTTCTCACAGAGGCGGCGCATTCTTCCTCTGACTCAAGGCCAACGCTTTGCAGAGTGAGAATGACTTATTGCTGTCCAGCTCAGTGCCAAGTAAATTCAGAGACGAAATGTTGATTTAGGACCAGGCTGTGCTGCACAGATTCTCAAGACTTATAGCTTCTATTGCTATATTATGGAACACTCATAAATATGTATATATATGTATATGGAGTTAAAATTATAATATTATGTGAGAAGAAAAAGACTGCAGAGTGATGTGAAAGAAACTAGCAGAGATTGGTTGCCAGGGACACTGGATTGACTGCAGAGTGCTGCATTTGACCAATCAGATTCAAGTATTCCAGCCACACGTGTAATAAATATATAGAATGTAATGTAACTGGTAATCACAATTTAAAAAAAACTCTGCCATCGTCAAGAGATTTTATGAATCAGCCAATTTCTAGCAAAGAAAAGCAGAATGAGAATGAGATGAAATGCATTGAAAAATTACATTTGCTACAGGCACAGCATTCTTTGACAAGAATGCTTAATGATCTTATGCCTTATGGCCCTTTTGAATCATTTCTTTTCAATCTGACGCCCACAGATTTCAGAAGAATGTATATGGATCTCATATGATGTTGGACATGAAAAGGAGAGAAAGAGACATCACGTGAGAAATAGCACAGTTAATGACTAATTAGTTGTAAAGTGCAACATCTAAACATAGTCAAGTCCGATTTAAAGCTGACCATACAACAGATAGATGGCAGCTCAAATATGCTCAAAATGACTGCCTCTACTATCCACCATTTTGTTCATTTAAAGCTTACTGAACTGTTAGACACATACTATACAAACCTTCTTTCTGAAAGTATTGTAAAAAGGTATTGTTATGACACATTATTCAGATACTAGGTATGCAGTTTAGTTGGTCAGTTAATGGAGTTTTGTTTGTTCCGTTCCTGAAATCAGTCAGTAATCTCGAAAAATGCCAGCATTGACTTGTTCTTTATGACAGTGACCTTCATTCATATTAAACTTCCGCTTCCTTTCCGAACTGACTCACAACATCATTTTGTTTGACAGACATGGACAGAATCTCTATCCGCTGTTGTAAGGTCAAATGGAAAGCAATGACATGGAAAAATAGATGGGCTATGGGATCCCTGAGAGCTTAACTAGAGTTGTTGTGTGATGATGTATTGAGGTAAGCAGGATGTGCCTGTGCTCCGGAAAGTGATTTAAGTGCTTTAAGCCTAATGTATAAAGCAGTTCCCTTTCAATATTCCACTCGTACTGTGTCGTAATACGCTGTATGGGAAAAACTCCTTTTTTCCTCTTCAACTGAAGCCTTTTCAATCACGCAGTGAAACTGCACGTCCATTGGTTCGTGCAGTGCTATAAAATCGAACAAATGGCTCAGCGGTGGCGCTGAGCGAGCCTATGGCTATGCAGCCTGCCATAGCCCGCCAAAATGGGCGGGGCCTCTGGCTATATAAGCAGCCGCTTCGCCGCCTCATCTCAGATTTCTTCTCTTCAGCGACGAAGATTCTTCCTTGCTGACTCTTCGCTGACGCCGAGATTCGCCGTTGAAACGCCTCAGCAGCCGGATTGGACCTCTTGCAGCGCTCAACTCGCAGATTCCCGGTCTATCCCCTGCCGCCATCTGGCGACCATCTAAAGGAGCCTCACAAATAGAGCAACTTCTCGTGGCGTTGTTTCAAATCCCGCGCTGTCATTGTAAGACGTGCAGGGCTCCCCTGCACACTGATGACGGTCACGCTGAGTGTGTGTCATGCTTGGGGAAATCCCATGCTGACGCTGCACTCAGCGGGACTGACTGCTCTCATTGCGAGAATTTCAGTCTCGCCTCTCTGCGCTCGCAGATAGCTTTCTTTTCAGAAAGTGACTCTGCCCCTTGCACCCTCCCGTCTTCTTCCTCCCAGGGACCTGCGAGGAAAAGACAGCGGGGCAGAGGATTCGAGCTCGAGTGGTCTCCGCCTGAGGAGCTGTCTCGCCGCAGGCTGGACGAGTGGTTTCTCCCGGGGCACCAGCAAGCCCCCCGCCAACGTTCGTCCCCCTTCTTCCCCGAAGTCCACGACGAGCTCACTAAATCATGGCGCACCCCCTACTCGTCTCGCATCCGTCCTTCTGCTTCCTCTGCCCTCACCTCCGTTAACGGAGCTAAAGAGAAGGGATACAAGCACCTGCCCCCTCTGGATGAGTCCGTGCCTGCGCATCTCTGCCCGCCCACGGCTATTGGATGGAAGGCGAGGGCGAGCCATCCGTCCAAGCTGTGCAGAGCCACGTCTGCACTCGCTGGACGGGCCTACTAGGCAGCTGGATAAGCGGCTTCGGTGCTGCACTCTATGGCTGTGCTCCAGGTCTTCTAAGCCAAGATGCTCACCAGTGAAGAAGCTGGTCTCGATGCAGCTTCACTCAGGGACCTGAGGAGAACGACGGACCTGGCCCTGCGCGCCAGCAAAGCCACCGCCCAGGCCATTGGGCGGTCGATGTCCAGCCTGGTAGTGTTGGAACGCCACTTCTGGCTCACGTTGACAGAGATGAAAGAGGCATATAAAGTTCCCTTCCTCGACGCTCCAGTCTCATCAAACAGCCTGTTCGAGCCAGCTGTGGAAGGCTTTGTGGAGCGGTTTACGGAGGCTCAGAAGTCGTCTCAAGCGATGCGACACTTCCTTCCGAAACACTCCAGCTCTTCTGCTGCTTCGAGTCGCCCCAAACCTGTGCCGACTCAGCAGCCCGCCAAGCCAATGCCAGCCACTGGCCCGACCTCCTAAGGACTGGCAGGATAGAGGGCGTTCCTGCTTGGCAAGACGCTACCCCGTCCCGAGAGAAGTCCTCCTGATCAGCCAGGCAGAAAGAGGAGGGGCCCGAGTCTTGCTACCGCCGGACCACCCCGCAAGCAGCCTCTAATGTGCCTCTTGTCACCCCGCTCAGCGCTGGGATATGGGAACAAGTACTGCGTTCCTGGCCGTGCTATGAGCTGCACGCCTCAGTCGCTTCATTCGAAGGAATCTGAGATGCGGCGAAGTGGCCGCTTATATAGCCAGAGGCCCGTTCATTTTGGCAGGCTATGGAGGGCTGCATAGCTATAGGCTCGCTCAGCGCCGCCGCCGAGCCATTGGTTCGATTTTATAGCACTGCACGAACCAATGGACGTGCAGTTTCACTGCGTGATTGAAAAGGCTTCAGTTGAAGAGGAAAAAAGGAGTTTTTCCCATACAGCGTCTTACGACACAGTACTCGTTCCCATATCTCAGGGAACCGAGGTTACGATAGTAACCGGGTACATTTTCAGCTTGTCAAATTTATGCTTGCTGTCACAATAAATGACATACTAATAACAGAACCTATTCAATTGTTCAGACACTTTCACAACCTAAATAACAGCATGGGTGACCAAGATGTAGACATGATGGAATCATATTACATTGAAAGTGGTTTTGATTTTACTCTAAATTTTTCTAAACTGTTAATCAGTTTCAAACATTTAAAGCAGGCAGGGTTAACCTTACAGTAGTCCTCAACACTGTTTACTGTCAGACTTTCAAAATCCTTCAGTACTTGAATTAAGATTTTGTGCCACCACAAAATCAGACTTTAGCAACTCTTACTTTGAGATCATTCTTAGCGTAAATACAGATTTAAAATCATAACAAGAAACCTTTTAATAGCTAATACTGTTTTTGAAGTCAAATCTTTGCATAGCTATGACAGGAAACACTGGCATCTAACACTGCCTTGGGGAAAAAAAACAGTTAATTTAAAAAATAAAGCATATACATAAACCCAAATAGGAAATAAAACAGTTATCGAATAAGCATGTGTACTATGCTGTCCTAAACTCCTTAAACAATGGTGTCTCATATTTTAAAGCAGTCAATACAATTTTGGAAAGAAATATGTCAAATCTGTATGCCTGCGAAAATATGCAGATTTAACCCCCTTTGTAATGGTTAACATTTTCATAAGTAACTGTAATTTAATTCTGCATTTTTTTTCTCAGTAACTGTAACAGATTGCAGTTACATTTATTTTGTAATTAAATTACATAATTCCATTACATTCAACTAGTTATTCCCCAACACTGGTTGAGTACTACTGTAAAGTTAACCCTGCCTGGTTTAAATGTTTGAAAATGATTAACAGTTGTCAGAAATTTTGAAAAGTAATCAAATGTAATCAGTTACATTAACAAAGTAATTGAAATAGTTACACTATTACATTTTAAATAGGGTAACTTGTAATCTGTAACCTATTACATTTCCAAAGTAACCTTCCCAACACTGCCCCTCACACAATGTTCTCTAGTGATAAGGTACAATGGGGCTTAAGAGCCCTTATTTATTTTCTCCCAAATCACATGCCAACAAAAACACTACAGCACTTTCCCAAATACCTAGTTTTTGAACAAAATGTTTTGCATAAGTGGGCTGAATTTGTTTTGCCATTGTGTACAAATATGGCTTATATATCAAAGCTCAAATCACAACAATGCTTCATTTGTGGAATATGCCTGTTGTTGTTAGACAATTCTGTAATGAATAAAAACAATAATTAAAGTTAAAATTATAGTAATTGAAAATTACAGGCTTTTTTAGTTTATTAGGGTTGGCATTATTGAACAATGCTTGGGCAGAAAAAAATAAATAAATCAAACATGAATCTTCCACTTGAGAAAGCTTAATTGAACACTCCTCACCCATGAAATAGGCGACTGTCTTGCACATTGCTGCTCCAAAGATGAAGTCCTCCAGCAGGCTGGGGATGAGATTAAAGGGCATGCAGAAGATGGCCATCATGAGATCACTAACAGCCAGCGAGAGCAGGAAGGAGTTGGTGACGGTCCGCATTCTCTTGTTTACTATTAGGACCACAATGATCAGCAGGTTCCCAAAAACACTCAGGAGAAAGACAAGTGAGTAAAGAATAATCCTCACTGAGTCCATTTCTGAGGAGAGAGAAAAGGCCATTTTGGTCAAAGGAATCAAAACATTCTCTCACAACACCATTTTTATATATATATTAGATTTTTTTTTTTTTTTCCGAAGGGAAATGTGTAAACATCCTTTGCTATGTACATTTGCATGTCTTTTACTGCACAAACTGATGAGCTGAGGTGTATGTGTTGTATGGTGGGTTATAAGGAGGGGGGTCTGTTTACATGGCATCATCGCCTCATCAGGACAGTAATGATGCAGGCAGTCCTGAAAGAAATGACATTTTTTGATTTCATATGAGGAATCTGTAAAGTAATCACACTCCCAGCCAGGTGGCTGACTGTGAATTCCTCGCCTCAGGTTTGAACAATCAATTCACCATCAGTCACACAGTTCAAAGTATTCTCTATGCATTTTTTCACCACCTAGCGTGTAGACGTTATTGATAATCATTCTCCCTGTTTCGGTGGTTGATTCTGGCTCATCTCTCACACTCCTGACATAGGCCGCATAATATATAACACTTTTCTCAGACCTTGTTAAGTCGAAGCAACCATATGTTATGAACACTTTTAAAATCTTCTAAAATGTACATTTGATTTATTGTTTCTGCATTCATAACAGTGAGTTGTTATGAGTTAACATGATTCACTAAAATGCTCAGCCATTGCTGTGGTGTTTAGTCTGTCATATGATAGTTTGCTTTACGCATAGGGAAGAAGTTGGAAAAATATTATATGAAACATTTAAATTTGATTCCCAAGAAACAAATTAAGTTAACTTTATAGCTTAGAGTGTTGTATGTAAATCCATTTCTGCCTCAGCTGGGGGAAAAAATAATAATAAATAAAAAAAATAGGTAAATACTAAAGTTCATATCTTCATATCTTACAATTAAGACTTAATAATAATTTATTAATCATAATCGTGACTTTACATATTGCAATGTGACTTTATGTCTGACAACTGGCACTTTATTTCTCATAACTGCAACTTTATTTAATTGAGAATTTATATCTTGCAATTGTGACATTACTTTGTAATGTATCTTTTCTTCTTTATCGTATTCTTTTGTCTTACAATTACATGTTTTATTATTTACACTTGAGGAGAAACAAGCTTCCAAAGCTGTCATTATGGAATCTAAATGTCATTGCTCCACTGAATTTGTTTTGTCCTTAATCTAATACAGCCGAAAAAATATTTAACAGCGGCTAACATAAATATGCATTCTGTAGCACAGAATCAAGAACAGTTTAGTAGAGATTGATTTACAGTATGCCATTCTGCTGTTTACTCCCTCTTTTGCTGCTGTTTCATAACAGAATTCATAAACATTGCTCTTTGTCCATGGGCATAAACAGATGGAGGTACAATGGAAACCTCAGGAAAGCATAAAATTGACATTTGTGAAGTTGTGGCCGCCTCCAGTCACAGTACAGTCAGTGGTGTCGGCACCACCACAGTTAATTCAGTGTCATCCCAATGGTATAGTGCATTGCTCATTCCAGTGTTAAGTGTCAGTCTGCATGTAGTGTCATAGCTGTTACTGTTGTGACAGCTCCTCGCTTTTCATGTTCCCCTGACCTGCCCTGACAGTTCCTCTGTTCATTTGTCTTGCAGTTCTGCTGGGAGCAGAACTTGTTCTCACAGTTAACAGTACCTACCAGCTGGCTCCTCCTGCATGTCAGATTTACTTTAGATCAAATTAAATAGGCACTACCAGGTTATTAAATCACGAAGAATAAAAATTAATATAAATGCAGTTATTTGGGGTAAATTAATTAATCCATGTCACTTTGGTTGATCTTGTTCTTAGTTTAGTTTCTTAGTCAGGATCCTGACACTTACGAGGTGTATTGTCTTATCTTTGTGTGAGCATGCAGCTTTGAGTTGCTCTCCTGTCCATGTGGTGTGCTGTGTGTTCAGGGCATGTCTGTATCTTGACACTCCTATCTGGTTGAGTTTCGATTCAGTGATGGGGTCTGGTTGGGGGTTCTTTGTTTTTCTGTTGATGTTCTCTCTACAGTCCGAATACCGGCTTACAGTTAGGTCCATATATATTTGGACACTGACAGTTTTTTCATAATTTCAGCTCAGTATGCCACCAGAGTAGAATTAAAATGAATCAGTCAAGATGAAATGGAAGTGCAGACTTCAAGCTTAAATTCAAGGGGTTGAACAAAAATGTAACATAAAAAGTTTAGGAATTACAACCATTTTTATACACAGTCCCCCCATTTTCAGGGGCTCAAATGTAATAGAACAAACAAATATAATCATAAATAAAATGTTTATATTTAATTTTTGGTTGAGAATCCTTTGCAGGCAATGACTGCCTTAAGTCTGGAACTCATGGACATCACCAAATACTGGGTTTCCTCCTTTGTGATGCTCAGTTATTGTTTGTTTGTGGGTCTCTCTGCCTTTAGTTTTGTCTTCAGCAAGTGAAATGCATGCTCAATCGGGTTGAGATCAGGAGATTGACATGGCCATTGCAGAATTTTCCACTTTCTTACCTTCAAAAACTCCTGGGTTGTTTTTGCTGTATGTTTTGGGTCATCGTCCATTTGTACTATGAAGCACCGTCCAATCAGCTCTGTGCATTTGTCTGAATCTGGGCAAACAGTATATCCCTATACACTTCAGAATTCATCTGGCTGTTTCTGTCCTCTGTCATGACATCAGTAAACACCAGTAACCCCGTGCCACTGGAAGCCATGCATGCTAATGCCTTCACACTCCACCATGTTCACAGATGATGTTGTATGCTTTGGATCATGAGTTGTTCCAAGCCTTATCCATATTTTTTCTCTCATATTTTTATCCTGTCATTCTGGTACAGGTTGATCTTAATTTCTGCCGTCCAAAGAATGCTTTTCCAGAAGTGGTCTGGCTTTTTTAGATGTTTTTTTGGCCTTGTTTGTATCTTGTGGTGAACCCTGTGTATTTCCTCTCGTGAAGTCTGCTCTTGATTGTAGACTTTGACAGTGACACGTCTACCTCCTGGAGAGTGTTCTTCTCTTGGTTGGATGTTGTGAAAGGGTTTTCTTTACCATGGAGAGGATCCTCCGATCATCTACCAATGTTGTCTTTCATGGACGTCCAAGCCTTTTTATGTTGCTGAGCTCACCAGTGCGTTCTCTTTTTATCAGAATGCTATCGCTCTGATGATTTGTTTTTAATTTGAAGCCTAACAATTGTCTGTTTCACTTGTATGGAGAGATCCTTTGAGATCCATGATGTGGGTTCACAGCAACAGCTTCCAAATGCAAATGGCACACTTAGAATCAACTCCAGACCTTTTACCTGCTTAACTGATGTAGAAATAGACCACGACTGTCTATGAAACAGCTTTTGAGTCAATTGTCCAATTATTACCTGTTATACCTTAACCTTTCCTCCAATTTTGATGTGAATACCCTCAAATTAAAGCTCAGAGTGTGCACTTTATTCATTATATAACTGTAACTTGAATATGTTTTGGTCAGCAGCTAAAATAATAAAAAATTGTGCCTGTGTCCAAATATATATGGACCTAACTCTATATATCCACCTTCTAGCACACCATTATTGGTCAATTATCTATAATGCCTGCAAGCTATTGGTTAAAATGTTTTTCAGTTATTATTTTCAGCAAGTATGAAAACAAAAGCAAAACAAAGCCAGAACCCAAAAATACTTTTTGTTCAGTGCTTCATGTACCACTTAACACAGAGCCTGTATGTAAGAGAATAAAGTTAAACATAAATTTATACTATTTAAATACAAATAAACTGGAGTCTATATTTTTAGTTTTATTTTGATAAACATGACGTAATATAAGGTTAAATGAAAATAATTTTTACTGTTATAAAAACATGGATTTGTGAGCATTGGTGGGATTGAAGGTGTCAGTATAAACACGAAATACACATGATCATTATCATTGGTGGGTTTAGATAATTGTGAAATGAAACTGCGCTCACTGAACAAGCCGACTGCTCTCAAATTGCTTTTGCGGTTCTCTGATGGCATATGTCACAGTGACGTGGTGTCGGCACTGTCTCAAGTCAGACAAATTTCTAACCGCCATGCACTGCTTTAAGTCAGATGCTTCACATTAAGTTGTGCACACCTTCTGTGTGTCACATACTCACACAGAATTTTTCCAACACAGGGTAGTTTGTTGCCTTTTGTTTTAATTTTAAACCCATCTGCACTCTACAATTGAGTGCTTGCCCTTCCCGAGCCCAACAGCTAACACATGAGCCATTCTATTTCGAGTGAACAAAGTTTGAATTATGAACTGTTCTTCAGCATGCGTGACCCGGCAAGCACTGATGTATGTATTTCAATAATTCATCTTTATGATGTTTTATTCATTGGTCAGGTCAGCTGCTTTCTTCGTGAAGTCTACTTGTATGGAAATTATCTACAGGCATTGCTTGTGCCAGCGTTATGAATGGGTCCTTATTAATTTGATGAATACATTAAAATTAGTCAACGGGAGTCAGTAAGTCAGTGATTTTTAGAATGTCACGTAATTAGACTGGGTAAAAGGATTTGCTGTAATTTGAAGCCAATTAAAAATTAAAGCCATTTTATTCAGGCACAGTGCCAAAGTCTAATGTTAAGAGCTTCTGTTCAATTTTAGTGCCTAAGAAAACACAGCAACACAGTTTAAGCATCCAACCATTACGCTGATGCAGAAATTGAAATTTTATTTTTTATTTTGTTTTACTTGGTGAAGAATGATCTAATTTTTTCACTACACCACAGTCAACACTATAAAACCTAATAACTGTCCTTATTTGTTTGTTCGCCAAATGTATAATATCCTGTTCAGCCAATAAATTCTTATCAAGGCAACTACAAATTACAACATGAGACATTTTAATTTGTCAACACTTCAGTCTTGCATATGAAAGTGTTTTTACAGAGTTCCTGTAATTAGCTCTATTATTGTTGCTTCATACTGTATATGGACCTCAGCAGTTAACAGATAACAACTGTTAGCATCACCCCACATCATCAACAAATACATACATTTAAAGCCAGCAGCAGTCAAATTATATTACCACATAATTTATTCATGCTGCAATGGCAATTAGACAGGGGTGTTGTAAGGGAGTGAGGAAGGTTTGGACAGAGGATTCAGCAGAAACCCCAACTCTCGTATGATTTGGTTTTAAATTGCTAGTTAGCGCAAGAACCCTAAAATGACTGCTCTTAGATGTAACTATACACAATATGTGGGCTCCTTCTTAAGACACTGAGTGGTTTATCCCAAAATACCACACTTCACACTCCATCGGGTAGTTGGCAAGAGATGCCGCAGCTAATATCAGGATACCAGAAATGGAAAAAGAAACAGGAGACGATGAGAGGTGTTGAAAGACTATTAGCAGTCACAACTAAAAAGAGATCAAATATAATAAGCACAATATAAATGTTTAATCAGAACCTTTCAATTTGTCATTTGAAAAGATATGTACCGAGAAAAGCATTCCTTTCACATGGAAAACATATAAAGTGGGGTAATATGTCTTTCTCTCCTAATTTCTAGAGCAGTCTATTCAAAAAACTTCAAAGAATCATACCTCTATACTAATGTCATCGCAACTGTACAGAAATAGGTAAAACATTCTTATACAGACATTTGTGGTTTTAAAATAATTATATTAAGTGATCCACATTAAACTAAACAAGCTATGCATTAGCAGCACTCCCCCAATGCCTCTTCATCGGTTAGTGCAGAAAACCTCTAGGAGTACGCAATTTCAAATCTGTCAGCTTCGCTCATGGCGGCACATGCAGGTTCAGTTCTGCTGCCAATCATTTTGAGCCAATCTCATGAGCCGAAAATGCCATGTGACTAATAACTCTATAGCTGCAGGAAAATGGCATGGTGTTATAACAATGCAAATTGCACAACATGCAACTGCTGTGTCCTTTTATTATAAGCAGCTTGATTTTTCATAAAGTTGCTTATAAATTTGGTAGTCGTGGGTTGCAGATTTTTGGGCTTGCATTTGGGCTCGCTAGTGCACTAATAGCAGTTGTCAAATATCCCCACCTACTGTTCAACCCACACTCTACATGATGTCATTAGCAATCGCCATCATTTATCTTATTTCCTGGTTCTGCCTTCCTCAGCTCATCCCTTCTCCTAAATGCATGCTGTTTTCCTTTCCATAGGTGTGTGCATGTGTGTGTGCACATAGAGAGATGTACTTATTCATTTAGATGGCCAGTTGTATCATGTGTGAAGCTTTTATAGTATTATTATTTTGTAAAAATGGGGTCATTTGTTTAGGTTTATTTTGATAAGACAATAAGCTTATTGTAGGGTTATTGGTAGGACCAGGTTGCTTGTTTTTATAGATATTAGTAACTATACCGAGCTGGTTTTTTTTACACTTTTAAGTCTCTTTGGACAAACTCAGGCACTTATATTGGTTACAAAAAAAATATTATTTCATCAGAATACACTGATATTTCTGAATGAATGTCAATGGAGTAAGATGCTCTTTGTAGCCAGATGGTTAGTTGCGTCATCTACCAAATGGGACAATGCTAAGCGGCAACAACCTGAACCCTTGTCCCACAGTGGGATTTCTCCAGTCAAAGAATCTGTGTGTATAATTAGTTTGATTAGTACTTTGTAATTTTTCATTACTATACATACATACAGTATATATAATAATCAAACATGACAATTATAGAACTGGAACAAACTAATGTACATTCAACCCTATCGGGTTAGTTGGGACAAGAATATTGATGGAGTAATATGTTTTTATATGTGTTGCCAATTCAAAATAATTTACATTTATGTCGATGAATGCTTTAAGAACTGGCAATCTATGAATTTGTTGAAAATCTACTGTATCATTTCACCTACTCTTGCTCCACATTTATTCTCATGCACGAATCACAGTCTTGCCAAGACACAGTGTATGCCAGCTTCTTTCATCATTTACACTGTAAGTTAAGACATCAGAACACTCTCAAATGAGAAAGCCAAAACTAGATCATCTCACCACCTTTTTCAAAGAGGGGAACCACCTGATTGAGTGAGTCACCAATGTGTGGATCTATAAAATTTGTGGATTCCTAAAACAGCAAAAGATGACTGAAATGCTTTAGCAGTTTTGTAATTAGGTAAGACACTGCTAGGGTGTTTGTGCACAAAAATGAAATCAAATGGATTTTTTTTTTTTTTTTTCCAGCTGGGAGGTTTTATTCAGTTCATCAATGTCAAGTTGGATATCTCAAATTGCAGATGTTTGAAATGAACTGTTGAAATTGTTGGCCAGAGTTTTGCAGCCTGAAGGACCTTACAGGCAGTTTAATCTGCTACCAAACACTCCCCCTGACTGCCAGTCTGATTCACAACCTTGCACGAATGCATAGATTTACAACAAAATTATTATTTAAAAAATAGAATAATCATTCCCTTGCCCACAAATCATTCAAGAGGTTGTGGTTTTGAATAACCAATTAACTAGTGACCACATTTATCCATGATTTTTTGTTCATGTCCTAATGAAGTAAACACTATTTGCATGTTCAGAGAGTATAATGATGCTGATGAGAGCTGAAAAATGCAAAGAGCATCCTTGGGGTTTAATTACACTAACCATTACCTCTGACATAGTTCTTGAAATAATTCAAAAAAAAGAAAATAGCCTATTGACTTATTTCTTAAATACTGACTTATATATACAATTTATTAAATACACTGCTCTACTATTAAAAGAAAAATAACCACTCATCTTAATGAGTATTTTAAATCAATAAACTGAAAGACAAACTGCTGAAGTTTATCTTTAATGCGTCTATGTGCGGCAGTGGTTGTTGCGGAGCAGTTATTGCTTTAGGAATGTATGATTTCATAATTAATGTTCAGGCACGCTGTTATAGCTAAAGTATATAAATAATAAATAATTTGTACCATCAGCAGAGGTTAAACGTATCATGTGTTTCATGCTGTTTATCATGCTGATATATTTATTAATTTAAGGAAATAAGGAAAACAAGACAACATAACGTTAACGTGGATTGTTTTTCTTACCTTTTGGTCGTGTGGGTTTGAATTTCTGAATTATTGACGCATTGCTACAGGTGGCGTTAACTTCCAACGCTGAGCTGTTCAAGCTCGAATTGTCTGGAGTTCTTGAACATCCCCAAAACGGGATCTGAGTTTCATTCATTTTCTGTAAATCCATTGCCCCGCGAGAATCGGTAGGAATATAGGTTTCTAAACCAATTTAAAACTGTTTATTAACGATATTGCACTTAGAGTATATTTTAAGAAAGGCTTATACGCATTTAAAGGTTATATATTAATACGCGCTAAAATATTCTGCGCACCCATTGCCCGCATCTGCGCGCGCGTCTGTGAGAGAATGCCTGTGCGCGTGAAACTGTGGTCACTGGAAAACGCGCTGTAGCTCTGATGAGCGAGCAGCGTGGGTAGACAGTTCTTTAAGCGTGTTAGCACACAGGGTGGGGTGATTATAGAAAGGGAGGGAGAATGAGAATTACAACAGTAACACACTCACTAACGTCGCCCTTCAGACTCTAGCGGCTCTTAATGGAATGTAAGTCCTGCGTCTCCCTCCAGTGGATGTTCTGTGTTATTGCTTGTTGATCATCAAAAGAGTGAGAGGGTAGAGGAAAGACAGAAAAAGAAACCAAAAGCTACATACCAGTAAGAGGTTCAGAACTCTTAACCGCAGAGTTTTCATGAGATGAACGTTTCTTACTCACACTGTCATTTTCCAGTGTGTGTGTGTGTGTGTGTGTGAAAGAGAGAGACAGACAGGTTGAGACCTTAGGAAAAAAAATAGCTGAAAACAGCAAAACTTCCTTTTGGGGATGTTCTTTAAAAGAAAAGTGGTTCACAAACCTGAGAAAGTTGAAGTGGATGTAGTAAATCAGTGTGCAGGTTTGGGTTAACACATAATTTGCTTTATTTAACAAACTAAGTCTATAGTAGGCCTCCTCCCTGCTAAAAAACAAACAAACAAACAAGCAATAGAAGCCCAATAGAAACCATCACAGAAATTCCAATGGTTTCCATTAAAATGCCATTATAAACCATTAGCTTTTTACAGTAAATCCATTACAAAATTCCTTTTTGTAGTGTGTTTTGGGCATTTTTCCAATAGGATTTAAAGTCCGTGTAAAGTGATATTAAAATATTTGTTCTGAGTTTGCCACACAACAGAAAAATGTGTTATTAACCACCCAGGCAAATTTGAATGATAAAAAAAAGACAAATAACTAAAATAAGTTATCAAAATCTTTGAAAAATAAGCAGGACTCTCTGCTCTCAAACGCTGGGGGCGTGTCCGCTGTCGGCGCTGAAACCACGCCCACTCGCAGGAAAGCGTTTTTAGATGCGAATTGTGAACGCTCCATGTTTTTAAATTGTATGTATTCTGCCACATATTGATGTCTCTGGGCTAAGACCCGGGTATCCATCCGTCCCTGCCTAGAATCTGTATATCTAACATCACAGACATTCAAAAAGACAAACTAAGAACTTGACCTCTCAACATAGTTATTATAGTGTTAGGGGCGGGACCATGCTCTGTGGCTCCATTGCGTCATCGAGCCACCATTTTAGCCCCGCCCAAAAAATCCTGAAAACAGAATTGGTGAAAAACTGTTTAACGGTTTAACTCCACAATTCAGTACTACATAGTTCAGAGACTTTGTAATGTGTTTCAGCAATACATTTCTAACATTTGTAATGTGTTTAGAAACAATTCTCAGAATTCTCTTTACACTGACTTTAACATCCCACCAATAGAATCCATCACATACCAGTAGACACCATTACAGTTTCCATTAAAACAATACAATTCCCATTACAACCATTAAAACTAGGGTTGTTCCGATTCCGATACTAGTATCGGAAATTCCACCGATACCACAAAAAATTCTAGCATCGGTATCGGCGAGTACTTGAACCCATGTACCGATCCGATACCATTTTTAAACAAGACCTATAGTTATGCCCGCTAGCTTTGCTTAACGCTGCAAATCGGAAATCAATTCTTCTTCGCTGCTCAGAATGCAAAGACAGGAAGTTGTGCTGTGTTGCCACACAAGCAACCACTATTTAGAGCAGAGAAGAAGAAATACAAACGTGCTAGCACATTGCCAGTAAGTTAAATCACTCGCATACGCGACTAAATCTTCACCCTGGGCGACTATATGATGTCTAATATTAGCCACTGGCTAATAAATGATCAGATTTTACTGGTAGGCTATGTATAAGTTTAGCACAGATATATTGTCACTCGCTGAACACTCTGAGTGCTTCAGAGTTTCTCTCTCCGTCAAGCGATCTATTTTTCAGTTCATCTGAATGGATGCGCAGCGCAGCTGTATTTGACGTACCGTAAGCTCTAGTGTGAAGCGCACGACTCGCCGTCGCTTTGCTTTTTTCCTCACACGCAGAGAGAGAGAGGGAGCAAGGGAGTCTTACATGTAGCCTGTCAATTCTGCATGGTATGTAAACGTTATTCTTTGTTGTGTTTTTCTGTCAAAAACACAACAAATTCCTTTGGAATTCTTCAGCTTAACTGCCGGGTTCTCCGGTAGTAGGCGGAGCTAATGCGCAAACGACAATCTCATTGGCTGGCGTTCACCTATTATCGTCCCTGTTTTGATTTCAGCAAATCCGTTCGAGCCAATGCAGACAACGTGATTAATATTCATGAATCCAGCAGCTCGTTAATCCTTAGTGCGTTTTATATTGTTCTTAGTAGAATTCATAGTATGATTATTATTTTATCAGTATTATTGACAGTTTTCCCCCATTTTTACAGAAACACTGAATGACCAAAAAAGCACCACCACCGGTCTTAAATTCAGTTAAAATTACTCGCCAGACTATCTATCTATCTATCTATCTATCTATCTATCTATCTATCTATCTATCTATCTATCTATCTATATATGGTGAAGCACACCCTAAAATTATTGTATCAATTCATACAGGGCTAGTAGTACATACAACTGTATAACCAGATACACACCCGGGTATCGGATCAGTAATCGGTATCGGTATCGGCCGATACCCTGAGCCTAGGTATCGGAATCGGTATCGGGAAGGGAAAAAGGGTATCGGAACATCTCTAATTGAAACCATTACATTTTCTATTGTGTTTTGGGCAGGGTTCTATTATTTTTTTCAGCAGGGATTTTAGACAGGCAAATGTGCATACAGCATCAAAAATGGAAAAGATTGTTGTTTTGTTTATTTCCAAATAAATGTAACAATAAAAAAGGACAGAGAGAACACACACACACATATGCTAACAAAGCTAACAACATTTTGGCTACATTTAATAGTGGGTTAAATGAAAATATAATACATAAAAATGCAGTTAGATTTTTCTCAGAATGCAGTGTGCCTGTTTTAAAACATCATTGTCTGATGTGATGTTTTAGTGGTTGTTCTTGGCAGGGTTTGTTAAATGTTGCCAGATAGTCTCATGCTACAGTGTCTGTGTAAAAGCCCTGCCAGGCTGGATGTTGAACCCCCTGCCACTTCCGTCTGCATTCCTTGTCCTTGAAGGGAGTATCAGTTTGACTCAACTTGATCTGATGTGCATAGGAAAGACATCAAAAATACAATTATCATCCAAGAGCAACATATTGATTAGTCAACATTCAAAGATCTGAAAGTTTAAATCAATCCATAAATAAATAAATATTTGTTGGTAAATGATACTATCAAAAAGTGCAATCACTATAATCACTGTATGTTATTATTAAATATATAATATAATATAATAATGACACAGCATTGCTAACCAATATTATAATGGGAGGCCAGGATTACTAATTGGCACATTTAAAAGTGATATTAGCCACAGTCTTATATCTGCATGATTTTTCATGAGATGTCAATCGAATGAATAACTTTTCTAATACTCTGTAATGGTCCTTTTTCTAGATGTAAATATAAGTATTTACCCGCAGAAAGAAAACGATGCAAGTCATTACCAGCCCATATATGGTCAAGACTCCTAGCACCCAAAAAGCCGGTTGATAAACATGTTGACAGACGACACGTGGTTTAACTGGTCTCCCTGTTGAAACACACACATATTGGGTTTCCATGTTTTATGGGGGCATTCCATAGACATAATGGTTTTTATACTGTACAAACTGTATTTTCTATTCCCTTACCCTAAACATCACACACAACTTTCTGCATTTTTAGATTTTCAGAAAACTTTATTCTCTATGATTTATAAGCTTGTTTCCTCAGGGGGACCAAAGAATGTCTCCACAAGGACAAGGATTTTGGATACTGACATCTTTGTGGGGACAATTTGTCTCCATAACACGCACACACACACACACTGGGTTTCTGTGTTTTATGGGGACTTTCCACAGACATAATCATTTTTTTTATTGCACCTTTATATTGTAATATTCCATCCCTTGACATTCTATATATTCTATACATAATATATTCTAATTTGGGTATTACTACACATTTTTACATTTTGACAATTTGTCCCCACAAAGCAGGGAATACCTGAACCACACACACACACACACACAGAAAAGGAGTGACGCAAAATGTGACTTTTAACTGTACATTAACCAGAGCACAAATAATGAAATCTTTGTATTGCAAATTGCTAATTATATTGCCAGTAGTTTAATGCTGTTGACAATGACAATGTTCCATAAAAAACATAGTGAACATACCTTCAACAAACACAATAGTTTGTGGTTTGTGCTCCACTTTCTGAAATGGAGGAGGAAAGATTCTCTCGGCCTCACAAGTGTACAGGGCTGTAGTATTCATCGTTACACGGTTCAGGATAAAACTGGTACTGTTATTCGTATAATTAACATTGAAAATGGCAGGGGAAGCTCTCCTCAGGCTGTTGTTGTTATTATTACTGCTGATATAATCAATCTCTACTGAGCCTTTATATAATTTGAAGACCATTTCTGGCGCACTGAGTACGGGGCAGGGTATGGTAACATTGCTGTTCAATGCCACATGTTGAATTGGTGGTAGATTACCTGCAGTGTAGAGGAGACAAAACATCAATAACATCTTAAAACTGTTTAATACACGGTTTTTATGTTTTAACTTTTAAATTCTGAAATCTTTTTTATTACAATACTTATATTACATTATTTACCTAGTCTGTAGTTTTCGCAGAAGTGGTTATGCAACCCACAAATCACCATATCCACTCATGTTATCAAAAAAGACGGCATCTGTTCTAAAGATCACTTATAGGCTAGTAAATGCACTTCTTCTTTTTTACTGTTCTGAATCAGAACAGTGAATTATGCTTGTTGTCTTTTTAGTCCCTGGTGGTCTGAGTAACTTTATGTAAAATTAATGTGCACGGGCACTTCCTATATACTTTTACTCATAAAAATAAAAATAAAAAACAAGCTGAAAAAGCTTAAATGCCAGAATAACAAAACTGAAGAACCGTTTTTGACTGGTTTCTTAATTTCACAAGTATTAACTTATGCCTGTAAGAGTGGAGAAATGTTGTCATAGAGACAAAGTTTCTTTGAACAAATTGCTTTGAACTGCCGCTTTGGAAATAAAAAGAAAAAGGAAAGACTGAATCATCCTTCTGCAGTATGATTTACTCCCTCAGCATTTCAACTGTCAGAATATCAGTGCAAAACATGTCAGCTTGTTGTCAAATTTAATATTTGTTGCAAAATGACACTGTTTGTGTACTCTACTACTGTATTTTGCAGCCTCGGAAATTAGATGTTTGTGGTAAAGTTGGTTTTAAGTTTTAAAGTCTGACTGCACAATATTTCAGTTAGCAAACCTCATTTAATCGGTTAGACTGTATTTTTATTCACACACATACTTTTTCTACTTGTATGTATTTACACATTATAAATATTATCCGTATATGGCCTATTATGAGTTTTTCTTGTATATATATTTTCTTATTTATGATCGTGTATTTATATTTGACTACCATAAGGGCATTTCACACATTCCTGTCATCCCACACACTTTTTGCCAAGATGTAAACAAACAAAAGGTCTTACAGTATCTTTTAATTGTGACTTTACATTTCATAATTTCAACATAATATACACATTTTGACGTTATTTCTCCAATTGAGATTTCATATCAGAATTAAGAGTTAATAAATTAGCTTGTTGTAATTCCAACCTCATAAAATGTTAACTTCCCGAATGGCTGATAAAACAGACAAACTAAAATGATCTTGATTCTCATACAAATATAAACACTATATTTCACTTTAACATTTGCAGTGCCTTGTTTTGGGCTGTCAGGCCTCTTCAGGCCTCTCGACTCAAAGCCCCTGCATTTAAAAATCAGTCCCAGGCCATATTCCATCCCATGCTAAATACGGCTTTCGTCAAATAAGTCAAGATGTACTTCATATGCTTTCAGCTAATCAGTTAAAAATGATTTAATATGAATAAATCAGCCTTAACACATTAGGTTACACAAACAAAAGTAATAACCGACTGTATTGAATGTTTAAAGTGAATCACAAAAAAGATCTTACCTTTGCATATGCACTGGGTTTCAGATAGGCTGCTATGAAAGAGACAGAGACTTAAGAGAGTCACAGATGTCATAAAAATCTCCATCTGTTGTATTCTAAGTCTTCACACAATAGAAATGCTGTTGAAAACGGCAAGGCCGCTGCTTTTTTGCAAGTATGGCGTGTGTAGCCAGAATGGCAAATTCAACCTTCGGCGTAACAGAACACATCACGAGCCAAACAGGAAGTTTCCATTCTCTCTGTGCACCCTTTGTGGTTGATGTTATTTGCATGTTTAGGGTTCATATAGTGCGTCTGTTACCGTTCTATTGGCATCATACAGTAGCTGGTGTTTCCTCATTGAGGGCAGGTAAAGGAGACCCCTGGGGGTTTTCTAGTAAATGGTCTGTTTGAAGAGTTGTCGGGAGGGGGGTTATTTAGGGTCAAAGTGGGTTTGTACTTGAGAGTAACAGAAGCAGAAAATGAAAGAGAGATAGGGAGGATGAAAAAGGAAGAGAACTCTTCAATGTTAAAATGACAGAAACCCATGATCGGAAAAGACCTGCATGCATTTGTTTAATAAAGTGCATTAAATTCACTGAATCTCTCTAAAACATGTGATGGACAGGAAAATACCCTTAGGCTGATTTATAGTAAGTCTTCTTGTTTCCTGTTTTTAATCTAAAACTGGATGCACGTCAGCACTTTGTGATCTCTATGGCAACCGATTCACAAAACACTGAAACCATCCCCAACCCACATTGCTGATGATGATCTCTGTTCGTTCCGCTTTTTCCTTGATGGAAAGAATGATTCTGATTAATTGAGCTTCTTCTTATATTATTCATGAGAAGAGAACACATGCAAATAATGAGGTTTTGTGGTTGTCTTTATATTTAGACCTAAAACTGGAACTGGTTTCAGACCCCTACATGCACTAGCACCCCCTTAAACATACTTCCTGCGTGAACCACAAAACGTGATAACATTTACAGAGCCTCCCATTCATGAAAGTGTGTGTGTGTGTGTGTGTGTGTGTGTGTGTGTGTGTGTGTGTGTGTGAGAGAGAGAGACAGAGAGAGAGAGAGAGTACATGCTATATACAGGTGCATCTCAATAAATTAGAATGTCGTGGAAAAGGTCATTTATTTCAGTAATTCAACTCAAATTGTGAAACTCGTGTATTAAATAAATTCAATGCACACAGACTGAAGTAGTTTAAGTCTTTGGTTCTTTAATTGTGATAATTTTGGCTCACATTTAACAAAAACCCACCAATTCACTATCTCAACAAATTAGAATACTTCATAAGACCAATAAAAAAAATATTTTTAGTGAATTGTTGGCCTTCTGGAAAGTATGTTAATTTACTGTATATGTACTCAATACTTGGTAGGGGCTCCTTTTGCTTTAATTACTGTCTCAATTCGGCGTGGCATGGAGGTGATCAGTTTGTGGCACTGCTGAGGTGGTATGGAAGCCCAGGTTTCTTTGACAGTGGCCTTCAGCTCATCTGCATTTTTTGGTCTCTTGTTTCTCATTTTCCTCTTGACAATACAGGTTCAGGTCTGGTGAGTTTGCTGGCCAACACCATGGACATTTAACCAACTTTTGGTGCTTTTGGTGCTTTTGGCAGTGTGGGCAGGTGCCAAATCCTGCACTCTCAGAAATAAAGGTACAAAAGCTGTCACTGGGGCGGTACCTTTTCAAAAGGGACATGTTTGTACCTAAAGGGTCCATTATGGTAACTTAAAGGTACATATTAGTACTTAAAGTGTACATATTTGAACCTAATAGGTACAAAAGTGTACCTTTTCAAAAGTGACAGCTTTTGTACCTTTATTTCTGAGAGTGTGCTGGAAAATGAAATCAGCATCTTTAAAAACCTGGTCAGCAGAAGGAAGCATGAAGTGCTCCGAAATTTCTTGGTAAACGGGTGCAGTGACTTTGGTTTTCAAAAAACACAATGGACCAACACCAGCAGATGACATTGCACCCCAAATCATCACAGACTGTGGAAACTTAACACTGGACTTCAAGCAACTTGGGCTATGAGCTTCTCCACCCTTCCTCCAGACTCTAGGATCTTGGTTTCCAAATGAAATACAAAACTTGCTCTCATCTGAAAAGAGGACTTTGGACCACTGGGCAACAGTCCAGTTCTTCTTCTCCTTAGCCCAGGTAAGACGCCTCTGACGTTGTCTGTGGTTCAGGAGAGGACAACTGTAGCCAAATTCCTTGACACTTCTGTGTGTGGTGGCTCTTGATGCCTTGACCCCAGCCTCAGTCCATTCCTTGTGAATCGATTTTGCTTGACAATCATAAGGCTGCGGTTCTCTCGGTTGGTTGTGCATCTTTTTCTTCCACATTTTTTCCTTCCACTTCCTTCATTTTTTTAGGATTCTTTACCTAATCTAAACCTGACACCTTGTACTTCTGGAGACTCCAGAGAAGGCTGCAGTTCTGGAAAATGGTGGCGCTGGAGACTAAAGGGTTTCTGATGGTTTTACAGCAAATTTTTCACCTTAATTCTTAATTCTTTAATTTAATTTTTTCTGACCCTACTGACCCAATGAGCATTTTGCTGGTCATTCCTTAACATTTGCAATTTCTGTATTGCATTAGTTTTGAATTTCTCATGGGCATTTAATAATTTTTGACTTTTCAGTCTGAGTTAAAGCTCTTTTTTGGCTCATTTTATCTGTAAAAGAAAACCTGATCAATAACTATGCACACCTGAATATAAGGAGTTTTTCATTTCCAGCCTTCATGGACAATTATATATCACTTACAGGTAAATTCCAAATTATTAATAGTTATTAAGATTGATGTGGTTTGGAAATGTGCTTGGGAAAAAAAAATATGATCAGAATATCAACTTGCATAATAATTATCCACATACTGTAATATATTACCTCATTTATATAATTAATTAAGGAAAATCACTTAATGATCATTTTGAAATAATTGTTATCATTATTGCTTTGTTTATTTTATATTTTACTTATTACTATATTAACATTTTATTCTTATGTGAACTTTATTTAGGCCTATTTGTTTATTTATTTGATTTTGCCTATGGTTCAACGAACTATTCTGTATTTAAAAACAAACAAAAAACAGAACAACAACAACAAACAAACAAAACTATAATATTTTATAAGCGCCAAAGAATACACCGGAGGAAAAGCGTGCAACCTTTTATAAAAAAGCACGACTGTTGCATTTATGGTTTTGTCCGCTGGGGGGAGAACGTTACTACGCTTTCATAAAATGTGTTGCTTTGTTCTTCAAACAGACCATCTAACTGACCAACTAACTGACGAAATGCTCGTTTTGTTACAGTTTTTTACATTTCACTTTGGAGTTTGTAACTTATCTTTACCACATGATGTGATTAAGAAAAAATATACTCTACAATGAGATAAGGCCAACAAAATCTAAAGGTTATACAGCAAACAATTATCACAGATCACAAATGACATTACAGAGACACTCAACAATCAATTCAAACAATCATACACAAGAAAAGCATCTAAATGCATGAATTTACTTTAAATTCTTCTCTATAAGGTAAAGAGGTTTCAGAAGTGAGTTTAATTGAATTTTAGATGGGAAACTATTTGCAATTATTTTGTTTGTGAATGTAAAATTTACCATATAAAATAATTCAATAATTCAGGGTTTATTTTTGGTATTATTATAATAAAAAATAATATATTTTAAACTAAATGAGTGTACAACATTGGCAAAAATCCAAATATTAGAACGTCAGATCAAAATTGCTATAGGATATAGGGCAATCAAAAATAAAAAAAATATTTAAAAAAATTATGCAAAAAGAACATAAGCTGCCAATGTCCAAATATTTAGAAATAAACATAAACTTATTTATTTCTTATTCTATTATTCTATTAATATATATAAACTTATTATTTAGAAATAAATATAGGCTATACATACTGAATATATTTCCTTTGTCTTACTGAAAATACAGTATTTCCCAGGTAAAAGCCAGGCTCTTTTCTAATCTATATCATCAACCAAAGTCTAAGACCTTCAGTAGAACTTTCCATTTGGCGAAATTTTCCTTTACATTTGAGAAATTTGGCGCGCATGCCTACTGTTATATTTCTTGTCTGACCTTCAAAGAGTAAAGCCGATCGCGTAGAAACTGTACTTTTATTAATCTAACTGCCTGTAGTTCGGTGCAATAATACACGCACATGTGCTGCCTGTTATCCTCCTGCACCAGTAGCGGCCTGCTGTTGTTCTCGTGTGGAGAGAGGGGGGATCCACGCACCTCCCTGTGATCGGCTGATTGGTCGAGCGCTGAATCTGGGCAGGACAGGAAACTGGACGCGAGGAACGCGCAGCAATCTCCGTTCTCCGGGAGAGAGAATGGGAGAGGAAACCGAAATGTGTCAGTAGATGACTAGAAGGATTGAATCGGGCAAATGAATAATTTGCCTTTTTAGTATATATACCGCACTGTTCAGCACCAGGGACGTGGGATATTTACCTTTAACATTCTTCTAAGTAATTATCGGCTGTTTTCATAACATAGAAGAATTGCAGAGCTCTTCGCCGCTGGGTAAGTGGCTACTATTATCTCATCTTTCTTATGTCTGATACTCATACATAGGCTTTAACTTGTGCGGCGTTCTGTTTTAAAAGTGGGTTTACATTAGGAAAGGGCTGGAAGATCCCAAACTGGCTAAACAAACTGGTATAGTTACACTGTCTGCTCTTATTGTGTGTCCTTATGAGAAATTTGCCTGGACAAAAAGACACGGAGCGTGTTAAAGAAAGGGGTCGAATTCATCTTAGTCATTTGACAATGGGACAGTTCCCACGTGCACAAAAGCTCTGCATCATCAGTCAATGAATTTGGCTGACCAGGTGGTGGTTAGTCTGTAAAACTGTAATAAGCTCGCGTGATTATCCACGTTTGGGTTTATCTCCAGTTGAGTCAAAAAAGCCTCTGGCTGTTCTGGGTGTGTGGCCGAGTAGCCTATATGTACTGTGGATATAGCGCATGGTCTAGTGATCAATGTGACATTTCGAGCATTTCATCATGTTACATTTATCTACCAGCAACACTTTAACAGAAATCAAAAGTCCGTCACGTGTTTTCATTCAACGTTGTATGTCGGCTTGATCCTGGGTGTGTTCACAACGCCCATAAATTTCATGCCCCCTTCACCCCTTGTTGGTGAAGGGAGTCGTTTTATTTTCACGCACTGTAATTATGCGTCCATCTGTGCGCTTTAAAATGAATATCACTTGAGACAATGTTGTCAGCTTGCTGGTCTCCACCCTATCGAGCCCGTAGGCTAGCATGTAGTTCTGGATTTTAAACCATACATCTCGATTCGATAACCCTATAGGGTTGATAAATGAATGAAAGCAGTTTATTAAGGCATTGAGGGGAGAAATGCAGGTTATGGAAAGATTTCCTGCGTGTTTAAGCGTATTTTATTTGCATGTCGCGTGCGCTCTAGGCCATCGTGTCCAGACTGTGTTCATTGTCCTGCTACAGTCACTCAGGTCCTAAATGTTTTTAGTCCTTTTCCAAGTATTTTCAGTATCGTTGTTAATGTAATTCTGCATCCATATCCACGAGTGGTCATTGAATCGTGACTATGTTGCTCCCATGTTACTGTTAAAGTGGGTGTAAATATAATTGGTGTTTATACTCAGAAGAATAATCTTGTTACTCCTGACACATAGGATATGTTAAACAGGGATTGTCCCATACTAGGCTGGTTCATGAGAACAGGGAAATGACAGCAAGACCTGTAATTTATTGGGGACAATATGAGTGCTACTTTTGAGGTGTTATTGTTCATTGACACACCTCAGTTTTATAGTTGTAAATGACTAATTAATCTCATACAGAACATGTCTAATCGGAATGAAAACGGTAGTTTTACGCCAATCATTTATGCACAAATATGTGGGTAGTTGACAATTAAAAATTGGACTGTGTCCTATGGTGTGACACAGCAAAAATGTAGAGAAAAAAACTTAACATACAAATAACATGAGAAAAATGTACCTTCATTCTTAGTTACAAATAGCATGAGAGAGCTTTATCTTCAATGTTAGAGGTTGTTTTTTTTTTTACATTTTTTCGTCACATTAATACGTCAACTACCCATGTAATGAATAATTTGAACCAGACTATTTGTACATAACTGTGTTAAAAAACAGTGCAGGCTGTAACTGCATTGGTGAGTGAAGCAAATCTAATTTGTTGTTTTCCCTGGTAGGACTAAATGACTGACTGCAGCTTAAGTATATTTGACAAGATCCACTGAGGGGTGTCCATGCTTTTCAAGTGCTTCTGCCAAATAAAAGTCCATGTAGTGAGAGATTGAATCATAGGAAGGTTCTCAATAAGTTCTTGTCACTTTTTCCTCTTTCCTTTTCAGTCTGTGCCCTTCAGTTGTCCCTGTGCCCCTAGTCTGCTCTAGTTGATCACTGTCAGAGGATGTTGTCTACATCCTTGATAGCTAATGGGTAGATGGTGGGATGTAGTCTGTAATTTGCTGAACTTAAGAAAATAAGTATTTGGTCCACGTTTCCCCATTTTTCTCAGTTCCTTGTTCACTGCCATGCAGAGAAGGGAATCTATGGTCCTCTAGGCATGATGAGTGTGGACAAAGCAGTTTGGATGAGAAAAACAGCTGTCGCTAATGTATCACAGCGAGACAAATATCTAAGTCCTCTTTGTGTGAACAGTTTAACTAAACATGCTTTTACAGTTAATGCCAAATTTGCAGGAGATAAACCAGCTTTGCATGGGGCAGTTTTATATACAGTACATCATCTCCATCCTCTAGACTAGTCGCTACTTTTTTTTTAAATACTTTTTTTTTTATTAGACTTTTGCCAGTTTTGTTTTGATTTAATCTCTTTAAAAAATCATTAAAAAAAAAAAAAGAGACTGAGTTGTATCCAAAATCAGTGCTTTTTTGTTCAAGAGCTGGGGCCACACTAAAGACTCAGATGTTAGTTGGTGTTATTTTACCAAAGCTCCCCCTCAGAAAAGGGGGCAGACCTTCAAAGAGAACTGTAACCCTCCGTGAAACAGTCACCAGGGAAAGTGAAACCAGATAGGTCCTCAGCAGCTTCAAGGACCCGCAATGGAGCACCTGGAGGCCAGTGAATGCCCTGCTGGTATAAATGCTTGGCACCAGTCATCAGGTGTGCTTGGTCCTTCGCTTTCAGGCCTTTCAGAGCCAGACTCTTCAAAATCAGCTGTCTCTAATTTCCCATAAGTAATTTGGCCGAAGTTAACTCCCAGACAGAACTGATTAAGAAACAGTTGAGACTTAGCAAGGACACAGAAAACAGATTTTAATAAATAAAAGCATATTATTTTCTTCTGCATGTTTTGGAAATCTGTGGCTTTGGACATTGGGGAGAAAGTGTTTTAAAAGAAACTGCGTGTTGTGTGTGTCTGTTATTTTTAAACTAATTTACCGTGCTTAAACTGCATTTACTATCCTGTTATAAAATAAATTGCTTTAGGAGAACAGTAGGCTTATTTAACAGTGCAATTGTGAAGAAATTCGATTCAGTCTGGCTTTATGTATTACATTTATGTGCAGAGCAGATTAGGCTACACATTAAATTCTTCCTCATTAAAGGGATAGTTCACCAAAAAATGAAAATTGTCATCATTTATTCACTCTCATGTAAATCCAAACCTGCATGACTTACTTTCTTCTTTGGAGCTGAATCGAAGATTTTTTTGAGAAATGTCTCAAAGTGTTTTACAGTGTAAGTCAATGCTCACCAGTACTGTTTAGTTTCCAGCATTTCTAAAAATATCTTCACTTATGTTTCACAGAAGAAAGAAAGGCATACAAGTTTGGAACAAATGATGACAGAATTTTCATTTTTGGGTGAAATATTCCTTTAATAAATTTAGTGTATCATTAAATGGAAATCAGTCCAAAATACATAGTTTAAATAAATGACTGAAGCTAAAACAAAAAGTGACATGACAGGTGAATTGACATGCATTTTAAAAGTTCGATTTTGAGTCAAACTCATACAATAACAGACCTACACAATGGGATTGTTCTTGGGTTTGTCCAGCATCTATACATGTTAATCAGACAATAAACATACTCAGTGTTGTGCACTTACTCTAAAGGACAGAAGTAACAAAGGTGCATTGTATTTAATCCTTCAAATATTCAATTATGCATTGTCATGTATATTTAGACAGACAGATGAAGACTGTAGTTTGACTATGCAAAACCCCTACTACTGTAACTGTGCATGTAATCTTACTTATAAACTTGAAGGATTCTGAACTTTGTCGCTGGACATGCCCCATCCGGTCGCCAACGGTCACTGTCGCTCGTGTCGCCGGAAATCGCCAGCTCTCCATTGAAATGAATGGGATCGTGTCGCTTTGCCGCTGCGTGTCGCTTGTAGTGTGAACGGGGCTTAAGGCATCCAAACAGATGTCAAAATGGATGGGGAAAGTTGTTAAAGATGGCTTTTTTCTTATTTCAGCTATTCTAGTGAAACGTCTGGAGAAAAATCTGTCAAATTGGTCATGGAGTGTTTGCAACACATTGGAAAATTCTTTACTAAAACTTGCTAGTCTGGCAAGAACAAATGAAGTGGCTCGTTTCCCAGATTCTGAACTTTATTCTTCCCTTCCATGTGTGTCCCAATGATGTTTGACCTCTCGTGACATTAGTGATCTCACCATGACGACAGCCCTACTTCATCCAGCTGGAAAAGATATCACTGAGTGTTCTTCCCTTCCCTCCGAACAAAGTTTTCTCATTCAGTACATTTACATTAGAAATGAGAGGGATGACCAGAAAAAAATATACTGAACTAAAACAAGATGTAATTAAATTAATTACACAAATTAAATCAATTAATGGAGCATAAGATGAGGGGAAAGAAGAATGCATCAAATCCAGCATCGGGATGATCTCATTTTTTAAAAAGCGGTAAGGTCATGCCTCTGCTCTGAGAGCGAATGAGATATCCGGTCACCACTGTGTGAAATGTCAGCCCTCATGGAATTATTTATTTGTTGCTTAATTGTTTATGTTTGCAATACTGTTGCTTATTCTTCCACTGCAAATTCCAGTATGTTTGCATCATATTCTTTTGGAAATACAGTTGCCATCTGAAAGCAGTGAATCCCTAAGTTGGGAAATTTTGGGTTCAATGAAAACAAAATGTTTAAAATGAAGATATGGAATTAATTTAGCTGTATCTGGTTGTACAGGCTGATCATATTGCTTTATATGATTTTGAAGAAGTTATTTTAGACAGTGAAACACTCTCTTTCCCATGCAGTCTACCAGTAACCTTAACAACTGATTTTCATATGTTAGCTATAATGTAAGCTTGTTCTACAAATGCTTGTTTCAGCAAACGTTTTTATATCTCTGATATTAATATCTTCACACACCTTCAGATGGAAGTTTCTAGGACAGTCTATTTTTTCCTTGGTCTTAGTGATACTGTGGGACTGTGACTGTAAGAAACCTGATTGCCTAACCGGATGGATTAAAAATTTAAATCACTTTACAAACTTTCTTTTATACATTATACATGTATAAAAGAAAGCATGAGAAGGGCATGAAGCTTGATCTTGCAGGCTGTGTGCATAAACACTCCAGGGTCATTCAGATTGTTTGAACTCTCAGAACATGTGAGCGCTGGTAGTTGAAGGTCCTTTTATTGTTTGCTGACTTTTTTAGCTAGGCTTGTGTGTCCCTGTAATGGAGGTAGAAGAGTCACCGGTCATCTAATCTTGTTAGTTTCATGGTTTTCCTCAGATAAAGACTAGATCTGGTCTAGACCGAAGCTAATTACACCTATAGTCCAAACCTAAGTATATTGCCATTTGTGGTTTCCATTGATTTACTATTGATTTTTGGGGTAGGACTACACATAGCATGTGTTTAGAAAACAGGCTGTATCTGAGGGGTTCAGATTTGAGTATGAATGACAGAGTGTGAATTTTTGGGAGGGTCTGACCTTGTTAATAAAGGCTTTAACTCCCTTAAAGGATGTAAAAACAAACAGTTAGCGAGAGCTTTACAAAGTACATTAAACAGGATTGATTGCAAAAGAAAAACATTTTATTCGACTGCATATTTTCTAAGGTAAATAGACAATGTTTTTACTTCGAGATTTAGCTGACATATTTTAGCTGTTAAGTATTTTGTATTAATCTTTAATTAATGTCTTATACATAGTTTTTTGTTTATTTTAATTTATTAACTTTGTATTTACCATTTAAGATAGTGCTGTTGCTGACGTGGTGTTAGACAAACAACAAATAAATGTACATATTACAAAAGGAATATTTATGAATAGGAGAAATTTTAACACTCAATATGTCAGCTGTCGGCCCAGAAATCCTGCTTTACTTTTAAAAGAGTATGTGATTTGTGGTTAAAGGGATAGTACAAAAATGAAAAACTTTGTCATTTACTCACCCTCATGTTGTTCTAAACCCAAAAGATTTCCAGTCATCACACAAGTTTGGACCTTGAGGTCTGTTCTTTTGATGTCTCTTCAGAAGACTTGGATTAAACTGCTTGATTCAATACTTTTACAGTGTATTTTTGTACTTTTTTTTAAGCATGGAAATTTTAATGGATGGACAAAACTATTTTTTTTTTTTTTTTTTTTTAATTTGTTTGAAATTTGAAATGACATGAGGGTAAGTAATTGACATAATTTTCATTTTTGGAAGACTTTAAGGTGCAGTTATGATACATTGGTCAGATTTTATCCCTCACTAGAAATGCGTAATTAAAATGTTTTTTGCCAAACAGTTTAATGGATTTTGATCTTTTTTTTCTTAAAAGTGGTAGTAACAGTTCTCTCTGTAGCCACTATTCATTACAATTGTTCAGCAGGATCTGCACTGGCATGCTAGTCGTGTTCACAATGACTCACATGGGTTATGAGTCAAGGTTTGGGTTACTCGCAGACTTTTTTTTTTATACACAAGCAGGTTTATGCCCCTTACGTGTATTCCGTTAAAGGTGATTGTGCAGTGCAGTGTCTCACACACATACTTGGTAGATTCCAAACCACTAGTCACCCTCTTGTTAATCTTTTGGACACTATGGCTGTTTTATTGAGTGGCTGCTCCAAATTACACTCCCATGACAGGAAACCTTAAGCCTGTTTCCAGGTCAGCCTCACTGTTTGGCTCAGTGGTTCTTTGTGGCCCACACAGATTCAGGGTCAGCCAGTTTCAACAGCATACAGGAGGGACTCGGCACTAAGAGGGGGGGCTTACAATGGGAGAACATGTTCTCATTGCAGTGTGCAGAAAGTGTGTAGTGTGTTTACACTATAGGTATGCACAAAATAGTCTAGTTGTGAGTTACCCTGTCCTGAATTAAGCTACAACCAATTAAACAGTCACCCAAAAATGAAAAATCTGTCATCAATTTCTCATTCCAAACCCATAAGACCTTGCTCAACTTCAGAGCAAGTATGTTAAACACAGAATCTCCACTATGCTTGCTTGATGTGCAGTAATCATGTAAAGCAATTGTGTGTCTTCAGAAGACTTGGGATTATACCACTTTTACAATGTCTTTATAAACTTTTTGTATCTTGAAAAGTTTGGTGAAATGGACTTTCCAAGGGACAGAAATCTCTCAGGTTTCATTAAAATATCTTTTTCTGTGTTTCAAAAATGAACGAAAGTCATAAAGGTTTGAGACGACATGAGGGTGAGTAATGACAGAATTTCATTTTTGGGTAAATTGCCCTTTTGCAAAAGCCATGTGTTATTTTTTTCACAAAAGGAATTATTATTTTGTGAAAGCCATAATCAGGCTGATTTTGGGTTCATCTGAACCTAGTTGAACACATTTCTTGGGAGTGTTTACAGTGGGGCAAAAAAGTATTTAGTCAGCCACCAATTGTGCAAGTTCTCCCACTTAAAAAGATGAGAGAGGCCTGTAATTTTCATCATAGGTATACCTCAACTATGAGAGACAAAATGAGAAAACAAATCCAGAAAATCACATTGTAGGATTTTTAAAGAATTAATTGGTAAATTCCTCAGTAAAACAAGTATTTGGTCACCTACAAACAAGCAAGATTTCTGGCTCTCACAGACCTGCAACTTCTTCTTTAAGAGGCTCCTCTGTCCTCCACTCGTTACCTGTATTAATGGCATCTGTTTGAACTTGTTATCAGTATAAAAGACACCTGTCCACAACCTTAAACAGTCCAACTCCAAACTCCACCATGGCCAAGACCAAAGAGCTGTCAAAGGACACCAGAAACAAAATTGTAGACCTGCACCAGGCTGGGAAGACTGAATCTGCAATAGGTAAGCAGCTTGGTGTGAAGAAATCAACTGTGGGAGCAATTATTAGAAAATGGAAGACATACAAGACCACTGATAATCTCCTCGATCTGGGGCTCCACGAAGATCTCACCCGTGGGGTCAAAATGATCACAAGAACTGTGAGCAAAATCCCAGAACCACACGGGGACCTAGTGAATGACCTGCAGAGAGCTGGGACCAAAGTAACAAAGGCTACCATCAGTAACACACTGCGCCACCAGGGACTCAAATCCTGCAGTGCCAGACGTGTCCCCTGCTTAAGCCAGTACATGTCCGGCCCGTCTGAAGTTTGCTAGAGAGCATTTGGATGATCATATGGTCAGATGAAACCAAAATAGAACTTTTGGTAAAAACTCAACTTGTCGTGTTTGGAGGAGAAAGAATGCTGAGTTGCATCCAAAGAACACCATACCTACTGTGAAGCATGGGGTGGAAACATCATGCTTTGGGGCTGTTTTTCTGCAAAGGGACCAGGACGACTGATCCGTAAACGAAAGAATGAATGGGGCCATGTATCGTGAGATTTTGAGTGAAAACCTCCTTCCATCAGCAAGGGCATTGAAGATGAAACGTGGCTGGGTCTTTCAGCATGACAATGATCCCAAACACACCGCCTGGCAACGAAGGAGTGGCTTCGTGAAGAAGCATTTCAAGGTCCTGGAGTGGCCTAGCCAGTCTCCAGATCTCAACCCCATCGAAAATCTTTGGAGTCCATGTTGCCCTGCGACAGCCCCAAAACATTACTGCTCTAGAGGAGATCTGCATGGAGGAATGGGCCAAAATACCAGCAACAGTGTGTGAAAACCTTGTGAAGACTTACAGAAAACGTTTGACCTCTGTCATTGCCAACAAAGGGTATATAACAAAGTATTGAGATGAAATTTTGTTATTGACCAAATACTTATTTTCCACCATAATTTGCAAATAAATTCTTTAAAAATCCTACAATGTGATTTTTCTGGATTTTTTTTTCTCATTTTGTCTCTCATAGTTGAGGTATACCTATGATAAATTACAGGCCTCTTTCATCTTTTTAAGTGGGAGAACTTGCACAATTGGTGGCTGACTAAATACTTTTTTGCCCCACTGTATATAAGACATGTTCTTGTGAACAAAAACAGACGCAAAGCAATGTAATGAAACTTCATTACTCCAACTTTCCAGCAGCTAAGTGCCTCCACAAATAAAAGTCAAAATAATCAAATGAAATTTTTGTAAGCAATCATCTTAATAAACTAGTCATCTTCACTTATAGGTTAGTCAGTAGTTGGATGTGACCAATCCTCTGTCTACACTCTTAGCTCAGTTTTCTGGCTGGTTTTCCTCAAAGTTGTGCGCATATCAGTCCAAAGAGTGTTAGTAGACTGGCGGTAGCCAGAATCAAAATCTGGAAAGACTCAAGAAGAATTATAACTAGAAAGTCTTTTCTGACAGGTTCATAAAACCGTATGGTCATTGTATGGAAGATTTCAGAACTTTAGTTTTGGCGTAGCTGGAATGGAGCCTCATTAAACCCCCCTCATTGTGGGAATATTACATATGACAAAATTCCCACAGTGTGTACTATGTACAGCATAGAGGATCTTTTTGTGGCTATAGAGTTTATCTTTGTGTCTTTGACAGAATATTGAGAATTTATAGAAAACTGATTAAATCCAGATCATGGTGCAAACCTAAAAGAGGCCATATATTTATATAATATCCATTAGAGAAAGCGAGCCTGCTCTACAGCTTTCACAGATACTCATCCTTTGGTCTTGTTATAAATATCTCTGTGATATATCAGATCAGTGGTGTCCCATTAAAGGACAGACGGAAGATTATTTGGATCCACAATTAACTATTGTATCCAAGATATTTCTGTCAGCATAAGTGCCATCCAGTCAATGCTAATATCTTTTGCTGTTTCATGTTAACTTTGATCATTTGTATTGATTTGTCCCCTTAAAACCAGATGGTTCACATTTTAACACAACCATCTGAGATCTTCTATTGTTAAATATTTAAAGTACTGTTTCTTTGTGCACTAATCCTGATAGCGCTCATAGTAGGAATGTTCTCACATATTTATACTCATGAAATATATATGCTCTTCTGTGTCTTGCTTTCTTCATTTCAGGCATTTCTGCTGATTCATGTCATCTGCTCTGCTGTGTGTGTGTGTGTGTGTGTGTGTGGTTTATTTGAGGCTAGTTAATCAATAAGCCAGCATTAGGACATCCCTGGAGAACATTAGAATAAGAGAGATGTTCACTCTTTTACTCTTAGCTCTCAAAAATCCATTATGCAGTATTAGTGCCAGTTTCTGTCCGTTTTCCCTCTTTCTGTTGAGGTCTGCTGATGGGACCCGACAAACTGTCAGCATTCATCTCCGTTTCTTGCATTGCTTTGGCTTTTAAACTTGTAGTGTATGTTAAATTTAAACCAGTTTAGCACTATTATCTTGTTTACTTTATTTGCTATGTGAAAAATGATTTTTCGAATTAAACCAAAGATTACTGGAGTTTGTTTTATAAGTGCAATTTCAGTCTTTCTACCTCCAAATTTCATGTTTTATTTAATGCGGTACTTGCCATTTCTTTGTAATTATTTGACATTTGCTAGCAATTTCTGAGTGACAATTGTTTTTAAGTAAATCCTATACCATTTTTCCATTTGTATAACCGTTTCATTCACAAGATCAAGTATACAGTCGCAGCTAGTACTTGTGATGGGAGCATCGGATAATTTTCTTGACTTAAATCTTTAAATCTCATTCAGCAAAATGAACAAATATATATTCAAGTAATTTTGTTCATTTGCGCAGAGTTAAATTAAAATTTTACATTTTGAATAGCCAAATTTCCCCAACATGTCTTTTCATGCAAACTTTGATCATATAGTGAAATCCGAAAATCATTATAATACCAGCCAAAGAAAAATTAGGAGAAACCATTGATAATTAATTCACACCTCAACTGTCTTCTTATCTGAGTTTTTCATCCTTGTGTCAAATAACAGCCGCATAGGCTCTGTACAAAAAAACCCCAAAAAACAATTCATGAACGAAAGGATGTTGCATATGCGTGGTCACAAAAACAATGAATGAATCACTCTCTGAGAGAACTTGTTACTTCCAAGTCATATAAAAGAGACATTTAAAACGAATAAAATCATTTATGAGCAAGAGCAACACATCCCTGTTTAATACAAACATTAATGACCATTGGATGACAGCAGCAGCAGGCTAGCAGTGAAAACATCTGTGGCATATATAAGAAGAAGTCAGCTTTTACTTATAATTCTGTGTTTGTGTTCCCATGTGCTTTGCACGATCAAGAAATCTGTGAAACAAGTGCGGACGGAAGAACTTTACTGTGCAAAATGCAACTTTGACTAACACAGTCTTTTCATCTTTAATTGAGAACTTGTGCATCTGGGTCTGTTTGCCTGGAACGGGAAGAAAGAAATGCAATTTTGGGTTAGTTTGAGCTTGTAATTTGACTGTGCCAGTCAGCATGGGACACAGTCTCGGTTCAAGCTTCAACTTAATGCTGTGTAGTTGACTGTCTCTCTGTATACTGTATATGGACACTGTTCGGTCTGTCCACTCAGCAACAATAGCCAGTTCATGGTAAAGTCTCTCTACTGGGGTTTTCCTCTGACATCACCGCCACTGTTTTGGCTTTTGTTCTGTGCCCCCTCACTCCCCATTTCCTGTTCACGCAGGAAGTTTCTGCGTAGTCTTCCGCTGGGTTGTGCCCATGGCAGGAAATGCTGATGGACACACCTGGTCATCATCTCTCTCTCCTTCTATCACACAAATAACAATTATGACATTATCATGTATGACTAAACTCATCTAGATCTTTCAAGTCAAGTCACATTTATTTTTATAGCACTTTATACAATACAGTTTGTGCCAAATCAGCTTCACAGAGATGAACAGGATATCTGATTTGATTATGCAAACTCAGCTATAGAGACAGCTTTAAAAGACAATAGTGTCATTATGATATGCATGTTGTTTAGACTGAAAAAAACTGATGTGTGTCATGATTTCAAAATAACAAAGTCATTTTCCTATCAAGCAGAAAACCCAGGCCATCTGATACCTGGGTGGTGATTTCATAGCTTTTTACCACTTGTTTGGGTCAAAGATATTTTGTCTCAATTCTGAACTAGCAAACTGCTCTCACAAACATATATCCAGACACACAACAGCACACACTCTGCAACAGTGTGTCACAGCTACATTTGTAAAACACCATACTGCATTACAGTAATATCCCAAGTGCAATTTCACTTATATGCTAAAATGTATTTGAAATACTTTATTTTGTGCTAAGTATACTAGAACTACATTTACATATTTATGTGCTTAATAAAAATACCCTGCAATTGTACTTTTGGTATACTAAAATGGTATACTTAAAGTCTGCTAAATTGAAACAACTAATTTTGTGATTAATGCACTTTAATTGTGCGGAGGCAGTGCTGAAGTCCAACCAAAAATATACTGAAGCATATTTGATTGCACTAAAGTGGAACTATTGCAAGTACTCTTCAGGTGCACTTTAAATATCTTGCATTTAAAGACTGATATTATACAGAGATAATACAATCCTTATTAATGGTGATATTAAAACACACATTAGGCATAATATTAAGAAATGTGCATTGTGCAATAAAGAAATACTCCAAATAAAGTTTGTCAATGTATCTCAACTCTTAACTGTCACCGTCCCCTCTGGAAGTTTACTTCACTATTCCTAATCTAATCATGACAAACCATATATCGTTGGAAAGGTCTAAGACTCCTAAATAGGTATTTTACCACTTTTTCTGTTAAAAAATTATGTAGGAAAAGTAATAGATTACTTTATAACAAGAGTGCACCTGAAAAAAATCTACATCATAAGAGGAATTCTGACATTTGTCACAGAAAGTCTTCTTAGTTGCCTTTTTCTCTATCACGAATTAGAAATCATAAGAAATTATTTATCAGTAGAAAACTTAAAATCTCAAAATTCATCCTTTGAAACCCATTTTAAAATCAAACATTGCATTACCATGGAAATGGTACATTAAAATCATGTTACAAAATATTTTCATTCATGAATTATAAAAATTCAAGTTTGGATAGTGCACTATAATGTCTCTGTTCAAAACTGTGAGTGACAGTTAAGGGGTTAAGTGATACATCAATAAATATGTTAATGGATTTGAAGTATATATGAAGTATGCTTAGTATGACATTTTTTGTTTTGTTTTTTACTAGAGATGGTATGATTTTCTGGTAGTTATTCACCACAATTTTGGCAACTGAAAATAATGGGCTGAAATGCCAAAATAGTTTTATAAGGATCAAGGATGGTGCTGTTTATTAACCGCTTCTTTGACGTGTGTTTATGTGTTAGGGTTCAGTTTCATGTAAATGTCAGTAGTGTGGATATAAATAATGATAATAAGTAGCGATAAGTACAATTTGTTCAGCTGAAATTGCAGCTTCTTATCAAAGAACTTTACTTTAACTTGTTTAATTTATCATCTGAGACCACAACACCCTGGACCTGAACAGCAATAAGAGTTAATTTAACCAAATTTATTACTGAAATATGATTTTTTGGTTGTGCCTTTTGAAAATAAGTTTTAATTCTGGTTTCAGTGTTTCATTTAAAAAATCATTTTGGTGCATCACTGGTTTCTGGGACATGTTTTTCAAACAGATAATAGTTCTGTTTTTGAAGCTTGAAATATACATATAGGTGTACATAAGTGTTAAATAAATTGTGACTTGTGTTTGTTCACATCACTATCAGCAAGTTAACTTTGTTTTATTTAGAGATAAAACCGTATCCTTCCCATGTGTTCTTACCGATTTTGTTACCTTGGTAACTGAAGTCACATGATCAGGTGTTTTTATACTGACTCACTGTCCAAACACTCCCACACCTTCCTTAATTTTTAACAACTTTTTAAAGACCGTATTTAATCAAGGAACTGTTTTTCAGCACTGTTGGTGGAATGTGTTGTTCAGTATGTCTAACACGCATGAGTCACACCCCCAATGTCTAAAGAAAGATCTAATAAGGGAGTCTTTGCAAGAACACCACATGGTCTGCAAGTCGGTGAGCCACGGCTTTGTCATGCGCCACACACGCAGCGTCTCAGGCTGCCATGTGGACAGACGGTCGGCACAGTTGTGCCTCAGTGTGCAGCTGTGATCTGCTTTGCTCAATGGGACACGCACCCCTTTTCATACTCTTTACTTTTGTCTCTCATCAGCTGAGGTGTGTGTGTGTGTGTACGTCAAGGTTTTGAAGACGTATAACAGATTGTGTGTTGTGACTTTCTTGATAAAGATTAAAGAGAACAACTGAGTTCTTACACTTTTTGTTATTTGCTTTGATAGGGATTATAAAGGTTATGAGTCATTGTTGTTTGGGAAAATATTTGCTTGTTTAAAATGCCTGTTGGTTTTAATTAAAATAACCCTCTTTTTCTTTATATCTTCTGTGGAATAAACAGTGTTGGGGGTAACACATTACAAGTAGCATGAGTTATGTAATCAGATTACTTTTTTTAAGTAACTAGTAAAGTAGCGCATTACTTTTTAATTTAGAAGGAACTATCTGAGTTACTTTTTCAAATAAGTAACTCCAGTTACTTTGTTCCCATGTCTTGACTGACAGCACTTGTGTTTAGGGCTGCAACAACGAATAAAAATCGATTACTAAAAGCGTTGGCAACGAATTTCATAATCGATTTGTTGTGTCGCGCGACGCGGAGACGTTTGATTATTAAAAAAAAAAAAAACTTTAGTTGAGCGCGGAGCGGAGTGAACACACTCGGTCTCTCTCGCGCACGGATGGTAGCAGAGTTTGGCGCCTCACAGGCCCGGCACAAATTTTTGTGATATTCAATTGAGGTTCATATATTTTTTCTTTTTCGTTTTCTTACCGCCCACACCACATACGTGCTAATACTGTATTTTACAGCTAATACAGGGAGCCGCTATCAATATGCGCGGAATTGAAATCCTTTTGAATGAGCGCTCGCGCCTTTTACTTTCACTTTCGATTTGGCGAGCACGCGTACAGTGCTCTGTGTAAAGGGAGAACATCTTACAAGATCAGATATTTGTCAATGAGCTAAGAATCTGTTGATGCATGGTTTCGTCAGTCTCAGTGGTGTAGTGCAGGGTATATTCAGGTATACGGCTTATCAGTCGGCTTTGCGTAGCCTATACCTACTTCTAAATACCCTCTGATGCGCATTCAGTGGTGTCTCGCATTAGCCAAAATAATGACAGTCCACCACATGATTTGCTAATCAAATCGTCTGTGAATAAATGCAAATATTCCCTAAAAACACCCAGTAATGCGGTCAGGACGCTCCAGCTTCCCTTTAAATATGATTGATGATTGCGCCCGCGCCTGCTTCGTCCCGAGACAAGATGCTGACAGAGATGCTGCCTCTTCAACAACAACAACTTCAATGAAGACAGCCAAAGTGAACACTCTTTAATAACAGAAGCAGTGCTCAATTACGCATTAACTCCGCTACGCATTACCGCACTTTTATATTTTAATCTTTATCGCTCAGAGTCAGAGCGTAAGTGTCAGGATAATTAGAAATGATACTATAAAATCGGACTACCCAGGAGGGGCACCGTGAATTACCTCTCATCTCTACAAATCATGTGAATGCAAGCAGAGTCGGTCTGGGGTGGGGCGTGAGAGTCACGGGAAGTGCGCAAAGTGGCAAAATAATAATTAATAATTGATTTCTAATTGGAATCAGTACATTATAATATGAAAAGAAAAATCAAAAGGACCACGCTTTTTGCGATCAGATATTTTTAAACCGGTAAACTCCTGTAAACTTTTCAGTCCAAGGACTGGGTTACATTTGCCCGTCACTGCCATGGGAGAAACAGTCAGTCAAACATAGGAATATGCACAATTCTGGATAAATTTATCACTTATATTTTTTATTTTTCCAAATAGAGATCATATTCTCCTATGATTCTCAATAGACAACTAAACAAATAACTTGTAATTTACTAGAGGTTCTGACAAAATGTTAATTGCTGCGGTCTATTTAATTTTTAAAATTTGAATTATGTATTGCAAAATTTGCACCTCTGTTGTGGCTAATATTAATTCCATAATTATCCTTACTCCGTGAAGTAGCAGAAGCTAAGTGAAAATGTGCAAATGCAAGTCTTAAATGTCACTGTTTATAATATAAGGCATTCATCCTTTCACTTAAAAAAAAAAATGGGGGAGCGGAGGTAACGTTAGAGGAAAGATACATGGCGGAGGCAGAGAAATCCGTGCGACCCAAGTCATCCAAGGTGTGGGAGCAGGGGCGGCGTTTGCGTATGGCAGAGTATGGCAGTTGCCATACCGTAGCCCAGTCAGGTGCTGTGAAAAATTATCCAAACTTGAGTCGCTTATAATTCGTTTTTATTATTTTAAATCAGAGAGTTTTAAAAATAGTAAACCAATGATAAGCATTAAAATAACTTGTCAGTAAAACTTCGTAACGCCATTGGATCATCGAGCTCTCAGCGAGACCTCGTAACTTCACCCCGCCTCCGTTCAGATTGACGCGCGCACAGCCTGGAGAAGATGAGATCTCTGCTTTTCGCAATGCAAGGGTGAATAAATAATTGGTGTTTGAATACAGCGTTTTCTTTACTCAAACACTATGTCAGTAAAGGATAATGTTTTTGTGTGTTTGAAGAGTGGAGAAGAATTAGTTATTTGCTGTCTATATACGTTTTAAATATCCTGTGCATTATGTGCATAAGCGCTTAATTTGAGATTTTGGCCAAGTGTATTAAACAACAAGAAAAAACTAAGCGCCCATATAGCTACAATCAAAGTTATATAACCTGTAAAAGTTGATGAAAGCATAATGCACTTGCTGCTTCAGATAACAGTTACAGCCGTTCTAATGACAGACAAAACACTCCATCTCCGTCATTCTCTGGTCAAAAACATTATTAACTCCATTTGAGCTTGATTTTCATATAATGTTAAGTGCAAGTGTCTGATACAATACCAACGCTAACGACGCAGTGTTGTTAAATTATTTAATTTTTTGCACTTTTTCCCCCCCCAAAAAATCTATATATTTGGCAGATGTAAAGCATAAATGTGTATGTTTTTTGTGTTAGTCCATTTTTATTTTATTTTATTATTATTATTATAACAGCTCAGGGATGTTCAAGGAGCAACATGTTTGTGCACTTTCTAAAGATTTTAGTTCTGTTTTTGAATAAAGGGTTGGAAATGAATGCTTTTCTTTTCTTTTTTTAAATCCGATTCATCGATTTAATCGAAAAAATAATCGGCAGATTAATCGATTATTAAAATAATCGTTAGTTGCAGCCCTACTTGTGTTGCCATGTTGAGAGAAATAAGTAGTAAGTACAGAGGCTCATCTCACATGCACAAAAACAGATTCAGTATTCCTCAAAATGAATAAAAACAATCAAATACAAACTCAGATTATTATATAAACCTGCAATAATTTATTATGTAAAATTAGATAAATATAATTTATGTATTTAATCCCATTTTATTAACCAATGTCTTTGCTACTGACCTCTGATGATCCAATTCAGCAATAATGAGCAAAAATGACACATTTGTGTTTCATTTTTGTGATTGCTGAATAGTGTTGAACTTTCTTCTCCTGTGTCGTATTCTCTATGCAATTGGACAGACTACTGTACAGACATGAATTTACATTTACTTCAGCCTGAGGGGTGTTCATTTCACTTTTGTTGTGAAAGGGCTTTTACATTTGTAAAAGAAGAACGTTTTTTTATATTAAAAATAAACAACCAAGCCCTGCCCAGATTTCAAATGTAACATAACACATTACTTTCCATAAAAAGTAACTAAGTACCGTAATTAGTTACTTTTTAGGGAGTAATGCATTACTTTAAAAGTAACTTTCCCCAACACTGGGAATAAGTGGCGTGTGTTGGATTTTTGAAATGATGGGGCAAATCCCCAGCTTTGAATTTGAGACACTTCAGTCCAATTTAAATTCAGGTTCCAGTTTCTTCTGATGTGTGTGCACATTATCCAAGTTAAAGGCTTTTCAAACAGTTTTCCTTACAATTGGGACTATCAACCAAAAATGTAATATGGATAATGTAATTTATAATAACATATTCATTAAAAACAAATCTCAGATTCCCAGTTTATGTGGAAAAAAGCACATTTTGAGTCGCTTGTACAGTATTTGTTGCTACTGGCTGTTGATTACCTATTATGTGGTTTGATTGCTGTATACACTGTTCATTTTGATGTGTTTGTTTTTTTTTTTTGTTGTTGTTTTTGTGATTTCTGTCCAATTTTTTGGTGGAGGTAATAAAGCAGTATACCTAAACTTTTTATAGCGCACAATAGTCTTACCCTGCTTTTAACCCTTAGCATTTCAGTTAATATGATGGCATAGCAGTTGCACTTCTCACTCACTAGTGTTTACATTTTCTGATTTGATGCACACACAAGCTTATATTCCCTCTCTCCTTCCTTCTACAGGCACAAGTTAACCTCTATTTGGACATTTTCAACTGAGTGAAAGAGAAAGAAACACTATACCAAAGGTAGGCCATTCTTATACATCCAGACAAAAACTCTTAAACGGTTACTCCACCCCAAAATGAAAATTTTGTCATTAATCACTTACCCCAATGTCGTTCCAAACCCGTAAAAGCTTTGTTTGTCTTCGGAACACAATTTAAGATATTTTGGATGAAAACCGGTAGGCTTGTGACTGTCCAACAATTAACACTGTCAAGGCACATAAAAGTATAAAAACATCGTCAGAATAGTCCATCTGCCATCAGTGGTTTAACCGTAACATTATGAAGCTTCGATAATACTTTTTGTTGAACGAACGAACAAAGCTTTTACGGGTTTGAAACGACATGGGGGTAAGTGATTAATGACAAAATGTTCATTTTGGGGTGGAGTAACCCTTTAAGTGATAACTCCAAGAAATCCAAGAGTCTTCTGACCCTCATAGACAGCGATGCAACTGACACATTCAAGGTCCAGAAAGGTAGTAAGCACATTGTTAAAATAGTCCATGTGTCATCAGTGGATCAACCGTAATGTTATCCCTTTAAGGTCTGAACCCTTTTACAGACATTGTTTGGAAATGCTGGTGTGCCTTCTTGTGACATTTTTGTCTACATGCACAATAACAGAAAAAAAAAGTGAAATAATCAAATATTGCACAACAATAGTGTGCTTGACAAAAAGGAAAATGTTCTGTGGTGACTGAAATGTCTCGTTAAACATTTGCATGAGAGATAATGTCTGCAGGAAGCTTGGTGACTGGTTTTTATTTCTGCCGCCTTTTTATCCCCAAGCTAACAGGAAGAAAGTCTCGACAAAGATGTCCATTGTGTACAATACATGTGTTTTGAGAGTAACCATTGGAAGTGCAGAAATGTCTGAGACGAAGAATGGATAGGAAGTGAGGTTGGAAAGAATGATGGAGATTTGGGAGACAGAGTGGGTGAAAGTTTAGCATTCTGACACCACAGCTGGATTTTTGAGAATAATGCCAGGAATGAGTGCAACCATTTGAAGCCTTAGAAGATCTAGATAGCTCAGTGTTCAACATGTTAAATGAACTGGAATGTCTCTGGAAATGAGTTATTTTAAATTTGTTTGGAGTGTTTGTGTATATGTTTGCGTTTACTGTAAAGATTAATTTACATTTTTCCCAGCTGCTAAAATGTAACCATGCCCTCACTGAAGACTGAACTCCAATCTTGACCCACTTAAAATTGGATTCAGATAGGAAGTACACTTTTATACTTGCATTAGACTTGCACCTGTGCTTACAACTTCAACAAAATGAGTTAAAATAAAGACTAATTTTAAAATGCACAATTTTTATTTTCTTAACAATTTATGAATGGGTCAAGGACATAACACTTTCTACTTTTTTTTCTAAATAATTTATTCAAAAACACAAAAACACAATTCAAAGCTATTACTTAATTGTCAATAAAATCAAGTAATTTAGTGTGAGAATTTGAACTTTTTTTTTCACAACATTTTGTATGACAAGTAACCAGTGCAAGTTTAGTTTGGGAAAAATGTTGGAAAATGTCACATGGGGCAGTGTTACCAAAGCATGATGATATTTCTGAATTAATAATTTATGATATTTAAAAAACAAAAACAATTGAGCAGTACAAAAATTTTAATTGAAGAGTATATTGTGGCCATTCATATTTTTCATTGACCAAAATACTCCTTGTACACCTGAATGATTACAGGTCACAAGACATAAAACTATTATGAAGAGAACAGATATCACAAAATAGATATCATAGCTTGCAAAAAAATGATGTTTACTGCAATGTTTTGCTAAATACTCGAATTTTGCAGTAAATATTTTTGCAAGCTACAGTAGTGTGTGGAATCCTCAACGATCTGCTGATGATAGGCTATGTTTTTCATATTCCCTGTCCACAGCCTACAACTAGTTTAGAGTTCAGACTAAAAATAGTTTTAAAAATAACCTAAAGTATGTCCAGTCATACTCAGATGTTAAGACTCAGTGACATGAGGCTCTCAGGTGACTGGTTCTCACTTGCTGTCTCACCTTTGGTGTTTAGATAAACTGGGTTGACATGTTTGGGATTACTCTTGGTCACAAACGTAACATATAGCTTCCATACTTACAGTGCATGGGCACCTTTCTTTTCAACACTGTAACCAAACCAGCTGCCAGCTTGAAGTCAAAGGTCTTGATGCGATGTTGAGTGTGACAGTGTGCCTCCCAGGTCTCAGCAACATGTTTGTTTTTCGGGGGGATGGACATGGCATTCCCAGCTGCTGGAGACAAGAAGGGTTTGAGACTTTTGTCATGTCTGTGTGTACAGCCTGACACGCAACAGGCCCTCACAAAGTTAGCAGCTGGCCAGTGCCACACAGTCCAACTGTACATGAAGTGCAAAAGAGGAACTATGTCAAATAATCAAATGCTCACCGTTGTCTGTGGAAGCAGTATGGGAGATGGTTGCATGCAAGGTGTGGAATAGAGGAGATGGATATCTGGAGTGCCATAGACACAAATTCACTTTCTTGTCATGCTTCCTTAACATACAGAAACGGAATAAATTATGTACAAATGTGCACATAAAATATATTCTAAATATACACAGTATATACACAGATACAAAGACAACAATATGTATGCTGTTGCGCAGCTATTTCAAAATTGTTTTAATCCCTGAACAAAAAAACATTTGCCAGTATTTCGAAAAGAAAAATGAAAATTCTGTCATTAATTACTCAACCTCATGTCATTCCAAAACAATAAGACCTTCATTCATCTTCAAATGAATATATCAAATGAGATATTTTGCTGAAATCCGAGAGCTTTCTGACGTGTAACCCAGATAAGTGCTGCGCCTTGTTTACAAGTACACGCATGCGCTGTGGTACTCTCGTGAATGGCGGCAGAGACTGACACAGAAGAATATCTTAGAAGAATATATTAATCGTTGAATAAAGCCATTATTGTTGTTTTCTTTGCGCACAAAGTATTCTCGTAGCTTCGTAAAATTACAGTTGAACCACTGATGTCACATGGACTATTTTAACAATGTCCTTACTACTTTTCTGGGCCTTGAACATCTATTCAGGGTCAGAAAGCTTTAGGATTTCAGCAAATATCCAAATGTGTTTTCCGAAGATGAGCAAAGGTCTTTCGCGTTTGGAATGACATGAGGGTGAGTAGTTAATGACAATTTTCATTTTTGAGTGAACTATCCCTTTGAGTATTGGAATACTTAGAGCAATGTATAATTTTTTATGAGAAACAATACTGAACATAAAACTGTCCCATTAACTTTCATCTTCAAACTTAAGAAAGAATTTCCAAAAAAAAAAAAAAAAGTAGTTTGTCACTTCAGGTTTTTCTGTAGTCTTGTAACTACATTGTATAAAAGTGATAGCTGCATTGATTCATTGGGCTTTTTTGTCTATAGTTAGTGAGTCTGAGGTAAAATCAGTTGCTGGTTTGCAGCTGTATGTTCTGCTTTATCACAGTTATGCCTATGAAGTACTTGCTTGTTATATCTGGATGGAGTACAGGGCCCGTATTCACAAAATATCTTAAGACTCAAAGTAGCTCATAACTTGGCGATTTAGGAGAAAATCTTAAAAATAATGGGCGTGTCAGACCTAAATTTAGGACTCCTAAATTTTTGCTCTAAGAGTATTTCACAAAGCGTTTTAGCACTAAAACTAGCTCCTAAATCTGTGAAACGTTAGGAGTAGTGAAGAGGAGTCCTAAGTCACTAAGACCAAGTCACAACTATCCTAAAGTGGCTGTTGCCAGCAATCTGCCTCAGAATGTAGGACATTTTAGAAACATTTGACAATAATGAGCTTTTAAAAAGGTATCACCTTTGGTTTCCAAATTTTCCTTTGCTTATATCTTTGTTTTCATTAACCAGTTGGGCAAGAAGTAACAGCTGTTCTTGTGTCCAGTTTGGTTTTCTTTTGCACTTGCATGTCTTACTATCAGCCATGATTATTCTACTCTGTTAATTAAAAGGCTGTTTATATACATATTCACTTATTATGAGAAGCATACATGTAAGAGGCTGACAATAAGCTGAACATATACTTGTTTAATTAGTGACACTTATCCTGCATTTTAAAATCTTTATTTGAATGTGGCAATTAACATTTTTATTTTTAAACCTTTATTTGATTATGGCAACATGATATTGCGCTACACAATATTTCTATGAATAAATCTCTGACAGAGACTATCAGCCAATCACTGTGTGCATAGTTAGTAAGCATGCTGACATCATCCATAGCAACAACCCCGCCCTTACTCTTAGCTTAAGACTTCTCTCTATTCCTTAGTAAAAGTTTGTCTCAGCAGCTTCACATGAGAACTCTCAGTGCTAAGATAAAATGTTCTGTGAATACAGTGCTAAGATAAAATGTTCTGTGAATACGGGCCCAGAACTAGAGGATTTGCTGACATTTAGGTCAGAGTTGTCTGCATAGTGGAAGGCTCGGCATGCATCCATTAAAAGAATGTTCTTTATTGCAGATCAAAGCCCCAAAAGCCTACCCTTAGTGCCGCCCATGAGTGACAGTAGGCACAGACTAGTGGGCATAATGTGTGTGATGGGATGCAGTAAACAAGCAGTAATTATGTTGTGGGATATGACGGGTCATAGATCCCCACCATAATTGTTCAAGTGCAGAAGGGTTGGGAGGGGTTTCATTTCTAATGTTACATGATGTAGGAGTTCAACAGTCTGATGGCCTGCAGGAAAAAGCTGTCCTGCAGCGAGCTAGTGCGAGACCTGATGCTGCAGTACTGTCTGTCTAATGGAAGCAGTGAGAACAGTGGCTAGAGTCTCTGGTGATGCTTAAAGAGCTGCAGTTCCTGACTGAACTCATAAATAGCTCATTCTAGGGCAATCACATGGGATATCTGGCATTCCAGAGCTTTCTTCTGTCTTCATAGAATAAGTACTCATTTCTTCATTCTTAATATTTCCTCTTGGGTATCAGTTTCAGACACTGCAGTATGTTGCAGGTGAGTTTTTTTTTTTTTTTGGCATGGTGCAGTATGTTTGGGTGTTCAGACTTTTGACTTGACATTTCAAGCCACCTGGGACCGCAGTAAAGGGGATTGCTTGCTCATCTTGCCCTGAAGCTACACACACGTATTTCAGACACTTACACACACACACACACACACACACACACATATAGAGCAAAGAGAGTGGGATACCTGACAGTCAGCACTATCCATAAACATGTGCCTTTGGTTTTTGTTTGAGCCAGGATGTGGCAGATATATACAGATGAAGAATAGCAGAGTAGAACATCTGGAGGATACAGCTCATGGAACCACTTTAATCTACTTTTACTCTTCCACTGAAGAAAAAAAATCACATACCAAGTCTGTTTTTAAAGACCCATCAAAATTGTTGATGTTTCTGAACTCAGCACAGAGAGCATTCATCATGCAGACTCTCTGTTTTAAGACTTGCATCAAAAGCTCTGATGTAAGATGAGGAAAATTGTTTCAAATGAGCGGGTTGCCTCACAGGAGCTGACATATTAAGATCATATGACCAGCTCACTACTCACTTTATCTCAGTAACCCTCACACACTTTTGCTTGTTGCACCCCTATATTATTCCAAACCCATGAGTTCTTTCTTCAGTGGAACTAAAAATGATATAGATTTTTTCCATAAAACAGTTCATAGTGACCACAGCTGTTGAGGTCCAAATATGACAAAACATCCCACCATTAAAATATAGTTGTTAATATTTTTCTCCTAATGCCAACTTAGGTCACCATTTGGTTAATTTTGGTTAAAGGTTTGCAAATATCCTTGTTTCAACCCTAAATTAACATATCTGGTAACAAATGTCCCCTAAAGGTTCCTGGATGTTTGCTGGAAGTCCTCCAAATGTCATACTTCAATGTCCTTTTAATGGTTAAAGAGATACTCCAACAAACAATTTAAATTCTCTCTCATGCCAGAAGTATATGACTTTCTTTCATCAGTGGAGCACAAACATTATAACTGTTAAATGCAGGTTAATGAGTTCATGCTGGATGCGACGTGATATAAGTGCATTGTGAAGCTTGCACGATGAGTGGGAGAACCATTACTAATGCGAGTTTCACAACATGCTTTTTCTAATAATCTTTGTCTTCTACAGAAGTAAGTCAGTCACATACTGGAGCAGCATGAGGATGAGTAAATTATGAGAAAATATCATTTTTGGGTGGAGTAAAGAACTCTACACAAAGATGGTGGATATTGAGGGGATGTTGTGTCAACCTTTTTTAGTCAGCTGGGATGTCTGTAGATTCTACAGTATTGGCACAAGCTTATATGATTATGTGTCAGTGAAGTTGGTGTTTAAGATATTTTGGCTCGCTGTGTCAGACAGAGTGAAGGTCAGACTACGGAAAACGACACACCTTTTCCCTGGCGAACTTTGGACTTGTGTGGCTCCTCTATGAAAGGAGCTCTTTCACTGGGCCACCGGCTGTGCGTGTGCGGTTGTGTGCTTTTTGTGCCATTTGGATAGCCAAAGGATATGACGTGAAGTGCTGAGTGAGAATCAATCCACACCCTAATGAAATGTCTTAAGACGGCATGTCAAGTGTTTCTCACAATTTTTTTCCTCTCTCTCTCCTACTGCTTTTCCCTCTATATGTACCTTATCTGTCTATTTCCTATGATTCAAACAAGATCTGTTTTTCTGAAGAAAAGGAAATTAGGTGATGCACTCTTTTTCATAGGGCCTGAAAGAATTTGTGACTAAAACTCGTTTATACCTGTGTATGCTTGATGCATATACACAAACTTAAATGCCACAATGACTGACAGCTGTCAGATGTACTTCAGAGGGGTTTGACTTGTTCCTGGATGCTGAAATATGTTCACACCTTCCTCCAGGATTCATAGTTATCGCTGTATGAGGAACCATCCTCAGAATAACAGTGAGCGTATTCTCTGAGTTGGCGGTTCGTGGTAGCCGACATTTGGCTCAGGGCTGTTTTGATCAGTTGTTCAAGTGACTCAGTGTTCACTTTCATTTCAATACAAAGTGACTCTGTGCCTGCACTACAGATATATTTAGAAAAACTCTCTCCAGTTGTCCCTCTGTTTTCAGTCTTTGCAGAAAATGGTTTGATAACATCTTTAATACAGAGACGTAATGGGAAGCTGTGGAGATAAAATGAGCAATGTGAAGGAGACAATTCTGCAATAAGTGAAAATGTGAAATTAATAGACTGTCCAGCTCTCTGGATTTCAGAGAAAAGATAAGAAAGATAGACTGCAGTGTAACAGACATATAATGTGAAGGAACCAGTGTGGTGTAAAGTTATTGCGTTGATGCATTTGATCAAATATATGTGTATATAATTTGAATATATACATGTATGTGTGTGTGTGTGTGTGTGTGTGTGTATATACAGAGAGGATAATAAGTATTTGAACACCCTGCTATTTTGCAAGTTCTCCCACTTAGAAATCATGGAGGGGTCTGAAATTGTCATCGTAGGTGCATGTCCACTGTGAGAGACATAATCTAAAAAAATCCAGAAATCACAATGTATGATTTTTTTAACTATTTATTTGTATTATACAGCTGCAAATAAGTATTTGAACACCTGTCTATCAGCTAGAATTCTGACCCTCAAAGACCTGTTAGTCTGCCTTTAAAATGTCCACCTCCACTCCATTTATTATCCTAAATTAGATGCACCTGTTTGAGGTCGTTAGCTGCATAAAGACACCTGTCCACCCCATACAATCAGTAAGAATCCAACTACTAACATGGCCAAAGAGCTGTCCAAAGACACTAGAGACAAAATTGTACACCTCCACAAGGCTGGAAAGGGCTACGGGAAATTGCCAAGCAGCTTGGTGAAAAAGGTCCACTGTTGGAGCAATCATTAGAAAATGGAAGAAGCTAAACATGACTGTCAATCTCCTCGGACTGGGGCTCCATGCAAGATCTCACCTCGTGGGGTCTCAATGATCCTAAGAAAGGTGAGAAATCAGCCCAGAACTACACGGGAGGAGCTGGTCAATGACCTGAAAAGAGCTGGGACCACCGTTTCCAAGGTTACTGTTGGTAATACACTAAGGCGTCATGGTTTGAAATCATGCATGGCACGGAAGGTTCCCCTGCTTAAACCAGCACATGTCCAGGCCCGACTTAAGTTTGCCAATGACCATTTGGATGATCCAGAGGAGTCATGGGAGAAAGTCATGTGGTCAGATGAGACCAAAATAGAACTTTTGGTCATAATTCCACTAAACGTGTTTGGAGGAAGAAGAATGATGAGTACCATCCCAAGAACACCATCCCTACTGTGAAGCATGGGGTGGTAGCATCATGCTTTGGGGTGTTTTTCTGCACATGGGACAGGGCGACTGCACTGTATTAAGGAGAAGATGACCGGGGCCATGTATTGCGAGATTTTGGGGAACAACCTCCTTCCCTCAGTTAGAGCATTGAAGATGGGTCGAGGCTGGGTCTTCCAACATGACAATGACCGAAGCACACAGCCAGGATAACCAAGGAGTGGCTCTGTAAGAAGCATATCAAGGTTCTGGCGTGGCCTAGCCAGTCTCAGACCTAAACCCAATAGAGAATCTTTGGAGGAGCTCAAACTCCGTGTTTCTCAGCGACAGGCCAGAAACCTGACTGATCTAGAGAAGATCTGTGTGGAGGAGTGGGCCAAAATCCCTCCTGCAGTGTGTGCAAACCTGGTGAAAAACTACAGGAAACGTTTGACCTCTGTAATTGCAAACAAAGGCTACTGTACCAAATATTAACATTGATTTTCTCAGGTGTTCAAATACTTATTTGCAGCTGTATCATACAAATAAATAGTTAAAAAATCATACATTGTGATTTCTGGATTTTTTTTTGTAGATTATGTCTCTCACAGTGGACATGCACCTACGATGACAATTTCAGACCCCTCCATGATTTCTAAGTGGGAGAACTTGCAAAATAGCAGGGTGTTCAAATACTTATTTTCCTCACTGTATGTATGTGTGTATGTACATGTTTTATTTCTTTATTTATTTTAGATTGCCAATAACAGAGAGAGTTGTTAAAATAAAATGCAAACCCAGTACGGTTCTTACTCGAATATTTTTAAAACGATTTTAATAAAATAGACTCATACTAAAAAAAAACATATTGTTTGTATCACTTTAGCTTGGGATAGTTCACCCAAAAATGAAAGTTTGTCTTTTGTTCATCTTCAAAACACAAGTGGAGCTGTATTTAATATTTTATATAATCAACATTTTCAAGCTTTGAATAAAAAGACCAGAAGACATTGTAAAAGTAGTCTATATGGACAAACAGATTTATTATAGGCTTTTATTGTCATCATGTCTGAGCTTCTGTTTACCATATTTGTTATGCATTACTGAATTTTTGAATGTGAATAAATGCCTAAATTAAATCTGTTGATCATTTTTAGTGAGATATAAAGATGAAAATGGAGGAGATGGGCATCAGTAAATCCATATACTGTACATTGTCAACAGTTACTAACTCGCATCAGTTCCTGCATGTGATTCTTTCAAATATACTGGATCAAATATATAATATATATAAGATGTGTGTGAAGTCATGCCCTCACAGAGTGTTTTTTGGGCTTATTTTAGAATTCACTGCAATTACTGGGTCATTCTCTTGATTCAGCAAATACATCAGCTCAGGACTTGATGATAGATTACACATAGCAGTGTTTGTGTGAGTGAGGTAGAGGAAAACGGTGAGCAGTCAAAAAAGTGGTGAATCAGCTAGTGTGAGTAAACATTCTTAATATGTTTTATGAATGTCTTGCATACTGGTTTTTAACTGTACTTGTGTGTGACTGTGCTAAATAGAGGAGTCCCTCAGGTTGCATTCTCCTCTCTGTCCTCTATTTCACTCTGCTCTTAAGATGCTTCATTTTTTTTCTCTTTCTCTTCCTTAGAGCTAATCTCTGTCCCACTGCACTATACAGGAATGTTGTCATATGCCATTTTCCCTCAGAGACCGTCTGCTATGACACACATACAATAATCTAATGTTTTAATTGACGATATTTTCAGAGCTTCACAATTGCTCAGCACACGCAATATGATGCTATTTCTGTCTAGGGCGTGAGCTGCGTTCAGCTGTGAATCACACTGAGTGATGATGGCTTTGAAAGTGTCTGCAGCTCCAGATGCTTCATTTGTCACTCTGCAAGTTAATAATTATTAATTCTACTTTCTAGTTTATAATTACTCACCAGGCCTCAACCATAATTTTTATATATATATATATATATATATAATATACAGTGGGGCAAAAAAGTTTTTAGTCAGCCACCAATTGTGCAAGTTCTCCCACTTAAAAAGATGAGAGAGGCCTGTCATTTTCATCATAGGTATACCTCAACTATGAGAGACACAATGAGAAAAAAAAATCCAGAAAATCACATTGTAGGATTTTAAAAAAATTAATTGGTAAATTCCTCGGTAAAACAAGTATTTGGTCACCTACAAACAAGCAAGATTTCTGGCTCTCACAGACCTGCAACTTCTTCTTTAAGAGGCTCCTCTGTCCTCCACTCGTTACCTGTATTAATGGCATCTGTTTGAACTTGTTATCAGTATAAAAGACACCTGTCCACAACCTCAAACAGTCCAACTCCAAACTCCACCATGGCCAAGACCAAAGAGCTGTCAAAGGACACCAGAAACAAAATTGTAGACCTGCACCAGGCTGGGAAGACTGAATCTGCAATAGGTAAGCAGCTTGGTGTGAAGAAATCAACTGTGGGAGCAATTATTAGAAAATGGAAGACATACAAGACCACTGATAATCTCCCTCGATCTGGGGCTCCACGCAAGATCTCACCCCGTGGGGTCAAAATGATCACAAGAACTGTGAGCAAAAATCCCAGAACCACACGGGGGGACCTAGTGAATGACCTGCAGAGAGCTGGGACCAAAGTAACAAAGGACTCAAATTCTGCAGTGCCAGACGTGCCCCCCTGCTTAACTCTTCCGAGTCGCCGATCACGCCGGCGTGATCAAGACACATGACCAGTTTAAGACGTTGAAGCATAAAAACAAAGTCACGTTGAGCGCTGCTGTCCACTTCTATCGAAAGTGCTGGCTTGAAACTCTATACTACTTTTTGTTTTGTGTTGATAGACCAAGTAAAACGGAGATATGATCATTTAAACTTTATATAAAAAAATATTGAAAATATTGACGCGTTCGTAAAAGAACGCAAGATCGGATGCGACAGGCGTTGCATTTATTCTAATAACTTCGTTGGTTTTTGTCATAAAACAAAACGGAGAAAAATGTGTGAATCTGCTGACTCTGCTCTTCAGACTGCACATTTCAGGGAGTGGAGGAGGAGCCAACTAAGCAAAGAAGTGAAATTGAAAGGCGCTGGCGGGAGATTGATGGAGTAGACGGAGAGACACACACATATTAGAGAGAGAGATATTATTGCTAGTTTTTGGAAGAGTTTGAGTAGATTTTGAGAATAGTTTAGGAGTAGTTTAGGTAGTTTTTTGTGGAAGAAAAATGAACATTGTTGACAGAAACTGTTTTGAGGAGTGGCACAAAAAAACAAAAACAACAACACACTTTTTGTTGATATTTGTTGTAAATAGTTGTATGTATAGTTTGACTTTGTGTTCATTTGACCTTTTGTATGGTATATTTGCACTTTTTAGGAACCCCTCTTATTCAAGGAGTCAAAGCCCTGTAATGTAGCTGTCTGTGTAATTGTACATGAAGTGTTTTGTAGAGTTTATAAGCAAAAAAGAAAAGAAAAAACGCTTATTGCCACACCTGTTTTTTGCTGTATATAGTTAGATTTTATCTCAATTTTACCTTTTTTATGTTGTATTTGCACTATTTGGGAACCCTAATATTCTGGGAATGCAAGGCCTTAAATATAGCTCTCTGTATAATTTTGTGCATGAACTGTTTTAAAAAGTGGCAAAGCTAAAAAGAAAAAAAAAAGCTTATGGCTACACCCGTGTTTTTTTTAAATCATATTTTTTTTGTATATAGCTTGATTATATCTGAATTGTACCTGTATATGTTGACACTTACAACTTGTGTTTACATTTTAAACCTTTTAAAATGCTTCATTGAGCATGTTTGTGTTTTTTGTAGTAAAAAAACTATAATTTTTCTATTCGGATTTTGTATTTTTTGTGTGATTGTGGGTCCAGTATCTTGATACAGTACATCAAAGTGAAAAACGAATTGTCTGTTCATATAGGTGATGTTGTGCTGAAAAAAAGGATACCAAACATTGGTATGGTATAAATTTGTTTATGTCGCAAAATAAAAAAATAAAAAAGTACTCAAAAACGGCCAAAATAGTCCAAGACTCCGAAGAGTTAAGCCAGTACATGTCCGGGCCCGTCTGAAGTTTGCTAGAGAGCATTTGGATGATCCAGAAGAGGATTGCAAGTTGAGTTTTTACGTTTTGGTAAAAACTCAACTTGTCGTGTTTGGAGGAGTTGCATCCAAAGAACACCATACCTACTGTGAGTAGGCTAGTGGCCTAGCCAGTCTCCAGATCTCAACCACATCGAAAAGTTGAAATTCCGTGTTGCCCAGCAACAGCCCCAAAACATTACTGTTCTAGAGGAGATCTGCATGGAGGAATGGGCCAAAATACCAGCAACAGTGTGTGAAAACCTTGTGAAAATATTACAGAAAACGTTTGACCTCTGTCATTGCCAACAAAGGGTATATAACAAAGTATTGAGATGAAATTTTGTTATTGACCAAATACTTATTTTCCACCATAATTTGCAAATAAATTCTTTAAAAATCCTACAATGTGATTTTCTGGATTTTGCATACATACATACATGTATATATATTTTTTCTGTCTTTAATGCTGTTGCCGCTGTTCCATATGTGCCACCTGCAGTCAGAGAGTGAATTTGTGTTTTCATTCAGCCTGTCTGCTGTTTTTGTTTCGTGCAGATATCCTGTTTTTGCTTCAAATTTTGAAATTATACAGTGTAACTCAGACTAAAAAATGAGTTTTGTTATTTGACATATTTCAATTTCACAAAAAAATTGTGCAGCATTTTTTCTAAGTAATAATGCATCATGAAATCAGTATCGTGAATTGTATCGCATTGTGAGTTGAGTAAATTGTTACATCCCTAATAATAAGAGCTAGTAGGGATGAGCAGTTTCAACACTTGTCATGAATGGTTTTTCATGCCCCAAATTCACGTGCTTCCCCCTCACGTCCTCACAGAGCCTATTCTTCACCTCGTGTAACACATCACAAGAGCTGAGTCTGAAGAATAGATGTGTGGAAAGCGGAGCTAAAAACACCCACTGCTCTACCCACCTAAATTTTAACCTCTTTTAGTGAAACATCCATTCATTGCTCCCCATGCAGATCACAATCAGACATTTGTATGGCAGTACAGTAACATATTCTTTAAATGTCTCAATATGACAAGGTCAAAGGTCATAGGTAGGTTTTTTGGTCACAAATGACTGTGTTCGTAAAGCATTTACAGGAGTGTTGTATTAAAACAGCCGTTACTGCTGGTTATGAAAATGAAGCGAGTCAGTAAAAAGCTGCCTTTGTTTCTGCAGAATGTGTTTTTATCTGGGAAAAACGGATGTACAGAGTTGAGAAACAAGGAAAAGGAATGGATTTAGAGTGTCAGTGCAGTCTTAGTCTTCTTTCTGCTATTTAACTGATTCAAAGTCAAAACATAACTGTGGATCATAAATGTATGTGGTCATATCTGACAACATCTTAACCAGGATTATTTTATTAAAAGTTCAATAGAAAGTTTTAAATCTCAATGCAGATATGTTTTTAGTATTTTTAGGATTTTAGTACAACATATAATACCAGTCTAGACACTGAATAACTTACAAACACTTTTTTTAGTTTTGTAAATTTTCTAAAATTTCAGTACTTATATTTTACATTTGGCTTTACTCTGGAGATAACAGAATGAAGAATATATTTATACATTCAAATATATACATACATACATACAGTCCAGGTCAAAAGTTTGTAATTTAAATTTTTTTAAAATGTTTTTGAAAAAAGTCTCTACTGCTCACAAAGTCATATTACGCTTATATTGTAACTGACTTGAACAAAATAAATTATCAAATTATGACAGGCATATTTTAATGATTATGACAGGCTTAGTATAGCATCTAACTGTTCATGTCATCACCCTTCAAAGAATGCATGGCTTCGCATTCTAAGCTTAATTTTCTTAATGGAAAAAAATGCTTTTTTGTTGTTGTTTAGTTGTTTATTTTGTATATTTGGAATAAATATGACCCAGTCACATACTTGACAGATGTGAGTGCCGTGTACCACTATTACTGCAGGGAGGAGGTCATGTGAAATCTGTTTGTCCTGACATTAGTCTGCTTTGCTGTTGTAATATCAATGTGTGCTCAAGACTACTGGAGAGGACACACACAAACATTTCTCCTTTCTATGCTGAAGTGTTAAGTTAATTCAGAAGTTGGCATCTGCTGGAAAGTGATTTATTAGATTTGAGTAGCACTCAGATCCCTGGGTTGTGTGTGTTTTGCCATATGTCATGTGTTTGGGTAGGGATGAATAATAACATTAGCACACATGCCACTTGTGTGTGTGTGTGTGTTTATTTGTGGCCAAGCTCACAAGCACATTTGTGTGTGTTTGAGCAAGAGGTCAGGGAGGTAAGAGTGGCAGCTGTAGTGTTTCTCGTTGTTCTGCTTTGACACCGCCTGAGTGTGTTTGAAAGAGTGAGACTGTGCACATGGAAAAGGGTGGTAGCCCATTCACCCCTCTTCCTTTTCCTGTCCCCCTCCTTGGCCAGCCATGATGTCATATTTAGCCTCATAGAAGGAGTGTGTGTGTGTGTGAGTGTGTGTGTGTCAGCCAGAGAACAGCTGCTGGAGGGTGGTGGGAGAGCCTTGACAGAACAGCTCGCGGGGGAAATGAAGAATTCTGTACATCCTGGACATTTCCTGTCTTTCCCTCTGTTCTTCCTCCTTTCTTTTTCTCTTTCTATCATTTTCACTCATTCTTACTCGAGTCACCCTATGAACATCTACTATTTCATGACTTTATGAAATGCTATAAGCATGACAATCCACTGATTTGAATGCTTGAAATATATTTTCATAATTAGGAATTATGCGCATATTCCTTTAGAACATGTATTATTTTATTTGATGGTTTGTGTGTGTATTAAATGCACTACCATTCAAAGAGTTTCATCAAGGCTGCATTTATTAATTTATTATTATTAATGATAAAATATTATTACCATTTAAAATATTTTTTCTTTGCGACTGTATGTTAAAATGTCATTTATACCTGTGATGCAAAGCCAGTAAGTTTAAAAGACCAAGTTTAATTTATTTGAAATAGACATTATGTCACTGTACTGTCACTTTTGATCAATTTAATGCATGCTTGTGGAATTAAAACCCTAACTTGGTTGCATAAAAAAACATTTATTTTCATGTAAAACAGTGTCAGTGATGCTTGGTTACTGCTTTTTTTTTTTGTTCACTGCTGACAGCAGGCCATAACCTTGACGATAAGTAGAGCAGTAGCCATTTTGCATTGTTCCACCCTGTCACATTCACAACATGCCAACAGACACTTGTTTATTCATATATTATAAAGCTTTAAATGGCACAGTTCAGTTAATTAGCACATACAGATATACTTTGTTTAATAGAAGTCTCTTTGAAAATATCACAAAATATAAAAGGCATTCATTTCATAGAATAAAGCACAGATTTTTAGATTGTGTGTAGTGGCAGATGAAATATGAAGGATGAATTTGTCTACATTTTGTACTTCACCATTTTGTGTGTGAGAGAGAGTTTAGCAGAGCTTAGTCTAAACCAGCAGCTGTTAAGCAACAGGGTGCCAAGATAACACACCTCTCTAATTTCCCTCTGCTCTCTATCTCCACCGATTTATTTTATTTTTTTTTCCATTTTCAGCTGTTCCATAATTTTGCAAAATCTCCTTTTGTCCAATACTCTCCCCTCTCATTCCCCCTCGCTCTTTTTATTTATCCTCTTTGTACTTGACTGATTATGCAGAACCATGGCCGTTTGCAGTAGAGTGACTGAAGGCGTCATTAGCATCCTGCTGTTCAGAAAGCAGTGAGACAGAGCACGGGGTTAGAATGATATATTTGCAAGACTCGGTCTACTGAATTAAGCACCTTGTTGAACTGAACCACCTCTGATTTGTATATTGTCACTGGACTTGCATATGCAAAGACTGGAAGATACAGCTCACCCAGGGGGGTCTGAAACCATCTTATAATAGTAATGGTTAAAACATTCAGTTTGTTGTCTCTAGCCGACCAGTGATCCGTTAGAGGGCTGTATTGTAAGAAAACAAAGGCACCAGGACTCTCCTAACCCAAACACAGATTCTGAAGAGACTCTCACAGTGATAGTACATGAGGTTGGTACAATATTTATGCAGTTAAGCTAATCTCAAGAACATCTGGAGAACCAAACACATGGTCTTTTTACTCAATGTCTAAGTGCTGTAACTACCCATAATATTTAATTAGCTGTTAGAAATGCATTACAGCTTAAATGATTATTTTTTATAGAAATTAATACTTTTTTTTTATCAAGGATGCATTAAATTGATCAAAAGTAACAGGAAATAAATTTAGAATGTTACAAAATATTTTTAAATATATTCAGAATGTTCTTTTGAACTTTCTATTCATCAAAGAATCAAGAAAGAAATCTCAGTTTCCACAGAAATATGAAGCAGCACTGTTTTCGACATTGATAATAAGGAATGTATCTAAAGCAGCAAACCGGCATATTAAATCGGCATTTCTGAAGGATCACGTGACACTGAAGACTGGAGTGATGGTAGCTTTGCCTCACAGAATACATTTACTTAATTTATTTTAAATTGTAATAATATTTCACAATATTACTGTTTTTACTGTATTTTTGAACAAATAAATAAGCCTTGGTGAGCAGAAGAGACTTCTTTCAAAAACATTTAAAAAGTTACAGCCTACTGGTCCCAAACATTTGCAAAGTGCTGTTTATTTTGACTTTGCTATAGATTAGTGCACGTATTCCTGGAATATGTGATTCTAATTTCTGATCAAAATATTTTCCATGTATGTAAAAAAATTACTGTGAATTTAAAGACTGTAAAAATGCTACCGTAAAAACCTGTTAAATGGTTAACGGTAAGTTCCCCGACTATACGGTGAAAAACTGTATTGGACATTACATGTAATTTTACAGTAGTATACCCTTTTTGGAAGTGGAAAAAGAATGTATTATTTACAGTGAATAACCGTATAATGCAAACCGTAAAATGCATTACTTTTTCAAATTTGATGATTTTTTTGTTGTTGTTGTTGAAATAACTTTCTTAGTTTTTTGTTATCAGTTGTGTACATTAGGGTTGTATGTTACATCTAATGTTGTTAAATTATTGTTTATTGCATTATTTTCAGCCTATAGTGCACAACACAATGAAATTGCCACAACAAAACACACAGGATTAATTTTGTGGTGTGCTAATTTCGTTGTGTTGCAGCTTGTTTCTGTTGTTTATTTAGTTGTGTTGCAGCTTGTTTCCGTTGTGTTGCGCAAATTTTATTGTGTTGCAGCTTGTTTCCGTCATGTTTTGCTAATTTCGTTGTGTTGCAGCTTGTTTCTGTTGTTTATTTAGTTGTTGCGGCTTGTTTCCGTTGTGTTGCGCAAATTTTATTGTGTTGCAGCTTGTTTCCGTCATGTTTTGCTAATTTCGTTGTGTTGCAGCTTGTTTCTGTTGTTTATTTAGTTGTGTTGCGGCTTGTTTCCGTTGTGTTGCGCAAATTTTATTGTGTTGCAGCTTGTTTCCGTCATATTGTGCTAATTTCGTTGTGTTGCAGCTTGTTTCTGTTTTGTTGTGGAGATTTTGTTGTGTTGTGCACTACTGGGCCACCATAGGTTTTTTTCTACTGATAGTGAAAGTGAATCTGGCTGTCATTAACATGTCTCTATGCATAGTTTGTGACTCATCTAGTAGTTGTTCACCAAAGTTCATGTTTTGTTTCATTCACCCAACCCTGACTCAGCATGAAAAGCCTAATACATGCTTACACACATGCTGACTCGAGTGTTTTACTCGAGTTGTGGCTGAGCGCAGCTACGTTAGTGTCCACGAGAGGGCGACCACCGCCTTACACCCTCAAATCTCCAATCTAATGAGGTCATTACTAACACACCCAACATTCGTGTGATTACAGCGTTTCCAATTTCTCATCTAAAATATGATTACATTGCATTGAAACATTAATATTGATCTCAAAGTTGTGTTTTGTTTATCTGTGTGCTTGATGCAGTGCATTTTGAGTAACAAGTATAATACTTATAAGTAACCTAGGAGTGCTTTGATTAATGTTGATACATTAGTCAGTAATGAGCAATACTGAACAGTAATGAGCAAGAAACACAGTAGAAGATACAGCAGGGTTTACCATGGTAATGATGGGGGTGAAAACTGATAGTAGGAGATCTAGAGAAGGTTGCTATAGCAACTATGCCAGTCTTTGAGACAGAGCTGAGGTTGCCATAACAACCACATCACACCCTCTCAGAAGGCAACCTTGAAATAATGACTTACTTTACACAGAGATGAACACTGGAGGTGTCTGACAGAAAATGCATAAAGATAATGAAGAAAAAAAGGTTTTTGTTTTTCTTAAATATGCTAGACTGACAGATGTTGTCCTTTTGGGATTGCAGTGTCAAATGCAGGTCGGAAGGTGTCACATCACAACTCTCATTTAAAAGAAAGATTCAAGGGTCCGCGATGATGTGAGATAAGGAGAGAGAAATAAATATCATATACTGGGTTACGAAAGTGGAAATCAATCAACATGACAACCTGTGATGTACATCGTCCTTCAAATGAATCAACACCTAATTGCGGCTGTCTGTTGTTGACTGTATCATGTACTGAGGTGGTGTGGGTGTGTTTTTGTGTGTGTTACAGCAGATATGGAGCAGGTGTCAGATGATGAGTTGGACCATGCTGCTGAAGAAGACAGCGATAAGGAGGACCAGGATCTGGACAAGATGTTTGGTGCCTGGTTGGGAGAACTGGACAAACTCACACAGGTGACACTTACACTCAGTCACTCAGTGATGAATTACATCTTGAATATGATGTATTATCTAAACTTTGGGGACTTTTCTCAGCAAATATTGATATTGAATAATGTAATTAATTCCATTTTAGTGATGCATGAAATTTTACCATCCGAGTTGTGATTATGCTTGGCGATTATTTACATTTTTTTTAGTATCAGTATAGGTCAGTATTGTATATTTAACTGTACATGTTCATTTTCTCTATTTTCATATCAGATTACCTTTTCATCATCTAAAGCAGTGGTTCTCAACCAGGCGACTAGTGTCATTTTATGTATAAGAATTTTTATGTATTTATTTATTTTATTTTTACTGGAAACTGTCCTCAGGAAACTGAATTTAAAAATTTTATTTTAAAAGTGATTTTAAAATATTTCTAGACCTACAAATGTCATGTAAATTAAAGGAATAGTTCACCCAAAAATTTTAATTGTCATCATTTACTCACCTTCATGTTGTTCCAAACCTGTATAAGTTTCTTTGTTGAATCAAAAAGTTTGAGAACCACTGATCTAATGTCATTAATATATAGGCCTACATTTTAATAGTACATTATAATGTGACGCCTGAATTCCCTTGTAGCATTTAAAATCATGATTATTCTTTTTAAATTTGTTATTTAATTTATGTAGTCAAAATAGTATAACATTTTAATATCGGCTGTTTATCAGTTAGAGGCTATAACATGAAAATTAGAATTTAGTATTCTATTACTATTTTTAATTAATTGACAGATCTAATTTAGATACCTCATTTTATTATTGTATTGATGTGTTGTATTGATGATTATGTTTATGATTTGTCTGTCACGTCTTACCTGATCACCTTCCCCTGTCTCTCTGTAATGTAGAGTTTGGATGATGGGCGTCCTGAGAAAGTGCAGAAAGCTCCTCTCAGACAGGAAACAAACCTTGCCAATTTCTCCTACCGTTTCTCTATGTACAACATCAACGGTTAGACTACACCCAGACACACACCACCTCTGATTACTCAGCATTCATTATCACTCAAAATCCCACTCAAAACGCCTTCATATGCATCTGATATGGTGGTGTTGCGGCATGCTGCAGTTTTCATGGATTATCATTAAACCACCTGCATAACAGCAGAATGCTTGTAATTATAGTTTAGCATGCACAAACACTGCAGTTGAAAAGTTTCAGGTCATTTATGTTTTTGAAAGAAGTCTCTTTTGCTCACCAAGGCTGCATTTATTTGACCAGAAACACAGTACAAACAGTAATAATGTGAAATATTATTCAAATTTAAAATAACTTTTCTATTGTAATATATTTTACAATTTAAGTTATTCCTGTTATGCAAAGCTGAAAAAAAAAAAAATTCAGCAGCTATTACTCCAGTCTTCAGTGTCACATGATCCTTCAGAAATCATTCTAATTCTAATTCTCATTGTGGAAAAACAGTTTAGAAGAACAGCATTTATTTGAAATCTTTTTAACAATAAATACTATCACTTTTAATCAATTTAATGCATCTTTGCTGATTTAAAGTGTTAATTAACACAAACTTTTGAAAGGTAGCATACTTGAATTACAACCCGAATTCCAGAAATGTTGGGACGTATTTTATTCACAATAGAACATTTAAAATGTTTAAACTGAGAAATTGTAAAATTTTATGCACAAAATGAGCTCATTTCAAATTTGAAAATAGTTGGGACGGGGTTGTGTTTACCATGGTGTGGCATCTCCTCTTCTTTTCAAAACAGTTTGAAGACGTCTGGGCGTCGAGGTTATGAGTTTCTGGAGTTTTGGTGTTGGAATTTGGTCCCATTCTTGCCTGATATAGGTTTCCAGCTGCTGAAGAGTTCGTGGTCGTCTTTGACGTATTTTTTGTTTAATGATGCGCCAAATGTTTTCTATAGGTGAAAGATCTGGACTGCAGGCAGGCCAATTGAGCACCCGGACTCTTCTGCTAGAAAGCCATGCTGTTGTAATAACTGCAGTATGTGGTTTTGCATTGTCCTGCTGAAATACACGTCGTCTGGAGGGGAGCATATGTTGCTCTAAAACCTTTATATACCTTTCAGCATTCATAGTGCCTTCCAAAACATGCAAGCTGCCCATACCGTATGCACTTATGCACCTCCATACCATCAGAGATGCTGGCTTTTGAACTGAACGCTGATAACATGCTGGAAGGTCTCCCTCCTCTTTAGCTCAGAGGACACGGTGTCCGTGATTTCCAACAAGAATGTCAAATTTGGATTCGTTTGACCATAGAACACTTTTCCACTTTGAAACAGTCCATTTTAAATGAGGCTTGGCCCACAGGACACAACAGCGCTTCTGGACCATGTTCACATATGGCTCCCCTTTTGCATGATAGAGCTTTAGTTGGCATCTGCAGATGGCATGGCGAATTGTTTACAGTCAGTGGTTTCTGGAAGTATTCCTGGGCCCATTTAGTAATTTCAATGACAGAATCATGCCGATGAGTGATGCAGTGTCGTCTGAGGGCCCGAAGACCACAAAGGTCTTCGGCCTTGTCCCTTACGCACAGAGATTTCTCCAGTTTCTCTGAATCTTTTGATGATGTTATGCACTGTAGATGATGAGATTTGCAAAGCCTTTGCAATTTGACATTGAGGAACGTTGTTTTTAAAGTTTTCCACAATCTTTTTACGCATTCTTTCACAGATTGGAGAGCCTCTGCCCATCTTTACTTCTGAGAGACTCTGCCTCTCTAAGACATCCCTTTTATAGCTAATCATGTTACAGATCTGATGTCAGTTAACTTAATTAGTTGCTAGATGTTCTCTCAGCTGAATCTGTTCAAAATTTCTTGCTTTTTCAGCCCTTTTTTGAGACCTGTAGCAGGCATCAAATTTGAGATGAGCTCATTTAGTGGATAAAAGTGTAAAATTTCTCTGTTTAAACATTTGTTATGTTCTATTGTGAATAAAATATTGGCTCATGTGATTTTGAAAGTCTTTTAGTTTTCATTTTATTCAAATTTAAAAAACGTCCCAACATTTCCGGAATTCGTGTTGTAATTAAATGAATTAAAATTGTTCTCTCTCTATGTAGAAGCCATTAACCAAGGCGAGACAGTGGATTTGGACGCCCTCATGGCCGACCTGTGTTCAATAGAACAAGAGCTCAGCACTATCGGCAAACCCATGAGCAAGACCTCAGATGGCAAATCTAGACAGAGACCCACAGGCCGCTCGGCCAGCACCAAACACACCGGAGGGGGCAGCAGCGGAGGAAGCACCAGCAGCAGCACCAGAGCTTCTCCCGCCTCCACCGTACGTGGTGGCAGCAGTCAGTCACGGCCCCTGGCCTCCAACTTCTCCCTGGATGATATCACCGCTCAGCTAGAAAAGGCGTCCCTGAGCATGGACGAGGCGGCAAGGCAGACTTCTGAATCTTCCTCATCATCTTCCTCCTCATATTCATCTGCAACTCTCTCTCACCCGCCTACTAACACACATCATCGCCGCACAGGATCGGTTGGGACGGTCAGTGACCAGGAAGTGCGCTCCATCGGTCATTCGTCCAGGTCAAGTGTCAACTCTGCCTCTGCGTCCAGCATGGATTCACTGGACATTAGAGGGCAGGAAACTGAGGCGCAGTCACAGAATCAGAACCAAAGCCAGACTAGCACAGAGGTAACACAAACACACACTCAAACTTAATATTAAATCTTTTTTTCACATTTGAATTATTTCATAGCTGGCGCTTAGATTTTAGACTTTAAGAAGAACTGGATGGTAACCATGACATGACTGGTCCATAGAGGTCCAGAGGTTTATTAGGCATAAGAGACCATGCTTCTCTTTTCACTGTGAGAACCTCTGAGAGAATTTTCAGCAGAGTGAGACATAGCAGAGAGAAAACTCAAAGCAGATGTGAGGGGCTCAAATCTAAAGCACAACACCAGAAAATAAATATCCACAAAAGAAAAGGATAGAGCAACATTGTCAGTCAGCACAGGGATAATGGTCTCAATCAGGCCAGCTTTCTTTAGTTGGGTATTCCAAGTATAAAGTCATCATGAATTGTCTTTCACAACCCATTTTTCATTGTCTTTTCATCTTTTAAAAAAAATCTGTTAAAGGTGCATTCAGTACTTGCTAATTAAATTTTTATTTATTCTAATTTAATTTTACCCATTAATAAATAAATATTGTTGAAAAGTCATCTGAATGGGGTTCACTTACATGAGAAGATTGTACTCAGTAGTTTTCTATAAAAAGTAGGGGTGTAATGGTACACAAATATGACGGTTCGGTACGTACCTCTGTTTTTACATCACGGTACGGTATGGTCTTTTTGGTACAGCAGGAGGAAAAAAACTAAACATAAAATTGCTTTTTTATTAAACGGTGGTTTACTGAACAAATTCCTCTTTCTTTCTTTAAATAAATTAAATTATAATTAAATTTTTCCTAGGGATAAAAATCTACCTCAGTTTATGCTCTAAACTATAGTGAGCCCTTTTACATTACTATAAGGTTACAAATAACAGAGCCCAAATTTAAATTTAATTACTATTTATTTTTTAAAAAAAAACTCAACTTAACTTAAAAAATTGAATGCAAACATATAAATTGCACATAATGCAGTTTTTAAATTAATTTCGAAATGATATAAGCATTTACACAGTAGCTGTCAACTTGTTTCATAACAGGTTTATTTAAACATATATTAAATAATTAAGACATCTCTAACAGGTAAGGTAAACTATAATTAGTATATATTCTAATATTTCGCAAAATGCTCTTCTCTAGACTTCATTTCTCTAGTGAACGAGCTGTGGACACTGATGACATGCCTGAGGTAAATTTAAATACTTTTGTTTAGAAGCTGTTTTATTGAAACACTGATTGAGGTATTACGTGAGGCATGAGATGTTCATACATGTTTATTTCACATTAAAACTAGTGGTAAAGAGGAAGGGATGATCACGCTCACTCGCGCGCCGCACTGCCGTTTAAACTGAGGCGTTTATACAGCGATCACATTAAAGAGCACCAAAACGGCCATTTATTGTTTCAGTTTCCTGAAAAAAAAATGTACATAATTTGAAAGATTAATATATTGTTACTTTTGATCAGAAACAAAGTCTAAACTGAAAGTTTCCAATGAAGTTCCACCTATGCGGTGGTTAAAACAATGCTGTATTTGTTGGGGACACATGCGTACCGAACCAAAAGACCAAAAATGTTCGGTAGGAATATGTGTACCATTACACCCCTAATAAAAAGTGGTTTAATTGATGCTGGTCACCCCAATAACCCCAGTAACTTAACCGCTTATTAATATTAAAAAATATGCATATAAAAACAGCAGAAAAACAAGTTAATACATTTTTATTAAAGTTTACAAAGAGTAACATTTTTTTCTCTTGTAATATGCGATATGTCAGATGACTCATTAAAAATAAGTCCATGAAGAGAGCATTGCAGTAAATAGGGTCAATTTTTGATTTCATGTTGACTTTAATACTTTATCATATCAGTTGGTCAGGGTCATTATTTAAGAGTTACTTGATATGGATGTTTGTGTGTATATGTGGGTGTTAAAGAGAAGACATTTCTAAATTTAAAATTATTTTCCCGTCTGTGTAACTTCATAATTAGCCTTAGTCATAATTCTGTTTTAAATAAATGTCTTAGTCATTCTAATTACTACCAAAAAACAAAAGAGTCACTGACATTTTAAAAAGTTTATCCTGTTATTCACTAAACAATTTAGAACAAAGAGGGTCTCGACTCTCTTTACTTGGACAGTCAACATTCCCTCTGACCCAAACACACACACAGTTTTATTCATAGCAGTTGTTTGTTCTTTTGTTAAGGGCAAAGTCTGTATTGTGGTTTTGGGAAATGTGATGATCGAGGTTTCACTGAATTCACCATTGAATCATTAAAGCTGAGTCATCTCTTGGCTACCCACATACTTTTCACACACACTTATTTACAACCAAGTTCTCACAAGCACACACTCCGCTTTTATAGTTCTTCAGTCCTGTTGTCAGAACCTGGGAAGACAATAAAACAGAAGTGCAATAAGTGCAATAAAACAGTGCTACTACGCCACTCTTTTAACCACAGCGTTGCTCATCTACACCAGGATGTACAGACCCGAGCACTTCTCTCAGCTAAAAATACATACTGTGGTTTCAGATGTAAACTAGCGCTGTTTCACAGATGGAACAACATGATAGGATTTCATGTGTGAGGGAGAGTGTGTGCACAAATCTTGCTGTCGTAATCTTGCATGGCATTATTATGTGACGTGTAGAGACACAGAGAGTGTGCTGTCTATGGTCAGTGTAAACAGTACATTGTGACAATAACACCTGCTTTGCTATATGGCTATGCTACTCTAACTTATTTGAATGCATGGTGTGTTGGTTTTGGTAACATCTTGTAACTGTATGCTTACACTAAAAATGTCCTATAGGAGCAACAGATGGCATAGCTTCTATAATGTCATCTATATTAATATGAAACAACGGTTTTCAGCCACTGCTCTGTGGACCCAGGGGCTCCATGAAGGTACTGCAGGGACGATATACAGTATAAAACACATAGAGATTGTCGAAACATTTATATAATGTTTTAATGAAAGTTGTTTTTAAAATAATACTGACCTTTTTTATTTATATGGAGCATGGATCCACTGGTCTGTAAAGCTTGAAAACCCTTGTCATGTTCAATAAAAGTAAAATTCTATGAGAATATCTGAAAATAATTCTGCAAATGGAATTCTATCTGGCAAGGCAAGAGTAAATGTTAAATACAGGCTGTTTCTAAAATATAGCCAAAGACTTGCATTATTGGTGTCAAATGTGCTAGACTAATATGATGAAATTGCTTACAAACTTTCTGTGCAAAGTCAAACTTCACATAAATCCAGTAACTTTTTGTGCAAGGATACCATAGAAGGGGCAAGACGTGACTATCTGCAAAGTATTGTTTACATGAAGCAAACTCACACCCACAGGACTTGCACTGTTAATGCCTAACTAGAAGTTCATCCACCTAGAACTATAGGCCCACTACTAAAATTACCATTTTGAAAACTTTACAGCTAGTACAAGCCCTTTAAAGGGATAGTTCACCGAAAAACGAAAACTGTCATCATTTACTCACCCCCATGTTCTTCCAAACCCATTGGACTTTTGTTCATCTTCAGAACATGAATGAAGAGATTTTTAATATTCTGTCGTCATTTAGTGAGGTTTGTTCTCATATATCAAGCAAGTACGGTTGGGCTTCTGTTTACTGTGTTTGATGTGCTCTGTGTATGTGCACTGATCAATGTTTATACGTCAATAAAAGACTGTTCATCATATAAAGCAGTCATGGTTCCTCAGAAGAACTGGAACCACTCTATTCATATGGATTACTTTACAATGTCTTTATAAACTTTTTGAAGATTCAAATGTTGATTGCATGGACTTTCAGTGGATGAAACAAAATGATAGAATATTAATAATATCATTTGTGTTTTGAAGATGAATCTAAATCGTATGGGTTTAGAAAGATATGAGGGTGAGAAAATAATGACTCTTTCATTTACGGATGAACTATCCCTTTAAGAAAAAATGCAACATGCCCGATAGACTTCCATTGTACTTGTAATACTGTAAACTGAGCGACAAGTCAAAATTACTTTCTGTGCTAATCGATAGTATCTGTGGCATACTGTCGATTAGAAGGAAATTAGATTTTGTTAAACCAGAACATGTTTTACAACAAGAGTGGCAGCATATATTGACCCTTGCTTGTGCATGCCTTGTTTTGCATTGTCTGCTGCATGATTGTGTTTATATTTGCACCTTTTCTGTATGTGATGTCACTGCCTCCCCCACCCCTTTTGCCAGCATGTCTCACTGCGAAGGGCCAATGGTAAAGCTACCAGACGGCATCTTGACTTCACCTCACAGGCGGGGGAGGTGGATCAAAGTACTGTAAGTGTGTTTGTGGGCGACAGGGGATATGTGTACACAGTATGTTCATTCTCAAAATACTGGCTCTTATAATAGCTGTGATAATTCACATCATCATTTTGGTATCAGGAGAGATTTATTCCCAGAAAGTGATCTGTATACGATAATTTGTATACGAAACAGTTCTTTTATATATATATTTTTTTCCATTCACATAATGCCACCTCTTTCTGATTTTGAATAATCAGGCAATGCTTCCACACTTTCTATGCTTTACCACGATCAAGTATGTATTTCTATCATTTTTGGAATCACTGTAATCATTACACTGATTAATCTCTGTTTGTCTTTTCCCTGCACCCTAAAGCACTCGTATCTGGACAGGGAGACCTCTCTGATTCTGAAAAACATTGCAGGAAAACCCTCTCACCTGCTGACCAAGGTGACGCCTCCTTTCGCTTGCTTCTTTTCTTTTCTTTTCTTTTTCTCTGCATGTTTTTGGTTTATTTTGGTTCTCCACAGAAAGCCTTTTAACCTCAGTCTTCTTGCCAGACTTGACACGTTGCTCCACCCACACTGCCTTCTTACATTTTTAAAGTGCTATATCTCCTATTTTCTCTTTGCTGCCATCTTCATATATGCAGTTTTGCCATGCCATTTAAAGATAAAATCAGATTATCCAGCCTAAAGTGTCTATAACTGTTTTCAACCTACAGCACCTCTCTCTGAAGAGAAAGCAATGATTATGTATTATTTCTTTTATTTTATTATTAATTTACAAGTCAGGTTTTCCAGTTCATATTGGTCAGTTAGCATTCTCAGATTGTAGGTTAGACAGGTGTTTTTTTTTTTTTTTTTTTTTATCTGTAGTTTACATAGAGATGAAGTAGTATGTTTAGGAATTTGTGTTTTTCATTACAAATGTAAAGAACATAATTTTGGTCCTTTTTTTTGTTTTGTTTTTTAATTGTATCTTAAATACAACAGTGATTTTTTTTTTTTTTTAGTATATAAAACAGGTTTGTAAAGAGGTGCTGGGTTTTGTGAGCTGCATTATCAAAGTTATTTCTGGTTCCCTGAAGAAATGGCTGTTCATCACTTATTTCATTTTAGGACCATTTCATTTAATGAACTATATAAAACTGAAACCAATTGACCTATTCTTATGTTTTTGTGCGTGTGTGTGTGTGCGTGTGTGTGTGTGTGTGTGAAAGTGGTGTTTGTTTTACAAAGTAGAGTAGTAACACTAGTGAATCTCTTTGGTCTAAAACTAATAAATATATTTGGTCACAGGCAGTTTGACTCAAGGTGATAAACAGTATTATTTTAGGTATAGTTTCACCAAAAATAAAAATATTAATTACTCGACGTTTTTTTCCAAATTTGTAAGACACTTTTCTGCAGAGCACAAAAGATAGGTTGATAACCACACAGTTTTATATATGATTTCCATTGTAGAGTACAAAAAACAAAAAAAACAACGAAGAAAATCATACAGGTTTGGAACGACATGAGATGTAAATAATTATGGAATTTTCATTTTTGAGTGAACTACGCCTATAATAATGCTGTTAGCCATGCAGCATAGATAGCCATGCATTTGTTTTCCAATAAGCATTAATTAGCTTAAAACAAAAGGCTCTATATTGAATAACTTCTTGATTTTAATTTATTCCTGAGAAGAGCTATTATTATGCATGTGATTTGTAATTCCCATGTTGTCATACCAGCAAAGCGTTTTTTGCAGGTGCAGGGCATTGTGGGTAAGGGTGCTTTTGTCTTGTGGAGTTAAATAATAAGCATCTAAATCTGACGCCACTTTGATTTTTCAAGGTCGTGTGAGCTTTTGTTAAACCTTGAAGCTGCTACGGCTAAATTGATACGGTTTATTATTTTCTCAAGTTCATTGTGCTGCATTACAACATTATCTCCAGTTGTTGTTATAGTGTAGTAAGTTTTTGAATGGAAGTTTTACATGTACGTGAAGATTTTACAGAAATAGCTATTTTGAATTAAATTTAAAATTAGACGTTTTTGCTGCATCCCCATTCACTTTAATGAGAGCATCCACTTGAACTGGTGCGGTGCCTTTGCGAAAGTATTCATACCCCTTTTCATACAACATTTTGTTGCTGCCTTATGTTAAACTGCTTTAAATTACTTTTTTTTTTCCACATCAATCTACACTCCAAACACCATATTAACAAAGCAAAAACAGAATTGTCACAACTTCTTAAATTTATTAAGAATATAAAAACTGAAATAAGTACATTGCATAAGTATTCATACTCTTAACTAAATATTTAGCTGAAGCACCTTTACAGTCTCAAGCCTTTTTTGTTTGATGTGACCAGCTTTGTTCATCAGCATTTGTTAATTATCTGCCGTTCTTCTTCTCACCTCTCAAGCTCTATCAGGTTGGATGGGGGCAGACGCACATTTTCAGGTTTCTCCAGAAATATTTGATTGGGTTCAAGCCCAGGATGGGGCTGGGCCACTCAAGGACATTCACAGACTTGTCTATAAGCCGCTCTTTCTGTGTGCTTAGGGTCACTGTCCTGTTGGAAGGACTGGGTTTTCATTAAGGCTATCTCAATATTTTGGTGCATTGAGCATTTCTTCTACTCTGAGTCTCTCACTCCTTGCCACATCACCTTAAAGCCCATATCGGTGGAGTGTTGCAATGATGTTTGTCCTTCTGTAGATTTCTCCCATATCCACATATGATCATGGAGCTCAACTAGAGTGACCATCAGGTTCTTGCTCACCACACTAACCAAAGCCCTTCTCCATCAATTGCTCAGTTTGGCCGGGAGGCCAGCCCTAGGAAGAGTCCTGGTTGTTTCAAACTTCTTCCATTAAAGGTAACGGAGACTACATTCTTCTGTGAACATTCAATGAAGCAGAATTTGTTTCTGAACTTTTAACCAGATGTGTAGCTTGACGCAAACCTGTTTCTGAGCTCTACAGGCAGTTCTTTTGACCTCAGGGCTTGGTTTTTGCTCTGATATGCATTATCAGCTGTTAGACCTTTTAAGACGTGTGTGCCTTTCCAAATCATACCCAATCAATGGAATTTGCCACAGATTATCTTCACTCAGTGTAGTAACATCTACAAGCAATATAAATGCTCCTGATCTAAATTTCAACTGTTCCAGATAAGGGTATGAATACTTCTGCAATGGAATCATTTAAGTTTTTTTTTTATTATTTATTTATTTTTATAATGCTTTACCATTATGGTGTATGGAGTGTAGATTGATGTGGGGGGAAAAAAAAGTAATTTAAAGCATTTTAACATAAGGCAGCAACATAAAACATTTTAAAAAATGAAGGGGTATGAATAGTTTCGCAAGGCACTGTACTTGAAGTTTGTGCAAAATGTCTTGTTATATTCCAACATGTTTTGAAAATGTTTCTAGAATTTCTAGTGACCTAGAAATAGTGCAGACTATTTCATATTTCTTAATTTTATGCAATAATGTTTCTTTGTTTGAATTTCAGAATCCTAAAGATTTTTCTTTATTACTGTTTAAATTTGATTTCCAATCACGTTGTCATTTCTAAGGAGTTTGTGTGTTTTAATTGTTTAGGAATTTGTCTTTTATTTTCGTTAAATAAAGCAGAGTCAGCTAAGTTTTATTTATTTGTCCTGACATTAGACAAAGTCATTATCCATTTACACAAACTGAGGAGTAGATGTTCTTGAAATCCCACTCTGATTTCCTCATGATTTCATCAGACCTCTCAAACAGTGTATAGATGGGTTCATTGCAGGCTGCTGAGACACAGACTCTGCTCAAACACAGACCGAGAGAAAACCAGAAAAAGGAAAAAAGACTTCAAAGGGAATTTAATGCTTTTTATCGAAGCCTCTGCCTCGGCTGTTTGCAGAACTCTCCCATTCTCTTTCTCTCCACATCATAAATATGCATCTGCCATAGTGAGCCGAGAGAGAGAAACTGTCCTTTCATATCACATATACCACACTTTTTTCCTTCCTTCCTCTTCATTCTATGCTTTTTATTGCATATTCTTTGTATATTGAGATCTTTATTTCTCTATCTCTGATTTTGTATTCCTTAATCTACCAATAACCTACCCATCCCGTTATAATAATAGTTGACTTAACAAAGGGTCACTTAAAATCATAGTCCTTACAAACCCGGGGGGCTTCTTTAAATTAATGTGTAAAACAATAAATACAAGGCTTAGATATCATTCATCCCCACGGTACCCCCCAAAAGGGAGGTGTTTTCCCACAACCACAGAAAAAAGATCAGAGAACAATATCATCTACTTTTGGCCTCGGCTTTATTGGCCAGTGGAAAGAGGGTCAAAGAAACGAACCTCATTGATTGGCTGCTGAGAAGTATATGTACTTTCCGATTGGAGAAGGGGTAAGAGAGGGTCTCTAATAGCTGATGGCGGCTTGGTCTGCTGGTGAGGGGGATTAAACCCTGTGATTGGGCACGCTACCAGAGACATGCAGCTGTTTCACAGAGAGGGAGAGAGACAGTGAAGAAAGGGGGAGGTCTCAATCCCTCCCAATGTTGAGGAGTAGAGTTGTGTGTAAGGTACTCTGGGTGTAAAGATACTTGAGTGGAAGCGTTTTCATCTGTGTGTCGCGGCCAATGCACATTTCGGCTTCACGCTCCTTCAGATTGATCTTAGACTTATTTCTCGGATTATTTGAATGATTTTCTTCGGAGGCCATTTCTGCAGCTGCTCTGAAACTTCAGCTGGAAGTACCTGTCAGGCCTTGACATAGCTGGCGTTTGTGATGAGAACATTCATTTATTGGATTTCTGAAACAATTGAGCTGGTACAAATCTGTGCATCTCTTAAAATTTGTATTGAATGAATGAACAGCCATTTCTCTGAGGAGCTGTTAACATGAGCGGTGGTTCAGGAGTGATCGTGTAACTGCCTTTTGTGTTGCTGGCTGATCAGACTTTGCAAGGGTTTAGGGATTGCATTAAAAGGTCAGAATGGATGTGATGACTGCATGTTGGAGAGGGCAGGTAAGTGTAAAACAGAAATCCACCTGTCTGATTTCGTACCTCAGTAATGGATGACACTACTATCAGACTGTTGGTGGAATACTATGCGAGTGTGTTTCTTTGTTAATATGTCATTGTATCATTCACAGGAAGAACAGGCTGCCAAAGCGAAGGCTGAGAAAATCCGTGTGGCGCTAGAGAAAATTAAAGAAGCCCAGGTTAAAAAGGTGAGTCAAAGCCCCTGTGAATCTCTGATCTGAAGGGTCAGTAAACCTCCTCTTTCACTGCATGATGTAGCCCTTCACACGCTCTAGCTAGAGAATTCAGAATGAATGCACAGCAGAAAATAGGTCACTCATGTGTCTGTGAGTCTCTGTCTGGTTAGAAGGGAAGATGCACAAACAAAATGTCGGTGAGGCTTTTGCTTCAAATTACTTGTTAAAACATTTCCATTGTGTTATTTCTGTTCAAACTGGTCTAATGTTTGCGTTCATTTTTGAGAGATGATCTATACTATTACACTATTCATCTGAAAAGGACTGTCAAGATAGATGCCACCAGGCACATACTAATACCAAGTGAATGAATTAGACACAGGACAGTGATTGGGCCTCTGTAGCTGAGACAGATGACTGTTTCCATTCATTGTGTGTTTAGAGAAAACTGACAGCATTGAACAGCAATGGTGCAGTGAAACTGATACGGAATGATACTGCGTCAAATGCACTTTAAATAATACAATTAAAAAAAAAACAGAATTTAATAATATACAGTGGACCCAAAATCTGAGACCCCTTTGAAAATGAAAAGCTGATGAAAAAAAATGAGATTTTTAAAAAATATATATTTAAAAACAAAAAAAAAAAAAAAAAAAAACTAACAGAGGTCACATTGAAAAAAGCTAATTTATGACATTGACCATGTTAACTCAATAAAAGGTCAGAATTTCTTCCATTTTAAAAAACCCAAGACTATATTCATATCATTCTGGATAACAGTGATCGTCAGGTTTTGCACTTATGACAGCTCAACTTTTCATTCAAATAGCTGATGATATAATTTGTATATTGAAATGAAAATATGAATTAAACTTTTTGCAAGTGGTCTCAGATCTTTGGACCCTATTGTGTATCCTTGTGTAGGAAAAAAAACTGCATGTAGTGAATTTTAAAAGATTTTGCAGACTGAAGCAAAGTTTTAAAATACATGTCACACTCAGTTTAGTCAAAACGTAAGTCGCAGTGATTTGGCTTGAAATGAGTGATTGTTCTGTCAAAATAAGCCTTTCCTGCATTTATCAGTGTGTCAGTTTGTTACGTTTCTAAGTTTGTACTCAATAGTTTCATTAAATTGAAATATTATTGCACAGTGTGATAGATTGTTTGTGCTGAGGTCAAAGAATGAAGCAGGCAAGATCTGTCATATAGTGCGTGTTTGTAGGAGCATATGTGTGTGAGGAAAGAGAGCATAAATTAGCAGCGTGTTTTCTGCTGAGACCAGGCTTGGAAAAGTGCCACATGCTTCCTAATGTTCTGATGGCTTTCAGGACCCCTGGCAGGGCTTTCTGTTAATGTGCCTATGCAACACTTTCTCTATCCCTTCTCTTCATTCCTCACTCTCAAGAAGAAAGAAAATGGGGTGTGAAATAGAGAGGGATGAAAGCCAGTTGTCATTCCTGTTCCCAATTAGTCTTTATTAAAGCCACATTTCTGAAGATCCACATCATATTCCAGTTCAGTCGATATAAATCTTTGAGCAAAGTCAAACATTCCAATTTGAACAACATATTTGTAACACACTGTACTAATTATTGTTTTTTTCCTTCTATATAATATCCAAACAAGTGTACAAGCTTTAGATGCATGCCATGATTTTCTTGAATTCGTTACAGCCATTTATTTGATTCTAAATAAAACATTTAAATTTGTCAAAACTGGTTAAAAGACAGCACCAAAGTAAACCATGATGTTAGTATGTATTTCATTTTATGAGACTTGTGTAGTCACCAAAAAACAACAAATCAAAACATTTCTGAACTACGTTATATCCAGGATCGAAAATGAACTTCGGTCACACTTCATTTTAAGGTCCAATTCTCGCCATTAACAAACCATTAACTGTGACTTTGCTTTAATAAACTTCTAAATTTGCTGCTTATTAATAGTTAGCAAGGCAGTTGTTAAGTTTAGGTACTGGGTGGGGTTAGGGATGTAGAATAAGGTCATGCAAAATATGTGCTTTATAGGTGCTAATAAACAGCCAATATTTTAATTGTCATGCTAATAAGCAACTAGTTAATAGTGAGAATTGGTCCCTATAGTGTTACCAGAAGTTCTATTAGCCATGACAAAAATTTAAGAAACAAACGCGTTTTTATGAGTCACTGCTTAGATTTGAGCCATAAACTGATTTCTGTTTGTGAGAGAATTCTCGTGATTGCTCTTAAAAAGCAACATTTATTTTGTTGTAAATTCAAACTTGTCCCACTTCAAAATAAATGTTTGATGGTAAACATGTTGAAGATTCATAAATTGATCAGCTGTTTCCTCACAAAAGTCTCTTCTCTGACATCCATTCATAAACAGTCAGTCCATTCTCATTTCCAAAGTAATTTCATGATGATAACATTCACATGCTGTTCGCATCAATATATTGACGGCTTGTGTTTCTCATTGCTAACAGCTGATTTCCTGGCGATGTACCAGTAAAGATGATAAAGGGTGCTTTTGGTGACTGTATAGTGGTGCACAAAAGTCTTGAAAATGTAGAATTTATCATATGCCTAGGCAGTGAGAACAGATTGAAAACATCTCTTCACTGTTGCGCTTTTCTGCTAATGTTAAAAGCTCCTCTTAGAGAAAATGTAAATAAAAAGTGATGGAACATAATAATATATAAATCATAACCTAGCAAATTGGCAAGGGAGTTGATAGCGTCTTCTGCCACTGTTGATTTTTACTGCATTTGTACCTGTTCTTGATTTATTTAAAGTAGCCACCCTTTGATTAGATTACAGATAGCTTGGGAATAAACTACCAACCAACTTGAGGTGCATCCTGGGATGATTTTCAAACAGTATTGGTGGAGTTACCATGTTTACAGGCCGTTTGTTAGCTACTTTTCTCTATCCCATTCAATTTATCCATTTCTAGGACAGTTATTAAACAGTCATTTATTTTAGTAAAAACAAATGAATGTGTAGGTGTATAATGTACTGTATATTTATCTACAGAATGTGACTTTCCATGCAAATATATGTATAAATATAGCTGTATTCAACATTAAATGTACTGGAATGAACCAAACTTTCCTTTCCTAATAATCTTCTTCATCAGCTGGTGATACGTGTACACATGTCAGATGAGAGCTCAAAGACTATGATGGTGGATGAGAGGCAGACGGTCAGGCAGGTGCTGGACAGTCTGCTGGATAAATCTCACTGCGGTTACAGTCCGGACTGGGCCCTAGTTGAGACCATCCCTGAGCTACAGATGGGTGAGGACACATGCACATGCTTAGATACCCTGTGAACTTGAGGGACAATAAGATCATTCTCGCTCACTCTTCAATCATTTTCCTCAGAGAGAATTTTTGAAGACCATGAGAACCTGGTGGAGAACTTGCTCAACTGGACCAGAGACAGTCAAAACAAACTCATGTTCATTGAACGGATTGAAAAATATGCACTTTTCAAAAATCCACAGGTGAAGCTCTTTTTGTGACATATACAGAAAATAATTCTGATTAAACAGAGATTCAAAATCTGTTTTAATCATAGATACAAACATTAAGTCACTACTTAATTAGAAGTAGCCAAATTAGAAACATTTCGACACTTTTAAACCCCAATGTACACTACTGTTAAAAGGTTTGGGATCAGTATGTTTTTTTTGTTTTTTTTTTGGTAAAAAATACTTTTATTCAGGAAGTTTCAAAAAGCTACAGCATTTGATCTAAAGTGACAATAAAGACGTCTATAATTTTACAAAAAAATAAATAATAATAATAACATTAATAAAATCTGTTTCAAATGTTGTTCTTTTGAACTTTCTATTCTTCAAAACGTCCTGAAAAATAAAATGTAGTGTTTTTCCACAAAAATATGCATCACAACTGTTTTCAACTTCAATCAGACGACAATTTTGCTTAAGCAGAAAAACAGCATATTAGAATTATTTCTGAAGGATCATGTGACACTGAAAACTAAACTTGTGGCTGCTGAAAATTCAGCTTTTTCAGTAATATTTCACAAAAATTATTGGTTTTACTGTATTTTTGATCAAATAAATGCAACCTTAGTGAGCATTCTTTCAAAAATATTTAAAACTTTTGAACACTAGTGCATATATGTATGTATACACTCTGATCTAAAGATAGGTTTAAAGTAATAGTAATGAGCTAGGATTCTTTTTATGTTTTATGTTGTCACCCTGATTCACTTGTTGCATGTTGTGTGTGTTTTTAAGAACTATTTACTTGGGAGGAAGGAGACCTCTGAGATGGCAGACCGAAACAAGGAGGCATTGCTGGAGGTAAATTACACATTATAATAAAAAATTATAGATTGATATCATATTGCAATGGTACATTTTCAATTAAGCCAACTATCCCACTCAGAAAACCTCAAACACCTTTTATAAACGCCTAGACTAACTAGCCTAACCTCTTATTGCCTGCTGTGCATAAACTGATTTTAATTATTTTATTTTTTTTGCTTTCATGCAAACATGCAAATTGCAAATACATACAAAAAGTTAGTTAATGTGACCCAAAGCCTTCATCAATGTTCATTTTAATTGTGATGTGATTGTGATGTCTGACAGAGTGTACAGCTGTCTATATCTGTCAAGATAAAATTTCAGAATGCTTGACCGTACGATGATGTATTTTGTATCTGTATGTCTTGAAGGAATGTTTTTGTGGAAGCTCAGTGTCTGTTCCTGAAATTGAGGGAGTCTTGTGGTTGAAGGAAGATGGCAAAAAGTCTTGGAAGAAGCGGTACTTTCTGCTGAGGGCATCTGGCATCTATTTTGTGCCGAAGGGCAAAGCCAAGGTCAGTGTTATTGTTTGTTTATTTTAGTTTTATCATGTGATTTGGTTTTATGTTCCCATTAAATGGACACAGAACTTAATAAACGCGAGTGGAATTTCCTGTTTATGGATTCACTGAGGATACTCTACACAAACCATATGCTATCCACTTACAATAAATCATGGGGCTTTAATTCCCGGAGAGAACCCCATGCCTTATTTTCTTATACAATATTCATGTTCTTATACAATTTCAAGTCAGTCGCAAGCATACATATGAACAATTGTTTCATGTTAGTATTAAATTCTCTGACATTTAAGAACATGGGCTTGTTTGTCTGTAATCTGCTATTGCACAGACTCACTGATATCCTCTTGTGGTTGATCCTGGGAATTTGCTTCTGCTTGGTACCATGAGTATATAGTATTATTTTTCTAAATGTTTGCCTTTATCATCTCAAATTCAATCACTGTAAGCTATAAAGAAAAAAATATGCAAATTTGACAGACGGTAATAAATAGGAATACAATATTAATATGTTTAATTTGATCACTGTAGGCTTCAAGGGATTTGGTGTGCTTCCTGCAGTTGGACCATGTTAATGTGTATTATGGTCAGGACTACCGGAGCAAGTACAAGGCCCCCACTGACTACTGCCTGGCCCTCAAGGTGTGTGTGATGTTATGGCTTCTTGTCCTTTATCCAGTTTAAATTATGTGCACTTGACTGTTACCTTTTATAAAACTGGTTCATATACAGTGCACAGCATAAATGAGTACACCCCCTCTGAATAAATATAAAAGATGTATTTTCTTAATGATTACTAGTATAATTCATGGAAAGATGGCAAAATTGAACTGTATTAAACATACTTAATAAAATATATGCCAATATTTTCTGTAAGATAAGTAAATTAGCCAATTTTGTTTAAATAAAGGATTGCAGAAATGAGTACACCCTAGAATTAATTCAGCAAATGTATAATAATCTAGTACTTAGCATGTCCTCCAGAACTTTAGGTATACTGCTCTGACCCTTCTTGGCACTGAGTGTACAAGTTCATGACAAATTTTCTCATCTGTCCTGTTTAACTCCTGGAGGACGACCTCCTTGAATGCTCTGGTCTTTAATGGGGAGTTTTGCTCAGCTTGCCTCTGCAGAATCCCCCACAGCTGCTCAAGAGTGTTAAGATTGAGTGAAATACATGTCCACTGAAAGATTTTCACCTTGGGAGAATGAATATCTTCATTGTCATGCTGAAAAAATGCCCAATAATGCAAGGAATGTGGGGAGGGTAGCATCTTCTGTTTCAAGTTTTTGTATTCCATCACACGGTAGTGTGTGAGTTCATGACAGCGTTGATAAAGCACAACTCCCTCACACCTTCAGCACTCATTCATCCCTATATAAGAGCTTTACTACCACTGAACGTCACTGTGGGTACCAAGCACTTCTCACTGTACTCCTCCTCTAGCAACACCAGAACATTTTGGATGCTTTTGGATCCAAAATGATTGACTTGGTCTCTATTTTTTAAATATAGGCCTTGGAAGAGGTTAAATGAGTTTATTTTGCTTTGGCTATTTCTAGTGGTGACCACAACCATGCATATCACTTCTGCAGGCTGCGTCATACTCTGTGAGATAAAGTGTCACTCTTTTCGTAGCTTTTGCCGGCTCTGAGACACTTGCATGTTATTTCTCCTGCTCTTTTTCTAGCAAAAATTCACTCATCACTAAATGAAAACTTAAAGTGAAGACCTGATTATTTCAGGAGCCTTGTCACAAGTCCATTGTTTTTGAATGTCTGTGCTGCTTCTGCTATATTTTCACACTTAAAACAATAATTTGGTATTCCTCTTGTACCATTGTCCTCTTTTATGCTAAGAAATAAGTCACCTGGCAGTTCTCTCCCAAGTGGTTCCACTGCTGCCAGCATTAAATCTGAGTATGATTCAGTGGGCTATATAACACTTTTAATTGTCAGGAAATTACTTGTCTTTAAAAATGTTTGGTTCAATATACTAAACAACAACAAAAAAAGGAGGATGTACTCATTTTTGCAACACAACATTTTATCACTTTGATAAGAAAATCTTATTTTGCTGAATAATTTTGACATTCTTCTTTGGTAATTGATCAAGCAGGCTTGATGGAACATTATATCTCCAAAGAACCCTAACATGTCATATAAGTAAAGAGTAATTGCTGAATTTGTTAGGTTTTGGAGGGGGTGTACTCGTTTATGCTGTGCACTGTACTACCTTTCAAATATTTGGGGCCTTTTTTGGAAACCAGTTAATACTTTTATTCAAAAAGGATGCATTAAATTGATCAAATGTGACAGTAAAGAGATCTGATTTTTTTTTTTTGTCAAAGAATGTTTCAAAAAATGCGCTTTTAAATATTTAAAACTTTCTATTCATCAAAGAATCCAGAAAAAAATGCAACTGCTGTAGAAATGTGAAGAAGAAAAAAACAGCTTTCAACATCGATAACAATAAGAGATGTTTCTTATGTGAAGACTGGAGTAATGGCAGCTGAAAAATTCAGCTTTGCTTCACAGGAATAAATGACATTTTAAAATATATTCACATACAAAACAGTTATTTTAAATTATAATAATATTTCATATTATTACTGTTTACTGTATTATTGATCAATTACATGCAGCCTTGGTGAACTTACGAGACTTCTTTCAAAAACTTTAAAAAAAAAAATACTTACAGACCCCAGTCATTTGAATAGTAGTGTATATCAACAACATCTTGCAAACCTCAGCAGCTAATGAAGCGAATCTGTCCACTCAGGCATTTTGCACATTATAGCATCCAAGAATAAAATCAAATAAAATGTTAAAATGTTGAATTTCTGGGATATCATTGGAAATGTATTGATTCCTGTAAATGTTCACAAATATAAATAGGCTACATCTGTGAATAATCTTAATAATTTTAAGCTAAATTTAAAAACAGGTTGGGTGACAGGTGGCTAAGTATATGGACAACTCACATGTGATTTGTGTAACAGATGGCTTTGCACCATTGTTACTGCCCTCTAGTGGTTCATTAGTATTAGCAATCCAAAAAACAATTATTGAACCATTGTTGTCTTCAATGTCTTGGTAATATTGTTGATTGTGCCCACAGCACCCTCAGATACAGAAGAAGTCACAGTATATCAAATATCTGTGCTGTGATGATGTCAGAACTCTACACCAATGGGTTAATGGCATTCGTATTGCTAAGGTAATCCCATAGCTTCCTATAGTCTGTCATGTTTTCTGTTGAGTTAATGAACCCTGTGGCCTCAAAACATGTTCTTCTGAAACTAACTAATATGCCACATTATTTATATAACAAACGCTCTTCTGTATTTAAAAAGGAATTTATAACCAGAGCTCATGTTGGAAATTGCTTAATTTTCAACCATGTATGTGTATATATGTGTATATGTATGTCGGGTTTATATCACTTCATCATTGAATGTGTTTTATGCACAGTATGGGAAGCAGCTGTATGTGAACTACCAGGAAGCCATGAAACGCACAGAAGCGGCCTATGACTGGTCTTCTCTCTCTAGCACCAGCATCAAGTCGGGAACAAGCTCAGTCAGTATACCTGGTGAGTAACTTGAACCTGATCACTTGAACATTTCAAATATCATAGGCATTGGTAGTTATGGAGCATTTTCCTTCTATGGCATAATAGTGATTTTACTGACTTGTCACTGTATATGTATGGGTTGCTGGCTGATGTTTGTGCTTATTTGTTTGTGCTTAAAGAATCACAGTCAAACCACTCTAGCCAAGCAGACAGTGGTATGTCAGATGGTACTTCGTCCTCCCATGCCCGTTCCCAGAGTGTAGTCAGTTCAATCTTCTCTGAGGCCTGGAAGAGAGGGACTCAAATAGAGGAGAGCACAAAGGTGAGTCATCCTCTTGCTCTGGAAAGATATATCTCTCTTTATATGGGCACTTGATACAACGCCACAGAGTAAAGGCCTTTTCAGACTGAACTTGAAAATTCGGCGCAAATGTTTGGTGCGATGACGCTTTTAAATCAAAACAATAGATACCTATGGGGCTATTCACACCAGGCGTGACCATTCGCAGCGCAAAAAAGTGAGTGACATTTTTTTTCGTCCTGTGTCAATTTATTCCCCCATCGCTCTGCGACGAAACGGGCCGTTGAATGTGTAGGGGAATTTACAGTAAAGACCCTCGGACCAGGTGTGTTGAATGAAGACCAGAAGTCAAGAGATTCGATCAAAAATGAAGAAAATTTACTGAAGATAGTTTCATCAGCAGAAGTCAGCTTCAAGACTCGCAATCGAGTTCATTGGCCGCTCTGCGTACATGTTCTAGACACCAATAGTTATACTCTAACAGAGGTCACTAATTATGTCAATACATAGGTAAGCAAGATTCTGGTTGGTAGATAAACTTAGAAAATCTCCACACATGGACGTAAAACTCGAAGCATATCTTCTAGTGATTATATTTGGTGACAATTGATCAGAGGTCAGACGCAATAGGTCTCTCCACAGACGTATATCTGTTACCCTGGACATCAGGGTGACGGCAAATGACGATTTCTTCCCAGAGCTCTCTCTCTGCATCTAGCTGCAAAGATAGACATTCACACACATACGTAGAGAACACTTATCTGTACTTCAAGGTTGCCCGGCTCTGCCCTGAATATTATCAAATATGGTTAACTACACACACACACACAATGAGATCAGCTTCTTAGAGAGTAAAATGGCAGACTAAAGCCATATTCAACTTATTTTCTAACATGCATAAATGTAACTTTGATAAATTATTATTCAAAAAATATTATAATTAACATTATTATGAGGGCCATTGTAGATCTGCAATCCATTCCTTCAAATGAGATTTGAGCTTAGATCATGTGCGTGGAGCAGCTGCTGTTGCACAAAAGGGCAAGAGTGGTGGCGCTGTTTCGAAAACCAGTGTAAACAAACACTGAAGAAGAGTATGCTGAGTTCTTGTTATCATTGGTATCTGAGAACAGATTTATTCTCATGTTCATTATACAGAATATAATTTCTATTAATTCTCCACTGAATGTGATTGAAGAGCACTGTCCGTTTCCTTCAACATGCGCGAGTATTATGAATTAGAGCGCTTTCACTCAAGATCTGTCAGTCATGGGATGATATCTGTTACATATGAAAAATTGTATGCAGCTCATGATATTTTTATAACAATAAAGGATGTTTTTGACAAATAATAAGCAGGTGTCGTGTTCAATCCATTATAAAACATACAACGAGTGCATGTCTGGCTATTGTAGAATAAAAATCCAGAAGGCGATCAATTGTTTCGTGCTCTGTGTGAAAGCACTATTTGTCGACGATTCACCTCACTTTTTCGCATCGCGTTCAGTGTGAAATGGCCTTAAGATGAACCACAGTAAAGGCCTAAAGGAAATTAAATTAAGAAATAACATTCTTATTAATTGTTGTTTTTTTATATTTGTTCAGGCAAGGCCAGAATCAATGCGTTCTACCCATTCAAGCCATAGCAGCCATTCTTCTCATCATGTGCCTCAACAGCAGCATCCACACCCAGTGCAACAGCCACATCCACATTCAATTCCACAGTCACGTGGAAGTGTCACCCAGGCACCGACACAGGCACCAATACAGCAACCGATACAGGCACCGGCACAAGTACCACCCCAGGCAACTCCAGCCCCACCACCGCCACCTCCTCCACCACCACCTCCTCCACCCCCTCCTCCTCCTATTTCCAATATCCCCCACCATGCCACACCTACCATGTTTGCCAAATACAGCACTATCACACGGCTGCAGAATGCCTCTCAGGCCGCAAGCCACCACAAGCCTCAGCCTCAAGTCCAGCAGCAAGTGCCACCAGTCCCACCGGCCTCCAAACCACAATCGAACAATATTCCACCAGGGGCTAACATCCCACCCCCTCCTCCTCCACCTCCACCTGCCCCAATGCCTCCGCCTGGATCAGCCATGGCTGTTTTGAAGCTTGGTCCTCCAGCCCCAGCAACAGTTCTACAGTCCTCCCTCCCCTCCCCTCCCCTCCCCTCACCTCCACCTCCCCCACCTCCTCCCACAATGCCCATACTGTCACAGCCTCTACCGCCTCCACTTCCCATAATGCTAATGCAGTCACAGCCTTTACCATCTCCTTCTCCCATAATGCCAATGCAGTCACAGCCTTTACCACCTCCTCCACCCATAATGCCGGTGCAGTCACAGCCTTTACCACCTCCATCTACCATAATGCCAATTCAGTCACAGCCTTTACCACCTCCTCCACCCATAATGCCGGTGCAGTCACAGCCTTTACCGCCTCCTCCTCCCATAATGCCCTTGCAGTCACAGCCTTTACCACCTCCTCCACCCATAGTGTCAATCAAGTCACAACCCCTCCCACCTCCTCCCCCCATAGTGCCAATCCAGTCGCAACCTTTACCACCTCCTCCACCCCCTCTTCAGGCTAATGGCCTTCCACCACCTTCGACAGTACAGGCACCTTTCCTAACCAATGGACTCAAGAAGGTCCTTGCCCACAAATTTCCCAATGTTCCCCAGGATATAATACCCCCAGCCAATCAGATCCATTCTCCTCCTCCTCCTCCTCCTCCTCCACCACCGCCACCACCCCCACCATCAGCACCTACACTCCCTCGCCAACAGCATATTGCTACAGCTCCATATCCACCACCACCACCTCCTCCACCACCTCCACCAGCCCCCATTCAGCTACCAATTCAACCTGCAGTTTTGCCCAAAACTTTCACTTGTGGATTTCCACCCCAAACAGCACCAAAACCTTCATATGGTATTCTTCCAGTATCCCCAGTAACTCCAGCACCACCACCACCTCCCCCACCCCCACCTCCTCCTCCACCTCCAGCACCATTGAAGAACCAACCCCCACCTACACTGCCCAAGCAGCACAGCATCTCCAAGACACTACCATTCTCCAACCAAACCTCATCAGTGCCATCTCTGGTTAAGCAGCTTGCTAGCCAGTTTCCTGTTGTGTCTCCTGCAATAACCAATCAAACTGAGTCTCAAAGTCACAAAGCTCCCCAGTCCCTACCTGCAGTGAAGGCTAAACCAAAATGGCAGCCTGTAGGTCAAGGCCAGCAGCAACAGAGGTCACCTGAATTTCCACCACCTCCTCCAGAGAGTACCCTTGCATTTCCTTCACCACCACCTCCGCCGCCGCCGCCACCACCTCCTCCAGGTCCTACCCCTCCTCCTCCTCCACCACCTCCTCCTCCTCCTCCAATGTCAGGCTCCCCTATCAGGAAGTCCCCTTCTGGCTCATCTGCAGGTGTCAAGAAACCTCCACCGACACCTCAGCGCAACTCCAGTGCGAAGTACAATGCCTCGGTGGACTACCAGGAGTCCCGCAGGAACTTGGTGAGCAAGTTTAACCCTACTTCATCATTGACATCAAGCTCCAGTAGCTCACCCTCCAAAGAGCTTTCTACAGGTCCTCGGGCACCCCCCAAACCAGGAAAGCTTAATCTGGCAAATCTTCCTTTGGCTTTGCAGAACAAAATGAATCAGAACCGCCAATCCACTGCAGACTTCCCATCCCCTCCACCCCCAGAAAATGACATATTTCCCCCTCCCCCACTGGAGTCTGACCTCCCTCCACCACCGCCCCTTCCAGGTGATCCAAATGGTTTGTCTCCGAAAGTGGCTGTGGTCAATCCTCAGCCCCAGCCTGCTTGGGGAAAGAGTTCCCTGAAAAAGACGCAACCTCCAGCGTCAATTCGCTGTAACAACACTATTAGAGAGCCTCCACCACTCTCACCACCTTCCATACAAGGGGGCCCTATTCCCCCTTCTTCTCCCAAAGGCACCACACAGCCAAACTTCTTGGAGGACCTTAACAAGACACTGAAACGCAAGTCCTCGCGAGTCTCTGGAGACAAAGTGGACCCTGTGGCCACAATGGATGACATGGCTTTGCCACCACCTCCACCTGAGCTTCTGAATGATCAACAGAGACACAGTGGTAGTGGCTTCATGTCCGGGAATATCTCAGGCTATGCAACGCTACGGCGAGGGCCTCCTCCTGCCCCACCCAAGCGGGACCACAGCACCAAACTCACAAACTGAGAAAACGGCAACGTTGCCTGGACACTCTTGCTTGCTATTTACATGTTTGTCTCATAGAAGCCTCAGTGCATCAGTTCCAGTTCCAAACAACTGAGTGATTCCACTTCAACACTTGGTACTGCATGGAAGACAAAACTACATTAAACTATTAATCTTATTGATTTTTGGGAAGACAAACATTTTGAACTTTGGAGTTGGGTGGGATTTTTAATTTTGATTTTATATTGTTTTTATATTATCGATTATTTAATAATCTGAAGAGATTTTGTTATTTCAGACTGAAGGTTTTTAAATGGTTGGATGGTTATTGTTGTTTGAGGAGTTTTAGATGGGTAGGTTGAATTAGACAGTGTGTTTGGCTGGTATATTAGTTTGGCATAACTTTAACCATTTATGTGGCAGATCCAGTGCTCAATAGATGCATCTAGAATGGATCTTGATCACCATTGTTCTTTGAGCCACTAAGTGCGTTTTAGTTGTATTTGTCAAAACTGTAACATGAAGGACTTGTTGTTCAGGGAGTTGACCCAATGTCTAGATCTGTGAGACTGTGGAATGTTTTCTTTTTTTTTTCTTTTTTTTTTATTAGACCTGTTTAAATTGTAGATATTCTCATTTGCTGCAGTATCTTTGTCTAGGTAAAACAAATGACTGCCTTGCTGTTCCTTGTTGGTCCTTACTTCCTCTGATGAACGTTCAAGCTGACTTTTACAAATTGTTCACCTATGAAGAGATGGACTTTTAAGTCATGTGACTGAATGACACAATCATTATTCACATAGATTTATCTTATATCCTGTATTATAACCTGTATTATTGGCTCATGAATACAGCCATGCCTTAAGATTCTAGAACATGTGGATCAAAATATTCTCATCTTATAAAAAGAGGCCATTAGGAAGTTCAATTCCCCTGTAGGTTTTACTTGCTGAAGGATTCTGGCTTATTTTCTCCATTCAGACATGACATGCAACTTCAGAATCTTACAGTGAGCACCTATAAGAGGCACTTGGCATATGTACAAACAATTAACTCATGTCCACATTTCATTTTGAAGAATTTGTTTATTGAATGTATTTACAATATCATGAAACTTTTCAGGTTGTTGAGAAGTGACTAACTAAAGTTGATATTAAATTATTAAAGTATCCGGTCATGATCCATTCATATCCCTCTGCAAAATGTGTAATTTAAAATGAAATTATACATGCTGATATCATCCATGTTTCTGTTTTTATTGGGTTTCTTGTGGAGGTTAATGCCAGCAGGTTTCTATTCGTATTCGCATCTCTTACAGTGCATACTCTTACTTGTTTCATGTTTCAGTGGAGGCTGCAGTTATTGGTCCTTAGTACAGTAGTCTTTTCATTTAGCTTTGTTTGTAGCACCTTAATGTTTGTATGAAGAGTCTTCATGTGATTTCATCCAGCAAGTCAGTGATATGGCAGGTGATTGTCAAAATTGTCTCCACGAACGTGGCTGTTTTCATTGTTGCCACGATGACCCGCACGTATTGGTGGAGCCATGTTAATACTTGGTGCTGAAGTTGAAGGTGTGCGGTCTACAAATATGTCAAAAGCATTATCAGCATTGTGATCACAATATTAATATGCCAAATATGAAGGTGTAAAAGATGACAAGTTTATTTACCTCTAGTCTCAAAATGATTTAAATCGTAGTATAATCCTAACCCCCCCTGTTGACGGAAAGAAGTTGTCAGCAATGAATTCATTGTTTAGTCATGTATTTCTAAATTAAAATTCATTTACTTCAAATGAAAATAACATTTTACATAAACCCTATATGTAAACATTATTCTGTATATTTAACTATCCTTGACATAGGTTACAGACTTCTGCACAATAGTCGATTAATAGTTTTTAATGAAATTAAATTTACTGATGCAAACATGCACTTCATTCTAGCCCTTCTTGCTTGTTTACTAGACACTTACACTTTGGTGCGTATCTACTCATGGTAATGTTTGTATGCCCCTGCTGAAATATATTTTTCTTTATGTTGACACTCACCTCCTCACTGGACTCAGAGCTCGAGCTGTCGGCCTTTGTGCATCTGAGAGAGATGATACGAGTGACGTCTTGACTCACTCTGGCTCTGATATAGCACCCTGCCTCCAACTAAAACCCCAAGGATATGGACAAGAATCAAATAATAAGATTCATGAAAAAAGAATGTTATACTCTTAATAATAATCAATATTACTTATTACTAACAAGTATGCAAGTTTCTACAAAGCATTGTTAATATATACATTTTAAAAATATTGCAGCAAATTCAGCAGCCATATAAGACGTTTTTAGTTTTGTTTGTTTTTCTTTTAGTTTTTATCATGCAAATGTTTGGGGTCGGTATAGCTTTTAACAGTTGCTAGGGCCAATTTCTCAGTACTTTCAAATCTATTCATACAGTAAGCACAATAGTATCTGGATAAACTGATTAAGACAGCAATTTGCTGCATTTAATACAGTAATACCATACTGAAATATGTTCTAATCCTAATACCTACACAAGTGTTAGTCTTTCAATTTCATTACGTCTGTAAAAATGGGGAAACTTGCTGTTTTGTAAAGAAATTTTACAAAAGAAAAGAGTGTAATGTTAGTGTATTGCTTGTCAATTTTACAATTAATTGTAAATAGCGAGGATTAAATCTGAACATTTACAGTAGAAAGGCTGATAGTATTATCTTGTAAACATACTCCAATATTTTTTTAGATATATTTTGTGTTACAGTGTTAGGAGAACCAAAATAAGTAAAACATTATTGTATAAATATATAGAACATTTTCAGCATTGGGGAAATGCAGTTTTTTACCAAGGTCTATAAAATAAAAATATGAAATATTGAAATGTATACAAATTATATATACAGGTGCTGGTCATATAATTAGAATATCATCAAAAAGTTGATTTATTTCATTAATTCCATTCAAAAAGTGAAACTTGTATATTATATTCATTCATTACACACAAACTGATATATTTCAAATGTTTATTTCTTTTAATTTTGATGATTATAACTGACAACTAAGGAAAATTAGAATATTGTGAAAAGGTTCAGTATTGAAGACACCTGGTGCCACACTCTAATCGGCTAATTAACTCAAAACACCCGCAAAGGACTTTAAATGGTCTCTCAGTCTAGTTCTGTTGGCTACACAATCATGGGGAAAACTGCTGACTTGACAGTTGGCCAAAAGACGACCATTGACACGTTGCACAAGGAGGGCAAGACACAAAAGGTCATTGCAAAAGAGGCTGGCTGTTCACAGAGCTCTGTGTCCAAGCACATTAATAGAGAGGCGAAGGGAAGGAAAAGAAGTGGTAGAAAAAAGTGTACAAGCAATAGGGATAACCGCACCCTGGAGAGGATTGTGAAACAAAAGCCATTCAAAAATGTGGGGGAGATTCACAAAGAGTGGACTGCAGCTGGAGTCAGTGCTTCAAGAACCACTACGCACAGACATATGCAAGACATGGGTTTCAGCTGTCGCATTCCTTGTGTCAAGCCACTCTTGAACAACAGACAGCGTCAGAAGAGTCTCGCCTGGGCTAAAGACAAAAAGGACTGGACTGCTGCTGAGTGGTCCAAAGTTATGTTCTCTGATGAAAGTAAATTTTGCATTTCCTTTGGAAATCAGGGTCCCAGTCTGGAGGAAGAGAGGAGGCACACAATCCACGTTGTTTGAGGTCCAGTGTAAAGTTTCCACAGTCAGTGATGGTTTGGGGTGCCATGTCATCTGCTGGTGTTGGTCCACTGTGTTTTCTGAGGTCCAAGGTCAACGCAGCCGTATACCAGGAAGTTTTAGAGCACTTCATGCTTCCTGCTGCTGACCAACTTTATGGAGATGCAGATTTCATTTTCCAACAGGACTTGGCACCTGCACACAGTGCCAAAGCAACCAGTATCTGGTTTAAGGACCATGGTATCCCTGTTCTTGATTGGCCAGCAAACTCGCCTGACCTTAACCCCATAGAGAATCTATGGGGTATTGTGAAGAGGAAGATGCGATATACCAGACCCAACAATGCAGAAGAGCTGAAGGCCACTATCAGAGCAACCTGGGCTCTCATAACACCTGAGCAGTGCCACAGACTGATCGACTCCATGCCACGCCGCATTGCTGCAGTAATTCAGGCAAAAGGAGCCCCAACTAAGTATTGAGTGCTGTACATGCTCATACTTTTCATGTTCATACTTTTCAGTTGGCCAAGATTTCTAAAAATCCTTTCTTTGTATTGGTCTTAAGTAATATTCTAATTCTCTGAGATACTGAATTTGGGATTTTCCTTAGTTGTCAGTTATAATCATCAAAATTAAAAGAAATAAACATTTGAAATATATCAGTCTATGTATAATGAATGAATATAATATACAAGTTTCACTTTTTGAATGGAATTAGTGAAATAAATCAACTTTTTGATGATATTCTAATTATATGACCAGCACCTGTGTATATATATAGCTGTTGTTTCATCTAATGTTTGTAGACAACGATGACATGCTGACATGTGATGACATGTCTATGGGTAATTTATATACTGAAAATTAAAACCACTTAGTTAATACAAACCCCATGAATATTCACATATTGCATCCATTGCTTCCACAATTCAACTTCAGCAATTGAAATGTAATTTAAAAGGTGTTGTCAATTTAATTATGAATGGTGCACAAATCTGGTACAATTATTATCTTGAGATGACTTACCACAAAAAAGCCTTTGCGGTACATACAGCCCTGAGGATCGACCCCAGAGCTCTTCTGACACTCCGTCTCCCTAATGCCAAACCTCAGATGCAGATCAAATGTGTTCGTTCCCAGAGGAACAATCTTAAGGTAAATAAAAGCAAATTATCAGCAGTCGATATATTTGGCTGTTGCTTTTTTAAACTATTCATTTGTTATTTGTCTACTGGTCTTTCATTGATGATTGGATCCTCACTAGTCACCAGTTTTGTCAGATGTAGAAATAAAAGAGTTGTTGTAAGAGTGTGTACTGACCCTCTTTACAGATGCCTTGGACACTCTGTAGAGGTGATTCCTGGCAATGCGTGCATTAATCTGATTGAGCGCCATATGCAAAGCATCGTCTGCTTTTGAGCTGAGCTCAAACAGAGGAAAGCCTGTGGTTGCATGTCAGAGGTCACGTTACACATTTAATGATTTACAACTATATCCCCAAAAAATACTTTTAAGATTAAAAGACAACACGTTAGACTATTGATTAATTTTAGCATGAACTATGAAAGCTGCATATATGTTTCCATTGTTAGTATTGTCACATATTTATTCCTTATGTCTTGTAGTCTTTGCTAATAATCAACATCAAGATCACACTCACCTAAACCTCCCAAAACCTGCAGGAGCAGAAAGAGAAAAACACAGCACCTCATTTTCATGTCAATCAGACTGGACGCTCTTACTACCGAACAGTCCCGTTTTTAACTGTTATGGCTCTTTTAACTCTCCTCCTCCTTTCTGTGTACAAGGCGTTGTTTAATTTGGCGTCACTCTCCTGTTCGTGCACATCTGGGTAAAGAGGAACTTTGTCATCCAGACCCAGTGCTTATTTTACCCAGAATATGGTCTGATAATCTGATTTCAAAAACCATTTTGGATGTGATGTACTTGGAAAAACTCTGTACAGTGCTACAGCGGACAGCTGTTAATTAATTCATAGTACCCCACTATATATATAATATATATGACAATTATATGATGTTTATACAAGGCAACACATATAACTAACTGTAAAATGCTATAAAATAGTTTTAAAACAACATATTCATACATACATACATATATACATATATATACATATATATATACATGTACACACATATATATGTGCGTGTGTGTCACCTTATAATTTACTGTAAAAGGACATTTAGAGAAGTGTCTGCATGATGATGCATCTGTTACATTTATTTATAAACATTTTCTTTCTGATTTTCTCCTGTATCTGAAAAAGTGAAATTATAAATGATTGCAAAGTAACTTTTGCACACAATATGCAGTCGCCCTCCCAATTTGTAGGTCAAAGGGGAACTGAACAGAGGAAGAAATCAATATATTCTTGACAGTGAAATCAAATCAGTGACTGATGAAAAAGTGAACAGACATCTAATTCTGTCATAAGCCAAGATGAAATCTGCTTTATTAACCATTAGTAGTTTCTGAGAATCTCCTATTACCAACAGATGCAGAGCAGTGTTCAGGAAAAGCTTGACAAGTTCCTATGATTGTAATCATGAATTGTTACAGCTAATTTACACTTCTTACTCCTGTGAATATTTCTCAAAATTGTTTCATTTCTGTATAGTCTGTTAAACATATTTGAACTATTACACAGTTATTGAACACGTTGACAGTTGTGACACCATATCCTAATAACAGAATGTGGAGTGTTGCAATGGAATTTGTCATTAAATTGCCTATCATGGGCTTTTCATCAAATATTAAACAGTACAAGAATTATGAAACCGTAAAAATGTTTAAGGCAGAATTATTGTTTCAGGCAACAAATATTGCAATTAATACATTATGAAAAATAGCCTTGTTCCTTGAAGCATTCAATGAAAAAAAAAATAAATGTTGTAGAAACTATTTTAACTCGTACTTTGCTAGTAAATTTCACAGTTGATTACAAAATGAAATGTGACATTTTGACTGAAATTGTATTTTCTTGTATAATGTACTCCAATATTCTTTTTTACTTACAGCTTAATATTGTGAAATATTACAATTCAAAATTACTGTTTACTATTTTAATATATTCATTTATTCCTGTGATGCAAAGCTGAATTTTCAATAATACATTTATTAAATTAATAATAATTTACAATATTACTGTTTTACTGTATTTTGGATCAAACAAATGCAGCCTTGGTGAGCAGAAGAGAATTCATTAAAAACTTTTTAAAATCATGCTTGACAAGTACTGTAAATTAGTACGGCTATATAAATGCATCATTCATATTATAAATAATATTTATTATTATTAGAAAGTACACATGCACACTGTAATACCCGATATTAGTTAAGGTTAACCATTCTAGGAAACAATTGCATTAAAGTTAACCAATATACTATTTACTGTGAGCTTATTCAGTTTGAGTCCACAAAAAAGAGACTATTTCTTAATATTAATTATTATAAAATCTAAAACACTAAGAGATCTCCCCTGTTAATCTTATGCAAAAATAGACAGATATCACAATTTCAACATTCACTTTCCTTAACAATCTAAATCAAAGCATACTGAGAAAACAAAATACGCCGTAACTCAATTTGAACTTTCAGTAGTATTTGAGAAAAATATACTCGTTTCATTTAGCAAATTTGATTGTTAGGTTTTATAAGTTATATATGTTACTAGCTGTTTAAATACTCTCAACCCTCTCAGTTCTCTCCTCTTTTCACAGATACTATGTGCTGTTTAATTTGGCCTCTCTCTCACTTTCCTATCTAGTCTAGACAGACAAACACTGCTTCCCTTACCCAGAATCTGTGCTCCTAGGACAGCTTTTCTGTATACAGCAGTTATAATGTAAAACCAATTCTGTTACTGGAGGTTGGTTAATCGTGTGAAAGGTTTGGACAGCTGTATGCAACAAAAACGAGAACTGAGCACAGCTTTCCAATGTAATAACTGTGAATGTAATAATTACATCAAAATATTGCTACTTAAAATGATGTGGTAATAGTGAATTCAGTCTATTTACCAACAAACAGGACAAACATTTTGTTTATATTTCCAGACCACCACTCATATATAATTTATTGTAAAAAAGAACAAAAAAAAAAAAGAACAAAGCATTAGTATAATTTGAATCTTCCAAGAGTAGTCTTGTTGTGTAACCCTCTAAAACCTTTTACAATAAAACAAAACAAAGCCATTACATTTATACATAATGTATATATAACAGATATGAAGGAAAAAACTGCATGTTTGCATTTAAATTAAACAAAATCTACTGCTTTCTGTTCATTTGCAGCAATCTGTCATTCAATCTGTCATTAAGTTAAAGCAAAAGGTGGCATCTCACCAGAACTAGCATTTTCCATGATGCTTTTCCCTTACCTTAGTGATATTACTTAAAGAGCAAATGTTCACAAGACAGGCAGGTATGAAGTGCTCACTTCTGCTATGGACAAGGAATGATTTGGAGTCAGCATTATGGGGCCAGCACACGCTTGTGAACTAGACTGAACTATTTCTAGCTGATTCCCTATAGTCAGTCACCATGACCCCCTCCTCTATCACTCACAGTCTTAGTGTTGACATTAGAGGCTCCACGGCTGCAAGAAATGAGCCTTCAAACTCCTGGTCTGAGAAGCGGGTGACGGACAGACGCGCCCGGCGTCGGATCTCCAATCGAGCTGCAGGAGTCATAGAAAGGATTCGTTCCATGGCATCTGCATAACTGTCTTCATTGTCTGCCAGGAAGCCAGTTGGACCATTATCATAAGGAACTACAATGTCCAACTTCGGACCACCGGATTTGTGAGCCAGAATGATTGTTCCTGCAGCCATACACTCCACTACACCTGTGGACATGTGGGAGAAGATGAGAATTTCTCAGGGTAATGGTCATGGAAATATCAGGGTTATTAGTTAAATTGAAACTAAAACCCTAAACAAACATTTTTGTTACCATAAATAAATAAATATATTAGCTAATTGCCAACAACATGGCAACATATCTTATTTTTATTCAGTTGAACTTATTTAGTTTAAGGACTAAAATAACTAAAACAAACAAATAATAATAAATACAAACTATATAGGCATTTAAAGAAATATATAGAAAAATGACAAAAACACAACTACATAACTAAAACTAAAATGAAAGAGATTAACAGAAAATATAAAATTAAATCCAATTCAAAATATTAACGAAAACTAAAATGTAATATCAATTATACCAAAATATATTACTATAAGCTAATTGCCAAGGCAACACTTCTTATTTTCATTTAGTTTGAGTTAAAGGACTAAAAATAAAATTAAACTGAAACTAATAAATAAAAACTATAAAGGCATTTAAAGAAATATATATAAAAATGTTAAAAATGAAAAAAAAAAAAAAACTTCAAATGAAAGAGATTAACAGAAAATATAAAATTAAATCTAATTCAAAATATTACCGAAAACTAAAACGTAATATCAATGATGGTAAAATAATACTGGCAAATATGCACTGTGGACAAAAATAATCTTTGCCAATTTAAATTATTTCTGACCAAAAAAATAAAAATGATAATGTATAATGTATATAATATATATAATATTCTATTAATCCATTATATTTCAAATTTTTATAAAATATTATTTTAATTCAATTTTACAAGATAATTTATCTAATTTAACATTTTAATTAAATAAAAATGTTTTAATTCAATTTTACAAAATAATTTAAATAATGTAACATTTTAATTAAATTAAAAATGTTTTCATTCAAATTTAAAGATAATGTAATTAAAAAAATAATAATTTATTGTATAATATTTAATAATTTATTACTTGTTCCATAAACAATCCACCATCTTTTTGTTTTTATTTTTTAAGTAATCTGTATAGTGTTTTGAGATTTTGCTGAGAGCATGATATTTCTTACCAATACCGAAATGTTCATTCCACATTGTGTGCAGCCCGATTGTGGCGTCTGTTAAATCTTTCTTCAGTTCTTCAAATGGGATATTGAGTTTAAACTCCACCCTATCTGCCACACCCAGATCTAGACACAATCCCTTCAGCATCTGTACCCTGTCTTCATCTTCCTGGTTACGACATCCACCTATCAACACCAGCTTCACGGTCTCTCGCCCGGCAGACTCCACCCCCTTCCTGTCCAGAAGCTTTCTAAAAGCCTTAATCTGCAGCTGATGGTCTTTTTCAGGCCGGAACTGACCCACGGAGACCACAGAGTGACACTTCTTTCTCTCCTTCTCTTCATCTTCATCCCCAATAGGGACGTCCAGGAAGGCCTGAACATCACATGGTGGATAGACCACACTGGTGCGGTTAGGAGCGTGCCACAGAGCCAGAATGTGACCTAAAGTCCAGGTGGAATTTACCATGACTACGTCACTACAGGAACCGGCCAGGCCATACAGCAGCGCAAAGACACAGTAGTAAATCACTTTGATGGCACTCAGTACAGGGTTACTGGAGATGTAGTCTGAATTATTGAACCTAGAATGAAGATTTAAGAATGCATATATGGAATTATATGTCAGATTTCTATAGGCCAATTATACTGTATATACACCACCGTTCAAAAGCTTGGGGTCAGTAAGAATGTTTTGTTTTTGTAAGAAGTAACCAAGGCTGCATTTATTTCTTCAATAATACAGTAAAATAGTAATATGATGAAATATTATTTAATATTATTAAGCCTATAGGCGAGACTTCCGGTTCATTAGCCGCTATAGGGAAATAATGAGAAGAATTACAATGTGCAGTAAATGGTAAAACTGTTTGCATTACAAACCAGTGTGTTCATAATTAAGATAATGCATTAAAATAATGGTAAGACAAATCAATTTGCAATTTTAAGCAACAAAACGAGTGGTTTTGTACAGTTAAAAATAGCTGGAAGCGAATGAGACCAGAAGCAAGAAAACCCATAAAATTTACGAATGGCCACACCCATTTTACGGGAAAATTAAGGTGTCTTTACTTCTGCTTTTGATCAATATAATGACTCCCTGCTAAATAAAAGTATGCATTTATTCATTAAAAAGGTATACTGACTCCAAACTTTGAAACGTAGTGTATGTAAATATAATTATACACATTCATGCAACATGCATAACAACTGGAAAACATACTGCAAGAGATGCATCTATGAGACAAAAAATGCTCATCAGAAAACTGATGTTAATAATGGCTCAAAACAATGGCTGTTTGAGTGAAAAAGAATATTTAACAAAGAAAGGTAGTATTAAATTTCCAGTGGTGATTTACTGGCTAAGGAATATTTTTCATGCATAATTTCTACCTGATAAAACATTTTAGAGGTTGGCATAATTACAAAAATGTATAATCATAACAATGGCAATGAAGTTATAAGATTTTATTAATTTGCACAACTTTTTTTCCAGAGCTAGAAATCACGCTCCTCATATATCCAGGATTTCAAGTGGGATTTAAATTTTAAAAAATGCCGAGGGGGTGAATTAAAATACCATTATTTTTATATATTTTATTTTGTCTAATTTAAAAAAAAATTATTTATACCGAAGCCCTGTTATAAGTTGGTTTAGAACTACTGCACTAATTCATTATGCAAAATAAGACCAAAAATATATTCATTAACAAAGTAAATATAATCAGATTTGAACTACAATCATTATAGAATTCTTTTAACCTCTACATCAGCCACAAAACTAAGCTTTTAAGCCACTAAACATTTACTTTTAATTTAATAACACTAATGTGACTTTCTTGACTAACCTTGGGTTTCTTTCTCGAACCACTGACAGCATATCAGTGCTGATGGTTGGGTAGTGCACATAGCTTCCTACATGACAGCCACCCAGATAACGGAACACAGGTAGGGTGAAGGCATAGCCCATTGAGTCAATGTAGAGGTCTGGAACAAACTCAGTCAAGGCCTCCCACCCCAGGAAGATGGAGCCCACGCTCTGCCCCAGAAGGGTGAAGTGTGGGTAAAGTTTGGCATCCACCAGGAGACGATGTTTCAGGAACACAAACTTAACGGCTCGGGGGAGTCTGATGTTGAAGCGCCGCCGCGCTCCATCTAAAATCTCTTCTGCTGTCACACCCTGATCACCTGTGTAAACCACGAAGGAAACATCTTGATACCTGCGTAAATATAGGGGATTAAATAGGGTATGAATCCAGAATTTCTGTTATGGTTTTGTTCATGCTGAAGACCAGCCCTGCTGATTAAAGCATTCAAGAGTTCAGTCAAACACAGAAATTAATACATTCATATAAGGGTCAGTGACATGCCATGCTCACTTCGCTGTCCTAGGCAAATTCAAATTATAAGACTGGCTTTTAAATTAAAGTATGCCTAGGGATTCAACTACACATAGGTCTTAACCTACATAAGGTAAAAAAAAAAAAAAAAAATTCCTTTACTTTTATATTTTAAGGCAATATTATGCTTAAGAGATTCAAAATATCAACTGTTCACTCTTAAAATAAAAAAGACAATTTCTACAAATACATAAAATAAACAAATATATCTTTCCATTGAGCATACACCAGGGAATAATAAGGAAAAAAAACATTGCAGTAATCCAGGGACAAGGACTTGTGTAAAACGTCCAGTATGTTTTTTTTTTCTTTTGGTTCCAAATACACTGTGGTGTAAATTTCATGTTTTGTAGGGCAGAATTTAATATTATATATTACTAAATAATGTTCTGTGTGTATTTTAAACATTATATTATATTATTTTTTTAAACTGTGTATTATATATTTCACTTGAAATATAATATTAAGTTGCATATAAGTAGAGGTCAATGTAAATATTTTTTGAAAGTCATGGTATAGTTTTCCACCTGTAGCCAAGTAACAGTCAGTTTAAGAGGTTCTAGTCATGCTGATAACATTGTAGTTAGGCATGATAATTTTACAAGAAGTCTTCTGACTACTTAATACTTGCCAGTCATTATTAGTTATATAATTATAATTATGTAAATATTTTGTATGACCTTTTTAGTGACTAGAATCAATAACTTCAAACACAACTTTAATACAGTATAAAATTATTTACATTTTGGATTACTGTTTATTATATGTATTATTTATATTTTTTGCATGCTTTCACTTCCTATTTGTCACTGGCCCATAAATGTCTGGCCAAATAAACGGCACACTCTTAAGAGCTGAAATATCTGACCTGTTTTGAAGAGCACGTAAAGCACACCACAGCACTCTCTCTCCTCCTCCTCCTGCATTGCAGTACGGGTGGAAGAAGGCCACGGCGGGACGGCCGTCCTGAGCTCTCCTGCTCTTCCTCTTCATCTGCAGCCAGGTTCTCACTCCCATGATGAAGAGGAAGAGGATGGCTGTCAGGACGAGACTCAGATAGAAACATGGCAACAGCAGTGACCACAGTAACCTGCGGAAGACAAAAACCACACACAATTACCCATCTTTCTATAAATATCAGTTTGCATGCAATGTTTCATACCAAAATGCACAATCAACTATAAATAGGCCTTAAAAGTCAGTACATGATTAGACAAGATCTCAAAACTAATTCTAAATGTACATTGTTACTGCTTCTCTTGTAATATTTTAACAAGTTCTATTTCTCTTCTAATATTTTATTTTATACTGATGCGTGCGTGTGTGTGTGTGTGTGTGTGTGTATATATATATATATATATATATATATATGAATCAGCATGAACCTTAACATGAACAGAAATGATTGGCTCCAATTTCACTTGGGAATGTTTAAAAGTATTAAATTAATACAAAGCTGCAGATTAATATACATAAATGTTTACGAAATAAAAAATACATTGATTCCTTCATTCATTCATTCATTAAAACAGAAAATGAATTGAGCAAGTAGTTTTATTAAACATTCGTCCTGTAGCAACAAGGGTGCAACAAGAGTTCAGTGGAGTTCACTTATCAGGCATTGGCTTTAAAATCTACACAATGAATAAATAATTTACAATGTTTACCTGATTAAATCGCACAGACAGAAAGACAGGTGATCGTGCGCTGACATCTTCCTCAGAGATGACAACACAACACGTCTCTCGTCTCGTCACAACCCGGAAGCGATTACCACTGGTCGGATGTTGATTTGTACTTCTTCTGGCGTTTTAATGGCTGTTGGCAAACCGCATTTTCGCCATCTACTGGTCTGGAGCCTAAATGATAAACTGGTTTATTAAAAAAGAAATATGAAGAGATCATTTGCAAAAACAGATAACTCATAATTGTTTTTAACAATTATCAGAAATTATGTTTTTTCATTGTGCATTCCAATTAATCTCAATCCAACTGCAGTTGGTTTATTCTGACTAGGTTAAAAAATAACTTTAAAAAAACAGCTAACTAACACAATAAAGCACAATAAAAACATGATAACATAATAAAAAACATGATTTTTGAACATTTCAAAAAATTTAGTTATTTGTTTTTGCCTATATATATATATATGTAACCTATATATAATTGCCATTGGCTGCCACCTAGTGTTAAGGTTTAATTTATGGTTTTGCTAATCGCAGACAAAGAATGCTCTCCTTAACAGTTGAGATGAAATGACACCATTTGTTTTCTGATTATACTTAATTTTTTTTTTTTTTTTTTTTTTAAATGATACAGCAGTTCTCATAAATATTTTACAAACAACCATTTGGAATGTTTTGAAATATAATCTACACGGAGCTAATTCAGAGTAAAGTTTAACCAGCAAACAAACAGTTCTAGATCAATACTGGCCCCGTACCTTGTCTACATTATTGCACAAACTATTGGGAGACAGAAGAAAAACATGAGGCCCCCAATACAACTTGCTTACTTTATATGTTTTAACATCTTTCTTGAGAAGTGTATCTGCAAATCAGAACAGTAAGTCGTAATTTTCCTAAAATTATGCATTATAGCCTACAATCATATATTTAAGTTGATGGAGTAGAAACACCCTATGACTGAAATCAGATCTCTGTTGTATGTTAGCATTAGCTTATTGTAATCAATGTAAAACCTCTCTTTAAACAAGGTAAAAAACATTACCTGCTGCAGAAAAATGGGAACTCGCAGTAGGATTTGTTTTTTATTTAATGTTTAAAACTGTTTTCTTGGGTAAAAGAATAATAATAGATACAGTGTTTGTATCTCCATCTGGTAAATGTGGATATATAACATTGTAACTTCACGATTACTACAGAATAGCACATGTTGTTAAAGTTTGTAATAAACAGAAAATGGTACATTCTTTGCTGAAGTGTTTATTGTGAATAATTATTTGCAATTATGTAGTATAAGTAGTTACATATCAAAAACATTTGCATATGATAAAAAATTTTCTTAGAAAAAAATAGATAAATAAATAGATAAATAAAATTGTAAAATGTAAACTCAGAATTATGAGAAAAAAAGTCAGAATTGCTAGATATAAGAACTGATGTTTATCGTAAATCAGACTTTTTTCTCAGAACTGCGAGAATCAAAATCCATATTTTAAGATAAAAAGTTAAAGTAAATGCAATTAGCTTATATTATTATATTATATTATATTATGTATGATATATATATATATATATATATATATATATATATAAATGTATGATACTACAATAAATGACTGCAGCTGTTTCTCTCTTCACACACAGTGACCAGGTTTTGGCCATCACTGTATCCACACAGGAACATGTGGACACAGTGCAAAACTTAACAAGTCACAATGAGGTAAGAGGGTATTTATTGACTGGCATTCTGTCCGAGCATGACTGTGAATATCAAATTTGGCAAGAGACGTAATATCTTCTGTAGATTACTGTTATTCTGAGTTAATTCAAGTAAGAATGATTTTACAAATAGCCTTCACAATATTTGCTGTTCATTGATTTGATTTATTGAACTGGCCCTCAGGCTGGACCTGTGAGTTTCAGCTAACATCTAAACTCATCTTCTGTTCTTGTTCAGACAGAATTGTGGCAGCCTGCTTCTGCCATTTACATTACAATAAACTCTGAGGTTCACCTTTACATTCGGTCAACAAGTGTAAAGTTTGTCACTGAACTCCTACGCAAACAAGGCATTACTTATAGGTAAGTAAAGCTGGTTAATTTGGTGGAATGAAGACTGTATGAACCTTTAATCATCTTGTTGTGTTGGGGTCAATTTGACCCACAATTGATTTAATTGATTAATTGCTTGAAAATGGAATATACTATTTATTTCTTTTTGATATTTAGTGACATTTTTTTTCATTAAAGGTTATGAAGTTTTGACATATAGATGTGTTTTGTTACAGCTTTTGTGTTGGGGTTATTTTAACACCCCCACCCCCTTTGACCCCCATTGTTTTCTATGCAGTTTCTATGCAAAAATCAACACTGTGAAGGATTCAGTTCAGTCCAATACCAGTGGTACTGGTATTTAACGTTAGATGCTATTCATTCTTACTTGTAGTTATTTGTACATCAGTCACTAAATAGTCATAACTAAGTAGCATAACTAATTCTAACTAGCATAACTAGCTAACTAATTTTGGACACTAAATTGTAACAATAAATAACACAATAAAAATAGATGGGATTTATTATATAACTCACATATTACATTAGTTTTGACAAGCTACAATAGAGGTTTTTTTTTTTTCAGATTTATATTTACTACTTTTATTACCTAAAAGATGCATATGTTGACAAGCAACTCCTTGATTCACAAGACTTAGTTTGTGCTTTTGATATTTTTGCAGAATGCTTTTGGAAAACACACCAGCACTAATTGAGATGCAGACCAAAAATGATACATCAGATCCCCGGAGTGGAGGCGTGTTTTATGAGAGATATCATTCTTTAGAAGATGTAAGCTGACAAAAATGAGAAAATTCAACAAACTGCATTCATTTAACTGAAAAATGTTCTTTTTAAAATCATACGCAATTTGACCAAACTTTTGTCTCAGATCTATTACTGGATAAATAAGACCAAGCAGGACCATTCAGACATGGTGAAAGTTATTCTTATTGGGTCATCTTCTGAAAAACGACCACTCTTTGTTCTTAAGGTACTCTCATTCTATTAAGGTTCATTTAAATACTAGAGATCTGAGCGTCGCTTGAATGTCTTTTTTTAGAACGCATTGCAGACACATTCACAGTTAAAATGTTTGTCATCATGCTGTAGCTTTCTGGCAGGAGGGATGAGGTGAAGAGGGCCATGTGGATAGACTGTGGTATTCATGCACGGGAGTGGATAGCCCCAGCCTTTTGCATGTGGTTTGTCAATTATGTAAGTATAAAGTGTTTAATCAGCATTATCGTAACCTAAGCTGTCATACAGTACACTGTGCTTTAAACCACGCTTTCTTCATACTCAACTTCTTCTCCAACTTCTTTGTTCTTAACCCATTTCACTTTACAAATCTCTATTTTCCATTTGCACATGGTTGTTGCACATGTGTTAAAGTGTCCTACCTCTGTTTGAGCTTGCATGTTTAAACTGTATCTGTATCTGTATCTTCAAGATCTTGGTTAGTGAACTAGAGTGGCCGCATAGCATTGTTTTATGTTAGAAATGTAATTCAATGGATTTAATTTTTTTCTTTTCCAGGCACTAGCATTTTACAACCATAACACTGAAATCACAGAGATTTTGAACAATATGGACGTTTACATCTTGACATCCATGAACCCAGATGGATACAAGTACACATGGACAACAGTAATATGATAAAACTATTATTATTATTATTGAAGTGTTGGAATTGTAGTAGTACATGTAATTGTGCATTTTAAATTTCCCTGAAAACAGACTTTTGCTTGATCCAACTTTAGCACAGTACTTATTCTAAAAATAATTCTAAAAGAGTCTTCATGGCTTTTATTTATTATTTACCCAAACAGGATCGTATGTGGAGGAAAAACCGCTCAAATAACAAAGACAGCAACTGTTTTGGAGCCGACCTGAACAGAAATTTTGATGCAAACTGGTGCAGTAGGTGCCAAATACTGGACCTTCACTTAAAAAAAAAAAAAAAAATTAAAAAACTGCTGTGTCCCAATTTGTGTATGTACTTTTTGTGAAGAAAAAGTACATACTTTTGCGTGTGTAGCACAAATAGTAGGCAAGCTTTGGGAACATACCACTTCATCATTATAATATCTTTAATGGACTGCTCTGTTGCTTAATTACATGCATCCTGTCACCATTTAAACTGCCAGGATGCACTAAACAATCATCTTGTCACAGTTAATATCATCCCCATTTTGTTTCATTTCATTTCTACCATATTGGAATGAAATGAAGAGGCATGTTGATCTGTATCTTTCATGCTGAGAACTCTCCTCATGCAAAAAAAAAAAAAAAAAAGGAAACTGGTAAACACTGGTAAATATTTTACATTGTCTATTACAATTACAGATATTATTTCTTAAAATACACACATAATGCAGTGCAAAATTCAAAACACAGGTAAAACACCTGTAAAAAGTTAATACGAAAAATTCATAGTTCATTGTGCCCTATTTTATGGATTTGTGTGGTTTGATAATGATGCACTTAAAAGTTACCCTTTCTGTACTGTTGGTCTTCCGTATCCACCATGTTTGTAGTTTTTTAGTCGTGTTTGTAGTTCTAATCAAATTCTCATCCAACACAATGGTTATGGGCAATGTTAACTGTTAAAGTGTGCACGGATCTGCACTTCAAATTTTCACCTGAAACAGTAAATCATCTGGGTACGTTTGGGATACTCATTTCAACATAAGAATAGGGACAGTCCAGTTCTAATTTTGAATTTTATTTAGGCCAGATATTCGAATTGGGACGCAGCAATACAGTTATGATTTTACTTTTGAGGACATTTTATTTTAGAACTGATATTTCTCCTGGTTTAATTCATCCACTGTGTTCTACAGCAAAGGGGGCATCCGATAATCCATGTGATCCTACATATTGCGGTCAGTTCCCAGAGTCTGAACCAGAGACCCAGGCTGTGACACGGTTCCTGCGCTCCCATAAGGACACAGTCAAGCTGTACCTCTCCATTCACTCCTACTCTCAGATGCTCCTGTTTCCTTACTCCTGTTCCTATGATGAGATTCCAAACCACAGTGAGCTGGTGTGTGAAGTTAATAGTCGTCGGGTCGTACTAGTAAATAATCAAAGTTAAAAAAATATTTTTTGTTTTTTTCTAACAGTTTGAACTTGTTAAGGAGGCCTCAACAAAAATACGCAGATATTACAAGAATAACTATAAATATGGTCCTGCTGCAAAGACCATTTGTAAGCTTTCTGTCTATTCTTAGAATACAACAATCTGTATTTGAACTTTTTCCTGTTTTTTTGTTATATAAATATTGTGTTTTTCATTTACTAGATTTAGCCCCAGGAGGATCTGATGACTGGGCTTATAATCTCGGGATAAAGTATTCCTTCACCTTTGAGCTTCAGGATCGTGGTCGATATGGGTTTCTTCTTCCTCCCAGCTTGATCCCTCAGGCCTGTAATGAGGCTCTGCTGGCAACAAAGGTCTTAGCCTTACATGTGATCAAGAAACTCAACGAAGAGCTTCCATAAACAACCTGAGCACACTATAACTTTTACTCTTGACTAAACAAAATGTGCTAACAGCAATAGAGAAAATGCAATATTTGTAACAAATAATAGTAACAAATAAAACATTTTTTGAGAGCGAGGTTATTGTAAGTGTGTCCTAACATATCAAGTAGCCTATCATAGTTCGTATACAGCTACCAAAGTAAAACACTGGCATCTTGATACTGGCCTCTGAATTGTCATGTTAACACTTTGTTTCCTTTGCGCGTAAGAGTTTTGAAACATTTTAAATATAAAACTTCATTTACTTATAAAGCACTATTACATACGGTTTGTGATGTAGCTGCTGTCAGATGTAAACACAGTTCACTGCTTCATCTTTCAATAAAGGTTTATTTGCAAACTCTCCATTACACTGAGGGTGGCCAACTTCAGAAAAGAAGATAAGGGACAATCGTGGCTCTTTATAGGAAAATAAGGGACAGAATAAGGGACATTCAAAATATTTGTAGTGCAGTGTATGTCATTTCAATGTCTGCAGTTACGTATGTGTATTAAAGGTGTATAAAAGGTTTTCAGACATATACACATTTGTTTTGCTTAACCTATTTAAGCACAATTTAATTCTGTGTCATACCAAAAATAGCGCACAAATATTATACCACTATATAATTGCAACTGCAGTGGTGTAGTAACTTAATACTGTATCATCAATCTCTGTTCATTTTTTAAAAATTCTGATAATATTTCATATTTCAGTAATATTTCATCTAATATTTCATTTATTTATTTCATTCGCTTTAAAAGATGAAACAAAAATAGTAAAGATTAAATAAATCGTCCAATCTTCTGTTCTCTTTTATTCTGCAGTTATAGATACATTGCCATTAAAAATGCAGTACTGGAAAATTAACTAAATTATGTAGTAGAATATAGCCTTATACCTTAAATAATCAGCTTCATTTAACTGATGATTCCTTAGTCTGTAGATATAAACTGATGTCAGTCCAGCACTACCTCAAAAAAAGAGTGGCCACCAAAATGAACGTAAAAAATGTAAATATACGATTAAGAAGTGGTAAGTAACCAGCTATTATTTTAACCAGCTATCTCTTAACCATTGTTATCTTAACCAATTTCATCATTGTAATAGGTGGATTCAGTGATGTTTAATGTTTTTGGCTTTTTTTTTTTTGTGTGTAGATCTGTAAAGTAATTTCTGTAAAGGCAATGTTTATTTCTTCATTCACAAACAATAGTCTTTCTAAACTAGGCGGTAATGTTATTTATCATTGATGACTAACACAGAGACAATTCCATTTTAAATACATTCAGTTTAGAATGATGGGCTCAATAATCTGCATTTCCAAAGAAAATATTTAATTTTATTAAAAGAATCAAATTGTTTCCACCATTAACCCTTTAATGCCTGATATGAAAATAACAGTCAAATATAACAACAATAATCACAACAGAAAAATTATTATTATTATTATTATTATTAAGAGTTTATTGAATCTTTAGACAAACAAGATATTTAAAACAATCTGAAGACCAGACCTCCAGTTTCCCATAATCCTCCTCTCCTCAGTGCTTCGGGAAGCTGTATGTATGTGTGTGGAGTTTGCGCTGTCTCGCAAGCATCATGACGGCGGCTAAGAGGAAGACCGCTTTGCAAGATTTTTGCATGTGATTAGGAGGTTATCCCCAATAGTCTGTGAAACTGGACTTGACGCATCATTCATATTCGGGTAAAGCGCTCGTTTGTATTTGTTCACGGCTTCTTCAGCAGCAGTTTCAGCGGGGTCTTTATAGAGGCTTGTGCTATCAGTGTAGGCCGCGCGGCACTTGAACCGCTCTTTACCGCGGCTCTCTACAAATTAATGACAGCTTAAAAAACGCAAATTATTAATATTCTCCTTTATTAGTGAAATCTCATATGCCGTACTAGTAGCTATAACTGTGATACTGTTAATGTGCGTTATAGAGAGAGAGGGGCAGACAGTCACGTTTGTACAAATGTGAATAATGTAGTGCTTGTGCTAATGTTTACAATGCTCGGGGTCCCGCGGCCATGAGAAACTAGGAAATAAGTAGAACACAGTATTTATTTATTTATTTTATTCTTCTTCTTTGAAAAGTTACGGAAATGTAATATAATTTGTGTGGTGGTAGTGAATAGCTCTGCATGGAGGATATACTGCATAATCATCCATTGGGCTGCATATAAATATCAGGCTGTTTTTGATACTTTTGTGCACAAATAAGTAGAATATTGTTGTGTATTTTTTAAATTGTAGTTATTGGATATAAATCTTACTCAGAAATCTCTTTATAGCCTAATATTTAAAAAAAAAAAACATATGTAGTAATCACGAATGGCTGGAAAATCATGGACATTCATTGGTCAGGTGAAAAGTGTGTAAACCTACTCACTGAAGAACATAAAATACATAATCTGTATTTTATGCTGTAGGCTGAGGTCGAGACCAAGTCCAATATCATATTGTCAGATATAAATGTATATGCCTTAATGCAATGCATCTGCCAAATACAAAAATGTAAGTGTCTTGGTTGAGACAGAGTCCAATACCATATTTTCTTGTTCTTGTAATGAAATTGGTCTTGACTCAAACTCGGTGCTCTTTTGGTCTCGGTCTTGACTTTGACTCAAATGAGCACAACACTGCATTCAGCTTCCTAATGCTGGTGGCTTGCTGTTTTTCTAATGCAGCCCTGCAGAATGTCCAAAATCAGGCGGAAGGTTACAGTGGAGAATTCGAAGACCATATCGGACAGCAGCAGTAGCACGACCACCCCCTCCCGCAGGCCCAGTGTGTTTGAGAGACTCGGGCCCAGCACGGCCAGTAATGCAGCAGAGGTAGGGATAATGGTCACCTAGTGTGCTTCCTAACTAGACTGTATTACCTGTGTCTAGGTAGCTCACTTTGTTTTTGTCAAAGTGCTTTTGTGTAGTGTTTTGAGTGAAAAAGAATGACCCCCATTTGCCTTCCCTGCAGACTCATTGTAGAAACTGGTTAAAGACTGGGAACTGCAGTTACGGTAACACGTGTCGATACACACATGGAACCCCATCACGAGGAAAAGGCTTCTCTGGAACATTCAGCAGGTGCGAATCTATTGAAGAGATGCTGTTTTATAAGTGTACATGCTCCAGTACCTGGCTGAATTCTTGACTTTCGACGTGTGTTTGCTGAGCAGGTCAGCCGAGAGGCCCACTGGGGATCTCCGGGAGAGGATGAAGAATAAGAGACAGGATGTAGATGGTGACACACAGAAAAGAGATACAGACGAGCCCACATCACCCACAACCAGAGTACGACACTTTAACAGCTTGGAGTTGAAATTTCATTAGTTTCGCATTTTGTTGATCAAATTTTGAAGTTCTTTGACATTGAAAAAATTTGTTTTTCTCATTAGCAGCGAGATTCATCCCGAGGCAGACACAGAGAGAAAGAGGATATCAAAATCACAAAGGAACGCACTCCAGCTAGTGAGGAGGAGACCGCAGATTGGGAAGCCAGTCGTGAAGGTAAACAATTCTCCAAAGTACCCATAAAATTGATGTATGTGATTAGAACTCATTTAAAGGAGCAGTTCACCCAAAAAATTTAATTCTGTCATTAATAACTCACCCTAATATTGTTCCAAATCCAGAATGTTGTTATTCTTCAAAGCACAAATGAAATATTTATTTTAATGAAACCTGTGAGATTTCTAGCCCTCCACTGAAAGTTCATTTCACCAAAACTTTGATGCTTTAAAAAGTTAATCCTAGTTAAATCCAAGTCTTCTGATGAGACATGATCAGTTTATATGAAAAAGTTAAATTTAGGCTTTTATTCAAATATAAACACTGATCAACTCACATACATAGAGCACATCAAATATGGTAAACGGTAGCTTAACCGTACTTGGTTGATGCACAAGAATGAACCGTGCTGATTCTTGTGCGTAAAATAAGTCTAAATTAAAGATATCTTCATTTGCATTTTGAAGATGAATGAAAGTTATGAATTTGGAACTACATGAAGGTGAGTAAATGATGACGGAATTGTTATTTTTGGGTGAACTATTCTTTTTAATTTGTGTTTAAAAGCAAACAAGGATGATTGATGTTTGGGTTTTGAATGCAGTACAGTCTTTTCCTCTCTCTCTTTCTTATGTTGTCTCCCTGTCAGTTTGAGTCCAGCAGTTTTATATTTGTCATTGATTTTACTAGATTCTGATAACGGTGACTACGATTACGAGTTATCTCTTGAGATGAAGAGACAGAAGATTCAGCGTGAGCTGATGAAGCTGGAACAGGAGAACATGGACAAAAGAGAGGAGATTGTCATCAAGAAAGAGGTATGTTGCATAAAATTATAATAGGTTTTGCTGCGTAAATTCCAAATTTTGAAAGAAAGTGAATGTTGGTTATCCTGAATTTATTAACACGTATGTTCTCAACAGGACCCAGTCCCTAAGACCAGGACCAGTAATACTTCAAAGGACAGGGTAGGTTATTTTAACAAAGACATACTAAAGTGAACATTAATTGAGACTTTATGTATTATGTTGGCTTTTAATACAGACTGGTATCTCTGGGTATTTATTTTGGTGTGGTCTTGATCTGTTTTAGGCTTCTCCTGAGCGCAGCAGTTCTAAGGGCTCACCCTCGTCCCGTAAATCCAGCTCACCCAAACATAGAACAGGGAAGGGTGGGAACTCCAGTAAGAAAGAGAAGAAGTCCTCTGCTTCCTCAGTCATTTCCTCTCCAGTTTCTGACCAGACCAGGGCAGAGGAAACAGACAGCAGGTTGGAAAGTGCAAATCAGTATTTAGTTTAAACAGATGTTTATCAATTTAAATACTTGACTTCTCTTTAATTTTTCGACCAGGTCATCTAAGAGTGGCCATGGCAAAAGAAAAGGGCCACGAACACCCAGTCCTCCTCCACCCGTCCCTGTGGAGAACCCAGTGACTGGGAAGAAGCACAAAAATAAACACAAGAACAAGGAGAAAAGTGAGGACAAACCTAAAGAAGGCAAAGAACGAGGACGAGATACGGAGAAACACAAAGAGAAAAAGGAAAAACGCAGGTATAGTCACCTTCAAAAGACGTCCATAAAACATAAGGTATTAAACTATTGAAATACAGAGACTACTGAGATTTTGGAATCACGACAATACTAATAGATTATTGTCATAATGTATTGTATTTGCTAATATTGGTGGTGCTGGCCCTTTTACATTTGATCATACCTGTTTTATCAGTGTATGTGAAAACAAATAAAACAATATAATAATCTTTTAACCTTTCCTTTATTATAGGGACCGGTCTGACAGTTCCCATAAAGCCAAACGCTCAATAACATCAGAGGAACGTTCTGGAAGTCTTTCCCCACCCTCAAGGGAAGAGTCACCCTCAGCCAGAAGGAGGTCATCCTCCCCTAAACCCACTTCCCAAAAACAGTCCTCGCAGCAGAGGTGAGAAGAGATGCGCTAAAATAATTATATGTTGATCCAGTATCTCACAGATTAGGGCAAAGTCACTTTTGACATATCTGTGAGATATCCATGAGTTTTGAAAGAATTTGATATAAGTTAAAGGACCAAATCATTGGTCAAATCATTTTTAAAAAACAAACTTATATATTTTTCTTATAAATGTGTAACTCATTTAACACATCCACCCTTTTTTTATTTGAGAAAATGCTTAAACAACAATTTCTTTGTTCTTTTACATTTGTTACAAAAAATTATTCTTTTGAACATTCTATTCATCAAATATTAGAATGATTTCTGAAAAATCATGTGACCTTACAGATATCAGTCGAATGCGTATCCTGACATTTAACTTGCATCAGTAGTTTGTAGGGATGTAACGATTAACCGCGAGCCGGTTGAAAATCGATTCAAATATGTGACGATTCAAATCGGTTGAGATGTGAAACAAATCGCTATTCAATTAGGGTAGTTTATATGAATGTATGTCTGAGGGGAACTTACTGTCTTTAGAAAAGTTTAGATGGTATTTTTCTTCTCATCTTGCCTCTGTATAATGCATATTAAAGTTCATAAGTGCAGCACTGCTTTGTTTACAGCGGAAACCAAGGAAACGCTTAAAGCGCCACCTGCTGGCAGAGAGTGAATCTGTGTCTCATTCAGCTCCTCTGCTGTTTCTATGTATAATTTCACAAAACTGAAGTCATACCATTCTGTTTTTGCTTCAAATTTCGAAATGATACAGTCTAATTTAGGTTAAAAACCACTCCTGCTGCATGTATGCAGCATCTTTGTTTGGATCATGATTAAAATGCAGTGGTTGCCTCTAATTTTAAATGGAAAGAGCACAGACAAAGCCTTATTTAGTTTTTATGAAGAGATTTCTTTTATTTATGTTACTTATTTATTTGATTTGGGGCTTGTTTTAAAATTTCAGTTTAGTTGTTATTTACATTTACATTATATTTACATTTTGTTATTTAGCAGACGCTTTTATCCAAAGTGACTTACAAATGAGGACAATAGAAGCAATCAAAACCAACAAAAGAGCAATAATATGCAAGTGCTATATTAGTATATTATTATAGTGTTATATTTCAATTTCACAAAGAAACGTGCAGCATTTTGTCCAAGCAATAATAAAAGAACATATTTAATTTATAATTTGTCTTAAATCTCATTTTCTTAAAAAAAATCATGAATCGTGAATCGAATCGAATCGTGAAATCAAAATCGCAAATCGAATCGTGAGTTGAGTGATTCGTTACATCCCTAGTAGTTTGTTTCAGAGAAATTGTAAGGGGAACTATCGGTTTTATCTTCATCTTGCGTGTTTTCCTTTCTCAGGTCTAGAACTCCACCCCGTCACCGCCGCAGCCCCTCCCCTCCCTCCCGACAGCACCACTCCCCATCTTCACGCTCTGGCTCCTCGGCCCAGAGACACTCCCCATCTCCTCGCCACAGACGGGGCTCTATCTCTCCTCTTTACCGAGATCTTCCTCCTCCATCTTCATCCTCACCACCTCCCACTCAGTCCTCACGCCGCTCCCGCTCTCCGCTCACCCCGCAGAGAGACCCTTCACCAACACCTGCTCCTCGCAGGTCCAGCCCCAATGCCCGTCACCGCTCCCAGGGCAGAGAGAGGGAGAGGGGGAGATCAGAGCGGGACAGGAGTCCTGCACTGCAAGAGAGACGGCATGAGCGCAGAGACGGTGAGAGACAAACATCACAGATTAATTACTGAGGGGGGCTATAACCATGTCTTGAACATGGTGTGGGGAACAAGTTTTTTTTCTTTAAATAAAGAACTTAAATGAATTTAAGGAAATGAAGACAAAAGAAAAACAGTAAGAAGTTTAACATTTCTGTTGTCAGATATTTAGTTACTTCAAACTTTTAATTATTTAGAAAAATGAAGTGTTGTTCTAGAATTTGTGTTCGGTATCAGTGATCGGTAAAGCCCAACTTCTTTGATTTGATTGGCCTTCTTAAACTGGGTTCAACAATTTGGTCATTTCTAAATATCAAGAGGGACGTGTCCTACTCAGTGGGTCCCCAGGAATAGGGTTGAAGAACTCTGGTTTAGGTGACATGTTGGAACAATTAAGCCCCAAGTTTTGGTACGCGTACGCTAGTGAATTCGTAGCCTTTCAAAGTATCCTCCATTTGATGTGCGAATGTGGGCGGTCGACACTTCTTGTTGTTGTTTCGTATCTTTAGTTTTTTTTTTCTACTGTGAAACAACAGCCCGGCACAGTATTTCCACCTTGTGGAACAACTGATTAGTGCAAAACAAATTGTACACTGACCCTCACGTACACGTAAAAAGTGAAGTATACTTTGGGCATTACACAGCTTAACAGCTAAACTTTTTTTTTTTTTGTCATGTAGTCCTGTATGGCCATGTGCAGCTACTGAATAATTTAGTCATTGACAGCCTTTTAGATCTCCTGCTCACTTAATTTCCTTTCTGTCTTTAGAGAGCCGCGGAAAGCATGAGAAAGACAGCAGCCGTGACGAGCGGGACTATGAGATCGAGCAGAGCTCTTCTCGAGATGACCGTGATGCCAGGGATGGCCGAGACCGGCGTGGTGAACGGGATAGAAGAGATGTCCGGGAAGAGCGCCAGCACCGCGGGGAGGTCAAAGACACTCGGGATACCCGTGCAGGAGAAACACGAGAGCGCTCAGGACGAGAATCTCTGGAGCACAGAGAGAGAGACCGGGACCGGGAGAGAGAAAGAGAGAGGGAAAGAGAGAGAGAACGAAATGAAACCCATAGAAAGGAGGAAATGACAGCCCAGGAGGAAAGGAATTATGGAAGAGGGCATGGAAGGGAGGAATTGAGAAATGACAGTAGAGTGGACAACAGGAACGAATCTCGAGCTGAGAGAACTGGCAGAGGAAGGGGCCGTGGGGATGCCACAGAGAAAGGTGAGAAGATAACAATGAGCCATATTCTTTGTCAGCTACATCTAAAAAAGGCTATCACAATAGGCCCTTTCGCACCGCAGGAACCTTTCCATAGTACCCGAACTAATTGTGGAACTACCCACTTTTTGGCGTGTTCGCACCGCGGGAACTAGGAACTGTTTTAGTTCCCGGAACTCCGTTTGGAGGAACTAATTAGCTCCTACTTCAGAGTACGCTGATTGGCTAAACGCGTACGAAAACGCCCTCACCCGCCATGATTTAAAACGCCGTGTAAACACATACTGTGTAAACATAGCATCAACTTATATTTCGCAAGAATGGAGAACAGCGATAGATGGACGGACGCTGAAGTGCAGGCACTTTTTAACATTTTGAACTCCTTTCCGATCTTTCAATCGCTTGACGTATAAGTTACGTCGACATTCCATGTCCATTATTGTGAACCCCGCAAGACACAACAACACAGCTCCCATCACAGCGTCCTCCATCCTCCTGTTGTTAACGTTGTTCTTCTTTGTTTACGTTGTTGAACGCCACGCACAAATGACGTCGCTGTTGACCGACTTACGTCACTTCTTAGTACCTACTGTCGGTGCGAATGCAACCCTTTAAATGGTACTGGGAAATAGTTTGCGCAAAATCGTCCCAGTACTTTAGTACTGTACTTTTAGTTCTGGAACTAAAGCGGTGCGAAAGGGGCTTATATTATAAAAATTTCACTGCTCATGGTCAAACAAATTCACAGTAACAATATTAATGCGATTATCTATGGAAAATAGAGGAATAATGATATCAGTCAAATTTATCTTTAACTTTTAGTTTGTGTTTTCATTTTTTTTTTTTTGGCCAATGAAGGTCACTACAAATGCAGTGTAGGGAATTAGAATTAGTGGCCATAACTGTACAAAAGCATATAAAAAGAACTTGCGTTTGATCAGCACTATCTGTTGCTGATTTACTTTTGCTGTTTGAAGAATTCAGAACATCAAAAATACCACTTTAAAGCATAAAAAGCTAGAGAAGTGTACTTTTCATAAAATATAACCTTTATTAATTGCATTTTAGGAGGATTGCAATAACATAAGAGCTTGAAACATTCATTTGAAATTTTGTGAATTTTAAAACTGGATTGTGATGAATTTTGTGTTTCAGGTTCTGCTCGTGGTGGTAGAGCATCACAGGCGGACACTAGCAGTGCTAGTGGTCATGACAGCTGGGAGTCCCGCAGCAGTGGTCTGAGAGAGAGGAGCTCAGAGAGAAACACTGATCGTGATCGCTATGATAATGACAGACAGAGAGGGGAACAGCCCAGAGATGAACGACGGGGAGGACATGCAGAGAGAGAACGCCGTGACAACAGAGAAAGAGGTGACTGATAAGCAAGAGATGTTCTTATTATTGGGAGATGGCAACCTCAGTAGCTCCAGAGTAACCCTCAACTTGGATCACCTGTGCCAATAACCAATCATGTTATAGCCTTGATGCCATTAAATTACTGTCAGAGATGACGGAGTATGACAGTCAATCACCGTTCATGGATACTACAAAATAGAGCACAGAGATGTTCACAACAGATCTGTCTGTTCAGCATGCGTCATGTGTCAGATTAAAAATAAGATGAAATTTACAGACGCACATATCTTGGATGAAGCCTTTTTGGCATTTCGTACACAGATGTTCACTCTAATGGCAGATAGAGCTTTACAGAGAAAATAAACCAAATTTCCTCTTCAGATATTCTGACGATGAGGCATACTGCCATATAAAACTCCATGTAATCTCCTAAATTGGATCTAGTGTTAATGAAAACTGCCCAAACACACACAAACATCATTAATATAATCTTTTGTTTTTGTATAAGATATCTGGAATGTAGTGAATGAAATTACATATCCAAATTGCATACACCTTTTCACCATAGTAAAGTAATCTTGCAGAAAAAAGGGATTTGTGTCCGGTAAGCTTTAAAACTTGAAAGACAAAATGGCAGATAGCAACAGCACAGCAATTTGATTGGCTGTTTGGGCTGTCAATTATTTATCGTAAGGTCAATTGTCTGACTTCTCACAAAACACTTTTTTTGTGTGTGTGTGTGTGTGTGTGTGTGTGTAAACTCCAAAAACTGATCAATTTCAAATGATTTTTAGTGACAAACATGTTGAAGATTGGTCAGTATACTGTTTCCTCACAAAAGCAGTTTTTTCAGCATACTGAAGAATCTCTTCCATTGGCTTCAAACCTGTATGTGGTTCTAAAGGAGATTTGTGAGAAATGCTCATGTAGCTCCAAGTATAGGAAGACAGTTTGTCTGTCAAGCTCCTAAAATGACAAAAAAGAGACAAAGTATAAAAATAGTATTTTTGACTTTTTGACAAACACTATGACTTGTTTGTGATAGTTCAAGTCTTCTGAAGCCATTCAGTAGCTTTGTCTAAGAAACAGACAGAAATTTGTTGTTTCACTTCAGGAAACTTAAAACGGTGTGTGAACAATTTGTTTCACATCACAGGACATAGAGAGCAATTTTTAGTGTTATTGAATTGTTTTTGTTCAACAGAACAAAGAGTGCCTTCTCCTGTCCGCCAGCAAAACCGCAGTGAGGACCCTGATCGTGAAGAGAGGAGAGATGATCGAAGGAATGATCGAGGAGATGACCGAAGAGATGACCGCACCCGCGAGAGAGAGAAGGACAGGGATAGAGAAAGAGAGAGGGAACGGGAAAGAGAGAAGGAGAGAGAGAGGGAGAAAGAACGGGAAAGAGAGGCTGAAAGAGAGCGTGAAAGAACCAGGGAGAGGGAGCGGGAGAGAGAGAGGGAAAGAGAGCGAGAGAGGGAGAGGGAGGAGAGAGAAAGAGAGCGTGAAAGGGAAAGAGAAAGAGAGGAGCGGGAAAGAGAGCGAGAAGAGCGGGAGAAAGAAAGGGAACGAGAGAGGAAGGAGAGGGAACGGGAAAGGGAGCAAAGAGAGAGAGAACGGCAGAGGGAGTGGGATGAGAGAGAAAAAGGGAGGGAAGAGAGGCGGGAAAGAAGAGATGATTCGAGAGATGACCGCTCCACTCGAGATGTTCATGAAGAGAGAAAGAACACGTAAGTGCTCCAGTGTTATTGGTCATTTTTACGGACAATCTCTCTGGAATCAGGCAACCATATAATTGTATAAAGGTCCATGGAAATTTGTCAATGGAAACATACTGGTGCTACTTTATCACTTTACAGTCTTTCTTTTTTTCCATGCTAAGGTTTTATCTGTCTGATAAAGATTGGCCAATAATTATTTTTCACGTTATTGGCCTTTTTAAATTTGTCTATTTTGAGTACATTAAAAAATAAAACACAAAAACTAAAATCAGTCATTGTAAATTCTGCAACTTCATCACAGCATTTCAATGTACTGTTGGCAATAGTGACATTACTCTTTTTAAAGAATAACTTTAAAGCACTGAGCAATTGACTGCAAAGTTAAATTAAATGTTAAACTATGGGACATACTAAGCATGCAAAACTTAAATTTCCAGTATCAGAGTTATGTATCCAATATCAACTGGGACCAGTAAATTAAATGTTTTAAACACCAGTGCCTTCTTGCAGCTTAGCTGTAGAGTGTATAAAATATTGTTCTATGGACTTCAGTATTAATTTTAATATATATGGTGGTAGAGATCTAGATGTATACCCATAGATTAAAAGCTAGAAGATCTGAAATCTGAATCACCTAATAATGCAGGATATTTCATGATATTGTTCAGCTGGCAGTACATTTACACTGCTGTTCAAAACTTTGGGAGGTGAGGGATAATTTGAGGAGGGGTGGGGGGACATTTGTTATTTCAAATAAATGCTGTTCTTTAAAAATTTTATTCATCAAAGATTCCTAAAAAAAATAAAATAAATTTTCCACAAAAACATGAAGCAGCACAGCTATTTTCAACATTGATAGTAAGAAATGTTTCTTTAGCAGCAAATCAGCATATTAGAATGATTTCTAAAGGAACATGTGACACCAGTTAAAATTCAGCTTCACATCACAGGAGTAACACACATTTGCATAGAAAAGGTATTTTAAATTGTAATATTTCTCAATATTACTGTTTTTACTGTATTTTTGATCACATAAATGCAGCCTGGACAAGTACTAGATACTTCTTTCAAAACCATTAAGAAATTTTACAGACCAGAATAGAGTTGGGCTGATAGACGATGACATTGTCCATCGCCGATGGCTGATTGACATCATGATGTTGAGCCGGCATTGTCCATCGCGATGTTTCACTATAGACATCGTCTGATGCCAATTTTGTAGACATCGCCCCAACCCTAGACCAGAAATTTTGAATGCTAGTGTATGTTATAAACAGTTTGACATTAGAAGTTTTCTCAGGTGTTCAACAATGTTTGCCTTTTGCTTTGTTTGCAGTCGTAAGAGACATCGTGCTGAGAACACTCCCAGTCCACGGCCATCTCCTAAAAGAGTGCGAGATGTGAGCCCTGCAGAAAGTGATGGTTACAACAGCACTGAGGAGAAAGGTAGGAGTTCAGCTGAGCAAGTGCAAGGTTATGTTTACACTTAGTAGCACTCCTCATAGATCTATTGTGCACATTTGCAGAATATTTGGATGTAACATGTATGGTTTTGTTTCAGGTGAAAAGCACCGACTGCTGAGTCAAGTGGTTCGTCCTCTAGAGACGGCCCGCTCACCTGTCCGCTCCTTTACTGATGATAAACACAACCGCTGGAAAGATGATGACCGCCGTGGGGATAAAAAAGAAAGCCGTGGCCGACACGAGGAGGTGGATTCCCGCGGAGAGAGAGCAGCAGGAAGAGGAGCAGAGCGACGTGTAGAACACGCTCCAGATATTTCTGCTCCGGGCATTTCTGACTCCAGAAGAGGAAAAGAGCAGAGGGACCTCCCTACTGCCGCCCTCACTCCTCCTCCTCCTCCTCTTCCTCCTCCTCCTCCTCCTCCTTCCATAGAGGACAGAGACTCTTTATCAGCTGTTCATGAAGAGGGGAAGAAAAAGACTAAATCTCAGAAGAAAAATCTGAAGAAGAACCGTAAAGAGGAGGAATCTGGCGGAGGGGACCGTAGTAACCCTGAACCCCATCGTCCTCCTCTGTAGCTGAAGCCCCCCAGGCTCTCCTCTCACCTCGCAAGACGGCCAAGAAGAAAGCCTTAGAAAGGAAGCGCAAGCGCTCACGAGGTCCTGAGTCGGATGTTTCTGAGGACGAGCTGGTCGCCCAGCTTCCCCTCAGCAAGAGGCGACGAGGCCCACGTACACCTCCCCCAATCAACAAGGATGACCTTCCCTCCCAGAGGGCTTTAACAGCTGGACAGAGTTCCCTCTCTGCTAAAATTGATGCCAACTTCAGTGACTGGTCTGATGAGGATGTACCAGAGCGAGGCGAGACCTCCTCTGCCTCCCTGCCATCCGATAGGCCTCCAGAGCGGCTGCTTCCCTCTGAACGTGCCCCTAGAAGGGGTGCACGTGGTGGAGGTCGGGACCGTACAGACCCCCCCATCGCCCCCCTGCTCCCTGACCCTCCAATGCTTATACAGTCTCTTCCTTTACAACCGTTACTGCCGCAACACATGCTGCGTAAACCACAGCAAGCAGACATGCAGCAGCAGCGCAGCAGTAGCATGGGCAGCAACCAAAGCCGCGCTTCTTCGAGAAGACTACGCTCACCCTCCAATGAGTCGGCCCACCGTGATGAAGGCCCTCAGGGACTCAGGTCCCGCAGAGGACTCATGCAAGGTGGCAATTCTCGGGAGAGAGAGCGTGAGCGAGAGAGGGAACGGGATAGAGAGAGGGAACGAGAGAGGGAGAGGGACAGGGCAGCGGCCAGTGAACAGATGGGAGGAGAGAGGAAGTCGAGGATTGATCAGCTCCGGAGAGGAGAACCCAGTCGAAGTACTTCCTCAGGTGAGACCCCTCTTAAAAGCTTGGAGTTTCAAAGAAACTTTGTTAGTATTGTTGAGAAATATATTATTTTATATTACTTTTAAGTTTAATGGTTTATATAAGAACTAATAATAATAATGCTGTACTTGTACATATGGGTACAGTCATTTTAGACACTCCCAAAACTGTTGCAACAGAGATGGAAGTACAATTTTTAAATACATGAATTATGTTTCCATCTTTGTTGCCACAGTTTTGGAAGTGCCTTTTTCTGTTCTAAAGAAGGGGGTGTCCCAATACTTTTGTCCATATAGTGTATGTACAAGTATCACACAAGTGTTTGGTAAAGAGTTTTTGGCTCAAGGTCTGCATTTAAAGTCACACCAGAGGTGTTCAGCTGGGATTAGGACTTGGCTTTCTGCAGACCACACTGACTGAATCAATCATTTCTTTTTGAACCTTGCTTTATACACAGAGACATTGTCATGTTAGAATAGAAAAGGGTCCTGTCCAAACTGTTGCTATAAAATTAGAAGCACACAATTCCCTAGAATATCATTATATGCTTAAACATTAAGATGTGTACTCATGGAAACACCCAAGACAAAAAAAAAAAAAGATTCAAAATGCAATGTGAACGCAAAATGCATTAAGCCCATTAAATATATATTTGTGTATCTTTACTCTGGTGCTCTGGATGATGTGTTGAATAATTCCTAAGCAGTTGTTAATAGGCCCTTTCGCACCGCAGGAACCTTTCCATAGTACCCGAACTAATTGTGGAACTACCCACTTTTTGGCGTGTTCGCACCGCGGGAACTAGGAACTGTTTTAGTTCCCGGAACTCTGTTTGGAGGAACTAATTAGCTCCTACTTCAGAGTAGGGTCTAAAACAGTTCCATAGGAACTATCGTGACGTAAGTGTACGCTGATTGGCTAAACGCTTACGAAAACGCCCTCATCCGCCATGATTTAAAACGCTGTGTAAACACATACTGTGTTACATAGCATCAACTTATATTTCGCAAGAATGGAGAACAGTGATAGATGGACGGACGCTGAAGTGCAGGCACTTTTGAACTCCTTTCCGATCTTTCAATCGCTTGACGTATAAGTTACGTCGACATTCCATGTCCATTATTGTGAACCCCGCAAGACACAACAACACAGCTCCCATCACAGCGTCCTCCATCCTCCTGTTGTTAACGTTGTTCTTCTTTAATTGTTTTCGTTGTTGAACGCCGTGCACAAATGACGTCGCTGTCGACCGGCTTACGTCACTTCTTAGTACCTACTGTCGGTGCGAATGCAACCCTTTAAATGGTACTGGGAAATAGTTAGCGCAAAATCGTCCCAGTACTTTAGTACTGTACTTTTAGTTCTGGAACTAAAGCGGTGCGAAAGGGGCTATTGTCACTTTTTTTGTATCTTGTAATGTTCAAGTTTTGAATTCTCTATAACTTAAACTTTTATTGGCTTCCACAGACCGGCAGGACTCCCGGAGTCACAGTTCCCGTCGTAGTTCACCAGAGTCTGAGCGTCAGGCTCGCTCCAGAGCCGGCTCCTACGACAGCCGCGAGCGTGACCGGGAACGAGAGCGTGATCAGTTGGATCGAGAGCGTGAGAAAAAGGATCACCGTCAGATGCAAAATCAACAAACCCAACAGCGAGACTGGGAACCAGAACCTCGTGAGTGGGGTGGGCGGGGCAGAGAGCCCCTCCTCCGTGGCAACCGTGAACCAATTAGAGAGAGAGATTTGCGGGAGATGCGTGAAAGGGAACGACTCTTACCTGAAGGGCTGCTGGCACACGAGCGAATGGATCGTGAGCGTGGTGAAAGGGACCGTGAGCGTGAACGGGAAAGGATGCTTCCATTTGACCTTCAGGCTCACAGGGAACCAAAGAGCAGATCTGAAACTAAGATGGAGAGGGGAGAGTATGAGCCTCTGTTGCCCAGAGAAGCCCTCATGGATGTAGATAAGCCAACAGACAACCCACAACTGCAAGGGGAAGCATCTGAACCGAAAATGGATAGTCTTGATGGTAGGACTTTTTTCTCTCGCAATTTCTCAAACTATTGCCTGATGTGTGAGAAGATCTTGTTTAAATTTACTGTGTGTCCTATCTCTCAGAAGAGGAGGATGGAAAGGGGGATGATGCGCAGTCTGCTGTCTCAGGTGGTGAGGAGTATGAGCCAATCAGTGATGATGAACTGGACGAGATTCTGGCTGACAGTCAAAAGAGGGACGAACAGCAAGATGATGAAAAGATTTCTGGTACGTAACACTATTTAAAACAGGATCCCATGAAGACACACTTGAACCACAATCAAAACGGCCTGCCACAGTTTGATTTGTCCCACCACAATTTCACTTCTTATAATAACATAGGATCTGTTACTTAGATGTTTTGCCAAAGCAATGGTGTAAAACAGTCAATCAAACTAAAATTGCAATCTTGATTTGGCTTGGAGCACTTATAAAACTGCTTTATTAAAAAGGCTGCGATTTAAATATATAGTCAGTTGAGCAGTAAATACAGTGAACTCCATCTCTCTGCATGAGCTGTCGGTTTAACACGCTTTTATGAACGCAACGTGCACCAGGTACTTTCAAGCTAGCAATATTTGCAAAAGCTTGTTGCTAAATTTGTGATGAGAAGCGTTTGTAAACCTGTTGTCAGAGAAACTTTAAGGGCAGTTTTACACCAAAACAAAAGCTTTCAGATTTCATGTGAAGAAAAACATGCGTATTGTAATTTTACCACTGTAAAATAATTAATATACTTCCCATGAAATATTCTTTTTTTTCTTATTTTAATAGCAGCAACAATGTGGACTGAGACACTATGACAACTAATTCCACTTTTAAGTCAATGGAAAGACTTCTCTATTCAAAAGCTCTTCATTTGGATTTCCTAACTTTGCTAATCACAGTGCACAAGATTGATGCATTTGATTTTAAAATGTACAAAATGTTCTTCTGGGGGAGTATAGCTCCTGACTATGGGTGTAAATCGGATGGTTCATCATGATACGATATGATATCGATTCTCATACCCAGCGATTCGATATTTGCAGATACCTCAAATAATTCTACGATAGGATTCGATATGATACAGGAGTATATCGATCGATATATTGATATTATATACCTATTTTAAACAACCATCTACATTTTTATTAACTCACAAATGCAACTAAAATATATAACATGAACATAAATCTGAACTTTTCACATCCTGTACCTCAATTGGGACATTCACAACAAAAAATAAATAAATAGGCCTACATTTATTTTTTAAATAATAAAGGAAATAACCAATTGGAAAAATAATTCTGGCTGCTACTATGGGCTCAGTGCTAAAAAATATTTTCTACAGATAACCAAATTACAAGTAATAGCAGAAAATAAATACAATAGAACAAAGACACAAGTTCAATAAACAGTGCTTTTCAGGTTCTTCAGCTCAGTCTAAAATACATTTTCAGGTACGCTACAGAAATGTAATAATCAAATGTAAAATAACTGCATAGTCTTCACTGTATAAATTAAATATAGATTAATAATTTTTGATGCTACAAAGGTTATTTAGTCAGGAGGAGTGAGCACTTGTAGTTTTCTTTTGACAGCATTAGATTTATTATTAGTTTGCTTTCACTTTAAGAAAGAAAGCACAGATTTAAAATGTGCATTTTCTTTCTCAACTGTTTACGTAAAGACTTATGCCTAACCGACTGTGTTTACTAGGATATTCGCCAAAACGCGCATTTTGATGTAATTTTGTCTGTATTTATTCACCCATGCACAAAAAAGCGGAAGAGAGCTCAATTTTGCATTTGCGCGGCTGTCTGTGTGCGTGCGCTTCAGATGTGTGCACAGAAAACTTCTCACACAACGCTCGACTGTTCCGCCAACAATCCCGAGCGTCTTTTTATGCTCACCTTGTGCCTTCGGGCAGTCCTTATATCAAGTCCTGATACGTGAGTTTGAACGAGAATGCACACGTTGGCGGTAATGCATAGACGGACATTATGTGAAAATGTGGACAGTGCCAAAATAAAGGTATACTACAGATAATGATATTTTACGCGTGGCATCGTATCGATGAATTGTTACACCCCTACTCCTGACCCATCTAGATGGGCTGAGGTCTACCCACCATTGTCTCACAAAATCAGAATAGGAATAAAAAAAACTTTTTTTTTTTTTTTGTAATTCCTGAAACGGATTGTTAAATCAGCTCAATAACACTTCAAACGCTTGTGTCTGCAGTGACAAAGGCAGCAAATTTGCATATGCCACCCTTTGCCATGTTTTGCATTGTTGTCTGCATAAAGCATGTGTTCAAATTTGTATACTGCCCTTATGAAAAATATTGAAAAATGTAATCGATGATCAAGTTTGCACTGTGACTATAACAATGAATGTGGACATTCTAGCCAAAACCAAAAAAAAAAAAGCTCTGGCTTTGTAACTTTTTTTTTGTACATTCTATTAAATTCATTTTTACAGAATAATACACACACTAACAAAGACATAAGCAGAAACGTAATCACAAGTCTTAAAATTCCTCTATCCCATATTCCAGTTGTTTATAATATGCCTTTTGCATGTTCTGTTTCAGGGCCTCTAGATGTGATTGATGTAGATTGGTCCAGTTTGATGCCCAAGCAAAAACAGGAGCCTAGAACTCCTGGAGCAGCGCTGCTCCGATTCACCCCAGGGGCTGTGTTGCTACGAGCAGGAGTGTCCAGACGCTTGGCAGGGCCTCAGCTCCATGCTAGAGTTAAAGAAGTGTGTTCCAGAGAGTTGGAAGACCCTAAAGGTAAATGTGCAAATTTATCTTTGAAGGAATGCTCCAGTTTGAAACAAACAGGTCACCCAAATATGAAACTTTTCTGAAAGTGTACTCACCCTCAGGCTGTCCAAGGTGTAGATGAGTTTAATTCATGGGAACAGATTTGGAGAACTTTAGCATTACAACTCACAGATAAAGCATCATTTACAAACCAAAACAGTTATAAACAAATATGAGGGTTGATTTTGATGTGAGAGGTAGGGATGCACGATATTATCGGACTAATATCGGAATCGGCCGATGATGGCTTTAAATGTAAATATCGGCATTGGCCTGATATGAAAAATTATGCCAATATGTCTTGCCAATAAGAGGAATGGGTGCTCAGGGTGTGCTAGTGATCACATCAGCAGTGTGGCTCATTCTTGAAGCAAAGTTTTCTCTGAATGATGATTAGATTGACTGTTTTGGATCGCTGCATTTAATCTGTGACTGCACCTACAGAATGACGTGTTCTGTGTATAAACAGTAATAGCACATGCAGCGGCAGCAGTGACAGCCTCCCCCGGGTCCTAACGCCCGTTCGGTTAATAGATTTAATCTGTAGGGGGCGCTGCTGGCCTACTTCAAATTCAATTAAAAGTAAAATAGCCTACACAAATAACATTTAGACTGTCTTTCTGATTAAATAAATCAGTAATTGATGTCATAAAATAATGAGTATGTTTTGATTTAAAGGTCAGAAGCTATAGCTTACATGAAGAAAAAAAAATCACAAACATGACACTTGTAAATTAAATAATTTTATATATACTGATTTATTCATTGTGTAATATGTTTTATTTTTTATACAAATCATGAGCTCTAAAAGATTTTCAGAATTTTTACAACTATTTTGTTTTAGACCATCTACAAATGTTAAATCTTAAAATAAAATGTTAGGGTTAACAATGCATCTTTCTTGGGGGAAAAATGCAGCGATTGATAGTTTATTTATAGTCATTTTCAAAGCTTCAATGTACTGTTAAAAAAACCTTCATTATTTTTTTATTTAATTCTAATAAATAAGTTCTTGTTAAAAACTAACCAAAATTAAAAATATGTTGCTTATAATTTCTGCACAGGAGAGACCTTGGTGTTGTTTCCAAGCAAAAGGAAATATATCAGTATCGGCCAAAATGAGTTGAAAAATATCGGCATATCGGCAAAATCCAATATAGTGCATCCCTAGTGAGAGGACACCAGGGGATGGGCTTTTTCACTGGAGGAAGCAGTATCATAGATTAAGGACTCATGTTAGCCTAAGGCAATGGTTTATAGTTAAAAACATCTTAATAATGGATTTGTTTATTACGGTCACAGCTTTTGACTTCACAAGACGTGAGAACATTTTCAGCAAAATTTTGTTACAAATTAGTGTCTACATATGTATCGATTACCTCAGAAAATATTTATTTTTTGGTGATTACTGTAGTTATACAAACATGATTATTTAACAAGTGACTTGAATCTCTAATTTATCCATAGATGCTGATAAACTCTTAGAACATGATCTGGGTGCTCTGAACATGGCAGCATACAACAGGAGAATGGAGAGAGCCAACCTACTGAGGAGCCTGGGCCCTTGCTGCAAGGCGCTGTGTGCTCGCAGAGACATTGCCATACGCAGACAGCTCCTAAAAAATGACAAGGTGCTTTTATGGTCTTTAATCACAGGCACTTCTTTTGTTTAACCTTGGCTTTCCCAAACTGTATAGTAGCTCTATTCTGGAATGTGATAAGCTGCCTGAGAAATCTTTACCAGATGTTGGTATTAACACAAGAAATCTACACAGATAAAGACATTTTAATGACGTATGTAACGATTCACTCAACTCACGATTCGATTCCATTCACGATTTTGATTTCACGATTCGATTCACGATTGTTTTTTTACAAAATGAGATTTAAGACAAATTATAAATTAAATGTGTCCTTTTATTATTGCTTGGACAAAATGCTGCACGTTTCTTTGTGAAATTGAAATATAACACTATAGTATATTAATATAGCACTTGCATATCATTGCTCTTTTGTTGGTTTTGATTGCTTCTATTGTCCTCATTTGTAAGTTGCTTTGGATAAAAGTGTCCGCTAAATAACAGAATGTAAATATAATGTAAATGTAAATAACAAAACTAAATTGACATTTTAAAATAAACCCCAAATCAAATAAATAACACAAATTAAAGAAATCTCTTCATGTAAACAAAATAAGGCTGTCTGTGCTCTTTCCATTTAAAATTAGAGGCAACCACTGCATTTTAATCATGATCCAAACAAAGATGCTGCATACATGCAACATGAGCAGTTTTTAATCTAAATTAGATTGTATAATTTAGAAATTTGAAGCAAAAACAGAATGGTCTGACTTCAGTTTTGTGAAACTATACATAATATCTGCATAAAACAGAAACAGCAGAGGAGCTGAATGAGACGCAGATTCACTCTCTGCCAGCAGGTGGCGCTTAAAGCGTTTCCTTGGTTTCCGCTGTAAACAAAGCAGTGCTGCGCTTGTTAACTTTTTTAATATGCATTATACAGAGGCAAGATGAAAAGAAAGAGTACCATCTAAACTTTTCTAAAGACAGTAAGTTCCCCTCAGACATACATTCATATAAACTCCTACCCCTAATTGAATCGTGATTTGTTTAGCATCTCAACCGATTTGAATCGATTTTCAACCAGCTCGCGGTTAATCGTTAAATCCCTACAATCCAAAAAAGAAAATGTATGTGTAACAAAGTGGAATGACACAGGAAAAAAGTATTGAACACTCTAGTGTTGTCAAAAGACCTGGTACTTCGGTACCAATCGGTACCAAAAAAAATCGCGGACGGAATCGCAGAATCCAGTTTTAAAAACGGAATTTACAGTTTAGCACGGAATGTCACGTAATTTGTCAATGTTTGGATGAATTAATCAAAAGTAGGTCATTACACTTAAATCAAATCGCGACATGGATTAGTATCTGTAAATATTAAGCTGCAAAAGTCGATTCAGATATGAATCTTGCATGTTCTGTGAGTCTCTGTGTGAATGAATGAATGGCGGAGACGCGTTTTTTTTTTTCTTTTTTTTTTTTACTACACACACTGAAGCGCGCGTGACGCTCGCGGTGATTTCAGCTTCTGCCATCTCAATGAGGACATAAATACATAAACAACATCTCCAGAACTGCTCTGAGAGTCACTTCATGAGCATTTTACCGTTTCATTGAGTAAAACCAGCGTCATATCATATACACAGAAATTTAAAGGTATTCACGGCAACCCGTCAAAATAAGTTTATTTTAAAGACATTGTGCCAGAAATATATTACTATTATTTAGTAGAATGTATGTGATACTATGACTACTGTTGAAAAAAATTTATATTTATTTTTAAAGGAATAATCACACAATATTTCTTCCATATTTAAATTTTAATAGTAAATCCCCTTTATTTACCAAAAAAATTAAGTGTTTAAATTTCATTAATTAAAAGACAAATTAAATTTGGGTGAAACTTTACTGTTTACTGTTTTTCATACTTTTTTTGCGGAAAAACTTGAAACACAATTTAAATAAGTATAAAGAATGGCATTGATTTTTGCACATTTTATTTTTGTTTGACTTTATTAAAAATAGTGTATTTTTTTAATTAGCATGTGGTACCGAAATTGGTTGGCTAAAAATACCATGCCAACAGTGAAGTTTGGAGTTGGAGGCATCATGCTATGGGGCTGTTTCTCTCCACATGGTACAGGCATAATCCATGTTATTGAGGTAAAGCTGAATGGAGCCATGTACTGGAAAATTCTTCAGATGAATCTGTTGCCATCTATCAGGATGATGAGAATAAGATGTGGATGGACCTTCTAGCAGGACAACCAAACAAACAATAAATGCAAAATAATGCATAATTAATGCAAAGGAGACTCTGAATTGGTCCCAGAGGAAGAGAATAAAGTTTGTGGAGTGACCCAGGCAATCGCCAGATTTAAACCCAATAGAGCATATTTGTGGAAGAAACTGAAGATCAAGATTCACAAGAGGGTCCCCCAGAATATTTATGATTTATGGTTTGTTCATACAGAAAATGTCTTGAAGCTGTCATAGCAAATAAAGATTTTTACACTAAGTAATGAATGCAATTTCAACAACGTGTTCAATACTTTTTTTTTCCGGTCTCATTTCACTTTACTACACATGACGTTTTTTATGGATTGTAATGTTATTTATTTATTGGTGTAGATTTCTTGTGTTAATACCAGCGTCTGGTCAAAATTTCATGGAAATTTTTTAACTGTTTAATTTAAAAAATGTTGATGTGTTGAATGCTTATTTCCCCAACTGTGTATATATCGTAAGATTTAAAGGGGACATCAGATGCCCATTTTCCACAAGTTGATATGATTCTTTATGGTCTTCATGATAAGTCTGTAACATACTTTGGTTAAAATTTCTCAATGGTAGTGTAAAAAAAACCCCACCCTTTTTACCTTGTCAAAAACAGCTCTGTTCACCGTGACTAGTTTTGGTGCATGTCCCTTTAAATGCTAATGAGCTACTGCTCACCCCGCCCCTCTCTTCCGTGGGGTGACAAGCAGGTCTCTGAGACTATTAACTTTAGTAAGCATACTATTAGGAAAGGCGATTTGCAAAGATTCATAAAAGAACCTTATACTCACTTTTTCTAGAGGTGAAGCTGGATCACAAATGATTTGTGCGAACATAGGTATATCAGGGGCGCATTCCCTTTAAAAACAAAGGTAATCCACTGCGTCTTCATCGGCTCAGATGTCGGGAGTAAATGACGACTGCTATGTTCATTATTACATCCAAAAACAAAACACCTCAATCGCTTAGGAGCCATTCTTGTCTGTCCCTGCTCCGGCGTCGTAACAATGGTGGACTAATGACAGCTCACTCAGGGCGGGTTTTTATCATTGTATTTTGGTTGTGTACACGCTGCCGACACATTTATATTCAAACACCATGTAAAAGTGAATTTTGCATCTGATGTCCCCTTTAAAAGAAATATTTTATGCTCACCATGGCTGCAATTATTTACTCAAAAATACAGTAAGAACACTAATATTGTGAAATATTACAATGTAAAACAACTTAATGTAATTTATTCCTGTGATTCAAGGCTAAATTTTCAGCAGCCATTACTCCAGTCTTGAGTATCGCATGATCCCCAATGATTTGCTGTTCAAGAAACATTTCTTATTATGACTGTTGAAAACAGTTGTGCTGCTTCATATATTTGTAGAAATTATAAATTTAACTCATGTTTAGGTTTTTTTTTTTAGATGAATAGAAAGTTCAAAATAACTGCATTTATTTAAAAAAAAAAAAGAATTCTAATGTTTACTATCTAATTCTTTACTATCAGTTTTGATTAGTTTACTGCATCCTTTTCTATTAATTGTATTGAGAAAAAAATCGCGAGGAGTGATATTTCTCTAGAATGTATCAGTCCTTAGACTGTTGCATATTTAAGTATTTTTTTTATTTTTTTTTACTCATGTCATTTAAATTAGTTTCATAAGGTGTACATGATTCAGTATTTGGTTTAATGCTTCTGTGTTCTTCATCATGCAGGGCACAACCAAGCAAATCTACACCAGCGCTCCAGTGGTGGACAATGAACTTGTGCAACTGAGTTTACGCCTCTTTAAAAAGAAAATGGCTTCCAGCCTGTCCAGTGGACAGGAGAAGACTGATTCAGCCCCTGCAGCCCAACAGCTCAGCACACCAGCAGAGCTGTGCGTCTCCTGATTGTGCTCAGTGAGTACAGTCTGAAAGTACTGATCTCAGATCACCATCAACCCCATTAATTTCACATACTGAAACTGTTTAAGTCAGTGCTGATGGAGGATTGCTGCCCTAAATCTCAGAAGAACCACAGAGACTGGACATACTAGCCTGTGGAGATGCTGTCTAAGGTTTCACAACCCTTGAACTTTGAACCAGAAGTGTGATAACTATGTACTGCATAAGAACTTTGTCATTTACATTTGTTTTAGAGAAGTTTTTTTTTGTAACGTCAGATGTGTGAACAACGGTTGCTGAATGTTTATAGGAGATACAATGGGTACTGAAGATGTACATTAAAATGACTATTTGTTATGTGCATCTAACTTCTGTTCCCCTTGTTTTTCAGTTTTGTTTTAAAACATTTGTGATCAGGCTCAGCACTCTTGTTCTCAGTGATTCCCTGTTTTATTAAAATGATTCAACAAGAAAAGGTGTTTTAGTGTTATCGACCTTTTTGCTTTAAAGTGGTATCCGTATTATAAACCTATAAAAATGTATTACAGATGCAGGATGTTGTTTTATTACATCCATACTGTGTAAATAATAATAATAAAAAAAATCTAAAAATCAATTTTAGGTTTACATTAGTAGTAAACATGCAAGTGAGATTATTAAAATATCGGTTACATTTAAAATTGAGATTCAAATAGTTTTAACTTAAAAAGGACATCATTTTCAAGATTTGTAAAAGATGTTTCCGTTGTCTTCCGCGTTGAAGTCCACCACAATCCCAGCATGCTGTTCGTGACGGGTGACGTGTCTGAGGAGTCAGATGCTGCTACGCAGGCAGCAGTTTCGCTAGTGCTTGTGCTTCGAGATCACCAATGTCTGAATTCTGACACGCATATCTACATTTCACGCATGTAAATACTCCTACCGAATCCTTAACTAGTCGGTCGAGGCAAAATGGTCGTGTTCCACCGTGTCCGTGTTGTATTTTTGTTGCTTTTTGTGTGCGGGTCGCTGCGGGACGCGTTGAGTTTCTATCTTCCTGGATTGGCCCCGGTTAGCTTCTGCGAGAAAGAAGAGAGCGACAAAAACACCGACGTACCAGACTGCAAGGTAAATGTTCATATTCATGCTCATAATAAATGAGTTCATTAAAATGGTTAAGATGTGTCGTGTTTCTCTGTAGTGGGGTCTCTATGCTGCGCGATGCTAGCTCGAAATGCTATCGCTGGGTGTCAGTTGTGGAAACGCCGATACCTTGATAAAGATAACAGCTAAACTTGCTCATTTCGTCCTTTCAAAAACTTTGTGTTTCTATTAAACTGACTTTTGCAGTTCTGTGAACCTGATGTTCTCTTCGTTAACATGTCACTCTCTCAAACTGGACCTTGACTGTAAAGGAATAACTTAATTCCCTTAAAAATGAAATAACGTATTAATTTGCTAAACCGATGTTTGTTACACAGAACACTAACTTAAAGGACACGTTGGGAATAAAGTTAGGGACTGACAGCTTCAGTCCTAATTCAATGTTCGTTGTAATATTACCGAGATAAAGCAGAGAGCGCACAACAAATAATAATTAAAAGTACCTTCACGTGCATTATGAATAAAAGTGTTTCGCGAATGAATCTGATAAATCCCGTTGACTAGTTCAAAATGATGCCATGACGTCATATTTTTTGAGTACTGTAATCATATGTTTACTATGATCTGTTTATCTCTATACCTGAGGGAGTAGCAGGTAGTTGGTGCCGCATGTAAACTTGTTCAACAGGTGTGACGTTTTCCCCCTTATTTCCAAATTCTCACGTGGGGGTGGAACAATATCCTCGATTACTTCATGAAACTGTGGCAAAATTACCATCATCTTTAAGAGAATTTCTGAAACCTTTTTGCTCAGTTTAAAATATACTTATATATATATATATATATATATATATATATATAACATTTTTTACAATAGTAACAATAACTGTAGTAACTATGACATTTTTGTTGGGGACTTTGTAATTGTTTTTCTAAGCCCTTTGTTCTAATCATTAATAAAGTGTTTTTTTTTTTTTAAGATGCCCTCACATGAGTAATTATAAACCTCAAAGAGTGACACTTTTTAACCTTTGATGCTTCTCTTTTTGACAGTCAACAATTGAGCTGTTTGTGAACAGGCTGGATTCTGTGGAGTCTGTTTTGCCTTATGAGTACACAGCGTGAGTATAAATTATACTGTATGTTATAGTATTTATTAATACTGTTAATTTTATTGATAACTACTATTCATTATTTTTTATTTTAGTTTTGGTCATTTTGTTATATGCCTTTATAATTTTTATTAGTTTTTTTTTTTTCTTTGAAAAAAATCTATTTGGGTTTATTTTTATTGAGGTTTTAGTAGTTCAGCGTTTTTTTTTTTTTTTTTATTATTATTCATTTCTCATTTGCTCATTTTTATTTTTTGTATTTTGAGATTTACATCTAGTATAAAGATTTAATTTTGTTTCCGCTTTATTTCAATTACCAAAAACAACTTTTAATTGTTTGAATTTTAGTTAGTGTTCAAAATATTGCTATGATTTTTGCATGGTTAACTAGTTTTAGTAACTCTTCGAGGGAAAACCTGAAGAGGATGAAATGTAGCGAGGGTGTCGCGGATACACTGGAGAGACGCTGGAGAGGGAGGGAAGGAAAGTTTGAATGTAGAGACTTGTGCTCAGACGGTCAGCACACTGAGGAGGGAGTGCTATTATATTAACACAGAGGCCTTTCAGTCACACCACCCGCTGTATAATCGAATGGAAGCAGGAATGTCTTACTCTTCCTTGCAAGACATTCAATATGACATAAGCTTTGCATTATTAATCTGCCTTGCGCTTACTGTGTGCTCAAGCTCCCAAGGGTGTTCTATCTGAATTAACATGAGTACACATATGGCAGTTTTCTTTTAATAAAATACATCCAAAACAGCACAAGCAAACAACGAATGTAAAAATGTTTTGCTCAAGGAAACTAGGCAGAAGTCTCCTTGTCTCTGGTATTTAATAAAACCATAATGTATTTGTGTGTGTATAAGGAATAATGTACTGTTGGTTAATCATTATCACAAAATCAGTCATCTTTGTTTCTACTTGCGGTTCCTTGTTCTTCAGAGTTTTAATTGGTGACTCCTGAGCTTCCAGCCATTTATCAAAGGTTTTCTGCTCACCATATATATATATATATATATTATTTATTATATTACAATTAAAGGGATGGTTCTCACCCTCATGTTGTTCCAAACCTGTATACATTTCTTTCTTCTGCGGAGCACATAATAATATATTTTGAAAAGATTTATACATCATCTGAACGCTGAATAATCGGACAGTATTTGGTTGAGAAACAACTATTTGAAAATCTGGAATCTGAGGGTACAAAAAAATCAAAACATTGAGAAAATCACCTTTAAAGTTGTCCAAATGAAGTTCTTAGCAATGCATATTACTAATCAAAAATTAAGTTTTTATATATTTATGGTAGGAATATCTTCATGGAACATGATCTTTACTTAATATCCTAATAAAAGAAAAATCGATAATTTTGACCCATACAGTATATTTTTTTGGATATTGCTACAAATATATCTGTGCTACTTATGACTGGTTTTGTGGTCCAGGGTCACAAATGTGGGTAACCAAATGGTTTTGGTTGCCATTGACTCCTATTGTATGTAAAAAGGAATCCCGTTGAGACATTTCTCAAAATATCTACTTTTATGTTCCACAGAAGAAATAATTGTAATTTTTGGATGAACTATACTTTTAAGACTGAATTCTGAGGCTTCAAAATCAAGGTTTCTAGACATATGTAAGAATATGCTCACAGAGAAGCTCTTGAGAGGTTACAGAAGCCTCTTTGCTGCAAACTGTACACTTCCTATTATTTTAGAGTATACAAGAAAACCCTCTGTAGTCCATGAATGTTTGTTGTTTGTTTAATGTAATGTGTAATACACACACATCCAGTAGTCAACTGTATTAAGAAAAGGCTGATCGGATATTGACCATCTTTTTCATTCAATTTAAACATTTAATCATGTCACCTGATAAATTATTAAACAAGAAACCTGTATTTGAAGTGCTGTTTTGATTATTGTTTTGATTGTTTCTGATTATTACTTATTTTTTATTCTTTCAGGTTTGATTTTTGTGCTGATCAGTCCGAGAAGCGTCCATCTGAGAACTTGGGTCAGGTTCTGTTTGGAGAAAGAATCGAGCCATCCCCGTACAAGGTATATTACACAATGTTCTTGTAGCTCAGAGCTTGGCACTAGCAATGCCAAGGCCGTGGGTTCAATGCCTTGCATGAACCGATAAAGTGAGTGCAACATAAATAATGTGAATACCCATTATTATAGGGGTTAATATAATTTGTGTAGAGTCTGTAGACTGCTGTGAGAAAAAGTTGCGATTGTCTTTTAAAAAGGACAAATCACGAAAGCTTGCAACAGCCCAATTCTTTTGTGTTCTAAGTGCAAAAACACGATTATTACTGTGTACACAAAGCATGGCAAGACTTCACTAGTGAAGAAGAGTAGTTGGTGAAAACAAAGGTGTCCAAACAACACAGAACTACTGCAAACAGGAAACCTCAGTATTCACCTTGAAGACCCTGTTTCCACAAAAACTGTCGACCAAGAACTTCACAAAGCCAACATCCATGAAAGAGCTGCAACTGATAAAACTTTAATCACAGACACAAATGCTAAAATGCCAGAAATTTGGTGTCATGCTCATAAAACCTGAACAGTTGAAGCACCAATGTGAACTTAAATGTCTGCCCAGGCCAGTCAAATCATTTGAATATTATCAAACCATAGTCGGCAGTGTTGCAGAGAAGAGTGAGAAGCAAATTGCCTCCTGTTTCTGAAACAACTGTTCTTATAGACATCATTCATCCATACATTCAAAAGTTGTACGAGTCTATCTTAAGAAGGATGGAAGCTATATTAAATGCAAATGGTGCTAATGCACCTTATTGCCTATTTCCCATGTGTTCACATTATCACCTTGGATAAAAGCCACTGTCATAAGCAGCCTCTGACTGTCTTTATTGAAATGTTCTTTTTATTGTAGCATTTTATTCTGTAATCTGAGTTTGTTTGTTTTTCTTCTAGTTTTCCTTCAAGAAGAATTTGGAGTGCCACAGTGTCTGTCTTAGAGCTTACAACACAGAGAAAGCAGAGGATAAGGCCAAGCTGGAATTTCTCAAGAAGGGAATGCTCCTCAATTACCAACACCACTGGTGAGGCAGTCACTCAGTATCTCTCTGTGCTGTAACACAGCACTACAACGAATCATAGCTTCTCATCACTTATTTGACTCTCTCAGGATTGTCGATAATATGCCGGTGACCTGGTGTTACGATGTGGAGGACAATCAGAAGTTCTGTAATCCAGGCTTCCCCATTGGTTGCTATGTCACAGATACGGGACGGGCCAAAGATGCCTGTGTGGTCAATGTGAGTAACACTTGGCAGACTTTTCACAGGCCATATGATTGTTCTGTTTAATGCAAATTGTTCACGCAGTGGTTTCATTTTCATGCAGGCTGACTTCAATGACAAAGACACCTTCTACATCTTCAACCATGTGGACATCACCATTTATTACCACGTGGTGGAGAACGAGGCTGCTGGTGCCAGACTGGTTGCTGCTAAATTAGAGCCCAAAAGGTATTTGAGGCTCTTCTAACCAATAATAAGGCAGCAGAGAAGGGTGCAATTTAGCCAATTAAGATCTAACAAAAAACATTTAAATATTTAATTGTCAAATTAAGCATGATGATAGGATATTGGATTTAATATGTAAATATGGACTATGTTTCTTGTCTCTTTTTAAAGCTATAAGCACACCAACTTGGAGAAACCAGACTGCACAGGACCTCCCATGAGTCTGGGCAACAAGTTCAATGGAGAAGTCAAGATTCCCTACACTTACTCCGTCAAGTTTGTGGTCAGTGATTAAGATACTTCCATATCAACCTTAAAGGGTTTGTTTACCTTAAAATGAACATCAATGTTTGGGTTTGTTTACCTTAAATGAATGTCATTTACTCACCCACATGTCATTCCAAACCCATTAGACTTTCATTCATGTTTGGAACATCATTTCTGTGAAATCATCTTTTTAGTCTATTGAAAGTCTAGCCAATCAACATTTTCAAGCTTCAAAAAGTACATAAAGACATAGTAAAAGTAATCCATGAAAATCAAGCCATTTAAAACAAGTTTTGTGAACAGAGACACTCACAGATTTTAATTTAGAATTTAATATTTGCATATTATCACTGTTTACCACACATATATAGAGCACATACACGCAGTCGTGTGTGCTTGTCTGACAAGTAAGAAACAATAGCAGCATGAATTATGGAAAATCAACTATGGGGAGAGTTCAGATTCTGCTGTAAAGCAGCTCTAAAAGACAATAGTGTCATTCGTCAGCTTCAGTCGATTGAGTGTTGGTTCTGTTTAGATAGGGCTGCACAAGGAATCATATTTTAATCGTTATCATGATTTCTGCTTCTCTTCATTTATTAAGCACAGTGTTTTCCGGTATTTGCTCACTGCTTTTTTTTATCCTGAAAACGTTTCATTTTCATGTTTAAAATACCTTTATTTATGTACTGACGATCAACGAAAGACAAATTGGACAGAATTTACATTTTGGGGTGAATTTACATTTCTTTAAACTGAATCAGTGTCTTTCATCTTTTTATAGACGTTTATATGTATAAACTTAAATCATTTGCATCTCTCTTCCTCTTCATTCGTGTTGTTCTGTGTTTTTCCACAAGGAGGCGTACTGGTATCATGCCACATTTTCTGTAAAGCAGGGGTTTCCTGCAGGGGATCTTCCAATTGTTGTCTAATAAATATAACTCAGTTTTGTGAAATATGCAAAAATACAGTATTACATGAACTTCAACCAAAGCTAAAGTTCAGCTAAAAGTGTCATTGTTCATCTTATACTAGATAAATGAAAAATAAAATGATCATAACATTTAAAATTATAATTTGAGAGGCTTTGCAATCTAATCATCATAAGAAACCATGTAATTGTTCATTTGGGTTTATATGCATGTTGTTATAGACCAGGGGTGTATTCCAGAAAGCATGGTTAACTTACCGTCAGATAAACCCTGAACTTTCGGTTGATTAACTCCTAACATTGCTTACTCGAGGTATGTGGTTCCAAAAATGCGTCCGGGAGTAAGTTCATTCAACTCAGAGTATGTTCCTGGTTAAGACTCAAGACATTCTCAACAGAGCGACGAATCGACGAGTCACTATGGAAACGGACGCTAAGAATAAGCGCGCCATACTGCTTCTTTCTTCTTCTTCTGTTCAGAGGTCATGTAGGCCTTATGCTTAGTGCATATCGCCACCCAATTGATGGTTTTGCAATCATTTTAATTTTTTTTCCATTTAATCTTTAATCCTTGAGAATAAGAATTATATTGTTTGTTTGATGCTAATTATATATTAAGTCATATCAGATATGTATTTTTATTATAGAAATACATTATAGAAAATGCCGATCCATGTGTGAGATGATATAAAATGTTATATATATATATATATATATATATATATATATATATATATATATATAGGCTAATATAATAAATTAAACATTACCTTGTCATAATAGTGTGTTATAATTTATACAGATAACTGTTATATGCCAATAAAATATAATAACCATATTAGAGCAATATATAGGCAAACCTTATTTATTACTTATATTAGCGCTTTATCATTAAAATAGCAATATATATATATATATATATATACACTGAAGGCTCATCAGTAGATCATACATGCTCTGATAGCGCTGAAGTGAACTAACCCTGGAACATAACCTGCTCCGGAGCAGGTTATCTTCAGAGAGCAAGTTGCTATGGTTACTTGCATACCCTGAAAGTAACCGCCGATTTTGGAACCGAAAGCTGAGGTTATCCGCTCACTTATCCTCAAACATACCCGGGTATGTCACATAACCTGCTTTCTGGAATACACACCAGACCTACAATGTATGAATCAATTGAAATTGATACAATATGCAAGTGTCCATGCTCTGTCCCTCTATTAACCAAGACCCCACTTGTAAAGCGATTTATTATATCAGTATTTCCGCAAAGCTCTTGGTTTTTGTGTATAACTGCTGGTTTGGTGTTTGCAGGAGGACAAACTGATTCGCTGGGCCTCTAGATGGGATTATATTCTTGAGTCTATGCCACACACCAACATTCAGTGGTTTAGGTGAGAGCACATATCTCACACACACATGGACCTGTCCCAAATGACACTCAAAGTGGGCATGCGTTCTCATAAACTTCCCCTATGCGTTTGCGGTGCACTATACTGCAAAGCCCACATTGGTTTGGGCTTTACAGCAAACTAAAGTATGACCCATGTAAAGTCCATAAATTAAAATAATAAATCTTTTCCACAAATATTTAAAATCCATGTATTCCATGAATGGATACCATAGCTTCCAGCAACACTATATGAGATAGTGGTGCCATCTAGTGGCTGTCTACAGAACTCAATTCACAATCAGCAAATGCAAGTAAAAAATTTAGTTGGCTTTGGCTTGTGTATGAAACTGTGATGGTTACCAGCTGGCCAATAACTGACCATTGATTGTTGCAAAGTTATGCATGACACTGTGTTCATTTACACATGAGCAGCTCGTGCAAGTCTTCAAAAGTGAAGCCAGAACGTTTCGATCGCCCCGAGGTGACTGGCTTCAGTATAGGTCATAAACCCCGCCCTCACCATGTAGTCTGGGACGTGAGACAAACTAAATAATCAAATTACACTTCAAATAAATTTTTTCCAAAGACGTTTTCTGTCATTTTAGGTAATTCTTAGCTTGCTGATGTATGTTCAAGTGTTCATTTGTCTAATAAGTTTGCTTTTAATTTGTTATTTGATGCTATAAAAATGGGGTGTGGTGTCATGATTGTGAGCTTGTGATTGGGTCTGCGGGAGTTTGGGCGGGACTTTGATACCGCGGCTCCACCTCACGACACTACTGCGCAGACTCTGGCTCCAAATTACGTCATTTTTGCAAGATGACAGTGGCCATACTGTGAATGTTTTATGAACAAAAAAATAAATAAAAATACTGTGAATGTTTTGGCTTCACTTTTCTATAGTGCAGGGATACTCAAATCTGGCTCGCGAGATCCACTTTCTTGCAGAGTTTAGCTCTAACCCTAATCAAATACACCTGAGCATGCTAATCAGTGTCTTCAGGATCATTAGAAAATCACAGGGAAGTGAGTTTGATCAGGGTTGGAGCTAAACTCTGCAGGAAAGTGGATCTCGCGAGCCAAATTTGAGGATCACTGCTATAGTGGAAGGAAGTGGAGACGCGTCGTCCATCTTTTTTACAGACTATGGTGTGTTCAGTGTCTTGGAATGTGCATTTCAAAACGCAACATGCCAACCATCTTCCCAAATTTGTAATGAGGACCATTTATAAATCTGTTGTCAATAAAGGAGAAGCTTTAAGGCCTCCCAGTGGTTTCCTGCCAAATACAAAAAATACTATTTATACTAATTAATATCAGTAATATTCCTGTTGTTTTGTAACCACATTAATTTGTTATTATTCTTATTAAATACTTATGTTCTATAGTTTTATTAAATTAATTGTATTCATACAGTACTAGTAGTGTAAAAGTAAATGGTATTATTGCTGAAGGAATATGTTTCTTTATCGTTTTCAATTATTAAAATGTATATATAACTATACATTGAATAATAATTGTTATACTCATTTTTAATTTACAATACAATAGTTTTATTACAATTAATACAGTAATATATTTCTCTTGGTAAATTTTTATAATTTAAATAATAAAACAAAAGTCTTATTTATATTAATAATAATAATAATAATATTGATGATGATGATTTGATAATCACCAAAGTTGGATTGCAGGGACCGAGAGTGTCATTTGGCCCAGGGTCCATATCTTAATAAACCCATGATGTATTTTAGCGAATATGTTTAGCTAAGATGTTTTGTTTTCTGCCACCAGTATCATGAACTCTTTGGTCATCGTACTCTTCCTCTCGGGGATGGTTGCTATGATTATGCTCCGAACACTCCATAAAGACATCGCCAGATACAACCAGATGGACTCTGTGGTGAGTTCAGCTTAACTGTCACATATCACTGTCTGATATATGTGATAAGTCCTCTTATGACCTTATATTGCATCTGTATGTGTGTTTTTAGTAAAGCCTAGTTTTGTCTACCACATAAAAGACCATTTTTATGTTTGCATGTTTGTATAAAAGTATAGCAGTGTTTGCTTCGTAAGATAACGAGCGTAACTTATAGAATGTGTGTTGATGCACTGTATGTCACTTGTGTTTGTGGTCTGGATTGTCTACTGCCAACAATGAGGGTCACACTGATGAGGAGAGACAAGTGCACACACATCTGCCTTCACCCTAGATATGAGTCACCCTAAATACACACTTTGCATTCAGATCTCTTTATAAATTGTATATTTTGTCCTTCCCATCTGGGGTTAGAGGTCAGACAGGGTCAGGCGTGATGCACACATCTGTTGCTTTTACGTGTTCTCTCTTTCCTGTGTTTCACCATGTGGCCCCTCCCCTGTCCTCATACATCATACTCATTAAGGACAGAGCAAGAGTGACACAGTGTATCATTGGTCTGAGCAGCAGCCGGCGTCTTTCCTTTGATCTCTGTTAGCTGTAATTGGGCTGTAGACCCAAACCCACGCCTGAACGGGGTTCCGTTAGCTCCTGCTATTGTTAAAGCCTCGCTTTTCCACTCCATATTTTCCAGGAGGATGCCCAGGAGGAATTTGGCTGGAAGCTTGTTCACGGAGACGTCTTCAGGCCTCCCAGGAAAGGCATGCTGTTGTCTGTGTTCCTGGGCTCTGGCACTCAGATCTTCATCATGACGTTTGTTACTCTCTGTAAGTTTACTGAGCAATAGAAGGAAATTCAAGCCCTGATTGATAGAAAAAGATGAGTACCAGATCAAAACATACTTTTCTTAGTTTAGTCTTCAGCATAAAAAAGACAAATGTGTAAAATAAATGTACACTACCATTGTAAATGGGTCAGTCAAATTTTATTTATTTATTTTTAAAGAACACAGTACTTTTATTTAGCAAGGAGATAAAAAGTGATGGTAAACAATAAGATTGTTTTAATGTTCTTTGATCAAATAATCCTAAAAAATGGAATTGGTATGCTTGGTATTCAGAAAAACTATTATGCAGCACTATTATGCAGCAAAAAGTGTTTTAGACATTGATAATAAGGAAAGTTTCTTGAGCAGCAAATCAGCATATTAGAAAGATTTCTGAAGGATTATGTGGCACTGGAGACTGCGGAAAATTCCGCTTCGAATTACTTACACAGAATTTCACATAGAAAGTTTTATTATTTGTAAAAAATATTTCACAGTATTACTATTTTTATGGTGTATTTAATTAAATAAATGCATTCTTGGTAAATAGAAGAGACCTTTCAACATGAAAAAAAATCTTACCAACCCCAAATGTTTAGCTAGTAGTGAAAATTAGACATAAATATACATATTTTAAAAAGCAGGCATTAAAACAACTATTTAAAAATAGCGGTGTATATAAAAAAAAAAAAATAACAGTCATGTGAGTGTGACATCTTATGTAATGTACTTTGACAAATGTAGTCAGATTTTTGGACAAATTACTTTTATGGTAAATGTTAAAAAAAGTTACCAAATATGCTAAAAGTTTTACTTGCATTAATTTTTATTTTTTGATGGCTGAGATAATGTTTGAACCTGTACCGTTTTGCATTTGCTACATCTAAAATACGATATGAAGGATTTTGTTGAGTTTTTGATTGACATTTTGTCAAATTCTAAATTCATGCAACCCTTAACTTTACAACATGTTTCCCCCCCTGTAGTTTTTGCCTGTTTGGGTTTCCTGTCTCCTGCTAATCGTGGGGCTCTGATGACGTGTGCAGTGGTGCTGTGGGTGCTCCTGGGTACTCCAGCTGGTTATGTGGCTGCCCGCTACTACAAATGTAAGTACGCAGCAGAGGTTTGACCTTTGATCCCTGATCCTCCCTTCATTAGGGCTGTCTGCAGTTCGTTAGATTTAATTAGTGTCAGAGGAGCCCTTTACATGAACGGGCAGGCCTACACACCCCTGCTGCTTTTTTGCTTTACTTGTGTTCTACAGCTTGTGCAGAACACAATGAGAGCTTACTCTTCTATTTACTATGATATCAGTTGTAGATCCATCTGCCGAGCTCTGTTTTAACATTGTTCATATGACAGATGTTTAATTTTCCCCTTTGATCTTCTCTCAATTTTTCCTCTCTGATTAGAAACTGAATCATAATGGACATTTATGAATTTACTTTCAATCGTCAGAACAGCTTTTTTGTCCATCAAACGCCAGTCTTGATGCACAGGATTGTGGTAAATCATAGGCAGCATCTCAGTGCCTCATGACTTCTATGCTTCTCATTGCTTGGCTCACAATAGTGCAGCCATCTCACAGAATCAGTCAGAAGAGAGGACATGCATTGCAACCCTAAATGAGATTACCATTAATGTGGTGCTCTAAAAATCTAATAAAATACTATGTTAAACACAAAATGTTAAATGTGAAATAATGTATACTTTTTTTGTTCATTTTTGTTAATCGTCTTTGTGTGTATGCAGTATACATTTTTATCTAATATTGTCCACAATTGAAGAGGAGATTGTTACTGTTCTCTTTTGACCAAAAATAATAATAATGAAGAATGTGGCAGTTTTTAAGTGTTAGAATCTTGAGGTGGTAACTGAAAGAATGTTAATGAGTTTAATGAATTTCAACAACTGCTTTGAAGTCAGTAAGAAAAAACAAAACATTACAAATAATATAACTTTTTTTAAGTATCTCACTGAAGAGGCTGATATAATGATGTATTACACTGACTGCATTTTCTCTTTGTGGTTTAATGTTTTTTTTTTTTGTATCCTTGTTGAAATGTGAGGTGAACTGGTCTCTCTCTCTTATTTCAGCCTTCGGTGGGGAGAAGTGGAAGACCAATGTTCTGTTGACAGCATTTCTCTGTCCAGGGTGGGTAAATTAAATTTGAATGGATTTAAATTTCATTTCATTAAGCAGTTCAATGTGTCAGTTCGAAGATTTGGGCCATTTTGCACAACGCAAGTCTTGTGCGTTGACGTGTAGCTTAAATATGGCTTGTTGTGAATAATACATTTACATGCTTTTTCAGGGTGGTGTTTGCTGATTTTTTCGTAATGAATCTGATTTTATGGGGCGAGGGTTCATCAGCTGCCATGCCCTTTGGCACTCTGGTGGCCATCCTGGCTCTGTGGTTCTGTATCTCAGTGCCCCTCACCTTTATCGGAGCATACTTCGGTTTTAAGAAGAGTGTAAGCTCTTTTTCACATAAGCTCTTTTTTTTTTTTTTACTTCTGGAGTCAATACTCTTTCTTATATATGGGTGTAATTTTGGTTCAATTTCAGGGCATTGAACATCCTGTGCGGACCAATCAGATACCCAGACAGATTCCAGAGCAGTCCTTCTACACCAAACCTCTTCCTGGCATCGTCATGGGTGGAATCCTACCATTCGGCTGCATCTTCATCCAGCTGTTCTTCATCCTGAACAGCATTTGGTTAGTGCTGATTGTTCCTATGATTCCAATGATTACAAAAGCAAATTATAAAGTTTAGGTTTCGAACTCAAATGAAATCAAACCTCTTGAAAAACACTGTTATTGTGTAAACCATTGATATTGCAGGTCTCATCAGATGTACTATATGTTTGGCTTCCTCTTCCTGGTCTTCATCATCCTGGTCATCACCTGCTCTGAGGCCACCATCCTCCTCTGCTACTTCCACCTGTGTGCTGAGGTAAGAGTACACACAGCAAAATCCACATTACATATACACGTGTGACAGTATGCATATTTTGGAGAATCATGTCTGTCTCTTTTTTTTCTTTTCTTTTTTTCTTTCTTCATTTGTTTTGTGTATATGCCGTCTCTCAGGACTATCACTGGCAGTGGCGCTCCTTCCTCACCAGCGGATTCACCGCTGTTTATTTCCTGGTCTATGCCATCCATTACTTCTTCTCTAAGCTGCAGATCAGTGGACTCGCCAGCACCATTCTTTACTTCGGCTACACCATGATCATGGCACTCATCTTCTTCCTCTTCACAGGTCTGTATGTGTGTAGAGTACATGAAAACATTGCTTATTTTCAGACTTTTTTAACGGAAAGTGGAAGTATCAATACATTTAAACGAATTAACCAGAATTTATTAAACATTAATGATTCCAGAAAGTTGAAGAACTTTGTTCTTTAATAAAAACAATAGTTATTGAGATGGATATAATGGTGGGTAAAAATGTGGGAAGTTTTGTTCCAAACATATGATGTTTGTAGACAGTCTTCGTGTGCTGTTTTGACTGCAGAAAAAAAACAGTAATGCTTCATGTAATATTGTGTAGTGTTTTCTTAATCTGGATCTCTTGTGGGTTTTTTTGCCTCCAGGTACAATTGGATTCTTTGCCTGCTTTTGGTTTGTCACTAAGATCTACAGCGTGGTCAAAGTGGATTAAATGAAAGCAATCTCATATGAGACTGAACTCTTCTCCGCCCAATGTGAGATCCCGTAGGGAGGGACCTGAGCGCTGTTTAACTTTATCTGTTGCCACGGCGACTCTGCTTTACACCAACAACTCTGAATCAACAAATTCCATTTACTTTGCTGTGTGTGTGTGTGTGTGTGCATTAGTAGTGCATATTCAACCATTTGAAGAAATTGACACATCTGCTTCTTTAGTTGGAACGGAATACAGCAAACATGCACATTGGCCACTGCTACGAGTAATTAAGATTTGGAGTTTTCCCTTGTAAATATTACTTACTTTTTTCTTTTGCTAACATTGAAATGAAAGGGTAATGCATAAATTACAAAGAAAACTAGCTCCAGTTATTGAATCTTCATGGTGTCAGAAGTATGATTTTGTAAATAGCATTTTTTCCTTAAATGCATCAAAAAAGAAACTAGAGATTAAAAATGGAAAGACTTCGTTATGAGTTGGTTTAATAAGAGTGAGGCTGTGTGAAATTTCTTTCCATCATGTTGATACTGTAAAATTACTGCTTGCGCATTCTTGTGTATAACCAGTGGGGGGGGGTCTATTTAACTTTTTGTTTGGTCATTTTTTTTCTTGTTTCTGTTCATGCCTCAACACATTGCGTGCCTCATTATCCACAGGAAAATCAAGACCATTTCATTCAGTTAAGAACAAGTTTGTGAAAATGTGAAGTTCCCCGTCCATACACAGGGGTACTGGAGTGAAATGATTTTCTTTGTGTATATATATGCACAGCATTTAAACGTGTCCATAAACTACATTAGCTTGGTTGGCCACTCAGTTTTGATTTTGTCTTTTCTGATTTTGAGGTAACGAGATTACAAGAAAAACATTTAAAAAAATAAATAAATTAGAAATAAAACCACCTGGTCTCCAAAATATCAGTTCACTTGTTTTAATGTGAAGTTGTTCTCTGTGTTAATTTACCTTTTCTTTTTTTTTCTTCAAACAATGTTTTTTGTATCTTGCTCTTCCATGATGTCAAACGTTTTTATTGTTAAATGACTAGTAAAAGGGTAGCAATCTGTACAGGTACAACCTTGAGACCTTCAGCACAGCATCTTTAACTATTTCACTTAAGAAAAAGGTCAACACTTGCACTTTGTAGCATATAGTTCTAATCTTTTCAGTTCATAATTGTTTTACGGAGTGAGTGAGTCATTCACTCAACAGATTCTTTTAAAAACATTGTTTCAATCAGGAATGCTACGGTTTGCACTGATTTTTGTCAATCAAAACAAATGGAGTCCTAAAGCCCTAATAGGTGGCAACGAAATTTCAGCGCATGCGCAGTGCGTTCAGAAAAGAAGGCCACAGAGAAAAATAGCTGTTTACCAATTATGCCTTGGCTTCATTGGCGAAATAAAATGGAGAAATTGTAAATATTGTGTTTAAAATTAAAGTTCTGTTTTAACTGTTGCATGAGAGAGAATATCACATTCGCAGTCGAATCACATTTTCCGTCCAGCACCCGATACAGCTGCCGATAGCCATGCAGAGGGCCAAGACTGATGTAAGTCACAAAAAATGTCGACAGTAAATAAAAGTTTTTTGTTTCATAAGTGGAAGTAAATAAAAATGACCAGCAGGTGTCACTATGTTCAATTAGGGTTTGTAGACTAGAGTCTAGAGCAAGGCACTGCCATGTATGTATTGGTTTTTATTTTATTTTTTTATTTAGTGTGTGTATGTACAAAAATGCAAAATATTTTGCTTGAAATTATTGAGAAGCGCATGTTCAATACACTTTAATGGTGCGCATTAAATATAATTAATTGTTTCTTTAATCATTGCATTTTTGTGGTGTGACTCACACCACATGAGTAATATGAAAATTTGCAAGGTTAATGCTGTGTGTGCATGCATGTGTATTTTTGTGTGTGTGCCTGTTTGTTTATCTCTTCCAGATGGCAGCTTCAGTCACTCTTTTGTTGTGCTCCTTTCTTTTGGAGGAGACGAGAGTTTTATGGCTTCTTGTAATGGGTCTGGCCTATATTCCACACCTGACAAAATGGCAACCAGTTTTGAGGGAAAGAGTATCCTGCAGGAAAGGCAAGTCAGACAGTACCTTGAAATTTCTATAGTGTTAGAAATCACAGACAGATTACACATGGATGAATTATTCCTGTCATTTTCACTCACTTACACTGCAGAAATGTACATTGTTCACTATTATCAACACACTGAAGATTTGGATGAATAACAGCCATTTCCTGGCATCATTCAGTGTTTAGCTGTGTTGAGTCATACACAGCTAAGGTTTACAGAGAACTTCACTGATATAACTGTCTCTCAAAAACAGGACATGCAGTTAGCTTATTTAAAACAAAAACATTTTAATATTCATTTGTGTGTGTGTGTGTGTGTGTGTGTGTGTGTTTGTCTTATTCTGAGCAAAACACAATTTATTAATTTCTTTTTCTTGATGTTTTCCTTTTTGGAAACAAATTTTCACACTGAAGAGTGAAAGCATCATCCTAAAACACTACAAGACACAGGTTAAGCATATTTGTAGACTAGATTATGTTAATGACGAATACAGCTTACAATGAAACTACTTCTGGCCCTGCTTTTTAAGTTGCATCAGGTTAATTATTGCTCTATAGGGTACATTATGCTTTTAAACAGTATATAACTATTTCCTAGTGGCCATTGGTATCTCTCTACTTGTTCATTTCTTGCATGTTTGCCTAGAAGTTGTTTTGTGTACATTTATATTAGTTTATACAGATACTGTATATACAAGTTTGTAGGTTTGTGGTAGCGAAGTGGCCTTATCAGCAGTTCTATATTTTTCCTTCCAAGATTTTCTGTGTTCCTTCCTCTCCATCATCCTTTCTAGTTAACGTGATTTTCTGAACAATGGCTGACTGTAGCAGTGGTTCGTAAATAGTGTGGGTGGACAGCCTTTCTCTTTCAAACTCACTTCATATGAATGATCACTTTCTGGCCTCCATCAGGGTCCTGATCTGAGATCAGCTGATGCTTCCCAAATTCAAAGTTTTAACTTGGTCGCACGGATTCTCAGATGCTCTCAAATCAGCTATAAAGTGCAACTTCTCCCAACAGCCATTAAAACGGGGGATTTTCACGGCTGAATCACTCTCTATTCTAATCCTGCTTGCTAAACGCTTCATTTTGGGGCTCTTGTTCGTATTCAGACACCCAAATGAGGGAAAGTCTATTCATTGGATCAAAGGCTTGAGTGGTTTCCTTTACGGACAAAATAAAAACTCCTGAGAGTGTGTCTGCTGGACAGCTCAGTGTTAGTCATCTGTGTTGTCGGCTTTAAGAGTGAATAACACCAGTCTCTTTTGTTTAATGAACACATTCAGCATGATAAAGAGACTTTGTGGGGTTTTTCTTGCAAACGTAGATAGCCTCAAGAATCAAGAAGCTGTAAGTAAATCTAACCTCCTCATAAGGTTCCTGAATTCTGGGAATTGACAAGTTGTCCATCTTTATTCTCATTGGACAATGCAGTGAAATTTTTGGTCTTACTTTATTATACTACATAAACTTTGATATCTTCAAGTATATTTATACATCGCCCCCTAGTGGCTATACAGAGATTTATGATGTCTGATGTGCAAATTTCCATTTTTATTCTGCCTGTTGGCCATGGAAATTTGTTCAGTTTGTGCATAAGCCAGTATAGTCACGTGGTCCACTTTAGTTTGTCACAAGCAATCATCGTTTCAAATTCCATTTTCACATCAGCATATCATAAGCTTTGTTAGTAATATTCCACCATATGATCATGTGACACTAAAGACTGGAGTAATGACTGATCAAAGTTCAGCTTTTCATCACAGGAATAAATTGCATTTTAAAATATATTGCCATAGAACAGTATTTTTAATCAACAATAAATAAATACAGCTATAAAACAGCTTTGATGAGCAGAAGAGACGTCTTTCAAAAAAAATTCATTTTTTTTATTACAAAGGCACATAAATGAATAAATCATACTTGTCTTTTTCATTTAGCTTTTTGAGTGTGTCCTGAGAAAATCAATCCAAATTAAATAATGGAGTTTGTCACGGTTCGTAGCACTACGGACTCTTTGATGAGGTCATAAAATGCAAAGAATGTCGGTCACCCAGCGACACCAAGACTTTCTCTCTCTCTTTCTCTCCCTCGCTCTCTTTTGTCTCCTCCTTTCCTTATGTTGTTCTCCCACTCTTTATTTTTGTGGTACCTCAGCTTTGATGAAGTGATTTGCTGGAGTCTGTTTAATCTTTTTTTTTTTTTGTCACATTCTCAAAATATGGTACATTTATAACACTAATTCAGTCCTCTTTTTGGACTTTGACCACATCCTTCCATCAAGAATAGAATAATAAATAATTGAAACTTGAAAACCACCAACTCTGAAACCATGACACATATGACAAATCATCAGATGTGCTACTCTGTTCTTTCAATATAATATCAAATAAAATAACAATTCATTATTTTCATATTCCAAAACATCAGATTTCCATCATAGTTTATATAAATGCAGTTTTTAAGCCCATTGTCAGATCTTTACTGGAATGATTGTGTTTACATACACATTGCCAAAGCATTATACACAAAACCAATAATGAAAAGTAAAAAAAATTAATAATTTCCCCAAATTGTTTTCATTCAGTTAGCACAGACCTCCATTTTTAGGTAAAAAAAAAAAAGAGATTATTTGTTTATAATTTTGCCAGTGTTCACTCAAACACTGAGGTGTTTTATACACGCACACACACACACACACACACACACATATAAATAAATAAATATATATAGATATATTTTAGTGCTGTCAAATGATTGATTGCAATTAATCGCATCCAAAATAAAAGTATTTGTTTACATATTATATGTGTGTGTACTGTGTATATTTATGTATATATAAATAAACACACATGCATGTATATATTTAAGAAAAATTTTACATTTATATATTAAATATATTTATATATTATATAAATTATATGAATATAAATATATACATGTAAATATTTTCAAAATATATGCTGTATGTGTGTATATTTATATATAGATAATAAATATACACATGTAAACTAAATTTTGGATCGTGATTAATCGCAATTAATCGTTTGACAGCACTAATATATATATATATATATATATGTATATATATATAATATAACAGACAATATGAGGAATATGCAATGATGATGGTCTTTGATTATATTGATCAAGGCAGTAGTCAATTTAATCTTTAGAATAACTTCATCAAAATGTATAAGTCATGATTATGGATATTGTCCATGGTAGCACCGGAAATGACCAACTGGCATATATTGTCTTTGCTTTTTTGCCTCACCAAACACTTTTTGTCCCCCTTCTCTCTCTTTTATCTTTCTCTTTCTCCTTCCTCCGCCCACTACAACCACTCGCTCTCTTTTTCCCGTCACGGCTCTTCTGGAGTCTTTGTCCCTCCGTCACACTGCAGACGTTCGTCACTCCCCTTCTCCTTTTTCCCCCTCAACGCTTTTTTTCTCTCTCTTGCTGTCTTTCTTATTTTCGTCCCTCTCTTTCTCACTCTTTCACCCCCTTTTCACCTGGAAAAGAGGGTCAGTTGTGGCCCTGTGTCTCTTGGGGCGTCCCGTCAGATTCTGATCAGTGGGGTGTCTCTTTGTCCTCTTTCAGTCAAGTCACAATAGGGTCGTGGAATGCCAGCGTGTCCGTGTCCAATCCTCACTCGCCCCACAATGTCCTTGTGTCTATAACGGATCGCACAATCTGGTTATTTGGTTTGCTAGGAGTCAATAAAAACGCAAGGCCTTGAAAAGATGACCCCGTCTAGCCTGCGAACCCCTCCCAGAGCTTGTACAGGTCCTCCCTGGAATCAGACCCTCCTGTCTCACGTTTGCTTTGTCTTGCTTTATTTATGAAGAAGGATGGATGGTGGCTATTCACTAATTAAGAGGACTGACTCATTGCATCTGTTGAATTTGGATGTTTGTTCCAGAATCATCTCTTGGTGAACATTTAGACCCAATTCGACTGTTCTCCCCCACATTATAACACTTGATGATGTTGAGTAATAGCAGATTGTGTGTAGTAGTTCCTTTGGGAAAGTAGAAGTGGCCTTTAGGAGAGATTAGATTAGACTCCTGAAGTTAATTAATCCCACTTTATCCTGTTTCATACACTACACTGCCTTAATCCTGTCTAATGACTCCACTAAGACCTGTTTCATGTCCTCTGAGATTGTTTTGTAGTTTTGAGGTTTGTTTTCCATTCAGATACTTTGTGACTTGGCTGAAATGGCGCCACTGAAGTGTAAATAAGAATGGGAATGTCATAGGGGTCAGTATGTACAGTTAATCTTTGTTCTATCTTGGGGTTAATTGTGCAATGAGTCCCAGTAAGTCTCACTCTGATTGACGCTGGAGGGCGGTTGGAAGCGTGGATGATGGGATTTAGAGCCTATTGAAGTCACTGAGGATCCTTGACACCCTCAAGAGAAGCAGCTATCAACTACTTCATTTAAAGCTTCTTAAGAGCTGTAGGACACACATCCTTCACTTTTACCATCCCATCTTAAGTGTAGTTTATCTATACTCTGTTGATTTTAACACAGAGTTTAATTGTTTGTGGAAATAAAGCTCTATTCTATTCTATTCTATTATTTTCTGTTCTGTTCTGTTCCATAATGTTCTGTAATGATGCATAATATATCAATACCATATCGGTTATCAGATGATATTATAGAGTTTTAAATGGATCTGTATTGGACGATATTGGGTATTTAATTGCGCATGTTCATTTCCCATATTTTAACATTTTACATTTACTTTTGCCATCACTTAGCACTCACATAAAGTTAATATTTAAAACTATAAATAATTGAATAGCACTGTTCAATGTAATCTTTTGCCAGTCTCAATATATATATATATATGTACAGTGTGTGTATATATATATATATATATATATATATATATATATTTTGTACTGTAGACGTTATGATATTGTGATGTGTATATTCATTTGTATACACCAGTGGTTATCATCCTTTTTGACAAGAAAGCCACTCATATTTCTTATAGCGTTTCTCCTGTAATTTTGACTAAATTGAATTGAATTGAATTGAATTTAAAATAACATATTTTAAAAACTAATAATAAAAATTGTTCCCATAAATTAATTGCACATTTTATTCTATAAGATTGACCGTTTTGATTTTGTTATTCTAAAGAATTATATTGAGGGGAATAGAAATGTGATTTTCATCTTGATGTTTTTTTTGTGTGTTAATAAATCTTTTATTAATATAATTATAAATATATTATATATATGTATGTGTGTGTATATATATATATATATATATATATTCACCATTGTTTTAAACCATTGATTTTTGTTTCTAAAATTAAAATAGTATAGTATTTTCTTGGTTATCAGCCATCTATAGTTCCATTATTAATTTATTTTCCTTTCCATGTATTTTATGTCTGTAGAGGATTTTTCTTTTCTTTTGCTTCATCAAATATGTAGCCATAAAATATGAAACAATGTGAGCTTATAGACATGAATTCTAAGTAACAATTACTCTCTGCTTTGATCTAGAGAAAAACAGACTCTGCAACTTGTGCACATCGGTAGAATCTCAGTGTGACATGATGGACCTCAGCGAGTGTTTATGCACCAACCCTCTGGCTTCCCTTTGTTTACACTTACAATAATATCATACATAAATGGTTTACTCTCACATATGCTTCAAACTATAAACGTCTAATGAAAGTACTTTTCCAATTCTTTTTTTCTTAGTTCTGAGGCAAAACGGCAGTGAAGCTTGTAGTTTGAGAGGCAGTTGTCATGTCATCCCCTAGCCATGAACCAGACATTTAAAATAAGCATACCATATAGTTTTCCACTGTGCTAACCCATAATAACCTGGAAAGAATGGCATTATGTACATGGCATTATGACCTGAAACAATCTTCACGGCTAGAGACTCCATTAGTGCCCTCTTTGCCTGTGGCTCCAGTATTAGTCTGTGTTAACTTGCGGTTATGTGAAGATAATGCTGAACTAAAGGCTATGAAACACTATTGTATTGTCCTCCATCACCTGTTGTCCACAGATGCCCGGCGGGTGAGAGCCTCCTCCGATGTGGATGGCCTAAGGCCATGTGTCGTCCATCTTGGTAACCCTTCTCTCTATAGGCATTGTTCCCTGACCTTTAGCCTCTTCAGGGCTTCTTCGGCCCGATCATCAGTTCTTCTGTCTCCCCTTCTTTAGCTGAAACTCAGTCGATGGGGGTCATCATAGATATCTTGCTGTGAGTGCTGTGACCTGGTCATTTAGCAACAGGTGATAAAATTCTGAGGAGAATTGATTCTTCACTTGTGATTCACAGTATCTGAATCATTTAAGAGACCTATTCATATTGTGTGATTTGGTGTGTTGTTTAATATGATATTCAAAGGTTTTAAATCGGAGCAGAAAGTCTTAAATTCATAAAGTTACAGCACTGAATGTTGCATGCATCTTCCTCATTGTTTTTGTCTTGTGTTCTGGTAGGGGTGAATACAGGTTAAAACTGTCCCATTTTACCTGTATTCACCTAAACGTCAAGATACTGTACATTTACTTCAGATGCAAAATGAACAAATGAAATCTTGTTTTCTCAGAAACTCAACAAAATTAAGTGAGTTCATGCTTAAAACAAGAACAAATATCTGTCAGTTATCCTTTGGAATTAAGTTGATTTTTATGAGCCCATTTGCAGATATTTGTTAAACTCCATTTTGACCGATTTCACAGAAAACAAGACTATCTTCTGTCACTTTGCTTCTCAAGTAATTGATCTTGATTTAAGAATCTTTAGACATTTGCACAATACAGAGGAAGAACGTCACATATTGGTTTGAAGCTGCTATACAAACTTTCATTTTTTTTACTTTTTTTTTTTTAGTAAAATTAATTAAAAACAGAGATATATATATATTTCAAACTTTGAAGCGTTGCTGATACAAGACATTTACATTTAGAGACAATATTTGACGAGTTCAGATGCAAAGTGCCGTTTAAAATTTTCTTCTAAAATAAGCATTTTTATCAGGCTCCTATGTGTAGGTTCAGTAATTTCACTTTGATGCCAGTGAATAGGTTCTTTTCATTGCCATTTAAAGTAAAAAACAAATGAACATAAACATAGAAGCCTGAGAAAAATGTTAATGTTAGAAGAAAATTTCAGACGGTTTTTGCATCTGAACTCTTCATTTATGTATTTTGTTCCTTTTAGTTTGTTTCTTAAAATTTGATAGTTTTGAAAAGGTCATAAATGTCTTAAATTTGCCTTAATGAAACCTGGAGAACCTACATTAAGTCAAAATAGGTCATAAAGATATTATAACCATGTTATAACAAACACTCTTACACTTTTTAAATATATAATAGGCTAACATGTTCAAAAATGATTCAAAGTGATCCAAATTATATTATTAGACAGTAATGTTGATTTAATGTTACATATGTTGATTTAGATGTCATAGCACCACATTCTGGCCATCATCATTATAATCTCTCTCAAATCTCCCCCCATGGTGAAAAGATCTCCTGAGAACTAAAAATATTTAATCTGTCCCCTTCAGTCTGTGTGCCTCTGTCTCCAGCAGAGAGCATTAATTGAAGCTGGTCCCGCACCTATGGTCACTGCTATGAAGGGTTATGGTCAGATGATCACGGCTGCCACAATTGACACACAGCATTACAATGATTCAATCTGGATTGTGTCTAGAAGAAAATGAAAAGCATACAGCCTAATTTACACTGTATTTTATGAAAAGTCTTTTTATGTGCCTTTAGGAGATTTGTATTTAATATGGTAATATATAATTTTTTAAGTTCTAACAGCTTTGATCTGTAATACATAATTTATACAATCTCAGATAATTTTACGTTGAACAAACAGACACAGTGGATTAACCTACAGTAGTTAAAATAGGTCTTTTTTTTTTTTTTTTTGGATGTTCCCCAAGGGCATAAAAATTAATATGGTTGTCGTTTTAGCCATTTTCTAGGTTTAGTTTGTTGGTTTTATTACTTTATGAAATGTATACATTTATTCATTAATGATGCATTAGCATTAAATTGATCAGAAGTGTCAGTAAAGACATTTATATGTTACAAATATTTCTATTTCAAATAAATGCTGTTCTTTTGAACTTTTTATTCATCAAATGTGACCCTGGACCACAAAACCAGTCTTAAGTCGCTGGGGTATATTTGTAGCAATTGTATGGGTCAAAATGATAAATTTTTCTTTTATGCCAAAATCATTATCATTTTAAGTTAAGATATCAAAACCTAATTTTTGATTAGTAATATGCATTGCTAAGAACTTTATTTGGACAACTTTAAAGGCGATTTTCTCAATATTTCGATTTATTTGTACCCTCAGATTGCAGATTTTCAAATAGTTGCATCTCGGCCAAATATTGTCCTATCCTAACAAACCATACATCAATGGAAAGCTTAATTTTGAAAGATTGACACTTATGACTGGTTTTGTGGTCCAGGGTCACAAATAATCTTGAAAAACATATATGCTCCAATATTAATATAAAATGTTTCTTAAACAGCAAATCAGCATATTACAATGATTTCTGAAGGATCAAGTGACACTGAAGACTGGAGTAATGCTGAAAATTCAGCTGGAATAAATTACATTTAGACATATATTAATAGTTACTTTAGAGCTGCTTTACAGCAGAATTGAATTTTGTTTGCGTCATTGAATCACTTTTTAATCACTGTAAATCTGCTTTGAGACTCTCTGTACTCGACTTGAAATTGTACAAATATTTCACAGTATTACGGTTTTAACTGTAGTTTTGATCAAACAAATGCAGCCTTGGTGAGCAGAAGAGGCTATAAAAATGTAATGAAAGTCATTTTAATGTATGAGTGTTTGTGGCTCATGAGTCATGTGATGCTGTCATTTGTTTGCTCTACCCTTCATGTGCAGTTGTGCAGTGTCTGTTGTAGAATAACATGAGATAAAGCAAATGTGATACTGGACCACAAAACCAGTCATATTTTTTTTTAATTTAGATTTATACATCATCTAAAGCTGTATAAATAAGCTTTCAATTGATGTATGGGTTGTTAGGATATAGAACAATATTTGACTGAAATACAACTATTTGAAAATCTGGAATCTGAGGGTTCAAAAAAAAACGAAATATTGAGAAAATTGCCTTTAAAGTTGTCCAAATTAAGTCCTTAGAAATGCATATTACTAATCAAAAATTAAGTTTTGATATATTTACGGTAGGAAATTTACAAAATATCTTCATGGGACATGATCTTAAGTCAAATCAAGTCACCTTTATTAGTGCTTTTATTTCCTATCAAATAGGAAAATAGTGTGTCAATAATGCAAAAGGACAATACACTCAATTTGAACTCATCGTTGAACTCAGTGACTTAATATCCAAATGATTTTTGGCATAAAAGAAAAATCAATAATTTTGACCCATACAATGCAGCTATTTTTGGCTATTGCTACAAATATACCGGTGCTACTTATGACTGGTTTTGTGGTCCAGTGTCACATATAATAATTATTTTAAAATGTGTTAATAAAGGGAACAAATTGTACAGCTTCTCTCTAGACTTCTGAATAGACAGTTGTTAATATTTTAAAGTTTAATGAATACATTTACTTAATATGAAGTGTAATTAAAATTATATATATAAAAAAACCCATATAGATGGCATTCTATCACAAGCTTGTAATAAAGATAGTGGACTGCAGAAACCCCACCGTGCCGGAGCTCATACACTCCTGAGAAATGCAGGTGGGACGAGGCGGTGACGCCTGCTGCTGCTGTTTTCAATGGGACCAAACACACTTCCCTGTTTCTCCCTGCTTCTCCCTGCAGTGGTTCTGTGCCGTCCTGTCTATCAGTGCTGATATTATGCTAAGCCCTCCAAACTAGCCTTTATATATATGGTTGCCATAGCAGCATTATTCCTGGGGAGTAGCAACTTCAAATGATTGTAGAGGCTTTTGGGGTTCGAACCTCAAAAATGTGTGTATGTATGTGTGTCTTTGAGAAAAAGGGACAGAGAAAAAAAAGAGATGAACTGTGATTATGAAACACTTTTCATTGTATTTATGCAGATTTGCCAGATGTAAGCGTCAGATTTCCCATAAAAAGACTGTCAGAGTTCTGCTGAATGCTATTTTTTTTAATAGTTACGTTCACACCATAAAAATAACAAAATAATATTTTTGTTTTTAGCTAACCAAACCTCAAATTACAGCTGACTGGACATCTTTTCTGTCCTCTTTTGATTGACCACTTAAGTCGATGTTTAGTCAAATAGATGCCATCTTATTTTCTTTTGCACAACTAGATGTGTCTCATGTAAGATTGATGCAGCTGAGGAAAGATTTGTTTGTTTTTCTGCACAAGTCTGTAGCCGTTTTGTTCTCTGTCAGAAGGGGCTCCATCCCTTCTTCGCTCTCTTCATTTTCTGCCGCTCACTTTGAAAGAAATCTCCAACCCAAGGAGTGAATGAAAAAAAGGGCTTTTGTATTTCTGAATGGCAGAATTTCAGAACTTTAGAGTTGAGGTTCCCCCACTGATTTTGCCCACACAGATTTTGAGAGCGAGAGAGAGATCTGGTTGACAGCGCAGAAACATTAAACAGCATATGGGTGATTCAGCTCATTAGTGCATCTGTGTGTTGTACAGACTAATTCACTGAATGATGAGCTCATTTACACACACACACACACACGCACGTGCACGTGCACGCACGCACACCGTATAGTAATTGTGCACGCTGAGCTTTGGAAATATGTGTGCATGTTTGTGTGGGTTCACACGTTTTGCAAATTGCTTAATGGGACATTTTGCACCTTTTATTCAATACCAGGAAGTCGTATAGCCTACAGTGATCGTCGGAGACGTCATTTAACAGATCCGGGGATCATTACCCAAATTTTCAATTTACACACAGCCCTTAAACATCAATTGAATTGTGCGAAATTGAGTTTATGCTACAGTTGTTTTTAAAACTTCTGGTGACTAGCCGTTCACGTAAAACTGGCATCCTTTCAGGATTTGCAAAATTTTAATAAATAATAAAAAAAAAAAAATGACCACCTGTTCAGAGTTCTTGTTCAGGCTACTCAGCGAAAGGTTTCTTTAATTTAGTCTCTAAAGAAACACACTGATTCATATATTAACTATTATTCAAATGTTTATATTATTATTTGAAGAAATATAAATATAAAATAAAAATAATACATTTTGAGTTTTTAAATGCTCACCGCCCAATTCTGACAGGATATTTTACATTTTTAATTTCACAATATTGAGCCACAGTGGGTAAAATATAGCCTACTAAATATGTCCCTAAATAAAATACTTCAAATAAATAACATCTCTAAAATATTTTAGATTAAGCAGATTTTATTTGTGGCGTTAAATAGTTGCAGTGCGCTGAAAAACCTCTAATACCTCAATATTTTCAAACCTAAAAGTGTTTCTCATCAAATTTCGTTTGAAAACAAGTTGCCATTACCGACATTACCTTATAACCTCCGTGTAAAAATATTTATGAAACAACCAAACAATCTGGTTTTAGTTTTAAAATAGAAATGTATTAAAATGTAAATGGTCCTTCAAGACAGACTGATGTCATGCAGCAATTTTTTAATGAATAAGCCAATTTAGTAGTCTAGCCTCCCTTTTGAAAAGTTTGAAATATGTTCAAAACGGTTCACTGAGCGAAAGATTATGACGTGCTCATGATAATTGATTTAATGAATCTATTTTGAATTCATTTACAGGTCAGTTGTTAAGACCATGTGTTGCCTGACATTTAAATCTTATTTTAAGGTCGTCCTTTTCATTTTGTGAAACATGACAGGAAATATAACTTAAAGCCAAATTTGTCTGGAACATTTGTTCGTTTCTTTATAAATCTCATCCTTCGAGGATTAATCAGCGCAAAACAATTCTGATTCCTGAATGTCTTTTTATTATGTGAGCCCGAGATATTCTATTTTAAATTGACCAGTGGAGTAAATGTTTTTGAAATATTCATGAAGTTGTTCTGTGGTGAAAAGGGCCAGTTGTTCCATTCTAACCTCTTGACATTGTTGATTTTATACTCATGGCAGAGCGGCGTCTCTCCGTCTGTGTATGTCACCAATTCCAAGACTGGCCACGTAAACATGTGTCTAAAGGTTAGATATCCTCTGAAGAGGAACAACTCATCCACAATGGAGAGACTTCCCATCTCACCGCCGTTGTCAGGACAACCCGAGCGGTATCCGTGCCCATAATAAGTTTCAGTTCAAAGCCGGTGACTTACCTCTTTACAACACTCTCATGTCCCTTCCTTCCTTCTCTTTGACTGCTCATTCTGAGAGCTAAGGCTTGAGCCCTTGTCCAAATAAGCTATTGACAAAAGTGTTGCTTTTCGGAGACGCTGGAGAGAAGGACACTGTGTTTCCATGAACTCTGATTCTGTCAGAGATGACACAACACAACAAGGTCGAATATACTTCTCAAAATAGGTTAGATTAAGATCAAATATCAAATGTAATTACATTCAGTTCCTATGAACACTGTGCAGAATTCGAATTAAAAATCGTTTGTAACATGTAGCCTTGTAATAGCCTAAATGTTACTCTCGTAAAAGTGTTCTATTTAACACAGCTCAAAACGGGGACGATTTTGTGAAATTGTAAAAAATAACTTCCACGGCTTGACTGTATAGAGACCAAAATGGTTTAGAGATTTTCGTTAAATATTTCATTTATAAAGATAATCCTAAAACGTTTTATGCAGCTGTGTATTTTGGTGATGAACAAAATATAGGCTATAGCCTACAAAAACGAGAACGAAGTCAACACTTCGTTGTGCAGGTCACCATAACGCAATCGCGCGCACTGCACAAATCTGCACACAAACCGATGATATAAACATTAAAACCTTATTCACTGATGTGCTGTAAAAGGATAGCCTACGCTAGTTTATAGTAAAAGCTTCAAATAGAATGAGCTCACAAATGAAACTTCTACTCAGGAAAATATTAATGTCGCAGTGAGCGATTTATCGAATCTGTTCAGTCAAGAAAGATGTTTTGCAGAAGTAGACCTACAAATTTATCTTATAACTTACCAAACAGATGTGTTTAATACAGTCACTGCATTCAAACCAAATAATGACCTAATGATAAATAATACTGTAATACAGTGTTTTGCATTTCATTCATTTTTCCCCTCACTTCCAGCACAGATTATTCTCTCGTAAACGCATAAATCTGGGCGGAGCCACATGAACCGTCAGCCCTGATTACTCACGGTGAGTAAACGTTTGATTGGACGAGTGAACAGGATTTGGGAGTTACACAGACCAATGAGATTCTTAGATTTGGGAAACGGGGTTACTGTCGTGAGGGGGCGTGGGGTGCCCTGGAGAGACCCCAGAGATAAGCGCAGTCAGGAGCGCAAAAACACTCAGTTGGATACACGACGCACAGAGAACCTGCGCAACCGCTACTAGTTTCACTTTGGCGCACTAATTGTACCGATGTACAAATTGTGTACATTTCTGCAGCTTTTCCATCGTGTCAAAAGGATTTATTTGATTTGACTCTAACTTCATCACTTGGTATGAGTTTTAATTATAGCCGTATTACAGGCAATTAACAGCCACTCATTTTATTTATATCCTACTTTTGTTTTCATTTTAAACGCGGGTGTAGTCGCATCTTGTAATCAAAAACCGTGGTGATGTTACTGGATGCCGGCCACCAAATCTCTGGTTTAGGGGTTGGCACGTTCACAAGGCATCACTCGGCTGTGAGCGAGACGCAGGACAGAGATATGAGTTTCATGGAATCGGCACATATGGGCGCGTTCAAACTGAACCACCCCGATTTGTCCCCGGGCCAGAGCGCAGCTTTTGCGCCCCAAGCAACCAGCTATTCCGCGGCCGCTCTTGGAGCGCATGCGGCGGCGCACGCTGCCTCGTACGCCACTTCCACGTTTAACTCCACCAGGGAGTTTCTCTTGCGCAGCCGAGGCTTTGGGGATTCGACTCCGGGCAGCGGACAACACCCCATCTTCAGCTCCACAGCAGGGCCTCTCCATCACTCTCACCCAGAAGGTCAGGGTCACCTACTTTTCCCTGGAATCCACGAGCAGCACGGCTCCCATCACGGCTCTCCAAACATCCTGAACGGGCGCCTTGGATTACCCGGTGAGGTTTTCGGGCGAACAGAGCAGTATCACCAAGTGCCCAATGCGCGGGCCGATCCTTATGGTCAATATGGCCTAAATATGGGTATGAACATGGCGCACCATCCCGGCGCATTCTTCCGCTACATGCGACAACAATGCATCAAACAAGAGCTCATTTGTAAATGGATCGACCCGGAGCTTGGTGACCCAAAAAAATGCTGCAGCAAAACTTACAGCACCATGCACGAGCTGGTCACGCATGTGTCCACGGAGCATGTCGGCGGCCCAGAACAGTGTAACCACGTCTGCTTTTGGGAGGACTGTCCACGGGAGAGCAAGCCATTCAAGGCAAAATACAAACTGGTGAATCATATCCGAGTGCACACGGGAGAGAAACCCTTTGCGTGCCCCTTCCCGGGATGTGGCAAGGTGTTCGCGCGCTCAGAGAATCTGAAAATACACAAACGAACACATACAGGTGATCATTTATTGTAGTTCTTTTAAACATGGCTTTTTATTGAATCGCGCAGTTTAAATGGTCATTTCAGTTTCAAAGCTAGAACTTTGACATTGCTGTTAAGTAATAACAAACAACACTTTTTGCATACGTCCCTTACGCACTGGTGCCTCATCAATCGTTAGACAAGTTAGTTTCAGATTAGAAACCCCATAGCGATGTTTTATAATTAAAAACGGATGCTTTTGTAAGTGTGAACTGCTCTTAAATTTGAATGCGTAAATTGGTACGATTGCGCCATCACCCCTTTTGCAGCATCATAATCAGCCCACTTTTTTGAGAGACTAGTTGTAGTAGCAGCATTCATTCATTTTTGTGTAAAGTTCTAACCAGTGTGGCATCCAAATAGAAAATATTTTCGTCTTTCAGGAGAAAAACCGTTCCTGTGTGAATTCGACGGCTGTGACAGACGTTTCGCCAACAGCAGTGACCGGAAGAAGCACATGCACGTTCACACGTCTGACAAGCCATATTTGTGCAAACTGTGCGACAAGTCTTACACTCATCCCAGCTCCTTGAGGAAACACATGAAGGTGAGAATTCAAATCATCTGTTCTCCAATCCATTACCTTTGCTTGCATATATCATAGTTTAGTCAGAATGAACCGATTCTAAGTGTTTGATGCCTTTTGTAGGTTCACGAGGATCAAGTTCCGGTGGTCGACTCCTCTCCCGCTGGAAGCTCTGGGTACGAGTCCTCCACTCCGTCCAGTTTGATCTCTCCGTGTTCAGAAACGCACAGCACCATGTCGCCGGACTCTGTCGCGCTCAACAGCAGCGGCCACGGCAGCTTAGCGTCCAATTTTAGCGAGTGGTACGTTTAAGGACTCCGCCAAGAACTGCATATAAAAGAAAATATTATTTGTAAATAGTAAATGAGGGTTTATGTTGTCAGCATGTCGAAGATTCAGTGTTGCACTGTGACTCAAGGAAAAGTAGCCTATTATGTGAATTAACTGAAGGCTGTTTTCTTATACGAAGAATAAAATGTCCTTTGGTAATTTGCCAAAGAGGAAGGATGGATGTATTTTTCTGACTGTATAAATGTTTTACAGTAAGGTCGTGTCAAGTTACGATGTTTGTATACAATATTCCTGTCATTAGAATATTATAGAGCTATTTGACGTTACATGATTGTCTTACCATAAAGTATTAACGGGGATCCTAAGTGCCGAAGTCAAATGTCGTGCGTTAAAATGGACACAATTCTGTGAATGTATATTATTGTAAGAATTATTTCCATGTATGTTACAGATATCTGGAAATGATCCACTTCGAGTAATTTTGAGAAAAGCCTCTTGTTTTTAAATTATGGTATAGCTTATACTTGATTAAAAGTACAAAATATTTATGAAAAACTCCTCGACTAAAATGTGTACAGAATTGTTACCTTTAAAGTGTTTGTACATTGTTATTCAGTTTTAAGATGTAAATTCTTGATAACTAATGCCAAACCGTAAAATGAAAGAAAATATATAAAGACAATAAAATGAAACAAACAATAAAACCAAATGTCTTATTCGTTAATTTACAATTTATATGGGACCCTAGACTCTTCTCTTCTGTATATTTTAATGAAGTTCTCTGAGATCTTACATGTCACAGTTTACAGAGCACATGATTCGGGGATTTTCAGAGATACTAAATGTTTGGAGGTTTGACTATGACCACGCCCTCTCCTTAGTCTTTAAAAATGTCTGACTTTAATTTATTTCACACTTTTATGGAAATATCATAATATTTTGTTATCATTTAAATCTGACTCATTTTTTAAATTAATTGTCATAAAGCAACAGCTCAGGAAAATGTTATGGGATTTCGAATCAAAATATGATTTTTTTCTGTTATGAAACAGGACATCAGTTTCATAACGGGGGTCATATTTCAATATATGAAATATTATATTATTATTATTGTGAAAATCCTGCCAGTTATTACTCCAATTATTACACTTGAAGAGTTCAGATGCAAAAGCCTCTGTGCCGTCTGAAATTTTCTTCTAAAATGAGCATTTTTCTCAGGCTGTCATGTGTAGGTTCAGTAAATTCACTTTAATGGCAATGAATGGGTTCTTTTAATTGGCATTAAAGTGAAATAACTGAACATAAATATAGTAGCCTGGAAAAAAAAAAAGATCAATTTAGAAGAAAATTTCAGACGGCACTTGAATCTGAAATCTTCATTCTTTTTTTCATTACATGCTGCCCCACAAACACATTAATAGGCTATGCAAATTAAATACAGTGTATAGATACATTGTATATAGTGGGAAAACCCTCTTATGGCCATTTTACACACATATTGCATAAAGCAAAATGGTATATCAAATCATTCTGTTACATCTTTCATGACATAGTTGAGAATCATTTTTATACAAAGTTTGGTATAAAACCAAAATCCTGAAACCTAAAAATGTATTGGTGATGTAAAAAAAAGAAATAAAAATACATTGTTTTTTTCATTATTTATGTCTATTCATGTAAAAAAAAAAACTTTTATTATTATTATTATTTATTTAAAATTGAGTCCTGGTGTCCTATACAGAGGACATATAGCATTAAAAAAATAATTCTTCAAAATTGTTATTTTTCCATTTCTTTCTTATGCTGTAAACAATGTAGTGACATGAACAAATACTAAATTCACAAAGCTTTTTTTTTTCTTCTTCTTGTTTTTCTGGGTGCCAGGAGGATTTGATAAGAACTATTATGATTAATAATAACACAATGACCTATATATTATTCTTTGTGTTTATCTTTGGCCGTTTTTATTTATTTATTTATATACTTATTTAATTTTTTTTGCACATCATGATAGCTAGACTACATTCACAAACTCAAATGGTCTGAAAGTCCATTTGTGAAAAGTTTCAGGGAGTAGCTGTGTGATTGCCTTTACCTTTTCAATAAAAAAGAAATTAGACATACACTGTTATTTTTATCATCATTTGCAGCATTGGTTTTCTGAATGTTTACTTTCAGGAAAATGTGTCAATACAAAACGAAGAAATAAAAATAATAATGCGATGAATAGTACCTACTCGATAGTTTAATCTGTTCCAAATTTAAACCATTTTAACACAATACATGCCAAATAAAATAAATAAATTGCCAAATAAATGAATAAAAATACATAAAACCTTTAACAACTGCCACCCATTTTAACAAAATATTTAAAATAATCTTTAATGCATTGTCACAATTTAGGGATTCGTGCAGGTGCAATAGAATAGCCTTCAAGGTCACGGTTTTTATAAGCAGCCTGTCGTCCAACTTTCAGTTGTTGTGTCCCCCGCTTCAGTCTCGGACACATCTGAGCACATCTGATTGGTCGAGAGGGCAAACACCCCAAACTATGTGCATTACGTCATAAGAGCGCGCCGCCTGCTCTCGGCAGCTGCGATTATCATGGCGGCTTACAGAAGCGCTGCAGGTTTTCAAAGAGTTTTGCATGCTGTTAAGGTGAGCGTTTGATATTTGAAGTCGCTGCTTGCAGGAAAACAATTCATATAGCGAATCTGCTGATTTGTCAGAATTGTGTACAAAGCATTGCTTTGCTAACGGACTAAGCGCTCTGACTTGACTTAAAAGATCCGCAAGTATCTTCACATGAATTGTCACGATACACGGATAGTTTCATTGATTTGTAACAGTCAAGTATTATTTATGAAACATCACCTGCTCCTTATAAGTGTGTCCTTCATTATTATTGTTGAAGAAATAACGACCAGATGTCTTTATCATTGATGACTGTGAACTCATGTCAATGTCAAAATGATTTCGTGAAGTGTTTAGCTGATGCAGCTGTGCTGGACGTAATTTAAAGACGTTTTGTCTGTGCAGCGAACATATATTGAATATTTGATTCAAGGATTCCTAATAATAACTTTGAAAGCAGCTTATATTTTTGATTAGATCTATTTTCCACTTTTATCAATGACTATCAGTCAGTCGGATTCTTTTTGCTGATTTAACTTCTTTGTCCATTTTGAGCCATGTTCTAATATTCAGACATATGAATTAAACACAAATACCATTGTTGTTCAGAATAATTTTTAGACAATTATATTACTGACTTGATACATATTTAAAAGTCGATGGTGTTGTCCTTCGTGTTTCATTACTGTAACTGAACACAATGCAAGGGTCCCTAAAACATTTGTCACTTGTTTTGAATGAAGTTATAAACCAGAGGTAACCAAATGTTTTACTATGAAAAGTCAAAAGATTGAGGGCTGTGTGCTGAAAGTAAATTCCCCATTATATCTATTTATATTATACTAAAAGATAAAATGTATATATTTTTAAATCGTATTATATATATTTTTACATTTCAATACAAAAGATAGATAGAGAATAAATAAATAAATCCCAAAATGATTAATTAGACATGAAGAAATGCTTCAATAGAATGTTTCTCCAATGGCAAAGGTCATCAAATGTCAGCTTTGGCCTGCTGGTCCTGGTTTGGACATCTCTGTTACAAACCGTTTCATTCAGTCAGTGGTGATGACCGCATCGTCTCTCTGTGTTTTAGCATGTCTGTTTTAGCAAGCAGAGGTGCGGTGTTATAATCTGCCGGTACTCTACAGTGTATGATCCAAATGAGAAGGTAAGTCTTATAATAACAGTGTTTAATATTAATTGATGTTTCACTTTTCTTTACTTGTGCATTCTTGTTTCCTTTCCTACATCTTAGTGCATTAACACTGTACTATGGCTCTATGCAATTGTTGTCTGTCAGACTGTATGATAGAATCCAAGTGAGACGTAGGGTAAAGAAACATAGCACTTTGTGCAGTATCAACTGTCTTTTATGTCAATTGACATGTCCTTCATGATGAAAGAGGAAACCATTGATTTCTGTACATAGATGCCATATTAGCAGTGATTACTTGACTGCATCTGCAACCTAGTTATTCAAATGTACACTATTGGTCAAAAGATTTTTGTAATGTTTTTAAATAAAGTCTCTTTTGCTCACCATAGCTGCATTTATTTGATCAAAATTACAGGAAAAACAGTAAGATTGTATAATATTATTTGCATATAAAATAACTTTTCTACTGCCATTACTCCAGTATTGTCACATGATCCTTCAAAATCATTTATTTTCATTATAAATGTTGAACAGTTTTCAAAAGCCTGGGGGTCAGTAAGATTTAAAAAAAAGAAAAGAAAAGAAAAAGAAATGAATACTTTTTCCAGAAACGATGCACTAAATTATAAGTCTGACTTGTAATTTTACAAATAATTTCTATTTGAAATAAATGCTGTTCTTTTGAACTTTCTGTTTATTAAGGAATAAGGAAAAATGTATCACAGTTTCCACTAACATGTTTTAAACTTTGATAACAAGAACCATTATTAATAATTGAGCACTGACACCAGTGATTTATGACAGATCATGTGACGCTGAAGACTGGAGTAATGCCTGTTGAAAATTCAGGAACACAGAAATAAATTACATTTTAACATACATTCACACAGGAAACAGTAGTAATATTTATAATAATATTTCACAATATTACGGTTTTTACTGTATTTTTGATCATATAAATACAGCCTTGGTCAGCAAAAGAAACTTCTTTTAAATTATTTCAAACTTTTGACTTTATAAATATTTATTTCTACAGTAATCTTTACAAGCTGATTTTCAGTGGATTTAGTTTATCATTAGTGTTATATTTCTGCATAATTGTTGACCATTAGAAAACCCTATCATATACAGTGGGGGAAAAGATTTATTTGATCCCCTGCTGACTTTGTACGTTTGGCCACTGACAATGAAATGATCAGTCTATAATTTTAATGGTAGGTTTATTTAAACAGTGAGAGACAGAATAACAAAAAAAAAAAATAATCAAGAAAAATGCATTTAAACAAGGTTTTAAATTGATTTGCATTTTTATGAGTGAAATAAGTATTTGACCCCTTCGCAAAACATGATTTAATACTTGGTGGCAAAACCCTTGTTGGCAATCACAGAGGTCAGACGTTTCTTGTAGTTGGCCACCAGGTTTGCGCACATCTCAGGAGGGGTTTTGTCCCACTCCTCTTTGCAGATACTCTCCAAGTCATTAAAGGTCCCATGGCAATGAAAATTTCACTTTATGAGGTTTTTTAACATTAATATGAGTTCCCCTAGCCTGCCTATGGTCCCCCAGTGGCTAGAAATGGCGATAGGTGTAAACCGAGCCCTGGGTATCCTGCTTCGTCTTTGAGAAAATGAAAGCTCAGATGGCCCAATCTGGAATCTTCCCTTTATGTCGTCATAAGGGGAAAGGTTACCTCCCCTTTTCTCTGCTTTGCCCGCCCATGAGAAGATGAGCTACTACCGTGCGAGGCGAGCGCAATATTTATTTTTTTCCTCGAGAGACACCATGACTTGCAAACGAGCGAAGCATGGCAGTTGCTCAGTGTTTGGATGTACAAATGAACAAAGTATTTTTTTAGTTCCTTCATCCGAGCCTATGGCTAGCGTTAGCTACATGATAATAACTGTAACAGCATACATAAACAAACCAACTAAAGT